>NC_136070.1:493485297-494735297 GCF_964261635.1 Lissotriton helveticus
TGCAGTGTGGAGCGATGTCCGGTGATCTTGGGCAAAGTGTTTGGATTTCTCGGAATAGCACGGACTGAGGAAGAGGGGGTGGGGGGCTTTCTCCGGGTATGACACAAGGGGGCTCATGAAGGCAGACGTATCCAGAGAGAGGTGCGCAGGTGGGCAAGGGCGCACTGTTTTGAGCAGCTAGACAAGAGGCAGCCACGGGTCTGGTTGCGGGGCAAGGGGGCATCCTGCAAGTGGTGCGCACGCAAAGGATTTACAGCCGTAGGTTCTCCTGCCACTGGCCTGATACAATAAACCACGAGCCCTTCTCAAGCTTCTTATCTGTGTTTTCACACAGGAATACAAAGATGTGCGTAGTCAGCATGCACGAGTTCTGCTTGGAGAGCTGATGTGCCGAAGCCACTTGCTTTCACTTTCAGGCTTTAGGATTTGTTGCCAGGTGCTGAAATAAGCAAAGGCTGAGACACACTTTCAACATGCGTTCTGTAATCATCATCGTAGGCGACAGTAAAGCTCCTTAAGAGTGAGCAGGGGAAGACTAGCTATTGAGGCAATTCAAAATTCTGGTGGCCTTATCACAAACGAGTATGTCGCTGGAAGACTGTTTCATGTTGTGGGAGTGTGGCTATGGTGGGGTGAGGGGGAAGGGTGTCCGTCCTCTGCCCAAGAAGTGATTGCGATTTTGGCTCCAAACCGTATGATGAGAGGGTTCGGAGAGCAGCTTGTGTCATTGGATGGAGGTTCAAAGCCCAGTCTGCCTGCGATCTACATTGCTGTACAGTGTTGTTGAGGCAGGCAGTGGCGGGTCCCAGAAGGCGGCGACAGGCCTTTGAGGTGGAGAGGTCGATTTGGGGCACTGGGAGTGGCATTCGGATGCAGTGTGGAGCGATGTCCGGTGATCTTGGGCAAAGTGTTTGGATTCCTCGGAATAGCACGGACTGAGGAGGAGGGGGTGGGGGGCTTTCTCCGGGTATGACACAAGGGGGCTCATGAAGGCAGACGTATCCAGAGAGAGGTGCGCGGGGGGGCAAGGGGGCACTGGTTTGAGCAGCTGGACAAGAGGCAGCCACAGGTCTGGTTACTGGGCAAGGGGGCGTCCTGCAAGTGGTGCGCACGCAGTAAAAGGAATGCAGCTGCGGTGCGAGTCTCCCCGGAGGAACGCCCACTCTTTTAGCATCACTTTCTCCAAGCAAAAGCCCAGATTAATGACAGCGGAACTGCGGATCCCTTTGAAGCACGGCCTGGTGGCCGTGAACAGGGATGTAATTAGGGGGGAGGAGAAGTGAAGAGGTGAGGCCAAGCAACAGATGGCTTTGAAGTGGACGCGCTCGAGGCAGGCAGATGGAAAGCGCGTGCAGCAGGGAGCGGGGCGGATCCGTAGAGTTGCATCAGGAAAGCTAAACCAGCAGGCGGATGCGCGTTCACGATCACTTGCACTTGTGGAAATCCACCGGCTGGTTTAGCTTTCCTGATGCAACACTAAAATTCGCCCCTATCCATTCCTGCGGAATGGGACAGGCTAGACCTAAAAATGCACTAGGTCTCGCCTTTGATTAAATTAAAGCCATTTGCTTTGCTAATGGTAATGTATAGCAAAGCAAATGGCTTTAACTTAATGAAAGGCGAGACCTATTGCATTTTTAAATGAGGCCCAGTCTGGGCTCCACATTGGAAGCGCTTTTCAGTGCAGGGGTCTCGGTCTCGCATTTGGGAAAGTTAGAGCAATTGGCCCTGTAAATGATGACGTTTTTTACGTTTGTTTGTTTGTCTGTAATGGACAAATTATTTGGAAAACGAGAGTTAGAGCTATTGGCATTATAAATGTTAATATTTCTTTACTTATAAATTGTGGAATGGATATATGTGGTATGCAGTGGAATTATGTGGATAATAACTATGTGGTATTTATGTATTGGAATTTTGTGGAGTGGGATTGTGTGTCATAGAGAGTAATTATGTGGTATTGTATTTTGTGTTGCCGAGTGTTATGTAGTGGAGTTTAAATAGGTTGCGTGCTGTTGAATTTTGTATGTGATGTAGAATTATGTGGTGTGGATTGTATGTATGTGGTGTGTTATGTAATTGTGTAGTTGATTTGTATTATATGGGTTCTTGTTTAATTATGTAGTGTGGAACGGAAATGTGCGGAGTTCATTTTGTGGAAATATGTGGCACTGAGTGAAATTCTGGTGATTGGAATTACGTGGCATTGTGTGGAGTGTGATTATATGGAATGTTGCTATGTGGTATAGATTGGTTTCGTGTGAGGTGTATTTATGTGAGTGAGATAGGCTGGGTGAAGAAAGAGGGTGGGGTCCAGCCTACATCAAGCCTTCAGTGGCTCACCTCTATAGGCAGGTGCCGACTGGGGAACCAAAAGCAGCCCTGGCAGAAAATCTCCAACCAGCCACACTTCATTTTTTTCTCCTCGTGCCCTCTTTCTCACCTCGCTTGTCTCCTCTTCTGGTTACTTTCTGTTTACCTTCCACATCTATCTCTCTAGGAGCCTTCTTGTGTCTTCAGCAATTAATCTCAGAAGGAGGTGACAGAGGCACTAGCAGTGGCACTAGATTTTCAAAACTAGCCTCCAAGGGATCCAAACCACTGGGGAAATGCCCAGTGGAATAAAGGGCCAGCATGGCTTTGCCTCTTGGCTGCAGTTATGCTTTATCGTATCATTCAGCGGCAACGTTTTTTTTTTTTTAAATTGCCCTGCTGTCAGGAGGTACTCCCCCAGACTGTAGGATATATGCATTTAGCCTACCCTAACCAGTGTCCTTTGGCCTGCAAGCAGTGGCGTCACTAGGGGGGTGCGGGGGGTGCGGACCGCACCGGGTGTCACCCCTTCTGGGGGTGACACCAATTTACACTGACGAGTTCTGCGTCCTGCTTTAGTGCAAGAAGCGCGCCACCACCGCACCCCAGCCCGCCGTAGCTACGGGCACCATCTGCCATCTGCATTCTGCACGTGCACAGAATGGATGGGTGAGGGTCACAGAAGTCAAATAGTCAAGGGTTTGGGTTTGCATTGTTGTTCTGTGACGAAAGTCGAAACGAAACCGAAGCCAAACGAAACCCAGTTATGCATATACCGGGCAGGCAGGCAGGCAATGGCATCCTTGACTTGCAGTTTGGTTTCACTGACACTTGCCCAGCAGTGTGGGTCCCAGCGCCAGAGGAAGTAAGACAGCGAGTGAGGGAGACAGAGGGAGCTAGAGGGAGTAAGATAGAGAGAGGGAGCTAGAGGGAGTAAGATAGAGAGAGGGAGCTAGAGGGAGTAAGACAGAGAGAGAGGGAAACAGAGGGAGCTAGAGGGAGTAAGACAGCGAGAGAAGGCAGTGGCGTCACTAGGGGGGTGCGGGGGGTGCGGACCGCACCGGTTGTCACCCCATCTGGGGGTGACACCAATTTACACTGACGAGTTCTGCGTCCTGCTTTAGTGCAAGAAGCGCGCCACCACCGCACCCCGGCCCGCCGTAGCTACGGGCACCATCTGCCATCTGCATTCTGCACGTGCACAGAATGGATGGGTGAGGGTCACAGAAGTCAAATAGTCAAGGGTTTGGGTTTGCATTCTTGTTCTGTGACAAAAGTCGAAACGAAACCGAAGCCAAACGAAACCCAGTTATGCATATACCGGGCAGGCAGGCAGGCAATGGCATCCTTGACTTGCAGTTTGGTTTCACTGACACTTGCCCAGCAGTGTGGGTCCCAGCGCCAGAGGAAGTAAGACAGCGAGAGAGGGAGACAGAGGGAGATAGAGGGAGTAAGATAGAGAGAGGGAGCTAGAGGGAGTAAGATAGAGAGAGGGAGCTAGAGGGAGTAAGACAGAGAGAGAGGGAAACAGAGGGAGCTAGAGGGAGTAAGACAGCGAGAGAAGGAGTAAGACAGCGAGAGAAGGAGCTAGACAGAGAGAGGGAGCTAGAGGGAGTAAGATAGAGAGAGGGAGCTAGAGCGAGCAAGACAGAGAGAGAGGGAGCTAGAGGGAGTAAGAGAGAGAGAGGGAGCTAGAGGGAGTAAGACAGAGAGGGAGACAGGGAGCTAGAGGGAGCAAGACAGAGAGAGGGTGCTAGAGGGACAAAGACAGAGAAAGAGGGAGCTAAAGGGAGTAAGACAGAGACAGAGGGAGCTAGAGGGGGTAAGATAGAGAGAGGGAGCTAGAGGGAGTAAGACAGAGAGAAGGAGCTAGAGAGTAAGACAGAGAGAGAGGGAAACAGAGGGAGCTAGAGGGAGTAAGACAGTGAGAGAAGGAGTAAGACAGCGAGAGAAGGAGCTAGACAGAGAGAGGGAGCTAGAGGGAGTAAGATAGAGAGAGGGAGCTAGAGCGAGCAAGACAGAGAGCGAGGGAGCTAGAGGGAGTAAGAGAGAGAGAGGGAGCTAGAGGGAGTAAGACAGAGAGGGAGACAGGGAGCTAGAGGGAGCAAGACAGAGAGAGGGTGCTAGAGGGACAAAGACAGAGAGAGAGGGAGCTAAAGGGAGTAAGACAGAGAGAGAGGGAGCTAGACGGAGCAAGACAGAGAGAGAGAGGGAGCTAGAGGGAGTAAGACAGAGAGAGAGGGAGCTAGGGAGTAAGACAGAGAGGGAGACAGAGGGAGCTAGAGGGAGTAAGACAGGAAGAGAGGGAGCTAGACAGAGAGAGGGAGCTAGAGGGATTAAGATAGAGAGCGAGAGCTAGAGGGAGCAAGACAGGGAGAGGGAGCTAGAGAGAGTAAGAGAGAGGGAACTAGAGGGAGTAAGACAGAGAGAGGGGGAGCTAGAGGGAGTAAGAGAGAGGGAGCTAGAGGGAGTAAGACAGAGAGAGAGGGAGCTAGAGGGAGTAAGACAGAGAGAGAGGGGGCTAGAGGGAGTAAGAGAGAGAGGGAGCTAGAGGGAGTAAGAGAGAGGGGGCTAGAGGGAGTAAGACAGAGAGAGAGGAAGCTAGAGGGAGTAAGACAGAGAGAGGGAGCTAGTGGGAGCAAGACAGAGAGAGAGAGGGAGCTAGAGGGAGTAAAAAAAGAGGGAGAGGGAGCTAGAGGGAGTAAGACAGAGAGAGAGGGAGACAGAGGGAGCTAGAGGGAGTAAGACAGAGAGAGGGAGCTAGAGAGAGCTAGACAGAGAGAGGGAGCTAGAGGGAGCTAGACAGAGAGAGGGAGCTAGAGGGAGTAAGACAGAGAGAGGGAGCTAGAGGGAGTAAGACAGTACCTAGCGCCATACATTTCGACAGAGGTGGTCCATGCGGTAAGTCGTGAGGGGGTGACACCATGAGTTACCCGCACCGGGTGACACCAACCCCAGTGACGCCACTGGGTGGGGCATTTTGCTCCATGTGCTAGCTACTCATAGCTGTGCCACGCAGGGCGCCATTTAGCTGTGCCAAAGCCTTCCATCCTCTGTTAGCCACAAAAGAACACGTATTTAACGGGTTTCCACCCTATGGATAAGCGCTGGGAGGCAACTTAAAATCAGCATATAGCGCTATACAACACCAAAGTATAAGCAGCACTGACTTCGTCATTAGGTGTGGCTTTTTTGCTGTCCTCTAAACATACAGGCGCACAGCCACAAACGTTCGGGCATCCACGGACACATACCAACTATAAAACCTCTCCCTTTGCATGCAGGTGTACCATATCCACTGTCGATGGAATCCCAGGTAGTTGTGCACATACTCTCTAGCCCTTTAGCTCCCTCTCCCTCTGTCTTACTCCCTCTAGCTCCCTCTCTGTCTTGCTCCCTCTAACTCCCTCTCTCCCTCTCTTACTCCTTCTAGCTCTCTCTCTCTCTCTGTCTTACTCCCTCTAGCTCCCTCTCCCTCTGTCTTACTCCCTCTAGCTCCCTCTCTCTCTGTCTTACTCCCTCTAGCTCCCTCTCTCTCTGTCTTACTTCCTCTAGCTCCCTCTCTCTCTCTTACTTCCTCTAGCTCCCTCTCTCTCTGTCTTACTCCCTCTAGCTCCCTCTCTCTCTTGTTTTACTCCATCTAGCTCCCTCTCTCTCTCTGTCTTGCTCCCTCTCTCTGTCTTACTCCCTCTAGCTTCCTCTCTCTCTGTCTTACTCCCTCTAGCCCCCTCTCTCTTACTCCCTCTAGCTCCCTCTCTCTCTCTTACTCCCTCTAGCCCCCTCTCTCTCTGTCTTGCTCCCTCTAGCTCTCTCTCTCTCTGTCTTACTTCCTCTAGCTCCCTCTCTCTCTGTCTTACTCCCTCTAGCTCCCTCTCTCTCTTGTTTTACTCCCTCTAGCTCCCTCTCTCTGTCTTGCTCCCTCTCTCTGTCTTACTCCCTCTAGCTTCCTCTCTCTCTGTCTTACTCCCTCTAGCCCCCTCTCTCTTACTCCCTCTAGCTCCCTCTCTCTCTCTTACTCCCTCTAGCCCCCTCTCTCTCTGTCTTACTCACTCTAGCTCCCTCTCTCTCTGTCTTACTCACTCTAGCTCCCTCTCTCTTACTCCCTCTAGCTCCCCCTCTCTCTGTCTTACTCCCTCTAGCTCCCTCTCTCTTACTCCCTCTAGCTCCCTCTCCCTGTCTTGCTCCCTCTAGCTCCCTCTCTCTCTATCTTAATCCCTCTAGCTCCCTCTCTCTGTCTAGCTCCCTCTCTTCCTGTCTTACTCCCTCTAGCTCCCTCTGTCTCCCTCTCTGTCTTACTCCCTAGCTCCCTCTCTCTCTGTCTTACTCCCTCTAGCTCTCTCTCTCTCTGTCTTGCTCCGTCTAGCTCCCTCTCTCTCTGTCTTACTCCCTTTAGCTCCCTCTCTCTCTGTCTTTGTCCCTCTAGCACCCTCTCTCTGTCTTGCTCCCTCTAGCTCCCTGTCTCCCTCTCTGTCTTACTCCCTCTAGCTCCCTCTCTCTCTCTTACTCCCTCTAGCTCCCTCGCTCTCTGTCTTGCTCGCTCTAGCTCCCTCTCTCTATCTTACTCCCTCTAGCTCCCTCTCTCTGTCTAGCTCCTTCTCTCGCTGTCTTACTCCTTCTCTCGCTGTCTTACTCCCTCTAGCTCCCTCTGTTTCCCTCTCTCTCTGTCTTACTCTCTCTAGCTCCTTCTCTCTGCCTTACTCCCTCTAGCTCCCTCTCTCTATCTTACTCCCTCTAGCTCCCTCTGTCTCTGTCTTACTCCCTTTAGCTCCCTCTCTCTCTGTCTTTATCCCTCTAGCACCCTCTCTCTGTCTTGCTCCCTCTAGCTCCCTGTCTCCCTCTCTGTCTTACTCCCTCTAGCTCCCTCTCTCTCTCTTACTCCCTCTAGCTCCCTCGCTCTCTGTCTTGCTCGCTCTAGCTCCCTCTCTCTATCTTACTCCCTCTAGCTCCCTCTCAATGTCTAGCTCCTTCTCTCGCTGTCTTACTCCTTCTCTCACTGTCTTACTCCCTCTAGCTCCCTCTGTTTCCCTCTCTCTCTGTCTTACTCCCTCTAGCTCCCTCTGTCTCTGTCTTACTCCCTCTAGCTCCCTCTCTCTGTCTTACTCCCTCTAGCTCCTTCTCTCTATCTTACTCCCTCTAGCTCTCTCTCTCTCTCTCTTACTCCCTCTAGCTCCCTCTCTCTCTCTTACTTCCTCTAGCTCCCTCTCTCTCTGTCTTACTCCCTCTAGCTCCCTCTCTCTCTTGTTTTACTCCATCTAGCTCCCTTTCTCTCTCTGTCTTGCTCCCTCTCTCTGTCTTACTCTCTCTTACTCCCTCTAGCTCCCTCTCTCTCTCTTACTCCCTCTAGCCCCCTCTCTCTCTGTCTTGCTCCCTCTAGCTCCCTCTCTCTGTCTTACTCCCTCTAGCTCCTGCTCTCTCTCTCTTACTCCCTCTAGCTCCCTCTCTCTCTCTTACTTCCTCTAGCTCCCTCTCTCTCTGTCTTACTCCCTCTAGCTCCCTATCTCTCTTGTTTTACTCCATCTAGCTCCCTCTCTCTCTCTGTCTTGCTCCCTCTCTCTGTCTTACTCCCTCTAGCCCCCTCTCTCTTACTCCCTCTAGCTCCCTCTCTCTCTCTTACTCCCTCTAGCCCCCTCTCTCTCTGTCTTGCTCCCTCTAGCTCTCTCTCTCTCTGTCTTACTTCCTCTAGCTCCCTCTCTCTCTGTCTTACTCCCTCTAGCTCCCTCTCCCTCTTTTTATACTCCCTCTAGCTCCCTCTCTCTCTCTGTCTTGCTCCCACTAGCTCCCTCTCTCTGTCTTACTCCCTCTAGCTTCCTCTCTCTCTGTCTTACTCCCTCTAGCCCCCTCTCTCTTACTCCCTCTAGCTCCCTCTCTCTCTTACTCCCTCTAGCCCCCTCTCTCTCTGTCTTACTCCCTCTAGCTCCCTCTCTCTCTGTCTTACTCCCTCTAGCTCCCTCTCTCTTACTCCCTCTAGCTCCCCCTCTCTCTGTCTTACTCCCTCTAGTTCCCTCTCTCTTACTCTCTCTAGCTCCCTCTCCCTGTCTTGCTCCCTCTAGCTCTCGCTCTCTATCTTAATCCCTCTAGCTCCCTCTCTCTGTCTAGCTCCCTCTCTTCCTGTCTTACTCCCTCTAGCTCCCTCTGTCTCCCTCTCTGTCTTACTCCCTAGCTCCCTCTCTCTCTGTCTTACTCCCTCTAGCTCCCTCTCTCTCTCTGTCTTGCTCCGTCTAGCTCCCTCTCTCTCTGTCTTACTCCCTTTAGCTCCCTCTCTCTCTGTCTTTGTCCCTCTAGCACCCTCTCTCTGTCTTGCTCCCTCTAGCTCCCTGTCTCCCTCTCTGTCTTACTCCCTCTAGCTCCCTCTCTCTCTCTTACTCCCTCTAGCTCCCTCGCTCTCTGTCTTGCTCGCTCTAGCTCCCTCTCTCTATCTTACTCCCTCTAGCTCCCTCTCTCTGTCTAGCTCCTTCTCTCGCTGTCTTACTCCTTCTCTCACTGTCTTACTCCCTCTAGCTCCCTCTGTTTCCCTCTCTCTCTGTCTTACTCTCTAGCTCCTTCTCTCTGTCTTACTCCCTCTAGCTCCCTCTCTCTATCTTACTCCCTCTAGCTCCCTCTGTCTCTGTCTTACTCCCTTTAGCTCCCTCTTTCTCTGTCTTTGTCCCTCTAGCACCCTCTCTCTGTCTTGCTCCCTCTAGCTCCCTGTCTCCCTCTCTGTCTTACTCCCTCTAGCTCCCTCTCTCTCTCTTACTCCCTCTAGCTCCCTCTCTCTCTGTCTTGCTCGCTCTAGCTCCCTCTCTCTATCTTACTCCCTCTAGCTCCCTCTCTCTGTCTAGCTCCTTCTCTCGCTGTCTTACTGCCCCCACCTCACTTTCAAGTCGCAGCACAGAAGGTCACGGTCGGAGATTCACATGAAACCCAACGGCCTCAGCTGAACAGAGCACAAGGAGCGAAGCTGCCGGTGACTGGGCAGTGGCCTGGATGGCCCTTGAAAGCGGGCACCGCCACTGCCATCAGTTGGTGAATGTGCGCACTGCGACTGCGTGTTCAACCGCCAAACCTCTGTAGACGCCCTCAGGCACATCTAGGAGCAGCTGGGCACCACGGTTCTATTGGTGTGAAGTAAACTTTCACAAGCCCCCTCAAGGGTGTGAAATTGCACTGTCTACAGAGAGGAGCGGTCCCTGCAGATTGCTCATGGTCTGGAGCCACAATGCGATGAACGTTCGTGCGACAATGTCATTAGTGAACTAAGAGGCAAGTCACTATATTGTCATGTAAACCTTAAACAGGACATATTCTTACTGTACATGGAGCAACATTGTAGTCTATTAAATCATTCATAACAGTTGTTGCACAGCGCACATTGTGAACTCAAGTATTTGAAAGAGCTTTCATGTGTAATAATAAAGCTCTGTGAAATATGTTTCCAAGGATCACACAATTTGGGCAAGCTGGGAAGCCGGTATTGAGTCCAGGTTATCTGATTTCACGTTTTGAAATGTAGCCACAAGATATATATTTCGGTGTCTCTCTCAGTTTTACATCGAAGGACATTGTTTCGTCTTTAATTCTTGGCACACAAGGAGACTAACTAGCAGATTTAGCTGACCCGACTCAGAGCCCCCTGACCCCAACTACCACGCCAAGAATGCATTTTGAAGTGTCTCACACCATACACCCCCTCCTGAAGAAACACCCCTGAGAAATTAAATGCCCGAGAGAGTGAAGAGTGGGTGTTGAAGAGGAAAAAGATCAGGTGTGTGATATGCCTATGGAGGATTTCAGAAAATGTAGGGAGAAAAGGACCTGAGTGTCTAAAGATTGAAAGACTTTAGCGGAAGAGGGGTGCAGGGGGCTCAGGGGTGCAGGGGGCAGTCTGGGAGAGGTAATGATCTTCACAGACCTTAGTAACAGTTAATCCAGACTCAGAATTTAAACATTTTCACCTCTAATCATTCTCAACAAAATTATTTTGTTATGTATTTGATTCTGGTAAGAAACATTGGCAAAGCAAAGAGGTCTGGCTTGCTTAGGCACATGTTTGTGGTATGTCCAGAGGTACCCAAACACTGTTCAGGTGGTTTAGTGTGTGAAGCACAGAATATGAATTTACGTGGTTAATGCCACGCCCTTAAGTACACAGATAACACTTCTTAGAAATGATTTAGAATTTACACTTCTTTGGCCAAACCTTCTAGAGACACCCCACTTTTTCAAGCCACTTAAAGCCATTCCTGCTCCCTCAAGGCAATCCCTGCCTGAGGACGCAGTCTTTTCAGAGGCCCAGGGAGGGTATCACTTGAGAGATGTTCCCAAAAACAGCTAGGTAGGCCACCAAGTAGGTAAACATTGCAGGGATACTTTTCCCACCCTCTGGACAGCTCCCAGATACAATCGCCTTATATCTATAAGAAGTTGGGCTTAAATGCAGTCTGTTCTCAAACTCTAAAAGTCAAAGGATCTCATAGGCACCGACAAGTAAGTAAATTCCCTGGGTTTCTAACTATTCAAATCACATCCAGGGGGGCTGCAGAGCCCCCAACTCACCAATGGGTTGTTGTGCCATAGCCCCAGCTGCACTATTCTGTGCCCCTTTACAAGGTCCAGGGTTCTAGATTTTAAGACAAGCAAAGCATGCAACACTCCCACTCAAGCTCATTACCAGCCGCAAAGGCTCACTGACAAATGTAAACAAGAAAACCGTTCAAGGCATGCCAGGACAGTGATAGAAAACTGCTTCGGTGCACCTGCATTTCAAACCAACACTATAATAAGAAGCGAGCGCGCTCCGCTAACCATTCATAGAATTAAAAAACAAGCACGGCAACACCAGGATACAAAAATATGTTTACATGTCAATCAAACAAAGAGCAGTTCAACACTTTTAAGTTTACAGCTAGCAACTGATTGATCCAACGTAAAAGTCAAAGCTCAAGCTTAACATAGGTCTTTCAGTTGCTGTCCCCACAAAACCACTGCAGTCAACCTCCCAGTATTAACCCCAGACAGTAACTAATTGCACTGCAGCGTTTTGAAGGTGCGCAAAAGTCCAGTCACACGTCCCCCAACCTATACAATTACAAGTTAGAGGGATCAGAATGCGTGAAAACGTGTAATTTCCAAACGTTGCCTAAGCGATTCAACAAAGTGCCTTTTCACGGCACACTTCCCGTGGCGTTTTTTTATCAACGCTTCAAAACATGCTGCAGAAAAAACATTGCATGAAAATACGCGCAAAGGTCAACCTAAGTAGCGCTGAAAACGGTAACAAATTCAATGTGCCGCCAGACACGTTTTGCAGCACGCGAGAGCAGGTTACAGCGTGATCATTTAGAAGTTATACACTAATTAATAAAGCCGTATAATGAGAGGAGCGAAGCGGGTGCCACTCACCTGGTTTTGCACTCTCCGGGCCATTTTGATATTCCGGCAGCAGTGCTAGGTGCATGGGCAGTGAACGGCACAGCGGCAGTAGCTCCTGCCCCCACTCCCGTAGCTCCAGCCCTCGATGGCAGACACCTGGGATCTGCACCGGTGCCCCGTCTAGCGCCCGACAAACTTCCGAAGGGGCGGGTCTCTTCTTCCGTCACACAGCCACTCCAAGCGGGCTAACAGACGCGAGAGCTTCTATGTACCAGGAGACAGAAGCAGTAATACTAATGAGAGCTGCGGCTCACCGCACGAACCCGGCACTGCCAGCGCAGCCAATTACATTTCACGTGACACATCTTGCCCACAAGTAATTTGAGCTCGGTCGATTAAGTGAGGTTGCAGCTGGATTTTTTTCATAAGAAAAACAACACGCTGAGGATCGCCGCAGCACGAGACGCAGTCGCCGTGAGCGTGCACGGAGGCTGAGGATCGCCGACGAAGACACGCAGAGCTCCGAGTCTGCCTGCTGCCGAGACTGACCCGCTGCGGAGGGAGATGGACACGCGGAAAGAGCCCGGTGAATGGGGGGGGGGGGATGTGTGTGTGTGTGTCTGTGTATGTGTGCCTGTGTGTGTGTGTGTGTGTGTGTGTGTGCCTGTGTGTGCCTGTGTGCGTGTGTGTGTGTGTGTGTGTGTGTGTGTGTGCACGTGCGGGTCCACAGACCAGAAACGCCGCGCGTGCCCCGGTCTGTCTCCCTTCAGAGGCAACTCGGCGACAATAGGTCTCGAGAGAGAGACCTAATAAAAAAGGGTGGGTTCTCCATTAAGGCTCTGGGGCTGGGCCCCCTTGCTATTCCTTTACATTCCTGTACAAATATTAAATAGATCGATTTATTTGGAGATACAATCACATCTCTATACAAATCGATGTATTTTAAGTCTGGGCTGTGTGTCCCAGGATGCCTGCCCCAGCTTGCTCTGAAGCAGGAGAGTAAATCAACTTTCTGAACATAGACACACGACGCAGGGCTTACTGTTCTAAAGCCCTTTATAATGAATCATTGCAATTGTAATCTATGACGCTATTCTTTATAGGCCAGTGACACTGTTAGTGTCATGGTTTTGGGGCATTGGAGTCTCTCTCCCTGTTCAGAGCAGGCGTGGGTCATTTCCAGTTACATATTCCACCCTTTCCCATTCCTCAAACGTTGAAGTGGATGCATGCACTAGTGTTTTGGTGCCTTGTAGTTGGCAATGGTAAATGTTAAAATGCGAATCTTCTGTTATGTATATTGTTCTGAGACCCCTCGCCAACCTAACCTCCCTCACTGTGACACCCCAGGTCCTGGCTGCACGTCGATGGCCCCATTAGAAGTGGAGCTTCAGCATTTGTTCCCCCATGAAATGGATGCAAAAGACGAGCAGGTCAGGGTTCTTGTTCCCTTGTAAAGTTGATCCAAATATCCGAGTTAAGGACAAAGCAAAAGGGATGTTCTTGCAGATCATGGAAGTCAGAAGAGGTGCGTGCACAATTCAAAAATAAATCTCCGCCAATTCTAACCCGGCGGCACCTGCCATGTAAATAATTCAAAAGTGTGAAAAGGTTTGAAATCCAGATAGCCCCAGGAGGTCTATTAATAATATGGTACAAGAGCAGAAAATACGAAACATATTTGAATTTTAGTCAAAGCTTTGGGGACAAGAGCAGCTCATTATCTGAGGCTCAGGTCAGAGGAGAAAATGAGTGAGAAAGTAGAGGGGGTCAGAGGTGCAAATCCAGCAAGCACGATCTGTTAAGAAGCAAGGACAGCACCTTTACATCTTAATATAGAGTTGCGTGCATCTTAAAACAAAAATTGTGATGATTTATTTTTACTTATAGGTGGCAACTATGTGTTTATGGTTTGAAATGTACTGTTTCTTTGTAATTGCAGTGGCTAAATTTGCTACTTTACAGCATGGGCTAACAATTTCTTACAAAGGGTGACAAGATTGCTTCATGTTAGTGTACACAACCATTTAATTTGGTAGACCCTGCCTCCACCACTTCTGAGTTACACTGTTTTGTTTGTGCTAATGTAGACCATAAGAGGATTAATTTGCCTGCCTCATGAATGTGGAGACAAAGTCATTCAGTGAGAAGCCAGACACCCTATTGGGTCAGTTGGTGTCACTTGCTTTGCTGTCTAGGTGGAAGTTACAAATTACTTTTAGCCCCACC
Organism: Lissotriton helveticus; assembly: GCF_964261635.1. Taxonomy (NCBI): domain Eukaryota; kingdom Metazoa; phylum Chordata; class Amphibia; order Caudata; family Salamandridae; genus Lissotriton; species Lissotriton helveticus. The sequence goes on from NC_136070.1 coordinate 493,499,188, forward strand.
ACTTTCAGAACTCACAGGCTGCCACTGAGTAAACCAGCCACAACATACTAGCCACATGAGGCGATAATACCCAGGACAGAAGAGGGCAGTGTCCATGAGATTGAAGCAAGAGATACAAGGGTGATTCACATATACACAACTATAGTGACCAATGGATATGCGAAAATTATGGGATGGGGACTGTTCCTCAGCCCATTGATTCTGACTAAAATCACTACAGAATCAAACTTTGTTCCGGCTCCTACAGCACAAGAAGAAGTCATATGCGCAGTGGGGGGTAGTGGCAGGAGGGGGAATGTCAGCTGGTAGCATGGCACAGTAGAACATAGTGGCAGCTAACATATAAACAAGTCCTAAACTAGAGTGGAAAGAATTCAAAAAGACTTTATGAAATGTGGTGTTAGTTCATTTCAAAGATGACCTCCCCTTCTCCTTTGCAATCATTTGTCCCTTTTCTGTGTCTTTTACTAACCCTCGTCGATACAATGAGGCAGCCTATGCTCAATTGTAAGTTATTTAGTACACAAAGCTTGCGTAAACGCAAAAACCTTGTAAAGCCATCCACTGCAAAAATGCCCCCCCCCCCTGAACTCGAAACAAAAATGGGGAAGAAGGGGCTGCCTGACATCAGACCTCATACAAACTGAAAACATTGAGCGCTTGTGTTTACTACACAAAGGACGAGGGTCAAAAGGTGTTGCTCTGGGGAGGGCACAGAGATTAAGGGAACTAGGAAAGTGCTGCAGGAGAGCGTGTACTGACAACAACAGCAGGCAGGAGAAAGTGGTTTAAAAAAATAGTGCTCACAGCCAGTAATTAAAACATATAGAGTAACAACACATGTAACAGGGGCAGTCCTCCTGGGAGTTTACAACCAGAGAAAAGGAGGAACTGAGGAGGGACTACTAACCCTATTGCCAAATCAAAAAGTTACCATTTAGAAAGGACATTAACAGGAGCCAATTGAAACAATCATTGGAAATGCAATCAGTCTTGCATTTCCTTGAATTAGAGCTCTTGAGATTGTAAATAGCAATGTTTTTACCTCTGTGCATAACGAGAGGGGTTCTGATTTTAATATGCTAGGCTCACTGCTAAACAGTTCCCAAGCAGGCCTCTTCAACACAACATGTTATGAAATAACTTACATAACGTAATGTAATGTGAATGCAGAGCTAGCACACTGCCCAGATGAAAAGAGGGGCTCCTGCACCCATTTGTGAGCTCTGCTGAATTAAGTTCGCTGGCGCTGAAAGTAATAGGATCGGCAGCACAGGTGGCCCGCCAGTGCTATTATCAACTTTTTAAGTACACTTTGAAAAAAGAGGGCTACCTCGCTGAGGCATAACTTACTCTGTGAGTGAGTCTTCTCGAGGAGCGGCAATTTTAGGGCCCGGGCCACACCTCGCTGCAAAGACTCCCTCCAGCAGCAAGCACCGACCCGGACACGAGTGGATTGTGTGGCTCAGCAGTAGCTACACAGGCAGGGCGGAAGAAGGTAAATACTCACGTAGGCCAACGGCCCCCTAACTAACATTGTCAAAAAAACAACCATGGCGTCTCTTCCCTGTCCCAGAGGCGAGGCAGCCATCTTCGATTGTGACGTCACCTGGGTACACCCACAACGTTAAAGAGATTGACGATAGATTAAACGAATAAAGTAGAGGTGTAAGCGTGCGCTGTTGCAAAGTCATTAATATCAGTGAAGTTAATTCCTTGTTATCGACTTTGCGCACTGTATGTGAAGCATGTCTGGCGCTGAGGAAGGGAAACACATGATGAAGAAAAGTAGTCCCCGCACAAAGACATAAACATGTAAAGCGTAATGATGTTGTACTTAGTCGGTGCTGCACAGAGAAAACCGGAAATGAGAAGGAGGGACAAAGGCCACAGACTGCCCATTGGAAAGCAAGTTTTTTTAAAGGACCAAGACACATAAAAAGCATCAGCAAGGAATGGGTGGAGTTCAACTCCTAAACCATACACAAGAGGTCGTTAAGCTACAGCGCAAGTGCTGTACGCTCGACCTAAAAATGTGTGGAAAATGAGCAGAGCTTAAAGTCCACACCTGAATACAGCATATCTCAAAGAGACACAAGCGCTGTCAAGGTGAGACCTAAAAAGGCGACAGGGCCTACCCTGCCTGCTATAGACTCATTCCCTTAATCATTGTGGAGGTTAAGATTATGGGGGGGCGGTCATTTTTGAGAGACTCACCTTGTGGGCGGATGAGAGGCCTATTCTCTCTAATGTTCAATACGGGTTCAGGTCAGGTAGAATAATGGGTGAACAGAACTTCAACCTCCATCTCCTGATTGCCAAATATACTCAGGAGAAGGGGGGGCAATCTATCTGGCATTTATGTACCTCAGCTCAGTCTTTGACAAAGTCAATAAAGAGAAGCTTTGGTCTGAACTGGGGTACATGGGGATGGGCCTAGTCCTGGTAGCCTTCAAGAAAGTCTCCATAATGGACTCAATGGGGTAGTCAGGCATGGTCCAAATGGCGAATGCACCTAGCCATTTGAAATTAAAAAATTAGTTTGAAAGGGGTGCATCCTTGTCCCCTTCTTTTTTAATTTCAAACTATTTTTATTTGTATTTGTTGAATAAAGAGCAAAAAAAGAAAGAAACGCCAATGTACTACAGTGTACAGAAGACCGCCAATATCTTGATACATCAATGGAGGAGGCACATGACATTCCAATTTTGTTCAACAAACAGTAAATAAAACCAGATAAAACTTAAAACTGTCCATACTAACTAATTTAATATCAACAAAAAAGAAGAAAAATAAAGAATGAGAAATAAGAGAAAAATATATTAATCAAATAAACGTCAAAGAGTAAAATAGAAAAAGAGAAAATATTACATTCAGAGTCATTAACTCCTTGCGTGCTGCACTAATTCTCCTGCTGTGCGGGCGAATTAGCGAGTGTGTGGGTTTCGGACGCCCCCCGGCCGTCCTCCACACACGCCCACCGTAACCTGGGACAGCTGAGGGCCGTCCGCAGCACCGATGCGGTTAAGAGGCCACTACTAACACACCACTACTAACCTCAGGTCTCCCATTCTATATTAGCTCCCCTACTATTCAGGGAAAATCAGAGAAACAAGGATGTTGCATAACATATTTATTTATTTATTTATTTATTATAGAGTTTTGTATAGCGCGAACAAGACCCGTGGGTATCAGAGCGCTTAACATAGGAGAGGTAAAGGGTTAACATATATATTAACAGTTACAGTACAACAGATGTGAGGTAGATGGTATATATTCATAACACATGTGACGTTAGCGCTAATAATATGCTATTGCTAGATCCATATAAATGGGTCACTCCGTTTTTTGATAAAAATAAAGGGCTAGATGACATTGACTAACATTATATTAGCGCAGAAGAGGGAGAATGAACATCTTCCTTTGTAGATCATAAAAACTACAAAATAACAATATATATATATATATATATATATATATATATATATATATATATATATATATATATAAATCTGACTGAGCTGACCTTCCATCACAAGGACAAGCTGGCAAATCATTTAATGAGTGCATATTGTTTGGAAAGCCCATCATCAGGGGAATGAAATTCATACGAAACCTCACTAAAATGAAACGATGTTGGAGGTTTGTCACAAATACTAAATACAATTCATCAGCCTGAGTGATGGGGGCATAAGGTACATCTTTACTGCGAATTTTAGTCAACTTGATTCCTCTCTCTCACACATGAACTTCACAAAAAAAAATCTTTAATTCTCGTCACTAGTCATACAACTAGGTGGATTTACATATAACTCTTCCAAACCCAAAGCCCCCAGTGTACACTTCACATATTGCTGCCAAGCAATCTTATGTCCATGGTCTAGGGTTAGACAGTCGCTGATGATATTTTGGGTCAGATTAACAGTATCTCTCCAAACGATTGAATGCCATAGCAATATGGGTGCTAACCGGACAACACCAGAAAGCTATGGGGCACCATGAACAGTATGACAATTATAATTTGAACAGCTGCCCCAAAGAGCAAGTAGTCTTTTATAAAAACTAAACTGTACTCTGTATTTTGTCCTTAACTATATTGGTCATACTCTGAAATTTGATTAATGAATCTTCATGTTGTGTTTTTTTGTTGTTGTTTTTTTAATCCTCATTCTGCAATAGTATGTATACGGAGTTTTCAGGGACCCGTTTCTCTGTTTTCTGTTCCTTCACTGCCCCTTTCTTTATTCTGGAGGTTAGATACGGGTTCGGGGAGTCTCCCTGTATGCGTATTCAGAGGGGGTCCCCTTATTTCCATAATACCTTCAATAAATATTTCCATCCTGGGGGAGCTGACCAACCTGGTCACTCACACAAGCACTATGCCTGTTTATTTATTGCCATCGCATAATCATTGGATATAGCCCATTGCGTGTTTTATATGTAGGAGTCAGCATTTAATTTGCAAACTGGGAACCCTCCCATATTTCCAAGAAGTTGTACTTCCTGCTGGGTTTCCCTTTTCTGTCCATCTTATTTACTCTATTTACTGAGGCTACCCATTCTAAGTGTGTCGGGGGTGCCTATCGTATCCACTTAATACAGAGTTCCCTCCGTGCCAGCAAGATTAACATAAACAAAAGATTCTCTTCTTTTTTTGTTAAGTTTATTAACCCATCCTGCCTATTAACCCCAAAATAACTAGGTCCATACTTACTTTTGTTGTTCTTCTTAATACTGTGTCTAAGATTTTACTCACTTCCTGCCAGAAGACGTCGAGTTGGGGGCACTGCCAAAACTTATGTACATCATCTGCTCTCTGTAAACCACATTTGGGACAGCTCTTTGTATTCGACCCACCGAATTTAGATAACCTCTTCGGTGTCGAATTTAGATAACCTCTTCGGTGTCCAGTAGGCTCTGTGGGTGGTAAAGAGATGATTTCTCCTTAAGGCAGCAGATTTCACAATTGACCAGCATTTGCTCATAGATACTTGCCACAGATTCTGGATATCCAGCGAAGGCAGTTCTTTCCCCCAGGTCGCCTTTTGAATCAGGAAGTCTTCCTCTCCTGCTAAAATTAGGGCCCAGTACCAGCACAATATTTCTTTCTTCTTAGGAGGATTTTTTATCATGGTTGTTTCTATGGTCTTATTTCCACTCTTTTTCTCCTTCAGAGTTTTTGCCCAACTAGAGAGCTGCTAGTATTTAAATTTTGCTAGGGACGCATTTGTCTTTATCGACAGAGCTTCCCAGTCCACTATGGTATTCTCAACCATTAGTTGTCCCCATACCTGGAAACCTGCTCTTTTCAAAGGGATTGCCAATTTATCTTTGAGGCATTCAGGGGTTCCTGGTGAGTCCCATATTGGAGCAAACTCACTATAATATGGTATATTTAGGGTGCTTCTTATCTGATACCATAGTTTTGCTGCTGATTTAAGAATCTTTACTTTCACCTTTTTAAAGAATTTTGGATGGCCAAATTTGTACAAGAAATATCCAGTCTTTCCAGCCATTACTTGAAGGTATTTCGGGTACTGGTCATAGTTTTTCAACAGGATCCTCATATGCTTAAATTGGAAGGCCCTATTGGTATTCCAGTAAATCTGGCCTTGCAATTCCTCCTTGTGCTTTTCCTCTCCTTAATTTCCCCCAGGCTATTCGTGTGCTTTTTGCTGACCAAATGAAACTTGCGAGTTCACCTTCTATTTTCTTCAGGGATTCCCTCTTAAATTCTAATGGGATTGCACTAAAAATAAACGCAAATTTGGGTAGGATAGACATTTTAATTATGTTGGATTTACAGAGAAAGGTCAGGGGGAGGCCTCCCCAGGCTTTTAAGAGTTTTCTCACTTCTGCAGTAATCATATCCAGGTTTGTCTTAGTTATTTTGCCCAAATCCTTAATCAGGTCTATTCCTAGATATCTAATTTTCTCCCTGGTATGGCTATTATTTACATGGGTATTCCAACTCATAATCCCCATTTTAGCTTGGCTGGTTTGATAGCTTCATACCTTCCCAAATTTTGCCAAGGTAGCTTCTATTGAGTTGATTGACCCTTCATAGTTGTCAGTAAAAATCATTAGGTCGTCTGCATATAGAGCTATTTCTTTTGCCCATCCATGATGCTTAAAAGGAGTTATGTCGGGGTGAGTTCTGAGACTGTTTGCCAAAGGCTCAATATATAAATTAAAAAGAAGTGGGGATAGGGGACATCCCTGCCTTGTCCCTCGCTTTATCTCGATGTTCTCTGTCAGACTCCCAATAATTAGGACCTTGGCTTTAGGGGCTCTATAGAGCTCTTTGACCACTCCCTGGAACTTGTCTCCTAAATTATATTTATTTAATGCCTCATTCAGGAATTCCCAGTTCATCCTGTCAAAGGCTTTAGCCACATCCAGGGTGATTATAGTTAGGGGAGTTTTTTCAGTTACTGCTATATCTATGGACCCAATGAGCTCATGTGTTAGGTCGTGCAAATGCCTACCCTTTACAAACCCTTTCTGATCTTCCTTTATCAGGTTTCCTGCTATTTTTCCTAGCCTTTTTGCCAAAATTTGTGTAAAGATTTTATAATGACAGTTTAGTAAGCTAATAGGGCGGTAGGACTCACATTTTGCTGGGTTTTTCCCGAGTTTTAATAGGATGTTTATCGTTGCATCATTCCAAGAGTCTGGGAGTTTCCCTTTCTCTAGGTAGATTGTGTTAAACAGGTTTGTGAGCGGGAGAGCCAGAATGGTGTATAATTCATTTGTGAGTGCGTCTGGGCCTGCCGCTTTACCTCTCTTTAGGCCTTTCAACACTTCTTCTACCTCCTCCTTTGTAATTTCAGAGTTTAACTCTTCTTTTTCCTCACTTGTTAACTTCGGAAGTTCCTGATCTTCGAGGTACTCGTTAAGTTGCTCGCATGATGGATTAGTATCCTCTGTATATAGATCTGTGAAGAAATCTAGGAATTCTTTCATTATTACCGAATCTTCTGAGCTCGGTTCTGTAGCTCCTTGCGGCTGAATATTAACTATCTTGTTCCTACTAGCGTCCGTCTTCGTTTTCCATGCCAGCAACTTACTGCACCCTTCTCCATACTCATAGTGAGATAATTTACTCGCTTCCCATCTCTCTCTCGCCTTATTCTCTAATACTCCTGTTATTTCATCCTATCTACTTCTAGCGTCCTTTTGTTTCATTATCTTCCTCAACTTCTATTTGTGAATCCAAAATGTTAATAGCATTTCCTAGCTTCCCTATCTCTTGTTTTGTTGCTTTTGTTTTGTGTGAGGCCAGGTTAAGTATTTTCCCCCTAATTACTGCTTTGTATGCATCCCAAGTAACTTACGGAGATGTTCCCTCTTTGTTATTTTCAAAGTACTCAACTGATTCAACTTTAAGTTCAGCGATATTTTGTGGGTCATTAAAAATGGTACGGTCGACTGTCCACCTTGCCACTGATTTGTCCTTTCCTAATTGTGTTTTTATTAAAACAGCGGAGTGGTCCGACAAAAGGGCAGGCAAGTGTTCAACCTTTTGTATTCTATCTACCAGGGCTTTATCTACCAAGAAAAAGTCGATTCTAGATTTGCAGACCCAGACTTTTATTTTTTAAAGTAAAAGCATGTTTTTTATCCCCTTTTCCTTTCCAAATGTCCACCAATCCTAAATCTTTTTTGCAGATCCCCAGCCAATCCCTCATTTTGGGAAGATTTGCTTGCTTCATAGGAGGGAAACGATCCACTTTGGGATCTGGAATTAAATTGAAATCCCCCCCTAATATTACAGGGGACGTAGCTGATATTAAATGCGTTTACAAATTTTGGAGGGGGGCGGGATCGTCCATATTGGGCCCTTAGTAACCCGCAATAGTATAAGTGATATTGTGTATTCTTACCCTGGTGACTGTCCACCTGCCTTTTTTGTCTAAGTCTATTTTCTCAATTCTGGCTTTTAGTGTTTTTTTTAATTATTGCTATTCCCTTTACAACGCAATCTTGGTTCGTACATACATAGCAGTCTACCCAATGTAACTTTTTTGTGATTTCTTCCCATTCCTTTTTTAACAGGTGTGTTTCTTGTAAGATTATAATCTCGCTGTCTATCACCCTAAAATACTCCAGAATCCGGCGCCTTCTGCTTGGTAACATTTTTTCCCATTATTCCCTCTTTCTCTTATTCGCTGTCTTTTCCTACCATCCTTTAGTAGTATTCGGCGGTCCCTGATGTCTCCTTTTTAGCATTTTGAGGACTTTTTTTCCTTTTTTTCCCCTTGTTTGCTCCCCACCCTTGTGCAATTTTTTTTGGCTTTATCTTTCTTGTGGTTTAAAATGACCCTCCCTGGGGAAGCCTCCCTTTTGTCTTCTTTGGGCTGCATTGTCGGCCCCTTTTGAGCTCCGTGACTGCCCTTTTAGTGAGTTACATGACGACTTTTAATTCTTTTCCTGTTTCTTTCATTTTTTTATTTTTTATTTTTTAAATTTTGTTTTAGCCTCTTTAGAGTCCTGTTTTCTTGTTACACGCTTATCTCCTTTTTAATTTTTCATTCAGACGTTCGACTCCGACTGACCTCTCATTTGGTCCTTCATTTGTTCGAGAAATTGAGCAACTTCTGCTGGCTCTCTTATGTTGTGCATTTTGCTTCTCCTCATAATTCTGAGCGCTGTGGGGAACTTCATTTGTACAGTGGCTCCTAGGCTTCTTAGTTCTTGCATATGCTGGCCTAATTCCCACTGTCTGTCCTGAGTAGCTTTGGATATGTCCGACCGGATTCTGAATGACCAACCCTCCTTATCCTGCGGGCCGTTTTTTAGTGCCTCACTCAAGATTCTCTCTTTAATGGTGTATGTTTTAAAGTTTATTAGGATTTTCCTTGGATTTTTCCTGTCTTTATTCCTGCCAAAAGGATCTCGGTGTACCCTTTGAATATCTTCTTCCAACCCTATGGTTTGCGTCCAAGGAAAGTGTTCTTCAAGCAATTGAACTATAAATCTCTTGACATCTGTCCCTTCTTTGCCTTCAGGTACATTTAGTATTCATAAGTTATTTTTTCTTGCTTGATTCTCCAAAGATTCCAGTTTTTCATTGGTGCTCTTACCACTTTCTTTCAGGACCCTTATCTCCTTTTGATTTCTTTCTACTTTTTTACTGAGTTCCCCAACCGCTGACTCTACTTCAGTGACTCGGTCGCCCAGAGCAATCAATTTAGTGTCTAATGCTTCACACACCTCCCGGATTTTGCTTTGATTTATCTCTGAAACAGCAAATTCTGCTCTCATTTCATCCAGCATTTTCTCTAGGAATTAGTCAGTCGAGTTTTGAGTGGGAACATTATTTTGGGGCTGGTTACCCAGAATCATATTGTCATTAACTTGTATCTCTGTTTGTTTAAGAGATGGTGTGTATTGAGGGGCGATCGCCCCGTCCAAAGTTGGATTTAATGGTTTCTGTGGTAATGCGTCCCTTGGGTTATTTTGAGAGGTTTCCATGCTGTATTCTTCCCTTGCTCTTGTAACAATTGAAGTAGTGTTTGATTCCGTGCGTGCGGGTGCTAGATTCAATACTGATGTTACTGAGGGTACTGAGACTACTGAGGGTGCGGCAGAGGGTGCAGCAGATTTTACTACCTGTTTCCCCCGATTGGTGTGTCCCTGTTCTTGTGTCTGTTCCTGAACTGTGAAAAAAGATCTGAGGGAGGGAGTTATTTTGAGGGCAAGTTCTGATGCACCCCCGACCCCCCCTTTTTCTTTCAGGGATTTCCTCTTGGTATTGGGGTTATTAGTATCTATTTTGGTGTGTTTCTTGGTTTTTCTCTTAGTACTATGGGGGCTATGGACTGTTTCGTGGCCACTGGGAGGGTGTACTTAAAGAATTGTCTATTCCTCAGACATTAGCTTGATCTAACCTTTTCTTGCACTTCGTCTGACCTGACTTCCCCTGTAATTACTTCCTCAGGTCGAATAGTCAATGGCGCTGCCCCACTCTCTTCCCTTAGTGCTGAACAATTCACCTCTACGCTAAATACATGTTTTGTACTTTCCACACCACCCTCTTTTAGAACTTTGTCCCCCTCATCCTCACCCTTATCACCCTCGAGTCTGCTTAGCCTTTTCATCCGTTGTTGAGCCTTGAAACCCGCTTCCGGTGTTTTTTCGACCAACGGGACCCTTTCTGCTCTGTGAGACTGTGTTAATCCTGAATCCGGGCCGGGATATATTTCAGAAGCTGACCTGCAGAACAACTCGCCCAAGGTGACCGCTCTACTGCTGCCTTTGTTGTCGCCACGTCCCTCACAGTCACTCTATGCACCGGGAGCACTGTGGGCACAGGGAACTCTTTGTCACCTCTGGTCGTTTTTTCTAAGTTATCTGCTTCAGTAGCTCAGTTATTAGCTTGGCTTTTCCAGGCTGTGCTTTCGGGGACAAATGCGATTTTTGCCCTGTCTATCCGCACTCCTAGAGTTATGCTGCTCTCTGTTTTCCTTGGGTAAAAAAATCAGCACTCGGGACTCGGTAAGTGTATTCCCTTCCGACCTCTCCTGTGCTCCCCTTTGCTCCTAATCTCATTTTAAATGGGTGTTAGGTAAGACATATTGGACGTACTGGGCACACGTTTGTTTTCACTGAAGTCTTGCGTCAAGCGTTCCGTTGCGCGAATCACATGAAGTTCCTCGCAAAAAAATAATAATAATTTTCGCACTTTTCTTTTTTTGAACTCAGAGGCAAAGTTTTTACGAGACCTACTTGTGCAAAAGAGGCATTCTGGTCTTTTCCTACGCCATCACCTTATCTTTACAGGGGCAGATTACCGGAGCTCCCGACCTGGCTTCCTAGCCGGCCGCCATCTTCCCCCTCTTCATGTTGTGTTATGCTGTTCTGGGTGGCATTGTGATTTTATGAGTTAGTGCTACCTGGTGCACACACAGTTAAAGTTGCCTGCAATGTAAGAGGTCTAGGTTACTTTAAGAGGGTTGCTTGACCTGTGTGCCATTCTTACAGTACATTATCCATTGTTTTGGAGGCCCTTTAAATGGTGTCACCATAGGCATTTCCACTTGCCAGTCTGTTTATAATTGTTAATTTCTGCATAGTATTTAGTAGTGGGCATAATAAAGAAATGTACCTTCTTTGTAAGGAAGCCTAATGCCTGGAGAGAGAATTATTGAATGTTGTTTGCTGCCTTGCTGCATGCGGAGTCATCATCATCATCATCAAAACTCTTTATTCGATTAATTAAAATCATAAAAGGCGGACAAATTCAAACAATTTAAAAAACATACAACACACATATATATATACATCATATTTATACATCCCAAGTGCAAATCAGCATAAAGAATAAAAATTGCTTTTCTAGTTAAAACGTACATAAAAATGAATCCATCGGATAAAAAACAATCAAGCAGGGTCAAATGCAGAAGGCAGCCTCTTGGTTTTCTCCCACATAGCTGCCACCAGAAAGCAAGCCACATAAAAAATGTCGCGGGGACAACTTAACATCTGCAAGTAGATTAGAGCGGGTCAAACTTGTATAAACCCTGCTTCTCGTAAAATCGGTAGCAGATATGTTTTCCGTAGTTCAGAATAAAGTCTGCAAAACATGATAAAATGCATTGTGTCTTGGCAAGAGAAATTGTCGCACATACAGGGCTTACAGCACTCTGGTTTACTCCAGGACGAATAAGTACCCAGGGAATAATGAATTAAGTTAAATCTAAATCTGATCAGTAGGAATCTGTGGTAGGGGTTAGAGACAGTCCTCAGATAAGGCTCAAGTGAGGGGAGATGTTAGTAACCTAAAATTGGCTCTAACTGATGGTTTTTTAGTTCTTTCTCCTCCCGTTCCAAACTTGCCATGTCCGCAAAATGGGTCATGATCCAATTTACATCCTCCTTGATAATTTGACCTGGGAATAAATAAAGATCAGGTTGCCCTAATCGAGTGAACATCATTCTCAAATACTCCAGCCATGGGACCCTTTTAACATTATCCATCGCTAAAATGTCATCAAGAATTGCATGGTTCAGGGTGATTTCCTGGTTTAACCAGGTTTTAGCCCAGCAAATCAGTGGGGCCACCTTCAGTTTATCTGTGACATATCCCAGCCCTACCTCGCAATGTGTAGAAAAAGTTGGGGTAGACTGGGGCACCGTCAGAAGGGATCTTAGAAATCTGTTCTCAATTAATTGAATCTTAACCTGAGAGACGTATCCCCACAATGAAGAACCGTACATAGCAATGGACAGGCATTTTTTGTTATAAACTTTCAGCAGGGCCTCCATTGGTCGGGACCCCAGCCGTTTCGTGAATCTCATGAGGGCTGTGGTGGACCTTGCCATAGAAATACCTTTCAGCTTTATTTGGGGGGCTCCAGGAGCCTTTGTCGTTGAAAAGAACCCCGAAATAGGAGAAACCGGCAACCCTTGACACCTCCTCTCCCTTACAGAAGAAGGTTTTAGATTTGGGTCTGTTGCAAAGTTTACCCATCATTATGACATGTGATTTTTTTATATTAACTTTCAGGTCTAACGTGTCCATGAAGGCGGCAAAAGAATCCAGCAGTCTCTGGAGGCCCACTCCTGTGCGGGCCAATAGAACTGCGTCGTCCGCGTATAGGAGAACCGGTATTACAGATTCTCCTACACGCGGAACGTCCACCACATAAAAGCCATAAATAAATAAGGACCCATCCTTCGCCACCGTATATTTACTAATTAAAAGCTGGAGGTTTAGGCACTGATCGAGGGTGCCTCTCTTTGCTCTAAACCCATACTGTAAGTTAGAAAGGACCCCCAAACTCTCTATGTTATCCCTGAGTTTATGCAGTAAGACCCTGCCCAGAATGTTGACTGCAGAGTCTAGGAGGGAGATGGGTCTATAACAGGAGGGATCCTCATGCTGCCCTTTTTTAAAAATCAGAATAATAACAGAGGTGGCCCAGGAAGCGGGGAACAAATTTTCGCTAGAGGCATTAAAAACATTTGTTAGAATCTTGGACCATAAGGTTGGAGAGTTACCATAGAGGTCAGCAGGAACCCCATCTGGGCCCGGGGCCTTGTTCTTAGAGGTCTCCTGAATCGCCCTTTGTACTTCATCGAGGTTAAAACATAATAGGGGCGTAGACTCAGCCACCAAGGGAGGACCCCATGAGGTGCATGAGCCAGCAGCGCCATAGATCTCTTCAAAATGACAAAGCCATTGATCATCTTGAATAATGCAGTCCATATTTGTGTTCTCTGAGGCGGCAAAAAACGGGTGATTAATTATTGCCCAAAATTGCCCACTATCATGCAATACATCAATTGAAAGGAGCTTATCCCAAGCATCCTTTTTGATTTCTGTTAGCCGTCTGCTAGTGGCTTGTTTATATGCCCTCCGTGCGGAGTCTTTAGCCCACAGCACCTACACAAAGCAAGCCTGTGACTGCTCTGCCTTGCTACAATCTGATTCAAGTACCAAAATGGAGTGCCCCCGCCCCTAAAGGTCCCTATAGTCATTTTTCTACCCTTCCTCTAGTTGCAGAAAGCCCTTTAGACACCAGGAATACGATTCTTGGGAAAATAAATATAAGGGAGACAGCCCGTAAAGGCATCAAGTACATTCCCCAGTCCTAAATCTCCAACAGTCTTTCTGCCTTCCTGTGGCCTAGAGCATCTCCATCCTCAAAGCAAACAAGAGGAAATGTGGATTGTGTTGTCCATAGTTTTGACATATGAGCGGTAAGAGGACGCAAAACCCAATTTTTTTGTCACTTGCAATGGTGAAAGCTCACAGCATTTGTGCTCTGGGTCAGCTAACAGCCACAGAAACATATGAACTCTGGAAATTGATGATAACCTGGAGACAAAGAAGCATTCAAGGTGGTGTGGCTTGCATGGACCATCTACATTTACATTTTCTTTCCCATAATGCCCTGTAAATGACAAAATTTGGCTAAACATCTGTAGTTTCCTTACATTTCTCTGAGGGGAAACTTCCACTACAAAATTCGTATCTGCATCCCGGTCTATTGCAAAGACAGGAACAGACCAAACCAAGGGCCATGTGAATACGACACTGATTTCTATATAGTCACAGTTTTCATTCATTCCTGTTGCAGACACTAGTCCCTCCCATACCAGCGGGTCAACCTTTTTATCAGGAGAATTGTGGGAGTATTAGGTGGTGATGGACTTGGCCCTTTTTGCAGGGTCAACTCTGAACATTTTGCTTTCCTCCTGTATTTTGTCTGACCTGTTTTTGTTGGTTTTATGACTCTGGGCACTTTACTTGCTGTTCAGTGCTAAAGTGCATATGCTCTCCCCATTATAAATTGATGTATGAATTAGTGACTCCATGATTGGCCTATTTGGTTTACTTTTCAGACCCTAGTACAGTGCACTGCGTGTGCCCAGGGCTTGTAAACCAAATGCTGCTAGTGGACGTGCAGCACTGGTTGTGCCACCCACAGAAGCATCCTGTAAAATGGTCTTAGGTCTGCCATTGCAGAGCCTGTGTGCAGTCTGATATTGCCATGCTGACTGGGCAAGTGCGCCCACTTGCCAGTCCCTAAACCTTCCTTTTTTCATATTAGTCACCCCTAGGGTAGGCCCAAGGGCAGGGTGCATTGTAGGTAAAAGGTAGGCCAAGCCCTGATATCTGTGGCATGTCCTAATAGTGAATTACAGCCATTTTCGTTTTTCACTATTGCAAGGCTACCTGTTCCCCATTGGCCAGAATGGGCAGTTTGATTATAACATGTTATAACCCTAACTGACTCTGGGAACTAGGTAGAAATTCGAGTTTAGTATGCCTGAACTCAGAATGATAAAATACATCTCTTAGTGAAGTTGGTTTTAACATTCTGTGTTTGAAAATACCACTTTTAGAAAATAAGTATTTTCTTGCCTAACTTTCCAAGCCTGCCTCTGCTAGGTTGTGTATTCCTTGTCTGGAATTTGAGTGACAGGGGCTGGGGGATTCCAGGAGACAGGGTGAGTCAGCACAGGGTTGAATAGAGGGATCTACATGTAGAGTAGTGGGAGGAGTTGCACCTGGGACCTGAATAGGGCTGTGCCTTCCCTCTAGAATGCTGGCTCCACCCCCTGTGGTGCGTCTGATGTCCCTGACCTACACTGTGAAAGGAAAGAAGCAATCATGTAAACAGGGTGCTCCAGGACTGACCAGAACTGGTTTGGACTAGGCAAAGGCCTCTCTGACTTCAGAGAACAAAGAGAAAAATAGTATAAAAGAGGGGACCCAAACCCCAGAATTTTAGATCACTTTGGGAAACAAGAAGAACCTTTGGTGAGAAGAGGAACTAGAGAGACTAAGGAGGAGACTATCCCTAAGCTGAGTGCTGTTTGGGGGATTGGCCTGCAGTGGTTGCCTGACTGCCAAAGAAAGTAGAAAGGAACTTTGTGCTACTTTCAAATCAACTTGTTAAGGATCTCCAAGGGCTTGAGATAGAGCTTGGCTCCTACTGAAGTCTCAGGGGCAACAGACTTCACCAACCAGCTCCCCTGCCTTCCCTTGCTGGGAATTGAAGTGCCTGCTCTTGATCTGGGCCTTCTGAGAGACTGCGTGTCACTGGGAGCTGGAAGCGCGACTCAAGATGAAGATGTGTGTCGCCGCCGCAGCCGTTGTTGTCGCATCACTAGAAAAGAGTGTCGCTGTCGCAGCAGATGCCATTGCATCACCGAAGAAGCGTACCGCAGCTGCCGCTGTCGTCACTGCATCATCCGAAGCTCCTCGCATCTCAAGAGAAGAGTGTCGCCTTCGCAGCAGATGCCTTCGCATCACCGAGAAGCGCGTCGCTGCCGCAGCCGCTGTCATCACATCGCTGAGAAAGCGTGCTGTCGCATCGCATCACTGAGGCACCCCGCATCCCTGGAGAAGAGTATCGCCATCGCAGCAGATGCCGTCCCATCCCCAGAGAAGCGTGTTGCAGAGCCTGTCGCGGCTCAGAAGATTTGTTGAGTCGCCGCACGTCCGGCGGGCATGCACACACCGTTGTTGCATCAAGAAGAAGATGCCATTTTGTTTCATTACACTGGATCTTCATCGCATCACGGTGCTGCTGGTTGCATCACCACAGAAGCGCAGTAAGAAACCGATGCATCACCTCCCCACGCCGAGAAGAACCGACACATAACCGCCCCCTACGCATCAGTAGGGAACCAATGCATCACTGTTCTTGCGTGTAAGGAACCGATGCATCACTTTCCTTGCAACACTTTCATTGTATAGCGTTACGCATCCAAAGGTACATTGAGTCTAAAGTGTCGCACTTATCATCTAAAGAGAACTAAACTATTTCTACCATTTTTTAAAGTAGAGTATTGTGGATTTTTGATGTTTGTGGTCTTGTGTGGTCTTGTGTTAAGTCTATATAAAAATACTTATTTTTATACTACAACTTGTGTGGTGTCCATCTGTAGTGTTGTCACTGGGTTACTGTATGTGTTCACAAATGCTTTACACACTGCCTCTGAGATAAGCCTGCCTGCCCGTGCCAAGCTACCAAGGGGGTGAGCAGGGTTTATTTTTGGAGTGTACCCCCTTACCCTTACCCCCTTACCCTGACTAGACTCAAGGGTCCTTATTTGGTCAACGGTATCTACCTCTGCCAACTAGAGACCCCCAAATCTAACAGGTGGTAACAATTCTGTGGATTCCCACAGATTCTGGATCTTGCCCTCACAGATGTGTGAGGAAAATGTGAGATTTTAGCCACATTTTGAGATTTGCAGGGCATTGTGGGTAGGAAAAGCAAGTGGATTTGCGTAAGACACACAACCCTGTACTTCCCCTATGTCTAGTTTTCAGAAAGGTCTGGATTTGGTAGGTTTTGATGCTGTCTGCCGAGCCAGGGCCCAAACATCCACAGCTGCGCACATTGCCAAAAACGTTCAATATTCATGACAATAATTTGATGTCTCCATATCACATTGTTGGGTCTTTCCTGTCATGGGTGCTAGGCTCAGCCACACAAATAGGGTACCATTTTTATTGAGGAAAGTAGTAGTACATTTGTTAGTATCAACCGGATTTCTCTCAATTTCTTTCTTTCAAATGTATGCAAATGGACAAAAAATGAACCACATTTTGCAAATGGCCCTCTGATTTACAATATTATGGGCTACTCTATATACAAAGTTGTATAAACAATCCCTGTTGCTAAACTCAGTATCTTGTTCACTTTTAAATAATACATAGGTTCCATTCAATCTCATTTTTCTTTCATAATATTTTAGCATATGAATTGCTGTATGGTCGGTAGCCAATGAAAAATAATTATGAAATGCAGCTCAGTTTCTGGAGCTAGCTTATAGACAACCAACAAACACCATATTTCCATGTTGCCAAAAGGGTCTGACAGACATAAGGGTATATTACTTGTTTAATAGGCCGAGATATGAAAATGCTGTTACGAATTGCAATTTTTCCTACTGATTGTCATTATTTTTGTATGTCAACAATTAGCTTCTTTGGGAAAACCATGAGCCATCGCCATAAATGACCCTGGCTGAATTTGGAAATTTGTCTAGTTAGCAGAAATGTATAGCTTTGGGTTAATCCATAGGTTTCACATTTGTTTCCACACAAAATGCAAGTCAGTAGAAACCACAAAAAATAACAAAAAGGACCATTTTTGAAAAATGCCAAACCTGTGCTAAAAAATATTTTTTACAACTCTACTTGTTCCTGAAATCTGAGACAATGGTGATCTTAACACAGCAAACCATTTTTTCTCATTAAAACATCTTGCTTAGGTTTGGTTATTTTCTTCGGTCCTTACAGCAAAATCCGCAAACTTTGGGTACCTTTAAAATCCCAGGGGGCTTATTTACAAGTCCATTGCGCCAACGGGGCTTCACTTTTTTGGATGCACCAGTGGCGCAATGAGCTTGCACATATTTACAAGGCCACATAAAGTCACCCTGGTGACTTTTCGTGGCCTTGTAAATATGGGCCCCTTTTATGTATTACTCTGCATAAAATGGGTTTTCCATGGGTGTGCTGTGGGTGTTCCTATGCAACACCCAAGGAACTTGAGGCATACCCATATGTACAGCATTTTGTAAAACTGGGAATGAGTCAAAATCCTACGCCTTTCCAGAGGAGGCACAGAATTGGTGCAACAAGGAGAATTTTTTTTATTTCTCCTCGTTTTTTTCCTCTTTTTATGTCTGCTGCATTCTGCAGCATGCATAAAAAGAGGATAATGCCATTATTTATTGTTTTGGTGCAGGGGCGTGTTTTTTTCTGCACAAAAACAATCATCCCTGCAGCGCAGCACCCTTGCAAAATGATATAGGGGTGCCTGCACTGGCACATGGCAGCCAATTGTGCACCAGTGCAGGGGAAAACAAAAAGATGTGTTGTTTTGTTGTTAATATGATGCATCCCTGTGCTTTGAAAATGAAGCAGCATGGTGCAGCTAAATGGCTTGTGGTGCTGCACTGCAACACTTTCTTGTAGATGAGGCACCAGAGCTGTGTCAGGGTAAAAGGATACAAATTAAGCATGGATACCTTTTGCGGAAAAAAGGTTATGAAAGTTTTAGTGATACCACCCACAAATGATTATGAGTTTGGCGGTGCTGGTGTGGGGCAGCCAAACTTGGCCCCCCCACCAGTTTAGGAGTGTTCTCCTGGTGGGTGGTCCTTTGGCATTCCGATGGTGGCGCAGTTCAAAATGGCACTGCAGTGGTAGCATCAAAGTCCCTTCCTGCACGGAATGAACTGTGAAGTCCAGGCATGCAGGGAAGGGGGATGCATGCATACAGTAGGGTACACAATGGCCCATCTGCATGCATCCCATGGGCCATGAGGCACCAGGGAGCCCTGCAGGGCCCCCTGTGTTTCCTCACCACCCTAACAAATGCAATCTCATTCCTCAGTGAGCAAGCATGTAATATGCAGCACCACCAAGCATTTTGCTGCCTCAAGACCGATGCGCATGGGATCGCGGATCCCTGGCAGCTGCAGCAATTCACCCACAGTTCGACAGCCGTACTCATACTATGGCTGTCGGACCACTGGTGCGGCTGTCCCTGACCGCCAACACACTTCCACCACAGGTTCCCCGGTCCGATGGACCACCAAAATCATAATCAGACTCTAAGTATTGTAGTAGTAAAAGGCTTAGAAGTCAAGTTGTTAAGTGGGTCAGAATCCACTCTTGCACAGCTGATCATATGTGTTTGTATCTCTGTTGTTTGTCCGTTTAGTTGTCTGATTTTTTTGCAATTGAGCTAATAATTACAGGTCTGGCATTTTCTGTACAAAGAAGGATTTAGCTGTTCATGCAATCAATTTAAATTGCTGCTTGTCTCATAAAATGGTGGTTTGTTAGCATATTTCCCAATGATTAAAATTTGTGAAATGTGACTTGTGGATGTGCTCCCATCTTGTGGTTGCTGTCATCATCTAACGTTAACATTTGTCAATGTTAAATGTACTTCTCTTCTTGAATGAATATTATGTATCTGAATAAATTGTCTGCTGTTTGGCATCATTTTTGCTGCCCCATGTTCTCCTGATAACAGTTATATTGTCCATTTACTGTGGGACTTCTTGGTCGGTGTAGTGTAATGGCGCTCCTGGAAAATACGCAGTGAGTATATACTCGTGTACAATTATAATTACAGTGCATAAGGGTAGAGAGAGCCACCCTCCTCCCCAATGTGTGAATAACCACTGATAAACCAAAACAACAGTCCCTTGCACACGCCAACAGTATATATTATGTATCATTGACAATAATAAAAAACTCTTTTGTTCCTCCGTTGAAAAAGTCACTTGAGATCCTTGGCCAACACGTGTTTCGTTGTGCTTAATTGTTGTGCGCAGCGACTTCTTCAGGGCTAAGAAACAAAAAAGTGTATAGAACTTGGGAATAAAAGATATCCATCACTAACATTAGATGTCCGTTACCCTTTGTGACAGTATGTTAATCGCAAAGAGCGGCTCAAGATTAGTCCTCGAGCATGTGGAAACCCCTACTGTTTTATTAAAACATATCATCATTGCTGTCTCTAGACAGAATTGTGCAGTTAAAAGATGATCGCTATTCCAAACAAAAATTGTCAGTAAATGAATATAAGCCCTTTTATGGTGACTTATTTAGTGACTTCCAATCTCCGAATATTTAGCAGTGAGTCTTCGAAAGTGATTTAAGACACACGGCACCCCCTCAATGTTGCCTCAGATCAAGAAAAAGTATTTGTATAATCTAAGAAGTACCTCTAATCTCTTTGTATGGATCCTTTATGGAGAAAATTACCTCTAGGACTGGTTAATAGTGATAATTGTGGAAAGATATTGTAGGGAAACCAACCTCAGTTCCGGTTGAATTTCCGCCCCGGAATGGGTTCTAGTACTCCAGTGATATTTGCACAGTATAGGGCAACAGTGATTACTGTGTCCAAGATTTAGTGTATACCAAAATTCTTTTCTGGGGATAAACGAGACAGGCAGACAGAAAAGTCCCAGTTACAATTGTGAGTACACCCCACTTAAAAAAGGGCTTGTTATTGCCCCATTTGTAGCTATCAACAGGAAGCTCCACGTACCTTAAGTGTGGATAGTTAAGGGTGCGCGTCTCAGGAGTGTAAAGTATGCCACCGACGAGTTCTACCGGGTATCCTAACACAGGCGATTACCTCTGTTCAGTAGCAGGGCTGCCTACGGTGTGTCTGCAGTAGAGTTTGGCCTGCTGAGGTTCCCGCCTAAATACTGGAGAGACCACAGACTTAGTCATAGGACTACACCCGCTTACTCTAACTAATCAAAGAAACAGCGTTGGCCATCTTGCAAAGGAGTAAAGCTAATGTTTGAAAGTACCGCTGTCTCCAATAAGCTAAGTGGATGGTGCAGTCCTGAACCCAAAGTGTATCAAGGATCAAGGATCATATACTAATGTACTGGTGTATCTGCATGGTCACAAATATATTGTGAGGGGCCATTCTGGCTAACATCCACTTATAAGTGATGAAACGGATGCTTAATAGTGTGAAAAAAACTGTTGGATATCTTGGAGCAGTGAAGCTCCACAATCTAAGTTAAATCCTATGTAGTATTGAGTGGGTGAGTAATGAAATGTTTTATTGAGGTCGAAACCGGTGCTATACTATGGCAACATTGAAGTGGAGTCGAGGGAATACATTCTAAGTCTCGTAAAATTGTGTCCAAAACCTACAGACACAGTTCTGTGAATTATCTTGAGAACGTACTTTTTGAGACTTGTAATATATAAATCAATGCCTGAATAAAAGCAAAGTGTTGGAACATACATAACATATTCATACAATACGAAAGTTTGTTAAGGAAGGTCTACACGTTTCATTCAAAAAGCAGGTTGCCAATCAACTGATGACATTGTGAGAGTAAAGAAATGTCAGTCAGTATAGAAGAGCCGGTTGAAAAGTAAGAATAGGGTTGTAACACGTATAACATAATTCAATAGTTTGTAATTTCTTAGATCGGTCTACATGTGTAAGCAAGAGAGCCAGTTGACAATTTATTACTTCTAGTATTTACAACGGTAAAAGGTTGAAAGTGAGTAGAAGAAAGGTAGGTCAGCATAGGAGAGCCATGTTGGAGACGGGGATATAATGAGGGTAGTGACGCGCCCACATGAGTAGTGTTGTATGCAGTAGCGTAGACATACTATGTCCTGGTGAAGTGATGCACAAGAATGGACCACGAGTGCTAGTCCACCAAAAAGTAATGTAATTCATGGTCTGTATTCAAGTCCATCTCAACACTTCTCAATCGCATAATCCAAGTTGCTTCCCTCCTCCTCAACAAAAGTTCTCTATTGCCACCCCTCACATGTCTAGGCATGTGTCAAATCAAAAAAAAAGTAGGATTTGTGGCTGCCCTGAGCTGGACAATCCATTATGTGCATTACAACAGGGTACCTAGTGTCAGCCTGTTTTACCGCCCTAACATGTTCTACAATGCGGACCTTCAGAGCCCTAATAGTGCTGCCAATATACTTTCATTGGCATTCGCAAACGATTGCGTAAATCACTTAGTTGGTCTGACAGTTGATGTTGGTGTTTATCTTGTAAGTGCGGTGATTGGGGCCAGAAAACTCTTTTTATGTGAAGCCCATCTACAAGCGGAGCAGCATCCACACTTGTAGAAACCCAGACGCTGTGACAATAGCCAATTTCTGTGAGTACCCACTTTCGGGTAGCTGGCACTCAGTAGATTCCTGAGGGTCTTACCCTTACCAAATGTCACCTCTTGTCTAGAAGAGATAAAAGCCTCCAGTCTTGTCAGCACACAATAGGTGCCAGTGTTTTCGCAAGCTCTTGGTGAGTGTCATCTTGAGTGCATTGTAATACTTTTAGGATCCCCTTGTTTGCCTCTATCTTGAAGTGTTTGTTGTCTTTCTACTCGTTAAATCCTGCTCAGTGCATTATGTATTGTTTTTTGGCTGTAACCCCTGCGCACAAATGTGTCCCTCATATTTTTGAGGCAATCCACAAAGTCACTATCAATGCTGCAATTACGTAAAGCTTGTATAAATTCCCCGCAGGGGATACCATTGATCTGGTGTTTGGGATGCGCACTAGTGGCATGTAACACTCTATTGCATGCCGTAATCTTCCTGTATAGTCTGCTTTCAATTTCATTGTTGTAAACAAAAAGTTCCACATGCAAAAAAGTGGGGGAGGTTTTGCCATGGGTGTAGGTGAACCTAATGTTGGCATCATTGATGTTGAGATGTGTCATAAATCTGGTCAGTTTATCATTGTCACCTTTCCAAATAAGTAGCAATCGTCAATGTACCTGCCCCAGAACAGGGTAAAGTCATTCATCGTACTCCCTCCGCAGGAATGAGGGGAAACGTCGTTTACAACACGGTGTTTACACCGCACGACCTTTTCCACGCAGCTATTACAACGCAAGTCGTTACTACGACTTGCGCTGGATGGTACTGTGGGATAAGGAATGTTGTAATTTTATATTCCAAGACCTTCCCTACTGTTACGGGGACTGGTGTTGGAATCTAAAATTATAAAATTCCTAAATCCGCGCCCTCCAATGCAAGTCGTTGTAACGACTTGTGTTGTAAAATCTGCGATGTCAAGTACCGCGATCTAAAAGATCGCATTGTACTGACATACATCCAGAATGAGCCGCCAAGGGGAGTACCGAAAGGTTTCTGGATGGCGGACGGGCTCTCTGAGCCCGTCCGAACCCATCTGAAAAACCAAGTCAGATTCCTTTCCAAACGACCCCATTGGAATAGCTTGGTCGGAAAGGAATCCGAACTGGCAGGTCCGATGTGGGTTAGGATGGCTCCGACCGAGGGTTTGTGCCATTCCTAACCACATCGGAATCGACCCCAGAGATGGTACATAACTAGTAACTGTGTAAAATAGTCCTATGTTGCCATCAAAGGTCTCTGATGAGACCATAAACTACGAGACTGAAGGTAACCATTATCAGAACCCTAAGATGGCAAAACAGAAACAAGTTACCTGTTACTAATTTTTTTTATTACATTATTAAAAAAAATTCTTTCAAGTAAGAAAAGGTTTATTGAAAACAGTAAGTGAAATCCTGGATTAAAAGAAAGGGAAAGTATTTGGTTAATTATTTAAAAATACAGGGCTCACTGTTAGCCTGAAAGGGAGACCTAAGACATTTGGCCTACACTCCCCTGGTCAGCCAAAACGTGCTGCACACAACTCTTGGTCAAGCACAAATAAGGGGCACCAACCTTTTTTTTCTTCAAGGTACACTGATCCTGGGATGGATTTGCAGATCCTGCCACCCCTCAGGAACCAATCGATCCAGGATCCCTGAATCCAGGCAATGATCCTTACATTTCTTAACAAAATGTTCATTTTACAAAATAATTTTAACCGCATCGATGCTGATGACAGAACCGCTCCATCATCAGCCGCGGTGGCGCTGTGCTGATGACGGAGCGGTTCCGTCATGGCCCGCCCGACGCGCCTGCGCGGTGCTGATTTCGCGCCTGCGCGGCGCGTTCTATTGAGCGGGCGGGGCCATGACGGAACCGCTCCGTCATCAGCACAGCTCATCCGAGGCTTTTGACGGAGCGGTTCCGTCACCAGCGTGTGAGTGCCGCGCAGCCCCCCACCCCCTTAGCGCTGCTGCGGAATAGCCGCCGCAGCAAAGGTGTTAAAGCCAGAAGATTTCTTTCAGCCCCCCTTCCTCCACGTGTGTCCCCTGGTAAGAGTATGCTCACTCTGCCCTCTTGAACCCTATTTCTGTTTTGCTTTTTCCCAACACTGTGTTCAATGCACTGTGTTAATTAATGGTGGCCATAACAGAAAATTTTCTACAAAAGCCAGGCATTCAGAGTGCGTGGATTTGTGGATTGCCCCAACCCTGTGCCTTGTGCCCAAACAACAGATTATCTCTCTATTGTATATCATGGACCCATACATGCAGAAATACATTTTGGGTTTAGTGTCAGAATAGCATTTTGGGATGATTTAATTTGCTTAATTTTCAATATAGTACAAATTATAAGTGTGTTATTTCTCTTCTGATGATCAGTGTGGTCTACTTACTATGTCTAATCACATTTTTCTTTTTTACCAACTCACACAAATGTCAACAAGATCAGCATTTTACATCGTTTTTTTTATTTGTGGAATGCAGACCTGATTCACATAAATACAGAGGGGTTCTACTAGCTGTATGCAGGAAACAATGCATGCAGTTCGGCCAACTAGAATGGCAGGCCACACCCCTATAAAATGAATAAATTATCACAAAACCTTATTAGCCAATAGGATGTTGTCCTGACAATGCAAGACAATGCAAGTCAGAAATAATGGCGGGATAACCCAAATGTGGGGCTATCCCTAACCCTGCATCCTTTATCATATGTGCTCCAACATGTATCAATCATTAAAATGCTTAGTTTGTGATAATGTCCATTTACTGTGTATTTGATTTTAATCAGTTCCACCGACGGTACACATTGGCCGACTATTAGAAGGCACAATAGCATCTACTAAACTAAACAAACATCACTGAGAATTTTGATCTCTCCATCAGTGGTCTCAAGTTAAATATTTCCATTTAAGGTACCTACAAATATGCAGAAGAATAGTTAGAGATGCTTTATAGGCATAAATTCTATCACATCACACTACATTAACATACAAAAATACAATCTTGTAGCTGTTAGGCAATTCTGGCAAGGCTCCACTGCATTATATTTACAATAATTTACAGAAGGCAGTCCAAAGTAATTAAAAAAAGAAGCCTGGGTAATTAAAGTACTCCATGTAAAAAAATATGTCAACATGTTGATTACACACATACAACATCCCTGACACATTTGAGGTGCATTTTCAGAGAGCGCTAGTTAGAATCAATCAAGGAAACATAATGCTTGTCCTAAAATGTGGAGCCAGGTTTCCATTTAAATATAGACACAGTCATGTATATGTATTGTTGAAATCATTTGTAAACATGTAAAAACATAGTTCTGAAAGTGTATCATTCCACTTTAATTTTGTTGCAACCGACATACTTGTTTCATTCTCTCACAATGACAAGTTATTACCAAAATCTATTCACAATTAATGTGTTGAAATACTCAACAAAGGTGCTATGCTTACGTGCAGAAATATTTCTGAGCCTTAAAGGGGCTATTAAGTTTGGAGAAAAAAGCAGTTACCTTTACCCAGTCTTACATATAACAAGCAACACCAATAAGCATTCAATAATGTTGCTTTGTTAGATGATGTCTTCCTGCATTTTAGGATTTATGGTTACATCACAATATATCTTAAAACTAGGCCTGTGCTTAATTCTAACTACACCGGAGTAAATGGCATCATTTAGGTAATTTCTCGTAACAAAATTATGTGAAATTATCAAAATTATGCAATTACTCTTCATTGCCTAATTCCAGGGAGAAATCTTTACACAAGATGTTCCATTCTGGTAATTTTTTTTTTACACGAGCGCCATTGCAGACAGGTTTTTTACCCGGATGGTCTGGTCGGGTAATTTTTTCAGTCAAAACTACAAATCTGAACGTGAATGGCAGTGTTTTGAAGGCAAATGGCAGTTTCTTTAACATGGGCAGTGAACAATTATTTTAGGTCAATATTAACCTGAACTAACCATTTAGGTAATTTTTAAGTGCAAAATTACAAATCAGAAAGCAAGTGGCAGGGTGCTGAGTATGAAAAACTAGAGATCAACTCAAAATTAAACTTTGAGTTAATTGTTTTACCCAAACAGACCATTTGGATACTTTTTTCAGTGCAAAATGTATCTTGCGTAATTACAGATAATTAATATGAGCTATCCACCCCTACTTAAAATCCAAGCACACTTCATCAAAGAAATGGAATTCTGGAATGCCTGCTGTGGTGATTGTTAAATACACATAACTAGGTAAATGGAACTGTTTTCACCTACACCCTTGAGGGATCTTTTAAATTAGAGGTAAAGGAGTTGTTTAGTCAAAATGTTCTAATTGTAGATACATGTCATAGTTCAACAGAGCTATCGGAGTCAACATTAATTGGAGAAAAAAAATGACCATGAAGCTTTGCTTTATTAGTTGGTCAGTATTGTAAGCTTTACACTGTCTAATCAATGAATATAGACATGTCATCACGTCGTTTTCATTAGATAGTTTATGTGACCGGCCTTTCAATTTCAAAAGGGTCAATAAATCAACTGCAATAAGCGGTGAAGAAGAATAATACAGCAACACTATAAAATAATTTTGGCTTTTCAGTCATTATATGTGCAACCTGAGCTCAAAGTTGAGGACTCATAAATGCAACAATTGTATTTTGTTAAAAATTATCACTGCAATGTGTTTTATTAAAGAAGATAAAACAACTGGTAGAGTTGAATCTAAATTGGCTGACACTAGCACGATTCCCCCCCCCAAAAAAAAAATTCTACATTTCATTGTTTTATGCCTTTTAATCCATTGTGTGCAAGTACACTTACTGTAAAAATACAAACCTGTCACTACAGTTGAAATCTAGTAAAGGTTGCATTAGTAATTGCCCACATATCGGAGGCCATAATTGCACTGCAAACGTTGTCAAACTGTACCGCCTTGCTGTTAGTCTTAAATGTATGTCGTTTCCCTCTGTTGTTCCTCACATTTGTCAGTCTTTTGCTTTCCTTGTGCAACTATATGCTGAACAGCCCTTTTATAGCTGGGCAAATTACAAAAATAAGATTTTTGTTTGTTGCTTACATTACAGTAGAAAACGTTTATTTACAAACATTTCTGCTAAGAATTGAGATAAATTATCTTGCTTCAGAGAGAAAGTACTTTTCCTTAAATGCTGCAATGGAAAAGAGGGTCAAGTATGTAAAATTGGCTTTGAATTAATAACAGAGGAGCTTATGTTTGTATCTGTGTGCAAGTATTAAAACAGGAAAATACGACAAATACCTGACACCCCAAAGGATCTTACAAAGGAAATATCTGTGGGCTTCTTCGAACCTTGAGAGCCTACATCAAAAGTCAATGCAGATAAAAATGGGTGTGGTGCTAAAATATGATTCTCAAAATAGTCTATAAATATTGTACCCTAAACATTGTTTACAAAAATATTACTCCATTGAAGTTATTAATAAAATATCTACATTCAATGGTACATTTTTTTTGTTTTGTAAATGATATTTGAGATTCAATATGTATGTTAGACTTTAAAATTGTAAGAAATATTTGAAGGGCTTTGGAGGGTTACAAGAGGGAGGGGCCAGCAAGGCATTGGTAAGCCCTTCACCCCTCTAGGTTCCAATTACTCCACTGACCACCAACCTAGCAAAGAGCCCTGACACACCCCCAGCTTAGCAACAACTCAATATTTTCCCCAGATTCTGCATAAAGAAAAAAACAAATGCCACAGATTAAAAAAGAACACAATGAGAAACAAATCCTTATCAAAATATAGGGAACTCCATATTGAGGAAAACTGAAGCACCAATAAAATGAAAAGGAAACTTACCTATTAGAAGGTGTGTTATAAAGTGGAAATGTTGGGAAAAAAGCTTTCATTCAAACTTCTTTTGAAAAGGAGTGCAAACGACCAGAGCTTTTAGTTTTTAGATCTATGTCACTGAGCCAGAAAAAACAGAACTGAAGATTTAACTCTATCTCTGTTGCACATTGTGATTGGGGTGGCTGATGCGATTTTTTGTTATGATTGTCTGCAAATCTATAAGATCATTATCCTTTCCTTTTTTACTTTGAAAAGGCAATATTGAACTGATTTTGGGGGTAGCATGATTGTTATATGTGGTTTTTACACATGTTCATTTTATAATGTGCTTTTTACTATTTTCCTTTACAAAACAAAGATTGCGTTTTCCTTTACTTTGAGAGTGTTCTAGGAACTCACACGGTGGGTGGGGGTCCATGTTTTTGAATATTAATCAAGATCCCAAGACAGAAATATATATTTTGCCAAATAAAGGCCATCATCCCAAGACTCAAAATACACTTTGCTATATTCCAAGGTCTACTTTAAGGTGAACTGGTCATTTCTATTTACATTTATATGGCTATATGTTTAGAATACTGATAAAGTAGCATCTATATAACGTACTGGCTTTGGACTCATCCTCATCTGACATCACTCTTTGGTTGTCTTTAAATGTGAATATGTTGCATTAAATCAAAGATAGCCAATAGGGAGGCATAACATTTTATTTTGGGAAACTGTGCATGAAAGAAGCATCTGTAAACAAATAAACTCTTATGTAGCGCGCATCTAGCAAATTGTCAATTTCTTCATTAAAGGAGAATACATAGAAGCTTACATATTCTGTGTTTTGGAATAATGTTTGCAAATAGTTTTTAGGGCATACTTGAACGTGTTTTATGATAATTGTAATCTGTACTTTGAAAAGTGAACAAAAATAATGAAGCATTGTCTGTAGTCCTATCTGTATTGATGTATCTAATGCAAAAATGTTTAACATTTTTTCACTTTGATGTAAAACAGTATGCCATATGTTATTTTTTATTACCTTTTACAAAATTGGTTGGACTACCTTGATTAAAAGTATAGTTCTGAAGATTTTCAATCAAATATTTTGTGCCTTGTAAACTGTACGGCCAACACAACCTAAATTACACTGCAGATGCTAGTAAACCAGAAAGAACCACAAGGCCTTTCGGTGACAAATCGAAAAACTTAGTAAAGTGTCCTGATATTACAACAACTCTGCTTTGGCTAATCCTTCCTAGGAGCATTAAACAGTCTAACTGTTGTGCACTTCATTATCCACTCAGGTCTGATAAACAATTTGGCACGTGTCTACTTTTATGCTTATAACACTCTAAAGAAGTAGCTACGTATGTGTATTCTGAGCAAACAATTTCCCAGTAATTCTCATCAAAGAGATAAGCCTCATACCTATCACTCACCTTATACTTCATCCTTTCTTTGATCTCCTGAGTTAGTTCCTAATGTTCACATGCTAAGCAACTGCTCGTTTATTAGAAACAAGTATCATGGAATCTAAAATACACTCTGGTACACTCTCTAAATCAACACCTGAGAATTCTGCTCCAAGTGACTTCTTGTATACCCTATCCCATATATTACATTCTCTGTAGGATAAGGCACAATGTGATAGGAATGCAGCTCCTCATAATAAATAGACTGAGAACAGCAATCTTGGACCATCAATTTCAGCCGTTTTCTAGTATCAGCATATGCAGTCCTACAGCAAGGCTCGTCTTTAAAGTATTCATAGCTCTCCTTCTCAGCCTCGAGGTGTATCTTCCTTAGCAAGTTGTTGATCAAAACAGACCTCCTCAGATAGGTTTCTGGGTCTTCAAGGAACCTAAGCTTCTCCAGAGAGAGTTTCAGAATGCAAGTCCGATCTTCGGGTAATATCAGGTGCTGAAATATTCAAATGGTAAAGGTGTAACTACTGAAAAACAAGAATCGAGAATATTGATATCACCTAATGTCAAATTGAAAAGGAAGCTCACTTTTGGAAAGTATCTCTCATATTCTTTGTGTACATCTTCCTCTTCTGCATATTTTCTCTTAAAATAGGCTACTTTCGACGTTGTTAATCAGAATGTATAAGCTGTGAACACAAAGCAAGAGAAATAACATTTAGTGAGGGAATGGTGATTGAACACACAAAATGTTATAGGCTTTACAATTGGTCTTGAAATTTTAAGGAGGCGAGACTAGCTATGAACGGTTAAATGAAACTCAAGACAGTGACTAACACTTTCTCAGATCCTTCCCATATGTCTATCAAAATTAATATTTTTTGGCCAATGTACTTTCGAAAATTTTACTTTTTATGAGGGAAATCTCAATATAGTCACACAATTTCAATTTCATCATGTAATGTAATGAACACATATTTTTTTAACATATGTTGGGTGTTGCATCACTAAACCCCACAGGATTTAATTTTCTGCTTTTTCCTTTACAAAATCCCTAATTCACAAAGCTAGCATAGCAAATTTCTGGGAGCAAACTTTGCCCAGGAAATGTTTGTGAACAGTTTAGGAACCCAAATATGCCAATTCACGATGAGGGTATGCAGGCAATGGAAGGAACAGATAACAAGCATGGATGCTATGCTCACATTTTCAGGTATCACAGAGTAAGCAGGCATGAGCCCACTTCTTTGATATAAACTGGCACACGTGTGCATTATGATAAGGGCCCACTGATGTTAAATCAGGCTTCCAACACCATACTCAAGTCACACAAGAGAGCAACATTGAAATAGATGGGCCATAAAGGACCTATGCATTTCAGTGCAGAAATGTACATTTCCACTTCTGTGCTAGGGGTTGGAATGTAAATCTGCATGCCCCTATAATGGATATCGTGAGTGATGTCCTGTCTCTGCAATGTTTATCTGAGATATTTCTGTTCTCTGCTTAGTTTTTTGCCAATATATTGAGAGCAACAATGTAGGTTTACATAAATATTGCTCTGACCTCATCACCTACCACTACATCGTCAAGCAAGTATAGATTTGCTATTGGTAGCGCCATATGTACCTTGACACAGTAATGGTAGGCTATATAATGGATGAGATATTTTTTATCAAGAGATAATGTATATGTATATGCATGTAATTTAGTGGCCTCCTCCTCCACCACCCCTTGCATTAGATCAAGAGCATTGTAGGAAATATAGGGACGTGCCAGAAACAGATTACATTGCAACAATTTGTGAATAAGGGATGTGCTTGAATCTGCACTAGTCACATACCCGGGGACACCACCAAAAGAAAAATTGGCACAGAGGTTAGATGCATTTGCATAAGCCAATATCTGTGAATTTGTAGGACTTATCCGAGGAAGGGCCCTTTTAATGGATGTTATTTAAGAATCGCCAAAGAATACAACTGTGAACCCTGGCTTGCCCCTTGTGACCCCTGACCCTGTTATTGGGGTCACTCTGGCCTCAAAGGAGGCAAAGCCAGCACGAATTAGAGGATATGGGCATCTTGGCAGAAGAAAATAAATTAACAAAATAACCTTCAGATCACTTCTTTCTCATTTCTGTATACAAAGCAAGTGTTCCAGGCTACTGCTAGCTGGTGACAGGGAACAGTTGAAACTTGATCAACAATATGTCACCTAGCAACATGCCCTTCAAGGCCTTGCAAGCCTCAGGCTCCCATAAACAGTGGGGGGCTTATTTACAAGCCTCTTGCACTGCCGATGCATCACTTTTTTTGAAGCACCGGTGGCGCAGTGTGCTGGCCCATATTTACAAGGCCACACAAAACAACCCTGAGTGGGTTTTCATAGCCTTGTAAATACGGACCCTTTTCACGAATCACTTTGCGTGAAAGGGGCATGTCATGGGTTTCACTGTGGGTGTTACCACGCAACACCCATGGATTTTGCTGCAGTCCCAGATTTACAACATTTCGTAAATGTAGGAATGCGTCAGGATCCTACGCCTCCTCAGTGGAGGCGTAAGGAGGCGCACTGAGGAGAAATACTTGTATTTCTCCTCGTTTGTACCTCTTTCTAAGCGTGCTACATTCTGCAGCACATATAGAAAGAGGAAAACACTTTCAATGATAGTTTTTGTACAGGAAGGTGTCCTTTGCTGCACAAAACAATCATCCCCGCAGCGCAGGTACCTTTGCACATGGTGCAAGGGTGCCTGCATTGGCTCATGGCAGCCAACTGTGCACCCACACAGGGAAAAGCACAGGGATGCGTCATATTGTTGTAAATATGACGCCTCCCTGTGCCTTTAAAATGATACAGCAGGCGTCAGAATGCAGAACGCATAGAAAAAGGAAATAATGAGAATGAATAAAAGTATTTCTCCTCGTTGCGCCTCCATAGGATTCTGACGCATTGTTGACGAAATGTTGTAAATCTGGGAAAGCGGCAGAATCCATGGGTGTTGCGTGAGAACACCCACAGTAACACCCTTGGCAAGCCCCCTTCTTGCAAATTGATGCATGAAAAGGGGCCATGAAAAGCCACGTTTGCAGCGGCCCTATGATGAAGCATGCCACTGCATAGTAGGTGAGGACACTATTAAGACATTTTTCTATTTTCCTTCTCTCTTATGTTTCTCGTTTAGCAATGACTATTATATATTACAGGGGACAGGAACCTTACAACTCAACCCAGGTTTTCATCCCTGGCCCTGTTTTATACTGTTTTTTACTGTCATTCTCTCTTTTGTGAGTTTAAAATATCGGAAGGGGAGTCAGAGAAGACTCATGCCCTGGTCTCTTTTTTGTGATTTCTTATTCTGATGCATTCCCAGGCTTTCGAAACCTTGTAAATCTGGGAAAGCGTCAGAATCCATCCATGGGTGTTGCGTGGGAACACCTACAGTAACACCCATGGCTAGCCCCCTTCATGCACATTGATGCATGAAAAGGGGCCATGAAAAGCCACGCAGGGAGGCTTTGTGTGGCCTTGTAAATATGGGCAAGAACATCCAAAGCAAACCCTAAGCCAGCTTAGATGCTGTATTTTAAATATGCAGGAGCCATGTCAAAAGACCAGAAGAAGAACAAAAGAAAAAAATATTATAATAGAACAGTCAGCTCACATGGCTTCCCTGGGTCACCACCGGTTACACAGAAATAAGAAAAATTGGCAGAATGTCATGCAGCACCCAGAGCAAAATAATAGAGGTTGCTGAAAGGTGCCAAGTATTCTCTTTGCTTATTTGTAAAATTTTCATATTTTCAGTTTGCTGTTTTAATGCCCTTTATGTGGTCTCATCGACATTATTGGGGAAATTGTAGACCAAATTATACAAATTAGGGCGTTATTGCTTAAGTGCCCTGGGGGCCCAACAGACCTTTGCACTTACTTTGCATGCCCTGGGGCATTTTGTTATTAGAGAAGGGGCCGCAAATGCTTGTGCGGCACCTTCTGTAATACCAATAGTGCTGGCGCACATAAAGCGCCAGCACTATCTTCAAGGAGGTGTTCCCTCATTTGCATGGGGGCATACCCTATGCAAATGAGGAAATCCCTTGGCCTCTGAGCCCACGTTGTATTACCGACGTGGGCACAGAGGCGAAGAAGCCTTCAGGAGGTGCACTGACAGTGCACCACCTAAAAGGTGGTGCACTGATAGTGCGCCTTCTGAGAGAAGTCATCTGCAGGGGGTAAAGAGGGTCTTTTGGACCCCACTGACATCCCCTTGAAGGCGGGTGAAGTCACTAACTGTACCCGCCTACAAGGGGATCTCTATTCCCCTTTAAAAGTGCAGGTGGTTTCACGGCTGGACAGTGAAACATGGAGTGGCTTTAACCCCTTCCATGCTGATGACGGCCCCCAGCCGTCATGCATCACGGTGCTCGTGTGCTGATGACGGCTGGGGGCCGTCATGAACCCGCCCACTTTTAAAAACGGCCGCACAGGTGCAGAATCGCGGCCGCGCCCAAGGGGTTAATGCAGCCGCTCTGTATTTCATGTGAATGCGCTATTTTGCTACTGCCCTGGTAGCAGCGCATTCCCCATAATGCAGCACATTTTCCTTTATTGCACCGGGCGTACCTTTTTAAAGGTGCATCCGGCACAATGAAGTAAAATGTGTTGCATGTATAATGCGGCCCATGGTTGGCTTAATTATGGGGCAAGAAAAGGCAAATAATAATTCAGCATGTGTGCACCTTCGAGGGTAGTATAACTACTCCAGCTTGACATTTTAATATATGTCAATATTGTCACTGACAGGATACAGCGAACTATCAGCAGATGGTAGATTATATGATAAGTATTTTACATTTAAAAACCATGTGAAAAACGCAGCAGCCATAGAATGACACAATTCCTGTGGTGCTGCTTATAAGAGACACTTTGAGTAACACTATCAATCAATAGCAGCGTGAGACTGTGTCACAAGCATCTGCAATGCAATAGGTCTCGCACTTGTGAGAGTTTAAGCTATTGCAATTCTTAATGACAATGCATTTTCTTTATCTGTTTTGATACTTAACACGTAAATAAAAGGCATTGTCATTTACAATGCCAATAGGTCAAACTCTTGTAAATGCAAGACCTATTTCATTTCAAAGAAGCGACTGCCATTGTCTCGGGCTGCTCGGAAAATAAAAGCATGCATGGCATGCAGCCGTGCCTGCAGTAGGAGAAACTCATGAAAGAAAATAGTGCTTACAGACTGAATAAGACATACAGTTTAACAACAGAAGTACAAGGGCCAATCCTGACAAGGCAGTACTAAGGACGGACAAACAACCCTATTAACAAATCAGAAGCCAGCATTTACAAAGGACAATGACACAAGTTAATGAAAAATATGGGCGGATCTTCAACTCCATACTCGAATACAGCTTGCCTCGCAGAGCAGCGCATGCACTGCCCGGGCTCGACCTAAAAATTGGAATTTCTCAACTTCACTTGATCATTTTTTAAAACAATGCCATCTTCATGAATTGCTAAGCTGGCACGTTTTCGTAAAAAACCAAATGGAAAGAAGAAGAGGTCATAGACAACAATGGGAAACTTTCATGAGTCCTCTAATAACTGTGAGCAGGCCTCTACTGCCATCCAGCTGCCATGCACTTCTGCTTCTCTGCCCCCAGAAGCACAACAGTGCTTCTTGTGCCCAGTGGCTCCTCTCCAAGGAGGAATAACAGACCTGAGCCGCAGTGAGATACCCACTCTAACAGTCACCAATTCCTACATCCAGATGTCTTGCCTATATGTGATACTCAGTTTTTAGTCCTTCTAATAATATTTGATAACCTTTCTAGCCTTTCATTGAGGGCTCAAATCAGCACCTGAAAATCCTTAAGCAAGAGTTTATTGCAATTGCATTTACAAAACACTTTGTATACTTGTTGAGCGGCCAAAGCACACTAGTGGATGGTAGCCTGCACACTTGTAAGAGTCGTTGATTCCAGTGTGGCTTATGTGGTAAGTGTTTTTGTGCTCTACTGGTGTGACCAGAGTTGTGGTTTCTCAGTGGTTTGTGAAATGCAAGGGCAAAGGTGTAGTGATGTCACTTCCTGTTGTGTCAGGGCCATACGTGGTCTCACTTCATGTGATGTCATCAGTGTCAAAGGTCAGGTGATGTCACTTCTGCTACCCTTGGTATTTTTATGAACCGACGTCAATGGTCCTTCTACAGACTGGGTAAAACGGTCACAGTTTTTCTTTAACACACCGAAGATATCATGAGAAAACAGCAACACCGAAAGTCATTTTAGAACGCTAGTTTTAAGATGCACCCCAGCTCCATTCTATTAAATACTGAATAGCTTGAATGTATTTACATTACCAATATATACTTTGAAAAATACAGAGCTCTGCTGAATGTCAGTGTTTAGCTGCATCCCTTGGAAGGAAGCCCGAAAATCTTATAAAATAATATTTAACTCGTATGCATTTTATTTGTCACGTTAGATTAGCTAATGTGCCATTGGCACAGTCGATCAAATTTGATTAACTGAAGATACAGTTAGGACAGGGTTCAACAAAACATTGAATCAATGATATACCTCAGAAAAATCCCAACGTCAACTCTGAAATAAAGTAGTTAACTTCATGTCCAGCAGTTAAACACTGTATATAAACCACTGAGACTCCATCATCACATTTTAAATAATCTTTACGTTCCGAAAGACAAATGGGGATCTGACGTACTCAAATGTGAACACTAGGTGGTGCTACAGTAGCATCATCGAAATAAGGGAACAGCTTCACAAATGTGTTCCGCCATTAATGACTGGGAAAAAACGAATTGCTCTGCGGGGTAACAGAACAGTGACAGATGCTTAATAATCACTCACATCGGCAACACCTATCTGCTGAGGCCAGCAATATAGCTATTACCAACTGTATCTCAATAGTTTTGTTCTAAAACATTCAGTATACACTGTATTAATTTAATTAAACAACCTTAACACAATATATAATATATTCTTTCTAGAACTGCGGAAATTAGGCATTGTTTCTCAACGAGTACGCCTGTTGTGATGAATTACTTGTTCTGTCCTGGAAGGTGTGTGTGGCGTTCTCCTCCATCACCAGAGGCGCGTACCTACCAAGAGTGCAGCAGTAGTAGTGGCACAGGGGCCCGGCGTTGGCGTGTATTGCACCCCCCCCCCCAAGTAGGACTGTCTTTTACTACTCAACCGCTGCCAGGAGGCCCAGTGCCCTTTCTCGCATTACTATGGCGGTAGAGTGCCACTCCCCACTGCCAGCAGGGTAAAAAAAAGAAAAGAACTATAATAAAACAGGGTTCATTATCATTTTATTATGTTTCCCGGAGTCTTGAGGGCGTGGCAGCTGCGGTCCGTGCAGGTAACAGCAGTGGGGCGGTGGGGCTGTGTAAAGGGGGGATTCCGAGGTACGATACAGAGGGAAAGTTAATTATTTATTTTATTTTCCCTCTGCTTCGTCCCTCGGAATCCCCCCTTACACGGCCCCACCGCTGTTACCTGCACAGACCCTCGGCTGGGGTGGGGCAAGGGGGATTAAAGGCAGCCACGGGGATCGGTATGCTGTGCACTGTTATCAGTACACATGCCGGTTTGGCCGGCCGTCTCAGGCTGGCCAAAGAATCATGCACACTGAAGTTCTCCCAACTCAGCTGCGTTGCTGGGTTAGAGACAGCAAAGCTCAGCTCTCCCTGGGAAAGCAATCTATCGGAGCTCAGGCCAATCCTGAAGCTGCTCTTAAGTATGAAAGCAGATTCAGGATTGGCTGCAGGGAAGTCGGGGAGCCTCTGCCTGCAGTGGAGCCACGAGAGGAACAGAAGACGGCAATGTGACAGGCTGCAGGCCATTTCTTTTCTTTCCCTTTCTTTTTGTTGTTGTTCGTCGTCTTTCTGCCAGTCCCCCCCCCTGCCACTCTGATGCCAGCCGCTACTGATTAGAGCCCAATGGCACTCGTACGAAGCCACAACCCACCATCCCTACATAAAAGTGCTACATTTGCAGATTCCATCTCGAATACACAGCTCCTTGCTCCCCATGCTTGTAGAACCACTTGGGCGGACTGGCCTCAGTACTCTTCATGTTATTTGAAAAACTTTCAACTTAATAACTTTACTACAAATGTTTTCCAGGATCTGTTCAATATCTCGCCGACCACAACTAGCTCGCTAGAGAGAATGATGTGATGGCCAAGCAGAACGGGGTGTGCCCTTTGATGGGCACAAACTCATTTTTAGCTGCTTTGTCTAGACTGTCCAACATCCAGGATTAAGAGGCTAAAAGAAGCAGCCACACAGCACATATTGTTATATGAAGTAAAGTATTTTTATGGTACAAAATAAATATATCGAGCTTTAGAACATTATGGCTAGGGTGGCAATCACTCATCTTGTCATTGATGCCCAAAACAGGACCTCGATTACCAATGTAATGCTAAGGCCAGCGTTATTCCACTGACACTCACAACAAGACAAAAATTACCACCATTATGTAAGGAATACAGGGCCATATTATCAAGGAAGCTGCGGTAGTTTATTGCCGCTTTACCGGCAGGAAACTGCCGATAAAGCGGCGATAATGGGCTTGATAATGTGAACATCTAACCTGGGCTTCGATTGAAATTCGAATCGCATATTATCAAGCCCATTATCGCTGCTTTATCGGCAGTTTCCTGCCGGTAAAGTGGCGATAAACTACCGCAGCTTCCTTGATAATATGGCCCACATTTCTTGGAGGATGAAAGAGAGTTGGGGATAATATGCTATGTTTGTGGTTATTGGATAGGATTGATTAAAATGCAGTGCTGGGAGGAAAGTGCTTGTCTAGAAATTGAATAATTCACAAATTTCATCTTCATATCCCAGATTTTCCTACTCCATAACATGCATTACAATGAAAGTCTGGTAGCCAAAATACCCTAAATTTAGGTTGAATATGCCGTAAAATATTTAACAAATTGCATTATAAGCTGCCATTTTGGCAATATGTATGTAAACTTTGGGGAATAACCGGTGGCAACATTGCAACATGTCTGTAAACTTTAGGGAATAACTGATAAAAACATTGTTTCTGGTAATGAGTACTAAACAAATCATTTTTTTGCTATTGGGCACTGCATACTTGCATAGTCCTGGTATATTTTATTTGTTCTCACTTTGTTAAGTACCACATTCTTTTCAGAGGTTATGTATATGGTTTCAATGAAGACTGATTGGCAATTTTACAGTTTGCTCCAAGTTCTTTTGATCATTAGCTGCTAAATCCCTAAGAGGAATAAGTCTGTACATTTTCGTGGGATTTAGATCCTGTATGCCACACCCCGTGGAACAATTCCTTTCCTTTGTTTCAGACTCATGGAATTTTTTTGAAAATTCCAAAAGTATGTTAACTACTTCAGTCATAGGTGTACATCTATGTGTGTAGATTGACGAATTTCATTGAGGAGCAGGCCTGCAATTTGTGTATTTTGCACACGTTCTTACAAATATCAGCACATTTTTCTTTGTAAATACTGTGCACTTAGAATGTTAGTGAACAGTAAAAATGTACATTCTCTGCACTGAACTGCATTCACTTTGCCTTTTACTCTAATGTAATTGGATTTGCCAGTCAGGCCAAATGTGTACTACCAAAGCATAACAGAGAGGGAGCAAGTGCATCACCCTTTAAACAAAATATTTCATTGTTCAGTTTACAAAATTAAATACTTGCTAAATATTGGTAGCAAAATGTTTGATATAAGACTATTAGTAGTGGAACATCAGTATACCAAACCCAGTAGCTAAATGACAGAGGGGCATATTAGCAAGAACATCGTTAAAATTATAATCGTTTTAGCGGCAGGAAACTGCCACTAAAACGGCGAGAACGGACTTGCTAATATGCGTTATAGAATTCCAATAGAAGCCCAGGTTAGATGTCCTGCACATCTAACCTGTGCTTCTTTTGGAATTCTATAACGCATATTAGCAAGCCCATTATCGCCTTTTTAGCGGCCGTTTTCTGCCGCTAAAATGGCGATAATTTTAACGAGGTTCTTGCTAATATGCCCCAGAGTCCCTAATGTAAAGTTTGGAGGAAGCTGAAAATCTTCCAACTCTAAAGGGCAGATTTACAAGAAACAGACGCATCTGTAGAGATGCGTCAGTTTCCCTGCACCAGCTTGCGAAACCCTTGCACCACCATGGATGGGCTATATTTACAACACGGTGCACCATAGCACAAGGATTGACAGATGCGTCAGAAATTCTGACGCATCTGTCGGCACAAAAGTCACGCATTGCAGGAGTTGTGTCGCAAGCACGACGCAACTTCAGCAATGGATGTTGAGGCCTATTCTCACTACACTGCATCACTCCTTACACCTGCTTCAAGCAGGTGTAAGGTTTTGACGCAGTGGCATCCTAGCAGTGGGACAAAGAAATCTTGTAGATTTCACTGCGTCACTTTTACAATGCTTTCCTCTGTGGAAACACCCACCCTGCATACATTATACCTGCCACAGGTATAATGTGACGCAGAGCTTACAATGTGGCGCATCTCTCTAGATGCGTCACGTTGTAAATTGGCCGTATTTTTTACGCCGCTGCTGACGCAATGGCAGCACAAACGTTTTGCAAGGGGCTTGTACATCTGCCCCTAAATACGAAGTCGAATCCATTTGCTGAATTTTCTCTACAGTGGTAGATTTGTTTAGTGGCTTGCACTAAGTAGTTTGAGGATTTTCCGTTCCTTCTAAACTCTAAAAGAGGCCCACAGTCTGGTAGCAAATTTACCTCAAGCATACATTGGCATCACCATTGCCCCTACCTGACTATTGCTCAGCACTTGTCACTTTGTGTCACTGGAATATTTGTAAAAGACGGCAGGCTCTAGAGTGGCCTCTTAGCTCTGAGAATTCTCAAAAAGGGTAGGCTAGCCACAGCATGCATGTGTGGATGAAAGGTGTGTGGGTCACCTCTGTCCTGTAAAGGAAGCATCGTATTTTAGGGGGCCGTGGCCATAAATGTATTTCATTATGGATCAGCGAGCTTGTTGTTGCAGGTAAGCATGAGAGTGCTAAGGTGTCAAGAAAGTGTTATGGTAAATTAGGAGTCTTGTGTTGTTGTATGACTGCAAACAACAGTGATTTATGGGAAGAATTTAGTGATATGGTTAAGGTTCAGAGATAAGCTCAGATCATGTAGCTGCAAATAAGCTGTCCCTAAGTGCAGTAATGTCCCCTGATTGCAAAGGAGCCTGGTTGGCATTGGCCTTATGGCATGACATGACATGGGTGTCATAAACAAAGCAAACACAAGGAGATGATGGACGGAGTGCTGAAACTTTTCAGACACTCACCCCCAGTCACAGACATGAATTGAATCCATCATCGTTCCTTAGCTCACTTCGCCACCCCAGTTCAGAACCAGCTATATGCAAATCAGTCTTGGCCCTATGGGAACTGTCCAGCCCGCACTGCCAAGCCAGGTCTGCCCTGGACCAGAAACAAGCATCCTGGGACCGGTTTCGGGGTAACACCCCTCAACAGCCAGGCTAGCTTGAAGCTTGGATTTAGGCTCAGGTCTCTGTACTGGGGTGAATGTTTGACATTGTGCAGCATTCTGTCCATCAATTTTTCTTTTAGTATTTGTCATACATAAAGGTCAGAGATAACCTCAGGTAATGCAACTATAGTTAAGTGTGGTAAAGTCCTGGCAAAGCACGAGCCCTAAAAACATAGTGGAGGACTCATTAGCATAGGCAATCCACATAGGCAATGCACAATGATGTCACTTGGTGTGATGTCACAGGCAGTGATGTCACAGTCCTATCATATTCTTTATTTAAAAGAGGATGTGCCTATTTTACAGTCAAAGCTGGGATATGTTTGTTATACAGGATTTATGAAATTAAATATATATATGTGATGTATTCCTAGCTTAAGAACATAGACAATGCTCTCTGTTTGATGGGCCTTGGTGGTGCGACTGGGGGTAGCATTTCTTCCTTCTATTGATGGATGTACACCATCAACAGACATTATAAGGTGTTAACAAGCATGACACTGCATCAGAAAGTCACTTTACTTCAGCTTGATAATAATTTGCTTAGGTGTGCCTGTGCTGGAGCAGCCTTTAAAGATATAGACTAGACTTCTTTACATGCCCTTCATGGAAAGTACCAGATTTCTTCTGTCCGCTGTCACTGCCTAATCCATCTTCCTTTGTTGACCTACTTAACTCTTAACCAGTCTTGTGTAAAATTTCAAGTATCAACTTTTCTAATGTCCGATAATTTTAGATCTTTTGGGCAAACCAAGAATATGCCTGTGCAGATCTCAATATATTTTTTTTAAACTAAAGAACACAAAGGTTTACTCTTGCAGCTGGGAATCCTTGCTCACATCAAGTCTTTGTATGACAACTGTGGTTTGTTGACAGAGGAATAAAGGTAAATCTAACTAAAATACTTAGCAAACACCTGCCAGAAAGCTGTGTTAGAAGGCATTCACTGGAGTAACACAAAATTATGTGGGACCCCAGCAGATTGTGGCGAGTCTTCTATATCTTAGAGATAAATATTTTACACCACCTGAATAGGAGGGGGCCCCCTTTATAGGTTTGGGGGGCCCCCTTGAGCTACATGGGTGAAGGGGTCTGCATTACTTCTCTGGAGGCATTCATCACTACGAGCATAGCTGATGCAATGTAATTACATTTATAGATGTGACGTGGTTAGGCTGTTTGCCCTTTGGAAATCAGGGGTGAGATGTAAGAGCTTCCAGGAATTACAACAAGGGTATGTCTTATTGCCTTCTTGGGCTTAATTTGAGCTAGTGATTTCCGGCTCTGGGCTCTGGCACTTAACAGTCAACACCGACACTTATGACTATCTGCCACATGGTGGCGTTGTTTGCCTGATTCACAGATGAGCATAACAAAAGTTTTTTACTAATTCAATATACATTAAAAAGGACTAATACCAGAAGCTCAAATTATTATCATAGCTTTGGAGGCATATAATAGTCCGGACCGTCACACTTCTAGGAGTCTAATGGTTAGTAGCTGAGTTGGTACTGAAATTGGCAGCACTGGCAGGGGTAGTAGGTGTTGCAAGCTGCAGTAGCCTCCTGATGAAGGCCCTGGCATCTATTTTTTTTAAGCAAGCACTGTAGCCTTCACGGCGGATGTGGGCGTCATCCAATACAATGCCACTGACTATTCCTTATGTGAAAGATCTTGGTGAAAAAAGTGGACAAAACAAAATGTGATAATCAGGCAAAACTGTCCCGTGCTTGAAATAGTGTCTCGGCCTGTAGACTAGAATTATCTATCCCAATAAGTTTGCTTCGAAAGCACTTTTTTGCAGGGTCAAGGCTCAAAAGTGGGTTCAGTTTGGGTTTTTGCCAGCAAAAATTAGCTCAAATATACAAAACAAAATGTTGCTTTTGAACAGATCATAAGTACAGATGTAGTTTTCACACATTTCACATATATCAGTAAAAAAACTGCACAGGCCCCAGAGTAATCTAGGTAATTTGTTACCTAGTCAGGCAGTCTTTAAAAATGAAAATCAAATTTGCATGAGACAATATAATATTTCAGTTAAAAACTAAAGTACAACACTAAGGGGGTGATTACGATGGCAGAGGGTCTGCCACTGCCAGCCGTGCGGTGGCGGGCCCTCCTCCACCGGACGACGATTCTCTGCCTGCCAAATTAGGATGCCAGGGGAAACAGTTCCGCGACCGTGGCGGGCGCAAAGACCGCCCGTCACGGATTCGCCACAGGCAATCATTCCGATTGCCTGACGAACCATCCAGATAATGTAAAATGGTGGCGGTGCCTAGCAGGCACCGTCCGCAAAATTACGATGCTGGCCGCAGCCAGCCTTTCCTTGGCGGGTAAACCGTCACTGAAAGGCTGGCGGAGAATGCATCTGGGGGCCCGTTGCGGGCCCCCCTTGTGTTGGGGGGTGGCGCTCTGTGGGGGTACCCATGGTATCCCCTTACAGTTCACTGCACAAAGTGGCAAGAACTGCGTGGTGCCGGCCACGTAGTGCAGTCAAAAGTTGCCATGCATGTTTAGCATTGCACTGAGTGCTGCAGCCAGCAGCACCCACCACAATGTTAACTATGCACGATGCGACCGTCATGGTGGCGGTCGCATCATAATCTGACTGCGGGACCACCACGTTGCAGGCGGGTGGTCCCAGGCACTATTACTGTGGCGGGCAGACCAGAGTCCACCCTCCATCGTAATGACTTCCTATGTTTTTGGTTTCACTGTATTTTAGTCTACTTCCAAGTCCATATGAAGGCTAGTCAGTTTGGCGTGTTCAATGCCCCTAAAAAATGATATTGGGCATGATGTGAACTTTAACAGATCTCCTCCAGGTTTGGTGAGGAGTAGGGGAAGAGATCCATGATGAAAAATATTTCTCTTGCAAAGAATAAATATGAGCATTTGCACAGCAGGCTCCATTTCCTTTGTGTGTAATTCTAAACTGTGTAGAACTTGGCAGATGGTAAACAGGAGCTCAGTAAATGTATCACATGACCTTCCCAGTAGTACACCTGCAAACCTGTACCTGGAGCAGCTATTCATGCCTACCACTAGATATGTTTGTGAATATTCAAAGTAGTAAATCTACACCCATACATGGGTGTTCTTTTACCAAGTGCAAATGTATTACTTTTTATAAATTATGGCTGCAGTATCTTACTCCTGCTGTACTGCATGAGTTTGCAGACACTCAACAAAAGTGAAAATGCAATTACTATAAAACCACATTGTAGAACTGTTCAGCTTCGCAGACGTGCATTCACAGAATTTGAGAGCAACTTCTGTACCCCTAAATTGTTGCCCTATTTAATATGAGTGACACCCAGCACAGGTCAGGCCTTTTGGGGGTTACTTTTATGATACAATTCTAATGTGAAAGGCATGTAGAAGAGCGTTTCTTCTGTGTGTAGGCAGGGTCCATACAGCATATTGTACTACTTGTGAAAAAGGCTTTGATAGAAATGTTCATAATAGCCTGCTTCTGGTGAGGCCGCACCCAATCAGTCTGCCTCACCTCCTTCTCTTCAGAGGCAGTCCACCTCATCTGCAGAGTTCCACAAGGATCCTCACTCAGCCCCTCTCAGTTCAAAGCTTACATGACCCCACTTGCCAGTGTTACCTGCCCTCACAGAATCAACATAATTTCCTATGCTTTTGACAAGTAGCTCATACTTTCCCTCTCTGGCAATACACCAAACACCAAACACCCGAACAATTTCTCTACCTCCCGATGGATTTATTTATTTAATCCTGGAGTTTTATAAAGCGCGAAGATGACCTGTCAGGGTATCAGAGCACTGTAGATAGAACAATCAGGTCAAATAAACAAGGTAAAAAATGAATGAAGGGAAGTGAGGGGGCAAGGCAAACACAGCAACAAATACAGAAAACAACACAGCTGCTTGGTAGATCCACTATTCAAAGAAGTCCACCAATAAATGAACAAGCACAATGATAAAGCAAACAGAATACTGAAAACCACAGTGAATTGGTAGATCCATGATCCAAGGAGTCCATTTATAAATCATCGAGCACATT
This sequence comes from Lissotriton helveticus, assembly GCF_964261635.1. Classification (NCBI taxonomy): domain Eukaryota; kingdom Metazoa; phylum Chordata; class Amphibia; order Caudata; family Salamandridae; genus Lissotriton; species Lissotriton helveticus. The sequence goes on from NC_136070.1 coordinate 493,544,181, forward strand.
AATTTAGAATAACTAATAATTAAGTATTGCTACTGGAGGAAACCATTAAGCAGAAGTTTTTTACTTCGGTTTTGAAGCATTGAATAGGAGGGATGTGTCCTAGTTTCAGGTGGAAGTGATTTCCATGTTCTTGGGGCAGGACCAGAGAAGGAGCGGTTGTAAGTCTTCTTTTTGTTGAACTTCAGTGGTTTAAGCAGTAAGCAATTAGAGCTTCTTGAGGAGTGACTATCCCCAGATAGTTCAGGATTTTTAGCCTGATAGACAGATATGTTGTGGTGCACGGCCTTATGAGTCATGCAAATTATATTAAACTGAATTCTAGCTTCAAATGGAAGCTATTTTAAATGGTTGTTGTCAGTGGTGATGTAGATGAATCTCATTGACCAGTTATGAGCCTAGCAGCTGAGTTCTGTGTAGCCCTTAGAAGGGCCAACCTCACTTTGGATAGTCCTACCACTGAAGTGCTTCCATAATCTAAGCAGGAGATGACCAGGGATTGGACTGCAAGTTGTCCTGCGGCAGGTTTAATTTTCCACAGAATATATAGCTGGAAATAGGCTCCTCTAGGGGTGGCACTGATGTGAACTTGCATATTCAGATAATTGTCTGTTATACCAAGTGATCTAGTGGAATCGATCACATGCGGGGCACAATTGAGAGCTGTGAATTTTTTTAGCCTTCTATGGGGGGGGTGAAATTCAAATGCCTCAAGATCAACACTAACATGGCAAAGGTATTAATCTTCGGCAAAGAAACCTCACTCTGGGAGTCCACCTGGTGGCCTGTCGAACTCAGCCTGACACTACTCCTGGCAACCCATTAAAAGAACCTTGGAACAGCAATCAACAACCACCTCACCATGACTGGACAAAGGGCATGCAGTCTTCATCTCCTGCTTATCTAGAGCAAGAGATGGAAAACACACACAAAGAGGATAGATGGAGAAAGACTGAAAAACCGTCACAAAGGGGAAAAGCAGGTACCTGAAAGAGTGAGATAAGTGGGCAGGGATGGTCTGCTGATGGATGGATAAAAGACTATGCAGCCTTGGTATTTGGGGCACCGCCGTTTAATAGCCCCAACGCGGGCTTCTAAGGAGAGCTTTGGGCACCAGCACCATCAACATCAATTAGGGGTTTCTAGGGGTCGCTACTGCGACCCTTGGTGGTCTGTTTGTGCCCCTTAGACCGGGCCTTGTGATCCCTGGCCCTCATCTATCATGTGGCAGAAAAACAAATTAAAAGCAAACACAGCTCTTCAAGAGACACACTTACATTCTTTAAATGAACAGCTCTTCTCCAGCCATTTCATATGACTTTAGAGATGGCTGAAGATGGTATGCTTGTTGGAAAAGCGTGGGGCTTATTAGGTGGCTGAAGTGGGTATGCATGTTGGAAAAGAAATGGGTTTATTAGCCCCTTACATGTCACATAGCCCCATATGCTTCTCATTGGCCACTGAAGGTCCAGGAGAGGGACAGGACAGGTTGGTAATTTTCCTTCCTCCATACATCATCAGGACGTGTACCCAGAAAAAAGCCACCAAGTTGCACATTCCTGCTAAATACAATTACCCTGAGCATGCTAGTTTTAAAAGTGCAGCAGGGCTGGCATGGAGTCAGCAGGTAAATAATGGCAGTGCTTTCTGAATTTAGGTAAATGCACCTGCTCTATTAAATATGGGGACAACATTTAAAATGCAACTTTTACAATGCACTACCATTACAACGCAGTCATTACAACGCAACATCACTTACATCACATGCCATTACAACGCAAGACACTACAACGCATACAATTACAACGCATGTCATTACAGCGCAGTCATTACAATGCATACCATTACAACGCATAGTACCCTTACACTATAGTCATTTTTACCCCTACACTATCCAACACTTACCCTACTGTTGCACCCCCTGGAGTTAGAATAGTAATTTTTACCCCTACACTATCCAACACTTACCCTACAGTTGCACCCCCTGGAGTTAGAATAGTAATGTTTACCCATACACTATCCAATACTTACCATACATGCAATGTAATGATATGCGTTGTAATGGCATGCGTTGTAAAGGTAGTATGCGTTGTAATGGAATGCGTTGTAAAGGTAGTTTTTAGACAATTCGTTGTATTGGCATGCGTTGTAATGGAATGCGTTGTAAAGGATGTTGCGTTGTAAAAAATGCGTTGTAAAGGCATGCGTTGTAAAAGTATGCGTTGTAACATCATACAACCTTAAATGTGTAGCCTAGGGTTTCTACCTTTCCCTGAGAAAAATACCAGCGACCGTTTCACTTTATAACATTCTGCAAAGGCCATGATATGATACTTTTGTAGAACTTTGTATGAATCATTCATTTTCACTTTTAACGTGGGATTACTTTTTTGGTTTAATTATCATTCAGGGGTCATTAAGAGAGCTGAAGAACACATTTTAAAGTGATTTCATATTACATTTACTGTTTAAAGTACATACTGATAAGGTAATATGGGTGATAATTACCAGCTTCAGAAGATGTTTCTTCTTTTTTTTGTATCGCCCGGACATTAAAATGCTAATCATACTAGTATACCAGCCAAGTGGCAACCCTCGTGAACTTTGATGCTTTCAATTGCATGCTGTGTTGTAGAGTAGCGAGGATGCCATGTGCCCTGGTCCAAGCAAGGTAAATGGCATCTGTGTCAGCTTTTGGGACAGGTGTATATGGCAATTATAAGGGTTCAGTGGGACCCAGTGATACTGCACCTGCTGCACCATTGTTAGCTACGCAACTGATGATGTAATTTTATTAAAAGCACACATGTAGTGCAAACAGCGACCTAATCTGGGTGGAAAGCTGACTGAGACTGTGGGACATATCATCAAGGGGCAACGATAATATTATCGCCGCTTTAGAGCCCGTTTTTGGGCGAAAAGTGGCGATAATATTATCGCATTATCATCAAGGACAAGCTGGCGTGATTCCTTGACTTATCATCCGTTTTTCACACGCCTCACATCGATAATGAGATGCAAAGGAGGCGTGGCCGTGAAAACAACATGGGATAATATCGCTAAGGCAGCTTCGCGATATTATCAAGGAGGGTTAGCGATATATAAAATCTCGTTAAGTATGCCTTACCGCAGAAATTTAACGTCTGTTAAATTACTGACTAAGGCATACCTAACATGGGGGGTGGATTGTGTGGCTAAGACCACAAGCCCTATCATTTAGGATATCGCTGTTTTCCACCATGGAAAACAGCGATATCCCCACTATCTCTGGAATTTGAATCGCCTCGGCGATGCGTGTTGTTGATTTTGCGCTAACCGGGCGATAAATTCCAGAGATAGCCGGTGATAAATATGCAAGCGCTAAGAGCACTTTGCAATATTTATCACCAGCACTTGATAATATGCCCCTGTGTTTTTATTGTACAGCAGCTGCCTACTTTTGCCTTAAGCACTCTGGGCAAGGGCAACATGAAGCAAATCCACGGACAAGGACCCCTGGTAGCCTCCTCTTTTGACTTTTCACCTACTACTTGTGCGCCCTGTGATATGCTGTAAAATGTTGATTTTGCATTATTAGTTCTAGCACTGGGCTACACACAATGCGCTGATACTACAAAATATTTCCAGGGGATTTGAGAGAATCTCGTTACTTTAAAACGTTTTTCACATTAACATTGGTCATATAATTATTTCTCTAACAAAATATCCATGGGCCCTGTTAGCAAAGGTAAATAGGTTATTAACTTAAGTTTATGACCGAATTTCCCTTTTCTACGGATGCCAGGAATTCACAAAGTGATTCTTGGAAAGTGTAAGCCCTTTTACGGCAAATGAGCTCTCTACCACTCTTGGCCATGAGTGCGGAAATATCCCCAGTGTAAATCCACTCAAAGGGTGAGAAAATGCCCATTCCAAGGTATGGTTTTCCTTGAAAGTCTGGAAACACTCAAAAAATTGAATTTTGTTAGCATTTTCATACTTTGATCAGAATGTTTTCCATCCTGGAAATGGTTGGAAGTTTACTGAATGAGAAATGATCTGCCCCACATTGGATGGGCTGTCAGGAAAGGGGTTTCTTTACTGGTAAAAATGTTTCCACTCTGAGGAAAAAAATACAAAAAAAGTGCATTTGCAAGGGAGAATCTGTTCCCACTGAACAGAGTTTTCCACCACTGAGAAATCTGTAGAAATGGGATGGAAACAAAAGTTAGAAATCTGTATTTCCAATGGAATCCATATGGAAACAATGCACTAGGTGTAGCTTTCCGTGCTGATTTAGAAAACGTTTTAAATCTGCACCCGCATGCAGAAGTAATTCTTCTGGTACAGATTTACTACTCTTTCATGAATAGGCCCCATGTGTTTGCTTAGAGACAATAATTTTTCAGTGTCTTTCAGAACGGTTGCCAGTAGTGTTCTAAAAGTAATTTAGCCTTTTTGATACAGTAGATATGTGCCCTCGTACGATTTTTGATTTTGCATCTACTTCATGTTAAGGTACGCTTGTTTTCTGATATTTTCTCTTGCAGTCGTTCCTGAGGTCCTTTTAATTGGTAATGGTGTGAGTGTACGCTGAGGTTTAGATTATGTGAGCACATATTTATTTAAAGTAAGACCATTGTACTGCAGGTGAAACTCACGTTCTCCGCTCATGAGGTTTTCTCGATTCCGAATGATCATATAATGTGTTAGAATAATATTTATGAACAATTTATGTCTCCTGCACACGCTCAAGTCAATTGTGATAAATTCTTAATGAATCAGTGTAAAAGGACAATGAAAAGAGTGATCTGTATGTTTTTTTGTTTTTTTTTATCCACAATGCCCAGCCAACACGTGTGTTGTCGATAGGGGTTGACCCCACGACTTCTGGGCTGTCAGGCTCTTTATCTTCTATTGTACAACTCCTCTCTGCTGGTTCTACATCCCACCCGGCTGGTCATAAAGTGTCAAAGACTTCTACTTTGTCCAGGGATTCACTACACTCTTATTTTAGTGTTGTCCCTTATTATCCATATCAAAATTATCCCAGTGATCGGTCTATTCCCAGTTCCAAACATTGCTGTTAGCGTAACCCCATTCCAAGACTGCTGTAGCAAGTACGCTATAGATCCGTGTCTCATGTCCCGAATTTGCGTTGTGAAAGTTTCGGACTGGAAATCGACCGATCACTAGGATAATATTGATCTGGATAATAAGGGTCAACACTAAAATAATAGTGTAGTGAATCCCTGGACAAAGTAGAAGTCTTTGACACTTTATGACTAGCCGGGTCGGAAGTAGAAGCGGCGGAGAGGATTTGCACATAAGAAGATAAAGAGGCTGACAGCCCTGAAGAAGTCGTGGGGTCAACCTCTATCGACAAAACACGTGTTGGCTGGGCGTTGTGAATTAAAATAAAAAATAAAAAACTTACGGATCACTCTTTTCATTGTCCTTTTACACTGATTTATTAAGAAATGTTCACAATTGACTTGAGCGTGTGCAGAGGGCAGAAATTGTTTTGTCTGATCCTAGGGTCAAATTTTGAGGGCTCAGGGTGTTTCCCTCACCTCTGGCACCGCCAGAATTGTTTACCATCATATACTGATGCAAACTCTATAAGCTCCAAATCTCCTAGTTAAGAACACCTCAATATTTATGAACATTTGTGTGTTTATTCTAGAACATAGTTTTGTTGCAATTCAAAGGACCATGTCCAAATGGGCATAGTATGGGGATAGTTTGAGATGAAAGTTGCATGCAGGAAGCATGTCCTGTGCATACTCTTGCTTCCTAGTCAGTCACACGTATGAAGTAGAAAGCCTGCAGCATGCTTCTTTTGCACTACCTATTTTCAAATAAAAAGGAATCAAATTAAGTGTAATGTGGAGCATGTCACTGAAACAAAATCAAAGCTATAACTTTTGCGTTTTTAGTGATATGAACGTGAGTTTGGTGAGGAAGCTCATAGAGCTAATGTGGAAGGAGCGTTGTTAAAAGTCAACAGCTCTAACACACTAGGGGCATATTATCAAGCCTGTGCGATAAAATTATTGCCGCTTTATCGGCCGTTTTCGGCCGATAAAGCGGCGATAATTTTATCGCACAGGCTTGATAATATGCCCCTAGGTGCATTCTGCTTATCGCCTTTTATTATCTTTCCTAACAGTGATATCCAGAAAAACAATGCTCCTTAGATCACCAATCCTGATAATATGAGGAAAAGATGCTTATTATTTCAGTGTGTGATTTTGCCATATTCTCAGCAATATTGTAAGTGATGAAGCAAAGCTTCGCATTTGCGACGTGCTTTTGTCATGAACCTCGTTAAGGTGTAATAACGTAATAAGTTGTACGTCTTACTAACGTTTGTTTTATGTTTAAACGAGGTTCCCCGAAGCTTGCCTATGTGTTTTACTAAAATAATTAACTCGAGTCTTTTAAAATGGCCGCTGCTTGGAAGTAAGTGTCTGCGCATGCGTCAGTCACACTCACGTGTCCTGATGTGTTTGCAGAGTTGGAGGGAAATAGTTGCGCATGCGTAATACATAGCTTTGCCAGTAACGTGGTACTGCTCGTGCCACTGCTCTTGTACATGGTTATATGTAGCTAACATTTACACTGCATAAGTATATTTCTTAGTGATAAGTTGAAAGTACAAGCCCTGTGATGTGTTTTCATAACGTTATTTCTATGTATTAATTTGTTCTCACTTACTTTTCATGTACCGCGGGAAATGGGGGTTTGACTGAGCCAAAAGCCATCTTGGAGGTCCTTACTGCGCATGACCGTCCGCCTGGGGAGAAGTCAACCTTGGCTGGTGGAACTTAGCCAGCTGGCAGGGATGGGCAAGATGCTCCTGAGAACTGACCTGCGAACTCAGCAGGACGGAGTCATGTGTCCCCATTTTTGAAACAATGTACAATTGTCATTGTATTTCCCTGAATTTTCTCATGAGAACCCCAATCTCGCTAGGCGGTACCCAGAGATGCAAAGTAGGCATCGAAATAGTGTGTTCTGATTGGTGTGTTACCCAAAACCTACCTTAGGACCAATCCAAATTGAGGGATTCTGACACTTTGCAACATTGGGGGGTGGTACACCGTCCCCAAACTGTATATCTACCCTGGGTTCACCTAGGGAAGTTGTCCGACTTGTCTGGTTTAGCTGACCTGTGACTGACCCATCGTACTCAATAGGTGACTGAAGATACAGAGCGCTGCGGAGCACTCTGTCTGAAATTGACCATAGACTAAGGTTTTACTGAACCTTAAAGTGCTGGCGAAGCACTTTGCTGGGAGTTCGCTGACCCAATTGGGGTCTTGATCGATAACTGCAGAGAGGGTGGAGCGCAGGCGTTGCTTCCAAACTGCGGGTGCGGTCCTGTCCTGAGCGGTCCTGTCCTGAGGGGTTCCTGTCCTGAGGTCCTGTCCTGATTCCTAATCTGAGTGTATCCTGTCCTGTCCTGGGTGTCCATTCTGCACCTGCTGTCCATTGAGGGGTATCCTTCCTTGAGGGTTTCCTGTCCTTAACTGACCCGTGGCCAGGGTTTGGTTTTCACACCAGTCTAGGTAAATATTGCTCTAAAATTCTTTAAAACTTGCACCTTTCTATTTTTCTGTCTTTTGCTTCAATAAAGATACACCTTTGCACATGTTGATTTTTTCCATGCTTTGCCGCAAACTATTGACTCATAAAGTCATTTGCATTTTTCATAACGTGTTCCCATGTTGCCCTATCTATTAGATATTATATTTTGCATTGCAGTTTGTCATTTCCTGATATGGTCTAGAACGACCTTACTTAAATTGTCTAAAGAATCTTTACCCTGAAAGCATAGCGTTTTCCTGTTGCATCTCATATTAGCATTTCCATGATTACCCTGACTCTATTTCTCTATAGTTATGTACTCTTCGTTATCTTGATTATTGATTGCCTTATTCTTGTAAATTTAATGCTCAACGAAAACGAACTTTAGATAAAGCTTTTAAAACTTCCAGTTGTCCGTGGTCATTTACAACAGTATTGAATGTCAATTTGGGTTGGTATTTTGCTGCCTTTCCTTTTACAGCTAGCTCCCTGATCCGTTGTGGTCATAGGTACCCGTGTCGGTGGATGGTAAGTCGGGTACCACTGAGTAATTACAGTAGGGAATTCACACAAATTGGTAGCAGCCCGTGAAGTCACCCTGTCAATGAATATTGTGAATTGAAAGTATATGGGCCCGAAGCCGGAAACGGCGAAATTATTGGCTGGGTGACCTCGCGCGCTCTATCATAAGCTCCCATTAAAAATCTGTCCATGCTGTATTGTGACATATAGCAGTCACCTGAAAATTCTCAAAATACCCAAGCACTGTGAAATCAGTGATGCAAGGATATTCAGCACCCCTAGCAAAGTAATCAGTTTGCCTCTGGAGTACTCCCTGTCAACATCAGAAAAGGCAATTTCTCTGTTTACTTTCTTATACTATTGGCAACTCTAAAGCCTTGCCTCCTCTTACAGAAGCACTGACCCCTTTTAAAATGTTCTTGTTAGTTATGTTATACCCCAGCCCTTCAATTCTATGAGGATGGTTCCTACATGATAAAGCAAAGTGCTTTCTAGGCTCATAGAGTTGTTTCATTCTCCAGGACGTGAAGTTCCACTGCCTCACCCCACTAAAGGGTGCACATGCTGCCTCTGCGATACACAGTCCCCCTGCCAAGGCTAAATCTTAGTGCAATACCAAACTCACGGATGTTCAGGCCCACTACAGCTATAGTCTCAGTAACTGTCTATTCTCACCTTTAGTACAGGTGCAGCCTCAGGGATGTGTAACCCCCTGTCAAGCCAGCTGAGAGCACTGTTGCATTCTCGGGTACGTGCAGATTTCCTTCATGGATCACAGAGAAGTGACGTAATACGAACCTAAGGGGTCTGTAGCGATACATGAATAATATGTGATGGAAAGAATAGGACCCAGCAACATCCAGTATAAAGGTGTCAGGTCCAGCTTTATGCTTCGAGCCCAGGGAGGCAACAGAGGAGATTGCTGTGTACTCTACAATGGATGGCTTCAAAACAGAGCCTTGCCTACTCAGCCTTTCTTCTCATGAGGACATTAATGCAACTGTTAGGTTGACTGAGAACTGTAACTACTCCTCAAACAAAATGGGACTACTCATTTTGCTTTGCCTGACTTCTAACTGCGAATTTGTTGTCTTGCTGCGTAGAGGCTCCAGACAGGTCTTCTTTTACCAACACATCATGATATCCACCACCCTTGGGCCAGCCAATCAAAGCAAATCTACGCCCCAATGAAATAGCACTCACAGCCCCAGTTTTTCCCTTATGCAGCCCTTTGCCAATCTGACTTCAGTCCGACTCCCACACATGCCTGCTGAGAGTCCTTTTCCCGTCTACACCATGCCTCATAAACCCCTGGTGCAGCTCTCTTCACACATCTCTTGATCCAGCACTCTCCCCATCTGTCTGTGCCTCATATACCTCCTGCATTGAGAACATTCTAATCGCCCCTCAAACACGAGGGAATGAAATTGTGGCCCCATGATATGTATTTACATCTTCTTGCAGACATAAATGGAGGGATGAAACCGTGCAGAGAAAATGTGGTTGGAAAAATATCCTTTCTGCTCACATTTTCCTAACTTTGGCCACATTTCTATCCCAGGTGCCATTGTTGTACGCACTGAACTGTGAACATGGAATGAGTATGAGATAAAAATGCAAGTGAACGGCATTTTGATCATGCTCTCTCCATGCTCACCGCAAATTGAGAGACTTTAAATTAGGGTGATTTTGGTGATTCGTCCTTTGTTTCCATCATACCAGATCTGAGTGGCAATAGTGACATGGTTTTTAGCTGTGTTGCCTATATTTGCCAGCCATCCTCTGGAACTGCAATGAGAAATGTTGAAAACACTGGGAACCTAGAGTAGCATGAACACTTTATGCAATAGAAGTCTACAGTAAACTTCAAAGTGCTTGGTTGTGCTCTGTGGTTAGATGTGTGCAATACATCTGCCAGGGTAGAGTCCCTCTTTTTTTTAAGAGCTTGGTAATTGATGTGCCCACACAATCTCATGGGTGCCCTGTTTTAGTTTTAACTGCAAGAGCATGCTTTTAACTGTGATGGATCAACCAAATAGTCAAAAAACAAAGCACAACATAGAGGTGTTCCAGCGATTTTTTATGTGCTGTTTCCCTTACAGAAAATGTACATCTTACTGGCCTGCTTTTCCTGTCCCAGGAGCGATTGGGTGCGGACAAACCTTGGGGATTGCTGCTGTTTGGACCGGCCGCAGCGGAGGTGAGAGGCGGAGGCGAGCGGGACTGCGAGGACCAGCAGTCCATCTGGCAGCGCCAGCTGGTTCCTCTTCCCGCCGCGCCTCGCGCCCCCTCCCAGTGACACGCCCCCTTGTCATACATAGGAGAACCTCCTCACGCGCGCAGCGGGACGCGCGCGGGGCGGTCACCGGGGCGAAGACCGGGCAAAGAGCGGGCCGTTTTAGGCCGTTAGAGGCCGGAAGAGACCGGACCGGGCCACCCCTCTAACGCCCCCGCTAATTTGCTCCCGATTCACCTCATCATGGCATCCAGAGCTCTAAGGAGTAAGTCGGTACAACATGGCACAAGCACTTTGGAAAAATTCTTCCCCAAGGCGAGCTCCCAAATCAGCAAGTGTCACTTATCCACGGACTCGCACCTCGAGATGGGTCCCGAAAGTGTGTTCTTGGACCTTGAGGATTCTGCCTCAAATGATGCTAGCACACCCATCACTACGGACGCTACCCATATGTCTCTGCTGGACAGCATCGACCAGACTATTGAGTCGGTACTCCGGCAGCTAAGAACTCCGGTTACGCAGAGGGATCGAGATTCCCCACGGCCAGCAGGGATTTCCGACCACTCTGCTGTTCTGGATAATATGGGTTTAAACACGCTGGAAGCGGGTCAAGTGGTCTTGACAACAGTCCCTGTTGACAGCGGGGTGACTCAGCCCTTAAAAAGAAAAAGGCCTGTCGAATCAAAGAGGGCAAAAAGGGCAAAATTTGTTGCATCTGAATCAACACTTGAAGACAGTACAGACATTTTGGTTTCCCCTGAGCTCATTTTACCTGGGACTGGGTCGGATCTTGGGGCCTCGCCAGCTCCTGTGTTATCACCAGTGGTGGCGGGCCCATTTATTTTTGGTGGGCTATCCTCTAATAGTTCAGAATCAGTAATAAATTCCCTCACAGCCACTATCAAGAACCTGTTAACCCCCATCTTAGCTAGACTAGAGGCTATAGAGAATTTACTTCAGTCCCGGGGAAATATTCCTACTAGGAGTAGCCCTGGCGTAGCTTCAAATGACCCTGTAGCCACCGGGGAACCATCTGGGAACAGTCTACCTCCTTCTACATCACTACAGACTTTAAGCAGGGCATTGCCTGGAGCAAATGGTGTGTCTACTTCCCAGACGCGCACTTTGCTACCTTCAGTGCCTGGGCCCCCTGTTCCGGCACCCAGGAGATCTAAGCCACCCCCTGTGCCGCAGACAAGGGTGACAGTGGGTCCTACAAACGCCCGAAGTGATGGTTGTGTCCCTCCCCTAGATAGACGCAGGGAGGTCAATCTGCCCCCAGAAGCTGTCCCATACACGGCAATCATGGTGGGAGTTCCTGAGCTAGCTGGTGGTGTTAGGGAGTCCCAAGACTCCCTACGTAATAAGGTTATAAGCTGGCTCAGTATTAATAGACCGTTGCCCCCAAACTTGAAGGGTGAGGTTCTGATGGTAAGGAGGATCCCGTGGATTGGCCCTACCAAGAAGAACAGGTCAGGGGACTGTATCGTTCTAAGTTTCAGGAGCCCGCATGTTGCTAATTACATCTGCAACTGGCTTGTAAGGCCTGATAAGTCCACAATAGAACTTGTACCCCTTTCTTATTTCTACCCTAGTGGTAGCAACACGGTGGGAGGGAGTGAGAAGGGATGGACCAGGGTGGGCTTTGCTGTAGATGGTTCCCGTTACAGACCAAGGCCCTCCTTGCCAACTGCTCAGGCAAACTTCACCCATCACAACAGGTTTTCCTGTCTGGACCAGGTTGATTGACCACAAACTAGGCCAATCTTGTCTGGACATGAAAATGGGGTGGATGAGGCGCAAAGCCATGTGGGTTTGGGTGTGATCCCCATGTCGGAAGTAACCCGGCTCCTGGCTGCTAATGAGCGAGGGGCTGATACGATTGATAATCCGTGCCAACTGAGTCCCCCACTTAACACCGGGCTAGCCCACATTCCCCAAACAGGGGCAGTAGAGCTAGATGGTTGCGCCGCCACCGCTGTCGGCGGAACCGGCGCTTCTGACGTCGGTTCACCCAGGGCTATCCTGCAATCTCATGCTGGAGCTAAGGGCAGCCTGCCACTTGACCCAGGTCTGAGAATTCTCTCCTGGAATGTGGCAGGAATAGCGAACAAGGAGGGCTCTCCTGAATGGGACTCCCTGGTGGGTGAATGTGACATCGTTCTCCTTCAGGAGACTTGGGCGAGGGTCGCTCAGATCAGGAGAGGGTTTGATGTATTTGAAATCCCTGCCACATGGGCTGGGAGGGGGAGGCCATCTGGTGGTTTGGCAATCTGGATTGCGAGTCACACTGGGTGTCAGGCGGAACGGGTACACACGTGTTCGCAGGACATCCAGTGTGTGCGGCTCACTTGGCCTGGTAAAACTCCGTGGGTCATTGTCAATGTCTACTCGCGCCCGGTTGCCTCGTCAAGTGAATCACCTACCTTAAATGATTTGGCTTCCTTCCTGGGTCAACTTCCGGGTGAATACAAGGTGGTACTTGGAGGGGACTTCAATTGCCACTTTGAACCCTTGGAAGGTTTACTCGATGGTGCCCTTACGGCCGAGGACGACCATTGGGGGGTTCCACCCTCTTCTTCCCCTCACCCTAAAGCCTGGTCCCCTCTAGCCTTACAGCTCATGTCCCTTACTCTGAATGGCGCGCTGAGGGCGTGTAACGGTCGTACTCCTTCCGATACCCCCTCGGTGTGTACATTCAACAGGAGGGGCCACGAGTCGAGGCTAGATTATATTATGGTGGATATTTCACTCTGGCCCAAAGTGCGGGACTTTAGGGTTATCAAGAGGACAGACAGCGACCACAACGCTCTCTGCTTAAATATTCTGTGCCCTTCGCCCTTGACGGACTCACCCCTAGCTGGCCAAGGGGCTGATATGGGGGATCTGCTCCTGACCACAAATAGGCGCCGAGTTAAGTGGGGGAAGCTTGTAAAATCGGAGGAGTCAATCAAGAAACTATACGAGCTGGCGCTCCCTAGCCTCATGGAGGTGGAGACCCTCCTGAATGAACCAAGAACCACTGAGTACTGTGAGAAACTGGGAAACATTCACCAGGCTTTAGTGAGGGACTTGGCCGAGGTATTTCATCCGGAGGTCCCAATTCGAAAGAAAAGGACTCCTCTTCCCACTTGGTACACTCCAGACTGCAGGGCAGCAAAATCTGACCTTATTGCAGCCATAAAAGAGGGGTCAGATAAGGCCAAAGTGCGTGACCTGAGGAACCTCCATAAATCAGTGCTGGTGGCTGCAAGGACCGAGTGGGATTGGAAGTACTGGCAGGACCTCTATGATGCCCTCAAATCCAGGGACCCCCGGCAGTTCTGGGCACTTGTAAATAATGGGTCAGGGAAACTCAGTAAAGCGACTGAGCCTAATATAGCCCCTGCGGTATGGGAGTCCCATTTTGGGGCTCTCTACCTAGATACCAGTTCCTGCCCGGCCGTGGAGATGCAACTGGGTATTGAGGAGTCCGGAATGGAATTATCCCTGGGGGAAGTGGAGCTTGCCCTAGAACGTCTAGCAGTGGGGAAGGCGCCAGGCCTGGATAGGCTACCCGGGGATCTATTCAGGCATCACCCGGATATCTGGGGTCCATACCTTCTTGTTCTATTTAATGCCATTCTTGGAGGTATGGCGATCCCTGGGTCGTGGTTGGGGGCAGAGATTGTGCCCATCCACAAGAAGGGCTCTACTCTGCTCCCTTCCAATTACAGGCCTATAAGCCTCATAGATGTGCCCCAAAAGATCTTCGCGCGCCTCATTTTGGATCATCTCCTAGACTGGGTCGAGGCTAATGACATCTTGAGCCCCTTACAGGCTGGCTTCAGAAAGAACACGTCGACCATGGACCAAATCTTTCGCCTCCTTCTTCTGTACTGGAAGACGGTTACGTTAGAGGGAGGTCGACTGTACATGGTCTTCGTGGATCTGAGGTCAGCCTTTGACCTCGTCCCGAGGGGGAAGTTATGGGAGGTTCTGCAGAAGCTAGGAGTCCCCCCCCACCTCCTTAGAATCATCATTAGACTGCACGAGAACAACTTTGCGGTAGTAAGGTGTGGGAGGGATGGCAAGCCCTCGGGCAAATTCCCGGTCCGCCGAGGTGTCAGGCAGGGCTGTGTTCTGGCTCCGACACTGTTCTGTCTGTACATCAACAGCGTCATTCAACACCTTGACGCTGTCGGGGACAATGACGCCCCGGTTTTGGCAGGAAGGAGGGTCCCGGCAATTATGTTTGCCGATGACACCCTCCTTCTTTCCAAATCCCCCATGGGGATTCAGAGGATCGTGGATGGTTTTGGTCACTTTTGTAGACAACACGGGTTGGAGGTGAACACGGAAAAAACTAAGTTCATGATCTTCAACCCTCCGACCAAGACCAGACCCAACCCAAAACTCGAGGGAACCAGTCTGGAAAGGGTTTCTACCTTTACATACTTGGGGGTCTCACTTCAAGAAAATCTGACTTGGGATTCCCAGGTGGCAAGATCTAGGCTGAAACTCTCCCAGCTTTCGGGCGCACTCCTGAGGGTATCTAATAAGTCCACCTTCAAGCCTGTCAGCCCGGCCTTAGAAATGTACAGGACTCAGGCGAAGGCGGCTGCCTTGTATGGCAGTGAGCTGTGGGGCCATAAAGCTGGGAAGGTCATGGCAGGGGTGGAAAATTGTTTCCTCAGACGTCTTCTTGCTCTCCCGCAAGGCACACCACTCCTCCCCCTAAGACTTGACCTGGGCCTCCCGTCAATTGCAGAGGACTTGCGGTCGAAACCGGTGAAGTATTGGCATCGGTTATGGTCCACTGAGGAGTTGCATCATTATAGGCAGGACCTCATACATGTTTTGAGGCTGGATGTAAATGGTAAGATCCCTTGGCTGGCACTTATCAAATCGGAATGTTCCAGCTTGAACTTGCCAGACCTATGGGATGACCCCGCCCAGGGATGTAGAAGGATTCCGCGCAAAACCCTGGCACAGCTCTACAAGAACAAAACCCTTGCTGATATGGACAGTGCACATGATAGTGGCACCCTGACGGGATGTTTTATTGTATCCAAAAATTCTTATGTTTTTGAACCTTTTATGGATTTTATTTACCCTCTTTTGGCGAGGAAATTGTTCCTGCAATGGAGGTTTGGTACGCTCCCTACTAAAGTTTTTACCCACAAGTGGTCGCTAGGGGGCGACAAGCTTTGCCCATGCTGTAAAGTTAAGGAAGAAGATGACTTGCACATAATGTTCTGTTGTCATGCCTACTGGAGTCCGAGGAGGCGCTGGCTAGCCCCTCTATGTCGGAATCTGGGCTTCAGTAACTACTCACAAGCCTACAGGGTGCTGAAAACTAATACCCTGGGCCACATTGTGTTTGCGGTTTCCAAATTCCTAATGGCAGCATGGATAATAAGGAAGAAAATGTCTGGTTAATCTATTTTACCACGCTTCTCTAAACTCTGCAGGTCCAGTTGGTTTTTATTGTATATATTGTCTTTTATCTGTATGTATTTTTATTGCTTCTTTTATGGCCCATGAGGCCGAAATAAAGAATTTTTGGATTGGATTGGAAAAGTAAAAGGTGCATGAGAAAAAAAAATCATGATAAAATTCTGAGTGCCACAAAGACCACAGTGTGGGCTAAGACCAGTAGCACCAAGGGATCCACAGCCTGAAGAAGGCCTTGTTGACCCAAGGGGGCTAAATAGGAAGGCCGGAACATGTTGGTACTTGCAATGGGGATTTAGGGGTAGTTACTCCTCCTGCACATCCCCAATCATCTCAATTTTTAATCAGTGCTCCATCCAGTGTGTTGGTCTGCACCTGGACGTTTGCAACGGCCCTAGGATGAAGCATGCCACTACATAGTGGGTGAGGTCAGTATTAAGAAAATGTCTATTTTCCTTCTCTCTTATGTTTCTTGTTTAGCAATTACTATTATATAGCACAGGGTACAGGAACCTTACAATTCAACCTAGGGTTTCATCCCTGGCCCTGTTTTTTACTGTCCTCTTTTATGAGTTTAAGATATCGGAAGGGGAGTCAGAGAAGGCTCATTCCCTGGTCTCTTTTTTTGTGATTTTTTTATTCTGACGCATTCCCAGGTTTACGAAACCTTGTATATCTGGGAATTGAAGTAGAATCCATGGATGTTGCTTGGGAATACTCACAGCAACTCACATGGAACACCCCTTTCACGCAAAGCACTGCATGAAAAGGGGACGTATTTACAAGGACACAAAAAGCCACGACGGTGGCTTACCGTGTCCTTGTAAATATGGGGAACCAAATTGCTCTAACGGTGCATCACAAAAAGTGATGCACCAGCAGCACAAGAGGCTTGTAAATATGCCCCCCAGTTTTCCTATTTAGGTGTAACTGCAATTTTCAAACCTACTCCAAATGGTGGCTGCGAACTCAATAGAAAGTTGGAGGCCTCCAGTGACCTCTCAGGGACATGTACCACTATATAAATAGTAAATGTAAATGTAAATGTACAGGAATTTATATAGCGCAAATCACCAAGCGGTTTCTAAGTGCTTGCTTAGGGAACCCGTCCTGGTATTCCCCTGTGAGATAACCCCGGAAGGGTATCCGCAAGGTGAAAGCCAGGCATCCCGCCGCGAGGGGCCGTTGTGGAGATTAAGCAAGCTATTGCCCAGAGTTGCAGAGTGAGAACCCGTGAATCGAGTAGGCACCAGAGCGAGAATTGTCGAGTCCATGGACATTTTAGGACTCAAGACCCCACCGAGCCGGGAATTGAACCCTGGTCCCGGGCTGACCTCTGCTTCCAGGTCTGCCTCCTCTAACCAGTGAGCCACACTTCTCCATACAGGGAAGTTTCTTTCACAATAATCCAGAAACCGCTTTAGGCCTCACAAGAAGCACTATCTAAATGACCATTCAAAATTATGCAACAAAATAAGGAAGATTGCTTAATATTTTATCACACCTCCCTGTTGGCTCCAGGATAGACGTAGGCCATAAACTCAGATTATTAGATCAATGATTTGGCTCCACGTACTTATGAAAGGCAGGGATTTTAGTTATGTGTCATTCTTATTGATTGTTCCAGGCACCTCCCCATGCACTTGTTCCAAGTTAAGAGTGCCCACTGAAAAACCTGAGCTACTACCTTTTTAAAGATAATCATACCTTTCAATTTACAAAATGATGCTAATAAGACTCCATAGTGGGTGAAAGAATGTAATACTATGGTCAATATAAAATCGGTGCAACACAATTTCTTTCCAAACCAGAAATTGAGTGAGTTAATACGCCTTCTGTGTGTAACCACTGGAGTAGATTGTGATGTGGTGGATTTTTATGGAATAACATGGATATTGCAAACCACAGGAGTCAATCAATGCTTTATTGTTTAACACTGCGGCGGCTATTCCGCCGCAGTGCTACGGGTTTGGGGCGGCCGCGCGGCGGCCGCATGCTGGTGACGGAACCGCTCCATCACCAGCGTCGGTTGAGCTGTGCTGATGACGGAGCGGTTCCGTGACGGCCCGCCCCGCTCAATAGAACGCTCAGCGCAGGCGCAGAATTCGCGCCGCGCATGAGAGTTCTATCGAGCTGGGCGGGCCATGACGGAACTGCTCCGTCATCAGCACTGCTCAACCGACGGTGATGACGGAGCGGTTCCGTCATCAGCACCGAAGGGGTTAAGTTAATAAAAACCTTAACAATGTCCTACAACAAAAAGGTCAATTAATTAACGGCCTTTAAATTGCTTAAAAGGCATGTAAATGTTTAAAAAGACAGTTTTCATATCATTTAAAACAAACTATAATGGAGCATTGTACTATATCATAAAATTATCGGCGATATTGGTATGACATCATTTGTACAGTTGGCTTGGGGTTTAAATACAGTCAGTGGATCACATGGAGGCGTGTTTTTCCTTGGGCCATAATATCTTTTTATAGTGTGTCAGGAATTTCATCATCTTACAGTTCAGTTGAGGGGGATCTATTGTGTCCAGACCTTTAATAATGGCTGATCTGCAAGTTTGAATGCCCCTGTTGTTAAAAGCTTTTTTCAGTAGCAAAACCCAGATAGATTTTAAAAAAGGGCAACTACAGATCAGATTAATAAAATCTTGCATTACTGCACCACATAAGCTACATGTTCTGGGGCTGTTGTACTTACATAATAGTTGATCGGCCAAACTTGGTAATGCCCTAAATCTGATGGCCATGAGCTTTCGTTTCCGAAAAGGTGAATATGTTGTGCTTAGGTATTCTGCCAGATGTATTGATGTATAGATTGAAGGACCATCCTGGCATGGGACCGCTTTTGTCTTCTAATAATGAGTGGAGTATGGCCGCTTTGTTCATCACCCTACAAAGGCCTTGGAAGGAGGGGTTCTGAGCCCAGAGTTCTCTTGTGTTTCTTTCCTTCAATGCTGTTTTCAAGAATTTGCCGTAACTTGAACTAGGATCTTCTTCCTGTGCCCGCCACAAGGCATCATGTAAGACATTGGATCGATTCAACCAAAGTTTGTACCAGTTTTTAATTCCAGCATATTTGCTCCCAATCTCCTGTTGGATGGGATTAAATTCCAATGAGATGCGTTCCGAGATAGAGTAAAAACTTTTTTATATGTCTTTGTTTGTAGAGAGTCTAGAAGTTTTCCATCTTTGCCATTTAAAGCTATGCTTGCATAAGTTACTGTTGGCAATAGTTTAACGGCCAACACCGCCACTATCACCTTAAAAGATGGGTCCTGAATTCTTTTTTGCAAATGCACTAAATGAGTGAATAAGGCCATTTCCTTTTTTTCAAGATATTGTTTGTAAAATTGTAAATTCCAACGATCGTCTATATATACTCCAAGATATTTATATGTGCTGACAAACCCTAAGATTGATTCTCCCAGCTTAATTGGCTGTTGATGTCCAGGTCGATTCATAATTGACATAGTTTTTGGTTTTGTGACATTAATTTCCAAGACATTGGCCTTGTCAAATGTTGATAATTCACTGAGTGCTCTTTGGAGGCCAACTCTTGTTAAACTGAGCAATACTATGCCGTCTGCATATGAAAGGTGCGTTATAGGTAATGGGTACAGGCATGGAGGATGTGAATTAACCTGATTCAATCATGGTGAGAGGTCCGCCATGAATAGATTGAATAGATGGGGAGCTAATACATAACCTTGCTTTAATCATATGTCTGTCTGTATTTTCCTTGACAGTCTTGTGGTATTAGCTATTTTTACACGGACCCACGTGCCCATGTTCAGTTGTATTATGGCTCGTAGTTTTCTTTTCATGGAGGCCCAGTTTCTATAATTTACTCCACAACAAGCCACGGTTTACACGAACGAATACTGATTTAAAATCTATAAAACATAGTTGTAATTTTCTTTGCATACGTTTGCACTTGTCCACTGTTATGGCCAGGATTGAGATGCACAGACAGAGCTTTCTTTATCTTAGCGCTGGCATATCAGTGACTGGAATGACATACAACAGCACTGCTGTGTGCTGATTCCAGTAATGGAATATCAGGTGATTCAACAGAGATGCTATGGCAGAGCAGTGTGTGGGAAACAGAAGTAGAAGGCGTTCTGCAGACATGGTCCAGGCTGCACTAGTAGGGCTGTGAGTTACAGCACTTAAATTGCAGGGTTCATCTGTGGTAGGATTAAGATGCACAGAAAACTGTGCTTGGTTAACCACCTAGAATCCTGAGGGAGCATCTCGGAGTGATCAATGTACCCAGCTAACTGTGTGCAAGTCACAATGTTAGCATAACGAAGCGTGCTTCAGTCCATTGCTTGCGATGCACTGCCAGAGCTTTAGCAGCGGTGCTACCAAGCATGATCGAGGAGCATAGGCAGAGCAGTGTTGGGTCTGCTATTGTGGAATATCAGTAGTGCGCCGCGATTGTCGGCCAGGGAGGGTTTGGGAGCCAATTGAGGATGTGCCATTCCTCATGTATGCTACTCTGCCATCCCATACGGATGTATGACGTTACAACGCATACTTTTACAACGCCTACCTTTACATCGCAAGTTTTACAACGCATACCATTACAACGCATAATGCTTTTGGGCGCTGGATAGTGAATAGTTTAATTTACTATTCCAACTCCAGTCCCCGTGGATAGTAGGGAAGGTGTTGGATAGTACATTAAACCTATTCCCTATGCTAGAGCGCCCCCCAGTGCTATGCGTTGTAATGGTTTGCGTTGTAAAAGTTGCGTTGTAATGGTAGTGCGTTGTAAAAGTTTCGTTGTAAAGGCTGTATACCTCCCATACTCTTGTGGTCTATTTATACACATCAGTCAGACCCACTGCCATTAGTCGAACTTTTTCCTTTCCATCAGAGCTTGACAAAGGTGGCCATGATTCATACTTCACTACCTAAATTCATGTACTGCTTGCTTCCTTAACCCTGGACCAGTGCGTGATGTCCAGTTCAGGGCCCGCCCCACAGTGACTTCTTTTTCACCCTGTTAGATTATGGAAAGACCCAAAACCTCCTTGCATATGCCTATCTGGGGCACTGTGATTCTGGTATTAAAATGTGTATATACGTGGGGCATTGTAATACAGGAGTGGAAATGTGTGCTTAGCTGAAGCACTGTGGAAACTGGTAGGCTGCCCCATTAAGCCAATCAATAAACCAAGCTTAGGTTTAGCTGATCAAGACTGCTGGCAGGTAAACATATTAATAATCATACTGGGGGCAGCATCAAGTAATATTTCAGCTACACTGTGAATCTGTTTGAATATGTATGCATTACTCCTGTGAATGAATGATGAAGAGAGAGAGAGATCTGCTTTGTGAGGTTTGAGGCACTTATTTCTAGTCAACTGACAAAATGAAGCCTATGGAATGAAGTATATTCTAAGGTAAGCGGAAGCCAAGACAGTCCTGCTCAATATCCTAGTATTAGCGAGACCCCAGCACAATTATTTGCATCATAGCTACCCATCATGTATCTGCTTTGTCTGATGAGGACAGTTTGCACTGCTGCTGCATTTGCTGTGTCTGTTCTGGGATCATGAAGGAAGCCTACCGTTAAACAGCCCATACTGTTACTCATGGGTGCCTGAGGGAAGCTTCCAGCTGTATTTGTGCACAGACATATGGGGCTATGTATCGTCATAAGGCTGTCATTGGGCATAGGCTGACTGCATATGATGTCTGCCCCTGGGAATGTGATGTCTTCATCTCTAACATATCATTGTGGCAGTCTTAATTAGTTTAGGCGTGGTGATTATTTTTGATATGTGATTAATATTACATTTTATTTTTAATTTGGTTTTTATTTTGGTTTTAATTAAGTGATATCATGCTGTATCCACAGAGTCAATGGTCATAAACAGCACTTTCCGTAATGCACCAAGCCTGATGTTGTGTGATGTCACTTCCTGTGATGTCGTAGTGGGTCAAAGGGCATGTGATGTCACTTCCGATACCCCCAACATTTTAGTCAGTCCATGTCCATGACGAGGACTCATTTTCACACAAGTGCTTAAGTGCTGCAGAAATTAGCTTGACCTGCAGGTTCACCGATTTGAATATTAGTGTGGTCGACTCAGCCCTTCATCCTTCCGAAGTCAATACAATTACTACAATTGAGTTTACAAAACGTGTTATAAGTGACTCGTTCACTTCCAACGTTCTACAAAAAAGGTGCACGCAAATATATCTTGCCAATAACACAAAAACACCCAAGAAACTCACACACGGGCTTCAAAAGTAGACCAAACAGACAAAACACAGCTGTTTGGTACTTCAAACCTGAATGACGTTGCTTCAAATAACATTTAATCATCCCGGGTTATATTACATTTCTGGTACAGCCAATAACACTGATGAGCTGATTGCTAATTGCGCACAAAACGTAGAAGGCAAGTATAACTTGTTATTCACCTGAAGAGACTGAATCAGTCTTCAAAGGAGCCAGCCAGTTGTGTTTCAGTAATTTCCTCTTGTTGCCTTCCTTGCGCCGTTTGCATTTCTTTAAATGATTATCTGCCAGAAAAAAACACAGAAGGTTATGACTGTGAACAACCGGCACAACATTTCATTCACATAATAACTGCAGTGAAGTGCGCAAGGAAGGAGCCGCACTTGTTGGAAGAAGTAGATTCATCACTGCACGTCACAGAAAGGGATGTAATTGGAAAAGGAAACGGCGCAGAGGTCAATAAAAAACGAACGCGCTCAGTTTTCATGTAAATCAATAGTCTTCTGTGCTTACAGAGCAGAGTATAGTAAATCAACCGGCTACAAAACAAGCTAGCTGAAAGATTATTTTAAGTGTGCTTCGAGAGTTGGTGCAGACGTGAGCCCAAAGTACGGCTGGGGCAGTGTTTTCAGCGAAGTGTTATTACCTGTCCAATCAAATACTGTCTGTTGTGTTTCATTTCACTGTAATTACAGATATTTCAGATCAGTACAGATGAATATTGTTTTTACATATAAATACACACACACACACACACATAATCCGAAAAAAACACAGTTAAAGTAGTTCTGATTCCAAAATTAAATCTAAAAACCACTTACATTTGCCAGTTATAGTTCAATTAACTACCCATAGCTTGTGCCACCATCATGCAATGTGTAAATTGATAACTACACTACGTTTCTTAATTGTGATCATCTGGTCAAGATGACATTTACCAACCACTCTGCCTTCGTCTTCGTGGTAGGTGGCAATTTTGAACCATATTACAGTTAGCTGTTAACTATTCTCCCTAAATATATATATATATATATATATGAATATTTTTAAGGGTTTTGGAGGTTGATCATAACAGGTTTCTTTGAAAGTGCAGGCGCCCTGGGGTCGCCTTGCCCGATATCACATAAACAAACTACAGTAGCTGAAGATCCGCCAATCAAGTGCCGAATGCCAGCTTAAAAGTTAATAAAGTTTGTTTTTGAGATAGATAGATAGATAGATAGATAGATAGATAGATAGATAGATAGATAGATAGATAGATAGATAGATAGATAGATAGATAGATAGATAGATAGATAGATAGATAGATAGATAGATAGATAGATAGATAGATAGATAGATAGACGGACGGACGGACGGACGGACGGACGGACGGACGGGTTGTGGGGGTGTGTATGGGTGGATTGATGGATGTATGTGTCCCCTCTGCAACTTTACATGAAGCATAGCCCAGAACCATGTCCTACTCTCCCTTGAGACTCCAAGGAGTCAGGACACAGGCTTGCTCTGCCTATGCGTGCTATTTCCAATCATCGATTTGGGGGTTCTACTCAACTCCACTCCCCCTATTCATCAAAGTTATGGATTCTTTTGCTAAATAAGGAATTATTATACAGTTAAAACCGTAATTGAGGTGGCATTATGGTTATGAAATATATTTTGTTTTTTATATCACTGATATTTGCCATCACAGTTTGGTTGGCAACTGTAACTCATGTTCCAGTACCTTTCTCATGACCTCAAACATAATGTCACAGATGTCAACATAATAAATAGAGAGCCTGATTCACAAAAGTAAACTGAGACAAAAATTTATGTTTGTGACTTTTGGGATTCACAAAGGGCATTTAATACTCATAAATGCCCTATGTGAATACTAAAAGTTGAACTTAATGACTTCAGTATTCACAAAGAGCATTTACGAGTAGTAAATGCCCTTTGTGAATACCGAAAGTCATAAAGTTAGACTTTCGTCTCCTTTTACCTTTGTGAGTCGGACCCATCATCTCTAACATCACTAATAAGATAATTTATCACCTCACAACTTATATAATCAATGATGTCACTATGGATAGGTCAGCCAGTGTAGATTAGGACTAACATAGAAATCCTAGATACATAACATAGCATTTTGTGCATAGCATTTTAAAATTAACCAGGATCTACACAAAGTAAAATGAATATTAAACTAAAATCTAATAAACTAAACTAAACTGCAAATCTTTACTGTTGTCATAAATCTATTAACAATGAAAAGTCAGCATTTTACCATGCTACTGGTACGGGGGAAAGCTCAGATGTATTTTATGTGAGGTAAATCCCTGACTCAAGGGAGGATGGGACAGTGTCTTGAAGGGCAGATGCATCAAGCAGAAATGTTTTAAAAATCTGAGTTCTTGGAGTGAGAGTCCCAAATGCGGATCTGAAGTCCCAGATCCAAATTCAATTATATGGGTTTGAGCGTCCAGTTGTAGATTTGAGGATTCAAATTCAATTACCTGGATTCACAGATGTAGAGTTGTTGATAAGACAAATAAGAAACGGACAGTGGACCATCTGTGGTCTTAGAGAAGGCGATCCTCAATGATTCCTGAAGGATCCCAGATCACTCATTGCAATTGGGTTGGCTTACCGCAATTCATACATTTTATTGTGGTCACCATTGTGTATTAAAAGGAACCTGAAAATGCTCACAGATTCTAATTCTCATGGTAAAATAGAATATGGGGCAGAAGCGTGCAGGGGGGACCATTTGGCAGTGTCCCATAGGAGTATATTCCCCCCACTAAAAAATGAAAAAAATGCACAGTTCTCACCATGATGTTTGTAAATCCTGGCAGCCACTACTTTGTATGCAGGCAATCTGATAAAAAATAATGTAAACTTATTGAGCTTAAGGAACCGTGCCTGCTTCAGATCCAGGAAGCTTTTTGAAACTGCTGATCCTAAAAAAAGGTTTAAAAAATCTAAGTGCAACAGCACATGGTCAAAGGCCATGATCAGGGCTCTATGTGGGCATGTGGGCTTGGTGCAGGGTTTGATCCTAGCCAAGACTCACTGTTCATGGCTAAAGGATATTTACAGTGAAATACATATATTGAAACCCCACAGTTCATGATCAAAGGCTGTACAAAGAGGGATAATTCTACACAGTGGTTTCGCATGGGTCTATGTCCAACTTCCCTGTGCATGGCCACCAGGAAGCTTCATTACTCCTAATCATCAGAAGGCCAGCATACACTATTAACATCTAACTCCAAAGTGTACCTTTCTGCAGTGGAGACTTGCTGCCTTCCTTCTCTACCTTCTGTTGAATTTGTTTTTGTTGGCCCAGCTGAAAAGTGCTAAAATGGTGCATATGCTCTCTCCTAAACACATGGTAACATTGACCTATACCTAATTGACATACTTGTAAGTCCCAAGTAAAGTGGTACAACATCTACCTAGGGCCTGTAAACTAAATGCCACTAGTGGCCCTGCTTTGCAAAGGGAAGGGTCCCAGTCTATATAATTCACCAAACAACAATTATTACAAAAATCGTGTACATATAATTCATAACACAACTGGAGTGAGTGATGTTGTTTATTCACATCCTCACTTGTAAACACTTCATGTAAATATACTCTATACAAATTAAGATTGTGCCCAAAGAGAGGCGAAAAGGAAAAGGGGAAGGGAAGTGGTAAGTGTTCGTGAGGAATTGGGGTTGTGTAGATCAGATTCAGAAGGCAAATGTGGTCACAAGAAACATTTGTTGTTGACATCACATGGGCAATTTGATATAGCTCCATACATTTCTAACAATTTTATTAGTCCTATCCCATACAATGAAAACACAGTAACTATGATCTGTTGATTGTGGGTAGGTATCATTAAAGATGGAAAGTGGCCCTGCAGCACTGATTGTAAAATACACCTTGGCCAGGACCAAACCTTCCTTTTTTATACATATATATCAACCCTAGGGTATGTTCTCGACAGCCCAGAGTGCAGGGTGCAATGCATTTAAAAAGTAGGAAATGTGTAGTGAAATGACAGACATTTCTACCTCTGTATTTCAGGGAAATGTCTTTTGCATGTCCCTAACTATTAGGTTCTGCCAAACTCCCGTAACCAAGGCCTTTCACTTTCGTCTCTGTGAATTAGGAGGTTATGGGGCATGAACACTGCGGGCATTGTGCAGGGAGAGTGTTGAGCATAGATGCATGTGACAGACTGCTACAGGGAGTTCATTTTGGGTTCACAATGTGTATGTGGTACCCTAAAATATTGGAGGCATTTGTGCAATATAGACACTGGGTATAGACACATTGGTGACAGTATAATAATAACAACAATCCGCTGCTAGGTCTTTTGATTCAGTCTAATGCTCTTCTTGAATATGGTTGTTCAAAGCCTTAGCCAACACATGTTTTGTCGCGTCTCAGGGTAGTAAACAGCAACTTCTTCAGGGCTAAGAAATACACGAATGTACACTAAGGATACAGTAGGTATGAGACAATTACACTTGTTGACACTATCCCACCATGACATGGTGTCAAGAAGATCTTGATTCGTGTTTTCAAGTTGAAACAGTGGAAACCCACGCTAAAGTGCATAGACTAGCTCGATGGTCAGTGGTTAGGTGACCAAATAGTGATCCTAGATTATGCATTGAGTCATTTATAATTAAACACATTAGTGACTATGCAGTAAGTCAATTGCGCAGCTTATTTAAGAAAAAACATTGCTGCAGCCAATTTGGTGACTTCATTTGTAGAAAAACAATAACAGTGCTATAGCCGGTGCAGGGAATAACCTCCCCTTAATATTGCCCAATGTTTAGTGAATTACTAAGAAAAAAGGGAGGAACCTAAACTCCTGTGTATCGGGTCATGAGGATAATATGAAATAAAGAAAACAGAAACTGGGGTATTATTGCTCCGAGAAGTTACCCCAGTGGGGAATGTGGTAAGGAATAAGTGCATGATAGAACAAACCTCAGTTTCGGTAATAATTCTCTGGTGCTCTCCTCTAGAGGTTTACAGTGTCCTATGGGTGGCAGTGTCAGGCTCCTCCCTTTAAAGTGACCTGCATTTCCCCTGCAAAAAGCCTTGTTGTTTTGTCCCAATGCCCATCGGAACCTGAGCTGGCTGGAACCCGTGCAGTAGGGGCTCCTGTTGTCAATGGTCCTGGGTTAACATGACCTGGTCAGACAGTGGCCAAACAGAATTTGACTGGATGAGCTTCTAAAAAAAATGTCATTCTGCATAAGAGCTAAGTCAACTATGGGAATACATTCTGGCAAGTCTTCCCAGTACTTATTCCTTCAAGCTTTCCTGAATAGTGCACTTGAGAAAAAACGAGGAACAGAGGCTTCTTTGCTGCTGTCTTCTTTCCTGATGGGTGTTCTGTCAGTTTGCCAGGTCAGTGGACACTCAAGACCTCACCCCCACTTCTTGCTGACAGAGGACTGCCGACTGCCCACCATATCAGTGTAGTGGGTGGAATACACCTAAAGCAGAATGCTTTAGAGTGAGTCTTTTGTTTTGAAACAGGGTTTAAGGAAAGTGAATATAGAATTGATCTGATGTGCATTGAGAATTCTTACTGTGCATCAAGACCGTTGATTGTTTTCCCCGCCTGGTACCACTATGCCTCACAGGGAGACCCAATTGTCCCTTAACAGGCTAGGGCTATGCCCAACTGTGAGCTGGCAGTCGTATAACTCAAGGATCTCTGAGGCCCACTTCTAAGGCCTGTCGGGAACAGCAAGGCTGGCAGACAGCACATTTGCTATTTTTTACACAAGTTCCACATCTACAAACCTCTAAATAACAAGGCCTAAGCAGAATTTAAATTATGCCTGCAAAGTGTAAAATTCTCAACATGTCTCAAACGTTTACATTGCATTATTTGGCTAGAGTTCCCTCCCCCAAGAAACTGGTTTGCTTAGCATTTGTATTGTCTGTGCATTTTTTTGTCTTTGTGTGAAAATAGTCGTGAGAAACCAGCAAATTGTGTTCTATGAGAATGATTTAGCGTAATTTTTGTGAAATTTGTCGAGAAAAACAATCACATCATTTTGATAAATGAATGCCTAATTCTAGGCCAAAATTTCTGCTGCAAGCACTGCTATACTGTGTCTATATATATAAATGTGATCAAGGCAGTTGGTGCCGAAACGAGTCGCAGCGTAATATTGGAATAAAGGACTTTATTACCAAAATCTCCCCGTGTCGGTGTTCGGTTTCGTATGTAAAGGAGTCGGATGTGGTGTTAATATATATATATATATATAACCTTCGCTCGCAAGTTCGATGCTCCAAGACATGACATGTGCTGAGAAGTGCAGCCCCGCAGAATGTGGAAACAAG
The DNA here is from genome assembly GCF_964261635.1 of Lissotriton helveticus. Lineage (NCBI taxonomy): Eukaryota > Metazoa > Chordata > Amphibia > Caudata > Salamandridae > Lissotriton > Lissotriton helveticus. The sequence continues at coordinate 493,572,568 of NC_136070.1, forward strand.
GGAAACATCGGAATCGGCTGCAAGCACCGATGCGGAGGTATCAGGTGAAAAGCTCACGGGCCCTGCAGCACATGGCCTAATGGCAAAGGGGCTTTTTTTCGAGGAGTTCCAATTAATGCGGAACTACCGGCTATGAGGCGGGAGAGGCAAACCCCCAGAACAAAGATGCCGGGCCGCAGAAAGACGCGAAGAGGCGGCCGCTTCAGGACAACAACAAGGAATAACTGGCCAAACATGGAGCAAAAGGGGCCTGAGAAAGTAGAGCCAGGCGATGACCTAACCATTGTCAATCTGTCGAAAAAGAAATTGAGCAAGGATGAAGAGACAGTTGTAAAGAAAGGACTGACCTTTTGCCCCGTCAGAAAAATGGAATACACACAAACCCGGATAGAACTTTACCTCTTCATCCGTAAACTGAAATTGAAGAAATATTTCAAACTGAGAGGTATGCAACTACAAGACTTGGAGTGAACACCTGCCCTACCCTAGAGGAACGATTAACAACAGGTACTACTTCACTAACGGGAGATGACCTCAGAACATTGCAATTTCTTTCGAGCCAAGAACCCTCAAGCTCACAAAACGCATCCCTTAATATACTGGAAGTCAGAGGCTTGGCATAGACTAAAGAACTGTAACAACAAAATTTAAACCTAGGTCAACTTATATGCCAATGTCCCCATACAACACCATTGATGTTTTTGAGGAAGCTGTGAAACAGGATTTACTAGCAATGAGACTCACACCAACATCTAATTGGAAAAGTAATCTAACGAAAGGGCAACAGCAAGCACTACAAGGGCTATGGAATGATCCTGATATAATACGTAAAACCTCCGATAAGGGAGGAAATGTAGTCCTCATGTCATGAGAACTTGACACCCAAGAGCCACTCCGTCAATTGTCGGACACAAAATGCTATCAAAATATTTCCCAAGAGGAATACATTACCAGCATTCATCAATATCATGACCTTATCCAAAAATAGGCAAATAGGAATATGATAAATGAGAATGAACAAACATTTCTTTCATGTCCTTATCCTGTAATGGCAACCTTTTACCATTTGCCCAAAATCCACAAGGATCCTAAGTGGCCACCAGGATGGCTGATTGTCTCTTCTAGTGGGTATTTGACTGAAGCTATGTCCCAATTCTTTGACTATTTTTTGGCAGATTTCATAAGGACATTGCCCTCATACATTCGTGATTCCACCCACTTTATCAAAAGTATAATGGGCATTTCATGGGAGCAGGATATGATAATGATAGTGTTAGATGTAACCAGTCTATACACTGCAATTGAGCATAATAAAGGCCTACAAGCCATACGCTATTTTCTCAAAGGAAGGTCAATCCAACTTACAGAACATAATGAAATGCTGATAGAGTTTGCTGATTTTTGTCTGACAAATAATATTTTCCTTTTTGAGAGGCAGCATTACTGCCAGATACGGGGTACCGCAATAGGCACCTGCTTCGCCCCCTGCTACGTGAATTTATTCGTTGGCTGGTGGGAGAAGCAGGTGGCCTGGGCGGACAAGTACAACAAGTGGATCAATTGCATTGTATCTTGGCACAGATATATCGATGATCTGTTCATTCTCTGGAAGGGGCCACAATACGAAGCTGAGGAATATATCTGTGAATTAAATAGAAATTCTCTGAATCTCCATTTTAGTGGGCACATAAGTCAGAAAGAAGTCTCTTTCCTAGATTTAAAAGTGTTTATCAGTGAGGGTAAGATCTGCACTTCACTGTTTAGAAAGTAGACTGCTGGCAACTCGATTATGGAAGCTTCGAGTAGCCATCAAAAGAGCCTGAAAGACAGCATGCCCTATGGTGAGCTTTTACGCATCAAGAGGAATTGTTCCAATACAGAGAATTTTAACATTGCTGCATCAGAAGCTATTAATAGATTTCAGGCCAGGGGCTACAGCTGTGATCTGTTAGCAAAGACATTAGAAAAGGTAGACAAAATACCAAGAAGCTGTCTACTGAGAGAGAAGGAGAAATCTAGTAATCAAGGAGAAGAGTCATGCAGATTCATTACAACTTTTTCAAGTGAGGCAGGGACTGTTAGGAAGATTTTATGCTGTAACTGGCACATTTTGAAAACAGATCAAGTGATAGGGAGGACTCTGCCCAAATATCCACAGATTACATTTAGACGGTGTAGAACTTTAAAAGACTCCCTGGTGAAAAGTCACTATGAACCAATTCCTTTTGTCCCGAGGATTAGTACACTCACTGGGTTTTTTTCTTGTTCAAGATGCAAGGCTTCTAAAAATAGTTCCAAAGTGTTAGCCTATAGGATACCTGGCATGAAGGGGGTAAAAGCAATTAAATAATTGTTGACCTGCAACACCCCTTACTGCGTGTACTGCCTGGTATGTCCTTGTGCTAAATGCTAGACAGGCAGCACAATACACCCCACGAAACGCAGAATTTTGGAACATGCCCGGGCAATTGAGAACAGGGATCCCTCGTATCCAGTAGTGAGGCATTTTTCCCAGTATCACAAGAATGATAGAAACCTCTTGAAATTCTACTGCATTGACCATATCCCAGCTGGTGAATGCGGTGGTAACCGAGAATTGAGACTACGTAGGATTTGAGTCCAGATACATAATTGACCTAAGAACTGTAATTGCGTTTGGTCTCAAGAAGAAGAACTTTCCATCCATCTGGGTTAAATATGACACCATTTAGATGGGGTTGGTGGTATCCTGATTTATGATTATAAGCCCATTCAGGGCTCAATTATGTATTTAATTGCATAAATGTTGACATTTTTAATTTCAATGAACTTCTGTTCGGATTGAGAAAAGCAATAGGAATATTGAAATGAACATGTTCCAACATGGCGCCCAAAATGACTGTTACGGTGAAGTCCGTTTTTTATGTTAATGTTTGTGCTGGAAACAAGGTGGAGGTTGTAAATAAAATGGGGCTTACTTAGTATGCACTTCAATACAGCAGGAAGAAGGCGCGTATGCCGAAAAGCATCCTGTACGATTTGTTTGATTAAATAAATTGATTTGAACTTCAAGACGACCAATGCGAGTGCGGCCATTCTTTCCTTTTGCTGGGGAGGAAGTATTGAGCATATATATATATATATATGCAATGTCAAGGCATGTAGATGTGGAATTAATAATAGTAAATCTATACTTATCATTTTGCACTTACCTGCTCAATATTTTGGTCCTCGATACTTTTGACACAATATATATGTTTCTGATATTCTGACAGTGATCCAATTTCAGAGATATAGTTCTTCTATATAAAATCTCCAAAGTCACATGGATTACAGAGGATAGGCACTGTCGTTTTTTTTAGCCCTGCGACGTCTAGGCCTCCTGTGAATTGTATCTGTTCATGGCATCAGACACATTGCACTACCTCTTTTGCCCCAGTTATTGTGTGACCAGCATCACAATGCCGAAGTGGGTTCTTCAACATGGACACTGTTTCGGGCAGGAGTAGTTTCTGTGTGAAAGGACAGAAACATTGTACCATCTTGAATGCATTTGAAGTGGTGCTCAATCGCCCTGTCCAGTGCAACCCACTGACAAATTCTACTAATAAGTAGTGCCTACGGTGGGTGGTTATAGAATTGCATCTAGTGAGAGGTAGAGGTGGGCGAGCCACTGAAGGCTTGTGTCAGGCCGAGTTGTGGCTCTGGCTGAATTCCAGGACCTCTTGAACTCTCAACCCCAAAGCAAGCAGAGCCTTCATGCAGCTTCTGCCTGCCGCCGCATCACATCTCTCTACATGCAACCCTCTGCCCATTCCCATCCTGGAGCAGAGGTGCTGCTTAGTCCATACACAGGCAGGGACAGTGCAGAGCAGTACAGCCCAACTGCACACAGCTTCCACCTGCAGGGGGTAAATAGAAATACAAAGGGCATTTACAGTGGGAGCTCTGATACTGTGGTTACCTTTATTGATGTGAAAAGGTGTAATAGTGTTGGTCTCACACATTTTTTTTTTAACGTATATTTGCCCTTGCTAAAGTGTTGAGACACTTTTAAAGTCAGGAGCCACTGGTGACATCATTACAAGGAACTGGCCTTTCTTTAACTTTGAAGACAGCACTGGCACGATTGTGCAAGTGTCACTTAGTTTCTAGCATATAGTTTCTGTGCCCTAAGTGACACTTGCACAGTCGTGCCAGTGCTGTCTTCAATTATTTCATATACACTCCTGAGCGGGGAGAATTACTTAGGAGCACGAAGTACGCCTAAAACCTGGCATACAACTAGCAGTGCACAGCCATTTTTCAACTTTCTTTAACTTTGTCATTTTAGCCAGAAAGGACACTGTTGGCTACTTAACTTAACATGTAATAGGCTACTCTTCTTTATTAGTGTACTAGTTTTGCTCCTGAAAGAATTAAACGTGAAGCATGAACCATTTAAGTAAAATGGAAAGGGATACTTATCTAGTGGCTGAATTGCACAATTCAGAACCAGGAAAACTATGATCAATCCCAGCTTCCTCGCTTGAGCAACTGTGTGATCCTATTTATTTACTTGAAAGAGATCTGTTCAGGTTTGGCACTGTACACAATACTTTATTGTACATGGTTTAAAAGACTAAAATGCTGTTTCATCTATAATAACAACCTAAACCAAACAGGCTGAGTTCCAAGAATTTTATGTAGATGGGCCAAGGGCGCATAGAGATGGGCCAATGGCAGCCCCATTTTTGTCAATACTGGAGATAGCCTACAAGCCCTAGATTTACAGCATATCCTATTCCTAACAGGCATAAAGAGCATGTGGAAAGTTCTTTGAGAGCAAGGGATAATGTCTGTACTGGTCAGCCTCAACCCTTATAATGTCTAGCAGGCCACACTTCAACACCAGCACCTGGGAACCAAGCAGATTGTAATATTAGTTCAAGCTTAAGGAAGCGCCTGTTACCACACCCAAGCCTTGACATCTTCACACTAGGAAGACTATCTATTTATTCCTTACAATTTCCTACAAACATATTTCTTTGAGGTTGAGAGTGATTCTGGCATGTTCCACAGCCTCCTGATGAGATACTTGTTGATCCTGGCATAGAGGGTATCCTTGTAGTCTTGTTTGCTGGTGACAGGACTATGGGTGAGTGTGGTCTGGGTGTTGACTAGGAGCCATTTGAAAATCATCCTTAGCATCTACAGGGTGTGGAAGAATGGGGCAGTGTTGAAACTGACTTGAGCAGTGCTGTTAGATTGCAGTCGAGGATGAGCCCAAGATTCTTGTCGTGGGTGGTGGGGGTGTGTGTAGGTCCCAGCTCTATCGGCTACCAGATAGAGTTGCAAGGAGAGGAGCTCGCCCCAAAAATCACAACTTCAGCCTTCCTGGTGATTATTTTTGTTCAGTTGTACATCCATCGTTTACAATCAAGGCAGATTCAACTAAGGGGAGGGAAGCACTGATAACTTTTAAGGCTTGCAGTTTTTGAGACCCTGTTTGCGAATGGTGAAAGTTTGTGCTCGTGTATCTCTTGTATGCAGGATCTACATATGCACATATATAGTTTGTGTGAGTGTTGTGTGTGTGTATGTGGCTGTGGTGCTTTTGTGCATGTGTGTGTGGTATGGCCATTTTGGTGTTGGTGTTTCCGTGTGCAGAGTTTGTTTGAGCCTGGTGTGATGTGCTTGGGCAAAAACAAGGTGTTGATGCATATAGTTGGTGCCTGTATACATTGTGTTTTGTGTGCTCAATATACACCAGCTGGATTTGGAAAATTATATTGATAAAATGACACAATAACATATTTGAAGGGAGCAACAGCATGTATTTTCTGAATGTGTATGTGATGCAGGTTTGGGCTCTAATTGTCGAGAGACCACACACTTTGCACAGATCATCAATTGTGTGACCACTCACTTAAACAGCGAGGCATTGCACCACTTGAGCATTACTTTTTATGACACTCCAGTGGCGCAATGCCCTGCTCCATATTTACAATGTGGCTCTAACAAACTTTGTGTGGCTTAACCCCGCATTGTAAATATCGTACCCTTTCACTCAGTTTTCAGCATCAAAGGGGCATGCAACAGGTGTTGCTGTGGGCGTTCCACCACAGCAACCACTGCTTTTTGATGCTGCCCGTGATATAAAAGGATCTGTATATCTGAGGCAGCACCAAAAACGAACGCCATTGAAAAGCAGGCGTTATATTGGTGCAAAAAAGAGAGATACTTTTATTTCACCTTGTTTTTTGCTCTTTCTATGCGTGCTACATTCTACATCACAAATAGAAGGAGCAAATTGTCTTTAATGATTGTTAATGTGAAGGAAGGTATCACTTCCTGCACATAAACAATTATTCCTGTAATGCAGTCACCCTTGCACCATGGCGCAAGGGTATCTGCGTTGGCGCCAGGCAGCTTTTTTAGCACCGACACAAGGGAAAACACAGGGGTGTGCCGTATTATTGTGAAAATGGTGCATCTCTATGTTTTTTAAATGACGCAGCATGGTGCTGCTAAATTGCTTGTAGTGCCACGCTGTGTCATTTCTTTGTAAATATGCACCCTACTCCTATGCAGTGAAATTTTTAAAGTAAACAGATGCTATTTAGGAAATGTGTCCAAATAGAACAAGCTATATAAAGTATATGCTGTGAGACAAAGAGACTATCCATTCATCTGAGTATATTTTGTGGGAAAACTTTAAAGATGTCCATTTTAAAATATGCCTGTGGAATGAATTATTTAGTTCCGAGGTAAGTTTGGATAATTAGCATTAATACCATTGTGTGTATATCATGCCAGGTTGCATATGCCATGCTATTGAACTGAATTATGATTAGTCCTATTGTGAGTAGATTTGATCAGACAAAGATTAAGATCACTATAACCATAGCCACAGAAATTATGTGTCAAGGGTTGACTAAATAATGCATCAAGAAAAGGCCAATTATGTGGCGTAACACAGCACATTTTGTGGTAGTATTACTTCATTAGTTTGTCATTAGGTTTTTACGCTTGATAACACTGTCTTGGAATAGGTTGCACCATATTGGTACAAGTTTAACACCCAAGTATATCGCTAAACAACAGAAAGGTGGCCAGTCAACAGCTACCAAGGGCCTTCAACTGTGCAGCATTTTTTTTAACTTTTGATCCATTTGAGCTAAAAACATTTTTTTATAAATCTGCAATTATGCAGCAGATAATTGATAATGTGGCAAATGCAGCAAAACCATAATTTTGCTGTAAACTCCTCAGCCAAAAAAATGCATAATTTCAGTGGCCCTGACAATAACATGGGAATGTGCAGTGGACAAGATATCAGACTATGAAATGTTCACATTTGTCACCATGCCCTACTGGTGAGAATACGTTCAGCTCAGCACAATATCTTACTTGAGATAACATGCTTATTTACTTTACGAAAGCATATGGCAGAAAACAGCCAAGACAGACAAGCATACTCTAGTAATCATTATATCTCCATATTAAAGGCCTGATTTAGAGTTCGATGGGTGGGTTACTCCATCACAAATGTGACATATATCCCATCCGCTTATATTACAAGCTCATTATATCCAGTGGCAATTGTAATACGCAGGGTAGGTTATCTGTCATGTGTGTGACGGAATAACCCATCCACTGAGCTCTAAATCAGGCCCTAAGTCTTAGGTAATGAGCAGGAATTTCCTTGTGGCTGCTCATCCAATGAAGCATGCACCACCACTATCTGAACAATATAATGCATGCCCCATGCTACAGCATATTACGGTGTGCTTTACTTTTAGCTGATGACATCCTTTTGTTGTCTAGTAACCCCATTCTAAATAAATTAACTGAGCTTTGTAATTCACGTGGTCTCGAGGTTCATACCTCTAATACTAAAATCATGATTTGTAACCCACACAGTGCCTGTAGAGTTTATTTTACAATGAAAGGTGAATCACTTCATACAGTAGATACATTTGATTATTTAGGGATTAGAAATAATAAGAATAAAACCTGGAACTCTCACATAGAAAAGAATGAATTGATGTTAATACACTTAGCCTCTGCTATCATCAAGAGAGTTAAGGCAACCACTCCTAAATCTACATCTCCAGCAGTGGAAATATATAGGGTAAAGGCCTAGGCAGCAGCACTTTATGGTACAGAGGTTTGCAAATGTGAGGAGTTTGATTATTAAAGGGAATATCTTTAAAAGATCTCTATTTGCACTGAAGCAGATTTATTTTAGCATGAACCTGACCCAAAAGTATCGGATATCAGAGCGCTTTACATAGCACCAGTTGCGTTACATGAGGACACATTCATTTTTGTTAGGCACGGGGAGATTAAGTGATTTGCTCAGAATCACAGGATGTTCAGCGTCGTTGCTGAGACTCAAACCCAGTTCCCCAGATTCGAGGTCGACCGCCCTAGCCGTTAGGCCAACTCCTCTCCCACTCCTACTTTACCGCTATACAAATATTCAGGGCTTACTACCTCCCCCCCCCCTCAAGAACAGGGCCGGAAACCAAAGACCTAACTTGCTTCTCATGTTTCGCTAATGGCATCATCATCAAGGCAGAAGGGGTTTGTTTCAAAGTTCATCTGTAGAATCTCACTTCAAATATTTCCCACTCAATGCACTGACATAATCTAATGTACCAAAGTGACGATGTTTACATGATGTTTGTTGCCTAATTTACATGCCAAACATTTTCATGGCTTAGCTTATGCAGAGGCTCTTAGAGTCAAGCTAGACCATTGGCTCAGCTACAGCTCGACTCTCCCTATTAATTTGCTGGCTCGCCTACCTTTAGTGAGAAGTAAGCTTCCATGTTGTACTTATAACGGATCTGAAAGCCTGGGGTGCATTTTTAAATCATGCCCTTCTTTAGTCGCTGTTGTGAAAATTTCTGCTCCGAGTGGATTAATACCGGTTGTCAGTGACGGGACCGCGTTGCTACAGGTATTGAATTCTTGTACCCTCGCTAGCTTTTCTTTCATTGAATCGCTGACTTGATTAAACAGTCTACGAGTGGAACATAGTGTGGCAAGGGCCCACTGGGCAGTGTTGGCCAGCCGGCAGTAGGATAGGTGCCTGCTAGCCGTGTGAGTTTTTCTCAAGAGAGCCCATACTCTGCTCAGAAATACTGATATCCCCTGTCCTGAGGAAGCCAAAAGGAATCTCTGGCTGAAACGCGACTGCGCCAGCGTCTGCATTAACATAGGCGTCCCACCATTTAGAGTTGTGAAAAAGAAATAAAGCACCACTTTAGGAATTTTTGAGGTGTTATTCCTCAAGCACCATAGTAACTACCTTTAAGTGTATTACTCTGAATTAAGAGTGTACACTCTGTTAGTTTAGTTCGCAGTAGGGGAACTAATTGCTGATCCTCTATTTCTTGATATTTGTATATGTTATACGTTGTATATGTTGTATATATTGTAGATATGTTATGTATCATACATATGAGTGTGATTTAAATGTTTGCGTAAAGATGTGTACATTGTATATATTTGATAACTTTATATGTTGTAGTTTGTTGTGCCTTTATTGTTCTTTCCCGTCACTTGAAACGTACACAAGTCAAAAGAGTAGAAATGAATATGTTATAAATAAGATTTGGGAGAAGCAGGGCAGCTAATTGTACTCTGGCTGAAAATAAATGTGGTTTTGATTAATCCCTTAATACCGCTTGCTTTTGATTCCACATTGTCGATGTTTTTTGCTCAGGTAGATGAGGGTTAGCTGGGCATGACCCCTGTTAGATATATATACCTGTCTTCTTTAGTCCTGAGGCAGCCAGGGCAGTTGGAGGAAAAACTATTTTGTGTTAATCTCACTCCAACTGCCATCACTGGTTTGGGAGAAAATAGACAAAGGTGGTTTTCACTTTTCATGGTGTTTTCCCTCCAAAGAAAGAGAATGCCACAACATGTATACCTTATCATGATTACAGAGAAAAACAGCCCCTTCCTCTTTATTCCCACTTATTATTGTGAACATTTTCACTTTCAAAATGAAATGAGAAGGGAACATGGTAACTGTCTTTAGATTTTTTTCAAAGAATTCTAGCCAATCATTTGGCTTTTTCCCACTCAATTTGGTTTCTTTCCAAAAAAGAAAACAGCTAATGAAAGGGCTTTCATCGTTTTTCATGTGTCTATTCTTCAGCAGAGCTAACAACATTTACTATTCCAAACTTGCACATTGGATAGTGAGATCTCTTTCTGTAAGGAAACCAGTCTATTAGTTGTGCAGGATGTGAAACTTGGGCGGGTAATAGGTCCACAATTATCACCTCACTGGGAATGAAGCACCCTATTATAGCACTTGAGTCTCTCAGGGTTCCGAAGCAAAGCAGTTCAAGGCCTACTCAGGGGAGATGGTGTAGGTTGGTAATCACCATTCGTGGGCACGCAACAATAACACTCAATATATGATTATCCAATCTGGGCTTTTTCTTTCGAAAAGGAAAATATATTTATTACCCACAATCTATTCAATACTACACAATAATTTACAAACATATACATAAGGTTGGTGAAAATACCTTTGTTGACATTCTGAAATCACATTTGATGCCTCATGGGTCATGTCCCCCAAGATCACAGAAGCCCCACTTATACCAGGATTATATAGGAGGGTGTCATTTTAAATAAACCAGGTCTATTGGCTATGTCAAGGTTACCACATTAAAGGACCAAGAATCACATGTTCAAATACCATCTATCCATTACTGAAATCATTAACCAGTAACACTCACTAATGTTAATAAAGCATTGCAATGTTTAATAAAAATTACTGTACACAATTTATTGGTAAATAAATCGTTGTTAAACAACATAACCTGTGTCTATGTCTTTCCTAAACCACTTTAGGGCACAAGACATGCAGTGTATTTCTATCTTGATTAGTTTTTCCCTAATTGCCTCTATCCATCAATTGATTCATTTCCTAATCATCTTCCCCTCAACTGTGAGAGTCTGTTGTGCTGTAATCTATTTTCAACATCAATTCATCTCGCATTTTCCTGGCAGATGTGAACTTGGCAGTGTTAAACCTCTACCAGAGGAGGATAAAAAATAAAGCTTTGTCTACACCATCCCCCACAACCTGCCCAAGGGACATTCTGGCGTTGAAAATAAATAGCACTCAAAGCTAGGCTGAGACTAGACAATGTGTACTTTTCTTATTATAATCCATGCTCCACAGAGAATCTAGTTGCCAAAGAAACATCCTGACAGATAATTAGTATTGCTTTACCTGCAACTTATGTAACTTGTAAATAAACCTGGGCATGCTTTATACCTATTCATGGTGGCCTAAGATAGTCAAGGTTAGTTATAATTATTAGTTAAGATTCGTTTTTATATGTTTATCAAAATCAAGATGATAATGATATCAACAAATGTCTATAATATTCAGTAGTGGGCTTTTGGAGATGCTGGGAACATGCAGCAAGCATGTGTTTAGCACTTTCCTATTGCACAGGCCAGGGTAACATCAAGGTGGTCAGTATGAATGGTATTTTAGTAAGTTTAATAAGTTGTTGTTTCAGCATCATATTCTGTAGTTAGGGAGGAGATAGTCCACGTAGCTTAGAATGGAAATGTTCATTGTTGTGGTCTAATCAATTTTGGGCAAAGCAGCTATTAGCTTAAAGTGCCGCTGAGGTCTGTGTACGTGGCTTGGGGATACTATGTTTATAGGGAAGAAGTGTGGGAATATTGGGTGGCTGGAATTTTGTGGATCCCACACAGACATTGGAAGATTCTGTCACACAAATTTCGGAAATTGATGACTTTTAGCCAAAGATTGAGGTTTGCAGGGCATTCTAGGAAGAAAAAGTAATGGGATCCACGTAGGTCACACCACCTTGGATTCTCCTGGGTGTTTAGTTTTATAAAACGCCATGAAGTAGAATGGAGTATTGCGTTGTAGAGTACAGTGGAGTAGAGTACAGTGGAGTAGAGTGGAGTAGAGTGGCATAGAACAGTGTATCGTATACTGAAATGTCATAAGTGGAATGTTGTAGAGTGAAGGGGCATAAACTAGAGGGTGTAGAGTGGAAGAGAGTAGAGGTGTGTAAAGTGTTTTAGAGTGTTGTGGAGTAGAGTAGGGTAGAGTGTTGCACAGTGGGAAGGCGTAGACTGTGGTGGCATATAATGGCATTGAGTAGAGTGGGTTAGAGTGGAGTAGTGAAGTAGAGTGAAGTAGTGTGCTGTGAAGTGGAGTTGTGTAGAGCAGAGTAAAGTGGCAGCAGTGGCATAGAGGGAGTTCCATAGAGTAGAGTAGAGTGTCATAATGTGGAGTGACATAGAGTGGAGTAGAGTGAGGGACATAGAGAGCACGAGCATAGAGTGGAGTTGCATAAAGTGGAGTAGACTGTTGTGGAGTGGCACAGATTGGAGTAAAGTGTTGCAGAGTGGAGTGACATAGGGTGGAGTGTCATGGCATAGATTAGAGTGTTGTGGTGTGCAGTGGAGTGTCATAGAGAGGAGTGTCATAGAGTGGAGTGGAGTAGAGGGTCGCACAGTGAAAGGTAATAGAGTGGAGGTTTGTAAAGTGTCATGGAGTAGACTGTTGTAGAGTGGCATAAAGAGGAGTAGAGTAGGATGGCAAAGATTGGAATAGAGTGGTGTAGAGTAGAGCAGAGTGGCATAGAGCCACGTATCGTATACTGAAATGTCATAGAGTGGAATGTCAAAACCTGAGGGGCATAAACTGGTGGGTTGTAAAGGGGAAGAGTGGAGAGCAGAGAGGTGCAAAGAGTTATAGAGTGCTGTGGAGTAGGGTATTGTAGTGTGGAGAGACATAGAGTGTCATAGACTGGGGTGGCATACAATGGCATAGTGTGGAGTAGTGTAGAATGGAGTAGAGTGAAGTAGTGGGCTGCAGTGTAGAGTGGAATAGCATAGAGAGAGTTGAGTGGAGTGTTGTAGAATGGAGTGACATAGAGTGGAATAGAGTGTCATAGTGTGAAGGCATAGAGAACAGTGGTGTAGAGTGAAGTGGCATAGAGTGGAGTAAAGTGTCATCTAGTAGAGTGAATTAGAGTGCCATAGGAGTGACATCGAGTGGAGGGGTATAGACTGGAGTGTCGCAGAGTGGAGGGGCATAGAGTGAAGGGGCGTTAAATGTCATAGAGCGGAGGGGTGTAGAGTGAAGGGGTGTAGAGTAGAGAGGTGTATGGTGGAGTAATGTGTCCTAGAGGGGACTGGCTTAGCAAAGACTGCACTAATGTGCCATAGGGGAGTGGAGTAGAGTGGCATAGAGTGGAGTGTCGTACAGTGGAGTGTTAAAGAGTGAAGTAGAGTCCCAGAGTGGGGTGGAGTAGAATGGTACAGAGTTGAATAGAGTGGAGTGACATTGAGTGTCATAGAGTGGAGTGATGTAGAGTGGAAAGGCATAGAGTAGAAGTACGTAGAGTAGTGAAGTGTAGAGTGGATTAAAGTGTCTTTGAGTGGAGTAAAGTGGTGTAGAATGGAATAGAGTGGAGTGGCATATAGTAGAGTGCTGTAGAGGGCAGTGGAGTACATTGGAGTGTCAGAGTGAAGTGGCTTTGTGTGAAGTGTTGTAGGGTGGAGTAAAGTGGCATGATGTATAGTAGAGGAGGGTGACATAGAGTGTTGTAGAGTGGCATAGCATGTCGTAGAGTGGAATGTTGTTGAGTGGTGTGGGGTGGAGTGACATAGAGTGGAGTGTCGCAGAGAGGAGTAGAGTAAAGTGGAGTGAAGTTGGGTAGAGTGTTGTAAAGTAGAGTCGTGCAGGGTGTTGCATGAGTTGACTGTTCTGGAGTGGAGTGGAGTGGAGTAAAGTGGAGTGTTGTATAGTGGAGTTTAGTGGCTTATGTTGGCTTAGAGTGGAGTGGTATTCAGTGGAGTAGAGTTGTATAGAATCAAGTGGCATAGAATGGAGTAGATTGGAGTAGAGTATTGTGGCATAGAGTATAGTGGAGTAGCGTGGAGTGGTATAGAGTGGAGTGGAGTGGAGTATAGTGGCATAGATTGGAGCACAGTAGAGTTGCATCTAGTTGAGTAGAGTGGTGAAAAGTGAATGGGTGTAGAGTGGAGTATCCATTGTGTGGTAGTGCACTGTGTTATAATCTATGAGTAATGTCTCCTTATGTATGTTCCTGCCATCTGGGTGATGTCCATTAGAATGCTTCAGTGCTGTGATGTAATATAGAATGTTCAGTGCTGCTGGGAGACTAATGACAGTTCAGATGGGGCTGAGCTACCTGCTGGGTGCTCCTGGTGGGGCTAGATATGAACTAAACTTGTATTTAATCTGGACTTACTTACCATCTTAATAAATACCACTTGAAATACTTCTACTTGCTGGACCAACTTACTACATTTTGATGGCGACGATTTGAACTTACCCTCTACGTGTCCAACTGGATTTTCAACGTCACAGCTACCTCTCTAAAATTTCAACTCAATACTTCAAACAAGATTCAAGCGACAAAAAGGCAAGTGGTTTAATTCAATTTTCTACCTTATTCAAAGAAGGCTCTGGCACCTAGTACCACCAGTGACCATTTCACCGGTCGCCCCCAACGTCTCTATGCCAGACTTCTCTTTCCAAATAACAATGATAGACATTTAACCACCTTCAATATTTCTATCAAGCTATTATTCAGAGGTGTTTTTCAAATTCCAAGTAACCTGTCTACACTTCGAACATCATCATATACTCTATCGTGTAAATTACACAGCTTCTCCCTGCAAACATCCTCCTCTATTACTAAAGACATATAGGAAGCTATCTATTCAGCCTTGTCCAAGCGTCATTCCACACAGAAAAGGAGCTGTCACACTCAGTAAGCCCTTTTAAAAGGTCCTCATATTGACATATCTGTTTGTTTCAAAAGCGGGGACATTCTGAGTGGAGTCAAGGTGAATAGCGTCGAAAATGTCTTCGTCTGGAATTTTTGTCAATTAAAAAAAAAACTCAACTGATGACCGATATATTCACTCTGCTTGACATTGAGCTTACTTTGAAATTACAAAAATACATTACCGGCGTTTTATGTCAAGTTACATACATTGGGAGTTATTTCATACTCTAACACTCACCGTCCGGTTAGCAGATGACAGTTGAATTGTCAGTTGGTTTGCAGCGATCTCTGCCCTTTCCCTGCCTCAGTTTAATTGATGACGTCTTCAGAGGCCTTCCAGGAGTTAGCGAAGTGAAGCTCTTCTCGCGTTCTACTGCTGTGATGTCAAACTTTGAGTCACTGCCTTTGTCCAGTCGGAGTTTTTTTTTTTTTGTCAACACACCTTCGCCGTGAGCCATCTGGTGAAGACGTGACAGCGTGATGCTTGCTGCGTGCTGTCGTCACTGATTTACGCTTATACATCCAGTTTGCTTTCAAATTGTGTTTTTATTTCCTTACCAACAACGTTTCCTACCGAATATGATGAAACATATTAAGTTTCTAATGATTTGCCTACTTTATTTACGGAGGTCTCAATCAAGTCTGCCATCGCATCTCACCATCATCCTACAGCGATAGGCACGTTTTATCATATTTGCCTACTTCATTTCTTCAAATTTGTTACAGCGACTGGCACATTATCTGTTCTTCGAAACCCTACATTCCACAAATCTTCAAGATGTTTTCTTCTAGTTTCATCGAGACAAGGTACTGTAAACACCGTGATGCACATATTCAAACGAGACTAATGCTGCCATCTAGTGGGTATTTTTCACCAGTTTCTCCTCAAGGAAGACAATATTCGATCTAGTTCAAGTAATTTCGAAACTACCCACTTTTCAAATCAAAATAGAGTGTAATATTATTGGTATAAATATATATTTATACTGCATTTTAGTACTGTTTCTTAACACTCAGTACATGCATTCATATAATGTACATTTCAATTTGATTTTCAAGTGATATGCATGTGTTCTAAAAATGGTTTCAATTTATTATTCAACTTACCTGCAGGTGTTCTATTTTTTCAATTATTTATGCATGTGCATATGTACAATATTTCTTAGTTAAGAATGTACAATTCAATTCGATTTTCAAGTGATGTGCATGTGTTCTAAAAATGGTATCAATTTATTATTCAAATTATCTGCAGGTGTTCTATTTTTTCAATTATTTATGCATGTGCATATGTACAATATTTCTTAGTTAGGAATGTACATTTCAATTCGATTTTCAAGTGATGTGCATGTGTTCTAAAAATGGTATCAATTTATTATTCAAATTATCTGCAGGTGTTCTATTTTTTCAATTATTTATGCATGTGCATATGTACAATGTTTCTTAGTTAGGAATGTACATTTCAATTCGATTTTCAAGTGATGTACATGTGTTCTAAATGTTCAACTTTTCCAAATATATGCATGTGTGCTGTATATCTATTTTCTCAATTGTCAAGTTACATGCATGCGTGTAACTCGACGCACAGAGTATCTCCAGTTTCAATGTAAATTCAATTGTGATACTGGTGAGGTCATTTTCTTGTTATTTACTCACTAGTTTTCAAATTTCAGCCTTTAGGTTGAGGAGATGGATTTCTTCTTGTCAATAACTCTACTACTTTCAATATTCTATTTTGATGTTGATATAAATATATTCCTGTCAACATTTCAATGTTTTATTAGCGATTTAGGTTCTCTATCCCTTTCTCTACCTTTATTTCTCCAGGTTAACTATATGAGTTTCAACTTCTATTTGCTCAATGTTTATCTTATTCTTATATTGATACTGTTTATTGAATAGTATGAGAAGTTACTATCTGTTCTTTCTTATGCTTTCATTCAGTTTTTCCATGTTCTTCTTGACGTCCTTCTCCTTACATGCTCTTCTTTGAGTTAGATATGTGAGGGGTGGTTGTTGAGCTGTTCTTTCCTTTTTACTCTTTATGAGGAAGAGGAGGAGAAAATATAGTATATTAATTTAAGGAAATGTAAGGAAATGTATGAGAATGTCTATTTCAACTCCACATGCTTTATTGTTCTTTCTGACACATTTGCCTGGCCAGTAGTTGTGTCAGCGGGTATTGATGGGTATGTATACTTTTCTCTTACAGACTTATGTTTTAAAATTTTCTGTTCGCTTTCAGAGAAAAGGAGATATGTTATAATCTATGAGTAATGTCTCCTTATGTATGTTCCTGCCATCTGGGTGATGTCCATTAGAATGCTTCAGTGCTGTGATGTAATATAGAATGTTCAGTGCTGCTGGGAGACTAATGACAGTTCAGATGGGGCTGAGCTACCTGTTGGGTGCTCCTGGTGGGGCTAGATATGAACTAAACTTGTATTTAATCTGGACTTACTTACCATCTTACTTGCCATTAGAAACAACACATTTTCAATTGAAATGATCAACTCATTTGCACAGACATACAGTTTTACTGATAAAACTTTACAGTGCACCAGTGATAATGTGTGGAAATGGCATCACCTAGTGTATTATTTTTTTATTATATTTAAATACTAGTTTCCAGCACACTTCAGATTTACAAACAAATGTGCTTCATTTGTGCTTTCCGAAATCTCATCTATTCTGAAACATTGGCATAGTTCAATTTAATTTTGTTGTGTGTTACAAAAAAAGTTTTAGTAAGTACGTAAAATAAATGTATAGAGCGCACAATACCCGAAGGTGTCACAGTGCATGCAACCCCAGAAGCTGTGACCGAGAAGGGGATAGCAAATGAAAAAGACGAGAACACCCTACACAGAACCAAATGGAAAAAAATCATCCCCTTTCACACCTCCAGTTTGTCAAATAAAGCCTCTAACTTTGAAGTCGGTGAAAGAAAAGTAGACAGCAAGCTCTCTTGAAGTCAGAGTCTGACATGTGACCTCTTTCTTTGAATGCACAGCAAACGCAACAAAATAAGAACAGGTTTTAAAGGCCTGTTTGCAGAAAGTGAACACTTATAAAGGAATACAGTTAACGGGCTTTGCTCGTTGGCTAGCCTAAAACAAATAAAGCCAGCAATAAAAAGCAAGCAAATGTGAGTTACAGACCACAAAGGCAATGGGCGGAATGCATTCTTAGTTCAGCCTTTTGTATGTCCCTAAAATGTATTTAGCAAACCAGACAGCAGTGATGTCTGGCAAGCTTCAACCTAAAAATGGGTTGTACTTGCCAGAAATGTCGAGATTGTTTACATGTCTTGTCATCTCCCTTTTGTTGTTGGTTTTATTCTACCCAGTCCTCTTAACACCTTTACCCCAGATTTTTAGTTTTGGTCATACCATTCACAAAACAGAACGAGAGGACTCAGTGAGGTGCGATTGGATTCAGTGTTACTCCTATAATTAAAGTCAGCTCGGAAACGAATTAATCTGCACATTATCAATTACTCTCCATCACTAACATTCTCATTGTATTTAATTTTAGAAAATTCCGTTTAAGGGTATTATTTAATTATTGCCCATACTTTGTTAGTTTTCACAACAAAAAAAGTTTGCAAGCTCCTTTTTTATGTTGTTTATTACTCTATTGAAAGGCTCACTAATTGTTCAGCATATTTGCAATGTGCCTGCATTCTGAAGTGTACTTCGCCTGAAATGTATCAGATTATTGGGCATGCATTGCACACCCCTTAAATTCAGTGACAGGGAGAACCTGCAGAGAGCAACTATGAGAATAAGCAGTGTACATATGGGGGTCAAAGTTACTTCGCTCACCCTCGATGCAGGCACAAAGGGGCGTCACGCTTGCATTCTCACCTGCCTTTTTATTTAATCTGTATTACACACACATGAAAAATTATTCTTACACTGTAGATGATGTTCTAAACAGCCCTTTCTAAGGCTATCTACTCTTTCTCTTTTTTCCTACATTTCCGTGTATTTTTATTGTCTTTCCCTCTCTTTTTCCTGTCTTCCCTTTACTTCCCTCTCCCACTGGCCGCTCCTCCTGTCTCTCCCTCCATCTTTCCTCTTGTTCCTGGAAAGCGAGCCTCAGTTTCTTCCTTCAAAACTCTCTCTCCTTCTCCTCTGCCTCCCCTAAAGGACCAACTGAAGAGCTACAATATGTGCTACACTTCTCCTAAGGGGACGGCTCCTAGAGTTGATGACAAAGAAATGCTTGTAATTAGTGGGGAGAGGGCTTGTCTTGTGGAAACTAAACTAGATGACACGCTAGCCAATATATTATGGTAAACCTGTGCTAAAGTACTAAAAGAGCCTGACATTCTAACTCTCCATCCCTGGATTCCTCCCAGAGTACCCTCCCCCGTGCTCCTCACAGTTTGATCCTCTTCACCCAATTTGTCTAACTGCTCCTTAACAAAACCCACAATGATTTACCTACCCTTGCTCCTGGGAGCTCTAGCCTTTCTCTAAACAGGGGTCTGTTAACTGTAATGACAGGGTGCCCCACGAATATTGACTCTGCCATTTCAATGTGCAATGATACATTCAAGCTGAATTTATTGTTCTGTTCTAGTCCGTTGGAACTGGAATTTACAAATCCTACACAATTTGCCACCAATTGTCAGAACCTGATCAGAGGCAATGGGCAAGCAGGGCTTACTGGGCCTTAATTCTGGAGGTTGTGGCATTTTACCACTGATGTCCCATTGCCGGACCTACTATGGCACTACAAACAGGGTGTCAAGTACACCCATTCAGCATTTGACCCTAAGAGTCAAACAGTCAAACTACAAACAGAATAACTACTGCCTAAAGCGGTGCTTTTCTTTGTAAAAAGAGAAATACGTTAATCACAAACTAAAACAGAATACTACACAGAGGAAATGTTAATCAGCTACATGGTCGCGAGAAGGATGCTACGTGGTTCCAAACACACATAAATAATCATAAATCTGGCACAGGTGCGAGCTTAGTGTACTATGATGCAAGCAGCTTCCTGGTTCTGTGACCCATAGGCCTGGCCCTGTATGTCACTACTAAGGTTTGTAAGGGCAATTCAGCCCCACTGGAATAAATACCTCTCTGGGGTTTTAGCAGAGGGAGACACAGTCAATGTTCAAGTTCATGCAGGTCAGGCTATCCGGTAGATTGGGTTCTTGGAACACACAATAATGTAGCAGCTGGTAACCTCATCAATGCTGAGTGGTCATACTCGCATCTCTGAATAGTGTTGGCTGGTGTCCTCACCTCCTCTGACTGGTGGTATTAGTGGCTCTGGGTGGAAGAACCGCAGGTCTACCCGCATCTATACGTCCATTGCTGACAGGAATCCTACCACCGGGGCTTTCTAAAGTCTTCAATTGCGAGGCTTCATGTTCTGGTAGAGTCAGCACCCGGTCTCTGGCAGATGACAGCTATTTCATGGTGACACTGGCTGAACCTTACTGGGGGCGTGGGACAATTCCGCTCACTTGGCTTGTTGTGGAAATTCATGGCATGGACAGGAGACCCTCCCCAGTCTGAATTCTGCACCGGTTACACTCCCAAGTTCAGTCCTCTTCTTCTGGGCTGGCCAACAGTCCAGGCACAGTAGCTGAGCTTCTCCTCCTCAGGCAAACTAACTCTGCAAAGTCAGGTGCCCTTTTCTCTCTCTTAACAGGGCAGGTCACAGGCAGATCCACACATTTCCAGAGAGATTCACACAATTCAGGGGCTGTCCCTCACCCCTGGGAAACAGGGAACAAAGAGACCAGCTGTAGATGATCTTAGCAATCCTTCAAGAACTTTACGGTGCCCCCATACCTTGATCAATGGAGAACTTGGAACTGGAACCATGTGGGCTGATTTGAGTTCCACTTGTATACACATTTTACACATGTTAGAATCAGGGCTTGTTGACCCCTCTATCAGTACCCAGAAACCAGTTTGAAACAGGTCCTTTTCATGATTCATTTTTCCTTCTGCAGACACATTCTTTGTCAAAGGCGAAGTCTGTCCCAGCAGGTAGTGGCATAGCTAGTCCAACTGAAGCACCCAAATCTAGAACATAATGAAGAGTGCCTGCCTGTAATCAGCCTTCTGGGATAGCACTCAGGAGAGATAGAGAAAGGGTACAGGCCCTTTTCAGAAGATTTAATCTATCAACTGAATCGACTGACGCGCCTCCTCTTCCCTACCAGTGGCATTGCTCAGAAAGAGATAATCATCAGATCTTTGGTAACAGGTTTCAATTGAGTAGCTAAGGCAGCCTTGGCTTTAGCCCCCCACACGTCATTGTGTGAGGCTATGTCCACTAGCTAAGGAACCCAAGCAATTCACTGGCACTACCTGGGCAGGCTGTACCTTAACCTCCATTTTGTGCTATATTTGGATGTATGATAGTACAACGCGATCATTTTGATCGCGATACTTTACATCGCAGATTTTACAACACAAGTCGTTACAACGACTTGTGTTGGAGGGAGCGGATTGAGGATTATTATAATTTTCTATTCCAACTCCAGCCCACGTAACAGTAGGGAAGGTGTTGGAATAGAAAATCACAATATTCCTTAACCAAGAGCGCCATCCAGCGCAAGTCGTAGTAATGACTTGCGTTGTAATGGCAGCGTGGTAAACGTCGTGCGGTGTAAACACTGCGTTGTAAACGACGTTTACCGCTATATTTTACCAGGAGTATCCAAAATGAATCCCACTTGCCTCTGCAACTGCTCACCCAGTCACATTCTCACAAAAAGATGCAGCTCTCTGCCACCTGTCACCAATAAAAAAAAAACATGCACACTAAAGTATAGGGGGATATCAGTGCAGGGTCTGAGCATCAAATTCAAGTTGAACTTTACATACAAGGGGCCTGTAGGCACCACCCCCATCCATGAACATAAAAATAGTCCGGTCAGTATAATCAATCAGAAAAACGGTATGTTGCCACCACCACCTAGTGCATATCAACCAGGACAGGGATAGTAGTCACACATCGACTAGAAAACACTCTTGGTTCGTCACTCCAGACCAATGATCTGGGCTCTGGGGTTCAAAACAGTGAGGAAAAGCAAAGGCCTCAGCGTGCATGCAGGATTTTCGTGTATGCTGGGCCAAAAAATATCAGGATATCGATAACATTAAACCTAAAGACAGTGTCAAGAGTACAGTCTGCTACATAAGTGTACTTAGCCCAAGAATAAAAATGTTCCCTAGCACACCAACAATTGGAATCTTGCTTATCTAATGGCTTCCATCTGAGGACTAGTAATTCACGAAGGTCATAGCACAATATTTCTCAAATGATGACCGCACGTGATGACAATATCACACAACTCATTCTTGAGGTAGCACTTAAGACTAAAAACCTTTTAGCCTAATTAGAGTTTAAGGTAAAGGTTGATCCACCTCGTTTCCTAAGTCACAGCATGTAGCCTCACCGAGGTGTGCCTTTGCTGTGATCAAACACCTCATCATCACCACTACTATGTGTGCAGTAATGCAGATCTATCCATAAATTATAAACTGATGTTTAGGGACCAATCCTGCATTTCCATAAAACGAAAAGCAATTGCCTAAAGGTGAAGTTTGTTTTTCACGAGTTGCCTTGCTTTTGTTTGGAGAAATTGTATTTTGTTTATAACAAATAAAATGCTCCTATATGATATCAAAGTGTCTATTTCTAGAAATTGTTGGGACAGTATTATTGCTTTTTTGAAATAAAGGTAAGCCTAATATTTGAGTGAAGATGTATGTTGAGTTGGGGAGATGTATTGCTACTGGTTTTTCCAGTGTTAGGGGGACATGTTGGTATGGCTGCAATTTGATGATTGGTGGTGGAATTCCATTATTTATAGTGAAGATGGATTTAATATCATTATGATTATGGCTAGCGCTGCATGAGGCATAAACATGTCTGTTGTGTCATTGCATTCTCTTTTATTGTATTCTCTTTAGGAGCGAGGCATGGAATGTGGTTCCATTCTACTTGCAGATTCCATTCCAGGACATTCGTTACCGGAGGTCTTGGAGTGGAATCTGTGCTGCCTGTCTTCTACCTGTTTCAACTATTAATACAAATTTTAAGAAACCATTTGTATGCGTTATTGCATCACTACAATGTCCCATCCGTCTGCAGCTGCCATCTACGCCGAGTTTTGTGTAACTTTCAAGTTTCCCTCCCTTCCCTCTCTAAATAGAAGTTCGCTCGTAAAATGTGACTAAAAAATCCTCTTAGAGGAAACACTATGGAAACATAAAAATAAGTGAAACAGAGTTTAATAAAGGGGCTACGTTCAATTTAAAAATAATAGGCTGATGTGGAATTGCTTAAGGTTCATTATCTCAAAAGTATGGGGGTAGTTAAGCAATTTATAGTGAAATTGTGCTGAAAATGCACCGTTTTGACACCATTTTCTGCACTTCTGTTGGTGATGGTGAGCAACCAATGCCCCAGGGAGGGTCATGCTTGATTGACACACGGTGAAAGTATTGAACTAATTATGAGTACTCCTTCAGCACTTTAAAAAGCCACCAGCGCCTCAAGTGCCTCTTCAAAGTCTTCAGTGAAATAGCCACTCTAAATAAAATTATGGAAATATGGATTATGGAAAAAAATGTTCTAAATTATCTCTTTCCTTTGCACACAATAGGACACTGCATATTCAAGGCCTTCACTTAATTAAGTGAAAGGTCTACTTTTAATTTTGTGTTGGTACAATGATCCAATTATGGCCTTAAATAAATCAAATATTTAATCATCTCTTGTAGATGCACAGGCGCACTTGGTGGCATGTGCAAACCTCACATAATTAAACACCTGACACATAATATAACACAGCAACCCTCACATATTATTAACACCTCTGTTGTCTTCAACGCCCTCTATGTATTCACAGGGGTATTCACAACCCCTTACTCAAAAGGCAGCCTGTATCTTTTGCACTTCATTTAGTGTGCGTGTGGTAAGTAGTTTATGTCCCTTTGCTTAATCAAGGGGGCTACGTTATCAGCGGTGCAGCAGGTGAAGTGGCACCGGGGCCCAGTCTGGGGAGGGCCTGTCGAATTCCAGTTATTGATGTTTTATTAGCTAATAGAGGATTAGAGGGAACCCATGTCCTGGCTTGCATTAGGGCACGCGGCATCGTTGCCACTACTTATTCACCAGTGAGTGAACAAGCACGGCACATCCCTGGAGGTCAGTGGCGCGAGGAGCCTGTTCTACGTGTTCCTGGACTTCTCCCGCGCGCCCGGAGCACGAGACGTGCCTCCTGGGCCGCGCTGTGTATATCGAGCGCGCTAAGTGCACCCAGAGGGATTAGTTGGTGAATGAAAGAAACGAACCTGCGTTCCTGGGCCACGGCAGCGTCCCAAGAGCTTGTAATGTACATTTTTGGGGTTGAGCATCTTATTCGGAAATTACAGTCTGTGCCACCTGAGGTCGGTGTAATGCAGATGCCTTTGTTGTTCAACGGACAACAGAGTCTGCACTGTGCACCCCTTGGGTTCAGGAATTTGTAAGGAGCTTTTGTACCTCTGAGGGTTCAGCCTTACGCATGTTTGATTAGTAGATCTAGTAAAGCGTGTTTTCCTGGATCAGCCAGGCTCCGTTTGGTGCCCGAAGTGCAAGTGCAGGCGACAGTTTATTCACAGAGGAAATGAATGGACTCGGGAGTTGCTCACCTGAAGGAGAGGTCACACAACTGCTCCAGTTGACCCCTCCAGCGCCGTCCTGGTTTCTACTAATGTTCTTTCTCGCTCCGAGTTCCGGCGCTTTGCCCTTCTGTGTTTGAGCCGTCTCCGATCGCCCAGTCCAGTCTTGTCGCAAGTGGTCAGTTGTTGCTCGCCTTCCTCTGCTCTCTCTTGTGCCGGAGTACTTGACCTATGGAACAGTTTGGGCGCGGCAGCC
The DNA here is from genome assembly GCF_964261635.1 of Lissotriton helveticus. NCBI lineage: Eukaryota > Metazoa > Chordata > Amphibia > Caudata > Salamandridae > Lissotriton > Lissotriton helveticus. Next base: position 493,597,281 of record NC_136070.1, read on the forward strand.
TCTGCACCTAGGCTGAGCCAGGAATAGGCAGGACGCCCGGATTCTGGTCCTGAAGAACCTCAGTAGTGGTTAAGAGTGATGGCCTCAGTGTGCGTTCCACTCCCTGAGATGGGGAGACTGCCGAGTGCAGGGTTCGGGCCACTGCTTGGCGCCTCAGTGAAAGCAGCAGCTGGCTGTCCTCGCAGCAGCAGCTCTACCTGTAGCTGCGCACCCCGAGCAGCTCGCGGGAGCTCGGTCGCCGCTCCACCCTCCCCATTGGTGCTCAGGGAAGCAGCTGTTATCCCGTTGCCAGGTTAGTTGCCGAGCAACGATGACGCCCTCAGCATCTCTACAGCAACTTGAGCGGAAGCCCGAGCGTTGAGTGCTTGGAGAGCAGACTGCCCGGAGAGTGTTCACTGTGACAACAGCATCCATAGAGCATGAAGCGTGTAGACCCGAGCCGCACAACAGAGTGCTGTGAGCATGCACTCCCAAGGCCGCCTTCAGTTTTCGCAGTGCCATATAAAAATCTATCTACTGCCAAAAACGAACCCTTTGTACAAACATTATTCCACTTAGTAACGCTGCAGCAGCAACAACTGGGCAACACAGTAAGGTGAACGACATTGGTGCATAGGGTCGGACTAGCCTATAGGGCAATGAGGCAGCGCCAGAAGAGCTGCTCGGAAAAGTCGGTTTTTGGGCCAGCTTTGTGGCTGTTTTCTTTTCTTGTGGGCCAGATTTGACTTTTGAGGCCCCTGATATGACTCAGAAACATTGCCTGCAGCAAGTACAAATACATTGGTTTACACATACCTCACAAAAAACCTGTATGGTGTGTCTTCACAAGCTCAAAACGGCCCGAATTTACAGATGTGGGCCTCTCTGTTAGCAATCTGATTTGCTAATGGGCCCCTCTTGTATTCTGGTGCTCCGGCCTATTTTTGTCCCAATCCGACCCTGTATGGTGCACTGAAGAAAAATGCACAGCAGAAAAGTGCACGCATAATGGGTGCATAGAAGAACAGTGGTTGGCACACAAATTAGCAGGATAAGAGTCCATGTAGAGCAGGAGGGCACCTTATATGAGTGAACAGGAGCTAAGTGGGAAGAAGAGATATCAGTATCAGTTATCAGATGCTTTGTTCTCAAACACTAGGGACCACTTCACAATCGATTCCAGCCTGTTTCTTCTGGGCAATTTCCTCTTCCAGGTAAATGCAATTGGGATTGTTCCCTGAACATGTGCCCTCCTGTAGGGGTTTCCACCTCTCTCCTCTCTCACAGGCAAAGAAGACCACTTTAAAGGCAGACCCATAGCTCCCCTCCAACAGACTTAAGGTGGTATGCCTTCACCTTTGGGGGCCTGGCTGTAAGCCACACCAGCCGTGGAGCTCAATAATATCTCTGACACTCTTTTAAGTGTAACCCCTTCAACCAGTGTGAAATCCTAGAACTCTTTCAGGAAGTTTCAAGATTTCTCTTACAATCTTCATTTAGCGACGGAATCTTGATAGTTAGGATATTTTTCCTCTCCAGAGCAGACACAGTCTTAGGGCAGATTTAGATTTTCATGGACAGGTTACCACATCACAAGCATGGCCAAGTACTCTGTACACCAAATTCCCAGTCCGCCCCTGTCCACCAAAGCCGCAGTCTGCCCGCCTCATTTAGAGCCATGCCGACCGTGAGTACGCTGTCGATAGAGGCCATATTTGGCTCCATCAACAGAATACTTCTTCCAACGGTCCAATGGAGGAGGGGCCATTGGAGGAAAGAGTTTACACTTTCCACCCTATTCAAGGTGGACAATGTAACGTCTTTTTCTTCCCTGTCTCACACCGTCAGAAAAACATGGAAGTAAGAGACAGGGAAAAAACAATAACGACCCCCAAACCCTAGAAGAAAACTCCATGACAGCAGTTCCTGGCAATGTCGAGAATTGACTGCAGACAACTTTAAATTTGGTGAGCAGAAGTTCCTCGGAGTGGCTGAGGTATGGCCCTCCACCATCCCGGGGAGAAAACCCCATCTGCCAAACTCTACATCGGGCCCTTAGCCTTAAGGTGATGCTCCAGCTACTGGGAGTGATGAGGGAGAGCATCAAAACTAAGAGCAAAATCAGGCGTGAACTTCTCATACCTGAAAACCATCATCAACCTTTTGCAGTAGCACTTCTGGGATAGACAAAAGGCAATCCCTTGCCGAACGGGTTGGCCTGCATTTCCAAAGCAGACCAGGTCTGTATTTCCCCACATCATCTATCAATCATTGTCATGGTTTCTCACAGGTGCTCACTCCCAGCCCCACCCATCTCTCTTCTTAGGTATTATTGGGTGCCCCTTCCTCTCCTTATTTAGAGAAGTGCCACTCAGGTTGGCATCCATACTGCGTCACAAGTCATAGTGCCCAGGATTGTGTCTATCACAAGTCAGCTGCCCGATTATCCCCTTCCCTTCACTGTACAGTCAATTGTACTTCCATGTGAGCCCTACAAAAGCCATGACCATATGCCCCATCTGAATGGCAGGCTGCAGAGAGATTCAAGAATTCCCTGTATTCAAGAATGTAATGCAGCATTCGAGAATCATGTAATTTCAACATCTAGTGCAGTATTCAAGAATCCTCCAGTCTATGAAAGCCAAACTCACTCCCTGTGACCAGGAGAAGTCTCTGCTTGGGTTCAGTTCTTTACCTGTGTTTCTTGCTTTCTATCGTTAAGCCAGACATCAAGAGCATCTTCCCAGAAAGTTTCTGTTCGCAGCACTTCCTCAAGTTCTTTCTGCAGGGTCACCTCAAAGACTTTCCTTAGATCCTTGGAATAATTGGAACTCTCCCGGCACTGTCTTCAGAGGCCTCAGGTTAGTGATTGTTTAGAAGCGTTAACAAATGGAATAGGACATCGGTATAAGACCAGTCTCATAACTTTTGTATACGGATACCTTGTTTTAAGTCAGGCTGGGTGATGGTAGTTCTTTATCAAGGAAAAGGTTGTGTTCTTGCCCTTTGCCTTTTTAACTTATTTTGATCAGACCTTCTTCAGAACTTAGGCTCTGTTAATGCTCATGTCCCAATGTTGGGAGAGAAGCAAATCAGGCCCAATTGAAGTTGTTAAAACTTCTAGATATTTAGGTGTGGTGTTCGATAACAGAGTATCTTTTCAATACCATTTTAAAGACCTGTGGGCATAAACTGTGGTTTTAATTCATGCTTTTAAATGTTTTAAAAAAATCGTCAATCTTTTGATCATATTCTTAAAGTCATGAAAGCTGAGTTACAGCCAACCCTTTTACATGGTTCACCCATTACTAGAGGGAAAGATGCAAAGCTCTTAGACTTACTGATAGTTAAGGCTTTAAAATCAACTTTTGGGATCCCCAGATCAGTAGGCCAGGCAGGAATAAGATTAGAATTTGGTCTCCAAAGACAATGTTTGGTGACAGAAGGAACTTTTTTGAAATGTATGTACTCTATGTTCTTTTCTGCTCCTGCTTCCCACGGGAACAATTGCTGGCTTAAAATATATAAGTCTACTTATGATGTTAAATGGAGACCTCATATCTCAGCTTGCCTAAAGAATATTGGTCTGCAAATAGCGCCCCAAGAATTGAAAATGCCCAAATGTAGTTAATTCTAAAAAACCCAAATCAAAGCTAAATCCATCAAGTTGGATAAAAATACACTAGTAGGGGAAAAACATGCATGGTATGTGATTAACTCATACCAGTGTCTACGTATTCAGCCATACCGGACTGCTTATTTCTCATCAGAAATAAAAAATATTTTTTTCAATCTACGAATGGTAATACATCTAACAAAAGAGGGCAAGCAGCCTTAGATTCAGCAATGGCTGGATACTAACTGTAGACTATGTGGTTGGCCACAAGAATCATTAGTTCACATAGTATGTGTGTGACCCAAATTGATTAACATTTGGCGTATCTTCTTGAAACCCCTATTTGTGAAGATCGAGGTTAGATCAGCTCGCCAGGCACTTACTAGATCGCTATCTGGGGAGTTGATCCGTTATTATGCCAATTGATAAAAATGTTAAATGCAACCGAAAAATGTTTGGTACAGATAGTATAAGATGTATTAGATCTAAATCATCAGTTGTACTAAAGAGACTTTTGCATAGTTTTAATATTTTGTAGAACTTAGTGTTCATGTTGCTAGGGTAATAATTAGCAATGTAATAATTGAAGTTGCTCTACTATTGTAATTATTGATGCACTTTATTATTGTTTTGTACAATGGAATTACTAATTATTGTACGTCAGCACGTTAATATGCAATATGTGCAATATCCTGCTATAGTAATTATTGATGCGCTTTATAATATGTTGGATTACTATTTATTGCATGATTTAGCCCAGGTTTGATAGATTTTATCATTTATTTTTTTGTGATGCATAATATATGGTGAATTGGATTGGTTTTATGATATAACTATTAATGTATTGGTGAACTGTCACTAATATTCGTGGTACAGTGTTTTTTATATATTGTTTGATTGTAAAGATGTTTTGATTGCAATGATCTTTAATAATCAAGCAATAAAGATATTATAGTTATTATCAGTCTTGCAACAATTCTTTTGGCTCTAACAAGTTAAAGCTGCTCTGCCTTTGATATGTGGAATGTTTTCCATCCTGCATCAGTTACTAGAGTAAATTTTGTGGATGTCTCATTTCTTGTAGAAATTTACTATTCATGTGAAGTCCAGGTGAATGAAAAAGTGTGCAATTTCAGTTAGTGCAAGCACTGAGAGTAGCCTTGTGTTTCATTTAGTATAAAAAGGTGTTAATTGTGAAAGCCTGCTGAAACTTTGAGTGAACCTCTATCTGATGAGATAAGCTGTGTTGCTACAAAGCAATGACTTCTCCTGTCTTCTCACATATCCCTAGCCCCCTTCTCCATCTCACAATCAGCACTGAGCGCAGACTTTGAAATGTTCAGCACCGTTGATAAAGAAGAAAAATTATGGGTTCTCCCATTCCTTCAGCATCATTTGGAGTCACAGTTTAATGGCGACTTGAGTCTGGCAATCTTAGGGGTAGTGTTCCGGAAGAAACAATCAGGTAGATCACTGCTACATATCTGTGGGGAGCCCTGTCTTCACCATCCACACCTACAGTCTAGTGCTTCACAAAGGATTCAAGATTATCAAAATACACTTTGCTTGGCATTGGAAGTGGTGGTGCAGCCTCTGTCTTTTTCCATGCTTTACACGAGGAAATCAAAAGGGATCCCACAAGTCTCATAACCACGCACTTGCATGCACCAGTCACTTGATATTTCTTGCACATATGCCATATATCCAGAAGGTAAGGAAAGGCCAGATCATGGCACTTTCCCTGAGCTTTGGACAGGGGGGCTAGTAGGTTTCGTGCTCGCAATCAGTGACAGGAAAAAGGCCTATCTGTTAATAGAGATCCAAAAACAGTATGCTGAGACCACTGCTAAGCATCGATGAACCAATATATAGACAGAAGTCACTTGTGAAAAGGGAACCATGATTGGGGTTACCCTCCAGACCACAGATGCTCTGCACACACATACGATTGTTGCATGGGCTGGGCACTACAAATCAACAATACAGTGGATACTTGCAGTTGGAGGGCAGCAGCGCATACTAGGGAAATCATCCTGGGGACATTTCTGTCTCGACCTGATGCCTAGTGTAAACACCACTTTCCACTATATTATGAAAGCAGTTATGCGGAGATGGTAATGTGTGACAAGAATGAGCATAAGGCCAGACACATATCTCATAGAGAAGCCAAGGAAGGCCTGTCACTCACTACAACTCAGGAGAGCCACCAGGCACAGCCTTGCAACCATGTGAAGTTCAGCAATGGGTACCTAACTACCCCAACCAGCGGACAAATCACTCAGTCCCTCCTACCTTCACCCCAGCTACTGCAGCCTCTTTGGTCATGTTTTCTGATACCACTTTGGATTCCATCACTTCAGCTGCTGCACCCATATTTTTCATGTAATATCATCCCATCTCTGCCACCTTTGAAGCTGACTTTCATGTCTGTCACGAAGGCACAAAAGAGTGATGCGGCGGAATAGATCAAAAGACTGAATTCTCACCCAGACGTAAACTTAAATTATTCTATCGACACAAATAACTTTTTGGAGAAACCAATTATTTTATTTACAATGGCACTCACACTGGTTTTTTAGATCAGAGGCATATCACTCTGTCAGGGGGTCCCCTGCTCGGCCCCGGCTGGGCTAACTGATTCTCCGTCTCGTCAACAGGCGGACTACTGGCCCTTTAAGGATAGCCTTTGTGTTCGTGACGAAGGCCTCGCCCCTGGACCACCTGACTTTCGGGTCCTATCAGGAGCGACCTCTCACCTTATCTGCAAAGACCCGGAAGACGCTGTGTCTCTGTCGTGGGAGGAGGACGTAAAGCACCAGGAGAACAACGCGAGGCGGGAAGCAGAGAGCAACGCGACGGGACCGGGAGTCGAGACCGAGGAGACGCCGTCCTGCGGAAGAGCCGACACCGTGAGCAGAGAAGGCACCGGGACGACACCAGAGGAGAAACAGATGGCGGCAGCTGTAAAGCCAGGAGGCCAACGACACCGCGGCTCGCCCAGGCACGCGAAGGAGGACGCGTGGCTTTTCCAGGTGCGTGCTCGCTTGGGTTCACTGCTACGGTTTAAGAGGGGAGGGACCGGGTAGGAGACAGGAAAAGCCCCTTGGCACCTCGTATTTTTTGTACACGAGTCGTTGTTACTGTGGTGGTGGTTCTGGCTCTTCCCTCACACCCCCCCCTATTTCCTGCAAACTAATTGAAAGTGACCAGCCCACTAAAAGCCTCGTTGTTTTTTTCCTTTCCTTTAATGCGCTGGAGACCCCGGACCTCGCCCCAAGGAACCGGCCTGAGGACCCAAATAAGGCTCCTGGACGTTTATTTGATTGGTTTGGTCTGTCACCAAGACTCTTGTTTACTTTGACATTCTCAATAAAGAGAGGAAATAAACACCCCAGTGTTGGCTCCTTCCCTTCTTGTGACCCAAAGGTGACACACTCCACATCTATTTTTTCACAAACACATATATCTGTCTTTGAAAACGTCTCAATTACAAACATTTACATCCAAAACATAAATACAAACAAAAATAATGAAACAAACCAAATAAATACATTTTGATTCAGCAAATTGAATCCTTACTGCCCTAATATTTGCATAGCTGTGGGTGTTCAATTATTTCACAAACAACTATGATTCGCAGCCTATGTAGAAAGATAGCCCTCTTAAATACACTAGCTCAACCCTATTTCTTTTATAGGCTAGTGTAGGCAATTCTTCTTTATAAGTCCAAGTCACAATGGTATGGGCTTCTTTTCAATGTATAGTCGACGCGTTTCAGCCCATTTTGTCTGGGCCTCATCAGGACTAGGGACTAAGGAAGCCTCGTCAGTACCATTGTTGAAATCTAGGTGCGAATAACTCTGGGCTGCACCTCAACTTGTATATAGACTGACAATGAACTGTCGGGTAGCCAAGCTCTTAAGTTCTTTGTATGTCTATGCAGTCTTTTAACTAAATGGTGTAATCCTTTTCGTCCATGGCCGTTAATCTATCATGTTACTTGTTCCCTTGGCGCTGTTAGTAGAGTTGTGGAGAGAACTCGGTTACTCGGAATCCGTCCATTAGATGCAATTGATAGATTAATGGCCATGGACGAAGAGGATTACACCATTTAGTTAAAAGACATACAAAGAAATTAAGATCTGCAGCTAGTATGTGCCCTGGCCCTATCTGTCCAATGCTACAAGCCTTGGGATAGTCCTAGATTGTATTTCCAAATCAGGGGATTTATTTTGCAATCTTTATCCTTTATATGTTTGAAAGGGTACTTCAGGTCAGAAAGCCATCTCATGGTATGCATTTTGTTTTTTTAACCATGTACGAGTGTGTGTGTGTGTGTGTGTGCGTGAATGCGTGTGTGTGTGTGTGTGCGTGCGCGTGCATGTACGTGTGTTTTTACACACTCTGAGACTCATTTATGATGCTTTATCGGTACTTTTGCGCCACCAGAACATCACTTTTTTTACTTTCCGGTGGCGCAATGTGCTTTTAAGGTCACGTATAGCCACTTTAAATTGCTTTTTATAGCCTTATACATATGTGTCCCTTTCATGCAGAACGTTGCGTGAAAGGGGCGTTCCCTGGGTGTTGCTGCGAGTGTTCCCACGCAACACCCAGGGAACTTGACACATTCCCAGATTTACGAGAAATTGTAAACCTGGGAATGCGTCAGAAACTAAGGCCACCCCAGGGGTGGTGTTAGGGTGGCGCAATGAGGAGCAATGTTTTAATTTCTCCTTGTGCTTCCCCTTTTCTATGTGTGCTGCATTCTGTAGAACACATAGAAAAAAGAAATCACATGAATTGATTGATTATGGGCAGGATGGGGTCCCTTCCTGCACAAACTCAATCAGCCTTGCACAGTAGGAACCCTTGCACCATGGTGCAAGGGGGCCTGTGTTGGCGTACTGCAGCCCATTGTGTTCCAGTGGTGGGGAAAAGGACAGGAATGCACTGTATCACATAAATACGGCACATTTCTGCCCTTCAGTTTTGATTTAGGGCAATGCAGCAAGATTCCTTTCAGCACTTCTCAATGTCAAAATCTCATCAATGAAGCTCATAGTGTACACCAAGGGGTTTATTGCATCGCCGGTGTGTCACTTTTAATGTGGGAAAAAGTGACATACGGGTGGCGCAAGGGGCTCGTAAATGAATTTTCCTCCAAATTTCTAAAATTTTTCTAACTTGCCTCCTCATGTTCGTTTCCAATTTAGCTGCCTTTTGGACCCCCAATATTTTTGATAACATTTCAATGTTTTCTTCTTAATGGCCACAGTGTGTTAGGGACCTTGTGGGGCCTAGATATATTTTGCCCAATTTTCTAGATTTTCTTTAAAAATTTCTAGCTGAGTTTCTGGAATTTTGAAGCCTTGTGCAGAATATAGATACGTCCCCTCCATTTTCCTGTGCTCAAAGGACTTCAGTTGATTCTTTTCTTTAATGTCCATAGTGGCTATCTTTGCTGTCACATTTTGGGAAGGGTGGTCTGGTGGGTACGAGTAATTGCCAGACTCACTAGCTACATAACAAAAGGAGTTTTTAGTACAGAAAAACCTTTACGAATTCTTCTGTAATGTCAAGGGTTCATGCTTACTGGTCTATGCTATTCACGGCGTTACAGGAATAAAATGTATTGCACCACCGTTATCCCTAAGTCTGACTGTCTACTTATCTCCTCTGCAATTTGAATAAGATGGCGCTTCAATGCTTCACTCATAATAAACGTATTATGGTCTTATTGTACTTTTTAAAAAAAATTGTAATCATTGCTGTTAGATTTGGGGGTCTCTATTTGGCACAGGTAGGTACTTGTGACAAATAGGGACCCTTGCCTCTAGTCAGGTTAAGGGGTACACTCCTAAAATAACCCCTGCTCACCCCCTTGGTAGCTTGGCACGAGCAGACAGGCTTATCTCAGAGGCAGTGTGTAAAGCATTTGTGACCACATATAGTAACCCAGTGACAACACACAGCTGTATATTAAAAATAAGTATTCTTTATATAGACTTAACACAAGACCACAAACGACAAAAATCCACAATACTATACTTAAGATGGTAGTTTTAGCTTAGTTCAGTTCAGTTCTTAAGATGCGACACTTTAAGTCAATGTACCTTACAATGCGTGTCGCTTCCACAACAAAGTGTTGCAGCAATGGAAATGCGGCAAAGTTGAGGTGCAAAAAAACTAAAGACGTGAAGATCTTCCAGATGCAGCACGCTTCTCCGATGATGCGAGAAGTCTCGGTTCGATGCGTCAACTGCAGCGGCGACACCCTTGTTCAGCGATGCGACGACAACAGCCTCGGCTGCGGCACTCTTCTCCAACGTTGGCGAGATGCATCCGCGCAATGCGACAACTACAGCGGCGACATTCAAGATGCGACAGCAGCAGCTCCGACGGCGCCACGCTTCTCCATGGATGCGAGGCACTTTTCTTGATGCGGTGCAGTGCAACAACTACAGCGGCAACATCCACGAGGCGACAGCAGCAATGGCAACACGCTTCTTTCCTCGTTGCGAGACACTTCTCTCGATGCGGTGCAGTGTGACAACTAAAGCGGCGACATCCAAGATGCGACGGCAGCAGCAACGACGGCGACACACCTCCTATTCGTCCCAAGACGCTTCTCTCGATGCGGTGCAATGCGTCAGCTACAGCGGTGACACCCTCCTTCGGAGTTGCAACGGCAGCAGCTGCGACCCGCTTCTTCCTCTCGAGTCGCGCTTCCAGCTCCTTTCAACACGCAGTATCTCAGAAGGCCCCAAAACAGCAGCAGGCACTTTCAAAGAACTCTGGGGAGCTGGGGTTTGAAGTCTGTTGTCCCTGAGACTTCAGCAGGAGGCAAGTTCTGTTCCAAGCCCTTGGAGATCCTTCACAAGTTGAAAATAAAGCACACACAAAGTTCTTTCTCCTTTCTTTGGCAGTCAGGCAACCACTGCAGGCCAATCCCCCAAGCTGCACTTCTGCTTAGGGATAGTCTCTCCTCAGATTCTTCCGGTTCCTCTCCTCAGAAAAGGTTTCTTCTTGTAGTCCAAAAGTGATCTAATTTCTTGGGATCAGGGTCCCAATATTTATACCCCAAAATCCTTTGTCCTCTGAGGGCAGAGGGGCCTTTGCCCAGTCCAAACCAGTTCTGGAGCACTCTGTTTACATGACCCCTTCTTTCCTTTCACAGTGCAGAGCAGAAACATCAGACGCCCCACAGGAGGTGGAGCCAACATTGTGGAGGGAAAGAACAGCCCTGGAGCACTTTGTTGACATGATTCCTTCTCTTCTTTCACAGTGCAGGGCAGAGTCATCAGACGCACCACAGGGGGTGGAGCCAGCACTGTGGGGGGGGGCAGGCACTGTCCTATTCAGGTCCCAGGTGCAACTCCTCCCTCCCATCTAGATGCAGATCTCTCTATTCACCACTGGGCTGACCCACCCTGTCTCCTGGAATCCCCCAGCCCTGTCACTCAAATTCCAAACAAGGAATACACAACCTAGCAGAGGCAGTCCTGGATAGTTAGGCAAGAAAATACCTACTTTCTAAAAGTGGTATTTTCAAACACAGAATGTTAAAACCAACTTCACTAAAATATGTATTTTATCATTTCGAGTTCAGGCACCCTTAACTCGAATTTCTACCATGTTCCCTGAGTCAGTTAGGATTATAAGATGTAATAATCTAACTGCCCATTCTGGCCTATGGAGAACAGGTAGCCTTGCAGTAGTGAAAAACGAAAATGGCTGTAATTCACTATTAGGACATGCCACACACACCAGGGCATGTCCTACCTTATACTTACAAAGCACCCTACTCTTGGGCCTACCATAGGGGTGTGTGATATGAAGAAAAGGAACGGTTTAGGGACTGGCAAGTGGGTGCATTTGCCCAGTCAACATGGCAGTACCAGACTGCACACAGGCTCTGCAATGGCAGACCTGAGACACACTTTTACAGGCTGCTTCTGTGGGTGGCACAACCAGTGCTGCAAGTCCACTAGCAGCAGTTGATTTACAAGCCTTGGGCACACTCAGTGCACTGTACTAGGGTCTGACAAGTAAACCAAATCAGCCAATCATGGAGTCACTAATCCATACATAAATTTACCATAGGGAGAGCAAATGTACTTTAGCACTCATCAGCAGTGGTAAAGTGCCCAGAGTCATAAAACCAACAAAAACAGGTCAGACAAAATACAGGAGGAAGGCAAAAAGTTCAGGGCTGACACTGCAAAAAGGGCCAAGTCCAACCACTGCCATAAAAACAACAAAGGAACTAACAGTCACGGAAATTCACAATCTCTCAATCTTCGCAATGTACAAAGGTATAGCCTCAGTGGCAACTATGCCATAACATGTGAGATGCCAGCATTCAGACCATTTACAGTACATTGTTTTTATATTTAAAATAACATTACTCACAGCATACATATAGCTAGCAAACCCCTTCCCGTCCAAAATCTTCTAAGAATCCCCTCCTAAGCGCTATTCCAGAATCACTATCACCGCTTCACTGGTGTTTGCAAACTTTCCTGTCACCTCATCCCCTTAGTATAGTCCTTAACTCAACTTAAGAAGAACATGGTTATAGGAAACTGTACTCTCAAGAAATTGTCTAATGACACCACCATCCATAAAAAGGCCACTGTCAAAGTGACAAAGTCTGGGATCAAGGCATCTACATTCTGTGAATAAAGTGGCATGCATGGCACTTCCAGTGTTTTGTGCAGCAAGAAGGTGGATGCTCTCTAGGAACCAGTGATTAATTGTGTGACAAAATAAGAGCCAGAGCCCTCGCCTGAAAGCCACTGCACATTGTATCACTCATTGCCCCCACCAGCGTTGCTATTGACAGTACCAATACAACTTCTAACCATCACACTCCTACAAGTCTGACAATCCAGGCTATTCCGGGACCCCAAAGCCATAAGAAGGGCTTGGGTGGCAGGTATTAGTCATTTTAATATAAATTGAATTAATAAACAAGTGTTGCTGTGCTCATCTCTAAATTAGATAAACAGCGTCACCATGTGGCAGACTGTTATAGGTGTCTGTTGACAAATAAGAGCACCTGCTCACATTAAGCAGTGCTTGGATCCAGTGTACTACTATCAATATCATTGTTCTATCCGAAAAAAAAACCTTCTTCCTCATACTGTTGCAAATGTCACAAGCATGGGCGATGCAGAAAGGCCTCTGTGGATCAGAACAAGATACACTTAGGGTACCATCAGAGAAAGAAGTTTCTTTATCATCAAAGTCTTCTTCATCATATTCTCCGACAAACCAAAGTCCAATACCTTACCTTTGCCGAGCTTCATTCGGATGATAGTGGCACAGAGAGGGCACATAAGCATGAGCACTAATGGAAACATGGCAAAACTGTTTCTATAAAGGTCATTTGTCAGCTTCATGGTGATGACAATGAACCTTTTGACAGTGTTACCCGCAGGTTAAAGATACATTACAGAAAGCAACACATGTCGTTTCTAGGTGCAGTATCTCTACATTTACAACAGAAACAAAACACAAGAGGATAAACAATAGCAACAATCTAAAACCTTGTTCTTCTCCCGCTGAGCAATGTACTTCATACTCACTGAGTCCGGTACCATGAGTTCTGGGTTTGGCATCGTAAGAAATAGCAGATGCTTGGTGTGGCATTAGTTTTCTATTCACAAGACCCTTCCCTGCATTGCAGTGCCACTATTTGCAATGCGACTGTGCATTACATGAAGCTAGGCTACATCTTGGGTTTGAGAGCCAACCAACATCCGTGCAGAAGCCATGATTTCTCATCCTTCTGTCCTGACACTGGAGCTTGAGGTGAAGCTCCCCTGACCATAATCCAAGACATGTTGCATCCATACTAAACACTTCTTGTCAGTGCCTCTGATTTAAGCATAAGGTGTAACATCGTGGTACTGGACTGCGCGTGGGTACATCATCCCCTTTATATGTTCCATCAATCGTCTTTCTGAGGGCTCTCTACTATGCTGAATGGCAGAGGAGCTTCATTCAGAGCTGCATCTCCTAGGCAATAAAGTTGTGCTTCTTGTCAGATGTCATCTGCCTCACTTCAAGTCCTTTGTGAGTGCAATAGTTTTGTGATCACTGTTTGCGAAACTGGCTTCTAAGGCTATCTTAGTGTTAGTCTGTCCACCAGTTGCATCAGTGATGTCTGCTTGGCAGCTAGTCTTTCCTGGCATTGTGTTTGCAGACTCTGGTTGGCAGCATTGACGCCGGGCGATACTGGGCAGCTTGGGGCAGTTGTTGATTGCTGGACGTCATTTCTGGTTCTAGATGTCTGCTGGGTGTAGTGTTCCTCTCTATACCCCTGGCACAATTCCAGGGCCCTAGTGCTCCTGGGTGTTGAAGAAGGGAGATGGCTGTCTGCTGTGCCATCCATTTGTGGGTGGCACAGAAATCATACGGGTGTGGTTGGCACTTCCAAGGTCTAAAAGAGACACTGTCGTTTGAGATTATTTGTGCTGGAGTGCGGTGTAAAGCTATTGCAGGTGGAATCCCAGGTTATCCAATCCACCATTTCGATTAGGTTATGACCTGCAGCTATGAATCTGTCAGAAACTAACAAAGTGTATAGGAACGCTGGTGGTGATGCTGGGATCGGGCTTGAGTCGTATCTGGTGTGCAGTGGGTCTCACACAGAGACGGAGACACCTAATGAAAGAGAAGAGCAATTCTCAGCATAATCACCTCTGCAATAGCATCCGTAATGCTTTTAGAACATTCCTTTCTCAAGAGGGAGGAATGTTGCGAAGGACGTTTATTTTAATGGAAAATTCACAACCACCCCGCTTCCAGATGTACTCCTCCTTAGCTTTCCAACCACTCGTAGGGTGAGTCTGGAAGAGAAAATAGGGCCGGAAGCCAAAATAAGAGTGGTCCCAATAGCTAATCAAATAGCTAAAAAAAAAAAATCTACATTTACAAATTGGGGCTGTGTTGAACAGATGCATAGATGTTTTGCAAGATATTGGAGTCTGCAGGTAATGCTTGTAAAAAAATCAAGAAAATCAAGAGTTAAAACCGGTCCAACAGTCCACAAACATCCACATCACCAGCCCACACAGTGACCTGTCAGACCAGCCATTCTGACCCTGCCAGACTGCCCTGTTGGACAGGCCTTCCCTGACGACTACTTTTCTCCTGGGGTGCTGCAGCAGCAGCTGGCATTGGTTAAATCAGCCATCACGCAGAAGGTGAAGCTTCTTATTGCCTGTGGCCCTGGCAAGTAATAATAATAATCCACATTTGTATAGCGCACAATCCCCCGTTAGGGTCTCTAGGCGCTGGGGGCCGTCGGGAAGATGAAGCAAGCTATTGCCCAGAGTCGCATGGTGCTGGGCTAACCTGCCGCCGGAGCCGGGGATCGAACCGTGATCCCCAGATTCCAGCGTCAGTCGCCCTGGCCGCGGCGCCACACCTCTCCCTAGTGTAGTGAAAGAGGGTGAGCCATGCCCCTGAACATGAGCGTTACCAAGAAACCACTAGACGCACTTCTTTCAAATGGAGCAATGCTTTCATATATTCCCACAAACATAGCTTTGATCCTGTACAAAAAAGTCAGGGGGGCACACTCACAAGCCCCTAATGCCACCAGAGCGTAACTTTTTCGGACACTCTGGTGACGTTACTCCATACTCCATATTTACCAGGTGGCTTTAAGCCTCTTAAATGCCCCTTTCTGCAGCAGTCCCCTGTGGTAAAGGGGAGGGCAATGGGTGTTGCAGTGGGTGTTCCACCACAACACCCATTGCTTTTTGACCCTGATCCATATTTACATGGCTGGAGCAGCGCCAAAAACTAAGGCCAGGTAAAACCTGGTCTTAGGATGGCGACATGAGGAGAAATGATGATTTTTTCCTTATATTTTGTCCTTTCAATTTGTGCTGCATTCTGCAGCACACTTAGAAATAGCAAATCCCCTTTAAAGATTGTTTATGTGCAGGTAGGGGCCCCTTCCTGCACATAAACAATCGCCCCTGCAGTGAGGGCACCCTTACAACAAGGTGCAAGGGTGCCTGCGCTGGTGGCTAGCCAGCTTTTTTAGGGCTGGCGCTAGGGGAACAGCAGGGGTGCGCCGTATTTTTGTAAATGGGGTGCATCCCTGCATTTTGAAAATGCCGGAGCGTGGCGTTGCCTAATGTGGCGTTAAACCGCCCTCCGATTTTGTTCTTGTACATATCCCCCATATTGTTTAGGGTTAATGATGATGTGGAACCTTTGCGGAAGACAAACATTGGTAAAGTAAAATGTATGATTTACAATGTTATCCTTTGCGATTATGTTTGAAGAATAAACATTGGTGCCAGGCTGAATTTAGTGAGGGGGCAATGGGGGATTTAGCTTGGAGATATTCAGGTTGGCATGAAGAAGGAGACCCAGCAGTAGCCATCACTGCTGTTCGAAGCTGTTTATGATGACATTTGCCTCTTGTATGGGCGTGTCAAGCACTGCTTCTTTCCCACGCAGTGATATGAGGCAGATGCAATCAGGAATTATTTTCCTTTGAAAGGAATCCGTGGAAATGTGGACTATGGGACTATTCATGTGTGTTTCAAGTATCTTATAAATTATATTCTGCAGGGAGCTTTTGTGACCTTTTGGTACAATTAAATTGCTTGGAAATGTTAAAGGTTGCAACAAAATCTTTCTAATGAATGTGCTGAAAACCATAAACACAGTGAATAGAAGTGTATGATTCATAGCATACATATTTGTACTGCTTCAGTCTTCCTTGCAGATGGTATTATTGAGAGTGTATTTGAGGAAGTATAAAGGATCAGATATTTTTAAAGAAAATACAGAACATTTTGAGGTACCACTGGATATTGCGCAAAAGGATCAGAGCTCCTTCTCTCAATTTGTGGGTAGGGCAATGTTTCAAAAAATTGTAAAATACCCCTCACACACTGAAACCTGATTTAGTGTCATGCTTCATCATTGGGGTCTTCCCGCCCCTCTACGCGACGGGGCGTGCTATGACTTACGTAGATGCAGGAGCATTTTATTCAGTGATTGGTGAGTATGTGTAGTGCGTGGTATCGTGAAAAGAAAATGTGAGATGGTTAAAAATTCTCTGGCTAGTGGAACGAAAATACTTCATAGTCTTCCCTGGTTAAGAATAGTAAAAGTGGAGAGGTGTAGATGGTGTACTATAATGAGTCACCTCCTACAAGGCCGACATGTTTCAGAAGCCATCCCCTTGGCTTTCTTCCTCATGACCGAAAAACCGATCCCTGTTACACCTCAAGGGGTGAAAGAATAAATGTACATATGCCTTATAGTCACAAACACTGTCCTTTGTTCCCTGTAATGGGAGTAGAAAAATATACCACTTGTATATCTTAAGAACTTTAGAATTTAATCGTTATCGGTGTTGGGCGCCTTAATATAGACAATGCTGGAAGGAGCGCGATCACCAAAGGAAGTACCTACTCGTGGCTCGTCATGAGGTTCCGACGAGCCATGAGAAGGTATTCCCTTGGTGATGGCGCTCCTTCCAGCATTGTCTATTTGAAGGCGTCTAACACCGCTCGTGTGAATTCGGACAGCGATAACGATTACATTGTAAAGTTCTTAAGATCACATTTTCTTTGCACAATCCCACGCACTACACATACTCACCAATCACTGAATAAAGTGCTCCTACGTCTACGTAAGTCGTAGCATGCCCCGTCCCGTAGAGGGGCGGGAAGACCCCAATGATGAAGCATGCCACTGAATCAGGTTTCAGTGTGTGAGGGGTATTGTACAATGTTTTGAAACATTGCCCGTCCCACAAATTGGGAGAAGGAGCTCTGATCCTTTTGCACCATTTTTCACGTATGACTAGACACTTCAAATAAAAATAAAAATAGCAGCACACACATGGGTGCTTAAATATTCACATAATACACAGTAGAATCCCTATGTTGGATAACAGTATCAAGAGGAGGATGATTCTACCTTTTTCCTCTTTACTCCCTCCTTTGATTTTTTGATTACCACTTGATATCGGCCTTCCAATCACTAGTAGTCCTCAAAGGGCAGCATGTACTGCGCCAGTTCAAGTTTAGGCGCTCCACTTAAATCACACCACCCTGTAGGCCGAGAATAGGTTCTGAAGGAGTAATTCCAAAACATTGTTTTTCCTTTCTTGGTGTCTCTTCAGACAAGTGCAGCTGTTGCTCCCATTCTTCTGGTAAATAAGGTCTTTTTAGCATGTGGATTTATTTTCCCAAGGACTACTAATGTTGGTCAATTAGCAGTAAAATGCTTGCATCTACATTTAAAAGTCTACGTCAACCCTTTCGCCTACTTGTGTAACCCTTGACTGTCTACAAGAAAAAAGACAGAAAGTAATTGCATACATTTTGGTTTGCATTTCACAACTCTGCCAAGTGACACTCTGCCATATGATACAATGAGATATCTCTGGCTTTCAAGCACTAGCATATTGTATTGTAAGCTTTGCAATTATGTTTATAACAGTGTCATTATGGGTACAAACCCACAGCATGCAAAGTGCGGTTGGGTAAAATGACAAACGTTACACAGGACTTGGAGCTGTGTCTGTTCTTTTAAAAATTTTACAAAATCGGCCAGCCCATTCAAACTATTTCACAAATATGATTAGCATTACAACTCTGTTCACACATCTCTGAGGGTTCACTCTTTCATTTGCATCATATATTAAAGCAAGCATGGGCATATAACATTGTTTTGTCATTTGTGTGACGGAAAGTTCAATACAGTACTTTACAACACAACAGTGTATAACCTTCCCTAACACGAAGGATTAATGAAGGACAGGTTGCTTTAGATGAAGAAGAGCAAATGAGAGTGTTCAGGTCTGAGAAAAAATGCCCTCACACACCCCAAAGGATGTCATGCTACATCATATGGGCCTGCTCCTTGTTGGGCCGGCGCTTCAATGCCCAACGGGCACCCACGAAGAAGCTCTTTAGCAGAGATCTTTTTGGTGAAGCTGTTTGGTGCGTGGGAGTGTTTGGAAAGAGTAGTGCAGTGGATGCAGAGTGGTGCTGTAAAATAGGTTTATGGAGGCCCTACTGCCTAAAATTTTATTCCTGGGACTCACTAACCTAACTAAAAGCAGTGTGACCCTAACCGGATACAATGGTCCTAAACGGCATGTGTGGTTTGAAAGGTCAACATGTTTCTTGCCTCTGTTAGCCCCAACGGGTCTTATGGCAATTCATCAGGACCGGTGAGTTGAGGAAATTTTAGTAGTCTTACACGACTGCAAGGCTGGAGCTTAGAGTATAAGGAATGCTATCGTTACCAGCTTTGCAAGAAAATACCAGGTCCGATTTATGTAGTATTGTGTGACCTGATAGAGAAAGCAATAACAAAAAACAATTTAAAATGCAGTGTGACAAAATGATTCAGAGGCGCATGATAGTATATCACAAAGTGATCCCACACATTGTTCAAGTAACAGTGCAAAATTTTATATCCCAAAGGGGATCCCAATTAATGACTCACTAGTGATGCAACATTGTGCCCAGTGGTATATCAGGAGATAGGTCAAGAGCAAAATACCACCCGAGTTCGGGTGAGGTCTGGGAAATTATGGCGTGAACAACGGTGGTGAAAATAACCTATTTAAAGTAGAAAACACAGATTATTGCAGCATATCTTGTTCTAATGCATGTCCCAAAATTGGGTAGGTACCTCAATCGTTATCATGTTAAAAAAGGAGGCTAAATCTGTAGCACTCCATGACAAAAAGACAACACAAAACAAATCAACACATAGTTGAGTGCGGGCAAATGATGCTGTTTTACGAGCCTAGCTCCAATCAAGGATGAGTGAGGTAGGCGCTATCGAGTGGAACAATCCGCAGTGCATATTTGTCTAAAAAAAGGACTAGTGACAAACACTCAGCCCACGTACTGAAGGTCTGAGCTGACGTGAGCGTTTTAACATAGCTCGTCGTTACTCACAACCTGTATGTGGGAGAAACGGTACAGGAAAACACAGGCATTCAAGAAAAGACAGGCGTTCAAGACTATAGCATGCTTCCTCTTACCGGGAACAATTGCCAGTACTGATACTTTTTTATGATGAACAATCAAATGAGGCGCAATAAAGAGTCTATAGCAAAAAGTCACTCCAGAGATTAACTAGAAAACAGCGGAGACAACACAATTGGAACACCACAATTCTACAAACTGCAATTGTGCACTATTGACGACTATTGAATTTTGAAGACATTTGTATTTGGTGGATAATGGTGCACTAAGGAATTGTTTAATAAGTTAGATGTTTGGCTGTGCCCCTTGGTTTAAAGATTGTACAGGATAGTACAATACCAGGAAGGGCCTCTTGTGTGTGGTGAAGTATGTCTTGTAAGTAGTGAATGTGGATTGAGAGTGATTGTGGTCATTCATGTATGGAATGAGTCTGTCTTGAGTGGTACACTTTGTATATCATTTTTGTATTTGAATGTTTTGTAATTGTCTCCAAAAATCAAAAAAGAGATGTTGTCTTTTAAAAAGAAAAAGAAGAAACTCCTTTTGAGAATAAAACGAAAAATGAACTTGATTTTCTAGGTTGCTATAGATTCTTTATTGCGCTGCATTTGATTGTTCATCATAAAAAAGTATCAGTATTGGTAATTGTTTTGTTTTGGGTGTTCAAGGGCTCAGCCTAACTGATTAGAACCAGGACCCATTGGTGTTCTTTGCTCGTCTTACCCGGTGCAGCAGGAGTTTTCCTGCTCACATACTCACAGATAGGCGGCGTGGCAACTTGCCCTTCTACTACCCCAGCTCTGGTTCCCTTAATGGGACATGCTGGGGGTGGGCTTTAAATACGCGTTTCATTAAAACTGAGGAAAACACTAGAATGGAAACGCAGGCGACCATCTTAGGTGGGTCGCCGGACCGCAGTGGTATGTGATGTCAATTTTGACGTCAGGCGTGTCAGTGTGAGTTAAATTTCTAATGTGTGCACCTGAAGAATAGGATAGCCTACAGACTTAACCTGTAATGTGTATTTATTTGCAATGTTGTCCGGGACTGGGATTGCTAAGGATCCTTCGGAATAGCGTTACTGCTGGACCTGCTCTTCTTGAGTAGTATCCTCTCCCTAATGGCTGTAGGAGTTCCTCCCAACTTTTACGGGAATGGATGGCCATGTGGTATGAGGAGGCAGTGGTTGGAGATGCTACCACAGAAATACTCACTGCACATAGCTACTGACATTTGAGCTTGTTGTCATCATGGTAGATGTGTGTACCCAGGCTCAAGCTCCTGTAGCCATAATGTGGTGATGGTTTCGCACCATCCTTATCAAGAGGTGGGTGGAGGAGGCTTTGCCAACCAAGGTGGTAGTGTGGATCTTTCTAGGGAAGCCTGGTTACGTGATGATCTAAAAGCAGAACCAACAGTTACTGTGTGCTGATGGAGCGAGATTCAGAAATAATTTTTATTTCAACTCGTGAAGTCACACTTCCATAAATAAATTAATAATGCTAATAATTTGTGCTGTGTGTGTACTAATTCATTCTAGTTTAAAGTTGCATTTTCACAGAACACGCGGGAAACTAACATGTGTGCTCATAAATGTGCATTATGTTGCATTCTCATGTATGTGGAAAATAATAAATTAATTTGTCTATTGTTATGTCATAACTAATAGCAGCTGTTTTTAAATAATGGCATGTGCTTATTTTGCTTCCCTTGTCTATGTGGTGTCACTATATTCTTTATAGGTGCATAAAGAACCCTGCTGGATTCAATGAAGAATGGTAGATATAAAATGCTGCCTTATTTGTGCTTTACTGCTAGGTAATTTAGACTAATGGGTTAATTATTAGCAATGATGGGAGGCAACAGAACAAACTGTATTTCTTGCATTAATTATTCTTTGTGTTTGTTTATATAATAGTTTTACAAATGAAGCTTAGAGATGGCTGCAGAAAAATAGTACACTTTTAAAAGTGGCACAGGAGAGGTGGCGCAGAAAAATGACGCTTTCTGAAAGAGGCCTATTGATGAAAAAGGCTCAAGAGAAAATAATTCTGAAAGGATGGAAAAAGCCTCTGAGCTTTTATTTTGAAAGGTTTTGGAATGAACTGCTAAAAAGATGACTCTTTGGAGAAATTTGCTAACGTTTGCTAACGTGCCACGGGAGTTCAAAGCGAACAGGCTCAAGGTTGAAAGGAAGAATCGTGCTTTCGCTACAAAATGTAGCAGCCTAAGGAAGAGCTGCCAAGACTTCTACATGAACAATGAACTAGTGAATTTGCCCGGGCATGTAAGAAGGAGGTGTCACAGTTTACTGTGGCACGAGGTGGCTCAGCCAATGGAGAACTAGAATTCGTCTGCTGGAATGTGAAAAATAGTTAGCTCAGCTTAATTTAGGGTATAAGAATGGGTTCAGAGAACAGATAGTTGGCTTACGCTCGAGAATTCTGGAGGACGTGTTATGCTGATGGACTTTACACGTGAGGAAAGGAGTTTTTTATTAATTACTTTATTTCTAGGTGATGAGGGTAGAGACAGAGAGATAGTTAGGATTTTGGAAATGCTTAATTTTACTTATTCCTGCTAATGAATAATAATTCTTGATTTATGCTCTTTTTATTAATACTGAATAAATCTTTCTTTATGACATTTTCTAATGCTTGTTTAATAAAATTCCAAAACCTAAGTTTTACTAGATGTGTTTAAATAAACTTTCTAAAATGACAAGCTGGTCTTGATTATTGTGGATAGTTTAAACAACATATTTAGATCTTATCGCCTCATGATTCAGTCGCTCTATTGTTGATATGGGCCTAGTGTTGTAATGTAAGTTTTGTGGTAGTAGATAGTGTCATTTGTGCAATATTTTGGTGAGAGCGCTGGATCAATTTTATGGTAGCCATCGGACGGTTTATATATGTTGCTTTTGACATACATGTTACATGCATGATACATATATGTTGGTAAATTCATAGGATTAAATTTTAACACATGTTGTGTAGTGTAGCTCCTATCTTCCCAATAGGCTCTGCGCATTGGAATAATACCTACAGCAGTAAAGGCCTAGGCCAGACGTTAACTAGGTCTACTACTGTCGATACTAGACTTAAGTTTTGGGTTTGCCAGCGTAGCTCAGAGTTCGCTAGAAACTTTCTCGAATGTTCAAGGAGGAATTAACTTCCCTGATTAGACAAGAAGGGATTTAGTTTCTGACAACCATAGAACATGACAACTTTGCTCTCCCCTAATCAAGAGTCAATCTCAAGAGTCGTGTGAGCACAAGGCAATTATTTTACTCAGTCAGTACGTGCATTCTTAGTCTCATCAGATTTGTAGAGAAAAGGAAGAGACGGGCGTGTTCAATAAAAAGGTGTTATTTATTGATCAGTCTCGTTTCTCGTACAAGAGAAATGGATCAATATTATTGCAATACTTATAGTTAAGTAAAGTGCATACATTAAAAGCAATAGTATAAAATAATACTGTAAAAACATTGATATGGTTTCTGAGCCATATGATGTTTGAAATGATTAAAATATATTTACATACATATATACATTTGACTAAACGTACTCAACTGGTGTTTCTAAATACGCCTACCCCGTGTACCTGACCTAAGTCTAATGCGTGGGCGGGAATAGAAAGTTACAGTTTAAGTTAAGTTTGTTTTTGCCAAGTGAATAACTAAAGAATTCTCTGTGAGGGGTTATTCAGTTCTGTACCTGGAAGTTAGGATGAATGAGGAATGGTATCTCTTTCTCTGCTCTCGATATTCCAGGCTGCCTGCGAGGGCTGCCCAGAAGCGCCGGTGCTGGGTCTCTCGGCTTGAGATAGCAGCGCGTCTCTCAGCGCGTCAGGAAGGCGGGGCTGCTGCCAGCGGGGTCTGCTTCTGCTCTCGGCTTCGGCAAGTATGGCTGCTCCGTCTTGTCACCACGCGTGTGTTTGCATAGGGCAAGATCGGCAATATTTATACCTTAAAGGTGCCGAGATTGACGTAAGGATGGACATAGATACGTCAATAAAGATGTCATACGACTTGCTCGTTAGCACATTCTTTACTAAAGTTCTCTGTGAAATCAAAACAATGGCCGCACGGATTTTCCAGGTTGTCATAGGTTTGATTTGTTATGAGAACGTCGTATGCCTTATCAGGGGCTGGAGGAATGTCGCTTGTCTAATTAGAGCTCAAGCGTTATGACCTAATCAGATAACACGTTCCTGTGCCGTAGTGTGACTGCGTCAGATAACGGTATCTGCATCATGGGGGCTGTTCTTGCCTCATGGGCTGACTGTTAGTTAACTTGATAGTTAGTTTAACCAGAATAGGGTCAGGAATAGGGGGATCGATTCAGAACCTATAGGAATACACGACACCCACTCCACGCTAACTATGGTCATATTTACTAATCTATGCATAGTATAACATAGTACAACATACTATAGAGTATAGTGTATACCTTACCACCCCAAAATACATAAATGCATTTCGAAATTTTCAAATATACTGAAAAATTGCAGTCATATATATTGTATGCACTTAAGCTATGAATTAAATGCAAAAGTAAACACGCATTTTTATGCATTATTGCTTATTGGGATATGAGAAATACACATGAAATGGCTCTTAATATGGCTATACAGAAAGAAAGTTCGAGACCATTTCATCACATAATAAAATATTTGTGAACATCCCAGCGGGCAGCTAAAGTCTAAAAAGTATCTAAAAAATAGAAATCTTAGTTCTCTAGGAATAGTTTCTTACTTTAAGCAGAAGATCAGTGTCCCGGAAAAAAATATGGGAAAATATTTTAGGGGGTTGCTGATAAATTGCTGTCCGTGAACTGGATTGTAATTGTTCATGTGACTTTATTTTTAAAGTTGAAGGCCGAATTCAGGGAACGCCGTGTGCGAGTTTACTCAAAAGTCTCTATTTCTGTTCTGGAGAGAACATCATATCATTCAGGCTTTCGAAAAAACTGTCAACAGCTTCATGGGAAAGTTCCACTAAGTCGGGAATAGGTGTAACCATGCATTCATGCGCATGATTGTCTCCATTGACATTCTGATTTGCATCACTGACAGAAGGTCGTACCTGTTCGATGCTGCTTTCATCTTGAACTTCACTACTCTTCAATCGTAGTGGTGAAGATTCCAGGAATGCCGTCATCAGGATTGGCAGCCTTTGAGGGCAGCACAAAGCGTGAACCTTGGTAGGAACCAACAGTGTATCTGCATCCACTGGCGCATCCGATTGTAGCGTCAGACAGGTGTCTAACACGCATTCTTCTCCGCATAGCAGACACCTTAGTACAGGTAAAACACACCTTTGCCACATTGGTCGAAAGGATAGAAACCAAGTCATGTTCAGGTCTCTAAGCCGGGAGAGTCCCAGGATTTTTGATATCCGGTCCCGGTATCCAATGGCTAGGATCGTCTCTTCCATTGTCGCGAGAGTTTGATCTGTGACATGGGTTGCCATAACGAAAAATAAGGACTAAGAATAGGATTCCTGCAATTAGTCCCAGGATCAGGGGAAGTCCGCCAAAAATCGAATGGACGAAATCTGGAAAAATACCCAGTATGGCTTTGAATGGGGTTAATGCCATCGAAAATACTGTCTTAAATACCCCTGAGATCCCATTGGTATCAGAAATATTTAAGATTTCGCTCAGGATTTCCGCGAAATGTACGGGGGAATTAGTTGATAATAATGTATGTATCTCTGCAGTCGTCCTTGCGACTTGTAGATCATACGTTTCTTTTGATGACGAGAGCCTTGTAGGCGTCTGAAGAAGCACTGTTTTCATTCTGCTTAAAGTATCTATTCGAATAGAAGTAATTTTCAAATTGGGCCATGCCCTTGCCTCCCTGTCTGGAAAGGAGCTGGGGAACAAAGAACGTCCACAGCACTTGACCTTCGCCGTCGTAGTGACTAGATAAGGAGTCCCGGGCATAAGACTACAACATCTGCGGTCTACAATAAGAATGTAACTCCCATTATAGAGTCTTTGAAAGAATGGTTCTATTTCAGTTGCAGGTGCGCCTTGCTGGTGACATGAAAGGTTATATGAATTCCCTTCACAGGCTCCGTGCAAACTAATACCGTTACACAGAAGCGTGCCGCTTAGTGACATAGCACAATTGTTGCCACTAAGAAACACTTTCTGTCCTTTATTACTGACACATGCATGTGAATAGGGCAGGTTCCAAGTTGTTTTAAGGTACCCCTTTCCCAATTTCTCGTACATGCCAGCCTGTATATATTTTTGGCAGTATTGAAACCTGAAGGTTGAGATTGGAATATTTATGATTCCGTGTATTATCCATTCACTGACAGGTCGTTCTGACATTGTCATTGGTAATCTTTCTAGTTTTTCAATGCTCAAGATTGTATAATCAGCACCCTTTTGCGCCATACCGATTTGTCTATCAGTAAGGTTAAAGATTTGGAATAGGGACGTTGTGTTGATTAAACGCCAAGGCACATAGCCTGAACGCAGATTTTGTAACGTCCAGCCAAGCTGTAAAATAGAACGCAATTGTGACTGACCATGTTGTAATAACAGTAAGTCTTGCGATAATATATCGATTGCTGAAGACACAATGCTGTCCAATGAAAAAATTCTGGAGGACAGAGTCATTAACCCATTGTCCACTACAGAAAGTGATTTTTCCAAATTGATACGGTCAATTTCCCGTATTCTTTCTGCTGTTTCAATTTGAGTAACCTTCCAGGCCTCATTGTATGCTGCATATACAGAGGCTGCTATGAAACGCTTTTGACGCTGTTTGCGTGGTCCCAGAATGAAATCACGCAAGTCAGCACCATCAGTAAGTAAAGTTAGGTGTTGCTTAATTTCAGGCAGTGTGGAAGTTTGTAGCCATTGAAGGCATAATTTGCCCACACTGTAGGTTGTTATTATCCCTGGGTGATGTCTTTGGGGATATCTAGGGTCTGGCCTGGTCATTTTGAAACCCTGTGTTTTATTCAGGAATCTGTCTTGACAGTTATTTGTATCTGTTGGCCAGATCAACCACTGTTTCCAATCAGGATGTGTTCTGTTTTGGTTTAATATATAGTGTACGTCTATCTCTTCATCTGTATCAGAGCTATTGCTAAACATTATTGGTTTTGGAATAGACGGTTTATTTAAATCTTTGATTTTGGCTAAGCCAAGACAGGTGGTTTGTTGAACAGTGTCATTTAAAAATATCATTTGTTCTGGGATCATGCAGGCTCTAAACAAAGCTTCTAAACCCTGTACTTGCCATTCTTTTGTACCCCAAACACTTTTCAAATCAACATTATTGTCCCAATAATCAAATCCAAAAGTATTCATTTTTTCAAAGAATGAATCTGAATATATCAATTTTGTGTTGGTTATCATGGTTTTCATCCCTGTCTTGTTTGACAATTTAAAATAAAATGTTTCAGCATTACTTGTGTTAAAACCTGAAAAATATGAATATTTGTCATACACGGTTCTAGAGCTCCCTTTTGGAGGTGTAGCACAATGTTCCCATTGATTATAATTCAAAACATTTCTAGGTTGTGCAGATTTATGTAAAACATGGTTACCGTAATGGTTATAGCAATACATACTATCATAATTTGTAGGACCTTGCAAATAATCATGTTTTGTAAATTTAGCAGACATTACTAAGTCAGACATCATATTATTAATGCTTTCGAAGTCCCAATCATCAGCAAATGAGTTTGGTTTTGCAAAGTCACTCAAGGAGATCTTGATTTGGTGTGGATATTTCAGGATCTCGACCGGACCATAAATTTCATAGTCAGTGTTGTCCCAGGCTACCCCACCAGGTATAGGATTGGCTGTGAAGTTGGCTGAAGAAAGTTCTCTTTTCTCGACGTGTGAAGATGTGTGTGGTTTGAGGACCAAGTTGATGTTCTGACTTGCTGTGTCCATTTTAGCATATTTTCCCTCAATGAAGCGTCCCAAAGTAAATACCATGATGAGCCAAAGTATGAGGATAAATGCACCAAAACCCACCCAAAATTCAATCCATGGAGAAACCAGATATGTTTCTTTCAGTTGTTTCAAAAGTTCCTTCGCTTTGTCTTTAAAGGATTTTGATGATGGCTGTGTCTTTGATTCACTGAAGCCTTCAGAGGAATCATCGAAGTTGATGAAGTACCCGGATGCAGTTCTGTCAATTGTTCCAATTGCTTCAGGATTTTTGTTTCTTGCATTGTCACTCGGTACTTCATTGTAGATTGGTGTGTCTCTGCTAAATGTTTTTATTTGGGTTTTCAGAGGTCTTAGTTCTATTGCATTGTTGCATAGTCCTTGTTGTTCTTCTGTAGGCGTTTCGAATGTGATGAGCCTCTTCGTTAGGACCTCTGTATTGGTAGCAAACCTTGGTGTTCTGCTACTTATTGGGAGTCCACTTGGCCTGCTGTTTGTTATCGGCCACATGTTGTGGTTTTACCAGGTTGATGGATACAACTCGGTTCTCCTTTTTTCCAGCAAGTGGCGGTAGTACAACTGATCTTGTCCCGTTGACAGACAAGACAGGAACTGCTTTTCTGTAAGAAGGCCCAAATTCCTTCTTTACCGCGATCTTCTCCCTGACTAGATCCCCGACTTTTGGAATCCAGACAGGTCTTGCTGGGACAGGTGGTGATTCTTCAGTGGTTGTTGGCTGTTGTTTCAACTGTATGTTGCTCAGGTCTTTTCTTGTTTTGTTTAAGTCCTGCAAAATAGCCAAACGGTCTTTGACATCAAAGGTTTTTTCTTTCACCACTGAAGTCTGACTATCAAGGTCAGAGATAATCATTCTAGTTCCAAATAATAATTCGTACGGACTGAATCCCTTCAGAGAATTTCTTGGCAAGTTATTTAGACTACGTTGGACACTTATTAGATGTTTGACCCACCCAGCTCCCGAACCTAATATCCTTTCTATTATAGATTGCTTTCTGCCTTGGTTTTTTCTTTACACCATCCCGTACCCTCAGGAAGGAAGTGAGAAGATTCCCGCTGGGCTGTGCTCATTTGGCCATGTTTCCCCCCAGGCTGGTGTGCCTGAGTGAAAACAATGGTCAAACGTAACATGCTCTTAGCGTATATGCCATTTAGACTCGCAAATCTTTGTATAACAGTCCGGACGTCAGCCGAGTGCTGAGGATCTACATTATAAGTGGAAATTAGCCTGTATATGTTAATCGCAAGCCATTCTTTTTACTGGTGATGTTATCTGCAGTCAGATTCCACCGTATTATATTTTTTCTCTCCCCACTGCGATTTCTGTTGCAGTTTGGGCAGTTTTTTACAAACATGGTATGATGTAGGCTCATGCCTGGCCACCACTACCGTGATTGTAATTCTTCCAGAGAATCTTTTAGTTTGAGGTGTCCAAGACCCTCACCCATATGTGCGTCTGCGATTAACAAGTGTCTCCTGTCCATGTTTGGAATCACTCTATCCCCCACTCCAGGGATTCGAGCAAAAGGGACGGAGTTTGCATCGATTATGTATGTATAATTGAGTGGATAGTTGATCGGTAACGCTGAGCAGTCGCCTTTTGATGACGTTTTCACCGCCAGCAATGTTTCACCGTCAATGTATTTTAATGTACGCTTTTTTCGAACTACGGGAGCCGATTTAGTGGCTGCCGCTGCGGCTGTTTCAGCCAATGAATTCCCTACAACGTGAACGCCATCACGTTGATGACTCAGTGAGTGAGTCACGTGAGTCTTTGGTAGTTCTTTTTGTAAAAGAGCTATTTGTTCCCAGAGCAGTCTCTGCTTTATTGGTGCATCTGTGTCATCTTTGTAACCGTTTTGAATCCATGTCTGCAAATCCTTGTTGTATGATTTGACGCAGTAATACGAATCTGACACTATAAGTGTCGGAAATTCGCGATCCGCATTATCTAGCGCCATTTTCAAAGCTATTATTTCAGTTTGTTGTTCTGAATTAGTTTCTACTGAGTGTGATTTTGTTAATAGAGGTCTTAGTTTACCTCCGCGCCACACTTCTTTTGTAATCTCACATGTGGGGTTGTATGCTTGTTCTCCCCAAACGGAGGGTTGAGCATGTCCGTCTGTATAGATTACACAGGCGTAATGTCGTAGAGGCAGAATGTCGATTGGCAGAGGATACGTCTTTTCATATTCTAGATTTTTAGAAAATTGTCAACCATGCTATGCTTGATAATTCATATCCTACGTACAAGACTGTCAGATGGGAAATTCTGGACTTTTTAAAGTTGAATTTGTAACCCTCTGCAGCGAACCCAAGTATTATGGTGTTCACCCTTTTCAAGTGAGTCTCCAAGTCATCATCTGTTAAGTAAATGTCATCGACACAGGATAATGCTTCATCATCATATAGTTGTAGTAATTCTGTTACTCTCGCTGAGAATACCCCCGGGCTGTTCTTGTACCCCTGGGCTAACCGACAGAATTGTTTTTGAGTGCCATTTACTGAGAATGCAGTTAAATATCTGCTCTCTGGTGCTATGTTTTGACAAAAGAATCCATTGGAGATGTCCAAGGTTGTTTTGTATTTTTTTTGCGCACTATGTTATTCATTAGTGCAGCACTGTGTGAGTTTTGCACTGCAAAGGTTTTGCAACATGTGTTAAGGTGTCGGTAATCCAAAACTAGACGATATGAATTGTCTGGTTTGGAGACCGGAAACAAAGGATTGTTCATTTGTGAGGTGCAAGTTTCAATCACCCCCTGGTATTCTAGCTGATCTAGTATTTCATTTACTTGTTTTTTAGCTTCTTGCTTAATTGGGTACTGCCTTTGTGCAGTAGGTTGTGATTTTAACTGGATTTTGTGAGGAGGAGAATCCTCATCCCATCCTACATGATTTTTATATAAAGCAGGTGCTAAGGCCACTGCCCACTTTCTAGCAAGTGTATATTTTTTATGAATCGGGATTTGATTCGAGAAGGCAGGCATAATTACTTCTTCGCCATGAGGGCTTCGCCACGTTTGCTGCTTCACCTTTTATGTTGGCTAATAATATAGCCGAGACCTGCTTGAAGTCTTTTAGTAATTTCATACCAAGAGTTAAAGCAGGTTCTGGACCGTATTCATCTTGAATTTGTTTTAGCACATCTGGTATTACCGAAATGGATGGAACACCGTGCGTTTTTGTGTAGATGGAAGCAAAGACTGTAACCCAAGTGTCACAGTCCTCAATGTGTGGTGCGATTCCCATTGGGAGACATATAGTCAGAATCCTGTGTTTTTCTAATGGGGTGGTGTCAGGAAACACCGCCTCTATTTGGGTGATTTTCTGTGCCAACCAGAATGGTATCTGTTCCCGTTTAGCTGGAACTTTACCTAGGCAGGATTGGATGTTCTGTGGTGTAATTTTATTTGTGTTCCCCTGGTGAGGGGTCAGCTGTGGAAGTTTAATCGCTGGCTGAATTGTTGAAGTCCGCATTACATACTGAACTAATTGTCTATGAATTTTTATTAATTGTTTTAGTTGTACTAAAAGATCTGCTGCAGGCATTCTTTCGAAGTCTGGATGTGGTGTGTATCCGGCTAGTACCGGCCACGTTGCTCCTGGTCTACCTAAAGGACCGAGCCTGGTAATGTGATTGTTATGTATTAGGGCGCCATCAAATAAGAGCAAATGCTCTTGGAATTTGAGTGGTACTTCCACCTCCTCGAAAGGAGTGTACTCATTAGGAGGTTCCTCTACTTTGTAATAGTGGAAGTACTTTGTTACAGCATTTGCTGCTGGAAAATGTATCCATGTATAATATACCTCTGTCTGCCGATATTCGTGTGCCTCAATTACGAATATGACTGTGCCACCTCTAGGTGTCAGTCCATTTTCTATAAGCTTTAGGGTTATAGATCTCCTTTTAATGACCGGAATGAGTTTTATATCCGGGTCTGCTGCTTGCATCGTAGCATCAGCATCTGCGAGTTCAGTTGCTAATCTAACTGCCTCTCTTTCATCATCACTTTCAGTCATTTTACTGACCGGATGGTATTATAGCTGTTTGCAGATCAGGTTTCTTTATGGAAACAGAGATTAGATGCACAATATTTTGGAACAGTGTATCCTTCAGCGTTGACTATACCAAGAACCATACATAGGAGTTCCCTCCTGCGAGGTTTTGGAGGATATAACCTTTCACCCACTCCAGACGTCTTTGGAGTATAATGGGAAAAGGGGTCTGAGTGAGAAAGCACGACTGAGTTACTCTAAATGTCTTACGTTAGTTTTATCGCCCTTTCCAAACGCGTTGGGCGCCATGTAGTGTAGCTCCTATCTTCCCAATAGGCTCTGCGCATTGGAATAATACCTACAGCAGTAAAGGCCTAGGCCAGACGTTAACTAGGTCTACTACTGTCGATACTAGACTTAAGTTTTGGGTTTGCCAGCGTAACTCAGAGTTCGCTAGAAACTTTCTCGAATGTTCAAGGAGGAATTAACTTCCCTGATTAGACAAGAAGGGATTTAGTTTCTGACAACCATAGAACATGACAACTTTGCTCTCCCCTAATCAAGAGTCAATCTCAAGAGTCGTGTGAGCACAAGGCAATTATTTTACTCAGTCAGTACGTGCATTCTTAGTCTCATCAGATTTGTAGAGAAAAGGAAGAGACGGGCGTGTTCAATAAAAAGGTGTTATTTATTGATCAGTCTCGTTTCTCGTACAAGAGAAATGGATCGATATTATTGCAATACTTATAGTTAAGTAAAGTGCATACATTAAAAGCAATAGTATAAAATAATACTGTAAAAACATTGATATGGTTTCTGAGCCATATGATGTTTGAAATGATTAAAATATATTTACATACATATATACATTTGACTAAACGTACTCAACTGGTGTTTCTAAATACGCCTACCCCGTGTACCTGACCTAAGTCTAATGCGTGGGCGGGAATAGAAAGTTACAGTTTAAGTTAAGTTTGTTTTTGCCAAGTGAATAACTAAAGAATTCTCTGTGAGGGGTTATTCAGTTCTGTACCTGGAAGTTAGGATGAATGAGGAATGGTATCTCTTTCTCTGCTCTCGATATTCCAGGCTGCCTGCGAGGGCTGCCCAGAAGCGCCGGTGCTGGGTCTCTCGGCTTGAGATAGCAGCGCGTCTCTCAGCGCGTCAGGAAGGCGGGGCTGCTGCCAGCGGGGTCTGCTTCTGCTCTCGGCTTCGGCAAGTATGGCTGCTCTGTCTTGTCACCACGCGTGTGTTTGCATAGGGCAAGATCGGCAATATTTATACCTTAAAGGTGCCGAGATTGACGTAAGGATGGACATAGATACGTCAATAAAGATGTCATACGACTTGCTCGTTAGCACATTCTTTACTAAAGTTCTCTGTGAAATCAAAACAATGGCCGCACGGATTTTCCAGGTTGTCATAGGTTTGATTTGTTATGAGAACGTCGTATGCCTTATCAGGGGCTGGAGGAATGTCGCTTGTCTAATTAGAGCTCAAGCGTTATGACCTAATCAGATAACACGTTCCTGTGCCGTAGTGTGACTGCGTCAGATAACGGTATCTGCATCATGGGGGCTGTTCTTGCCTCATGGGCTGACTGTTAGTTAACTTGATAGTTAGTTTAACCAGAATAGGGTCAGGAATAGGGGGATCGATTCAGAACCTATAGGAATACACGACAGTTGAGTTTGTTTTGTTTTGTGCTATATGTGAGTCGTACCGGTACAGTATGTGTGATGAGAAGGCAGTCACACAAGATGTTTGTTCTGCTTCAGTTGTGATATC
This sequence comes from Lissotriton helveticus, assembly GCF_964261635.1. Lineage (NCBI taxonomy): Eukaryota > Metazoa > Chordata > Amphibia > Caudata > Salamandridae > Lissotriton > Lissotriton helveticus. The sequence continues at coordinate 493,630,604 of NC_136070.1, forward strand.
GCCGTGTATCACAAGTGATATCGCCGTGTATCATGTGTTGTGGTCGTGCAACACAGTGTTGTGGTCGTGCAACACAGTTTTAGGGCTAGGTGTGAATCTTGTATAGTGAGGATTATCTAAGAAATTTGATCAGCATGAGAATAGGGACAAAGCGCCTGTTATAAAACTCACTGTGATAAGAGTATTAGTTATATTCAAGCTTGAGTGAAGAGTAGGGTAACGTCGGTACATGATTATCTATAAACAGGTGAGAATCCTGTACGGGTACATGTTTTATATCTATAAACAGGTGAGAGTCCTGTACGGGTAACGTCGTTATTTTGCTAACGGTGCATGATATCTATAAACAGGTGAGAGTCCTGTACGCGTTTCATGCGTGTTTGAAGTTAGGGAAATTTTCCGTGTGAAAGTGCGTGATTGTTTTGTAAGGTATGTTCAAGTTGAACTTTGAAATGTCACTTGGTTGTGCATTCTGAGGGAGATGAGTTCATATTTTACTTGTTAGAAGGGTAGAGTAAAAAGATTACTGTACTGGCAAATGAAAAATATTCTATGGGAATAGCGCCTTATATTCCGAGAATGAGAATACTTGAATGCATGTAAAACTATCCTAATTAGAAGAAGCAGGCAGATGAGTTCGTTTTATGTATTCACTAAATTGTACCAAAAGTAAGGTACTTAGGAAAGTTCAGGATAAAGTCTGTACCATTCTAAGACTTTTTAAGATGTTGTGCAGTGTTTAAATACACTAAAAAGCACTACGCGCTATTTAAATTAATTGAAAAGTGCCCCGATCGAAAATTGTAAGGGAGGGGCTGATTTAGGAGTGAAAGCGTGTGAGGAGAGACTGAAGCTGCAGCAGCTGCATACGTCAGAAACAGCCGCGCTCGGATTGGCTAGAGCGTCTGGGTTGTTATAGAAAAGCTGCCCTCTGATTGGTTAGAAAGTCCAAAGCCTTATAACAAAGCAGTGAGAGAATTATTTGATTTGGGTGATCTTGCAATGATTAATTGTACCACTACAGTCATCCAAATTGCTTATAAATTAAAGTGTCCCCGATTTTAAATTCCTTATTTAAAAGCAATTACGCGAATAAATAACGCCAATATTATAACTTAACTAAATAAATTATTTCAATTTAAACAGAGTGCCCGATTTGTTCTTTCCTTCGTTTTGACAGTGTTAAAACAGTTGAACACGAAGAAAAAAAGATTAAACTAAAAACGGAGTTGTGAACGAAGGAGCCGCCTTTCTATTGGCTCAGGCCCCGACTCGTCATAGAATAGCCGCGCACCCATTGGCTGGTGATGCGCAGCGTCATAAGGGAGCCGCGACAGGATTGGTTGAGGCTCGAGTGGGCTTTATAATGGCCAATTAGAATCACCACTGTCTGCCGAGAAAGTGTCTCACTACTCTCAATTTCCCTCGCTACAATAGCTCTGTTGTTTAGAACTGGGCTGATGTGTGTGGCAAGTAAATTCAACAAAAAGCACATTCTGTAGGGGAGGGGCCGTTTACCGTGTGAGGAGCGAAGGGGAGAGCTGCCAGCTGCAGCGGCTGCCTACGTCACAGCCGCCGCGCTCCCATTGGACAGAGTGTCACTGCATCATAACGGGGCTGCTCTCTGATTGGTTAAGAGAGCCAAAGTGTCACAGTAGAGCTGTAATGTGATTCGCTGTTAGCGCTTCTATGTTTGGAGTGGTTGCCTACAGAAAATAATATTAAGATTTAATAAGTGTCCCCAAGTTTACAAGAAAACACTTTAGATAAAATAGATAAATTTCCGTTTCATGTTTCCTCCTTATCGCGCTATTGTGTATTGTATAAAGCGCGAGGGGAAAGGGAAAGACTGTAGGGCAGTGTAAGTCTCGGCAAAATGGTATTGTGATTGGTTGAGACATATACCGTGCTGTGATTGGCTAAATATTGTAAACACCACATTGTAATTGACTGGAGCTGCCAATTTGTTTATAAATGTCCCCGATTTGGTTTACTTTTAATTGCTACAAATGATGTGCATGTCGAGCGATTACACACTATGCTAAAATTACACTTTGTAAAATGAGGCAAATAGCGGAGAACTAAAAGCCACAGAAGTTCTGTGCTTCAAAGCCGCTGTGCTCTGATTGATAGAAATACTGTCGCGTCAATACCTGAACCGCCCTCTCATTAGGTGAGGTATCGGAGTGTCTGCGCTCTGATTGAGCTTCTTCTTTTGTGAAGGATTGTGTGTTGATTGAAACTTGATTAAGGCTCTACACATTTAGGAAGGAGCCGTCCTCCTATTGGTTAAGAACTTGACACATCACAGAGGAGGCGCGCACCTATTGGCTTGTAAACAAGACGCGTCATAGAAGAGCTACACATCTATTAGCTAGTGACGCGCAGTGTCATTAGGAAAGCCACGACCGCTTTTGCTCCCTTTTTCCTCGACGCGTTAATGTTTTAAAGGGAAAAGCGTGTTGTGGCTGATGTAAGAGAGCGAGTGTACACTAAAATAAAATTACATAAATAATAATAAAATAAATATTACGGCTTTCGTTTTCCTTCCTAGCCGCGCTATTGTTCGTGTCATAGCAGATGAGAAAATAGAGATTGCAGTGGGCAGTGTGTTTCAGCGAAGGGAGAGTGTGATCGGCTAGAACATTACCAACAAAAGCTGGGATTGATTGAAGTGTAGGGTGTGTCACAGCTGATACAGCTAATACATGTTTTGGTTTTGGAGCGGCTGGGAAATATCGCGCATTGTATCTAAGTCAAAGTTACCGTGTACTGATTAGCTTAATGGTCCAGGGAAGCAGCGCTGTGATAGGCTGAAAGAATAATAGATGCTGCATTTTCATTGGCTGAGACATTTGCAGAAGTGCTGTGATTAGCAGAAATGTTTCAGCAGCGCGAATTGTGTCTGCTGAATTATTTACAATTTGGCAAGTGTCAAGTGCTGTAATTAAGCTAAGATTTACTGTAAGTGTTTTTAGTTTTGTTCTTTCTTTGATGTGAGAGCCCAAAACTGATCTAAAACGATAAATTTTATCACAGAGGTGTGATTCATGGTTGTTGGGGTCATTGATTGCAGTATAGCAATTACCAACACCCTATTAAAGACAAGAATAGGGGGATATACGTAGTCAGTAAAGAATTTGCAGCTGACAATAGAAATGAAAATACAGTTGTAGAGCCCACCAAGGAAAGAACAAGATTTGGCAACATTAGCAACATTGTATCACATTTGGTGATTTGTGATTTCCAAGTCAAATTAAATTATTAGTTTAAAGAAATTAACAGAAGGAGTCTAAAGGTTTTTGTAGCCAAACGTTTTATTTAAATTAAAAGCAATTAGATCAGGATTTCTTTTTTTCACAGATGTTGATGCAGAAAGGTGTGTAAGTGCAAATAAATACAAATTAAAATTAGCTAATCACATTTAGGTGTTTTGTTGTTGTAAATTAAATATTTTATATTGTTGTTTTTGCAAATTAATGTTTTTCTTTCCAGGTTTATAAAAATTTTAGTGATACAGGTAAATTAGGAGAAATATTAAATTGACTGAGTTATAAGGTTTTCTATACCTAATAGTGTTAAATTAATTAATTAATTGATCAGCAAACGCTGCAAGACAAATTTAGAGAGTACATTTACCAAATTATTTAAGGAAAATGTCTTCCTTGTATAAGAAAATGAAAAAGGTTGTTGCTAAATGTGAAAGTAAATTAAAGATTCCCAAATTAGCGAATGTAAATAATAAAAGTGTCAGAGTAGAAAATATTGATCAGTGTAAAAATGATGTTGTAAATATTGATCAGAACAGGAATTCAAGAAGACTCCCAGAACAGATTAATGTAACGCCAAAAATACCAGATCAGATTAAAAGAGTCCCAGCTCAAACTTCTTTACAAATTGACGTGACAGAAAAGCATGATGAAATGTCCGGTACTTCTGGAATTAATATTCCTGATCATGTGAATTCATCAAATGATTTGAAACAGTCCATGAAATATATGGAAACAGTGACAGTCCCTGTGCTGGGAAAGGATGAAATTAGTTCCGCAGTTTTAAAGGTCCCATTAACTGAAAAGGTTTATTCTATTGTACTTGAAATTGAACTAGTAGGTATTGCAACTCAGCAAGAAACAGAGATGACTTCAGTTCTAGCAGGTGAGAAGTCTGATACTGATCTAATTGAATTGACACAGTCAGATGAGTCAAAATTATGGTCAAATGAAAAGGAAACTGAGATAAATGAGCTAAATAAAGAGCTAAATTTACAACGACAGGTAATGATTCAAGAGATTGAGATGGCTTCATTGTCATTGCAAATTTTTGTTAATGAGCAAACAGACAAAACAGATACAGGATTAAATATAGAACAAGAAAACAGACCACAAAGAATAAATGTACTTCCAGAATTTTGGAATGAAAATGATGGTCTTTTGAGTGAAGACATTAAAGTAAAGGATACAATTGATCAACAGATTGAAACATTGACTTCTGCAGGTTCACTTATCAGAAATGCAAATTTAATTAAAGGATTGATTGGTAACATTCAATTGGCAGAAAGGATTGCTGGCTTGATAAGTGCAGCATACAAAAAGAATGATGAACATGCTTTGAGTTCACTAATACTAACAGCTGTAGTTGAAACATGGCAGGTAGTCAAAGACTTACAAGATGAAGCAACTCATGAGGAGAAAAACACATGGTTAACAAACACATGGTTGAGTGCAGATTGTAGACAGCGAGATGAGGATGAGATTTGGACACACAAAGATGGTAGAGTAGTTTTACCAAATAACATGATTACTGACATGGACAGAATGTACCATAAATTTGCAAAATTTCTTTACCAGAGGTGTCTGGCTTGTCAGCAAGTGAACACAATTAAGAGAACAGTTGTGGGAATGGAAACAGAATTACAGGAGAGTGGTTCATTGACCAGATTACAAATGGATTACTGTGAGATGGCACTGCGTGACAAACTGTGCTACATTTTTGTGATTTACTGTTTGATTACAAAATGGGTTGAAACATTTCAGATGCGACATGATGAAATTACTGTTGCAAATTTACCAGATGGCAAAAGACATATTGAAAACAGACTGCTCCATTGTACAGATAGAATAGAAATTTCAGGTGTTGAGGAGCACGAGAATGTTACTATAAAAGACAGAGATACAAAAATGTGCCTAGCTACAGGTATAAAGTGGACAGATGTCCTTCCACTTGTTTTGATGTTTCTGAGAAACACTACTGATAAAAAAACAGATTTAAGACCACATGATATTGTTATGGACAAGGTCATGAGTCAGGCATTCATACCAGAGAAAAGAATGATGACTATCAATGATAGCATCAATTTGGAGAACTGCAGGAATTTATCAGATGAAATGATTTCTGTGTCTGATGAAGATGAAACTGAAGTGCAAACAAGAGAAAAAGAGCAAGCACTTGAACTGTTACCAGGAAAAAGGATCAGGAAAAAGGTTCGTCTAAAAAGAAATTGTCTAGTGCCAAGGTGGCAGAAAAGGAGGCCAGTCAGTCTTGTCACAACAAATGCAGAGAAGTGCAAAAGACTGAAGAGGTGGATTGACACTGGCCATACTTTTCGTGTATCTACACCTGAAAATCCTGATGAGGATAGTGTCATCATTGCTGATTCAGATTCTGAAGAAGAGCCTGAAGAGAATCCAGATCTTGAAGATCAACAAGTTGGTCGATATTTGGAGAACACGAAAAGAAAACAAGCCTTGAATGAAGAAGACTTGAAATTTGTGACTGAAGACTCAGAAATTGACGAAGATCTGCTAGAAAAAGAAGCAGAAGAAGAATGTGATCAGATTGTGATTCAAGACCAGGAGAGTATTGAAAAGCAGAAAAGTAGCTCTGAAAGCAGGAACAGGAATTCTGAAACTGGGAAGTTGAAGGTAATTGAAGAAGAAGAAGACGAATTGCCAAGTACCAGCTACAAAAATGATGTTCCTAACGGAGTGAAGCTGCTGAGTAAAGAAGTACCTGAGTCCAGAATGAAAATTTCTGACACTGAAACTGATGAGAGCGATGAAAATTCTCAAATAAGGAAATTCAGAAAAGGAGCTTGGAGAACAGAATGTAATGTGACCAAGCAAAAGAAGAAATTACCAAGAAAAAGTGATAACTGGTTAGGAGAAAATGAAGGCCTAAAATTCAAATTGAGATACAGATCAAAGAAACAGATTGATGAAAAATCAAGTCAAAAAGATTCTGAAAAGAAAAGTGAGGCAGGAAAGAAAATAGAAGTGATACCTGTAATGGAGGAAAATAATCACAGTCAGAAAGAGATTGAAAACAAAAGTGACAATGATTGAAGTACATACCTGTTAAATTTTTAGGTTTTCTGTTTTTGGCATAAGGCTGAAGAAAATGTGTTAGGTGACACAAGGTTGAAGAAATTCTGTTAGCTGAAAAATTAATTTGTGACATTAGGTCGAAGAATAACTGTTAGAAGGTTTAAGTATATAAAAAAAAAAAAAAAAAAAACATTTTGAAAAAGGGGGGTGTTAGAAATTTTTTGAAAATTTAGACAAATTTTTTTTAACATTTTTTGTTTTATTTTTCTTTGCAAGTTTAATGAAAATACATTCAACAAGCTCAAGATGCTTAAAATTAAATAAATGTTGTAAGATGTCTGATATATATGTTCCTAATAATTCTGCTTTGGTAAATTTAGGTTGTTATTGTTCTTTTAGAAATTAACAAGGAGAAGTTTAAGGTTAATATGACAAGCAAGATACTGACACTTTATTAGTTATAGTTTTTACAACACTTTTATTAAAGATCAGTTGCATGTTACACAAGAGAAAGAAATAGAACTAGAGGGGTTTCTTAAAACTCAAAATGAGAATTGTAGATAAACTGATGAGATAAGTCTTTAGAAATACTAACACAGGTGAAATTGAATCATGTTCATCTTAGATAAATTTTTTGATAACATTTTTGGTGTGGTTTGGTGATTTTAAAATCACCAGATGGGGGAGTTGATGGAGCGAGATTCAGAAATAATTTTTATTTCAACTCGTGAAGTCACACTTCCATAAATAAATTAATAATGCTAATAATTTGTGCTGTGTGTGTACTAATTCATTCTAGTTTAAAGTTGCATTTTCACAGAACACGCGGGAAACTAACATGTGTGCTCATAAATGTGCATTATGTTGCATTCTCATGTATGTGGAAAATAATAAATTAATTTGTCTATTGTTATGTCATAACTAATAGCAGCTGTTTTTAAATAATGGCATGTGCTTATTTTGCTTCCCTTGTCTATGTGGTGTCACTATATTCTTTATAGGTGCATAAAGAACCCTGCTGGATTCAATGAAGAATGGTAGATATAAAATGCTGCCTTATTTGTGCTTTACTGCTAGGTAATTTAGACTAATGGGTTAATTATTAGCAATGATGGGAGGCAACAGAACAAACTGTATTTCTTGCATTAATTATTCTTTGTGTTTGTTTATATAATAGTTTTACAAATGAAGCTTAGAGATGGCTGCAGAAAAATAGTACACTTTTAAAAGAGGCGCAGGAGAGGTGGCGCAGAAAAATGACGCTTTCTGAAAGAGGCCTATTGATGAAAAAGGCTCAAGAGAAAATAATTCTGAAAGGATGGAAAAAGCCTCTGAGCTTTTATTTTGAAAGGTTTTGGAATGAACTGCTAAAAAGATGACTCTTTGGAGAAATTTGCTAACGTTTGCTAACGTGCCACGGGAGTTCAGAGCGAACAGGCTCAAGGTTGAAAGGAAGAATCGTGCTTTCGCTACAAAATGTAGCAGCCTAAGGAAGAGCTGCCAAGACTTCTACATGAACAATGAACTAGTGAATTTGCCCGGGCATGTAAGAAGGAGGTGTCACAGTTTACTGTGGCACGAGGTGGCTCAGCCAATGGAGAACTAGAATTCGTCTGCTGGAATGTGAAAAATAGTTAGCTCAGCTTAATTTAGGGTATAAGAATGGGTTCAGAGAACAGATAGTTGGCTTACGCTCGAGAATTCTGGAGGACGTGTTATGCTGATGGACTTTACACGTGAGGAAAGGAGTTTTTTATTAATTACTTTATTTCTAGGTGATGAGGGTAGAGACAGAGAGATAGTTAGGATTTTGGAAATGCTTAATTTTACTTATTCCTGCTAATGAATAATAATTCTTGATTTATGCTCTTTTTATTAATACTGAATAAATCTTTCTTTATGACATTTTCTAATGCTTGTTTAATAAAATTCCAAAACCTAAGTTTTACTAGATGTGTTTAAATAAACTTTCTAAAATGACAAGCTGGTCTTGATTATTGTGGATAGTTTAAACAACATATTTAGATCTTATCGCCTCATGATTCAGTCGCTCTATTGTTGATATGGGCCTAGTGTTGTAATGTAAGTTTTGTGGTAGTAGATAGTGTCATTTGTGCAATATTTTGGTGAGAGCGCTGGATCAATTTCCCCCTGAAGGGGCCGTATAATAGGACTTGCGTATCCTGGTTAGTCTAGCTCACCCCAGGGAATGTCATCATTAAGCCCTGTAATTTGGGAGGAGAGTCTGAACACCCAGTTTTGCTGTTTCTTAAAGAGAGCTTCCTTGCATATTTGAGAGCGGGATTCCAGGATGGTCCAGTGTAGGTCATTGACTGTGTGACTCATTGATGTAAAGTGGGCACACACCTTAGTATTTGTCTTCTTGCATCTAAGGTTACTCCTGTGTTCCGCTCTCCTAGTATTAACAGGACTAGTTGTCATACCCACATATTTGAGTTGGCATGGGCAGGTGATGAGATAGAAGCAACTGTGTGTATTACAGTTGACATCCTTGGTCTGTGTACATGTAAAAGTATCTGTTAGTGTCACCATTTTGGTTGCAGTGGTCAGTGGGCAAAGAGTGCATTGCTAACAAGGGTAGTGGTCAACCACCAGGAGCAGATTCCACAGCTGTTGTTGTTGGGGCTTCCCCCATTTAGGTCTGGTGTTGATCAGCATGTCTTCAAGGTTTGCTGTTCTTTTAAAAGCGAATCTTGGAAGGTTGGGTGCAAGTTCGCCTAGGGACTGTTTCACAAAATGTTATATGAAATAACAAGACCTATAGTCATGAAGGAGGTGTCTGTCGCTGTAAGGGCAATATTCTAAGGCCAAACTATGTTGATAGAAAAGAGAAGCAGGGTCCTTTGCTTGACTCTCCTGTTTTGAATCTTGTGTTGGAGAGATAACATTAAAAACACTATTACCTCCCACACATTTTTAATATAGGTCTGATAGTTTAAGGAATGGAGAACATAATTATAATTACACACACTATAAAAACCCCTGCTTGATTGATTTTATTGTAGAAATGCCTTACAGTAAAATAAATACGGTAGTGGCGGATCACCTAAACAAGATGGGGCATTTCATAGCTTTGACTAAATTACATACTGCTATTGAATTAGCACCCATTTTCTCACAAAAATTATTCAATTGCATGCCGTTCTTAGTGGGATCATAACTGATCGAGCCACTCAATTTACCTCACATTTTTGGAAAAAGGTATGTTCAGTGATAAAAATAGATGATCACTTATCTACTAGCTTTCTCACAGAAACTGATGGTAAAACAGAACACTTAAATCAAACTTTAGAACAATATCTTAGGTGCTTAGCAATCACTCATACTGAAGATTGGAGCAGGCATTTGTGGATGGCCGAAATTGTTTACAATAATTCAGAACATGCTGCCTTGGGCTATTCCCTTACTATTGCACAAATGGTTATCATCCCAACATTCTTCAATTTGAATGTCCAGCAGCCTCCAATCACCTTTCAGTGCAGGAGTATCACATGAACCTACAGTACATTCTAAAATCTGCTAAAGAACACCTTGAGTTAGCACTACGCAGGAGTACGCTTTATGCTGATACAAAGCAATCCACAGAACCTCAGTATCAAATTGGTAACAGAATTTATTTATCCATGAAACATTTGACATCAAAAGGCAATCAACAAAATAAAACCAAAATTCATAGGGCCATACCCTATCAGGAAGATAATTAACCCAGTGGCTGTTCCATCGGAACTTTGCTCAACACTCTGGTTACATCCCGTATTCCATATTTCATTACTCAAACCCTGCCATCCAGAAATGCATCTAGAATCTGCTCCAGCTCCCATTAAAGTAGATTAAATCAAATGTGTACTTGATTCTAAGAAAATACGAGGTCTAGTCTACTACTTAATTGACTAGAAAGGGTTTGGTCCAGGGGAAAGGTCTTGCAAACCAGCTATTCATCTCCATGCACCACAATTACTTCGCTACTTCCACAGACAGAATGCCATCAAGCAAGGCTTCCCACTGAGACAACGGTTATCAAAAGGGGGAACTGTCATGGCCATCCGGTTTACAGCGTCATGTGTTTCACAGAACATCCCAGGGGGTTGGTCTTTCGGGATACGTTTGTGGAGGTGCAAAAAATGATTCCCAAATCTTCAAAGGCAAGTGTTAAATTGTAATAGAACTGTAAAGAACAAACATATTTTAAGACTGTTGGTAAAAAGAAACACGGTTGTCAACTAATAGCTTATAAATAGATGTTGAAAGCAGATTGAAATTCATCTGGAACGATCCAGAATGTTCTGGAACAGACCAGAAGGTTCTGAAAACAGTATGTGATTCTGGCAGCCATCTTTGATTTCAGGAGGGTATAATTACCACTCTGTTGGATCACACCCTTTGCTAGGCAATCAGAGTTCCAGTGAAGACATCACCCGTATTTCTCCTGCCGACCCAGCTTACCTGCACTTCCATGAAATCACCTTCCTCTTTGAACCTTGTGCTTCCTGGAGAGAGTTCTTGATGAACTGCAAGAGATAAAAGAGACAAGAGAAACCTAAGTATATTTAATGTTTACCTTCTTCATGACTGCATGCATGTCAGGAATTTGAGACAAAGGAATCATGATTGAGTATCAGCCCAAAAAACTTGGTGGACAAAAATGCAAGTTACTTGATTATTTACAAGGTAGCTAATTCTTATTCGGTGAATTACACAATCCTCACCTACCAGAGAGAGACATTAAGGCATGTGCCAAATCCAGAGCCTGGTTTAATTCTAGAGAAGAAACAACTAGAAGAGAAAGAACTAATGTTTCTAAGGATTCGCATAAAAGTTAACAGGTACCTTGAGTCTAGATTGAGGGAGACAATGTAAATGATTGAAACTGTAAATCAAAAGCTGTAAAGTTTTTTTTTAAACCTTAGTATTTGTTCTTGTTGTTGTAGAGGTGCTCGCACACTGAGAGGCAGATGACAGACGAGCCTGAAGGGTGATACAAGGAAGCGGTCATACAGTCAGGGCAGCAGTTGGCTATTTTCTTTTTTTGTCCCATTCCAGTTGGTGTTCCTCTAGAATAAGTGATGTGTACAACTCGCTCATTTGTGACTCAGGTGGTGTGGAAGGACACACATTGTGCATCGCTTCTGCCTGGCCGGTTATCACAGGTTACTCACTTTCTGTTCAGTAATTGTGGTATCTGAAAAACAGCTATACCTTGGGTGAAACACTACAGTCTTGCTTCCTTCAGAGGACAGATGCAGCTAAGGCAATAGCAGGAGGAAAAGCTTTTTCCACCACAAGACACAAACAAATCAGTCTGCAGCAATGCAAACTTTGTTCCCTCTCTGAGCAGGTAAAGCATGTTAGCAACTAAGCAAGCCGCTCTCTCTCAGGCAGTTACTAGAGTGTTCCATTCCCTGCAGAACTAATTCACCAGGGAAGACAGTACAAGCTTTCATCATTCACAGAAAATGTACAGTTAAAACATGAGTGACATATAGATTACAAACAGATCTCTGTAGAGGGTGATAAACTCACTGAGTGGAATGCATTGGTGGATGAGTGAGTGAATGTGTGAGTTCTGACACCAATCTCACTTACGTGACATTCCACAACAGCATTTTGAAAGTCCTTCTGTTATCACTTGGAGACCTGCTGTCACAGCTGTTTTCCTGTTGTGTTATGCTACTGTCTTGGTGCTGTCACTTGTTGTAGATCCAGATGCTGCTATTCACATGCACATTTGTCAATGAACCTTAGATCTCAAAGGATGGGTCCTTGCTATGCCAATACGGAGACACGTCCTTAAAATGTTTGAAGGGGGATGGTGGGAGAAGCACGTGCCCAGTATGTGAATTTAAGAAAAAATTGCAAAACCACAGAGCCTCTATCCAATTCTTCTGTTCCCTCACATCATTGCCCCTTCTATCTTTATATTGTACTTCCTCTATTAGATACTACTCCTTCTCTCACACACTCCTTCAATCCTATCCCTATCAACTCTCTCTCTCTCTCCAGTCTCTTCCACTTTTTTTCTCTCCACTCATGCTCATCTCTACAGCTTACATTTTTCTCCTTGGTCTTTTTATTTTTCTCGTGTTTTACCTTTGTTTGTCTTTTCATCCTTTTTTTATGCTCAACTCCCTCACACTTTTCATTCACACCTGCCTCTCTCTCAGTAACTTCTATCCCAACTTAATCTATTATACAAGACGTCTGCCACACTCTTCACATGTGTCCACACTGTCACTCCCTCGATCTCTCCCCTACATCCTCTCCTGCTTCTTCCCCTATTCTACTTCAATATTGTTGTCATGTTAGTAGGCACATATCAGATATTGTAATAGATTCTCTGTCTGAATTTCATACCTCTCTCATACTCTTGGCCCTCCGATGGATCGTGTTTTCTGCCGATAGGGGTTGGATATAAAAGGTCTCAGTAGTCATCCAATGAGGACCAGGAATTGGATAACTGCACTAAAGACTGGAAATCAGACTCATATAGATTACTCTCAATACAATACTAAAAAGATAGAAGATTATCACAGCCAGCCCAAATCGCCTGAAGAAATGGAGGGGAGCCAAAAACATACACACTTAGAGTTCTGTAAAAGCAATGCAAAATAACAGCATTAGTATTTGATAATCTGTGATCTCTCTAGTATGATCTCCTGTAGTCCTTTATCACAGATTAGGAATGCACATCTGTGGAATCCTAGCGTCTTTATTGTTTATGCAGCCCTTTGTATAAGCCTGAGGTTGTAGAGAGTTAGAATGTGGAATGTAGTTCCCTGATCTGAGGAGATTGCTATGGTTAGAATGGTGAGGGTGGTTATCAGTTAGCAGTATTCGTGGATGGGACGTCTCTCAGAGTATCTCCATATTTAATAAAGTATTGTGGTACATCTTTATCTGCTTCCCATCTTGCTTCTCTACAACACCCAATTGAAGAGGAAACAATCATGATGGCTGAGTCAGCAAAAAATGCAGTTTAGTTTATCAATCCTAAAGTAAGCAAGTGCATCAATTACTTCAGGTTATAAACAAGTTTGGTTAAAATGTAATAGGAAAGTTGAAATAAGATACCAAAGCTCAGGAGTTCAAGAATGGACATGAAGTATGGCAGTTCCAGCAGTCTCTTGAGAAGGAAGAGACCACTAAGCGTATGCATCAGTTAGTAAAGGACGTCAGATGAGTCCGCATCGAGCAAACCAGGCTTTGCCATGGTTAATTCTGCAAAGAATTCTGTAAGTGCCGAGCAACCAAACAGTCACCATCCAGCTCCAACAACTGCTCTGCTCCATCCATGCACTAACCGTTAATTCAAGTAATAGTTTATTCTTTTTTTTTTAATCATTTTATTGATAACATGTTCGATATACAATACAGTTAAGAAGTAGTATGGCAAGGAAATAGCAGCTCTGCATTTTGTTAAAACAAATGTACATGAATATTGCTTTTGTAAGATAATCAACAGTTTGTTCTTGCTCTTTCAAATCCCCCTTCCCCTGGTCCTGGAAGTGGACGATATTGTATAGGTAATACCCTGTTCCCCTATATTCCTTTATATGTTTGCCATTTACACCAGATTTTTCCCCAATTTTTTGTGGGCAGCCCCTGCTCAAGTTCAGACTTCCAATCCACTATTCTTTGGTGGGGCAACCACACCCCAGCATCTTGCAACATTTTGCTTTGCCACCACTACCGCCAGAGATAGCCAGATTTCCGTGTATCATGGACTTGTTTCCTCTTCAACGAGTTGTAAAAGGAACTATTCGGGTTCAATTGGGACCAGTTGACTCACTACCTTGGCCATGACACTTCCAATCCCTTGCCAGTATTCCAGTATGTATGGACAGTTCCACAGTGTGTGATGGAAGGTCCCTTCTTGGCCACAGCCCCTCTGGCAGTGGCTTGTCCTCGAGCAGCCCATTCGGTGTAACACTGTTGTGGCATAATATGTCTGGTAAAGAATATTTAATTGAATCAATCTGAACCTGGCTCATATTGCTACCTCCCTAGGGTTTTGTAGTGCATCCACCCATTCATCATCTAGGTTTCCCAGATCGCCCTCTCATGTGGTCTTTAGTGGACCCATAATATCCCAGGAGTTGTTTATTATTTTTTGGTATATTAGCGATATTGCTTTGGAGGTTAACGGGTCTGTGAGCAATTGATCCTCTAAGTAAGAGGCTTCTTCTAGGGTTTCACCTACGGTGATGTGCTTCCTAAGAGCATGGCCTAGCTGTAGATATTTTAACCACTCCCCTTTTCCCATTTCGTATTCTTGTTGTAACGTTTCAAATGGAATGTAAGCTTGGTCTCTCCACACATCCCTAAATTACTCTAATCCCAGTAATTTCCACTTACTAAAGTTTATTTTTTCACCTGTCGGTGTCCAGCACTGTTCCATAGTGGAGTCATTTGTGTCAGTCTTCCCTCCCAACCTAGGTATTTGTTAACCGTGCTCCATACTGTTGTTACAGTGTGAGTGTGGGTAGTGAGCTCTCTTGGCTGCCTTGTATCATAAAGTAATAGGAGACACCCCTCCACTCCCTTCACCACTCCTTCTGCCCTCTATGCTGGGTCAGTTTGGTCTCCATACATCCAGTCATTGGCTGTGACCAACTGCGAGGCCCAATAGTAACTTTTAATATTGGGGATGGCTGAACTGCCTTAATAGTCTCCTTTCTGCAAATTCCGAAGCACTATGCGCGTGGCTCCTTCGCCCCCAGAGCATGGAGCGTAGCTAGGTCTCCATCCTCTGGAAAAAGGTGTGGGGAATTTCATAGGGTGTGTTTTGTAGGATATATAAAAGTTGGGGAAGTGTCATCATTTTCTATAGGGTTGCTAGGCCCATAAGTGTAAGAGGAAGCGATTGCCACTGTTTCACATCTTTTATGCATCTATCCAGTTGGGGTGTTAGATTTAGATGGTAGAATTTTTGTGGGCCTCTGGTCACCTCAATTCCCAGATATTTAAAACTCTGAGTCTCTGTTAGGACTTTACATCTAGAGATCAGGTTGGGGATGCCACCTTGCAGAGGGAATAGGAGGGATTTGTCCCAGTTAATCTGGTAGCCCGAGTAGTCTCCGAAAATGTGGAAGATTTGGAGTATTCTGTCTACTGATTGTTGCTGTTTGAGTATGTATAGTAAAATGTCATTTGCGTAAAGGGAAATGTGTTCCACCCACTCCCCACCCACTGGAAAGCCCCTTATCAGTGGGTCCTTCCGGGTCCATGCTGCGTGTTGCTCTAATGCCAGGGCAAATAATTATGGTGAGAGGGGTCAACCTGCCTTGTTACTTCCTGAAGGAGAAACTCCCTGGACACCGTTTCGTTGACTCATATTTTTGCCAGAGGCCGGTGGTAGAGCAGCCTTATCCAGCCAATGAATTTCTGTGCAAACCCCAAATGACATAGTACCACAAAGAGGTAATCCCATTCCACACAGTCAAAGGCCATCCTGGAATCCAATGATAGCAGCACCGTGGGTTCTGTTGCCTCCCCACCCGTTACGTGGAGGACCCCAAACAGTCGCCTTAGGTTCCATCTGGTGCCCCTGTGGTGCATCAATCCGGATTGATCCAGGTGTATCAGGGAGGTGATCACCTTGCAGAGGCGCATTGAAAGGATTTTGGCTAGTACTTTCACCTCGTAATTGAGTAGGGAGATTGGCCTTTATGAGCTACAGTTTGTTGGCGATTTCCCTTCCTTGGGGATGACCACTATCAGTGCCATCCTTTGATCTTGGCGAAGAGCACCCTGCTCCCACACCACTGTGAACATGGCCAGTCGGTGTTCTGTTAGTTGGCTCAGTGTGCATTTAAACAGCTCTACAGGTAGACTACAGCAACTTTGAAAGTAAGCGTACTGCATTTCCCAGGATGCAATGAGGTGAACTGCGCTGAGATGAGAGGCAGTGTGCTCCCTCCCCCTGTGTTCAAAAGCCTCCCTTGAGCTAACAAGCTGACAAGCTCTCCTGGGTTAGATCTGTGTGTCTGTGGAGAGGTACTGTGACCTAGGAAGACTTGGGCACCATTTCAGCAACCCCTGATGACTTTTCTCTGCTCCTTACTACTTTTTGCTCTCTACTGATGATGGGCTGAACCCAGAAACACGTATCTAGAGGTAACAGCACTACCTGCACCAACCTTGGTGAAAGACTACAGCAACTTTGAAAGTAAGCGCACTGCCTTTACTAGGATGCAATGGGGTGAACTGTGCTGGGATGAGAGGCAGTGTGCTCCCTCCACCCCTGTGTTCAAAAGGCTCCCTTGAGCCAATGAGCTGGCGAGCTCTCCTGGGATGCACCTGTGTGTCTGTTGAGAGGTACTGTGACCTGTGAAGACTTGGGCACCATTTCAGCAACCCCTGATGACTTTTCTCTGCTCCTTACTACTTTCTGCTCTCTACTGATTACTGGCTAAACCCAGAAAACGTGTCTAGAGATAACAGCACTACCTGCACCAATTTTTGTGAAAGACTACAGAAACTTTGAAAGTAACCGTACTGCATTTACCAGGATGCAATGGGGTGAACTGTGCTGGGATGAGAGAAAGTATGCTCCCTCCCACCCCTGTGTTCAAAAGGCTCCCTTGAGACAACGAGCTGACGAGCTCTCCTGGGATGCACCTGTGTGTCTGTGGAGAGGTACTGTGAATTGGGAAGACTTGGGCACCATTTCAGCAACCCCTGATGACTTTTCTCCTTACTATGTTTTGCTCTCTCCTGATGATGGGCTAAACCCAGAAACACGTGTCTAGAAATAACAGCACTACCTGCACCAACTTTGGTGAAAGACTACAGCAACTTTGAAAGTAAGCGTACTGCATTTACCAGGATTCAATGGAGTGAACTGTGCTGGGATGAGAGGCAGTGTGCACCCTCCCCACTGAGCTCCACAGGTGGGTTGTTTAGCCCTGCTGCTTTTCCTGAATGTAATGCACGGGATGTGCTATTAATTTCCTCTAATGTTAGATCGCCCTGTTTACATTCATTCTCCGATCTTCCTATCGTCGAGGAATATAGTTCCTCATAAGTGGCAAATGCCTCTGCTCTCTCCGCCCCAGTTCGGTGATGTCGCTCTTCCGTGTCTATAATCTCTGGGGCCCACCTACTCTTAGTTTGTCCCTTATCTAGAACTGCCAGGAGTTTACTTGCCTTCTCTCCCACCTCATATAGTCTGAGTTGGGTGGCCAGGGCCTGTGCTCTCGCACTGCCAGTGAGCCCTTTCGATCGCAAAAAATGTGGACAGTTGTTTTGGTCGCAGTGTGTTAATTATGTCTTCAAGGAATAGATCCGCGCTCTGACCCTCGGCCCCTTCCCGAACTCCCACCACTCAAATATTGTTTCTTCTCGCCCTCCCCTCCTGATCTTCAATTTAAGGAGCTATGATCTTTGCCTGGTGTGTCAGTGTTTGTGCTTGTGTTTTTAGACCCTTTGATGTGGATCAGAGATGGAGAAATTGGGTCTCAGCTATTGTGACCTTTTTGGTCAATTTCTGGAAGTCCACTCTGATCAAGGTGACCTCCATGGTTACTGAATCTATTTTTGGCTCCAACGCACCCTTGAGGTCTACTATGGTGGCCATGATCGCACTCAGTGAGGGTTCCACTGTTCCTTCTGCTTCGCCAGTCTGGGAGGGTCTGGGAACTGCATGGTTATCCATTTTGTTGGTTTTGCAGCCCCCTTTGGTTTCACCATTTCCTCTATTCGATATGTGCCTAGTTAATCTCTGTTTCGTGATTATTAATCCCTGTCTGTAGACATGATCTCCAGTCGAATCCTCACCCTATGTGGTATGGTTTCATTATGGCTTCAGTAATCCCCTCTCCCGATTTCAGCTCCTCTTGAGGAGAGAGGTGATCCTCCCAACTCAGTGCCGCCTTGGATAGGAGTTCTATCGTCCGACTGGCCACTACAGGCCCCGGATCTGCAGTGTGATTTAAATAATTAGCAGACTCCATGAAACATGGCTAGATGGGAGGGTGGGGAGACCAACGCTGACCCACAGTGTCTTTGTTAGGGGGGATCCCTGCCCCTTTGATGCCTCCTGGGGGTTGAATTTTCCAAGTTGTCCTACCTCTCTGCTTGTTGATGCACCCCCTCACCTCGATGTCTGTGTGATGTCAGCACCATCTGACTCCTCTGCCCTCTAGCGGTTACTCTGTGAGCAGGAGGCTCGAGCCTATGCTCAAAGTTTTCTCATTGCCCTGCGCCTCCCAGTTGTTGCTTGGTAGTCACTGCTCCCTGCCGGTGCGGGCTTCTTCCCTGTGTTTCACCCAGTCCATTAGATCTGGGGCAGGGCCAGGAGCGCCTGCGGCCCAGTGGCGCCTCCGTGCACAGGATGCCCGGGAAGGCCAGGGAGCTCTGCTCCCTTCTCCCCACTGCTCTGCTGTGTGTAGTTGTTGTCCCCCACCACCTCCCTAGGGTCTCTCCCAGCAGTGGGAGGGGCTAGCTTCAGTCTGACCTTGCCACCGCAGTGGGGTTAGCTGCACTCCGGGCTTCATCTCCCTCCTACTGAGCCGATTTCCTCTGCAGCTCCGATGTTCTCCCTTATATGGTAGGCCCCTTCTCCGCTCCGCAGTCTTGCTTACGGCCCTCAATCTGTCGGGACTCGGGCCGGATCATGGCAGTAGGACCCCCTCAGAATGGTCTCTGGTTTATCCCGAAGTGATCTCCTGCCTTGGGAGAGATCTGCTGGTCCGGATTTTGGATGGATTGTGAGGTCAGCTCCTAGGTTTTACGGAGCTCACTCACCTTGCGGCCATTTTCGATTGCGGCTAAGCCACGCCCCCTAATATTATATTCTTACAGTTCCAAGGATGACACCCTCTGGGATCACCTTATCTGATCAGACCACTCAGTTCATTGGTCAATTCATATAGGATGGATGTCAAGCGACAAAAAGAAGACACAAAATGCAGAGAAATAGGTGGGACAGTTATGCAATCCTAAAGCAATCCAGTGTGAGAAACATTAGAACAATGCTCCTCTAGCAAAAACACAGAGGCAGGGTTCAAGAGGATGGTTTCCCATGCAGCTGGTTAGGATTGTAACAAATATTGTATAAAAGTGTCTCGTACAGTACATGAGAACTCCGGGACTCATATTATTTGCAATACTGAGAAATTCTCTCATGAGCAGTGAGTTCAGCAAGTCAAGAAACATATTCGTTTCGGCCTACATTAAATCCTGCTAATACATGTGAAAACATAGAATTGTTTCGTATATATTTATAAGAGATAATAAGCTGTCATGTTTCTGGTATAACTTTTGATGCACTTGAGATCATTTATTATGGTTCACAAATAATATGTGTCAATATGACAGACTTTTTTAAATTTATTAACGTGTAATTACATTTAAAACATTAGTTAATTAAATTCGCACTGAGTGTGCAGCATTAGAACATGTATAAAATACAATCTATAAACGTATCATAAAGGCAACATTAGTTAGGAATGTGTGGCACCTCCTTTTCTTTTGTCATTTCGTTGCACACGTTTCCACAGAAAAAAAAATACATTTAAATTGAATTCGTCATCATATACAGGTTACACATATAAATAACAATAAAGTATGAGTAGAGATAAACTCCATAACGTGAGACTTCTCCATTTTACACGTTTTGTAGCATAAGTTAATAAAATGTAGTTTGTTTCTTTAGTAAATCACAATCTATACTAGTTATACGAATAATATCATCTAAACTACACTTTTTATGCCTGTTTTCTTTATGCAGTAACTAAAATTCTGTTTTCGTCATCTTTTCTATAAATTGTAGTTGGCGCAAGTGTATTAATTTTTCTCTCGGAAAGTGTCATGATCAGTTTTCTAAGGTTTCTAAAGTGTAAATGTAATTTCCTCTCCAACAATCTCCTTCTGTATTACCTAGGGTGAGGACAAGGATTTCTTTCCATCCTAGTTCAAGGTAAATATTTCTGTACTACCCAACCTAGTAACACATTTACTGCTTGTGCTAGAAATAGGATGTCCCCTGCTTGCCAGGTCCTAGGCATATAGCTACTATTCTATTCCCCAGAAATTACCTCTACTCTCTTCTGAAATTCACACCACGACCCATTCTCACTGCTAGTTCCATGAATACCTTTTTATCATTCATCATCGATCCTCTTCTTAAATGCATGAGCCTGTCAATTTGCCTACTCATACATCCACCTCTTACACATACCACCCTCTCTTAAATTTCTTAAACTTTTAGGGGGGAAGTTTTATATAGCCTGAACTAGACCCTAAGGTATCAGAGCGCTTTAATGAGCACCAGTTGTGTTACAGGTGGACACTAGGGGGCAGATTTACAAGAACTGACACATCTCTGCATATCAACAGAGATGCGTCAGTTAATTTGCGTCATGCAAAAAAAAACCTTGAACCACCAGGGATGCATCGCATTTACAATACGGTGCACCATGGCGCAAGGATTGACAGATGCGTGATGCATCTGGTGGCGTAAAGGCAACGCATTGCTGGAGTCTTGTCACAAGCACAATGCAACTCCAGCAATGTTCAGGAATGCCTATTCCTAATGTGCTGCATCACTCCTTACACCTGCTTCAAGCAGGCGTAAGGTTTTGACGCAGTGGCGTCATAGAAGTGACGCAGTGAAATCTTATAGATTTCACTGCATCACTTTTACAAGGCTTTATTACGTTGGAACGCCCACCCTGCATATATTATACCTGACACAGGTATAATGTAGCGCAGGGCTTTACAACGTGACGCATCTCCCTAGATGTGGTGCATTGTTGACGATGCTGCTGCATCACAAAAGTGAGGCAACGGCGGCGTAAAACTGTCGCAAGGGGCTTGGAAATCTGCCCCATTCATTTTTGTTAGGCACAGGGAGATTAAGTGATATGCCCAGATTTGCAGAATGTTGAGCGTCCCTGCCAACACTCGAACCCGGTTCCCCTGCTCTGAGGTTGACGGCTCTAACAGTTGGGCCCCATCCTCTCCCTGAAGTTCAAATTCCATCCATTTCTGTACTTCCTCTGATACCCTGCTCTATTTATCCTTTTCACTTCCCTCAAACTACTCTTCCTGAATACATGCATTTATCACATCTTCCTTTCACAACTCTTCTAGTCACACGTCCTTCTCACACTTTCATGTAAAAAGTCCTCTTTTCTGTCCCACACTGAACCCACTCTCAAGAAAGGCTGCGTTTTTATGTATGCTATCACCAGTGCAAAGCTGAATGATCATTTTTGAAAATTCCGCTGGTGACAACAAACCAGTCTTCCACAAAAGGCAACATCGACTTCTAGGCTCTGCTGATGAGAACTTAAGAGAAAATCTTATGCTGGGTGGTAGATTTAAATCAATGTAGTGATGATTGCTAGGTGAAGAAGGGATATTTAGTTGCGAAAATAGAGCAATATGATGGTTCTTGCCTTTCACAAATGGCCAAAAATGCAGGGCCTCATTTACAAAAAACTGACACATCGCTGTCAATGCGTCAGTTTTCTTGCTCCTGCGGGAGAAACTCTTGCGCCACCATCGATGTGCCATATTTGCAATACGGCACACCATGACGCAGGGTTTTTTGGCGCATTGCTGGAGTTGACAAGAAAACCGAGGCAGCTCCAGCAATGCATCAAAATTAGAGGTAATGCATGTGTTTTAACGGCGGTCGAATTGACTACTGAATGGGGACCAATGTGTTGGAGTGTAAAAAGGTGATAAAGTCTCCTTGCACACAAACATATTGGTCCTGGATGTGACGCCATTCAAGTGGGCATAGAACATAATGTCACATATTGTGACATTACGTGCATATACTTACCTTAGGTGGCCCACTTACCGCGTGACTTGATTGCATATTGGCTGCCAGACTGTTGTATGGTTCCTACTTTCTCAGTAACATAAGTTTCAAAACTATGGGGACTGTGTCTATTCATACCATCAGAATATATTGACTTAATTGCTGGCTAGCTCACAGTGCGCCATCTGGACCCATAAACTGATAAGGCACATGATGCTGTCTGCAACCTCAGAACATGACAACCCATTTCCCCTAAGGAAATCGTGGAAACAGATCTTACCATTTCGTAAATAACTCAGACGTGCTCACAGGGAGACACGAGAAGTACGCAATTGGCATTTCAAATATTTATTGAATTATTTGGATTCTTGTGTAAAATATGTGTGCTGCAATGATTAACAGAGTGAAGCCTGTCCCATAACCCCAACAGAGACTATTGCCTCCTTCCGTCGACCTTTCGCCCCGCCGTGAAACCCGGGGCATACCTCCAGCAACTATAATGTTAACCATACTTGCATCCTTCCTCCCTCCCATTGTCCTATGCTATTATAATGCTAACTGTACCTTGTGTTCCTTACATCCCCTTGTACTCCCGTGATTCCTTACCTATTGTACAACTCCTTGGCTATGTAAAGCGCTCTGATACCCTAACGGGTCAAGTTCACGCTCTATAAAACACAAAAATAAAATAAAAGTTAATAAAGAAAAACAATGTTACCAGCAGTACAAGAATGGTGAACAGAATGAACAATTCGACCATTGTAGATTATACAAATACATATAACTATATTCCTATCCTAGAAAACCTAGGGTATTTGATTCTGCCAGAATAACGTCAATGGTTTAACTCCCCTATTCCCTTCATAGATGTATCATCATGTAGAGCAAGCCACTTTCCTTCCCAGGAAAATGATGGGTTCCAGTTGGGCTAGAATTCAGACATGGGGCGATGTTGACAATCTATCAAAATGCTCCTTTGCTAAACAAAGGCTTTGTCCAGTGCCTTTATTAAAGTGGTCAATAGTTTGTTGTGCGCGCACAACCTAGTGATTAACTGGGTTTTCTCTTGAGTTTCCAAAACTTTGTTGTGTGCTCCTGGGGTAATGTGCTCCATATCAGGACGTCTAATTTGAATGTACTTAGTTGCGCTTCCTAGCAATTGGAAGCGTCCCCCTGGGCTCAACTGTGCCCACAAATGGGTTAACGTGTAGTTCAACTCGTATTTATTTTATTTCACAAGATAAAATCACACCAAGATTCTTAGAAATCTTGCTATTCCTTTATTTCATTTTATTCATGAAGGTGCATATTCTGGGCATTTTAAATCAAATCAAAGTACATCCCGTTGATTTTCCAAGTGTTTCACATAAATGGTCCAATGCATTTCGGGATTTAGCCCTTCATCAAGGATCCATGTGAAAGAAGTGTCTGATTCTCCCAAACTGCCGCTATGCGGGCATGTAGTGTTCCTGTGACGTTTGTAGGAATGTCACGGGAACACCACATGCCCGCATAGCAGCAGTTTGGGAGCATCAGACTCTTATTTCGCATTGATATCTTATTAAAGTGGTCCCATGAGTTCAGTGCCAGAGCTCTGGGTCAGACGTTATTGTTTCTTCTAACCTCTCAGAGCTGTCGCCTAACAGACAACAACCAACAAGGACAGTTTGCGTTGTAATACTGAGACCTTGTACAAAATGTTATAGGAGATGATAATGTGCCTATGAAGACATGTATATGTAAGCAAAACAGATTCTGAGTACACTATCATATGCTGGTGTGCAAGCAAAATGTATGCTAAGGGTCTCTGATGAAAAGATGTCAGCTTTAAATGTGAGCATGTAAAATGGAAGCATTTGTGCATAGGGCCTAACAACCACACAACAAGACCACTCTAGGAGCAACAGAGGACTTAAGTCACTCAACCCAAATAGCAATAAGTTCAGTGGCAACAGAAGCATCAGGGTTAGAAGGATGAAGAGGGGTGAGTTAGGTGGATGTTGTATTTGAAGGTAAAGTTACACTGATTAATGTTAAGTTCACACTGAACAGACTGGATATATATGATACATCAACATTACATGTTAATCACCTATTACAATAAGTAACAAAACACAGTCTGAACACCACTTTATACCATGGAATGTCAACAGCCTCAATAATGAAATTAATCATGGGTCGATCCTACAGTATGCTACAGTATTCTCCACCGAAACTCTTGTTCTACAAGAAATGTAGCTATTAGCAGCAAATTACACCTTCCTTGGTTGCCACAGGTTCTCAAAGGTCTTCTACTCAAGGTTCACTAAGGGGCTACAAGGTTTGGTCATACTGCTTCACAAATCCCTTATATTAGTTATTACAGGACTAAAATGCATCACGTTAGGGTGCTTCATAACTGGAGCGATGGAGGGAAGAATTTGGATGCTACTTAGTGTCTATGTCCACCCAGCATGGATTGACAACACTTTGCGGACTGTCACAGCCACCCCAACTAACTCTCTGCCTGAAATGACTAAAGTGTAAGGGGCCTTTAACTCAGTCATGGACCCCCAAATGGACATCATTGGTTCTACGGTATCACAGAGAATGGCAGTGCTTCCCAAGTAGGTGATTCTAATCAGTCTTCGCAATGTGTGGCCCAATAACCATGTAGGTGAGAAGGAATACCTTTACTAATCTACCCCCCCAACATTCCTACAACCAAGCAGATTACTTCTTCATACTGACAATAGAGCTGTCCATGATACTGATCTCTTGCATTCTTCCCAAATACTTATCTGATCACTTCCCTATAGAAATAACCCAGAGATGTGACTGTAGAGGGCACTGGAATCAAAATGATGCCTGATTAATGGATGAGGACGTCTTAATACTTCTATGAGAAGAAATATAGCTCTACATCAAATGAAACCAATATTCTGTATCATCTTTCCACACTATGGGAGGTGTTTTAAACTGTCATCCAGGGTAATCTATTTTCAGGCAGGTAAAGCCAAAGAGTGATGGGCGAAGCCAGCCAGCAGGGCTGCCTAAACACTTACCTTTCGACAGCTCCTGCCAAGGAGATTAATATCCTGCCATATTCTGTGCCATCCTAGCTTCGAAGTTGCTGAATTGCATTGTGAATATTGTTGGTGACTTAGGGGAGTCACTCTGTCCCCCTAAAGACTGACAGGGAGCGACCTTGCAGGCCCGGCCACCTGACTGGGAGTGTAAGGCTTGGGTGGCCCCTTGCATGAGACAGCCTGTCGGGTGGGGCAGTGGGCTGCAGACTGCAGAGTTTGCCAGCGAGACCTCCTTCTACATTTCTGTGATGCTACGAGGGGCTGGCCCAGAGACAGTGACGGCTCGATGGGGAGTGACAACCAGTTTAGAAACATCTGCTCCTGGAGTCAACGGAGAATTGGACAGGCAGCTTCAGCATTTTCTCCAAAAGAAAAAAAAGAAAAAATGGCGGCGCTCAGCTGGTAGCTCGTACGGGTGATGTGCATGCAGTGAGGTGAGGAGTCTGGGATCGGAACCTTAATGGGGGATGAGGGGTGCTGTGAGAGGCTGGCCTGGTATATGAAAATCACTTATGTAAGTGGACACCCTGCACCAGTCCAGACAATCCTTGTTTTACCAGAATGTACTCGTGTAGGTATAATTAAAATGAAAAAGAGCCGCACAAGGTATTTACAAAAATATGTATTTTATCATATAATACTCACTAACACGTTTAGATATCTCCTACACTTAGATATACACAATGCACACAATACTTTGCATAGAAAACAGGTAAATAGCACAGAATACACAGTGGACCCCAGTGGGGGACCAAACTTTATATTAGGAATGTAGCATAAGAAATACGACTCATTTCAAAGCAATGTCTAGAGGATGCAGAAGTGCTGGAGACCCAAGGAACCACCCAAGGTGAGTGACTAGGGACCCCACGGAGGTCATGTGCAGCTTGGGAACACTACTGCGTTCTCCGTACAAATCAACGTGTAAGGCGTGTTGCAATTTTAAAGATTCAGGACCCTTCCCAGTGGACCCTTAAGAAACCCTGTGGAAGATAGAAGGTTGGAGAGCCACCCATGGATACCCTAGTTCCCACGTTATCTACACCAGGTAAGCCGTGTGCATAGGTGTGAAGTGGTGTCGGAAGCCGCCTTCGAACCCAATGGAGGACTTCAGGAAAGTGCTGCTACTGGAGAAGGAGAAAGTGTCTGGTGGAATCCAAAGGTGTATTCAAGTTGAGGAGTGCCTGCAAGCAGAGGGGACAGAGTCTATGTCACTCAGGGGTGACCCAAAGACCTGGAAGACGAATGCCCACGATGTCGGGAGTTGCAGGAGAGTTGACGGTGACCTTGACTCTGCAGCTGTGAGGACCAGGCAATTCTGAGGAAGACAAGGAGCTGCACAAGCTGACCCACGTCGGATGTCAAGAGTTGAGGTGTCAGAGTCCATCAGGAGCACCAACAAACCTTGGCAACTGCAAACAAAGTAGATGGTCAAAGAAGGTGCAGTGTCAGGACCACCAAGGTCCAGGGGACTCACCACAAGCAGGACACTTAAGGCAGACCTTGAGCAATCAGGGTAGCCCAAAAGAAACAAAGGGGACCCTCAACAGGTCCCATCGGCTGGAGGCACTAGAGTCGCAAGAGAACCTCGAGCAGCTCACCAACAGATGAAGGCCATGATGCAAATGATGCTGTGTGGACAAAGATTCTGGTAACTGGAGATGGTTGAGGTTGAGGATACTTGTAGCCCGAAGATCTTGGTGGAATGAAGCCAACAAGCCTTTGCAAAGGCAAGTCAATGTGGTGAACAGGGTTTGGTTCCAGCGGCTCCTACGAGGGATACTCTCCTCAAACTTGGTGAGAGGGCAGGGCTGGCCTCGAGAGATGAGGAGAACCAACACCTGTGTTGCTGAGCCTTTCTAAGTCCATGGGAGCTCAGGATCATCTGACCAGTCAGCTTAGTTGTGGTGCCTGAAGTTACAGGGAAGTGACTCCTTCACTCCAAGGTAGATTCCTTCAGGTGTCTTGGATGCCCACATGCCTTGGAAGGTTTCTGTATGGTGCACAGGCACAGACGATGCAGTAGACTGGAAGAGAGATAAAGTTGAGCCCAAAGGAAGTCCAGCAAAGTCCAGAGTGCCCAGATGGTAGAAGTTAAAGTGGTGTCTGAATTGAATCATTGTACATACACCCAGGTAAGCCCATAAGTACCCTAAGGAAAGGGTTGGGACGATTCAGGGTTCTCACCCAGGGGAGGGACTGGACAGTGGGGAGGATACTCCCATGTCATGTCATTTGTTCATTTTCTCGCCAGACAGAGAGCCAATGGCTCACTGACCTGGTTTGAATGGTTTGAACGGAGGACACCAAATGTGCCCTTCATGCAGACTGGCAAGCACACCCCCTAGCCCAGTACATTAAATGCTGTCTGGGAAGTGGTCACACCTCCCTGTGACAGGATACCTATTGTTCTGCCTTCCCCTGCTCGAGCTTGACTCAGCAGCAGGAGGGCAGAGTGTGTCTCTGGTCGGTAGAAGCCATGTTGTGCTGTCCAGGTCTAGAAGACTGACACCGGGAGCACTGAGAGCCCAGTGCCTAGAATCATGCTTCCCACATGGTTACAGTGTGGGGGTATGATTCCAACATGATAGGGATCCGTTGCAGCCAATTTCGAGATGGTGATCGCGTAATTACGCGGTGCCCCTCTATATGGAATATGGCTGCTTCACTTACAACCCGGGAGAATGGAATCCGTAGGCTGCAGGGATATCCTGCTCATGCAGGGGCACCCTCACACGTAGAACCAAGCACCCTGCCTTCAGGATTGTAAAGGCCTGCAATAGGGGTGACTTATAGGTTTTAAGTGTAGTGACCCTAGATATAGGAAACCTATATCTTTTGTAAGTGTTACTAGCACCAACTTACACATGCTGCAATATAGTTACAGTTTAAATGGTCTCTCCTAGATGGATAATGCATGCTTCAGCCCATTGGGGACCTCTGGAGTACCTATACCCTGGGTACCTTAGTACCATATACTAGGGACTGACAAGGGTGATTCAGTATCCAATCTGGGATGTACTAAACATAACAATTTAAGGGAGAAAGCAGAAAGACTGGTGTCCTGATTAGCAGGCTCTCAGTCAGACTGGTCAGAAAAAGCTTAGCACCAGGCAAAAAGTGGGGGTAACCATAAAAGCAGATCCTACTTTCCTACAGGTGCTCTCCTTCCCTCTCAAAGAGCACGATGGTGAGAGAGGGGCCATACAGTTTGCTGATGCCAAATGTGCGTGCCCCCGGAACTGGAATGGGATGGCACTGAATGTGGTGAGGAGGGGGGACAAGGCCAGGTGTCCTGAGTGTGGCTGCCCCTGTGTGCTGCCCCTTTGTCCCTCCCTCACCTACTGAGGGGGGTAGCTGCAATTGACTTGAATTGGGGGCCCACTGAACTGGATAATCCTGCATGGCAACTCATATGTTGATGCTCGACCCGGAATGGCCCTGGGATACTTTTGGCTGGAGTAGCTGTGACTGGCCTTTAGTGTTTTGCTCCCTTTCTGTGGTGCCTACACCTGCTTGGGGATATTGGAGGTGTTCTCCCTGATTATCATTGCCCCGGACTGTCTATTCGTGTTTGGGGGGGATACAAACCTTGACTGGGATGCTGTTGCAGCCCTCCATTGCCTCATTGCTCCCTGACGGCGATGCCGCACTGCATCGGGCCCCAGGATGGAGCTAGATACAATTCTGAAGGGGTATAAGGTCAACAAAATCATGCAATATACTTTCCGAGGCCAGAATTGTAGGAACAGGGGGTCTGACTTGACCATTGGAGACGGACACCTGAGCAAAACGCCACTGATATTCTGGCACTCATCCGTGACTCTAGGGTGGCACTTGAGACAAGGATGGACTCCGTGGCCATAGACATCAATCATTTCCACTTGGGTTTGCGCAAAGTGGAGGACAGAGTAGCAACTAATGAAAGTGAGGTCGCCACCCTGAGGCAGCAATTTAAAGAGCTTCATGCGACAGTGGATGGTCCAAAATGTTCTGCAAAATGAGTGGAAGAACGCCGAGAGGACACCGAAGGGCGCTCCAGGTGCAATAATCTGTGCTTTCTTGGGTTCCTTGAAAATGAGGAGGGATGACAGTGGTTCTCTTCTTAGAGAGATGGATAACCCTGGAGCTTAAACCAAAGGGTCTCTATAAAATGTTCTCCATTCAACGAGCGAGCACACCATGCCTTGGTGCTGGTCCCTCACCCAGGTGCGGTGCCACTTGCACTTACTGCAAAGTTCGTTAATTGTAGGGACGGGGATTCCATTATACAGCATGTTTGTGTTTGCCTGCCCCCCCACGTACGGAAAAAAAGCCATCCAAATCTTTCCTGTTTACACACTGTAAGTGCAAGAACTTTGTAAATCATTTCTGGCTGTTAAGAGACAGATACGAGAACACAATATCAAATACAGTTTGCTTTCCCTGAAAAATTCTTAGTCCAGCATAAGAGTACGGTGTATTTATATGAGCCCCCTCGGGAGGCTGTGGATTGGTTGGAGTCCTTGGGCATAGGAATGCAGCAGCAGTTGTCGGACTGGAAAAAATAGTGGAGCCAAGGGGGATTGAGGATAGACTCAGCGACACCTTGCATCAGCTGATCGTCCATGCTCAGCAGAATCAACACAATGTGACTGTATCCTAGTTTGCCCAGATGGTACCCTGCAGCCGAACTCTGAGCCTTTGCCCAAACAGAACTCCATTTTGCTATTATGTTTGGTGCATTAAACCCATGGTGATGATGCTGAAACTGGTTGAACAAAATGTATTCCTCTGTGTATAATGTCGCCGGAGGGGGCACACTCTTACCCTTCGCGGGGGTTGTACGGTGACCGGGCCTATATGGATTGCTGAGCTTCTAGCCGGCTCGTGATCTGAGTGGGTCTGGGTTCCCTGGGCAAAAGTTATATTACCTATACTTGAGAAGAATCTTTTCCTTTTAGTTGTTTATTTGGAGACTGAGAGGGCCCTGCTCCCTCTAACCTATTCTTAGTGGGAGGGACGCATGACCAATGTTCAAGGATGGGATTTGGAGTAGGAGGGTCCTTCTACATTGTTGTGTGTCATGTTCCTACAGTAGGGGTTTTCTGAAGGGGTCTTCCATATGCTTCAGAACTAGTACCTTTTCCAGGGCAATGCCCTGTTGTGGGGGAGCTAGCCTATCACACTTTCCTAAACAGTATGGTTGATGGTACTACTTATAAAATGTTGTCTTGGAATGTACACGTTTCAATAGTCCACAGAAGTGGACTAGGGTGCATGCTTATCAACGTAGGTATAATGTAGCAATAACCTTTTTATAGGAGACGCATCTGTGGGGGGCTATGTCAAAAGTCTCTGGAGGCATTGAAGGAGACAGGTCTATGCAACCTCTTGTTCTGGTTATGCAAAGGGCCCAACAAGGGTGGGCCCTGGGGTGCTGTTTAAACATGCTTGAATGAATCTGAATAAGGAACTTCAATACGTCATCTAAGAGGGTGCCCTAGATGCACATGATATCTGTCTCATAAATGTCTATGCCCCTAATGTTGAGGCTGGGACCTTTTATGGTAGGGTGGTTGAAGAGACCCAGGTCTCCTTGCTATCAGAGTTAATTTTTTCAGGTGATTTTAATTGTGTGCTTGATGTTTTGATGGACAGGGCCTTTCCAGGCTCTGACACTAAGCCCCACATTGCTTCTACACTTCGCCAGACTATGCATAGTTTGAATTTGGTTGACATCCGGTGTTTCAAACATCAACACTCCATACTTAATCCTGTTACTCCCCTGCATCAGCTTCACATAGGTTATCTCTTTCGCTATGCATAAGATATATTTATCAGTTATTGGGCTCACCATATCTCGGACCATTCCCATTGCTGGTCGAAAATTCCCTGGAGTGGCAACGCCTTTGAGTGCCCCTATGGTGGCTAAGAGATGAGTCGCTCATAGATCAGGCATTTGCCAGCACGTTGGGGGGTCCCTGGTCCATCACTTTGAGCAGAATGGGAACAGTGCTAGTAGAAGGGCTTTGGAATGGGATGCATTGAAAGTGGTGGTGCACCGCAAATGTCTTTCCACCACAGTTGATATCCTTCAGATTCTGGAGGTGGATCTGACGCGTCAGGAGGCAGTGCTGGAATTACTTGAGAAAGCACTGATGGCTTCCTCGAAGTACAGGGCTTCCTCGAAGTCCAAGTGGCACCTCCCTGCCGGATGGTGGGGAGAAGCCACGTGGTCTTACTTGCCTCCTGTTTTAGCACACTGGGACAGGAGGCTGGGCCTGGTGGCGCAGAACTGCCGCAGCCCAGTGGACGAATGAGGTGCTGCCCCTGCTACCATCATACTGCTGGAGTGCCAGCAGTGCCCCCTAAAGAAGGTTGTAGAGGTGGAGGAATATGGGTCCTTTGCCCTCCTTTAAGCTCATTGGCAACTGGTGTCTGTGGACATGCCCGCTGGCAATGGATGAGATAAAGCAGTACTGGTGCTGAGTGACTCACAGACTGGAAGGGGTGGAGCCGTGAATTATGGGGCTGTTGAATCGGGGGCACCGGGTGTAGGAGTGATGGGGCCCTCTGCTGCCTGGCACATGAATTAGTGCCGAGGAGGGATTGAGCTGTGGAGTGGCACTGGGGGGAGCCTGCGATTGAATCTGACTCAGGCCTGGGTCCTCACAGCTGGGCACAGTAGCAGAGGGAGCTCGAGGGTGAGGACGAAGAAGGTCACACACGGGCCCACCGGGGTACAGCGAAGGCCAGAAAGAAGGCTTGGGATCTACGGAGAACACAGGCAGGTGTGCAGCCACCTGAGCGAAGTGTTACTGAAGATAAAAGCCTGAACGCAGGCATGAGTCCTGTTGCATGGAGTGACATTAGTACTCGGATATCATCCTAGGGACCAGGCCTGGGTGTCTCCCTCACCCGCAGGGCCCACAGTGCATCCTTGGCTGCTTCGGGCAACTCTGCTGACAGGCTTGTCAACAGCTGGGGGTGACTTGAGGGGACCTTCTGATTTTGATCCCAGGGAGGACGAAACACTGTGCTGCGACAAGGCAATATGCCAGAACTTGTGCACAGGCTTAACCTAAATTCTGCCTCCAAGAGGTAACTAGTGGTCTGTGGTCCCTGGACAGTAACCTGCAGTCGTCTGCGACTCGTACCACCTGTCTGCCTGCTTGTGCTGCATAGCGCTGCTTTGGCATGAGGCTCTTGCAAGACCCTTAACTACTGATCTGCCCCTCCTTCTCCTGAAGGCAACCAGGATCCTGGCTGGAACCCGCTACATCCAGCTCCTAGGAGTCTTCTGGCTGGCCCGTGGCACCTTGTTTAGATGCTGTGATAGACTGCAGATTGCTCCACCTGCTGGGCTGCTCGTACTGCGTGATGCTGCTGCAGCCCCTGGGGCTAGCAAGCGGGCCCTTACCTGCAGTCATGCTCCTTACTCCCCCTGACGACTATCAAGATCCTTAGTGAATATGGGGTATCTGTGATCTGGGACCTATCCTGCTCCCTCATATTCATCAGCCCCACCCATCCTGCCTCCAAAAGAAGTCGATTCTTCGAGCCACCCTTGTGAGCCCCCCTCTGTCGATGATAAACTGGACATTGTCCTTGAACTATAGAAAAATCCTGCGTCTCCCTAGAGAATAAAATTGTTGCAGTGGTGACGGACCTCAACCTACCGAAATAGGGTCAGTGGTACCTTACAGTAAGTAAGTGGCCTCATGTATCCCTGCTTTGTTCTACAGGAGGATATTGACTTCCAAAAAGCATTACTAACTCCAAAGGTAAAACCTTGGACCAGGGCAAGGTAACACATCTGACTGACCTACGAAGGAGCTTTGGTGGGGAAAAGATTCATCTTTTTCTGCCAAACCAAATAGCCTCACTGGGAGGTCTACAACAATGTATTTAGGTTTGAGGGTCCTTCCACAACCAAAGCCTTAGACCGTGCCCCATTGGAAGATCTGGGCTTCGGTTTCAGAGTACGAAGGCAAAATCTTCGATCCAGGTAAACAACTCAGTATATGCAATCTCATTTCAATTGCAATCAGCCCATAATCATACTTAGGTCCCAGTTAATGGTGAGCTATTGTTTTTCAATGGCGCTTTACTTTTTCTAGGTGGATTGCCTTAAAACTGAACAGAATTCCTATCTTCCATTCCCCTTATCCTGCTTTAAAGACTTTGGTGCCCTTTTTCCCTTAATATTTTTTCAAAGTTTATATATTGATTTGGGAAATTTATTATGTTACATTCTTTACTTTTACATTGGTGGCATTGCTTCAAATGAACACACAATTTTTGGGAGTATTCCCTGCTCCTTGTGCCAGGCGTTGAGCAGAGATTCCTTCTCCACTGTGATTTAAGCTGACAAGATTGTGTTTATTGAGTTGATAGGATCTACTCCTCCCAAATTAATAACCTATTTTCTGGCAAGACCCATTCCCAGCCTGGCTTCCTAAGCTGTGCTCATTCAAATATAGCTGAATTGTACAAAAACTAATCAATTTATCCACCAGAGAGTTATAAGTCTCCACGTAACTCATGGAAGGGTTAGTAACCATACTTATTGACAAACCTAGCTCACCAACAACTAAGCACTCTAATCGTTATTCAATAGCAATGCTATCAGTCATGGCAAAAGGCTTGGAAAAGGTGGTGGTCAACCAAGTAGACTAACTTTTGGACGCCAATACCATCCTTACACATATACAAGAGGGATTCTATCTGACGCACTTTGAGCAGTGCAATTAATACTTCACCCCTACACGTCACAGAAATGCCCTTATGCACCTGCATGTGACATTATATTTACGGTGTGCCATAAATGTATTAATGTGTGTGAAAATCGCAGAAACCAGAGTTTTATAAATGTGTGCACTAATGTTCAGTTTAACATAAAGATATTTTCTGTAGTCACATTTGCATACATTCTGAAAGCTATATTTGAAAGCGTAATTATGTACACTTTTACTCACGGATTACATTTGTTTGTGAGTTACATGAGCAAAAGAATAACCATGTATTTGAATTACATATTTAAATGCTTAGTTAAAGGTATCCTGACTTAAGGCCTTTATTTTGAAATGTATTTCGCTCTGCCAGTTTGTTCTTCTCCTTTGCAGGTGCATTCTCAAGGTTCCTGATAGAAAGGCCTTTAAAGAGATATGTTGGAAAAAAACTTGAAGATGTAATGAGCAGATGAAGAAACCTATTCATCGTGTATCCGGAATGAAGAATGATCAAGGTTGCAGTAATTGTCCAAGTTCTGTGGGATGAGAAATCTGGTAAAGTTGCAATTGCATATCACAAGCAGAGAATTGATTGGTTCCTGGTGGTGTGGGTAGAGATATGATTGGTTTTGACGTTTTACCTGTTTTGATTAGTGCCCCCACATTTAGAAGTTAAAGCAGATTTCCCTAGACTTTAAGGGGTACAGACCTCTCTGCTCCCTTTATTCTTGCAAGTGTTAAGCTTCATGCTAAACACAGTCCAATTCTGGAAGACTTCTACTGGAGTCTTCACTATGTTGACACCTTCTCACATTTCCAAATGTCCTTGAGTCCTTATTCTACAAACCATCCCTATTCTAAACTTAGAGGCCTGATTAGATGACTTTAGAACTTATTGATGTTTAGGAAAGAAAATAGGAGTTTCTTTAAGGAACTCCTATTTCTCAGTTTTTGTATTACTGTGGTTGTGATGATTTCATATCTGGTTCTACTAAGACTGAACCTGTTGCGATACTTCAGCTTACCAGCTGTAATTCTATATTTCTTTGATATTCCCTTGATATGCATATATACTGGACTGATTATTCATTAGAAATGAAGCTACTTAACTTGAACTACTGATTCCTGGTCCTTATTGGGGGCAAAACGAATATTGAATTGTTTATTTATTGTTGACTCTTTGTGTCTCAGTCAACTTAAAAAGATTCATCAGAAGAGAGATTGTAAATAATGTGCTCTCAGATTGTTTAGTTATTGAGACAAAGGGAGTTACTGTACTGTACTGTGAGAGCCCAGTTTTGCCCAAACCCAGTCAAAGCCCCTAAAACCCTTGTCTCGAGTTGGAGCTTCTGCTGGGTTCCAGCAGCTCAGAAGTGAATTGTAGCACTGGAGGAGTATCAATAGGGTTGTGCGTTGCAATTGTTTATGTCTAGCTTGAGGTGTTTTGCAGAAAATCCATTGTGTGATGCAGCAATGTTTTAAGTTGTGTAGATTTGAAAGGGCTTGATGCAAAGAAGTCAAAGTGGATATCTGACCCGACGCAGCCTAAGATCCCGGGATAGTAATACGTATTTAGTGTAGAAAACATTGTGTTGTAATCGTCTGCGGAGTTTTGTGGTGCTAGTCGTGAGGTATCCTTGACTGCACAACTGAGATAGGGACATATACCTTTGTGTGAGAGAAAGGGGTGGTTGGGATGGTGGATCCTTTTTAGTAGGGGTGAAGCTACACTAATCCGGGTGATTTCCCTCTGGTCGAGGTTTCCTTCGAGGGTGAGTCAGAGTAGGCCAGAAAGTGTTGCTCTGGGCAATTTCTTGTGTGATTGAATACTACTGACTCTACTAGAGCAGACAAAGTTGTTGAATTTTGCTTGGCATTCTTGTTGATCTTGTATTGCAACGTTTGTGGAGAATTGTAAAGGAGGCGTTGCGATGAGTTACTGGTACTTCATAGTGTGCTGCGCTGGGATGGGACAGTAGGCATTGGTGTCGCACTTTTATTGTTTTACTATGTCATAGGGTGCAGCACTGTTGTTGGCTGTTGATGATGGACGGGAATTATGGGTAAATAATTATTTCCTGGTTTGAAACGAAATCCTACTTGTGATTGTGGATATTGTTGTTAAGAAATAAAATTCTTTAATGCTATGTGAAATCTGATTAGGTGAGATGTGAGCATCCCTGTTCGGAAGGTGCACCACCCGAAGACATGCCATGTCATTATATTGCCATAAATGTGCGCCTTCACACATGCATTTGGTTGAACCAATGGCATAAGAACACAGAGAAAGAAGGTGCATTGATGTTTCCAAGCTATGGCACCTTTAGTCTTAGAATGATTGAATATTTGAGAAGGGTATTGTACGAACTAAAACCGCTTCCTATCCCCGTAGAGTATGAAGCGTTTTATGCTTGGGAGCATGCAGCTCATGTTAGGCAAAAGTTAAAATTTCAGGGAAGAATCTAAAAGGCAGTGCAGAGCTGTGCGAATGCGAGTTGGGATGCAGAACAATGGCTGTGGAGAACTGATATAGTAGAGGGAACTAGTCTGTACCCTGTATTGACAAGTGAAAAACCTAAAAAAAGAAAGGGAATGGAAGAAGAACGAGGAATAGACAGGAAACCTGGAGGGTACAGGCAAAGACAGAGTTAGTGGTTCTAGCGATGATTTCTTAGATGTGTTGTTATCAACGAGTCCACCTCCAAATAATGTGGTCCAATCTGAGGGAATTAATGGTGCAGTTCCCAGTGGAAACTCTGGAGTAGCCACCCCACCAGTAAATATGGGAATAAATGCAAGTCAGAACTTGATGGGAGGGAGTTTAGAGATTAGCACCCCTGTTGACCCCTCTGTTCAAAATGCCCCAGATGTAAATGCTGTTCTGGACACTCTTGATCCTGTAGTTCCTTTGTACAAATCCACGTCGACAGGATACACAACATATACTTGAACAGTCCCTACTGGAGTAGATATATCCTCTCAGGGTCCTTTGGTTCCAGGGATGTTAACTCCTTTAGTCCTAACTCAGGTGAATGCCCCTTATGTTGCTGGTACAACATCAACGATGAATCAGAGAGGATTTACTCCTGTAGGAGAGTCTGCTCAAAGATCTCAAAATTCTGACCTATCTATTTGGACCTCACCTCAGACTGTTAACCACAGTAGTCCCAAAGAAAATATAATGTCTAACACATCTGTAGTACAGAATGGTATCAGTGCTCGAAAACTAGATGATTGGATTAGATTTTTCAAGGGGTCCCCAAGAGACAGGTGAAGTTTCAGGATAAGGCAATGAAATAATTCAGACACGAAGAGGAAAAATAGAGTGGATGTGGTCAAATTAAAATTAGAATTGAATAAGAGGATTTCAGGAAATCTTGATTTTTTCCAATTAGATGCCTACCAAGAGAACAAACTTGTATTCATGTGTAAAGATGTTACCAAATGTGCAGGACAAGTTCATGATAAATAATCTGAATTGACTCAAAAATATAATGTAGACTTAAGCCTAACCAAGTAACTGGAGAAAAGTTATTGTGTATATTTTGATGAGACTGACATGTGCAGTATGAGAACAGCAGGGGGTAGATTTTCAAAGATTATGGCTGTGTTAGCATCACAAAAGTG
Organism: Lissotriton helveticus; assembly: GCF_964261635.1. NCBI lineage: Eukaryota > Metazoa > Chordata > Amphibia > Caudata > Salamandridae > Lissotriton > Lissotriton helveticus. The sequence goes on from NC_136070.1 coordinate 493,668,129, forward strand.
AAGCTAACCAGCACAAAATACTTTTTACCAATTTACTTTTCATCGCTACACTTGTTTTGTATTGGAAAGTACCCAATAAGTAACGCAAAGCAGCACAAAGTATGCTAAAGATCAAAAGAAAACAAAAGGAGAGCCATCTCTGTCTTTAATACCTTAACTGCGGCCCTTATTTCGGCGCAGTGCGGGCATTCTGAAAGGTGGCGGGGCCACTTTGGCCGTTCGCCGACGGCAGCACTAGCGAGGTAGTGCTGCCGTCGGCCAACGGCCAATGACAGCACACAACGGGTTAATAGATGGAAAGGAAGCTTCAAATTTTCCATTAAGGGAGATGCCTGGTGGAGTTTATGTCTATGGGGCCTCCAGTAGGAGTGATCTTGCGCTATTCACAAATGATTTTCCAAAATTGAGAGAAAAGTCAGTGGAATGGTACACACAAGTTGGATGATTTGTGAAGATTTCACAGGTCCTGTGGGTGAATTTGAATACCTTCCCTGACATTGTGGTACCAAGTGATTTGTGGGGAGAATGTAAAGTGGCTAAAGAGTGGCCAGAGAAGGAAACTCAGAGAAATCCGATATCACATGCTTCATTACCATTAGTGATGAAAAAGTATCACCAGGTGAGGACCTATTTGAAGGGGAAAATAGCAGCTAAAGATATTGATTGGGTTAAGATTCACAGGATGGTGCAAGAGCCCAAAGAGTCAGTGCATGCCTATTATGAGAGATTGTTGCAGGTGTACAGCCACAGTGGAATGGAGACTCTTTGAAGCTAAAGACATGGGAACAGTTGTGACAGAATTGAGACCTGAGATTAGTTTGATGATACAACAGCATTTGATCTGTTGGCAAGATACATTGATTAATGAGATCTTGAGATATGCAAAATATTGTAGTGATGAAATGGAAATGAAGCAGAAGCGATTGAATGAGTAATTGATGGTACCACAGATGAAAGCAGCACAGAGAGGAAGTCAGAGTCAACCTTTTGTAGGGACTATTCGTCATATTCAAGGAGTGTATCAGCAGGGACCTCCTGTGATAGAAGATGGAAATGGGTTCCCACAAGAAGATAGAGGTCATGGTGTTCGAATTGACTCGAGAACAGGGATTGATGTGGCAACTCTGAAAAGTTCCCATGTTTGAGACACTTGAGGGTTACGGTGCTGACCAGTCACAATGACAGCGCCTGAGGAGGGAGGAAGATTGTGTGGTTGGCGCAGTCTTAGAGGTAGATCAGAGTGGCCCGTTCATAGAAGGTTAGGCAAATGGCTACCCCATATAATTTTTGATTGATACTGGTGCCACCTGCTCTACTGTCACAACAGTGGATGTTCCAAACCTACTCCTCTGTGGATAGGGAATACAAGTTGAAGGAGTCACAAACAAGCAAATGACAAACCCCGTAACAGAAGAAGTACCTGTTAAAATAGGTTCCTTTGAGGCGAATCACCAGATTGTGGTGTGTGACTCGAGACCGGTGAGCTTTCTAGGACGAGATTTATTGTGTAAACTAAATTGCACTATCTATTGCACTATGAAAGGATTAGAATTTCAAACCCAGGATAAAGATGTAGGCTTTAAACTGATGAGTCAAGAGCCAGAGGTTGGGCTGTATCCCATAATGATATCTGAGGACTTACCACTGGACCTTAGGGCCACGGTGTGGCCTGAGGTCTGGGACTTTTCAGGAAAAGATACTGGTCTCATAAAGGGAATTCACCCTGTCTGTATAAATGTAAAATCCAATGTTGAGTATCCAACAATAATCTGACCCCTTAAAAACGTGTTGGGATTACTCCAGTGATTGAGTAAATGATGCAACATGACATTTTGAAGGAGATAATGGGGGATCCAGGTAATTCACCCATTATGGGCTTGCAGAAGCCTAGTGGCAAATACTACATGGAGCAGGATTGTATATGAGGCTAAGTGGTTCACCGTCATGGATTTATGTCAGGCCTTTTTCTCTATACCTTGCATGAGGACAGCCAAATTCTATTCTCTATCTAGTTCCAGAACCACGTTTTGGCATTGTGCAGAGTTCCACAAGGGCATACAGAGAACCCCATAATTTTTAATTAGATCCTCAAAAAGAATCTTGAGTCCTCAGTCATGCCCGGTAACTCAGGGCTAGTGCAGTACATAAACAACTTAGTGGTCACCTTAGATCCTTAGGAAGCTTATAAACAAGATTCCATTGCATGGCTGAAGCACTTAGCTGAGAATGGACATAATGTGTCAACAAACAAGTTGCAGTATTGTCATGAAGAAGTCCCGTATCTAGGACATCAAATTGAGAAAGGGGCGAGGAAGGTTTACCAAGAAAGAATCTCATTGATTCTTAAAGTGAATCAGCCAATGACATAGAGAGAAGTCAGGATATTTTTGTGAATGTAGTGCAAGTGTCGCCAGTGGATACCCAACTTTTACCTAGTGACCAAGCCTGTACAGAGGCTGACACACAAGGATGTTGCTGATCCAATACTATGGGATAATGACTGCTTTATTGCCTTCCTAGACCTGAGAGAAAGTCTCTGTTGTGCCCCAGCACTAGGAATGCCTGATTACAATAAAGCTTTGACTCCTTTCTGCATTGCAAGGGAGGGCTGCGCACTATCAGTGCTTACATAGATGCACAGAAATGCGAGACAACATGTGGCTTACTTCTCTGCTACGCTAGATCCTGTAGTTGCAGGGATGCCTGGGTGCCTTAAAGCCATGGCAGCAGGTGATGTCAGCATAGAACAGTGTGAGAGTATTGTGATGGGACATCCCCTAACTGTTCTTGTGCCACACTACATTGCACTTCTGTTGACACATACCCGCACACAACACTTAACCAATAGTTGTTTGACCAAGTATGAACAGATTATACATGCATCGCAAAATGTCACCCTTAAAAAATGTGCTACTTTAAACCTAATGCCTCTCCCTGAGAGGGAAAATGATGAGGTGGGGAGTTGAGGATGATAATCTAAATGTCACTGAACTATTCACCAAGCTGAGACTAGATATACGAGATTAGCCACTAGTAGAAATGTTTACATACTGTTTGTGGATAGATGATGTTTAAGAGACAATGAAGAGAATTTGAGAGCTGCATATGCAGTCTGCACAGTCTCAGGAGTAGTCTAAGCCTCCTGACTTAAAAAGGGTGTCCTCTGCACAAGTGGCTGAACTCATAGCTCTTAATAGAGCTTCCTGTGTCTCTGAACAGCTGAGAGTGATTATATTTACAGATAGTCAGTAGAGCGTTGGTGTTGTTTATGACTTTAGACAGCTGTGGTCACAGAGGGGATTTATGACCCCTTCAGGATCCCTTATCATAAATGGGGAACATGTTATAAGGCTACTTGAAGCTCTATAGCTGCCTGCAAAAATTGCAGTTGTAAAATGTCCTGCTCACCTCTTTGGTGATGATTATGTGACAGTAGGCAATTGTTATGCTGATGAAGTCCCACAATAACATGCCCATGGTTCATGAACTTTCAATGGTGAATACACGAATAAGTCCAAAGGTAAAACAACTATAACCTCTTGTTGTCAACAACTGATACTTGGGAGAAAGTGAAGAAATTGCAGCAGGAAGTGTCAGAGGAAAAACAACAGGGTTGGATCAGAGCAGGATGTGTGAAGAGAATTTATGATATAATGGGTTCTGTAGATGGCAGACCAATGTTGCCAGACATCATGCTATCCCCAAAGGCAAAACATTTCCATGGACTGGCACATATTGGGAGGGAAGCCATGGTGTGGTTGTTTAAACAGCATTGGTCTAATCCATGATTTAGATTGGTGACTGAAGAATTGTGTCACAGATGTGTTGTGTGTCAAGAGATGAATGTAGGGAAAATAACCCCAGTGGGACTGAGTAATAGGGATCAGGAGGGCAATTTTACAGGATGCAAATGGTCTTTATCAATATGCCTGTGTGCAATGGACTGAGATATGTCCTAGTGATTGTGTGCATCTGCTCATGTCGGTGGAGGCCTACTTGGCCAGAAGAAATGACAGTCTCACAGTAGCCAAATATTGTTGAGGGAGCTTATACCAAAGTTCGGTTTCCCAACTTGGCTGGAGTCAGACTGAGGGACTAATTTCAGCAGAGATTGTATTGCGGCTATCGGCCAGAGGATTCTGGCATTGTGGCGCAGGTGAATCGGATGTTGAAAGCCTGATTGGCCAGAGTTTGTGGATCAACCTCTCTGAAGCAAGCAGATACTTTGCATCTTGTGCTTACGAGCCTTTGCAGTGTCCCTGATTGAAAAACAGGATTGGTGGTGCATGAAATAATCATTGGGAGAGCAATGAGACTGCCTGCAGTGCCTTTAGATGCACTTGTGAACATCACAGATGATATGGTGCTTGACTATCGAAAGAGACAAGCTGAAGTCTGGCCAGGATGAAGCTATTGCTGCCTCTTCATGTCAGGAACAGTGCCATGACCTCAGTCCTGGTGACTGGGGCTTGGTGAAGAAACACATTCAGAAAACGTGTCTGAAATCTAGGTGGCGTGTACTGTACCAGGTTATCCTAGTGGTGAATGCTGCTGTGAAGTGTGGGGGTCTTTCCAACTGGATTCATATGGCCCATACTCAAAGAGTGGAGTGCCCTCTTGTTGATGTGATAGCACCTCTTCCAGAAGGGCAACCCTCAACATTGAGACAGCAAGAAGAGCAAGAGCATGTGACAGCACATCCTCTGCCTGAGGGGAGTCTTGATGAACAGTTGAGGATTCTGGGAATGTACTGCTATCTGAGCCAGACTCAGACCCTGACGAATGGCTTAGCGCTGTGTCACACCAAGCAGAGACTGTGGACAGTTGGTCGAGAAGGCAAGAGAGAGGGAGATCAAGATTGCCTACGGAACGTGAACTGAGTACTGTCCCGGAGGATACTGGGGATTCAGGCTAGAGTAACAGAAAAAGTGAGCAACCTATACTCAGGAGATCTAAAAGAGCGAGTGCCATGTAGGTGGTACTCATCCCCTGAACGGACATACTTTGACCCAGATAACAATGAGAGGAGAGTATGTGATTTGGAGGATAACAGTGAGATCCCAGGGAACCTCCGTGAAATAGCATTCCTTGATGAATTGTGTTTTCAAATGTTTCTGCCATTGAGTTGACTGACTCGAGTTGTCATTGACTTGATCTTTGAATTGGACTTTGGTTTTATTAGAGACTTTTGATTGAACTTTGGTAAAAATATTTACGAAGATTACCTAGGCCCCAGGTTGCAGAAGGGTGTCATTTAGAAGAACAAAGAGTAGGGCTAAGGAAGACTCATGAAGACTTTGTAAATAACTTCATCAAATGATTTATGGACTTTGTTTGTCATCTGCATAAGTAGAAGCTTACAGGAGAAATTCACGAGATGCAAACCTTGCTTAAAGGTCTGATTCTGGCGAAGTCATGAAAAATAATAACAGAAACAGACAAAGATATATATTAGTAGTAGTATTGTTTGCTATTGTGGTAGTACTAATTGTTCTCCTTGTAGTGTTATTTCCTCTTACATTTTCCACAGTAGCAGAGCCTAGTGTTACTCCTAAGACCCAGAGACCTACAAATAATAGTTTGTACTCACTAGATTCATCTAGAAGAGATTACGCTTCAAATAAATGCCTATTTTAAATTGCTTTATGAATATATTGACACTACGCTTCTAAATAATTGTTTTGTCTTTGCACTGTTACCTCCATCAGAAGCAGAGGGAATTACCTATCGCCATCTTCCTCTTACAAATGGCATTACGTGTAGCCTTCTGTTAAGTATGTTTATGGGAAGGGAAATTTCCAATATTATTACTCAAATTATGAATTGGTGCTATCTAAAGTTCCTTTGCTCAAGTATATGAGTAGGAGTTATCATGCTAAGACAATGGATACAGTTAACAGTGTCCTTAGGCTGAAAAGGAAACTGGACACAAGTTATGCTCATAGAAATAATTTGACCTGTTCTTTAACTGAGGTTGAGACAGAATTTGGGGATTTAACAGAAAACAGGTATAGAGCAATAAATGCAAGGAAGAAAACAGGAGGGGATGAGAGATATAAAGGAACGTGGGATAAGGAAAAAGCGCAACATTGAGACTCAGAAGGTATGCCTGAAATACTTCTAGATTGGCAACACAAAGGAAAATCATGTTGCTAGAGAAAAATCGACCCTTAGGACTATGTTCATGGGTACAAGTGATTTGTGACCATATTTTTGAGTATGTAGGAGGTTGGTTCTTATTCTTGGGCACACTAGAATCCATTATTCCCAGAGTTTGTTTTGTTTGTGTAGAGAATACATACTTCAAATTGCCCAAGAGATGGTATAATGCATGTTATTTAGGTATAGTTTTCCCAAAGATTTCTCAAGTATCACATATGAATGATCCTATGTGGGAGACAATAACTAGAACTAAACGAGATAGTAGTGGTGCTGAAATTGTGGGAGACATTTTTGGTGCATTTATTCCATTTGTAGGTATAATCTTGAACGATTAGAAACGATTAGAAAGTTGTCCACTGTAGTGGATACATTTGCCACAAGTACGACAAGTTTCTTATTACCTAAAGATACTGAAATGGTAGCTATTAGATCTAGGTATTTACAGAATTGTCTTGCGTTAGACATCCTCCTCACTAAAGAGGAAGGAGTATGCAGAATGTTAAAGGTCCAGCAATGGTGTACCTATATACCTGACAAGAGTGAATATTTGATGAAATACACTAACAACATTACTGATCTGAAATAGGATTGGAAGGAATTAGAAGCCATGGGTGCTTGGGAAGTAATTGGAAATGGATTTTCGGCAATAGACAAATGATTTGGAAACTTAGGAAGTGGAATAGTGGGTTTAATCTTGAGACCTCTAAATATTATCGCCATCTGTGCAATTTGTCTGTACATTATCTTCAAAGAATACATGAGTATAAAAGCAAGGAAGGAAAGACAGCACAAGAAGGAATTAAAAAGAACTGGAAGTGATGTGGAGATGGAGGAGAATTAGTGTAGATTTTATGATGACATGAAGCATCTGAAAACAGTCGACTAAAGTTGTTGAAGTCATCAAGCCCTTGACTTGGATTCACCTGATAAGGATTCATGTGAGGGTTATTGGGATGGCTAACATTGCCATCAGGGGGCGGGGGTAGGAATAGTGCAATTTAGACTCCACCACTACACGTCAGAAAAATGCCCTTATACACCTACATATGACACTATATTTATGATGAGCCATAACTGTATTGCCGTGGGTAAACATGTAAATGCATTAATGAAATGTATTCACTGTAGAAACCAGAGTTTGATAAACATGTGCACTAATGTCCAGTTTAGCATGAAGATGTCTTCTGTGGTCACATTTGCTTTATGCTGTAAGTCACATTTGCTTGTATTCTGAAAGTCATATTAGAAAGTGTAATTGTGCATGTTCTTACTCACGTATTGCATTGGTTTTTGAGTTACATGTGCACAAGTATAACCATGTATTTGAAGTGCATGTTTAAACTTTGCTTGACTAAAGGAATTAATTGTGAAATGCATTTTGCTCTTCCAGTTTTTTTTTTCCTTTTCAGGCACGTACTCAAGGTCTCATTAGCTAGATAAAAGGAGTATTGATGTTTGTACTAGTTTCTTGATAATAAGTCCTGAGAAGAGACATGTTGGCAAAAAAATGTGAAGACCTAATGGGCAGATGACGCCTCCTATGCATCCTGTATCAGGCATGGAGAATGTTCAAGGTTGCAGTAATTGTCCAAGTTCTGTGGGAGGAGAAAGTCTGGTAGTGTTGCAATTGTACAGCACAGCACAAGAAGATTGGTTCCTGGTTGTGTGGAATGAACTATGATTATTCTTGCAAGTGTGAGGCTTCATGCTGAACACTCATTCCAATTCTGGTTGACTTCTACTTGAGTTTGTACTATACTGACACCTTCTTGCATGTCCAAATTTCCTTGAGTCCCTAATCTATAAACCATCCTTATTGTAAATGTAGAGCCCTGGTTAGATGACTTTCAAACAAATTCATGTTTAGGAGAAAGAATCAATGTTTCTTTAAGGAACACCTGTGATTATTTCATATCTGATTCTACTGAGACTGTACCTGTTGCGATATGTCAGCTTGCCAGCTGTAATTCTCTAGCTCTTTAATATTCTCTTGATAAGCATATATACTGGTTTGGTTATTAATTAGAACTAAAACTACTTAACTTCAATTACTGATTCCTGGTCTTTATTAGGGGTCAAATGAGCTACACGAAAGTTGAATTGTTATTTATTGCTGATTCCCTTTGTGTCTCAGTCAATATAATAAGATCCATCAGATAAGATATAGTAAATCACCAGCGCCCCTTCACACCACAGAGAGCCCTGGCTACTTATATTTGGCATGATAGTCTAAGGTTTATGGCAGAAGGATGCCGCCTTTCTAGTGGTTGCATCAGGCCGCACAGCAGTCTTCATTACAGTGCATCATGACATTCTTTCAGGAGGTCTGTTCACATTGGAGCACGGAATTATCTTAGAAGGTCTGTCCACCATATGTAGGTCAAAATCCTATACCTACATATCCAACTTACATAAAAGTGATGAAACTGGGGCCTTAACTTCGAACTCTATCATCTTTATGTATGGAACGACTCAGGGGTATGTCCTTTACCCAGCAATATATTTATCATCTACTTGAGATAATTCAGACTGAGCCCGTAATGTTTATCTATATTAATACATGAATGAAACACAGATATTCATTAGATTTTCACAAGAAGATCAAGGACATATCAGTTTTACGCTATTCGTATAGGACATTCACAACTACATGGTATTAGACCTGTCAGCCTTAGGGTGGTCTTCCCCCCAACTTTTTGCCTTACTCCTCCAGTTTTTGCTGAATTTGTTTTAGTTGGACTTAGTACTCTGCACACAATACCACTGCTAACCAGTGCTATAGTGCTAGTGCTCTCTCATGTAAAACACTGTAAATTTGGTTTACACTCAATCGTCACATTTAATTTGCCTGGAAGTCCCTAGCAAAGTGGTACTACCTGCACCGAGGGCCTGTAAGTTAAATGGCACTAGTTGGCCTGGAGCCACAATGTACCACCTACATAAGAAGTCCTTTAAACATGTCTTAGCCCTGCCATTGCAACCTGTGTGTGCTGTTTTAAACTGCCCTTTTGACTTGGCAAGATAAACCTTTTGTTAGGTCGAAACCTTCCTCTTTAATACATATAAGTCCCCCCAGGGTAGGAGTTAAACAGCCTCTATGGCAGGGTGCCGTATTTTTAAAAGTTGGACAAGATATTTTACTTTTTACTTTTACATGTCCTGGTAGTAAAAAACTCTTACATTTGTTTTTCATTACAGTGAGGCCTATGTCTCCCATTAAAAACTTTCAATTGGGAGCAGGTAGGAATGTTGATTTTGGTGTCTAAAGAATTGTAAATTAAACCCTCTTTAATGGTAAAGTTGGATTTTAAGTCGCAATTGTGAAAATGGCACTTTTAGAAAGTTGGCATTCTCTTTTCCCAACCATTTGGTGCTTGCAGCCTGTATCCTGGGTCACATGATTAGGTGTAACTGGCAGATGGTCTTAGTGTATTACTCCCAGACGGTGAGACAAAGGAAGAATAGGTGTTGGCAGGATGTGCCTTGATGGAGGTAAAAGACACACAATTGATGGAGGTGGCAGAGCTGTCACCTCCTACACTTGCACATCATAAAGACGCTGCTTCAGCACACTCACAAAGGGTTTTGACATTGGTCTTTTTTTGCCCCCAGACAAGCTGGGACCTTGGCAAGGAGGCAGTACATACAACTCTATAGGGGGAGGACTCTAGAAGCTTCTCCCACTTCAAAGGGGCACTAAGTAGTGGACCCTCAGACAGAACTCTTCAGATCACTTCTGGATCTGTGGAAGACACAGAAGAAGAACAGCTGTGCTGCTCTGCTGCCATGATACTCTGCTGGCCTGCTGCTCTGCTGCCTGAGCGAGAGGGATTAAGCCTGCACCTTGAACCTTTGACCACCAGAGTGACTCCAAGGGCTAGATGACATGCATACTGATCAGAGCCTTAGGGGCAGAAAAGACTCCAACCACCTGGAACTCTGCACCTGGACTATACCTGCTGTGAGTCCTAATCAGGGCTCAATAATTCTCGCAACCCACTTGCAAATGCAAGTCAGATTTTATCAGGTCGAGCTATTTTTAGCACCTACTAGTCCCATCTGGTGAATGAACTTAAGCTGGAAAGGAACAGGTGTTGTGTCCATTCAGAAAGTGAATGAGCAATAAAGATGCCATTAAATCTTGTTTGTCAGTTTGTCTTTAACTAATTTCTGCTTGGAAAATTGAGTTTATTTTTCATTCTCTTACTACAATTAGAGGTTTTTGTCAAGTGAGCTGTCTGAAGATGGCAGTTTTTTCTTTATAATACATACCATTTAAATAAATAGCCTGACAATGAATATTACAAATATTTCGAATATATATTGGGAATTATGAAAATAATGTTTTCTTTAAATTAAGAAGTGTGATGCAAAAGAGTTAAATGGGAGCAAATTAACCCGTTGCCTGCGCTGAACGTTCCGCGCCAGTGCGGAACGTTCTAAGAAACAGGCGGGGCCGCGTCGGCAAACGGACGTGCGCAGCACTACAGTGCTCACGACGTCCGTTGCCCGACAGCAGCAGCCGACGGGTTAAATCAGAACACTTTACTTAGTGATGAACAAATGACACATATTTGCAGAAACTCTATTTCCAAACATGTTTGTACACTGTATAGTTTTATCAATAAAACTGCATGTCAGTGGGAAAAGTTGTGGCCATTTCAATGTAAATTCTGCTGATTGCAAATTACAGTGTGCTACCTCTTCATGCTTCAGTTATGTTTTTATTAAAAGTGATAGTTTTAACCATGATCTGAGAACTATTCTTGCCCCCACCCTGATGACAATGCTGTTAATGAACTAAGAGGCAAGTCGTCGGTCATGTGTATCCTATATGTGGCTAGATTTTCATTATCTGCGGAGCCCAGTTTAGTCTATTAAATCGAACAAAAGACTTTTTTGTGCAGCAGACATGCTGAACTCTCATATTTGAAGGTGCTCTCATATGTGATAATAATGAAAATGTCAGCTCAATGAATTAAAATATTTGCCCACAATCACATCATTTGAAACTAGTTTATGGGTCAAGAGCATTACAATTAGGTCAAATAGATTATTTAAGTCACTAGTCCTGCAGGTCTAGTAAAATTTTTATGATTTTTCGAGGCCTGCTAATCTCCCAGTCCTGGAGACTTGGAAGTTGGTCTAAAGCTGTTCTGCCATCCCAGCTGTGGTTCCCAACAAGAATCGACATAGTGCATTACATCTCCTTGCAGCTCCACATGGGAATGGCCTTTGTGCAATGCATCGCCAGTCCAAGACCTCTCATTGCAGCCCCACAGCTCAGCGGAACCACTGCTGTTCAACACATCTCCAACACAGGACCTCACATCGTAACCCCCATCTCAGAACCGCTGCAGTGAGACGCATCTTGCGAGCCTCCATTGATGGCTTCATCGTACCTAATGCTGCATGACACAGCTCAAAGTCAGACTCCACATTGTAGCCCCCCGCTGGCGACTTCTTGAAGCCGTACTGTTCAGCTTGACACAAGGACCCTGTAACTCAACCCCATGCGACAAGGTACTATCCAGCCAACTAAACTAGAGTACTGTAGCCAGCCAATGTTCCATCACAGTAAGCCTGAACTTGTAATGCTGTCCTGGTCTGGCGTACAGTATAGCCACAGTTGGTGCTTTGTGCATTTAAGCACTATTTTTACTTAGATATTTAAAATTGCCGATCTCCAGCTCTATTAATTGGACTTTGGTTATTTTGGTGTCAAAAATGCATTACAATTTACCCTATTTTTCTAAATTAGTGAGGGATTTTTCTTTTGTTGCGCTTTCACTCCATTGCTTTTTGAAGTAATACATAAATACTTGACACATTGCCTCTAAGTTAAGCCTGAACACTTAGTGCCAAGCTACCAGAGAGTTAAGCACAGGTTAATTTGGGGTTGCTTATGTGTCACCTGGATAATAATTGTGGTTGCTGCTTGTGTTGTGTTTCACCATCGCAACCAGGAACCCAGTTTCTCACACAAGGCTTTAAACAATCTTTGCTAAATAAATACAAATGGAAATAATAATTTTGGGCATCAAGGGAAGATCTGCTCTTAGGTTAATTGAGATTCCTGGTATTTTTGTGCAAATATTCAAGCTAGCTGAAAAATTGAAAATCTGTGAGTTATCATTAATGCACAAGCCTCCCTTAAGACTCAGCTCTGGACTTTAGTTGAGAGCTTTTTTTAAATAACATTTACAAACTGAAACCAACGTTCCCCTTACTTTTTCTGAAAATCTGAGCACTAGTCATCAGATCTGCTATCCATTCCTGACTAGATTATTACAAGCACTTTTTTCAGGTTTATGTAAAAGTCTATTGGACAGAATGTACCATTTCTGGCCTCAAAAAAGGGAACACATCACCAAGGTTCCTCGTACACATCACTGGCTCCACTGATGGCATGAATCACTTTCAAAATTCTAAACTTGGGGTCTGATTCATGAAAGAACTTACGTGTAGTAAAGTTACGAGTGCGGTGTCTCCGCACTCATGGCAGAATCTCTGCATTCAGGCGGATCACCACACAGCGCATTGCAGAATGCTGAGACTCCGCCATGAGTGCGGACGGTTCAAACTCATATCTTTACTACAAGTAAGTACCTTTAAGACTCAGGTAATTTACAAAATTTTGATGCACTGCAGCGCAGCAAGCCTTCCTGCTGCGTTGGCGTGCATCAAAATGGAAAGGGAAGGAATGCGCATATGATGCATTCCTGTCCTTTTCCCCTGCACTGGTGCTTAATAGGCTGCCATGCGCCAACGCAGGCACCATTACACCATGGTGCAAGGGTGTCTGCACTGTAGGGGTGATTGTTTTTGTGCAGGAAGGGACGTCTTCCTGCAGAAAACAATAATGGGGTGTATTTCTCTTTATATGTATGCTGGAAAATGAGAAATAAAGGTATTCCTCCCATGAAAAGCCATATTGGGTGGCTTTAAGTGGCCTTGTAAATATGGGCAGGCACACTGCATGCTAGACAAAACCCCAATTTTCCAAAATCATGGGACCACTGAACATTTCATCTGGGCATGTGGGACACAGGGAACTCCCCCCCCCCCCACCCCCCACCCCCAGTAACCTACAAAGGCTAAGAGGCTGACTTTAGTGGTAGATTATAAGAAGAATCATTGGCTATCTCAACTGGAACACAGCCCGTGAGGAATCTTCATGGTTTCCATGTATCACCTGCAGTATTTTCCCACTCCATATCCTCATGAAGGCTCTCAGACAAACTGGGGCTAGTAGGAACACATTTCAAAGTGCATCTTTTAGCTCCCACTTCATGGCTGCTCATGGCTAACCTCCATGTGTCATAAAATTGGAAAAGGAGGCTGTTCCAAAACAGATACAGACCTGCATTTGTGAGAACATATAGGTCCTTATAACTCTCTCTTGTCTTGCTACCAGCTTGATTCGAACAGTTTATCAATTTAGCTCTCCAGGATAGGAATAGAGGGCTCCTTGCACAAACATTTTAGCCGTCAAAAGTCTGTGAATCAGTCCTTGTGACAAGAATACCCCTTTCTATACTGTATAAAACCTCAACTTGTAAAAGTGATTCTTAATCGCAAACAGAAGGGGGTATTAAACAGGCTTTCCCCATTGTTGTAAGTCTCAGAGGAATTATTCAGAGGTTTTTGACGTCAGTTGCAAACGTTTGAAAAGTCACTTCTCTTCAAGTTAAAATTGTGACTGATTCACAGATCAGAGACCATGTTGATTGCTGCCACAGACTACATCAGAAGATTCCTCAACCGAGTAGAAACTGTGGCCCAGATCCTCCTCAACCTCTCTCTGCAACGTTCGACACAGTCTCCCACAGCACCCTCATCAACAGACTCTACAACCTAGGCAAACAGCAAGACGCCCTCAAATGGATCGCATCCTTCCTTACTGGATGCACACAGAGCATCCGACTGCCTCCCTTCACCTTCACACCCAAAGACATCATATGCAGAGTACCACAAGGATGATCTCTCAGCTCCACCCTGTTCAACATCTACATGACTCCCCTTGCAGACGTCATCAGAGACCATGGACTTAACATAATCCCCTATGCAGACGACACTCAACTGATCCTCTCGCTCACCGAGGACCCCTCTAACGCCAACCCAACTTCTGCAATGCCATGATCAACATAGCTAAATGGATCCGAGACAACTGCCTCCAATTCAACTCTGAAGTACTGATCTTCGGGAAGAACACCTCCACATTGCACAAAATCTGGTGGCCAGCAGAACTCAGACCCACACCGACCAACCATGCACCCAACCTCGGCATCATCCTCGACAGCCAATTGACCATGAAGCGACAAGTCAACACAGTTGCTTCCTCCTGCTTCCACACACTTTGCAAGCACCACAGAAAATTTAGATGGATGCCAACCAACGCCAGAAAGACCATCACCCCTGTCACCAGCCGCCTCAACTACGGCAAAGCCCTCTACGCTGGTATCTCCATCCAGCTCCTCAAAACAGTCCAGTCCATAGAGAACACGGCAGCCGGACTCATCCTGGACCTCCCGAAACAAAACCACAACACCTCCACCTGAGAGACCTCCACTAGCTCCCCATCCAGAAGAGATGCCAGTTCAAGATACTTATGCACGCTCAGTGGTGTAACAATTGCCCCCACTGTACGGGGGGCATCCTTGCTTCAGGGGGCCCCCTCCGGCACCATGCACAGGCAGGCCTGAAAGCTTCTTACTGGGTCCGGAGTGTGGGGGGGGAGGGCCTTCATGCACTTTGTAGGGGGCCCCCTAAAGTTTCATTATGTCACTGCACATGCCGACATAGCCCTCCATGACCTAGAATGTGCTTACTCCAACCATCGACTGAACTTCCACCATCCCACGAGACACCTGCACCCCTCTTCACTCGCCCTCCCACACACCGCCGCTTCCGTTGCAGACCTGGAACGACCTCCCCCCCAGCTCTGCACAGCCCTGTTGCTGCCTTACTTCAGAAAGAGACTCGAGATCTGGCTCTTCAGTGGAGACACAGTGCCCAGATACCCCTAGTGGTGACAGTGTTTAGCTTAACAAATGCAGATTGATTGATTGATTGAGTGAAGAAGCTGTTACAGCAAAACAGCTTCCTCTGCGAATTGCGTCACATGAGCTGCAGAAAGAGGGAAGTGGCATTTGTCCATGGGACCAATGCATGCTCTCTCCAATGTGTTCACTAACGGGAAGAATTCTTTTTTTTTTAAATCAGCATCTTTCTCTTTAATGGGCTACTTTGAAAAAAGAGATCCAAATTGGGAAAGCAAAGTCGCAAATGGTGGTCTGCTGATGCCTATAGGGCTCCATTGTATTGACAGCCATTCAATGAAAGTCACAAAATGGACCCACATAGTTAATATTCACTATGCAGGGCATTTCGCAGTCTCCTGCAAATGGGCAATTTGGATTGAGACCTATTAGTACTTAGGTCACATTAGATATTGCACCTCTGCTCACAAACGATTAGGGAAAGCAGATCAGGCCTCCATCTGGATCTGAGATGGCTGTCCACTGCACAGAGCGTTTCAAACTCTGTAAGGGGTACTGCGGCATGGACAATAAGTGTTTGGCCCTGAAGAGCATGTACAAAGCAGAATGAAGATGTCAGGGCATTTGTAAGTGGCCACTTACTTATCCACATGTTTCAAATAAGCAATTACTGGGATGCAAAGAAAAAGGACATGCTTTCACTGTGCATTCAAAGGGTACTGCTTTTCTGTATACAAAATAGTGAATTTCTGACAGAATTGCTTTCTATTTTTACTTAATTCAACACGCTTAATGACGTAATACTCTATAATGACACATGTTTCTGTTTCCTTCAAGAGGCATGTAGGACTCCCAAACGACTGCTTATCAAGATATTTTATTTCCTGTACTTTGGATTGAGTTTAAATGTCTGCAGTGCAACAGTTTGCTCTAGAAATCATTGCGCTTATATCATTACATACATTCTTCAAAATTCTGACACAAGGCAAAGTATCCTTGGCATCAATCAACAGGACTTGCATGGCAAGTTGGCTTTAATAAAGTGCATAGCTCATTTCTATAGAAAAGGCACAATTTAGGAATACCCATGCTGCACCATAGAACTAAATACAAATCTTATGTTATGGTATTTTTCAGTATGTTTTGTTATGGAATGTTTCGTTACGTTGCATTATGCTATCTTAGTACTGTCCTGTGAAGCAAGAATTTGTGCTACTTTTATATTTTAGGGCCAATGTACCTGAAACAGCAAAACGTAAAATAGAATCATTGCAAAAAATGGAAAAATGGAAAAATGGAAAAGGAAATAAAAACTTTAAAGGAAATACATAAAGGAAGGAGCTATTGAAACTCTGAGTCAGCATGGAACAAAATAAAGTCATGTTATGTTAAAATGTAAAAGATGTATGCCTAAACCCGAATTGTAGGAAAAAAGAAAATATATATAGAGTTATATTGTGAAGAATCTAGGGGCATATGTATGAGAAAGTTGTAAAGCGAGGGTTAACTCCAAATTTGCTAACACCACGCTCCGTCACTTTACAATAATACGGTGCAACCCTGCATTTCTCCCTGCGCTGGCAATAAATTCAACTGCCTAGGGCCAATGCAGGCACCCTTGCACCATAGTGCAAAGGTGCCTGCATTGAGGGAATGATTGTTTATGTGCAGGAAGGTGCCCCTTACTGCACATAAACAATCATTCATGGCAATTTGGTGTTTCTATGTGTGCCATTTTGCCATGTTAAGACCAGGTTTTCCCATGTCTTCATTTTGGCACTGCCTCTTTTTTACACCACCTTTGCAAATAGGGGGCAGCTGCAAAATTAATGGGTTTTAAGGTGGAACGCCCACCACAACACCCATTGCTCGCCCCTTTTACACTAAGTGTAACGTGAAAGAAGGCCTTATTTACAAGGCATTTAACAACAAGGGGTGGTGATGGACAGAGTTCCTGAATTAAGCAGAATACTCTCACCCAGTCAAGAGATCAGGGCTAGATCCAACACCGTTTTTTAGCTCACTGCACCATCCCAGTTCAGAACCTGGCTATATGCAAATTAGTCTGTTCCTGTCCCAGTGCATGATGGGAACAGGGCAAACCAAACTACCAAGCCAATTCTTACACTGGGAAGGAAACAAGCTTCCGGGGACCGGTTTCTGGCATTTCAGCCGTCGTCGGCCCGGCTTGCTTGAATCCTGATGGTGCAATGAGCAAGGTACTCACATCTGAGTATACCCTTCCACGCTTAGGGTGGACAAAATATTTAACAACAAGGGGTGGTGATGGACAGAGTTTCTGAATTAAGCAGAATACTCTCACCCAGTCAAGAGATCAGGGCTAGATCCAACACCGTTTTTTAGCTCACTGCACCATCCCAGTTCAGAACCTGGCTATATGCAAATTGGTCTGTTCCTGTCCCAGTGCATGATGGGAACAGGGCAAACCAAACTACCAAGCCAATTCTTACACTGGGAAGGAAACAAGCTTCCGGGGACCGGTTTCTGGCATTTCAGCCATCGTCGGCCCGGCTTGCTTGAATCCTGATGGTGCAATAAGCAAGGGACTCACATCTGAGTATACCCTTCCACGCTTAGGGTGGACAAAATATTTAACAACAAGGGGTGGTGATGGACAGAGTTTCTGAATTAAGCAGAATACTCTCACCCAGTCAAGAGATCAGGGCTAGATCCAACACCGTTTTTTAGCTCACTGCACCATCCCAGTTCAGAACCTGGCTATATGCAAATTAGTCTGTTCCTGTCCCAGTGCATGATGGGAACAGGGCAAACCAAACTACCAAGCCAATTCTTACACTGGGAAGGAAACAAGCTTCCGGGGACCGGTTTCTGGCATTTCAGCCGTCGTCGGCCCGGCTTGCTTGAATCCTGATGGTGCAATGAGCAAGGGACTCACATCTGAGTATACCCTTCCACGCTTAGGGTGGACAAAATATTTAACAACAAGGGGTGGTGATGGACAGAGTTTCTGAATTAAGCAGAATACTCTCACCCAGTCAAGAGATCAGGGCTAGATCCAACACCGTTTTTTAGCTCACTGCACCCTCCCAGTTCAGAACCTGGCTATATGCAAATTAGTCTTTTCCTGTCCCAGTGCATGATGGGAACAGGGCAAACCAAACTAGCAAGCCAATTCTTAAACTGGGAAGGAAACAAGCTTCCGGGGACCGGTTTCTGGCATTTCAGCCGTCGTCGGCCCGGCTTGCTTGAATCCTGATGGTGCAATGAGCAAGGGACTCACATCTGAGTATACCCTTCCACGCTTAGGGTGGACAAAATATTTAACAACAAGGGGTGGTGATGGACAGAGTTTCTGAATTAAGCAGAATACTCTCACCCAGTCAAGAGATCAGGGCTAGATTCAACACCGTTTTTTAGCTCACTGCACCCTCCCAGTTCAGAACCTGGCTATATGCAAATTAGTCTGTTCCTGTCCCAGTGCATGATGGGAACAGGGCAAACCAAACTACCAAGCCAATTCTTACACTGGGAAGGAAACAAGCTTCCGGGGACCGGTTTCTGGCATTTCAGCCGTCGTCGGCCCGGCTTGCTTGATTCCTGATGGTGCAATGAGCAAGGGACTCACATCTGAGTATGCCCTTCCACGCTTAGGGTGGACAAAATATTTAACAACAAGGGGTGGTGATGGACAGAGTTTCTGAATTAAGCAGAATACTCTCACCCAGTCAAGAGATCAGGGCTAGATCCAACACCGTTTTTTAGCTCACTGCACCATCCCAGTTCAGAACCTGGCTATATGCAAATTAGTCTGTTCCTGTCCCAGTGCATGATGGGAACAGGGCAGCGTTAAGCCACGTTAAGTGGCTTAACGCCGCCTTGTGAATAAGGCGAAGGGTTTATCGCCACAGGAACGTCACCAATAGTGACGTTTCAGTGGCAATTGAGGCTTATAAATATGCCCCCTATTTTGAGTTTAAATAAGGTACATAAAAGACTCTGAGGTTTAAATAAAGAAGAAAAGCATTTGCTTCCCTCAAAGCCATTAAAACTGGTGAAAAGACTTTGATTACTATCGCCGAGATCTGTTTTTCTAACTCATACTTGTAAATAATGAAGTATCAACTCAGCTTCTCTTTCTGAAGGAAATAAGTATTATTTAGTGGGTAATAGTGAATTTTGCAGCTGTGTTGTGCTACTGGTTGGGTATTGTATATAGAGATGGTGCAAGTAAATTCTTGTAAATCATTTTCAATGTATCCTAGATCAAACAGTGATTACTGGACTGCATCAGTGTTGGGCACTGCTATTTGCTGCTTGTGCCATATAGCCGAAGGCTTTATTACATGGACCCTGAGAAGCAAAATTTCCAGGGCAGTGAATTGAATATTCAAGGCTTAGTACCAGGCGTAATATATGGCCTAGAACTTAGACACAGCATGCAATATGCAGAATTATAGAAGAGGGGTATTAATAACCAGGTAGTTTTCCAAGGAGGGGTTCCAAATGACATCAAATAGAAAACAAGAAGAAAGCTTGAAGTGTAAAACTCTATGTTATTAACAACTAACCATTCCCATTTTGATGAACTGAGTGGGGAGAGATGAGTCAAAAGACGTCATGCATAACAAGCCCACCTCCTCAACCCATATACCCATAGCTTTACTAGAAAAACTATATACACCTGAGACCTGTCCCCACCCTCACCACCAACTGAACATCCTTCCCCACCTCTACTCACATAATTAAAACAAAATGCTGGTGTCCTGCCACTCTTCCTCACCATATCTGGTAATGCGGGAGCCTGAGAATTGGCCAAGTATGGTTTCAAAATTTAAATAGCTCTACTTAATGACTTTGTCCTTTGTAAATCCTGATGGCTCTTGAAAAAGCTCAATGGACCTTTGCCACCGTAGTATGAATAGAGCTGGAACAAAACAGGAACTATGCATATATCATCAACAATAGAATTTTAGATGTTCTGTCAATGGTGAGAAGTTGGTGTAGTTTCAACCTTTATTTGTCTTGAAAGATTCATATTGATTTTGTCATCTTTATTCAGGTTAGTCGGTTTACAGAAATATAGATAAAGATTGATAAGTGACAGCGTAAATCAATACACAGTGGGGCATATTATCAAGGGGGTTTATCTCCGCTTTTTTGGCTTTAAAAGCCAAGAAAGCGGAGATAAAATTATCTCCCTATTACCTAGCTGTTGCTTACACCAGTTAGCGACAGCTAGTAGGAGATAGCGACCATCTTGGGCCCCACTTTGCATGTCAGTGATATTTATCACTAATGACATGCAAAGTGGGCGTGCCAAGATGTTAGCGACTGGAAACAGTCGCTAACATCGCTATCTCCTATTACCAACTTTTGGAGATATTCGCGCTAAGCGCGAATATCTCCAAAAGCTAACACCTGCCCTGAGCAGTTCTTAGCCATGTTATCCAATGGGAGGTGGATAACATGGCTAAGAGCATTAGCTCGGTAATGCATGAATATCGCTGACTTTTCAGCGATATTCATGCATTGCGGCCGTTTTTTATCGCATTTGCGATAAACCTTGGTAATACCAAGGTTTATCTGCGATAAAAATCGCCGCAGCTCAGCGGTAAATTTTTGTCTCTAACCAAGCAATAGCGATAATTATCGCTATTGCTTGGTAATATGCCCCAGTGTTCTTTAAATGATATCATCACTAAACTAGCTAAAGGACCAAATCTACATGAATAGGACATTTTATCCCGCATGCTTTTACTCTGCATGCCATTACCCCGCATTTTAACACCACAAAAAACATTTACAACGCAGGGATTTACAACGCAATCCGCTACAATGCATTCCCCATTGCAATGCAATTACTATTCTAACTCCAGGGGCGTTACTTTGGGGAATGCGTCGTAACAGTTCGCAGTCTGAAGCCCTGTGTTGTAAAAGTTTTTCGGTGTAAATAATGTGGGGTAATGGCATGCGGAGTAATGCATGCATTGTAAAGGATGTTTCCCATTCTACTTAGAACCTGTAAACAGTCCCTTTTCTGGAAGGTGTAAGAGTGAGAATAAAAGATGGACTTCCCATAAAAAGCTGTTCTGGAAACTCAGCGGAGTTGCCCACCATTGAATCAATCAATCAATCAATCATGCCATTTATAAAGTGCACTACATACCTGTGAGGGTCTCATGGTACTGGGGGGGAGGGTGCTGCTAGTGATCGAAGAGCCAGGTCTTGAGGAGTCTTCTGAAGGCCAGTAGGTCTTAGGTCTGCTGCAGGTTGGTGGGGAGGATGTTCCAGGTCTTGGCAGCGAGGTGGGAGAAGGATCTGCCGCCGGCGGTCGTTCTTCAGATGCGGGGAAGAGTGGCAAGGGCGAGGCTGGTGGAGCGGAGCTGGTGGGTGGGGGAGTAGAAGTTGAGTCGTCTGTTGAGGTATGCTGGGCCGGTCTTGTGTAGAGCTTTGTGTGCGTGGATGAGGAGTTTGAAGGTTATCCTCTTGTTGTCGGGGAGCCAGTGCAGGTCTCTCAGGTGGGGTGTGATGTGGCTGCGGTGTGGGATGTCGAGGACCAGACGTGCTGAGGCATCTGGATGCGTTGCAATCACCTCAGGAGCAAACGTCAATAAGAGAAAAATCTCTGCAGTAGCATTGATAAGGGTATTGCCATTAGATAAAAGAAATAGTCAACTTTAGCAGTAGCTGTTGGTAACAAAGTAAAAGATCAACTTTTCAGGAGAAGAGTCGCAAAGCAGGGTTTATGGGTCTGGGTCAGAAGTCTCTCTTGGTCGAACTCCAAGGGCAATTATTCTACTACTCCTCATAACTAGCTAGGAACACTCATTATTATAAATCCATAAAATACTAAATCAATACTCTGTTAGACGTCAGCTCGTCCAACCAATGGAATCCCCCACGGTGGTTTCATCAACCTCTGATGTCTCTTCACTCGATTCCCACAGTAAACATTCACGCTGATACATTAGTAAAACACTGTTTCAAATGTAGATGGAAGAAAGTTCTCATGAAAACCTTCAAACTGAAGCTAAAAGATGTGCTATGAGTTTCAATATGAAGGCATTTCAGAGATGCAGAGGCAAACTAGCAAAAATATTCTGATGAGGAATTCATAAATGTCTAAATCATTATTTATTATAACAAACATAGCAAGCCTCATTTTATTATAATAAATGACCTAACATGGTGAGGGAACTAAATAGAACATCATTCTGAAGTCAGCACTTTCTAAGTAGGTTGCTGGTGCTTGAGAAAATGTTCTAATACACATTTATTAAACAGTGAGCAAGAGTCAAGAGAAAAAGGCTTTGAGGCCAAAACTTAATGTGCACATTTAAGTATGAAAACGTCGTACAAAATAAATATTTTGCAAGCACACTTAATAAGGATTCCTTCAAATTTTGGGGTGGGCACATTTTGTTATTGTGTCATTTTCTTAGTGAAAGCATTTCAGCTGCAGCTAAAACAGTTTATAAAGCACAATTCTAATGTAGCCTGCAAGTCAAATTTTTATTTTAGAACTAATTTCTTTCTGTAACTTCCTCCCCAGTTCAAATGAAACACATAGGGGCATATTTACAAGGGCATTGTGACACAGGAACGTCACTTTTAACAAGGTTCCTGTGGCGCAATGCTCTGCTCCATATTTGCAAAGTAGCTCAAGCCACTTTTTGGGGCTTAATGCGCTTTGTAAATATGGTTCCCTTTCGCGGAGGTATTTGCATGAAAGGGGCATCCAATGGGCGCTGCTGTGGGCGTTCCACAGCAACATCCATTGCTTTTTGATTCAGCCCCAGATTCACAAGGATGTTTAAATCTGAGGCAACACCAAAAACTAATGCCGTGCAAGAGCAGGCGTTAAAATGGCGATACCAGGAGAAATACTTTTATTTCTCCTCGTTTTGGCTTATTCTATGTGTGCTTCATTATGCTAGAGACCTAATTAAACCGCCTGGTAATGTGTTCTCAGGGTGGAGGTCAGGTCTCTACCACAGAACCAATGCGAGAGGGAGTGAATTGTCTTGTGTTTTGGTTATGCTCAGGTCCACTGAAATTATGCAGACGTGGAGGACCAAGTTATAGCGAGAAGAAGCAAATTATGCGGCATAATACAGCAAAATCTGTAGCATTATTATTTCATTGTTTTGTCATTTTAAAAACTATTAATACTGTCTGGACAAAGCTGCACTTCTTTGCTACTAGTTGGTCGCTGAATACAGCAATCAGCAACTGCAAGATAATCTGTTTAGATTTGCATAGGATCAATGTACTCTGAAAAAAGAACTTGTGGCATTCTTTGTTTAGTAACTTTTGACCGGTTTGAACTAGAAAGATTTTCATAGTAAAATCTGAAATTATGCAGAAAAATCGGGAGTATGTGGCAAAAACAGCGAATACATGATGATGCAAAAGAATTGAATAATTACAGTGATCCAAGTTATGGTATGCATGTCAATCTTTTTCATTTATTAGTCTGTCAGCAATGGTCTACTTTTGTGAATGTCTCTCATTCATGTGTAGACTGTTCTTTTTGTCTGTGAGTTTCCTTTAACCAACCCCATGGGTGAGATTGTGCCTTTCGAATTTGAGTCTAGTGACTGTGAAATATATGACATGGCAAATCGTTTGTGCATGTCAGGGCACTGTACAACTTTGTCTTCCTATCTAGTGATCGTGTCAATATATCTATGGGTTTATATCTGTGATCAGGTTTCCATTGCAAAAACATTGAGGGCCTGATTGAGGGTATGACTGGCAGGCCACCATCTGTCAATGGGGCAGATGTCATTATTATATCACCCACCACATACAGGGCCTAATTACGATGTCAGTCGGAGGCAACCGTCTCGGTATGTGAATCGCCCGAGCATAGATCGGCGGTTCCGAACACTGAATTAGGATGCGATCGCACATGGTGCGGTCACAAACTCCCATTTCTCAATTGGAACTTGTGCAGTGGGCCAAAAATTGGAGTTTGCAGAAATCCCTGCACCGTGTGCCAGGCACCGTTGCCTGCCACACGGTCTAAGGATTTTCAGAGGGGGGACCATAGGTGACTCCCAGGACCACAACCATAGGCCACTGGGTGATGGGGGCCATGCTAGGGGCCCCCAAAGTCGCTTTCCAACAGCCTTTCCATGTCAGAAAGGCTGAAATGGAAAGGCTGTTGGAAACCGACATCACAATCCAGACGGTGGAAACTCTGTCCTTATGGGATTATGAGGGTATTCCGACTGGCCGACCGGGCTCCTTGAACCTGTCGGAACCAAGTCGGATTGACCGGCCTGATTTACACTCCAACTGCCGATATTGTAATTCGGTGGTCGGAATGTAAACCTACCATGTCAGTTGGTAAGCCTTTGATGAGCGGTAGGAGGCTTAACAACCAACATCGTAATGAGGCCCATAGCGATCACTGCCTGCCGTGATCGCTGTGCCACAGGAATCACCCACTGAAGCTTCTGTGAAGGCACAAAAATGTTGGTGGACGTCCGCCATGTTTCTGATGACTGTGCCCCAGTTTAGTTTGTTTTTCAGAAACAAACTTCCAAATCTGGAGTTTGTTTATGAAAAATGAAAAACTCATGCCTTGAACATCCTGGGAGTTTGCTGTTAGTGCATTAGGGTAATAATTTTTTTTTTTGTTCATGGCTGCAATTTTTTGCCTGGCTGTGATGGGCAGAAAAAAAGGACATCAGAAAGTCCACTGAAAATGTGCGGGCCTTTTGATGCCCTTACTCTAATGGCCCGTACTGTGGGGCCTCTTAGGATGGCGGACGGACCTGCGTCCGTCCGCCACCCCCGAGGTGGAGGGACCGTCCACAGGGGCAGCGGCGGTCCCTCCAGTGCAATTAGGATGTGACCGCCACCCTGGCGGTCACATCCCGTATCTTTAACCTTGCGGCGGGTACTGCTTGAAGCAGCACCTGCCGCAAGGTTAAAAATGCATGCTTTACATTTACATGTGAGAGAGCACAAGTTTGAAAAAATGTATAAGTACGCCATATTTACAAGCACGTAGTTAGTTAACATGTACTTTGCACCAGAGTGTTTATATTTAGAAGTGAAATACACCGAGTGTCTTATATTCAGTGGTGAAATGCATAGAATGTTTAAGTAGAGTAACAATAATCATAACTGTGTGAGACTAATGTAGAAATGTTTGGGATGAAAATGAAAACCTCACGTTCTCATGTTAAAGGAATAATGTAAGAGTTGAATGTAACTCTAAAACCCAGTATTTTGTGTAGGCCTCATGGCAATTCACAAGCAAATCTAAACGTGCTGCTAAAATAATGTGAGACAAGGTTGACATGGTTCTTTCAAAATGTACTATTGAACTTAGGGTTAAAAGTATATGCTTTATAGATGTGTTATTTTAGAAACGTATGCTAGTTAAGAATGTTTGCTGTTTAAATCAAGTTAACGTTTTAAGAGTGCAGGAACCTGCTGCATGTAAATCAAGTAGGCCAGAGCAGATAATGTCATGTAGTTTAAATCGTCATGTGCTCGTTAGAGGAGAGGTCGTGAGGTGTCCAGTATGGAGCTCTGAGAGTGTTTTATGGCCTAAGATATGGTGAAGTCTGGAATTTGAGGCCCACTGCAGGACGAGCTGTATGCAGGTGCGAGGGTCCTAATCAGCTCGAATGAAAGGGACTTTGTTCAGTGGCGCCTTGCGCAGGCCTGTAGGAGTTTCCAGGAATTTCAGGGGGTATCAGCGCACGGAAGAAGAAGCCTGGGAACCAAGGTCAACTTTAACGAGGGTCTTCAAGAGTACCATCATGGAGTTTGCCGCGGAAAGATGTACCACGTGAGGGGCGTCCCAAGGGGCGTTTCTATTGGAAATGTGATTTGGTATTAGGGAAAGTGACCCGGGAGGAGAGCAGAGCAGATGATTTTGGGAGCCTAAGGAAGCGGATGGGTAGGCAGATAGGCTGATCAGGAGAGACCCATTATCAGAGAAGAGACAAAGAGAAGTGCGTGATCTTCTTAGGAAATCACCACGGCTGACACCTAGAGGGTTAAGATCTTGCTAAGTAGGGATGTCATTTAGTGTAGTGTAGGGACAGACTAACCTTAATTTTCTTTTCTGTAATGACTTTGAGGTTGCAACTTGTATCCATTTTAGCAACCCTGATGGTATTCGAACTTGTACTTATTATTTTGTTCTTCAGACTCAGACTATTCAAGAAGTTCATGTTCATAGTGATACCGATATACCTTTTGAATCTCATTTTGAGAAGTTTGTATCTTCAGTTATCTTTGACTTTATATTAAATCTTTAAAACTTAATTTTGGTCAGTGGTCATTTAGAGTGGTGTAAGTTCTTAAATTGATTGTTTATTGTGAGATTACCTTTTACTCAAGACAGGTACCAACGATTCAGTCGACAGGAAATGGGATTTGGTAAGATAATTAGTAACCAGTAATCCCGCGTTAGCAGTTGGTAGCAGAGTGAGGATGGTTATCTTCTTGAGGAAGGTAATCTAGAGAGGTTAGTTTACCCCAAGGCCCGAGACGTCGAGAGACGAGCAGCGGAAGAATCGTGTGCCGAAAGGTGCAGACGGTGCGAGAAAAGCAGCAGTATCGGAGAGTGAGTATAAAAAGGGTCATGCGTGAACAGATTGCGGTGTTTTGTGTTGTATTTGTATTGTAATGTCTTGCGGAGTTGAATGCCTGTAGTGTGAGTGAGAGAAGGTTGTGAGCGCGCGCAACCTGGTAAACTGGTAACCTGGTAAACGGGTGAACTGGTGAAATCTTAAGTTCAGGCCAGAGCTTAAGTGGTTTTGGGTGTATCGAACATCCAGGGTAGTTGTCGACCATAGTACGGAGGTCACGAGGTACCATTGACCGCCGTGGATCCAAGATAGGGGGAGTGTAAGAGTGAGTGTATGAGTAACGGACGCTGGTCGAAAGTTACTGCGTGTGAGTAACCTATCGGAGAAGGCGATTGTCTGGAAGTAAACGGAAAGACATTTCGCCAAGTTAGGGTGACAACTACAGAAAGACTGTGGGCGTACAGTCAAAGAAAGGTGATCGCTTGGACGGAAGTAATCATTTTTCAGAGTATGAATGAGATGCGTGCATGACCGAGGAGACGAGCTGAGAAAGGAGGGGAACTGCTGCGAAGGGGGACGGGTGACGTCGGCTAGAGCCGCGCTCTGATTGAGCGGTTGGTGTGACGTTAGCTAGAGCCGCGCTCTGGTTGGGCGGCTAGAGTGACGTCGGAGGAAAGCCGCGTACGGATAGGCCAGTTAGTGAGAACGGCGCTGAGATTGGTGGAATATCATCAGGAAGTAAACAAACGCGGAGAAAAGAGAAATCATGAAGTGTTTTAAGTGTTTGAAAGGGATTTTTAAACGAAAACGAAGTGAACATTATTACGGGGAAGAGGCTCCCCCAGAGGGTACGCCAGCTCATTATATGGCAACGAATGTTGGGCTGCATACGATATTGTGGATCGGGGCTTGGAATAAGCTTACGGAAGGAAATGAGGAAATGCAGTTCCCGAAGTACGGGACGTTTAAGTTAGAGGTGTTACATCGGCTAAAAGCAACCATGTCCTCATTGAAACCTTCACCTAGACCAACACAGTTTGAGGCTCTTAATGCATGGATTAAGGCTGCACACGACCGAAATTTGAACAGGCGTCAACAAAGGCTGACGCGATCGGTAAGGGCAGTGCGAGATTCCAAATGGGATGAGGAGGAAAAGCGTTGGAGGGTACAGACTATTGAGGTGGAGAAAATGTATCCGATGAGGGAGGTGTCAGGAGGAGGAAACCTCATGGAAGAAGACGAGGAAAGCGAGTCGGAGGACAATCTGATAAACAGATTGTTAATGGATAGACCACCTCCGAGAGTGGGATTGATAGAAGATAGAGGGCTCGCAAGGGAAGATGGGAATGAGATAGAGGGATATACACCACTCCCTATATCGGAATGGACACCTAGCAAAGGCGGAGAAACACCTCCAAAAAACACTGTACAGAGTGTAGTGGGAAGGTTTGTGGTGCAGAAAACGCCAACCACAGAAAGGGTTGAGTCTGTGGGATTGCCAGATGCTCTTCAAGTGCCTGTTACAATAGGACCCATAGTTTCGATCTATAATTCTGAGAGAGATAGAGGGGAACAACAAAGGCAATTGGATAGGGAAAGGATTGAGATGGAAAGGAGGAATAATGTGACGAATGCATGGAAACAATTACCAGGTTCGGTAACGTGGAACACCCCATTAGACACAACTGTCGGTCCCAATTCAGAACAGGGAGGTCCGAGAGGACCAATGGATCTAAGGGGACCGCGGCCAAGATCTTTTTCAGAGTTAAGAGCTGATTTGAGGGAATGGGACGGGTCCATAGTATCTCCGAGTAACAGGACAAGAACAGAACCAGAGTGGGAAAGCAGGGGTAACGGGACAGTATCTCATTGTGGGGCCAGCGAAAGCAGTCAGGGCCGGGAAGGCCAAAGTCAAGAGAATAGAGGGGATGCAGGTCCTACAAATCAGAGAGAACAGCCGGAACAAAATACTAGGATTGTAGAATGTGAGGAAATGTCCCGTCTCTGGGGGAACGGAGGAGATGAGGCGGTACGGGCTTTTCAGAATAGGTTTAGGTGCCTTCATCATACGCTTGGGGAAGATGTCCAACATTGGAGGAAGGAGAATAGTGACAGGTCCCGTCATGCTTCAAGTAATCAAGAATCACAGGGAAGTAGGGAAGAAAGAGGGAGTAAGGGAACATCTTACCCTGCATCCCGTGAAACTAGCCAGGATGGAGAGAGAGAGGCTGGGAGGCATGGAGGAGTGTTTCACCACCCACCCCGAGAAGACGGAAAGGCATGGGACTTAGAGAGATGGGAACAGGGGAGGACTCCCTATAATTCACCAATACCTAAACGTAGATCTCGGAGCTGGGATGGGAGAGATGCGGATGGAGGAGCTAAATTGAGTGTCTTGAAAGCTGAAATAAAGGCAAAAAGGCTTGATGTTACCAGTTTAAAATCAGATGTTGATGAGATAATAGATGGAACATTGCCTTTGGAAAGGATAGAATTGTATGAACAGGATGAGTTATTGTTCATGGCAAAGGATATTACTAGGAAAGCTAGAGCGTTTCATGAAAAACTGACTGATTTGGCAGACAAGTATGCCGTGGATTTGTCTAGGACAAGGGCATTGCAGAGCAACCACAGATTACAGTACGCAGACCAAGATCTAGATGAGAAGAGAACTGCTGGATTAAAAACACACATAAGAGAGCTGGTAACAGGGATAAGAGTGTGGAGAGAACTGGATAAATGGGAAGAAAGGTGGTCGAAAAAGGGTACAGTTAGGCGAAGTACAAATGTGATGACCCCGGAGGGAAGGGTAATGCAGATGGAGGCATTCCCTTTGCGAGAAATATCAAATGGAAATTATGTACATGTGCCCTGGAGTAGAGGAGACTTAGCCGCATTTACCAACTCATTTCCGAAGTTGCGGGACAACCCAGTCGAGTGGTATAAGCAGGTAGAGAGGTTTGTTAAAATTTCGAAAGTACTGTGGATAGATTTGAACACGTTGTTTGACATCGTGGTCCCATCTGATTTGTGGACCCCTTGTAAGACTAGTGTCGAATGGCCAAATGCTGAACCATTGAGAGATGTTCGAACAAATGGACCATCTGAGATTGTCATGCGAAAGTATGAAAGGGTAATAGCATGGCTGAAAGATAAGGTACCACCACAGGATATAGATTGGGTAAAAATAGACCGAACAAGGCAGGAACCCAAGGAGACAGTTCACGAGTTTTATGAAAGATTGTTGAAAACATTCAAGCAATACAGTGGATTAGATGTAATGGATCCCAAAGACATAGGGCAGTTCGTGTCAAAGTTTGTCTTGGGGTTGAGGCCTGATATTTGTTTGATGATACAGCAACATTTAATCTGTTGGCAGAACAAACCACTAGATGAGATTTTAAGATATGCGAGGTACTGCAGTGACGAGATAGATTCTAAAGCCAAGAATCTAAAGGAGAAATTGATGGTGGTGCAAATGCAGTCCGCTGGGAAGGGTGGCCAGCAGAAGCAGGGGATGGGACGAAAACCAAATGGTCAGAACAAGGATAATGAAGAAGGGCAGAGACCTAGGATAGACTTTGCCACTTTAAAGAAAACGACAAAGTGTCATCTGTGTCACCAGGTGGGGCATTGGCGACGCGAGTGTCCCTTAAACCCTGAAAACGGAGAGCAAGAAGTAGAAGAGCAGGTCCTAGAAGACCCAGTGCAAAAAGTGACAGTCCCAAGCAGTAAGGTGGCCAAAGGGGGGACTTCGGCTCCACGGGCCCAATTCCCACAGCCACCGAAGATAGCAGCTGGAGGAAAGGTCTTTAAACAAATGCCTCTGTTTATCGAGGAAGAAAAATGTTATTACATTGATCCATTGACAGGACAACGGGTGAGCAGTGAAGAAGACTGTACCCTCGGGGCAGTTCTAGAAGTGGATCAGAGAGGGCCATTTGTTGAGGCAGAAGTGGCAGGGTGTCCCACTACGTTCTTAGTGGACACTGGGGCTACTCGTTCGACTCTGAGGTCAGCGGTAGTTCCAGACTTGCCAATGTCAGGGGAAACAATTCAAGTGGTAGGAGTCGCAAATAAAAGAATGACTAGTCCCTTGACAGAACCAGTGTCTGTGAAAATTGGAAACCACATGAACGAACATCAGTTTGTGGTTTGTGACTCGAGTCCGGTATGTCTGTTAGGTAGGGATTTGTTGTGCAAATTGAATTGCACCATATACTGCACCCCACAAGGAGTGGAGGTACAGACTACCGACGATGATGCTACCTTTAAGGTGGCCAATTCAAAATTCTGTGTAGAACTATATCCTACTCTGACTGTAGAAGATCTTCCACAAGACTTAAGAGATGCAGTGGCATCAGAGGTGTGGGATTTCACAGGAGAAGATATAGGATTGATTAAAGGGGTAGAACCGGTAAAAATTCTGGTAAAACCAAATGTTGAGTTTCCAAGAACGCCTCAATACAAATTGTCCCAGGAAACGATTGCGGGAATAAAGCCTGTGATCGAGTCAATGATACAGCAGG
This sequence comes from Lissotriton helveticus, assembly GCF_964261635.1. Lineage (NCBI taxonomy): Eukaryota > Metazoa > Chordata > Amphibia > Caudata > Salamandridae > Lissotriton > Lissotriton helveticus. Next base: position 493,699,365 of record NC_136070.1, read on the forward strand.
GAATACTGAAGGAAATCGTGGGCAGTCCTTGTAACTCCCCGATTATGGGTTTGCAGAAACCTAGTGGGAAGTTTAGGATAGTTCAGGATTTACGAAAGATTAACAACATAGTCGTTTCATGTTGTCCCGTGGTACCGAATCCATCAGTAATATTGTTTCAAATACCATGTCAAGCAGAATGGTTCACAGTGATAGATCTTTGTCAGGCTTTCTTTTCAATCCCATTGGATGAAGAGAGCAGGTACCTTTTTGCGTTTAAAATGGAAGATCGCGTTTTAACATGGTGTCGAATTCCACAAGGATTCACAGACAGTCCATCCATCTTTAATCAATTGTTGAAGAAGAATCTTGAGAATTTAGTACTGCCACAGAACTCGGTTCTGGTACAGTACATAGATGACCTACTTGTTGCGTCAGAAACAGAGGAAGCTTGTAAAGTAGATTCAATTGCCTTACTGAATCATTTAGCTGAAAATGGACATAAGGTATCTCCGAGCAAGTTACAGTATTGTCTGACAGAAGTACAGTATCTAGGGCACAGGTTAGAAAAAGGGAAACGTAAGGTGTCCCCAGAGAGGATTGAGGCGATAATGAAAATGAATGCGCCTACAACTCAGAGAGAGGTTAGAATGTTCCTAGGAATGGTGGGTTACTGCCGACAGTGGATAGTTAACTTTTCACTGAAAGCAAAGCCCTTACAGAAACTGACGCACAAGGAGGTGAGTGATCCGGTACCATGGGATGAAGAATGTCTGGTGGCGTTTTTACAGCTGAGAGACGATTTATGTCGTGCTCCGGCTCTGGGAATGCCAGATTATGAAAAGTCGTTTTCACTCTATTGCTGTGAGAGAGAGGGATGTGCTTTGTCAGTCTTGGCACAGACCCACGGTAATGCCCGTAGACCAGTTGCATATTTTTCGGCTACATTAGATCCAGTAGCCGCAGCGTTGCCCGGATGTCTCAAATCCGTTGCTGCAACGGGTGTCAGCATTGAAAGGAGCGAGAGTATTGTGATGGGACATCCAGTAGTGGTGTATGTACCGCATTCAGTTGAATTGTTAATGACCAGGACGAAGACGCAGCATCTGACCAATAGTAGGCTCACGCGTTATGAGCAAGTTATACTTGCCGCAGAAAACGTGACTCTCAGGAGATGCTCTGTCTTGAATCCTGCTACTTTGATGCCATTACCTACGGTAATAGAAGGCGAAGGATGTGAAGACCACGATTGCCTTGATGTGACTGAACTATGCACGAAACCCAGACCAGATATTGTGGATGAGCCATTGTCTGACCCCGATGAAATTTACTTTGTTGATGGCTCATGTTTAAGAGACGATACTGGTCGGTTGAGAGCAGCTTATGCTGTTTGTACCATTACTGGAGTTGTGGAAGCCGCTTGCCTGGAAGGAGTACATTCCGCACAGGTAGCAGAGATTATTGCCCTAACTCGTGCCTGCATAGCAGGAAATGGAAAGAGAGTCACCATCTACACGGACAGCCAATATGGTTTCGGTGTGGTTCATGATTTCGGGCAGTTGTGGTCTCAGAGGGGTTACATGACCTCCTCTGGTTCGCCCATTCGAAATGGAGAATTTGTGCGATTGCTGATAGAAGCATTACAAGGTCCTGTTGATATTGCAGTGGTGAAGTGTGTAGCTCATACTAAGAATACAGATTTTGTGTCACAAGGTAATAGATATGCTGATGAAGTCGCACGCTATTGTGCGGAACAAAGTTATTCTTTCTCAAAGGTGGAAATAGAAGGTGCAGAAGAAAAGACTGAATTAAGTATGATGTTAGAAACTGTAGACACTTGGGAGGATTTAAGAATAATGCAGGAGAACGCACCTGAAACAGAGAAAAAGGCATGGGAAATAGCAGGTTGTGTGCGAAGTGAAATGGATTTTTGGGTTTCAGCAGATGGGAGAGCTGTGTTACCTGAAGAATTAGCTAATCCCATGGCGAGAGAAATACATGGTCCAGTACATCTAGGAAGGGATGCTATGATGAGAGTTTTTAGGCAGACTTGGTATTGCCCGAAATTCAGAATAGCAGCAGAATCAGTATGTAAGCGATGTGTTACCTGCCAACAATTGAACGTAGGCAAACGAACACCAGTCACACTGAGTCACATTGGGAGGTCGGGGGGGCCTTTCAATAGAATGCAACTAGATTTCATCGAAATGCCAAGAGTCAATCGCCTTCGGTATGTGTTGGTGATTGTATGCGTATTTTCCAGATGGGTTGAAGCGTACCCTACACGTAGGTGCGATACACTCACAGTGGCTAAATTGTTGCTCAGGGAGTTGATACCGCGCTTCGGGGTGCCTGCCTCTTTGGAATCGGACAGAGGAAAACATTTTAACAGCGAAATAGTGAAGATGTTGTGCTCCACACTGAATATCGATCAAAAGCTGCATTGTAGTTATCGACCAGAAGCTTCAGGAATTGTGGAACAAGTGAATGGCACTTTGAAGAATAGATTGGCTAAAGTAGTGGCATCCACATCCTTGAGTTGGCCAGATGCTCTTCCATTGGTGCTCATGAGCATGCGCAGCACACCTGATAGGAGGACAGGTCTCTCTCCCCACGAGATCCTGATGGGGAGGGCCATGAGACTTCCTACAGTTCCAACTACTGCTCTATTGAATATTACAGATGATCTGATCTTGGATTATTGTAAAGGACTGTCTGACGCCATCCATTCTGTGTCCCTTCAGGTGCATGCGGCTGAAGTTCCAGCAGCGAGGAACCTGTGTCATGACCTGAACCCAGGGGACTGGGTCCTGGTTAAAAAACACGTCCGGAAGAACTGCCTAGATGTTCGCTGGCGTGGGCCCTTTCAGGTAATCCTGATCACGAACACCGCGGTGAAGTGCGGGGGGCTGCCAAATTGGATCCATGCATCCCATACTAGAAGAGTTCCAGCACCTCTAGAAGGAACAGCTCCCATCCCAGACGAAAGCCCGGAAGTGGAAGAAGAGTCGCAAGAAGGGATTGAGGCAGCTGAGGAGGTGTCGGAAGAAGTTGGGAACGCATCGGATTCAGAAGAAGAGCGAAGGCAGGACGGCAGTGAGACAGAAGACGCAACTGAAGGAGAGAGCAGAAGTGAATACGACTCAGACTCAGATCCGTATCGGAGCGATCAAGAACCAAGTGGGAGGACAAGGAATAGGAGAATAAGGCTTGGAGCTGCCACTTGGCCAACAAGGAGAAGAAGGCTAAGTTTGAGGTCGGCCCAAGAAGAAACGCTTACTCCTATATCCGAAGACTCAGATCCAGAAGAAGATATCCAGGATCAAGCCGAGGAGGGTCTTAGAAGATCAAGTAGGGTGCGAGTGCCTAGCAGAAGATACTCTACTCCCGATTGGACCTACCTCGTTGCAGATGTCTGGGAGACACAGAACAGGGAGGATCAGGGAAGTGGAACTGATCAGAACTGACCCGATCATCACAGTGCAAATAAAGTTTCTACTGCCAGGAGCGGAGACCGAAAGGTTGCTGACACTCAACATCGTTCATCCTGCTCTCCTGAGTGGAATAAGAAAATTGCTTTTAGAGACAGTTGAGTTTCCAGTTTGCTGTTCACGATATCCAATATTGGAGGGAACTCTTCTTCGTTTGGAAATGCTTGAACGAGTAGTAGAATTGCTAGGAGTGCTTATTGTTGTGGACTAATATCATACTACGAATGTCGTCAAAGGGGTGCAGATCTGGAAAAGTGAAGAAAGTGATCTTGATTAGAACGGACCCCTTTGTAATTGTGGATATAGAACTGATAGTACCAGGATTGGAAATTGAAAAAACGCTAACTCTCAATTTCGTCCGTCCACTTGTCTTGAGCGAAATAAGGAGAATAATCCTAGAAAAGGTTGACTTTCCATGGTGTGGTACGAACTGTCCAGAACCTGAGGGAATGATACTTCGGATGGACGTTTATGAAGAAGTAGTGTCACTCCTTGAGTCATACATAACTTCAGACGAAAATAAGACTTTTGAAAGGAAATTGTAAACTTGTTGCAAGATAACCTAGCGCCGAGTGGAAGAAGAAAAGTGATAGGGGTTTCATTTTAGTGGATGGAGAAGGGCTAGGGTTGTCTATATTACTGGACTTTGAACCGTTTTGCGGAAATAAATTGTCAAGCTTCCAAGTGTTCCAAGAAAGACATTGCAAGAGAGAAAGACTTTGTTTGAAAAGAAGAGGAAGTGAATGCTGGAAGATAGTCGAAAACTACACTGTTTGAGAACATGGAGGCTGGCAACCCGAACCGCAGGGCAAAATGTATAGCTGTTACATTTTTAGGAGTAGTGGTTTCTCTTATAATTTTAGTGGTAACTGTTTCATTCCTAGCGGGACACGAAGGGGATGGAACCACAGTTAAGGAGGATAAGGGAGTGTCAACACCGAGAACTACCATTATTAAGGAGAAGGGAAACATCAATGAGAAAGACAAAGCGTTGTTAGATGCAGAAGTAAAAAGGTTACACATGGATGAGTCACAGGGGAATTACAAGTCAAATGCTTATGCTAAGTTGCTTTACGAATATGTTGATGCCATGGAGGTAAAGGACTGTTATGTCTGTATGCAATTACCAATTTCGGTGGAGGAGGGTATCAAATACCATCATCTCCCGTTGACATATGGAATAACGTGCAGTTTATTGTTAAGTATGTTTTATGGACGAGACGGATTTGAGTATTACTTCTCGAATTTCGACTCGACATTGCCAGAGGTTCCGAATTTCAAGCATTTGAACAAATGGGACTACTACAAAAGCGAAGACAGGTTACACAAATGGTTTATTCCATGGAGAACGTTAGATACTTCACATGCTCGAATAAACAATCTGACTTGTCAAATATCAGAAGTTGAGAAAAAGTTTATAGCACAGGTAGATACTAGATACAGGAAGCAGAAGGTATTGAAGGCATCAGGACAAGGAGAAACAGATTGGACCAAGGAGGAAAGGGCACAACAACGAAAAGGAAGTATTGGTCCAATTGCTTTGGATAAGGAGAAACGGGGGAAACTGTGCATTCACAGGAGTTACTCCTACTATGAAAACGTTTATGTAGGACAAGTCAATTGCGAACATGCTTTTCAATTGGAGTACTACTCTAAGAACTTCATGAAAGGGATGCAAGCAATACCAAATGTATATTTTGTATGTGGAAGATATGCCTATGTGAAGTTACCAGATAATTGGTACGGATCATGCTATCTGGCTGTTGTCTTCCCTAAAATATATCATGTTGAGAATTTAGACACGCCTAAGAAAGAAATATCAACTAGATGGAAGCGAGGGCTGGGTGCAGCAGAAGTAGTTGGAGATGTAATAGGTGCTGCATTCCCTTTCTTAGGATTGATAATGAATGACATTAAGATCAGGAGGTTAGCTACAGTCGTAGATAGACTGTCTGCCAGTACTGCAAGATCCTTGATGCTGATAGAGGGGGAGATGCAATCGATTAGGGCAATGGTTCTTCAGAACCGACTTGCTTTAGATGTTCTGTTAGCAAAAGAGGGAGGAGTCTGTAGGGCCTTGAAGGTCCAGGAATGTTGTACTTACATTCCAGACAATTCAAAGCCTCTAGAGAAGTATATACAAAACATCACTGCCATACACTACGAAATTGAGGACCTGGCAAAGGTAAATGTGTGGGAAAAAGTAGGTCATGGAATGGGTAAAGTTGGAAGTTGGTTTGCCAACTTAGGAAAGGGTATCGTTTGGTACATATTGAAACCCATCATCATAGTAGTGATTTGTGTAATCACTTTGTGGGGATTGGTGCGTTTGTATCAATGGTATAGAGCAAATAGGTTACAGAGAGCTATGAAGAAACAGGAAGAAGAGTTGACAGCGATGCAGGACACTCAATATAAGAGTCTGAAAGCATTAGAGAGTATGAAAAGAAGTGGTACTGTCCTGACTTCACTTTAAAGGTTCTACATTTTTAGTGTCATGGTAATGATGACCCCTGAAGGTCATCAAAGGGGGGACTGAGAGAGCACAAGTTTGAAAAAATGTATAAGTACGCCATATTTACAAGCACGTAGTTAGTTAACATGTACTTTGCACCAGAGTGTTTATATTTAGAAGTGAAATACACCGAGTGTCTTATATTCAGTGGTGAAATGCATAGAATGTTTAAGTAGAGTAACAATAATCATAACTGTGTGAGACTAATGTAGAAATGTTTGGGATGAAAATGAAAACCTCACGTTCTCATGTTAAAGGAATAATGTAAGAGTTGAATGTAACTCTAAAACCCAGTATTTTGTGTAGGCCTCATGGCAATTCACAAGCAAATCTAAACGTGCTGCTAAAATAATGTGAGACAAGGTTGACATGGTTCTTTCAAAATGTACTATTGAACTTAGGGTTAAAAGTATATGCTTTATAGATGTGTTATTTTAGAAACGTATGCTAGTTAAGAATGTTTGCTGTTTAAATCAAGTTAACGTTTTAAGAGTGCAGGAACCTGCTGCATGTAAATCAAGTAGGCCAGAGCAGATAATGTCATGTAGTTTAAATCGTCATGTGCTCGTTAGAGGAGAGGTCGTGAGGTGTCCAGTATGGAGCTCTGAGAGTGTTTTATGGCCTAAGATATGGTGAAGTCTGGAATTTGAGGCCCACTGCAGGACGAGCTGTATGCAGGTGCGAGGGTCCTAATCAGCTCGAATGAAAGGGACTTTGTTCAGTGGCGCCTTGCGCAGGCCTGTAGGAGTTTCCAGGAATTTCAGGGGGTATCAGCGCACGGAAGAAGAAGCCTGGGAACCAAGGTCAACTTTAACGAGGGTCTTCAAGAGTACCATCATGGAGTTTGCCGCGGAAAGATGTACCACGTGAGGGGCGTCCCAAGGGGCGTTTCTATTGGAAATGTGATTTGGTATTAGGGAAAGTGACCCGGGAGGAGAGCAGAGCAGATGATTTTGGGAGCCTAAGGAAGCGGATGGGTAGGCAGATAGGCTGATCAGGAGAGACCCATTATCAGAGAAGAGACAAAGAGAAGTGCGTGATCTTCTTAGGAAATCACCACGGCTGACACCTAGAGGGTTAAGATCTTGCTAAGTAGGGATGTCATTTAGTGTAGTGTAGGGACAGACTAACCTTAATTTTCTTTTCTGTAATGACTTTGAGGTTGCAACTTGTATCCATTTTAGCAACCCTGATGGTATTCGAACTTGTACTTATTATTTTGTTCTTCAGACTCAGACTATTCAAGAAGTTCATGTTCATAGTGATACCGATATACCTTTTGAATCTCATTTTGAGAAGTTTGTATCTTCAGTTATCTTTGACTTTATATTAAATCTTTAAAACTTAATTTTGGTCAGTGGTCATTTAGAGTGGTGTAAGTTCTTAAATTGATTGTTTATTGTGAGATTACCTTTTACTCAAGACAGGTACCAACGATTCAGTCGACAGGAAATGGGATTTGGTAAGATAATTAGTAACCAGTAATCCCGCGTTAGCACATGCACAAAGCGGCAGGCACCGAGCGGTGCCTGCCGCTTTGTGCATGTAAATGCTGGGGGGTACCATAGGTACCCCCATGTGCACCCCCCACCCCCAACACCCTGGGGGCCCGCAACGGGCCCCCAAACACCAAAGACCACATGCTTTTTCACGGCAGAAAAGCCGCCGCGGAAAAGCATGTTTTCTGCCCCATCCTAATATGGCTGGCGGTGTCTGATAGACACCGCCACCATATTAGAGCTTTTCCGCCACGGTCGGAAGGCGACCGCGGCGGAAAAGCGGCGGACGGTCTTCCCGTCTGCCGATGACCCCCCAGCCATCCTAATCTGGTGGGGGTTCTTTGTAGGCACCGCAGCGATTCACTGCAATCCTAATCGGCCCCTCAGTTGGGCTGTCGGATTACTCTTTCTGACAGCAGAGCCGACGAGGGCACTGCTGTCGAAAAACTGACATTCCAGACAACTCAGAATTGAGCAGGCAAACCAAGGTCTTAGTGGACATGGTAATCCATTATGTTTGTGATGGAGTGTCCTATCCACTAAATTCTAAATCACACCCAGAGTACTTAAATGCCCGGGAAGATCCTAGAGAGAATGTGATATGTGTCCTACACATCATTTGACACTAATACGAACTGTCATATATTCACAACTGTGCCAAATCTGCACATGCAGTCCTTTATGAACTGACAGAAGTGTATATTTATATTCATTAGACAACTACAGAAACCCAGCAAATCTATATGATCGAAGCAGGGTTGGTTTTAATACTCTAAAAAAGAAATTCCGCTTTTTTAGTAAACAAACATGTTATCTTTAACCTCATGTTTTCAAAGTGCACAAAACTGTGCTCGGAATTGTACTTACATTAGCAGAATGTATGCCCCTACATTTGAAGCGGGTGTGAAAATCCAAGGCGGCAATTCACTATACTTAAGACAACAGCACTACTGAGCTATTTGCATTCAAACAGTTACAATATATTTTGAAAAGCAAAAATATTGATGTATTAATGTCAGGTATGGAGTAGGATTTTAACTTATGCTTTTCAAAAAAGCATTGCTTCAACTCCTTTGATTTTTATAATGAAAGTATTCCAAGTGAGTAAAAGTATACTTCACAAGACTAACGTTTATAATATTAAAGTCATATTTGAGAGAACATAAAGTGCGCTGCAGTTAGAAGTATGCACATTTTCGCTAACCGGAAAAATAATTTCTCCATCTGTGTACAACCGCCTTTGTGGGGAGAGACCTGGAATGTGCGGCCCTCAACAAAAAAGTAAAGAACTCAAATTAGTTTAATTTTCAGAATACGGAAATTCTATGAATCAATTTAAATGTGCATTCAGATAAAAATAATTATACAGGTATTGACATCCATTTGTGTAGTAGAAGAGATGTTGATATGTGCTATTGTGTGTATTTTTCTAAAACCAAAAAAAGATTAATTCAAAGTTGCGTTTGTAGGCTGAAAAAATACATGGTTCTGGCTGGTTAAATGCTGTGATTTTCGAAGTAAAGGAAATTCCAAGTGATGCTAGGACGTTGTCTCTAGAGAGAAGCAATGGCGGACAAGCTATTAGGGTACTAGCATTCCTTAATGAGTTTCCAGCCAGGGGACAGCTTACAGGCCTGGAAGGGCTACAATGAACCAGCCCCCTCCCCAGTTCGAGTCACAGTCCCTCTTTAGTGCATGCGCAAAGCTGAGTGGTTCCCACAGCGCAGCTCCTTTTTAGGTCTCGCCTAGGCAGCGCTTGTGCTTCCTCTTCAAGACATGCTGTTTTCAGGATATGTGCATGGATCTCCGCCCACTTTCCACCCATCTTCTTAATTGGTTCCTGTCCCTGTCCTTTGTAAAAGGTGCTTCTTCATTGGTCAATAGGCTTAGTAGTCCTCCTTAGTACTGCCTTGTCTCTTCTTGTAACCTTCCATGAGGACACCCCTTGTTACTTGTGTTGTTCCATGCTATCTTTCAATTACAGCCTCCAAGAACTATTTTTTTACAGGGCTTTCTCCTGCCTGCTGTTGGACATGCTCTCCCCCACTGCATGCCAAGCTTGATATTCATGGTGGCATGCCTTTCCCCCCAATGCCTTGAACTTTAATAATGGCAGCCACGCCATTTATAAAGAGTGCGTGGCTCAACCAAATCATTTTTGAATTTTATTTTTAATTTAAAAAATATATAAAGCGCATATGGCGGTCGCGCAACTTTCCTATCGCATGCGCCACCAAAATCTTTTTCTTTTAAAATGTATATGTTTTTATGAAGTGCGACACACCAAGCTTCGTATTCATGGCGGCCGCACACCTATTTCCCACTTTGGTGTTAGCCACAGCTCTTCATTCTGCCCAGGCCTTGGCTGAGCAGAGGCGGGGACAGCGAGAGATACAAACTTGCTCAGCCTGAGTAGCTGCCTGTTCAACCTAAAAAATAACCATTCACAACGGCCCCCTAGCGAACCATGATTTGCTCCCAGAAACCATGTGACCATTGGTTACAATGTTGCAGGGAGCAATGCCGCTGACATAGGGTGAAAGCATGGAGGACGGCCGGGTGCATTAGCAGCTGCAAACCACGCTCATACACCCGGGCACAGAGGCAGCAGCAGACCAACGGCAGCCAGGCCTGCTACTGGGTTCCAGTTCTTCACCCAACTTCCACACTCTGCCCAGCCAGGCGTGCTATGCCTCTGGGCTGCTACCCTCTTGCTGCCACACTGATTATAGGTGACTGCTACTCGGCAGCATAGCTGAATTCACTGAGCTAATTGAAGCTTCAAATATATTTAAGGTGAGGCGTTTGCAAAGACAACAGCGTGTCATAGTCCAAATATTGCAGTATGGCCATCCACAACTTTTTATCCCATTAGCTCTTCGATGTGCGACTTTTTCCTTTAAAAAAATTTGCATCCTCTTTCCATTTCTCTTTCGTTTTTCCAAAATAAAAATAAAAAGGGTGAGAGGAGTAAGACCTCCTTACATTTAAAAAGTTTATGAATCATGTAATAGAGGGAATATAGTGAATGCCCAAACCACACTGTCTTTCTTGCACACTCCACATTGTTCAGCGATCCTTCAACACCCCAGAGCAGGAAGCGCTTACTGTCACAGATAAAGCTTGGTTTGTGTTGCTATAAAACTACCCCTTAATACTTTCGCTTCCTGTAGAAGCTGAGCACTGAAGTCTTGTTGCTGTGGAATGAAGCTGTAGATGAATTTCTGCAAAAGATTAAGGGGGATATTCTCAAGAATGTGTGATAATTACCGCAAAATTAGCTTAATGCAACTCTCCTTATCGCAGTCTATCTCGGGAAAATAACGCTATGTTAACGTAGCATTCACAACATGGCGGTACCATGCAATAGGCTCGCGATAACACGTCAAATGTCCGCAATAAAGTCAACGCAACGCCGCAAAAATGCAAAACAAAATGCAAAAAAAGTTGCGATTAGGCCAATCGCAATATAAAAATCATCGAAAACCAGCGACAGGCCTGCAATTCACACAGGTCAGGCGGAAAAAATCACCATAAAAAAAAAAACAGACACACAAATGCCAAAGGACAACGAAGCACAATGGATGTTTCCGGAGCAAGTATGGAGGACAACCAGAACCCCTCAAGCCCCCGGAGGACCAGCCTGGGATCTCGGGGTCAGGGAAGGGCAAGGAGAAGAAGAGTAGGAAGAAGCGGTTCAGTACGCAGGAAAACAGTATCCTGATAACGGAGGTGGTAGGACACCATCAATAACTGTTTGTCACCTCCACTGTGTCATTGGCAACAAAAAATGGACCATGGCAGTCCATTGTGGACAAGTTGAATGCAGTCGGAATGCTGAAGAGGACAATGGAAGAGGTCAAGAGGCGCTGGAATGATGTGAAGCGCAAAACCAAGTTGAAACTCGCCAACAACCGGAAGGCAGCAATGCAGACTGGAGGTGGGAGTCCTGTGCAACAGGAGGACCTGGACAAGATGGAGGAAATGGTGTCCACAGTCATCGGTGGGGAGACGGTGGCAGGAGTTGGGGTACGGACACTGATCAACATGACCGGCACAACAGCACCAGGGAGAGTAACGACCAGGGACTGGGGGGACAGGGGGAGATGGGCACAGTGGCATACATGTACAATTAAGTAGAGCACATCTGCGGACAAACCATGCCCCAGCCCCCAACACCCACCAAGAGACCAATGTACCCAAGTATGCAACATCTCAGCACTGTATAAGCACAGACGTCAAAAGCACACACATGAAAGGGATAAGGGGCAGCAAAATAAGAGCTGCAGGGGTGACTCCCCCGAAATTCAGCACACACATACACATAACATGCAGAGCACATCAACATTGACAACAATGTGGTACAAACTGCAACACGTCCACAACAGAACACAGGACACAACTGGTGCCGCTTGTGTGTAGAAACTGGCCAATCACATTTGGCATTGCAGGGAAATGTGAGTTGATAATGTACAAGTACAAACACATATCCGTTATGTTGTCGAAATGTCCACTGTCCCCCATCAAATAGGCAGCTCCTCCCAAACAGCCACAATGCACAGTCATGCAGTCTGTATGAAAGCATGTACAATGCGACAACATACATGTGAACACATTGTTAAACTGCTTCTCCCCTTCACATTTCAGAGGGAGAATCAACACCTCCTGCAGAGCAGCCCGAACCTCCCTTCTCTGATGACGAAGAGGACCACCACAGCTTTGACTCCGATGCCCTCCAACAGCTTGTGGAGAGCCTCTGCAGCCCACGTCCAGGAGCAGGGCAGCCCAGCTGCTTTGAGGAGACCCCACCCCTGCACAGACCACACAGCAGGCAGCACCCACCACCATGGCTGCCTCCCAGGACCCCCACAAACAACACATGGCCATCCAACGCTGTGTGTTGGGGTGCCAGGAGAATCTGGCTGAACAGGTGAGGTTGGGCTTCGCCGCATGGCAGCCAAACTAGATGGCATACGTGGGTGTCTAAGTCCCATCAGGGACCACTCACGTTCCCTAACAGACACCCACAGTCCACTCCATGCTCTCCAATGGACCATGGCTAAGATTGCTGGAGCCCTGATTCAGAGACTAGAACAACTGTCCAGTCAGAGTGGCTCTAGCGATGTCACCCGGGAGTTGGGACACATGCGGAGGTTAATGGAGACCATGGAGCGGATGCAGGTGGAAAGAGTGGTTTCCACGGCTGTACACCAGTGAGTGGTAGCTGGGTTTCTCAATGATCTCAGGGCCATCCTTATGGCATTGCTGCCACAAGGCCTGGCGCTGATGCATGCTGCTGCTACCACTACATCCCATCTCCGCCCCCTGATGTTTCAGTTCCACACATTGCAGCAGACATTCCACCTCCGGCCCCTGAGGTATCACAGCCACACAGTGCTGGAGATAGAACACCACCACCCACACGTGAGGCACATAAGACAGCAGAGGACAAAGATGCGGATGAAACCGCCTTACTGGTAAGAAGAAAACTGTAGCATTTATCTCCGCCATATGGCCTGTTTCTGCCTGGTTCTGCCCTCTGCATCATCACCTTCCATTGTCCCCAGATACACTCTGTGACACTCACCTTGGTGCTCGACATGGGCTGCCATATTCTGTTTGATTGCCAATGACACAGCAATCAGACTGCGGACTGAACTCTTCCTCTTCCTTTGGGCTTGTCATTCCCTGAAGGACTCTGGCTGGCCCTCCACGGGCCAACATTGTAAAGTGGGGTTTGCATGGCCCTGTACTGCTCCAGCTGCAACATCCCACTGAATGTGCATTAAACATTCATAATCACACAGATGTCTCATGTCTATGATCTTTCATGTGTGGAAGTATGGATGAATGTAGGCTCAGTGATTCCCCCTTATGCAGATGTTGCTCATGTCGTTGGACTTAGGTCACAGGGTGACACATTGCCGAATGCGGTCCAGGTGGCCCGATACAACAACAGGGACACATGCATTAGTTACTTCCTTGTCCAGCCCAGTATGGAACCACGCCCAGAACCCCGGGGTCATTGTTCAAACCCTTACACTAGACTGGCATACGCCAGGCCAGCCCACTCCGCTCATGCTCACAAGGGGGGACAACGCTATATTTGCCAGGTCTTCCCTGTAGTGATCTGCGGATCACAGGTCTAGTTGTGAGCATGCCACAGCCACTCCCTCACGGCTGGTTTACACCCATACCACACCCATCCAGCACACATGTCACAGGACATGTGACCCTGCCAATAAAAAGGGCCGGGTACACGTGCTTGACGCCATTTCCACTCTCTATCTGGGTGTATCCGTGTGGTGTTAATGTATACATGAGGGCCTAGAGCCCTGCAACGTCACATTCCCAAGGGCCGGAGGTGACATGATGTCGTCCGCACCACGATACTCACTTATAGAGGGTCCATAACATCCGGGACACAGACTTGGTGGCACCGGATACACTGCATTAGGCACAGGCACACTGCCACTGGACATTGACTTTGGGTGCACTGAGGTAGGGGCACCTTAAGTGCTGAGATGGTGTGCAGCCGTGATGATGCCCCATCCAGGTGGTCCGATTGGTGATGATCATTGTGAGTCCTGCTAGACCGCAGTGTAGACCTGAGCCAGCGGGCAGTGTGTGCCTACCACCACGTGGTGTTGCCTCGCGGGTCACAGACTTAGTGGCACCTCAAGGGCTGAGCAGGTGTGCAGCCGGCGATGATGCCGTGTGCACTGGTGTTTCCTCTGCCATAGCGAAGTCAAAACCCAGAATCAAGTGTGAGACCGGGTGGCCCGCCGAGTGGGGCTGCATGAACGGGAGGGTTCCATGTTCGCGGGCCACGGGCTTGGGGCTTGCACCAGCACGTGGTGGGCCCTCTTTGCAACACGCCGGTGGCGGAAGGTGAGCAGTGAGGCCTGGGTGCGCTGGGGCGGGCATGCACCACTGGTTGGTGGGAGAGGCTGGGGTGCAGCTGCCTGGGTGCGCAGGGTCGGGCATCCACCGCTGGGCAGCAGGATGGGCTGGGGTACAGCTGCCTGGGTGCAGAGGGGCGGGCATTCACCACTGGGTGGCAGGAGGGGCTAGTGTGCAGCTGCCTGGGTGCACAAGGGGGACAGGCGATGATGGTGTGTGCAATTGTATGTACTTTGCCATTCAAGTATGTGGACTCTGTTTCAGATGAGGGATCTGTTTCAGATGAGGGACCTGGTGAACTGCACTACTACCGGCAAGTGGTTGGAGACACACCGGTGGCAGCAGATGAACAGTGAGGCCTGGGTGCACAGTGTCAGCACTATCTCTCACTGTCCCTCTCTTCTTTTCTCTGTGTCTCTCTCCCCCTCTAATTCCGTCTTCCTCTCTCTCCTTCTCTTTCCATCTTTCTCTCTTCCTCCCTCTCTTTCAGTCTTTCTCTCTCCCTCCCTCTAATTCCGTCTTCCTCTCCCTCCCTCTCTTTTCGCTTTTCTCTCTCCCGCCCTCTCTTTCTGTCTTTCTCTCCCTCCCTCTCTTTCTCTGCCTCCCTCTCTTTCAGTCTTTCTCTCTCCCTCCCTCTATTTTCGTCTTCATCTCTCTCTCCCTCTTTCTCTTTCTCTGTATCTCTCTTTCTCCGTTGCTCTCTCTCTCTGTCCTTTGATGAGCACATGACACGGATGTATGACGTTACAACTCATACTTTTACAACGCATACCATTACAACGAAATTTTTACAACGCAAAAACTATTACAACGCATGTATTTACAACGCATGTATTTACAACGCAGGTACCTTTACAACGCATACCATTACAACGTAAGTATTGGTAAGTATATATTAATTTTTTTTAATTTAAAATAATTAAAAATAATCTATTTTAATTTAATTTAATGTAATGTTATTTAATTTAATTTAATTTCATTTAATTGATTTAATTTAAATTTTATTTTATTTTATTTTTACCCTGTACCCCTGTACCCCAAAAACCCAAAACTGACCCTGAACCCTAAAAATACCCCTTTACCCAAAAACCCCAAACTGACCCTGAACCCTAAAAATACCCCTTAACCCAAAAAAACCAAAACTTACCCTGAACCCTAAAAATACCCCTTTACCCAAAAACTGAAAACTGACCCTGAACCCTAAAAATACCCCTTTACCCAAAAACTGAAAACTGACCCTGAACCCTAAAAATACCCTTTTACCCAAAAACTGAAAACTGACCCTGAACCCTAAAAATACCCCTTTACCCAAAAACTGAAAACTGACCCTGAACCCTAAAAATACCAAAAACCCAAAACTGACCCTGAACCCTAAAAATACCCCTTTACCTAAAAACTGAAAACTGACCTTGAACCCTAAAAATACCCTTTTACCCAAAAACTGAAAACTGACCCTGAACCCTAAAAATACCTCTTACCCAAAAACTGAAAACTGACCCTGAACCCTAAAAATACTCCTTTACCCAAAAACTGAAAACTGACCCTGAACCCTAAAAATACCCCTTTACCCAAAAACTGAAAACTGACCCTGAACCCTAAAAATACCCTTTTACCCAAAAACTGAAAACTGACCCTGAACCCTAAAAATACCCCTTAAAAAAATCCAAACATATAAAATGTAAAATATAATTATATACTTACCAATACTTACGTTGTAATGGTATGCGTTGTAAAGGTACCTGCGTTGTAAAAAAATGCGTTGTAAATACATGCGTTGTAATGGTTTTTGCGTTGTAAAAATTTCATTGTAATGGTAGTGCGTTGTAAAAGTTGCGTTGTAAAGGTTGTTCCCCCATGACACACCTTCTTATCTGGAGTTTTGCCTTGCAGGCTGTGACCTACAGATTGTCCAGAGGAAAGCCGCCATGTGTCTTCATTAATGTTCTTCTGAGTTTTTTTAAATACATTTTCGTTTGGTAATTAGAAGGTGAATGTGTGATGCTCATTTTTGTGACGACACATGCATGTTACCTGTTGTGATTGTGCGACATCAGGCGGATTCTTTGGTACATGATTTCGTGAAGTTGATGTGACATGTCTGGTGCCGGGGCGGGAGGTGCCGGGGCGGAGGGTTCCTGGGGGGAGGGTCCTGGGGGTGGTGGTGGTGGGTGTTGTGGCCCTGTTGGGGCTCCGAGCTGTATGATCAGTGGCTCCATGGCATCTGTTGTTCTTCAGGTGTGGCTCTGGGCTGGGCTCTGTGTACAAAGGAGGGACTGGGGGCTTTTTCTCCCTAAGAGAGTGAGAGGTCCAGCATAAGTGCCCCAGAGTAAGTATTGAAAATTAAAGTTATGCTGTTCTTCAATGATTGGGTGTCAGAGCAAGGGAAACAGTGACCAACTTGACCCCGATGGTTGAAAGTCGGGCGTCCATATAGTGGATGATAATGCCCTCACACACCTTTTCAGGTGTCATGCTTCATCATCTGGGCTGCTCCTCGTTGGGTCGGTGGTGCAATACCCAACGGGCTCCCTATAGTAGGGGCGCTTTGGCGGAGATCTTTTTCCAATAGCCATATGGTGAAGTGGGGGTGAGGGGCCAGAGATGTGTAGATGTATGAGTTTGAGAAAGTGATTTAAATTAGGTCTGGGAGTACCAGTGAAGCCAAACTTTATTCTTGAGGTCTCCTACCCTAAGTAAAAACAAACAATGAGGCACTCTGCTAAGCTTTATGTCTTGGGTTTGAGTGTCCCTATTGGTGAGTGAAGGTCAACATGTTTCTCGCTTAAAATATATTCTACCTATGATTCTTCAGGACCAGAACAGAGAAGAATATCTACACTTTACAATTGGTGACATGGATTCATACTCACATCAGCCAAGTATCTACCTATTAGTGTATCTGTCAGCCCTGGAACGACATGTGTGGAAAGACAAAATGTGACATCGTTCAAATTGGTATGGTACACATATATATATACATTTTAAGTTCCCTTGTGACTCTGACTTCTTATCTTTATTGGTGAACAGTAAATGCAATTGCATTGGGGACTCTAAAAACAGTTCAAAACAGTGGCACGTAGTGAGTGCCCACAGTGAGCAAGTGTGACCTATAGCCCTTGTGGCACATATGTAAAACAGCAGAGATACATCCATGTGGAATCACCCAATTCTGTAGACTAACCAGGCTTTACCTGTAGGTCAAGCATAAGTCATTGCTCATATGCTAAACTAGATTAAAAGGGAAACAAAAATAGAAGGTACCAATATCAATCAATGCGCCGGGATCAATGTTATCATAGTGAAGACCCATACTCATGGTCTCTCATGTACCATCAATACCAACCAACCATAATGAATTCAACTGGAACCACTAGTCGGCTCATGCAGGTTGGTACAGTATCCATTTCATCAGTTTATAGTGTATAGTCACCCATCCAGTAAAAACTCACAGGTTCCAGGGCTCATATCTCGCTATTGGCCGGGGCTGCCTCAAGAGTTTTATTTCAAGTGATGTCACGTGTCATTCAATATTGAACCATAGCACTCCATGGCACCCTTTGACTATGGATCTGTCTTGAATGTTTCTTACAACTCGTGTCAGGGATATCGGCCGGTGGGAAGGCCTTCACTGAAAGATTAACCTTGATTATTGCTTACAACCCGTATCCCCATGATAGCCGTAGCCTCAAGAATGTCGAGTAAGGGGTAGGCTGTCACTCTACCGGCCCTTCTGTCTCTCGGGTTCTCAGTTGATTCCCTCGCTCTGAGCCAAGCTCTGTTTTCTGTAAGCGTGGGCATATCCTCCCCCTATGCATTCATGATGTCAATCTGTGCCTGCTCTGAACTTGCCCTTCACGTAGCCAAGCTCTGTCTTATTGGCGTGGGGGCTTAAAACCCATCATGTTAGCCCAGTTTTAGCTCAGGCCTACCCTGAACGCGCCCTTCATGTAGGCGGTTGGCTGTCACACGTCTTGCCCTGTCATGTAATACAATGCTGTTACTAGTTCTAGGGGTGGTAACTGGGGCAAGTGAGTGTGACGGCTCAGCACTTATAATATGTCCAGGAAATGGGCTGTCTGGCATAAAACTATGTTAAATAGGAGAGATTCTCAACCTAACAGGAGTTAACATGTGGAAAAGTAAATTTTGCCATGTTCTGTGTCCCTACGTGTCATCCATCATATGTTATGTGTGCATGATTAAATATGCATATGCATTCCCCATGTTCGATTAATGACGCAATTACAGTTGTGTCCACCTCTAGTATGCCAGTTTCCAGTCCTCGTGAATAATACGTATATCAGGCCTATGTAAAGCTACGTTGCCACGTTTCTCAGTGTGCACGTTATTCCATTGTAAAGTTCCCGTTTCTAGGCCTCAAAAGGGCCTGGACACCAGATTCAGCTCCTGTCTCCTGAAGCCTCGCTGAGGAGCGATACAGCCCCCACCTGTATCCTCGACCCTTCACTTACTTCCTGCCTCGCAGTGCCCGGCCCAGCCTGGCTCAGTCTCTGAGTCTGCCAAGAATATGTTATGATTCCAGTTATCAGTTCAGTCCTCCTTCTCTGCATTCCTAAGCTACTGAACTGCATCAATAGTTTCCGTCATTGTCTAGCCTTCAGGGCTCCATGTTAGAGAAATACTGCATTTAATGGTCATTTAATATTCTTCATCACGCACTACATGTAGAATAATGCATGGTCCAGTCTCAGAATCACGTTAACTTTTCCCCTCCTAACTTCTAGTTCCTATCAACATGTTCTCTAAACATCAGATACTAGATACTGTTTAGGTACATGTCGCCCTGACTCTCCAGACTTCAGTCTCTGCTCCTAGCACAGAGTTCATAGCCCCCAGCTTCTCCTAGTGATACGTCATTGCTAGTTTGCGCGCACCATCAGGTTAGAGGTCCCGGCTCCTTAGGTAGCCCCCTCCATGGTTTCCGCCCCATTCATGACATATTCTGTTACGTTTGCATCACATGTCTATGTATACGCCCAGTTACACCTACTTTCGCCCTTATCTTTCGCGACTGCTACGCGTACCGCCTTCTGCTCCACCCACTGCTACGCCTACTGCAATGTAATGCTATGTGTTTGCGTTATGTATATATGCTCATGTATTGTTATTAAAAGTCAGCGCGCTCATCCCAGATCCAGCCCCAGCAGCTGCTGGGCCCTGTCATCCTATTCCTATGCAGGTTGTCCTGTTCCTGTCCTTATGCTGTATTAAACCTGCAAAACTCCTACTACCTCGAATCTTGACTCTTATTTATTGAGCTATCTGTTATGATATATGTCTAGTCAAAAAGAGAGGTATTATTTATTTATTTACCACATAATGGCGCCCGAACAGGGACTTGCCCTTTCCCCACGCGTCGGTGAAGCCACGCCGACCCCCTGACCCTCTGCAGTCGTGACGGAACTCTTCTGTGCACCGGCAGATATTTCTGCTTCAAGTATCCCTCAGGCCCACGGAGGAGACGGAGGAGGCGGTCCAGCATCCAAACGAGACGGTGGAGGAACGCGGCGAGTCCCGACCAGAGCCCAAGCCAAGAGTCCAAGGTCCGAGGTATCCGGAGGCCCACCCGTAACTGAAGTCCGAAGTTCGTCGTCCGTCGTCGTAGCAGTCCAGTCCAGTCCGAGGCTTTCCGTTCTTGCTGCCCGGTGAGTACCATTACTGGGGTAGTATCTAGACAGGGTCAATCTAAATTGACTCTGGTCCGTGGGTTGGTGGTACACAGACTCACAAACGAAGTGTTCACCTAGGTGGATACGGGTCTTGATGCGTCCCTTTATGGGACCGGTATGTTCCGTACTGTTTCAGCAGTGCATCCAGTAACTCTAGTCTGTTCCGTTCTCGAGAAATTCTTGTGTTTCTGTTCTCAGTATTCCAGGTAATATTCTGTCCGAACTGTTATGTTATGATGTTGTTCAATGTATTTCCAATGTCGTGGTATGCTTGAATTGTTCTCCCAATTGTTATTGTTCCTCGTGTATTGTATTGTGTTCCGATTCAAGTTTACAATGTCTCTCTTTTCGAGATTACGTCAGCTAAAAACTAGAAAAGGTTTGTTAGAAGAAGCAGTTCCTGTTCCGCCGAGGGACAGTCCAGGTCATTTTATGTATCAGAAGCATGGCATAAGCGCCATATTGTATCTAGATTTATGGGTAGAGTATACCAAACAGTTAGAAGAAAAGTATAGATGGCCCGTATCGGGTACATGGGATGCCGAGTGCATCATGCGAGTAGAAGAGGCATTATGGAAAAAGAAAGCCAGACAGTCACAGAAAGATGCCATCGAGTTATGGCGTAAAGAAGCTCATAAAAGAACTGAAAAGGAAATCAGAAAGTCAGAATTAAGTAGAGAATCCTTAGAACGAGCACAAGAAAAAGAACTAATCGAGATAGATGAACAAGTCAAAGCCGAACAGTCAGACAGACAGAGGCATGCCCTTATTAGGGGTATGTATCCTCTCCTTGCCGAGGGCTTGCCAAAAGCGACCCCAGAGGCATCCAGTAATTTCCCGCCACCATTAGTTCCGACCAAGCTACGTCACAAACAGACCGCAGCTGATATTTTTATTTCGTCCTATTTGGACGACACAGTCCCAGAATATGCAAATCCTGTTCGCGCTCCGCCAGTCCCTGTAAATCAGGCACTTCCCGCTTCTCCAGACACCGGAGTACCTGTTACGGTACCCCCGGTCCAGCCCGCCATACAAGTCCAGCCTACATTTCCATTTCCCACTCTGCCAGGACGAAGAGCCTCAGTAGACCTAGACTCCAGTTTAGGGGCCGCAGGAGGAGGTCCTCCTCAAACCCCGCCGCCACACAAGCGTTTAACGACAGCCGAATTACATGCACAAGCGTCACAGCGTACGCCTAGACATCAGACTGTAGCAGAAATAAGAAAATCCCTTGCCGAATGCGGCTATGATCCAGTCCCAGGCGAGGATAATATGGTTTTATATTCATTCCGCGTAAGAAAGGTGGCCGAGTATCTAGTCACCTTACCGAATATGAAAGAAGATCTAGACAGAATATATCGTTTCATCCGTACAGGGGATGATCCAGAAAGCATTAGCGAGGCCATGTCTCAAAGGAAAGCCGAGATCCAGCTCATGATATTAAAGTTTCTGATCAATTGTCTAATAAGAGAACAAGATTACCCGTCTAAAGATCCGGCCGAAATGAAAATCCTGACAAGGTGGAGTGATAATATAGCCGAGGGTAAGCACAAGACCGTCGGTGCTATGGAGAGTATGTACAAGAAAATCCGTAGAGAAATAATAAAGATACACGAACAACGTAAAGCAGCACAAGTAAGCGAGAAAGAAAGTAACTCTGATACTGAAGAGGTAGAGGACGAGAATCCCGCCAGAATAGCGTATGTAGGAAAATCTAGATTTCCAGATCGCCATTTACGCCTAGAACACAAGTCTATTTCTCATTCTCCAGCACCAGAACAAGGTTCTCTAGAACAAGTATTCCAAGCTACCGATCACATTCTGAAATCACGAATCGGTTACAGTGAGTTAAGTACCATGCATGAACAAGAACTAGCCCGATCAGCAGTCCGATGGATTACTGATTCTATCACTTTTCCAGACGAAATAGTGGCACAAATGTTTCTGAAAATGCCCCCAGCCGAGCAACGACTGGTGGGTATGTATATGATTCAGCACCTCATTACTTTGTATGAGGGTCAGCACTCTGATCCAGGCCCGTTACATGATGTCCTGAACGAGTTACTCCAGTATAGATGGAAAGGTCTAGGTACCGATTTAATTAGTGTCATTCTAGAACAGCGTCACAAATATAGAACGTTTCTGAACCCGCATTTTGTTCATGCCTCACCTCCAGAAAGTAAACCATTTTACATGGAGAGACAGAATCCGTTACGAGAAGTCCACCCAGTTAAAGGAACGGGTGGCGAAATGCAGCGAGTGTTTGTATACACTCCAATAACAAAGATGGAACTCCTCGAGATGAAGAAATTAATTCCCTGTCATGACAAAGATCCAGCAGGGTTCCATAGAGAATTAAAAGACATGCTCCGTATGGGAGAATACACTTACCCAGATATCATTAAAATGTTAAAGGTCCTGTTGCCCGCAGGGGTGTATGAAAAGCTCAAGGAAAAAGAATGGGAGGTGGGAGAGAAAAAGATCGATTGGGCAGTTCTAGAAGCTGAAGACAAGGCACGAGTACCAGGTACCGGTCTTGGAGATAAATGTAAAGAATTACCAGAATTATTAATACAAGTTCTACCCAGATTATTGACAACGAGAAAAGAAGACTGGGATGCAATCTCAGCCTGTAAACAGAAGCAAGATGAGGATATTAGTGATTTTTATTCTAGATTTGAAAAATGTTTCAGCATCAACAGTGGCCTCAAGACAAGTAGTGAGTCATACCCTCACCTTTTTGTTACTAAATTAGTCGAGAATTCAAGTCCACAAATTAAAAATCGAGTTCTGAAAGTCGAAAGTACCTGGCAAGCTAATACCCCGTCCCAGATGTTGCAAATGCTTCAGTATCATCAGAATAGAATCAGAGAAGAGCAAGAACACGAAAGAAAACGTATGAAAGACACGAAAATGAAAGTACTAGTTGCACAATCTGTTCCTCAAGACAGTCAGAAGAGGGGTCCGAATCAAGCCAGTCATCCTGCAGCTCCCGTTAAAGGGAATTGCAATTATTGTAAACAGCCAGGTCATTTCATAAATGAGTGTGCAGTTCTGAAACACAACATAGCTACTGGTAAGACTAAAGAAAGACCACGTCCGCCTAGACAAGAACAAGTTTCACAGATTCCTCAGTCACAGAATGCACCACAGACAGTTACAGCACCGCAGCCTATTGCTGCAACACAGCATGTTACATCGCAGATGTACCAGTATGCACAGTCTGAGTATCCAGAGTACCAGCAGTATTCATGAAACAGCCTAGAGAGGGAGGTAGGCTTGCCTCTCATCGAGATACCTGTAGATCAAGAAGGTCCCTATGTTCATAGTCAAGTATTAGGGAAAGACAGAAAGTTTTTGATTGATACGGGGGCAAGTAGGACCACAATTAGTCATGCCGAAGTTCCAGGGGCTCCGCTCTCAGGCTCAAGAAATGTTTCCCTTGGATTTTCAGGAAAGCCTATCGTAAATGAGATTTCAAAGCCAGTTACTCTAGAAGTAGGTCCATTGTCCCGCACTACTGATCTGTTACTTACTAAGTCATGTCCAGAAAACCTATTAGGCATTAAGACACTGAAAGAGTTGGGTGCAGTTATATGCTGTTCCCCAGAGGGAATACGATTGTTCCTACGTGACTTTAAGGGTCACTATGTATTACGTGATTTTGATTCAAGACTGTCTAATGTTCCGCAGCACTTATGGGCGCAAGGTCCAACTGATGTAGGTTACATGCAAATCACACCCTATCGTGTGACTCTCAAGCCAGGTGTAGTGTTACCACGAATCAGACAGTACAGATTGCCACCAGAGGCTGTAGCAGCCTTATCCAAAATTATTAACGAGCTTATTGCTCAAGGAGTGGTTGTAGAAACTGACTCCAATGTATGTAATTCTCCGATCATTCCAGTCATGAAACGTACTGATCCAAATGCTCCCCCAGTATATCGATTAGTGATTGACCTACGAGAGCTTAATAAATGTATTATTCCTCAGTACCCAGTTGTCCCAGACATCTCTTCCCTATTAACGGCCATTGATTCCGAAGCCACGTTCTTCACTGTCATAGACCTCAAGAACGCATTTTTCAGTGTTCCTATTCATCCAGACAGCCAGTTCCTTTTCGGATTTTGTTTAAATGGAAGGAGCTATATGTTCACACGAGCTCCTCAAGGTTTCACAGAAAGTCCTAGTATTTACAGTCAAGCACTCAAGAGACAACAAGACAACATTCACATGCCAACTGACACTGCCCTGCTCCAGTATGTCGATGATCTACTGATCACAGCCCGTTCTGAACGTGCTTGCGAGCAAGCATCCCTTACAGTTTTGTATTTCCTAGCCGAGATGGGGCACAAGGTGTCCCCTTCTAAGCTTCAATTCTGTGTCCAGTAAGTGGTCTACTTAGGACACTTACTGTCCAAGAGGGGTAGGCAGTTGACACCAGACCGTATCCAGTTAATAGCGAGTCTTCCTCAGCCCAAGACCCAGAAGGAGGTACGTGCTTTTATCGGCCTTACTTCTTACTGCAGACAATGGATTCCCCAGTATGCATTTCTAGCCAAGCCACTGATACAGTTAACGACACAGGAGGCAGCCGTATCGACTGTCCTCCCTTGGACATCTGAACATACACTTAGTTTCAATGAGTTAAAGAAAGCCCTATGCCAAGCTCCAGTTCTAGCAACACCGAACTACAGTAAGCCTTTTACACTTTTCGTTACTGAACGTGAAGGTACAGCATTATCTGTTCTCACACAAGATCAAGCAGGACAATACAAGCCCTGTGCTTATTTTTCGAGCACATTAGATCCTGTAGCCCAGGCTCTGCCTGCGTGCCTCAAGTCAGTTGCAGCCACAGCCCTAGCTATCAGACAAAGTGATTCCATAGTCTTAGGACATACCTTGACAGTACAAGTTCCACACTCTGTGGAAGTTCTTTTAAACCGAACACAAACTCAGCACTTGACAATTGCACGTTTAACAGGTTATGAATTGACACTGTTCCAGCCTCACATAGAAATCAGACGCTGCAACGTTTTAAATCCTGCTACACTGTTACCATCAGTTACTTCGAATTCTGCCACACATGACTGTGTGGAAGTAGTTAACATTACGACAAAGCCAAGACAAGATCTGACAGATACTCCGTTACCAGATCCCGACCTGACACTTTATGTGGATGGTTCATGTATGAGAACAAGTACAGGAGAACTAGTCGCCGCGTATGCAGTGACTACTGACACTGAAGTTATTGAAACACACCGTATTGATACCCTGTCCGCTCAAGCAGCAGAGCTAGTTGCTCTGACACAAGCCTGTATACATGCCAAGAACTTGAAAGTTAATGTTTACACAGATTCACGCTACGCATTTGGAGTTGTACACGACTTCGGAGTGCTCTGGCAGGAGAGAGGTTTCATGACTTCTCATGGAACCAAGATTCAGCATGGTCTCCTTATTCAAGCTCTGTTAGATGCCATACACTTGCCGACATCTATTGCTATCATGAAGTGCAAAGCACATACGAAAGTTACTGACATTATTTCCCAAGGTAATGATCTAGCAGATCGCACAGCCAAGCTTACAGCACAGACTCCAGACATTCAAGTTAATCCGACACAGACACATGCTCCAGATCCGATTACATGTATGACAGTTAAGGACCCTACACAAGATGTCATAGATATCCAGTTACATGCTACTCCTGAAGAAATCAAGAAATGGTCCGAACAAGGAGGGGTCCAGACAGATCAAGGATGGTTAACAAAGGGTAGAGCCACATGGTTTCTCCCCGACTCTATGGTTCAGGTCATTATTAATACCGCACATAGTCCAGCACATTTAGGAGAAAAAGCTATGTTAGACAGTATCCAGAACATTTGGTTCAACAAGCATTTACGAGCTGCAGCCAAACAGAAAGTCCGTACCTGTATGATATGTTGTCAGTTTAATCCAGGTAAAAGTGTCCCGGTGGAACAAGGTGGATTCCAGCCCCCTGACCACCCTTTTGAAGTCCTCCAGATGGATTATATTCAGATGGAGCGATGTCGAGGTTTCAAGTATGTCCTTGTAGTTGTATGCGCTTTGTCCAGGTGGACAGAAGCATATCCAGTCCCAGATTACACAGCCGCGACCACTGCCAAGCAGTTGGTTCGTGAGTTCTTCCCCCGTTATGGACTCCCTAGAATCGTATATTCTGACAACGGTCAGCCATTCTCATCTGAACTCATGAAGCATGTTTCCCTTTTGTTAGGGTACCAGTGGAAGTTCCATTGTGTACGCCACCCTGAAGCAGCCGGTCTCGTAGAAAGACATAACCAGACTCTGAAAATCCGTATTGCAAAAGTGTGTAAAGAAAAAGGTGTGGACTGGCTAGTAGCTCTGCCAGTCGCTTTATTTTATATGCGCATGGTCGCACATTCCAGATCAGGTCTGTCCCCGTATGAGGTCGTTTTCGGCCGCCCCCCTAATATGTGGGGTACTCCTAGACCCCGAAGTATTACCGATGTTTCAAGTAATATGCTGACAGATTACCTAGCTTCCTTGATGTCTGCCCTCAACTCATGTCGTTCACAGGTTGCCGCCGCATTTCCAGACAATACCGAGGTGGCACCGCATGAAATCGTTCCAGGATCCATGGTGATGGTCCGCAACTTTGACAGATCAAGTCCGCTGGAGCCTCGTTGGAAAGAGCCCCGACAGGTCCTCCTCACTACCCGTACAGCCGTGAAGTTGGAAGGACGCAAAGGCTGGGTACACCTTTCTCATGTCAAACTTTTTAATGGACTGAAACCCGTCTTAAAGAACATTTCCCAGGATTTGAAGGATTGCCAAAATATTGTTCTCAAGGACTGTCCCGCAAAAGACATTGCTACAACCCCTCCCCTGTTAGAGAAAACTCCGCAACAGGAGTACAAGCTAAAACTTCGGTCTAGTAAAATAAGTCAGTCAGTTTGATTGTCTAAGTCCTCCCCTAGGTGAAACGGTTAGACTGTTTCTGACATGTATAAAATAGACCCCCATAGTGAGAGAGTTAGTCAAAACTCAATCCGATGTATCGTTTTTTTATGTTTCATATTGTTTTCCAGCCTTATGATTTCCTGCACCAGTTATGCATTTTACCTATGTTTCCCAGTTTCACATGTAAATAAGTCTGCTAATGCTACAGTAGAGCACACGTTTAGTGATCTGCCTCCTCATGAACTCTCTTACCGCCTCGCCATGCGTAATAACTCATTCATCCGCATGTTACATTACTCACACCAGACCAGCAATGCCACTAATTGTTGGGTGTGTGGTCGACTCCCCCCTTTCCAGACCCCGAAGGGAGTCCTGCCACTTTTTCCTTATCCATTTTCACATAATGGTTCGTGTGGAGCATGGTCCACGTTAACGTCATCCTCAACAGATATGTCTTTTCTTAACAGTACATGTTTTCCAGACAAGCAAGGTCTTCCCCACAGAACAGGGTTAGATCTAGAAAATGAAGTGTATAATTTAGGTAATTATTCTTCGAATTTCATGGTCCTGAATGTTCAGTCTGATACTACTCCAGACTTACCTGCTATTTCAGTACTACCAGTCAAAGGCGAATTATGTGTCCGAAATAATGGTTCTGTACATGTAGGACATAGTGATTGTACTACTATTGTCAAGTATAGTGACAGTGGGAAATCTATTTTCAAAGCTTCACGTCATTCTTATTTTATTTGTGGTCAAACTGCATATGTTCGTCTGCCCCTCGATTGGGAGGGAACCTGTTACATTGCCTTCCTACTGCCACCAGTTTTTCTAGCCCCACCTGATTATCATAGAAACACACATCTAGTACACATTAGACATAAAAGGGAGTCCCCAATTGTCGATTATACTGAAACTGCTCTAGAACAGTATACAGATTTCAACAGAGGTTTCTTTTTCTTTATAGGACCTATCCAGAATAGTAAACTGATCCGTAGGTTAACCAGAACCCTCGAAGCTGTAATAAATGAGACTGCCTCTGCTCTAGGTAACTTAACTGAAGAGCAATCTGCTATGAGATTTGTCGTTTTGCAAAATCGTCTCGTCCTTGACGTCATACTGGCCGATAGGGGCGGGGCTTGTAGAGTCATCGGATCTAGTTGCTGCATTTTCATTCCAAATAACGCGCCGTCTGTTTATTCAGCTATAACCAGACTCCATAAAATTGCCCATCTGATACACCAAGATCCAGGCACCTGGACATGGTCCGGTTGGTTCTGGAATATAATTTCCGCATGGGGATGGAAAATATTGTCCTTTCTAGGTATTGCAGTAGCGATCATATTCAGCTGCTGCCTCTGTATACAATGTGGCCCTGCGATTTGCGGCATTTGTGCTACCTCTTGTATTCCTAGTCCCAAGCCCCGTTCTAAATCCCGTTCCAGGATAATTCGAGACGAGCAAATGATACTGTATGAAATGATAGATGGTATCATGAATATTGATGTTTCCTGATGGAAACGTAGTGACAAGGAGGGAATGTGGAAAAGTAAATTTTGCCATGTTCTGTGTCCCTACGTGTCATCCATCATATGTTATGTGTGCATGATTAAATATGCATATGCATTCCCCATGTTCGATTAATGACGCAATTACAGTTGTGTCCACCTCTAGTATGCCAGTTTCCAGTCCTCGTGAATACTACGTATATCAGGCCTATGTAAAGCTACGTTGCCACGTTTCTCAGTGTGCACGTTATTCCATTGTAAAGTTCCCGTTTCTAGGCCTCAAAAGGGCCTGGACACCAGATTCAGCTCCTGTCTCCTGAAGCCTCGCTGAGGAGCGATACAGCCCCCACCTGTATCCTCGACCCTTCACTTACTTCCTGCCTCGCAGTGCCCGGCCCAGCCTGGCTCAGTCTCTGAGTCTGCCAAGAATATGTTATGATTCCAGTTATCAGTTCAGTCCTCCTTCTCTGCATTCCTAAGCTACTGAACTGCATCAATAGTTTCCGTCATTGTCTAGCCTTCAGGGCTCCATGTTAGAGAAATACTGCATTTAATGGTCATTTAATATTCTTCATCACGCACTACATGTAGAATAATGCATGGTCCAGTCTCAGAATCACGTTAACTTTTCCCCTCCTAACTTCTAGTTCCTATCAACATGTTCTCTAAACATCAGATACTAGATACTGTTTAGGTACATGTCGCCCTGACTCTCCAGACTTCAGTCTCTGCTCCTAGCACAGAGTTCATAGCCCCCAGCTTCTCCTAGTGATACGTCATTGCTAGTTTGCGCGCACCATCAGGTTAGAGGTCCCGGCTCCTTAGGTAGCCCCCTCCATGGTTTCCGCCCCATTCATGACATATTCTGTTACGTTTGCATCACATGTCTATGTATACGCCCAGTTACACCTACTTTCGCCCTTATCTTTCGCGACTGCTACGCGTCACGCCTTCTGCTCCACCCACTGCTACGCCTACTGCAATGTAATGCTATGTGTTTGCGTTATGTATATATGCTCATGTATTGTTATTAAAAGTCAGCGCGCTCATCCCAGATCCAGCCCCAGCAGCTGCTGGGCCCTGTCATCCTATTCCTATGCAGGTTGTCCTGTTCCTGTCCTTATGCTGTATTAAACCTGCAAAACTCCTACTACCTCGAATCTTGACTCTTATTTATTGAGCTATCTGTTATGATATATGTCTAGTCAAAAAGAGAGGTATTATTTATTTATTTACCACAAACATACAGGCCCCAACTATTGTATAAGTGAAGCGGGAGCACGCGTTTGCTAAAAATACTCACAATTGTGCGAATTCTGCGTATTGCCATGACCTACCCATTCCTACCGGGTCTGGGAGGTGAGGCGGTCAGTGGCTTCCTTAGTTTTATAATGGTGTTCTTTTCATGTCATTGGGCGGTCCCTAATGAGTTGATGTGTGTATGTTCCATTGGCCGAGAAGCGTCGCACTAGGCGACCATTTTGGAGTGGTGTACAGTACCAGTCTATTGGGGTTATATTGACCCTATTGGTGTTCGTATATATTAGGATATGGGGCCATGGGTGACCAATATTCTTTTAATCTTGGTTGGAATTCGGCGTTGTATGTGGTCAAGTGTGAGTTTGGTGCTTGGAATGTGCCGTTTCTGTCGGCCATCTTAAAGTGGAGCATGACGTGATATTTTCTGGGTATACAGTCTGGTCAATTTTGTACGTTATTTGTACTTATTACACCCAGTCATAATGGAGACTGCAATGGTTCTGTTGTTTGTCATCTCAGGGGCAGTGCTGAACAATATAAGCATTAGTACGGATAGAAGCCGCATATGTTGGCTATGTATTGAGGGGATTTAACTCATATGGGAATTGTACAATGTAACCCAACAGTGTTATCTGTAGGTTGGTGTTATGACGTGGGTGGTGCTCTCCCTCTCAAGTCTCTGTATTCCTCCTCATCCATGCCACTCCATTATTGTATCATGTTCAGACTCTAAGTGAACTCCATGGTATATCTTCATTCAACCCTGTGCTCTATGATGATAACCTGTGTATCCACCTCTGTTTTTAGGGCTCGGGCCTAAGCCTCCACTTCGTGGAGGCGGAGCTTGCGAGCCCTAATGTGTTCAATGCAGAAAGGGGTCCAGGCTGGCACATTCCTTAGTTTTTTATGGAATCTGCCTAGTGATTCGTCTTCGCTGTGCTGTGTATTTAGTAGTGTTGACCTGATAGGCTGTAAGTAATTTACTCGTGCCCGATGTGGCATATTCTGTGCGAGAACGAGCATGGCAGAGTGATTAATCTTAATTAGGAGCTGTCAGAGTGGCCGTGTAATGCAATCCAGATGGTGCGAGCGCTGCATAAAGTGTTCGGCAGAAGAATACATAAATCCTCAATTACCAGCTGTCCGAGGTGCCGGTAATTGAAGGCAGATGGTGGTGGGAGCGTGTGCACTGCTGTGTTTTTTGTAGAGAATCACATGCATCAGATCTGGTGCGTAGTGCAGAGGCGTAGTGCGTAGAGCAGAGGCGTAGTGCATAGGCGTAGTGCGTAGTGCAGAGTGCGTAGTGCAGAGGCGTAGTGCAGTGGCGTAGTGCGTAGTGCAGAGGCGTGAGGCGTAGTGCAGAGGCGTAGTGCAGAGGCGTAGTGCGTAGTGCAGAGGAGTAGTGCAGAGGCGTAGTGCGTAGTGCATAGGCGTAGTGCGTAGTGCAGAGGTAGTGCGTAGTGCAGAGGTGTAGTGCGTAGTGCAGAGGCGTAGTGCGTAGTGCAGAGGCGTAGTGCGTAGTGCAGAGGCGTAGTGCAGAGGCGTAGTGCGTAGTGCAGAGGCGTAGTGCGTAGTGCAGAGGCGTAGTGCGTAATGCAGAGGCGTAGTGCGTAGTGCAGAGTGTGTAGTGCAGAGGCGTAGTGCAGAGGCGTAGTGCGTAGTGCAGAGGCGTAGTGCGTAGTGCAGAGGCGTAGTGAGAGGCGTAGTGCAGAGGCGTAGTGCAGAGTGCAGAGTGCGGAGGAGTAGTGCGTAGTGCGTAGTGCAGAGGCGTAGTGCGTAGTGCAGAGGCGTAGTGTGTAGTGCAGAGGCGTAGTGCAGAGGCGTAGTGCATAGTGCAGAGGCGTAGTGCGTAGTGCAGAGGCAGAGTGCAGAGGCGTAGTGCAGAGGCGTAGTGCAGAGTGCAGAGGCGTAGTGCAGAGTGCAGAGGCGTAGTGCGTAGTGCAGAGGCGTAGTGCGTAGTGCAGAGTGCAGAGGCGTAGTGCATAGTGCAGAGGGGTAGTGCGTAGTGCAGAGGCGTAGTGCGTAGTGCGTAGTGCAGAGGCGTAGTGCGTAGTGCAGAGGCGTAGTGCGTAGTGCAGAGGCGTAGTGCGTAGTGCAGAGGCAGAGTGCAGAGGCGTAGTGCAGAGGCGTAGTGCAGAGTGCAGAGGCGTAGTGCAGAGTGCAGAGGCGTAGTGCGTAGTGCAGAGGCGTAGTGCGTAGTGCAGAGTGCAGAGGCGTAGTGCGTAGTGCAGAGGGGTAGTGCGTAGTGCAGAGGCGTAGTGCGTAGTGCAGAGGCGTAGTGCGTAGTGCAGAGGCGTAGTGCGTAGTGCAGAGGCGTAGTGCGTAGTGCAGAGGCGTAGTGCAGAGTGCAGAGGCGTAGTGCTTAGTGCAGAGGCGTAGTGCAGAGGCGTAGTGCAGAGTGCAGAGGCGTAGTGCAGAGGCGTAGTGCAGAGGCGTAGTGCAGAGGCGTAGTGAAGAGGCGTAGTGCAGAGGCGTAGTGCAGAGGCGTAGTGCAGAGGCGTAGTGCAGAGGCGTAGTGCAGAGTGCGTAGTGCAGAGGCGTTGTGCAGAGGCGTAGTGCGTAGTGCAGAGGCGTAGTGCAGAATGCAGAGGCGTAGTGCATAGTGCAGAGGTGTAGTGCGTAGTGCAGAGGTGTAGTGCGTAGTGCAGAGGCGTAGTGCGTAGTGCAGAGGCGTAGTGCAGAGGCGTAGTGTGTAGTGCGTAGTGCAGATTCATAGTGCGTAGTGCAGAGGCAGAGTGCAGAGTGCAGAGGTGTAGTGCAGAGGCGTAGTGCGTAGTGCAGAGTGCAGAGGCGTAGTGCAGAGGCGTAGTGCAGAGTGCAGAGGCGTAGTGCAGAGGCGTAGTGCGTAGTGCAGAGGCGTGGTGCGTAGTGCAGAGGCGTAGTGCGTAGTGCAGAGGTGTAGTGTGTAGTGCAGAGGCGTAGTGCGTAGTGCAGAGGCGTAGTACAGAGTGCAGAGGTGTAGTGCAGAGGCGTAGTGCGTAGTGCAGAGTGCAGAGGCGTAGTGCAGAGTGCAGAGGCGTAGTGCAGAGGCGTAGTGCGTAGTGCAGAGGCGTAGTGCAGAGTGCAGAGGTGTAGTGCAGAGTGCAGAGGCGTAGTGCAGAGGCGTAGTGTGTAGTGCAGAGGCGTAGTGCGTAGTGCAGAGGCGTAGTGCAGAGGCGTAGTGCGTAGTGCAGAGGCATAGTGCAGAGGCGTAGTACAGAGGCGTAGTGCGTAGTGCAGAGTGCAGAGGCGTAGTGCGTAGTGCAGAGGCGTAGTGCGTAGTGCAGAGGCGTAGTGCGTAGTGCAGAGGCGTAGTGCGTAGTGCAGAGGCGTAGTGCAGAGTGCAGAGGCGTAGTGCGTAGTGCAGAGGCGTGGAGCAGAGTGCAGAGGCATAGTGCAGAGGCGTAGTGCAGAGGCGTAGTGCAGAGGCATAGTGCAGAGTGCGTAGTGCAGAGGCGTAGTGCGTAGTGCAGAGGCGTAGTGCGTAGTGCAGAGGCGTAGTGCAGAGGCGTAGTGCAGAGTGCAGAGGCGTAGTGCATAGTGCAGAGGCGTAGTGCGTAGTGCAGAGGTGTAGTGCGTAGTGCAGAGGCGTAGTGCGTAGTGCAGAGTGCAGAGGCGTAGTGCGTAGTGCAGAGGCGTAGTGCGTAGTGCAGAGGCGTAGTGCAGAGTGCGTAGTGCAGAGGCGTAGTGCATAGTGCAGAGGCGTTGTGCAGAGGCGTAGTGCGTAGTGCAGAGGCGTAGTGCAGAGGCATAGTGCAGAGTGCAGAGGCGTAGTGCATAGTGCAGAGGTGTAGTGCATAGTGCAGAGGTGTAGTGCGTAGTGCAGAGGCGTAGTGCGTAGTGCAGAGGCGTAGTGCAGAGGCGTAGTGTGTAGTGCGTAGTGCAGAGGCATAGTGCGTAGTGCAGAGGCGTAGTGCAGAGTGCAGAGGTGTAGTGCAGAGGCGTAGTGCGTAGTGCAGAGTGCAGAGGCGTAGTGCAGAGGCGTAGTGCGTAGTGCAGAGGCGTAGTGCGTAGTGCAGAGGCGTAGTGCATAGTGCAGAGGCGTAGTGTGTAGTGCGTAGTGCAGAGGCGTAGTGCGTAGTGCAGAGGCGTAGCGCAGAGTGCAGAGGTGTAGTGCAGAGGCGTAGTGCAGAGGCGTAGTGCGTAGTGCAGAGTGCAGAGGCGTAGTGCAGAGTGCAGAGGCGTAGTGCAGAGGCGTAGTGCGTAGTGCAGAGGCGTAGTGCAGAGTGCAGAGGTGTAGTGCAGAGTGCAGAGGCGTAGTGCAGAGGCGTAGTGCGTAGTGCAGAGGCGTAGTGCGTAGTGCAGAGGCGTAGTCCGTAGTGCAGAGGCGTAGTGCAGAGGCGTAGTGCAGAGGCGTAGTGCGTAGTGCAGAGTGCAGAGGCGTAGTGCGTAGTGCAGAGGCGTAGTGCGTAGTGCAGAGGCGTAGTGCGTAGTGCAGAGGCGTAGTGCATAGTGCAGAGTGCAGAGGCGTAGTGCGTAGTGCAGAGGCATAGTGCAGAGTGCAGAGGCATAGTGCAGAGGCGTAGTGCAGAGGCGTAGTGCAGAGGCGTAGTGCAGAGGCGTAGTGCAGAGGCGTAGTGCAGAGGCGTAGTGCAGAGTGCGTAGTGCAGAGGCGTAGTGCAGAGGCGTAGTGCGTAGTGCAGAGGCGTAGTGCAGAGGCGTAGTGCAGAGGTGTAGTGCAGAGTGCAGAGGTGTAGTGCATAGTGCAGAGGCGTAGTGCGTAGTGCAGAGGCGTAGTGCGTAGTGCAGAGGCGTAGTGCGTAGTGCGTAGTGCAGAGGCGTAGTGCGTAGTGCAGAGGCGTAGTGCGTAGTGCAGAGGCATAGTGCAGAGTGCAGAGGCGTAGTGCAGAGTGCAGAGGCGTAGTGCGTAGTGCGTAGTGCAGAGGCGTAGTGCGTAGTGCAGAGGCGTAGTGCAGAGGCGTAGTGCAGAGGCGTAGTGCAGAGGCGTAGTGCGTAGTGCAGAGGCGTAGTGTGTAGTGCAGAGTGCAGAGGCGTAGTGCGTAGTGCAGAGGCGTAGTGCGTAGTGCAGAGGCGTAGTGCAGAGGCGTAGTACAGAGGCGTAGTGCGTAGTGCAGAGTGCAGAGGCGTAGTGCGTAGTGCAGAGGCGTAGTGCGTAGTGCAGAGGCGTAGTGCGTAGTGCAGAGGCGTAGTGCGTAGTGCAGAGGCGTAGTGCAGAGTGCAGAGGCGTAGTGCGTAGTGCAGAGGCGTAGAGCAGAGTGCAGAGGCATAGTGCAGAGGCGTAGTGCAGAGGCGTAGTGCAGAGGCGTAGTGCAGAGTGCGTAGTGCAGAGGCGTAGTGCGTAGTGCAGAGGTGTAGTGCGTAGTGCAGAGGCGTAGTGCAGAGGCGTAGTGCAGAGTGCAGAGGCGTAGTGCATAGTGCAGAGGCGTAGTGCGTAGTGCAGAGGTGTAGTGCGTAGTGCAGAGGCGTAGTGCGTAGTGCAGAGTGCAGAGGCGTAGTGCGTAGTGCAGAGGCGTAGTGCGTAGTGCAGAGGCGTAGTGCAGAGGCGTAGTGCGTAGTGCAGAGGCGTTGTGCAGAGGCGTAGTGCGTAGTGCAGAGGCGTAGTGCAGAGGCATAGTGCAGAGTGCAGAGGCGTAGTGCATAGTGCAGAGGTGTAGTGCATAGTGCAGAGGTGTAGTGCGTAGTGCAGAGGCGTAGTGCGTAGTGCAGAGGCGTAGTGCAGAGGTGTAGTGCGTAGTGCAGAGGCATAGTGCGTAGTGCAGAGGCGTAGTGCAGAGTGCAGAGGTGTAGTGCAGAGGCGTAGTGCGTAGTGCAGAGTGCAGAGGCGTAGTGCAGAGGCGTAGTGCGTAGTGCAGAGGCGTAGTGCGTAGTGCAGAGGCGTAGTGCATAGTGCAGAGGCGTAGTGTGTAGTGCGTAGTGCAGAGGCGTAGTGCGTAGTGCAGAGGCGTAGCGCAGAGTGCAGAGGTGTAGTGCAGAGGCGTAGTGCAGAGGCGTAGTGCGTAGTGCAGAGTGCAGAGGCGTAGTGCAGAGTGCAGAGGCGTAGTGCAGAGGCGTAGTGCGTAGTGCAGAGGCGTAGTGCAGAGTGCAGAGGTGTAGTGCAGAGTGCAGAGGCGTAGTGCAGAGGCGTAGTGCGTAGTGCAGAGGCGTAGTGCGTAGTGCAGAGGCGTAGTCCGTAGTGCAGAGGCGTAGTGCAGAGGCGTAGTGCAGAGGCGTAGTGCGTAGTGCAGAGTGCAGAGGCGTAGTGCGTAGTGCAGAGGCGTAGTGCGTAGTGCAGAGGCGTAGTGCGTAGTGCAGAGGCGTAGTGCATAGTGCAGAGGCGTAGTGCATAGTGCAGAGTGCAGAGGCGTAGTGCGTAGTGCAGAGGCATAGTGCAGAGGCGTAGTGCAGAGGCGTAGTGCAGAGGCGTAGTGCAGAGGCGTAGTGCAGAGGCGTAGTGCAGAGGCGTAGTGCAGAGTGCGTAGTGCAGAGGCATAGTGCAGAGGCGTAGTGCGTAGTGCAGAGGCGTAGTGCAGAGGCGTAGTGCAGAGGTGTAGTGCAGAGTGCAGAGGTGTAGTGCATAGTGCAGAGGCGTAGTGCGTAGTGCAGAGGTGTAGTGCGTAGTGCAGAGGCGTAGTGCGTAGTGCATAGTGCAGAGGCGTAGTGCGTAGTGCAGAGGCGTAGTGCGTAGTGCAGAGGCATAGTGCAGAGTGCAGAGGCGTAGTGCAGAGTGCAGAGTCGTAGTGCGTAGTGTGTAGTGCAGAGGCGTAGTGCGTAGTGCAGAGGCGTAGTGCAGAGGCGTAGTGCAGAGGCGTAGTGCAGAGGCGTAGTGCAGAGGCGTAGTGCGTAGTGCAGAGGCGTAGTGTGTAGTGCAGAGTGCAGAGGCGTAGTGCGTAGTGCAGAGGCGTAGTGCGTAGTGCAGAGGCGTAGTGTAGAGTGCAGAGGTGTAGTGCGTAGTGCAGAGTGCAGAGGCGTAGTGCAGAGTGCAGAGGCGTAGTGCGTAGTGCAGAGGCATAGTGCAGAGTGCAGAGGCGTAGTGCGTAGTGCAGAGGTGTAGTGCGTAGTGCAGAGGCGTAGTGCGTAGTGCAGAGGCGTAGTGCGTAGTGCAGAGTACAGAGGCGTAGTGCAGAGTGCAGAGGCGTAGTGCAGAGGCATAGTGCAGAGGCGTAGTGCAGAGTGCAGAGGCGTAGTGCAGAGTGCAGAGGCGTAGTGCATAGTGCAGAGGCATAGTGCAGAGGCGTAGTGCGTAGTGCAGAGTGCAGAGTGCAGAGGCGTAGTGCGTAGTGCAGAGGCGTAGTGCAGAGGCGTAGTGTGTAGTGCAGAGGCATAGTGCAGAGGCGTAGTGCGTAGTGCAGAGGCGTAGTGCGTAGTGCAGAGGCGTGGTGCGTAGTGCAGAGGCGTAGTGCAGAGGCGTAGTGTGTAGTGCAGAGGTGTAGTGCGTAGTGCAGAGGCGTAGTGCGTAGTGCAGAGGCGTAGTGCGTAGTGCAGAGGCGTAGTGCGTAGTGCAGAGGCGTAGTGCAGAGGCGTAGTGCGTAGTGCAGAGGCGTAGTGCAGAGTGCAGAGGTGTAGTGCAGAGTGCAAAGGCGTAGTGCAGAGGCGTAGTGCGTAGTGCAGAGGCGTAGTGCGTAGTGCAGAGGCGTAGTGCGTAGTGCAGAGGCGTAGTGCGTAGTGCAGAGGCGTAGTGCATAGTGCAGAGGCGTAGTGCGTAGTGCAGAGGCGTAGTGCGTAGTGCAGAGGCATAGTGCGTAGTGCAGAGGCGTAGTGCAGAGGCGTAGTGCAGAGTGCAGAGGCATAGTGCGTAGTGCAGAGGCGTAGTGCGTAGTGCAGAGGCGTAGTGCGTAGTGCGTAGTGCAGAGGCGTAGTGCAGAGTGCAGAGGCGTAGTGCGTAGTGCAGAGGCGTAGTGCAGAGTGCAGAGGCATAGTGCAGAGGCGTAGTGCAGAGGCGTAGTGCAGAGGCGTAGTGCAGAGGTGTAGTGCAGAGTGCGTAGTGCAGAGGCGTAGTGCGTAGTGCAGAGGCGTAGTGCAGAGGCGTAGTGCAGAGGCGTAGTGCAGAGGCGTAGTGCATAGTGCAGAGGCGTAGTGCGTAGTGCAGAGGCATAGTGCGTAGTGCAGAGGCATAGTGCAGAGGCGTAGTGCGTAGTGCATAGTGCGTAGTGCAGAGGCGTAGTGCGTAGTGCAGAGGCGTAGTGTGTAGTGCAGAGGCGTAGTGCAGAGTGCAGAGGCGTAGTGCAGAGTGCAGAGGCATAGTGCGTAGTGCAGAGGCGTAGTGCGTAGTGCAGAGGCGTAGTGCAGAGGCGTAGTGCAGATGCGTAGTGCAGAGGTGTGCGTAGTGCAGAGGCGTAGTGTGTAGTGCAGAGTGCAGAGGCGTAGTGCGTAGTGCAGAGGCGTAGTGCGTAGTGCAGAGGCGTAGTGCAGAGTGCAGAGGTGTAGTGCATAGTGCAGAGTGCAGAGGCGTAGTGCAGAGTGCAGAGGCGTAGTGCGTAGTGCAGAGTGCAGAGGCGTAGTGCGTAGTGCAGAGGCGTAGTGCGTAGTGCAGAGGCGTAGTTCGTAGTGCAGAGGCGTAGTGCAGAGTGCAGAGGCGTAGTGCAGAGGCATAGTGCAGAGGTGTAGTGCAGAGTGCAGAGGCGTAGTGCAGAGTGCAGAGGCGTAGTGCGTAGTGCAGAGGCGTAGTGCGTAGTGCAGAGGCGTAGTGCGTAGTGCAGAGTGCAGAGGCGTAGTGCGTAGTGCATAGGCGTAGTGCAGAGGCATAGTGTGTAGTGCAGAGGCGTAGTGCAGAGGCATAGTGCGTAGTGCAGAGGCGTAGTGCGTAGTGCAGAGGCATGGTGCGTAGTGCAGAGGCGTAGTGCAGAGGTGTAGTGTGTAGTGCAGAGGCGTAGTGCGTAGTGCAGAGGCGTAGTGCGTAGTGCAGAGGCGTAGTGCGTAGTGCAGAGGCGTAGTGCGTAGTGCAGAGGCGTAGTGCGTAGTGCAGAGGCGTAGTGCGTAGTGCAGAGTGCGTAGTGCAGAGGCGTAGTGCGTAGTGCAGAGGCATAGTGCGTAGTGCAGAGGCG
The DNA here is from genome assembly GCF_964261635.1 of Lissotriton helveticus. Taxonomy (NCBI): domain Eukaryota; kingdom Metazoa; phylum Chordata; class Amphibia; order Caudata; family Salamandridae; genus Lissotriton; species Lissotriton helveticus. The sequence goes on from NC_136070.1 coordinate 493,738,130, forward strand.
TAGTGCGTAGTGCAGAGGCGTACTGCGTAGTGCAGAGTGCAGAGGCGTAGTGCGTAGTGCAGAGGCGTAGTGCGTAGTGCAGAGGCGTAGTGCAGAGGCATAGTGCGTAGTGCAGAGGCGTAGTGCGTAGTGCAGAGGCATAGTGCGTAGTGCAGAGGCGTAGTGCAGAGGCGTAGTGCAGAGGCGTAGTGCAGAGGCGTAGTGCAGAGACGTAGTGCAGAGGCGTAGTGCGTAGTGCAGAGGCGTAGTGCGTAGTGCAGAGGCGTAGTGCGTAGTGCGTAGTGCAGAGGCGTAGTGCAGAGGCGTAGTGCGTAGTCCAGAGGCGTAGTGCGTAGTGCAGAGGCGTGGTGCGTAGTGCAGAGTGAAGCCAATGCATATCTACAGGCTAGCGATGACAGTGCATATCTACAGGCTAGTGAAGCTAATGCATATCTACGGGCTAGCAATGACAAAGCATATCTACAGGCTAGTGAAGCCAATGCATATCTACAGGCTAGCAATGACAGTGCATATCTACAGGCTTTTGAAGCCAATGCATATCTACAGGCTAGCAATGACAGTGCATATCTACAGGCTCGCGATGACAGTGCATATCTACAGGCTAGCGATGACAGAGCATATCTACAGGCTAGCGATGACAGTGCATAACTACAGGCTAGTGAAGCCAATGCATATCTACAGGCTAGCGATGACAGAGCATATCTACAGGCTAGCGATGACAGTGCATATCTACAGGCTAGCGAAGCCAATGCATATCTACAGGCTAGCGATAACGGTGCATTTCTACAGGCTAGCGATGACAGTGCATATCTACAGGCTAGCGATGACAGTGCATATCTACAGGCTAGTGAAGCCAATGCATATCTACAGGCTAGCGATGACAGTGCATATCTACAGGCTAGCAATGACAGAGCATATCTACAGGCTAGCGATGACAGTGCATATCTACAGGCTAGCGAAGTCAGTGCATATCTACAGGCTAGCGATGACAGTGCATATCTACAGGCTAGCGATGACAGAGCATATCTACAGGCTAGCGATGACAGTGCATAGCTACAGGCTAGCGATGACAGTGCATAGCTACAGGCTAGCGATGACAGTGCATAGCTACAGGCTAGCGATGACAGTGCATATCTACAGGCTAGCGATGACAGTGCATATCTACAGGCTAGCGATGACAATGCATATGTACAGGCTAGCAATGACAGAGCATATCTACAGGCTAGCGATGACAGTGCATATCTACAGGCTTTTGAAGCCAATGCATATCTACAGGCTAGCGATGACAGTGCATATCTACAGGCTAGCGATGACAGTGCATATCTACAGGCTAGCGATGACAGTGCATATCTACAGGCTAGCGATGACAGTGCATATCTCCAGGCTAGCGATGACAGAGCATATCTACAGGCTAGCGATGACAGTGCATATCTACAGGCTAGCGATGACAGTGCATATCTACAGGCTAGCGATGACAATGCATATGTACAGGCTAGCAATGACAGAGCATATCTACAGGCTAGCGATGACAGTGCATATCTACAGGCTTTTGAAGCCAATGCATATCTACAGGCTAGCGATGACAGTGCATATCTACAGGCTAGCGATGACAGTGCATATCTACAGGCTAGCGATGACAGTGCATATCTACAGGCTAGCGATGACAGAGCATATCTACAGGCTAGCGATGACAGTGCATAACTACAGGCTAGTGAAGCCAATGCATATCTACAGGCTAGCGATGACAGAGCATATCTACAGGCTAGCGATGACAGTGCATATCTACAGGCTAGCGAAGCCAATGCATATCTACAGGCTAGCGAAGCCAATGCATATCTACAGGCTAGCGATAACAGTGCATATCTACAGGCTAGCGATGACAGAGCATATCTACAGGCTAGCGATGACAGTGCATATCTACAGGCTAGCGATGACAGTGCATAGACTCACAAGGAGACCACAGGCAGCTGAGGTGCAATCTTCTCCCACTCACAAGAACGACATCACAGGCAGCAGCAGTGCAAGCTTCTTACACTCACAAGGAGACCACAGGCAGCAGAGGTGCAAGCTTCTCACACTCACAAGAAGGACATCACAGGCAAGTGGTGCAATATTCGCACACTCACAAGGAGATTACTGGCAGTACACACCACATGAACACACTCCATAGCACATAGCAACAATACATTGGCATTTGCAATGCCATTAGCTCAAACTCAAATAAATCCGAGCCCGATTGCATTTCTAATGCTTGTTTTGTGAAGAGAGCATTCTTTGATATTTTGGGAAATGCCTCCAAAATTACCCATCTTAATGACTCTGGTGTGTGGGTTTTTTCCAGGTAATGGGTGCACATTTTCGTGTTGTTCTTATGACAGTGAAAATTGCTTCGATGTTCTGATATGCGTAGTTCGATTGGGCGAGTAGTCATCCCTACATAGTATAAACTGAAGGGGCACGTAATCAAATATATGCAGTTGGATGTGTTGCAATTAGTGTGTGACCTCATCTCACATGTAAAAGTATTATTGAGAGTGATGGTCTTCTGTACCGCTGTAAAAGCACATGCTGTACATGCGCCACAGGGGTAATGGCCATTCACCGGTGGTAATTTCCATAGTGTTCTCTGTTGACACCCTGTGGCCCCTTTGGGTCTTGTGTGGATCAGCATGTCTTTGATATTTCTGGAACGTTTAAATTTGAAGCATGGTTGGCTCCAAAGTCATTGAGACTGTATTCAATATGTTCCAACGTTTTTTTAATACTTTTGTCAGTTGATTGTAAGCTGGTGTGAAGGTGGTTACAAAGGTAAGAGTTTCAGTGGGGGTTCTCTCTCTATGTTCTGACAGCCCTTCATGGTTATTGTTTCTTGCTCTCTTCCTGGAGAGTGCTATACTGCGTTGTGAATAATCACATGTGGCCAGATTTTTAGCAAGGATTTCTAACTCTGACCTGAATTCTTTCAATGTACTGCAGTTTTTTCTTGCCCTCAGGAATTTCCCAAAGGGGAGGTTCTTCTTTAGGACTCTAGGATGATGGCCACTAAAAATCAGAAGGCTATTCCGATGTGTGCTTTTCCTATGCATAGTTGTCATTAGGCCCCCTCCTTCAAGTTTTATTGTCAGGTCCAGGAATGCAATCTGATTAGGTGAGACAGTACTGGCGAATTTCAGGTATGGATTTAGGTCATTGATCCACCTGAAACAAATTGGAGTAGGATCTAATCTGTCCAGAAGATCAGGATATCATGTATAAATCTCTTCTACATCCATATGTTGGCACTGTATGGGCTAGAACCATGGAGGATATGTTGTCCCTCAAAGGCAGCCAAGTAGAGGCAGGCTACACTGGGAGCAAAGGAAAGGAAGTACCCTGTGTTTGGGGATAAAGCTGACCCCTGAACTCAAAGACGTTTTCAGTGAGCGCTAGTGTAGCGCACTCCATGATGAAATTAGGGGGTGTAAGTGATTCCCATGTGGCTGAACTTAGTTTCTCCTCTATCACATCTAGGGTGGCTCTCTGGGGGATGTTTGTGTAGAGAGCTTCCACGTCTAGTGTGATGAGAAAGTCAATCTCATTGGTGGGTTGGAACTCATCTAGTAGGCGAAGTACATTGGTGGTGTCTTGTATGTATGATGGAACAAGTTTCACCAATGGTTGCAAGAAATGATCACAAAATTGTGACAGAGGTTCCAATATGGAGTCGATACCCGATGTGATCGGGTGACCTGGTACTGGGGTGGTCTCTTTATGAATTTTTGATAGTATATAGAAGTAAGGGGTCCTAGTTTCTTTTTCAATGAGGAAGGAGGCTTCCTTCTTGCTCAACCAATCTTGGTTCTCTGCAGAGAAGACCAGAGCTGTGATGGTCTTAGTTAAGCGTTCCAGTGAGCTACTGGGAATTGGGGTGTAGTATTTCCTATTGCTCAACTGTCTCAAGCACTCTGTGTCATAATCAATGGTAGCCATTGTGACCGTGGCCCCTCCCTTATCAGCTTGTTTTACAGTGATTGAGGGGTCATTTGCCATGGATTCTATGGCCATCAAATCTCCTCTGGAAATTTTGCAGAAGTGTCTAGGGTCCAAGGCTGATTGGACCTCTTTTAAGACAGTTTGTTCAAAGGTTATTACTTCATTGGGTATCATCCCGTTGTTGGGGGTGAAGGTGGAGGGATTGTGTAATCCAGAGTCGTCTTCCCGTTGGGAGGGTTTTCCATCCAAGAATGCTTTCAGGCGTATCTTACGGAAGAATTGTTGCAATTCACACAGTTGTTGGAAGTGGTCCACCTTGGGAGTTAGCACAAAGCCCAGCCCTTCTGTAGGACTCCCTCTTCTAGTTCTGTCAGTGATCTGGGAGACAGATTGACTATTAGGTTCTCTTTTTGGAGTAACTCCTGGTTTCCTTCACCCCTTGTTCTGGTTCCTCCCACTGCAACCTCTTTTCTTATTTTTTTTTCTTTTATTATTTTATTTATAGAACTTTCAGTTACAAGTTACAGAATCACTAGCATACCCCTCCCCCCACCCCACCCGTCAATTTGACAATAAATTCCCTTCGCATCAGACACCTGTCCTCACCGTTACCGATAGTTACACAGCCTTTGAGCCAACAACCCACTGTGTAGGGCAGGCGGCGTTAAAAGTACGAGTGAATGCAATTTTACATTATCCTGGAAGCGCCAGTTAACTCCAGTGTCAAAATTCGCAGCGTCCAGAGCCAAAATCAAAATCTTGCTCAACCATCCAGTTCTAGCAGACTAGCAGTCAGTTTCAGATACCCTGTGACTCCGCCGCAGCAGCGCTACCCTCCCGCGCCGCCAGGTAAGTATGGTATAGCCCCCAGAAGTTCGTGGGTCTACTGGTGGGGGGAAGGAGTTCACTATAGTTCTCGGATTGCGTACAGCAGTACAACATGTCATGTGCCCATCTCTGAGGTGTCGGTTTTGGTCCCCTCATCCAACAGCATGCCACCACTCTGCGCGCAATTAAAAACCCCATGTCAGCTAGTCTGCGGATTGCTCTCGGCAGTCGTTTAGTGTATCCCAATAACGCTATCAAAGGGTCTGGGGGAATGTCCACTTCTGTAACAACGCTGATTTCCTCAAAGATTTTGATCCAGAAGTCACTGATACCCGGGCATAGCCACGCTAGGTGTAAAAAGTCAGCATCAGGTGCATGACACCTCTCACAGTCCGCTGTGGCGCGGAGTCCATATCTGAAAAGCCTAGCCGGCGTGTAATATATCCTATTCAGGAATTTAAAGTGTACCAATCTGTGTTGACCATTCAGTGAAATGTTCCTGGTGTTAGTGCAGCAATATGTCCAAGTATCGTCATCCAATACTGTTTGTAAGTCCGACTGCCAAGCCAATCTCGCTTTAGTGTACATGTGTTCCCTGTGTGATTGCGATAAGTTGTATAGGTGAGATATCAGCTTCTGTGGTGAGTTCGCTTTTACGGTATATATGAGTTATTTTACCTCTGGCGGTTCCGACATGTCACCCCCTAATAGGTCCGAAAGAGCATGTCGAACCCTGAAGTACTGGAAGCGCATCAAGAGCGACGGCGGTTCAATGTCAGTCGTCACCTGCTCCCAAGTCTTAGCCACTCCGTCTTGAAACAGATCTCCAGCCCTCGCCAATTTGAGTTTCAGCATTTCGGCTACCACGCCCTTCTCACGTAAAGGAGGTAACCATCTTGTCCAGTCAATGGGCATGATGGGGGAGTATAGCAGCACTCCATTCAAACAGGGTTTCCATTTTAACGTGCGGTATGTCTCGGTCCCCATGTACCCATGTGTGCAAATGAGCGGCCTGCGCTACCCGATAGTACAGCTCCAAGTCCGGCGCACCGAGACCTCCCATCTTGTACAGTAGGGTGAGTAGTGACCACCGCGCACGAGGTTGACCACCCGCCCATGCAAGTTTGGTCATCACCTGCTGCAGCCGTGTGAAAAATATCTTAGGCAGAACCATCGGGATGGTCATAAATAAAAACAAAAATCTGGGGAGCACAACCATCTTCATAACGGCAATCCGCCCCAAGAGCGAAAGTGGGAGCTTGCACCAGACAGTAACGTTGTCCTCCAGTCTACTGAAGGCAGTGCCGTAGTTTGCTCTGAATATGGTCTCTGGGTCCGTATGAAGATGAACCCCCAGATATCTAATTGGTTCTGTGGTCCAAGTGTCAATATGCTCTGTGATAGGGGCCAAGGGGAACGCAAGCGACTTTGACCAATTTACTCGGAGTCCCGACAACACGCCAAACCGAACTACTTCCCTCAGGACCGAGGTCAGGTTGTTATCAGGGTCGGGGACGTATTGTAAGGTATCATCCGCGTACATTGACCCCACTATCTTGTAGTTCGGGAAGCACACGCCCTCATTGCCATGGTATTCCCTCAAGGCACACGCCAAAGGTTCTGCCACCAGCGCATACAGGAGTGGCGAAAGTGGGCACCCCTGTACCTCTAGTGATCGTGAAGGAGTCCGTAACTAGGTCATTGATTCGAATTTGAGCTCGTGGCCGGTAGTATAGGGCCCCCATCATCTGTAGAAAGGGCTGTCCGAGTCCCATACGCCGTAAAACCACCCTCATGAACGGCCTTTCCACCGGATCGAAAGCCTTTTCCATGTCGAGGAAGACTGCCAAAGCTTTCCTATCCGGGCGTACGTGATGCATCGTGCCAAACACCGTACGGATATTATACGTGAGGTTCCTGCTCGGAATGAAACCAGCTTGTTCCGGAGCTACTAGACCAGGCGCCAAAAGTGCCAGCCATGTGGCCAGAAACTTGGCAAACAGCTTGGCATCTACATTCAACAAGGACAGGGGTCTATAAGAGCTATATGCCTCCCTGGGCTTACCCGGCTTGGGTACCGTGACTATCAGGGCCTCCCTCATTGACTCCGGCTACTTCCCTCAACACATATATCGTCAAAAAGAGTGGACAAATGGGGAAGTAGCTGTTCCTGAAATGCTTTGTAGAAGCCCGCCGTTAAACCATCTGCCCCCAGGGCGCTTCCAGACCTCATGCTCGCTTGAGCGTCAGCAATTTCGTCTCGTTCAATTGGGTGCATTAGGAACTCCCTGTCCGCATTCTTAAGTACAGGGATATCAATATGGCCCAAGTAGTCCTCAATGTCGTCTTCAAGGCCCCCTCCCTCCGTGGTGTATAACTTCTCATAGTAAGCCTTGAATGCATTGGCTATGTCAATTGGATCAGTGAGTGTTTCCCCGGTGTCAGAAGTTAATTCTGTTATCTGTTGCCGTTTCCTCCCTCCCCTCAGGACCCTAGCTAACAGCGCGCTAGGCCGATCACGTTCTCCGTATACTCTAGCTGTGGCGTACTTTCCCATATGCTTGACCTCTCTGTCAGCCTCATCGTGGAATTCCGCCAGCAGTCTTTTAATTTCATCGGTCACCTCACTGTTAGCGCTCTCTACGCGTCTCTTCTCCAGGGCATCTAGCTGTTTCTCAATGTCTGCCATTTGAGTTCGAATGGCCTTCAGTACACCTGAATGTTTGGAGATCACCACACCCCGAATATATACCTTAGAGGTCTCCCAGACAGTTTGAAAACTATCTACCAAGCCTATGTTGGTGTCAAAAAATACCTCAATTGCTTCAGCAATTTCCCCCCTGAAGACGGGGTCCAATAACGAATAAGGCGGGAACCGCCAAGTGTATGGTGGTATGGTCGCGCTCCTAGTTCTCAGCCCCAGGAGTACAGGCGAGTGGTCTGAGAGTGTCCTAGGGAGTACACTACACTCACCTATCATGTCTAACTTCTGTGCTGGAACTAGCCAATAGTCAATCCTGGTGTGTATGTTATGGTATGCAGAGTAGTGGGTGTAACCCCCCTGTAATGGATTGCGGGATCGCAAGGCATCGTCCAATCCCAGGCACGTCATCGCACCCCGCAGTTCGATGGCAGCCGCCGCAGGTCTGCGAGGAGCTCCCGGCGACCTATCAAGGGCAGGATCGAGGGTTAGGTTCATGTCTCCCCCCCACAGAAGGTCATTAGCGTCATATCGTCGAATTTTGCTCGCCAGTGCTTGATAAAACTCCGGGGAGTCAAAATTGAGACCATATGTGTTAACTATTACCAGTGACATGCCTAGAGCAGTACACCTAGTGATTACATATCTACCCTCCGAGTCTGCCTCCAAGGTGTGTTGTGTTAGTTTTGACTTCGGGTTCACCCATGTCATGACCCCCCTGGCGTGCGTTGTGAATCCCGCCACCGCTACATTACCCTCCAAGCCTTTGCATTTCAGCATCGCACTATTTGTGGGCAGATGAGTCTCTTGAATCAGGGCCAGGTCTACATGATGTCGCTGTAGGTAGCTAAGCACTTTACGGACCTTCCTGTGATCATTGAGACCCCTCACATTCCATGTGAGCGCTCTAAGCCTAACTGGATTCATGCTTCCTATGTGGTCCACCATAGCTTTAGCAGTGCAGTAATAACTTGCGCCTTGAGTGCATATGGCAACCGTGACCGTACCAAGGCGCCTCCATCACAAGTGTGGGCTGTAGTATGAATTGTCGTGTCGTAACCGGTTATCAAGGATCTAGGTGTGCCTGCGCTAATACCGGAACTTTCCCCCTTCTCAAAGTACCTTCCCTCCCCCACCCACAGCAGACCAACCCCAACTTGGGTTCGCATGATGAAACATCCCCACAGAAACAATCCCAGAATCCCCAAACTGTCCCCATTTGAAACCATGAGTGCTTACAGCGCTAGGGCAGAGGTAGCCAGGGAAGCAAAGAACAGCACTGCACCAGAGTGCACCACATTGTCGCACCTAGCGCCGCCACCCCTTTCGCATCAGTCAACAGTGGCTTGAAGCGGGCCACAGCACCCCCTCAAGCGCCCCCCCGCAACAATACTTTTACTTCCCCCAACAGTAGTCCAAGCAAATATACAACATTGTTTGCGTTGAGCGTAGGAGTCACTGCTGCTCCCGGTATATTCAAGACACCGGTCGGTGAACTATCAATTATGTAATAGAAAGATCTCACCCAGCCGCAGATCATAGGTGCCTCCATAGGCCCCAGCAGTTCTCACAGTTCAGTGTTGGACAGCGAGCAGAGTTTTATACAAAGTAGGCTCCAGACCCTACATAAAGGTCCCGCTATGCCATAGTACTACCGGCGGAAAAGTCCCGCTTCTGTAACAGTTTGCTTACTCTTGTTCGTCCAGATGGCTGCTATTGTCCTGGTCCTCATCTGGTCTCCTGGGTCTGTTTCTGTGCTCCTTAGTCCACACCTTCAACGATTTTTGGAGATCCTTGGGGTCAGTGAAGAAGTACGAGTGTCCTTGTCTATTGATTCACAGTTTGACCGGGTAGAGCATGGCGTAATCAAGCCCAAGGTCTCGGAGTTGCTTCTTGTACGGGGCGAAACGACGCCGTTCCTCCTGTACTTTCGCAGTAAAGTCCGGGTAGATGGAGATCTCAGAACATTCAAACTGAAGCTTCCCTTTCTCTACGGCCACCCGCAGCGCTGTGTCTCTGTCCCGATAGTTCAAAAGCTTCGCAATAATTGGTCTTGGGGGGGCCCCCGTGCGCGGCCTCGGGCCTGACGTGCGATGCGCTCTTTCCACAATAAACATAGGTGAGAAGATGTCGTCTCCCAGCAGGGTGGTCAGCAGTTTCTCCACAAAGAGCTCCATCTTACCAGTTTGCATCTTTTCTGCAATGCCCGTGATTCGTATGTTGGAGCGTCTCGAGCGGGCTTCCAAGTCTTCTGACTTATCTTGGATGACCTGGAGAAGTCTCCCGATCTGCTTTCGATCATTATCGAGTTCTGTCTGCGCTTCTTCCACTTCAGTCAGACGCCTCTCGGACATGTCAAGACGCTCCTCATGTTTGTCCACCCTCTCTGACATGCGATCCATGCTGTACGTGATGGCGTTGATCTTAGTGCCTATCGACGTCATGCTGTCCTGCAGGCCCTTCTCCATGGTCACCAGCAGATCTTTAATGTTTTCATACATGGAGCCCTCCTGGCCCTTTTTCTGCTGCGTCGGGTCAGGCTCTTGAGATGACGAAGTCCGCGACTGCCGCTGGTCAAACGCTAGCTTTGTTTGTGTTTTGTCGCCTTTTCCCATGGCGGCCCGCTAGGCTGCCGGGGCGGTAGGCCCCACAGCACGTGGTCAAGGGCTACCTGCGATGCAGTCCGGCCGCTGGCCCCATTGCAAACTGCACCGGTAAGCTTGTTAGGACGCCCAAGCCTCTATTCCCGCAGGCCGCAGTGTCGCACCTCGAAGTGTGGCATGGATAGCAGTGTGTGCCCACTAGGCCCGCAGCCCTTCTCAGTCGCTGGGCGCTGCTCGTCCTTACTGCGCCACACCACAAAGTAGGCCAAGAAGGCGGGTAGCCCGGCCCCACCGCTGCGCGTAGCTCTCCCTGCCCACCTGTGTGTGTCCTGGGCTGGATGGTGACAAGGCACTACGGGTGTTCACTGCCGCGCAGATCCTAAGGGTGGGTACACGCTAAGCTCCTCGCAGTAACGCCGTCGCGGGAAGCAATCGGCGTCTCTCTGTGGTCCGATGGACGATGCCACCCATACGCAGGCATTCGGCGCCTAGCCGGCACTCCTTCCCTTAGGCGCCCATCGTAGGTGCAGGCGCCTGCTCCGGTGAGTGTGTCTCTCGGAGGATCTTTCCGTCCGCCGGGCACGCCGGGACCTATGCGCCTTCTCCGGCCGCACGTCGGTGCACGCATGCCGGGAAGTGGGTCAGGAAAGGCCGCTGCTTCACGGCCCAGTCCGTCGGAGCGCTCGTTTGTCCGGGAGCCTCGATTCAGCAGTCGGGCGCCACCGCAGCTCCCCCCCCCCGTTGGCAGCAGTCGCTGGGGGTCTCGAGGTACCTCTGTTCTCGCTCAGGCCCCACTGTTAATAGGATTAATTTGCAGGATCGTGGGTGATGGCGCGGAGCTCTATTTTCAGGCGTCCGCCATCGTTGCCGGCTAGCTCTGCCCCCCCCCTCTTTTCTTATTTATTTCCTCTTCTTTGCCCATGCCCTCTGCCCCAACCTCTGCCTAAAAAAGGTTGACTGGTACCAGGGGGGCCAAATTAAGGTTGACCTTGAGGAAACATTGGGTATTGCCAGAATGATGGTCCCTGGTAATGTGGTGGCTGATAGACATTGTATCCTTGCCTACCACCCCTCCTGGTCTGGTTGGTGTCCCAGTTCGCCACGCTGGAGTCACTGTTGCTAGAGGACCCCCTTCTGGTGGAGTTGGAGCTGGAATCTGAGAGGGTACCTGTTCCTGGTGGTATGTAGTCTTGTTTAAGGTATGGATACACCTTTTCTTTGTCAAAGCGTCTGATGTCTTTTTGGAGTTTGACCACTTTCTGGTTCATAAGGTACTCCTTATGTTCTGGGCTGGGCTCCCTTTTCTGGTGCAGGCTGTCGTCCGACTTTACACCAGGTCAGAGCAAGTGTTCATTTCCTGCTGCTAACATGCTTTATCGGCTGTTTTGCGTTCTTATTGCCGATCTGGCTGGTCGTCGTGAATGTTGCGGAGTGGTGTTGTCAGAGCTTTTTGCATGGGAATGCCTACACTGCATCTCATTAACGATAGTTGCTGGGGTCATCGGTGGGGATGTTTTTTGCGGCTGCTATCGCAGGTACACCGGTGATATGGGTGGTTAGCACCAGCTTGTGAATGGGGCGATACATTTATCTGTTTTGAAAACCAACACATAAATAAAAAGCATTGTCATTTACAATGCCAATAGCTCAAAATCTCGCGAATGCGAGACCTATTGCATTGCAAATGCTTGTTTTCTTGATGTTTTTTCTCCCAGGCTGTACATACAGGTAAGCAACTGTAAACCTGACTACAGATCTTGTGCATGCACGTAAAAGGTTTCTTTCGCAGTTAGCGTGCAGTGGCCTCACCAGTGTGCTATGGCATCTAGAGCAAGGAAGAAATGGGTTTCCTGGCAGCTGTTTGAACTGTGAAGTGAAGCAATAATCAGGGTGCGGTGGGCCCCTCAGGCCTCTGGGACCCAGTGCCACTGCACCTACTACACCAATGGAAGATACGCCTATGATAGTGTGCGGTAGGAGTTGAAAGACCTCCCTCCAGCACTGAAAACAGTAGCCCTGCAGAGCAGAAGGGATCACAGGATTCCTTGTAAATCTGCAGCAGCAACTAAGCAACTGGTATTCATTCATTCAGCACACTGGTGGGAGGACAGCCAAGCCTCTGGCAGACTAAGGGTAAGGGACGCAGAAGTCAGTTGGGATGAGTAGCAATTGGGTATGGATGGTTAGTTTGTGCTCTAACGAAGCTTTCAATAATAGGGCAATTTGGGTGCTGGCGCTGTTCTTTCATGCACATTGTAGATTCTGAATGATTGCCAGTGGTGTACAAACCACACAGTCAATACTTATATTACAATGGGACTTTGAATGTAGGGAGGTTTAATTTCTGGAATACGAATGGTTCTGTACACACCTGGGCAATATGGTTTCTGGTAAGACAATGATGTTTTACATACTGACTCAAAGGAAATCCAGGCATGGCAATGTGTGTTTTTTCATACAGGGGCAATTCAGACACTTGCATCACATATCTATAGTCTAACTAATACCTCTACTATCTCAAACCTGAAACATGCACCAGTCTTAGCCTCCTGAATAGCAACCATGGTACAGTGGGTACTGGGTAGCCCACTGGCACAGTGAGCTCTGGACTGTGAGAATGAATAGCTCTAAACCTCTTGATAACCATTGATAACCCCTGAGAAATACTCCCACATCCTTGAGGAACACCCCTGGACACCCTCCATCGTTAGCATCATGTTATCATCAACATTGAAAGCTTTGATGTACACCTAACTGGCTCAGGAACTGATGCCGTTTCTTTCTGCATAGGATTATGTATACACATTTTTCAGTGGGGCACACAGTATTTGATGTGTACTGTATCTCGTGGAAGAACTATTTGCTGACCAACTGATCAAGTGGCTACAGCTGATTAAAACATACTTGCCCATTTTATGCTAAACTGGTCTTGGCATGTTCCTATTTCAGAACATCTTGCTAATCTGTACTGTTTCCCTGTATCTGAAAGATGCCACAAGACATCCAGAGGCAAAGGTCCAGGACATAAGGAGTAAATGCTCACAGACTGCATGCCTACATGAACTTTAAGCCCCTGTTTAGGAAGACTCAAATCCGATGCATCAGATTGAACATATGTTTCACTTCTAGACTGCTAAGAAATGAAAATCCCTTCGCTCTTCCGTCTTGAACAGGTTTTAGACATTCCTTTTCACAGACTGCTAACAAACTGGCTTTTTGGGTATACGTTTTGTCTCCAGTGGGTTTGGTTCAGGAAGTGCTAGGGCACAAATGTCAGTCAGTCCACTCTATATGAAGATTCATATTATGTCCTTCAGGGATATCTTTTTGATATTAGAAGACACACCTCACTCATCATTTGGCGGCATGCGTCAACATGGGTGAATACCACCCGGATGGGCTCTACCAAATTTTAGGATGTTCTTTCGAAGCTTGTGAAAAGGAATGTTTCTGGAAATTATTGCAGGGTTCCAGTTACAAATGACTGTGGATAAACCCAATATTTCTCTTTATTCAGTGGGTATTCATGACATTAATTATATATGATTGGATGTTTACAGAAACAAGATCGGTTCTACATCCATCAATAATATTGCCTACATTTTCAGCCAAAATCCTACTGCCCAAATGGGTCACTCAGCTTTCTTCAGAGCTATAAACCTCCTGCCTACAAATCCCTCACCCTAAATGAGTCTAGAAAATCAGGAGGTGTACGGCTCTCCAATCTGTTCTTCATAGTTATATTTAGAACCTGTTGAAATATGTAAATATACTTCAAATTTTTTTTTTTAAAGAGATAAAATTAGTAATTCCACCCATTTATTTTTGGTCTTCACAGCAATTCTGCAATCTCTAATGCTAAAAGTGGCACCCCTCACCAAGTGCATGTGTGCATGCTCAGTTCTTATATTTGAGTTCACTCCGCACTCTACACATACATACAGATCGCAATCTGCCTGCATGTATGGCGTAGAAGGATAGTGCAAACTGTCTTTACTCAGTTCCCTCACTTACTCTAGGTGGTTCCTTTTCAGATTGTATTGGTTCTAAGGAAAATGACATTTCCCTGTAGTCACACTCTTTAAAAATAATTTTAATGTTGCAGAACCCTTAGTCATTTTGTATGTATCCTAAGCTTGTTTTTGGTGAAGTATTCCTGTCTTGAGGCCATCTATACAATATTTTTTTTCCGAATGTCCCAATGCATGTGCGTTTATGAACAAACATATAACATACAATACATAACATGTAGGTTAGCTTCTTCTGCATCACTGTATCATGCATGCTCGTACTATCTCAGGGCCCGATTCACAGAACTAACTTAAGACAAAATCCTAAACGTACTACTTTTGGTATTCACGGAATGCACTTACTAGCACTTACTACGTTTGGTATTCACAGAATGCACTTACTACTTTTGGTATTCACAGAATGGATTTACGACTACTAACTTTACGTCCGCACTCGGGACGGAAATTCCGGCCTGGAGGCGAGCTTCCGGCCCGGAGGCGGAGCTTCTGGCCCGGAGTTGGAGATTTCGGCCATGGCTAAATCTCTGACACCGGCTGGAAGCTCCGCCTCCGGGCCGGAATTTCCAGCACGAGTGCGGACGTAAAGTTAGTAGTCGTAAATCCATTCTGTGACTACCAAAAGTAGTAAGTGCATTCTGTGAATACCAAAAGTAGTAAGTTTAGGATTTTGTCTTAAATTAATTCTGTGAATCGGGCCCTCAGTTCCGTACTTTAATCCATATTGTGAGTATATAAAACTAGGGAAATGATTATTTGACAATATCTTTACAATTTGGAAAGGAAAAGAAAGCCTCCTTATATCTTTTAGTTAGTGGATTAACAACACCAATAGATACCTGATGTTAGAAATTGTGTTTCTGGTTGGCAGAGGAATGCACTGTGTCCAAGCAGGAACCACAATCACACTCGGGTAGCTTGGCACAGAGTAGTCAGGCTAAACTAAAGAGGCCATGTGTAAAGTATTTGTGTACACACACAGTAACACAGTGAAAACACCACAAAAGTACTCCAGATCAGTTTAGAGAAATAGTAACTATTTATCTGACATCGGCAATGAGGTGTCCGAGACTCATGCAGCAGCGGTGATGCAGAGGCGCTGCATCAGCAAAGTCAGGGCTGCGTTGTAAGTCGTAGTCGTTGCTTCTCGCAGTCAGAGAGCAGTGCTGCTGCTTCGCTGCAGGCAGCAGTGATGCGTCAATATGACAGAGAAATACGCTGGTTCCGATCAACAAGTCCGTGTCAATATGTTGGTTACATGAGCTGCAACACTAAACACTCACAAGGGCCCAGGACTGGATTTGGCACCACTTGGCAGAGCAGGACTCACAGCATAGGAGTCCAGGTGTGCTGGTAACAAGACACAGGTGAAGTCTTTGATATCCCTGGGACTTCAGAAACAGGAGGCACGCCCAGCAATCCCCTCACTCTAGCTCAGGAAGACTCATTAGCCTGGTGATGGGCCATCAGGATGTGAGTGGCACACCTCAGCTTCCTTGTGTGTGACTGTCTATGGGTAATGTACAAAGCCCAGTTGTCACCCAACGAGACGTATATTCCAGAGTCAGACAGAAGGCACTGAATGTTTAGATATAGAAAATGGCAACATTCTAAAAATGTGGCATTTTCACATCTGCAATTTAAACACCAACTTCACTAAAATATGTGTTTTTAAGTTTTGAGTCCAGAGATACCATACTCACTTTTCCTATATTTTCCCAATTAGAAGTTACACTTGCAAAATGTTATAAAGCAGCAATCAATGCTAACTTACAGAGAGATATAGGCCTTGCAGTAGTAAAAAATTAATTTAATAGTTTTTCACAACCAGAGCATGTGAAAGTTAAAGTGCATGTCCTACTTTTTAAATACACTTCACCCTGCCCTTGGGGCTTCCTAGGGCCCACGTTAGCAGTGACTTATATGAAATAGAATGGAAGGTTTGGACTTGACAAGTAGGTTTTCTGGTCGGGTCAAAATGGCAGTTTAAAACTGCACACAGGCTCTGCAATGGCAGACCGGAAACATGTTTGAAGGGCTACTCATGCGGACAGCATAATCAGTGCTGCAGGCCCAATACTGTGTGAATTGGGGGGTTTGGCTCTTACCTACAACCACCTTGGGCCTTAGACAATTGTATACACAAAACAACATCAGGTGGTTGTGAGATTTAAGGACATCTTTACTTATGCATGATGTACATTTCACTCAATAATCATGACCTCAAATTTGTTTTAGTAATGATTGAACACAAACGTTTTTTAAACTTTCACATTTGGTGCAATAAAAGAAAGGACAATCCACATTCAACTCGATGGACATACAGTAAAAAATATTTGAAAAATGTGTGGAATATGGAAAGATAAATCAAAAATACATTGTGATAACCCCAAATATATACATGAACTAGTCTAAAATTACACCTTCCCCAATCCAAGATTTTACAAGACCAGAGCATTACATTCACAAAAAGTGCTCCTAGCACTGGAACGTATAAAGGGTCCAAAGGTATCTAATATGGGCATCCAATAGTTTCTGTAGACAAATTAATTTATACGCCCATATTGATACTGGTTGAACTAGGATCCCCTATTGATTCGGGTCTATGCGTTTCGAACCCACACCTTCTTTGGGGGTTCTCTTCAGTACAAGGGTTTGGTGAATTCTTAGGGGGCACAACAAAAGGTTTTGACTCCGACTCATCAGTTGTCGAGGATATTAGGGATTTATACTTGTGTACCAAATCAAAGGAGCAGGACAGGCTTTTCTGGATTGTTCATGTTGTTCTGTGTGTCTCTGTAATTTGTATTTGTTGAGGAGTGTATTCTGGAGCCCAGTGTGATTTCTTTGCAAAATCTCATTAGGGCTCCCTCTGGATCACATCGTCCTCCTGCCACATGGATAATGGTCCAAAAGTGGCATCTAATTTAAAGGCCCTGGGCACATGCAGTGCACTGTACTAGAGACTTATCAGTAAATCAAATATGCCAATCATGGTGAACCCACATGCCATGACATGCGCTTTAGCACTGGTCAGCAGTGATAAAGTGCACAGAGACCAGTGATAAAGTGCACAGAGTCCTAAAGCCACATACCAAAGGTCATCACACAGTCAAAAACAGTAAGTCAGAGGGGAAAAAGTCAGGGAAAACCATGCCAAAAGATCCAGGTGTAACACCTGACATTCACTGTTTCACACAGCAGAAAGGAACAAACCTTCTCAGATTTAAGAAACATGGAAAAGCAGGACATGCTGACAAGTGAGGTGTTTTACAAATCAACAGACCGCAATTATTTATTATTGTTCAATAGCTTTCACCCGAGATCTCTCAAAGAAAATCCAACAGTAGTGCGTTTCAAATATTCAAAACTGTGGTACTGGTTGACTGAGGTGTGAGCCCTGGTCAAGCACTAACCACAATTCAATTCAGGGTAAGACACAAGCAAACCCCAAATTAACCTGTGCTCAACCACCCGGTAGCTTGGCACAGAGCAGTCAGTCTTAACTTAGAGGCAATGTGTAAAGTATTTGTGTAGCACTTCAAACAGTAAAACTGTGAAACCACTACAAGAAAAGATTCCACAGAAGGTTTAGAAAAATAGAGTAATCTTTAATAAATAAAACAAGACTAAATGCCAGAAATCCAATCAGTAAAACCGTAGCCATTCAATTTGAAAGTTTTAAGTCAAAATAGCACCAAAAAGCACAAAGCACCATCAGGGGACATCTGTTCACACCAGACTGCGATGGAGCATAGGCTGGCTACAGGGACCTAGGGCCAGATGTATCAACGCTTTTTGTGATCGCAAATGGGCTGATTCGCAGAAGTGACCCGTTTGCGATCACAAAAATGTGTTTTGCAATGTATCAAACATTTTCAATTCGCAATATGGGTAATCACAATTATTTGTGATTACCTAAATTGCTCATTGCGATTCCCTAAATGCAATTCTTGTAGCTAACGCAAATTGCGAATTGGCCTTAAGGAATCACAAATTACCACCAACTTCTAGTTGGTGGTAATTTGCAAATTACTAAAAAAAAATCACTTTTCCGCATTTTTCTAAATGCCATGTGGCGCACATACATGCCCTTAAGGCATGTATGTGAGCCACATGTGCACACTTACCTTTTTGGGGGTTCATCAGGGTGGCCTTTTTGCCCCCTATCACCCTTCAAAATGCATTGGCACTTTGCGAGTCCCTATTTGGTACTCGCAAATTACGAATATCTTCCCATTCATTCCTATGGGCCTCTAAGCCCTTAGGAATGAATGTGAAGGCATTCCTAAATAGCGAATCACAATTTGTGTTTCTAGGAGCCCAAGTGTCTGGTGCCACCTCTGCTTGCTTTGCGGTTCTCAAGTGGCCAAATAAAATTCTCTGGCTAATTCCATCTGCAGCCCAAAGAACCGCACTCTAGGCCTTGGTGATATCCAGACTTGACTATGGTAATGTACTGTATTTGGGCGCGGACAAGGCCGCCGTCCACCGTCTCCAGCTCATTCAAAATGCGGCAGCCCGCATGCTTTTTCGGTTGCCTCGTCACGCCTCTGTTTCCCCTCTGCTCCATCAACTTCACTGGCTCAAGGTAAACAAACATGTTGAATTGAATTCAAGACCTTTTCCTATATGTTTGGAGCTTGGCCCCCTTGTACAGACAAAGTCTTGCCAAGCCTTACCAACCCACTCGCACACTGAGATTTGTTTAATTTTTAATTTTTTAGACTTTTATATAGCGCGAACTAGACCCAAGGCATCAGGTATCAGAGCGCTTTACATGAGCACCAGTTGCGTTACAAGCCAACACATTCATTTTTGTTAGACACAGGGAGATTAAGTGATTTGCCCAGAATCACAGGATGTTGAGCGTCAATGCCGAGACTCGAACCCGGTTCCCCTGGTCCGAGGTCGACTGCTTGAGATCAGCCAGCCTTTCTCTTTTCTCAGTTCCTTGGGAGCGGCGGACCCGTATGGGAGGCTGCTCGTTCTCCTACCTTGGACCTAAATTGTGGAATTCCCTTCCACTGGAACTCAGGATCTGTCGGTCTCTATTAACCTTTCGTAAAAAGCTGAAGACCTTTCTATATAGTTAGGATGAATTCCTCACCGCCCAACAAACTTTAACCTCGCCTGTCCTGCTTTGCGCCGGGAAACCCTGTTGGGTAGCTGTGCGCTTTATAAATCTTTTTAAATAAATAAAATAAATAGGGACTGCTATAACATTCACATTACTCTAGACATGTAATTATATGGAAGAAGATCCCAGCGGAACGGAATAGAAATGAGAGGATATTATAGTGGGCGTAGTGTGATGAGAGAGCAACACCAACATCAGATGTATAAGCACCATGGGGAAAAACAAAGACTCGGTGTACCTATCTACACTAAAAATGAGACACCTTGTAGACTACAGTGAACATGATTCAGAGTGCATATAATTAAATGAAATAATATCCATGTGAATCAGAATTTTAGAGAAGGGTGGATTAAGTTGCCCATGGGGCTTAGCGTGAAATGTGAACTACGCTAATGTCTTATATATTATCACTCTCCAAACTCTGCAGAAAAAAGACAGGAAACTCAATGCATCTATGCCACACAGGATGTGGGTAGATTACAGTACCAATATGAAGTGTTACTTGGTGTAGTTAAGTCATTGATTTAGTCAAAGAAAATCGGCAGCCTAGAGGATCACGATTTAGGGAGAGAGAGGTACATTCACTAGATGACATAGACTCATGTTCGACCTCAGCAGTACTCCTAATATATAAAAAAGAAGAGCGATTTGAGAGACAACCATGTCACTACAAAGGAAAAAGGGTGTCTGGGTAATGGTACTTTTAAACAAGAGAATATCTTCTAAGTGGAACATCTAAAAGGGTTTAACAATGGAATGAGAGGGAGATAATACAGATAGGAATGAGATGACTGTAGAGCCACATTAGTAAAATATAGCATAGCCATTTTTCAGGAGGCAAACTGAGAGATGATTATAGTTTAAAATGTTTATTTTTGTCTACTTCATTGCTAAGCAATTCTGGGAGCAAAGTCTTGGTAATCATTAACATAGAAAATAAGTTTTACATTCGATAGGCTGACCCTAAATGGTCTGCAGAATTCAAGAAAAACTTCATGGGTTTTTACAGCTAAAATGGTAGTAAAACAAGTTATAATGCCTAGCTGGGAAACGAGAACGTTAGTTGTGTTTTTTAGTACACGATCTATCCATTCTAAACTCAAAGGAAACTTTTATTTCAAGTGTACTAACAATTTGGTGAAATTTCACAAGTGTAAAGGGATTTACTGCAGTTTCATGATGCTGCATACTTGTTAAACTCATTATTCCAGATCACAGAGCATTTAGCGCTTTCTTTCATTCTGTCTAAAACAATTATGCTCTTATTTCTTCTTTATTTAGGATTTGTCGGTGGAGGAGTTTGACTATAGATTCATGACTCTTAGACATAATATGTTTAAATCATTGTCAAAGTTATGGCATGCATTACCTTTTTAGAGTGAAGTAGTATTATGTGTAACAAGTATAGTCATAGTTTGGACAATGTGGTACTGTATTTATGAAATTATCAGTTTACTAGTAAAAAGATACAAACATTGAAAGTCTCTTTTACCAACACATAATAGAAATGCTGATGGAGCAAATGTTGGGATTCAGAGGTTAGATGGATCTTGCATGGTAGTAGAGATCGTAGCAGGTCCGAGGCAGTTCTTTTGATGATTTAGAGATTGGTGGATGCGTGGCATCTTCTAAAAAGCAGGAGATGCCCCATCCACTAAGCTTGAGGTTACACTACTCGAATAAGAGCCAGGAGAAGTGCCTGGTTGCAGAAGGCAAAGCCTTAGCTGGTTCCATTTGTGGACAATTTTGAATAATGGCCCATGTACCTAAAGGTAGTCAATCTGACGTTAATGTTTCTCTATGGGCCCATTGGGAAAAACCTGCCAGTCCCGAACAAAGACAAGAAACTGAAAACCTGGCTCTTCAGCTGATCCATCATGCTGAACCCACGCCTGATACCCTCACAGGTGACAGGTTTTGTGCTCTACAAATCCACGTCACAATACAATACATAACAGACAAGAGAAATGACGCTCTGTCAGTTGAAGAAACCTCCCAGCGTTTCAGTGCAATATTTTATTTTTTTCAATAACAAACTACTGCTTTGAAAGTTTGCTACTAAAAATAATAACGTTTGCCATGGAGGTGCATTAAGCCATAGAAATGCAAAACTTTTCCCCTCTTCTTTCCCTCCCCCACCCTTCTCAATCCAAATAACTGAATAACTTATCCACCACTCAAATTACTTTCATATTTCACTATACTAATTCAACACAAATCTTTGATGGGTTCAGGAGTAGTGTGCTACTTGCCAAAAAAGTGTTTCTACACCCCATCAGGGTTAACAAGCGCTACATAAATGCAAACCTTTTTCTCTCTTCTATCCCTGCGCTATCCTTCTCACTCAAAATAACTGACTAATATCCACCTCTCAAATTACTTTCACATTTCACTTACTAATTCACCACTAATCCTTCATGGGTTTCCGGAGTAGCGTGCTACTCGCAAAAAAGTGCTTCAAAACCCCATCAGGGGTAACAAGCGCTATCTATATAAATACAAACCTTTTTTCCCTCTTCTATCCTTCCGCTATCCTTCTGAATCCAAATCACTGACTAACCTATCCACCACTCCAATTACTTTCATATTTCACCATACTAATTCAACACTAATCCTTTATGGGTTCCGGCGTAGCGTTCTACTCCCCTAAAAAGCGATTCGACGCTTTGCGCTATATAAATGCAATTACAACTGTTAATCTCTATGCAGTACTAGTTTTCCTTTAGAAACACTGTGGTAATAGACTGTTGTTAGTGTTCTGGAATGTAGAATTTAGAGCCGGTTGGTGTAAGGTTGGTGCTGGTCATTCTCTGCTGGCACCATTACTGTGCTGCATCTATTAAAGCTAACTCTTGAACATTTGCATTTTTTACTGTGTGATACTTAACAGCCTTCTTGTATGGCTTCAATACCTTCGTCAGAGCCGCCACAATGGTGGTGCGGCTGAAGTCACAGAGATCCCCGCCTGCCTGACAGGGGTCGCTGAGTACAGCAGCCAGACCTTCATCACGGGAGCAAAGGCCTTCCCTCCACTGATCTGGCCGGTCAGCAGGTCACATGCTATATTCTAAATCAGGTCTTAAATTAGAGACAGTGGGAACCAAAGAAAGCTGCAGAAGACGGGACCTATTATACAGAGTTGAGGAGGTGAGTAAACTAGAATGTCAGAGGCTTGAATATGTACTGAAAAGAAATGTATTTATTTATTTATTTAAGCTTATAAAGCGCACAGCTACCCGCAGTGGGTTTCCCGGCGCTAAGGGACAGACTGAAGAAGAATTTGTATGCTGAGTATGCCAAAAGGAAGCTCCAATTTACTGTTGGAAGAGCCAGGTTTTAAGCCCTTTACGGAAGCGAAAAAGATTGGTTTCTGTCTCCAGGGTCATGGGAAGAGCATTCCAGAGTTTAGGCCCCAGATAGGCAAAAGAGCGGCCTCCCATTTTAGCTAGCCTAAATCTGGGGATGGAAAAATCACCGTTCCCTGAAGATCTGAGGACACGATTAGGTTTATAGGCCTGAATAAGGCCCTGAAGGTATTTAGGGGCAGAGCCTTGCTTAATTTTAAAAACATGGCAAAGGGCCTTGAACTTGATTCTCTCCGGGACTCTAAGCCAATGTAGGTCGAGAAGAGCTGGAGAGGCGGATATTCTCCTGGGGACGTTGCGAAGCAGCCGAGCAGCTGCGTTCTGAACAACCTGGAGTTTTTTTATGGTTGTCAGATCAGCTCCGAGATATAGAACGTTGCCGTAGTCCAGGCGGGAAACAACCAACGCCTGGACTACCGTTCTTTGTGTGGAAGGGGGCAACATCCAGAGAATTTTTTTAAGCCATCTCAGGGGGGCGAAACAAATAGCGGCTACCTTTACAGCCTGCTGTCTCATCGTAAGTTTCTCATCAATGAGGAACCCGAGATTGCGAACTACAGTTACACGGCTGAGGGGTAGGTCCCATATCATTGGGCCAATGGTGGGGGCCCCAGAGCTCCTTACCCCTGCCAAGTATCACAACCTCGGTCTTGTCACCGTTAAGTTTCAAGAAATTATTCTTCATCCACCTAGAGACACGGACCAGGCCATCTCTCAAGACAGAGGTATCTGTGCCCTCTGTGTTAGAGAGAGAGAAGATGATCTGTGTGTTATCGGCGTAGGAGTATAAAGTGAGTCCGGCTTCCTCTATGATGGTGGCCAGGGGTCTTACATAGATGTTGAATAATAGAGGACTAATTATAGACCCCTGAGGCACGCCGTACGCCGATGGACAGATTTTAGATAAAGCAGAGGCCGAAAACACCTGAAAAGTGCGGTCTCTCAAAAAAGAGGCTATCCAGGCTAGTGCAGCGCCTTCTATACCCAGGGACCGAAGAGTTGTAAGGAGAATAGAATGGGACACAGTGTCGAACGCCGCGCTCAAGTCCAAAAGAATGAGGGCAGATGTTTCTCCACGATCGACACTGTGTCTCAGACTCTCGGTAACTCCCAGGAGTGTAGTTTCGGTCGAATGATGCGCTCTAAAGCCTGACTGGGAAGGATGGAGAAATCCCGTGCTTTCCACAAGGTGAGTTAGTTGCGTATTAATATGCCTCTCCAGGATTTTCGACAGAATTGGAAGCAATGAGATTGGTCTGAAGTTAGACAAGTTGGTAATATCAGCTCCAGCCTTTTTTAATAAAGGAACAATCATTGCATGCTTCCATTCCTGTGGAACGAGGGACTCAGATAATGAGGAGTTGAGAAGTTGCATTTTGACCGGTACCGGGTCCCGAGGGGAGCCAGATTTAATGCTATTCAGGCAGAGAGAGAAAGAGGTGTCGTCAAAGGGCAGCCAGTTTGCAAGTTTATTCATTGCAGAAGGCAGAAGATCTAGAGTCACTGTTGAAATGGAATGTGCTGCCTTCCACAAGGTTGTCAGAGGATTGTGACGCAGACTAGTGGGTAGCAGGGCTGGCTTTGGTGCTGGTGGCGCCCAATCTTTTTTGCCCCCTCACATATGACCTCCTCCTCGGATTCCCTCACTGCCACCTGGCAAAAATGCCTCCGATACCTCCATTGCTCCTCTCTCAAATACATTTGATTTGTTTAAAGCGCTGGTAAAGGCTGGCCTTACAAATCCATATGCAAAAACAACAATTGATGGACAGAATGCAAAACATTGTCATACATTCACCCCTGTATAGAGATCTGGGCCTAAATCCATTGTGTTTTTTGCTCACCATGCCATTCCAGTTTGAACCCAGCCATATGGAAATCAGTCTTGACCCTGTGCCCAATGGGAACAATCCAGCCCAAACTGCCAGGCCAGTTCCTCCCTGGAATGTAAACAAGCATCATAGGACCGGTTTCTAGGTTTCACCCCTCTTCAGCCAGGATAGCTGGACTCCAGTGGCATGGAGAGCACAGGATCAACATCTGGGCATACCCGTTCCACTCAGGGTGACAAATGCAAAAACAACAATTGATGGACAGAATGCAGAACAATGTCATACATTCACCCCAGTACAGAGATCTGGGCCTAAATCCTTCCAATCTGGGGTGGTGCAGTGGGCAAAAAACAATGGATTTAACCCAGAGCTCCCGACTGGGGGAGATTGTCTGAATCATTCAGCATTACGTCCATCTATTGTTGCAGTTACACTTTTCACCCTAAGTGGGATGGGTATGCCCAGACGTGGGTCCCTTGCTCACTGTGCCTCAGGATTCAAGCTAGCCTGGTCCATGAAGGGTGACATTCCCTGAAAACGGTCCCAGAATGCTTGTTTCTGGTCCAGGGAGGACCTGGCTTGGCAGTTCGGTCTGGGCTTTTCCCTTGAGGCACATGGTCAAGACTGATTTGCATATGACTGGGTCCAAACTGGGGTGGTGCAGTGGGCAAAAGAACGATAGATTTAACCCAGATTTCTTGACTGGGGAAACATGTCCGAATCATTCAGCTTTCCGTTCATCAATTGTTGCAGTTACACTTTTTGCCCTAAGTGGGATGGTATGCCCAGATGTGGGTCCCTTGCTCACTGTGCCACTGGATTCAAGCTAGCCTGGCCAATGAAGGGTTACATAGCCTGAAACCAGTCCCAGAATGCTTGTTTCCCTTCAGCCACTCTCCACTGGACGGATGTATGACATTACAACGTATGCTTTTACATCGCATGCCTTTACTACGTGGTATTTACATCGCATACCATTACAACGCATAGTGCTTTTGGGTGTTGGATAGTGATTTATTTAATTTACTATTCCAACTCCAGTCCCCGTGGACACTAGGGAAGGTGTTGGATAGTAAATTAAATCTATTCCCTATCCTAGAGTGCCCCCCAGCGCAATGCGTTGTAATGGTTTGCTTTGTAAAAGTTGCGTTGTAAAGGCACTGCGTGGTAAAAGTTGTGTTGTAAAGGTTGTTCACCCCACTGGACAGACCACAGCTACGTCCACTTCAGCTTCAGAAGGACCACGACTCACCACCACCCGCAACAGGTTCCCCCACAGAAGCTGGAATAAGATCACCACCGACCAGCTCACCACATCACTGAGCCAGAACCCTCCCGCCAGCTCAACGGACCCCAACCAAGCAGCCAACAACCTCACACAGTGGATCACCAACTGCGCTGTCAACCTCGCACCTCTGAAAAACCACCCCAGCAAGCCCGGCAGCAAGAAAGCCTCCTGGTTCAACGACGATCTCAAGAACTCCAAGAAGAACTGCCGTACCCTCGAGAAAGCCTGGCGCAAAGACCCAACTACAGACAACATGACCGCCTTCAAGCACGCCTCTCGCAAACACCACCAGCTGATCCACACCACCAAGAAGACAGCATTCAAGGAACGAATAGACAACAACGCACACAACAGCAAGGAACTCTTCAGCATTGTCAAAGAGCTCTCCAACCCCGCGCCGGAAACAACGACATCACTCCGTCACAAGACCTCTGCGACTCCCTCGCCTCGTTCTTCCATAGCAAGATCGCCGACATACACAACAGCTTCGGCGCACAGACCACGCACCCAACCACCGAACCAACGCCCCCCACCACCACCCTCCGCGCCTGGACCCCGGTCAGCACCGAAGACATCATCCACACGATGAACACCATCCACTCCGGATCACCTACCGACCCATGCCCCCACCACGTCTTCAACAAGGCCGACTCCATCATCGCACCCCAACTCCGGGACATCATCAACTGCTCCTTCAACACCGCCACCTTCCCGGAGAGCTGGAAGAATGCCGAACTCAGCGCCCTCCTGAAGAAACCATCTGCAGACCCCACCGACCTCAAGAACTACCGCCCCATCTAGCTCCTTCCTTTTCCTGCCAAAGTCATCGAGAAGACCGTCAACAGATAGCTTGCCGCCTTCCTCGAGACGAACGGATCCCTCGACCACTCGCAGTCCGGCTTCCGAGCCAACCACAGCACCGAGACTGCCCTCATCGCAGCCACTGACGACATCCGAGCCCTGCTCGACAACGGGGAAACAGCGGCCCTCACCCTCCCGGACCTCTCGGCAGTGTTCGATACTGTCTGACACCGCACCCTAGTGCAGGACCTCAGCAACATTGGAATCCAAGAGAAGGCACTAGAGTGGATCACCTCGTTCCTCGCCGGAAGAACCCAGAGAGTCCGCCTCCCCCCGTTCAGATCCGAGGCCACCGAAGTCATCTGCGGCGTACCACAAGGATCATCACTCAGCCCCACCCTCTTCAACGTCTACATGAGCCCCCTCGCAGCCATCGCACGCCAACACAACCTCAACATCATCTCCTACGCCGATGACACCCAGCTAATCCTCTCCCTCACCAACGACCCAGCCACCGCCAGAACCAACCTACAGGAAGGGATGAAAGACGTAGCCGAGTGGATGATGAACAGCCGCCTGAAACTGAACTCAGACAAGGCGGAGGTCCTCATCCTTGGATCAACACCCTCAGCCTGGGACGACTCCAGGTGGGCCCCTGCCCTGGGCAGCGCACCTAAACCAACGGACCACGCACGCAACCTGGGCTTCATCCTGGACTCCTCCCTCTCGATGACCAGACAAGTCAACGCCATCTCATCATCATGTTTCAACATCCTACGCATGCTCCGAAAGATCTTCCGATGGATCCTCACAGAAACCAGGAAGACGGTCACCCAGGCACTCGTCACCAGCCGACTGGACTATGGAAACACCCTCTACACCGGAACCACAGCCAAACTACAGAAAAGACTCCAACACATACAGAACGCCTGCGCACGACTCATCCTGGACATCCCCCGACACAGCCACATCTCCGGACACCTGAGAGACCTGCACTGGCTCCCCGTCAGCAAGAGAATCACGTTCCGACTCCTCACCCACGCACACAAGGCCCTCCACGACCTGGGCCCCATGTACCTCAACAACAGCCTGACCATCTACACTCCCACCCGCCAGCTACGATCGACCAGCCTCGCCCTCGCCGCCATTCCACGCATCCGAAGAGCCACCATGGGAGGAAGATCCTTCTCCTACCTGGCAGCCAAGACCTGGAACTCCCTCCCCATCCACCTCCGTCTGACCCAAGACCACCTCTCCTTCAGGAAGCAACTCAAGACCTGGCTGTTCGAGCAGTAGCGGACCCCCCTCCCCCAAGCGCCTTGAGACCCTCCGGGTGAGTAGCGCGCTATACAAATATCTTGATTGATTGATTGATTGATTGTTTCCGGTCCAGGGAAGACCTGGCTTGGCAGTTTAGTCAGGAATGTTCCCATGAGGCCAGGGTCAAGACTGATTTGCATGTGGCTGGGTCCAAACTTGGGTGGCGTAATGGACAAAACAACAATGGATTTAACCCAGATCTCTTGACTAGGGGAGAATGTCTGAATCATTCAGCATTACATCCATAATTTGTTGCAGTTACTAATCCATACAGCAGTCCACATGAAATTCAGTTTTGTTCTTTGCAGCAGGCATATTAACTCTCTATGCTACCAATGGCAAATCAGAACTGCCACTAGACAAAACTCTGATATCTCGCTCTCCAGCAGGAATATTAAACACAAGAGTTATCATGACATTTTGTATTGCTGCATGAAATCTAGCCATACAAGGACTATGCAGCAGATGCTTTTTAATAGTACTTTATTGCTAAACACAGCACCCCATGAGGTCAGTGCCCCCCTCCAGGTCATCGCCCAGTGCTGCTGCACCTGTTGCACAGCCCTAAAGCTGGCCCTGGTTGTTTACCAGCTGCAGCTCCTCCACTATGGCGGAGGAGCATTGACCCCCTCCCCCCGCCAGAAGCCCAAAAAATGAAAAATTAAAGGATAGTAAACCCTTGTTGATTATGATTTTTTTTTCTCTTGGAGCAGAGGATTGGGGGCGTTCCAGGGGAATAACAGGCACTATGGGGTGTGTTTTGCAGTGTTATCAGTGCGCATGATGGTTTGACCTGCCGTCTCAGAATGGTCAAACCATAATGCGCATTGAAGCTCTCTCCAACCTGAGCTGCATTGCCGGGTCGGAGAGAGCAGGCACAGGGTCCCAGTCTAACTAGGAGTACAGATCTAGGGCGCTCAGGTCAATCCTGACGCCGCTGTCATGCTGCCAGCAGCATGAAAGCAGCGTCAGGATTGGCCACATTGTACATTGGGAACCTGTACCAACAGTGGAGAGGAGCGCGATGCGGCAGGTAAGTGGTTTTTTGTTTTAATTTATTTGTCTCATCATCCTCCACCAGCCCCTTATCCCTCCCTGCCACATAACTCTATTGAGAACCGGTCACTACTGTTGTTAACATTCTGGTGTTTCCAAGATTTGTGTTATATATATATTTTAAACTGTTCTAAATTGTAGTAAGTAGCATATGTGTTGAGGTAAGACAGAATAACAGTGCTATCATGAGTGACGAAGAAGCAGGCTGCATGGTTCAGCAGTGCACAGTGGCTGATGTTACTGCTACCAGTTATCCATTCTGATTTGTGCACCCTCTAAAGAAGGCTAATCGAGACTTTTCCAACAAGATTCTTGCCAGGTTTGACTTGCCAAAAACCTGTGGACAAATAACGTGGAGTACACAATTTACGTACAGGGTAATAACACGTGCAGTTCTCACGTGGGCAAATATTATCCAACTGGAAATTGATGTTTCCACCACAAACTAAAGTTTGCACCCTAAATAGAATAAGCCCGGTAGTTGTAAAAAGAAAGTCCCAGCTATTTAAGGTGACATGGAACACGATCATGCTTTATTTTCTGACTAATCTTTAAAAACAATAACCACTCTTCTGGAGTTTTAAAAGGAGGGTTTATAAATGTAACGGGATCCTTACTCTAAATAGTAATACATACATCTTATGGTGATCGTTTGTGCTTAGGTATATAGCATTTCTTTTAATGTTATGTCATGTTATTATGTTCCATTAACAGCAATCCTGTCTGAGATGTCAATTCATCATCTTGTTATACTAAAAAAGGCTACTGCAAAGGGTAGCTCGTGAACTACTGGTAGATCTTAACCTACCTTTGAGTAGCTCTCCTGTGTGCAGCCCAGCCTAATAAATTAGAAGCTTTTGCTATGTTGAATTAACATATGTATACCAAAATTGAAAGTGTATATTTGAGTTGAAAATTTGTTTTTTAGAACTCACTAGTTGATATTTGGAAAACAATGGCTGTTTTTTAATGAATATATTTAAAACTGATATTTGAGTGATATAATTTACAAATGTTACCACCTTGGTGCCAGAGACACTGCAGCTATGTCTGGTATATCTTATCCATATATAAACACTCTAGATTGACAAAGGCGTTTTTCCATTACTTCTGGCAACCATGCATGATGCACGGAGGTGATCACTGCTAGTCATCTTGCATATGGTGGCCACTAAAGTAATTTTGTCTGATGTGGTCACTATTATAACACGAGTAATATTGCTAGCTCTCAATACAGAAAAGGTTTGAGACCTCTGTACTTTAACATGTTAGTCTGGCTAAAATTGATTTAAAAAACATGTTTATAGATACTGATTACACTTCAGAATCTTATAAAACTTGCACTGCATTTACGAGAATCTCTCAAAGACAGATAATTTTCATTACATTTTAAATAAATGGGACCGTTTGAGAAAATAGATGAATGCGAAGGATTGAGCAGTGCTTTTTTTACCCAAATTAATTGTGTAATATTTTCGATAGCACCTAGCGAGGCGTTTTGCACAGATCAAGTGACTCTTGGCTTGCTTCTGACGTAAAATGTAGCACATCTCACTCAGTGCTCAAGGCGTAAGGAAGCAGCTTTTGACACCTTTATTTGATTCACTCCTTCACTTGATGGAGGAATTTGTGAATTGAACATTCAAAGGCTTAGTAGATTTCTTCCAAGCAAATGTTTTAATGAACCAAAACGCAGCATAGGCTCACAAACGTGCACGTATTTTGTAGGTTGTTATGGTAAATCTGTTCATGCTTTGCTAGATCTTTAACTGCAAAACAAGCCCCTAAAGGAATGCTTGAAAAACCCTGGCTTGATGCTGACTCCTTCTAAGCTCTTCATATCAAACTCAGAAGTAATGAAAACAAGCATTGGCAGCACCAATTGATGTGGCTTCTTCATTGATTTGCGAGTTTGGGGCCGATTAGGATGGCGGTTTTTCCGCATCCTCCGGGCCGGCGGAAGTGTCCGCCGGCCTGGAGGATGCGGAAAAACCGCGGCGGAGACTCCAAAGACCCACCGCCAAATTAGGATGGCTGGTGGGTCTGGAATTCCGTCCGCCGCTTTTCCGCCGCGGTCGGAAGCCGACCGCGGCGGAAAAGCTATAACATGGCAGGCGGTGTCTATGAGACACCGTCCGCCATATTATGATGTTGGTGTAAATATGCTTTTCCACGGCGGCTTTTCCGCCATGGAAAAGCATACGGACATTCACTTTGGGGGCCCGTTGCGGGCCCCCTGGGTGAATGGGGGGTGGGGGGTGCACATTGGGGGTACCTATGGTACCCCCCTGCATTTGCATTTGCGTACACAAAGCAGCAGGCACCGTGCGGTGCCTGCCGCTTTGTGCATGTAAATGCAACACATGCATTTTTAACATTGCGGCGGGTGCAGCTTGAAGCTGCACCCGCCGCAATGTTAAAAATAGAGGATGTGACAGCGGTCACATCCTAATTGCCATGGAGGGACCGCCGCTGCCCATGCGGACGGTCCCTCCTACTCAGGGGTGGCGGACGGACGCAAGTCCGTCCGCCATCCTAATCGGCCCATAGTGTGTATGTGTATGATTGTGTGGATGTGAGAATGGGTGAATGTGAGCATGTGTCAATGGTTTGATGGAAGAATGTGTACATAGATGGACAAAGGGTAGGGATAATTAAAAGTAGAGTTAGGGGGCCGATTTACAGTTTGGCAGACGGAGTAGTGTCCGTTTGGATGCCAAACGACATTACCTTCGCCATCCTGAGGGTACTCCACCCATCAAACTTAGGGCCAGTTTTGCCAACATTTTGCAGTGAAATGGCATCACAAAAGTGAGACAAACAAGCACAAAATGATTTCTTAATTATTTACTTTCCAGCACAAAACTTATTTTGTGCTAGAAAGTTGACTAAAAGTAACTCAAAGCAGCGAGAAGTGCTGCTTTATGTTACTTAGCATCAAGGGGGCATTATATGTGTTATACATGGATATTCCCATCCAACCACCTGTGATTTTGAGGCAAAACCCTGTCTATTAAAAATTTGAGACAGGGGTTTGCGTAAAAAAATATCGCCAATTGAAAGCAGACATTAAAAGGAGAAATGGTTTCAGTTCTTCTTTCTTTTCTGATTTTGCATGTGTGCTGCACTGTACAGCACACATACAAGGTATGAACATTTTGTCTAGGCATAGTATTTTGTAATGAAGGGAACATTTCCAGGACAAAACCTATGCTAGACTCGCGCATACCATTGCACTAGGACGCAAAGGTTTGCATGTGGCGTTTGGTAGCAAAATTCTGCACAGTCGCCTGAGAGAGGGGAGGAGATTTCAATGTCTCTGTAGATATGGCACTCTCCTTCTCCCTCCCTGTCACGCAGAGCAGCACAGCATGCTCGGCTGCTGCGCTGCGTTGGGTGACCATTTCATAAATCTGGGCTTTAGAGTTGTTCACCGGTCCAGCAGACAACTCTGTACATTGAAAGGAACCGACCTTTCAAAGTATAAAAAGTTTTATGCAGATATGCTGTCTGCAATGACAGATGCACACAACACTTTTCAAAACTTTTTGTTTTTCAAAAACAAAACTCCCAAAGTGGATTTTTTTTATTGAAATACAAAAAATTAATGACACCCACACCTTAGTAATTGTAGGTCAGTATTATTTTTTTCTATTGCTTACAAGCTGAAGTTTAAATCTTTTTTATTTACTACAGGACATGGGGACCAAGGGCCCGATGTAGGTAATCCCAGATTACCGATTCTTAAATACCGAATCATACCGATTCGGTATTCAAGAACAGGCAAATGGGATGTAGGTAAATTTACCCAAAAAATTACCGAATCGGTACGTTTCGGTAATTACCGAATCGGTAAATACTGATTCGGTAATTAATTGTTTTTTTATTAAAGCAAGAATTTTCTAATCCAAATTATGTTTCTTCACTCAGCTAACACTCACTGTAGCCAAACAGTGTGGATATTCTGAGCTTTTCCACAGTAAAGAAATAAAAAATTAAAGAAAGGAATGCTTCATCTTCTCGTACTGTGCTGAAAATGCCTTTCCCCCGGGTCTAAAAAACATTAATTTCGTTTTTGTATTTTGCTATTTTTTTTATTTTTATCAATGTGATCTAGGACTAGCAGTACGTTTTGCTAGGCCTGGCATTTGCTCTGTACGTAAGCTTCAAAGTTTCCTTTCCATTTTTTATTGTATTTTATGTTTTGCAATGTTTTTGCAATATTTAAGAGTTTTTCCATGTTTAGATATTTTTTCTGCCGGTGAAGCGGAATTCAATTGTGGTCCCCATGTTTTTGTGCTAAACGTTTGGAACACCAGTGGCATTGTTAACTTTTTGTAATGCCTCCTTAGCCTGGTGAGCTTGCAATACAGCAACAGCTAAGGGCATGTATGTCTGCAACATGGCACTGTTGGAAAAGCAAGAAGAATGCTTTTTCCAAGGTTTTCATTATTTACCACCAACTTATAGTTGGTGGTAAATAACGAATCCTAAAAGGGGAAAAGCACTCATTTGAGTGCTCCCTACATAGCAAAATTGGTAATTTACTGATTCGGTATTTTAAGGAATCGGTAATTTACCGATTGCTTAAAATACCAATTCGGTAAATTACCGAATCAGTAAAATGCCCACCTACATCTCATTTTCCAAATACCGGTCGGTAACGGCCGAAATTACCGAATTTTGGCCGTTACCGACCGGTATTTGCCTACCTATATCTGGCCCTAAGTCTCTGAGTCCTGTAATGGCAGCCACAATATTTTTCTCTACTCAGCTAGATCTCTTGGTACTGCGAGTGCTGAAAAGGTCGACGGGAGAAAAAACTCCCTCAATCAATCAAAGGGCCTTATTTTTTTAATTTATGATATCGCAGGACTTCTGCATGACTTCTGCATGACTCCTGCATGTATAGATGTCCACATATACCTAACTTTTTAACCCCTTGATGAACACCCAGAATGCCTCTTTAAATGTGAATTTCTTCTCTATAGTTACTCATATAGCTACTGATCAACACATGCAGCAGTTTACAGAACAACAGACATAATGATGCCCAAATTAAGACAGTTTAGTCACTAACCCATGCACTCAGTGAGACACATTTAATCACTCACTCATACAGTCAGGCATGCACCTACTAAATCCTTCATCCAGACACTTATACATCCACTCATTCTTCAATATGTAAGACATATTTTAACTTTACAGAAACATAGTCACTGGATGTTGTCATCAGTGATGTCATCAGTGATGTCATTTGAGATGTCATCAGTGATGTCATCAGTGATGTCATTTGAGATGTCATCAGTGATGTCATCAGTGATGTCACTGACCATGTCATGAATGATGTAATATGTGACATGATCAGCAGTGGATTGCGGGTGCGCGATATATAGTTAGTGCAACTAACTATATATGGAATTTCAATGGTGAGTGACGGAGGCGGGATCCAAGATGGCGGATTGACACCGCCAGGAGTGGGGGCGCTGAGCCGGGTCCAGGTCTGAAGCAATAGCCACGCTATGACCCGACACAGTATACAGCGCTGACCCGCGAGCTGCTGGTATACAATTAAACCTACATTACGGAGCAACCAGCGGAGCAACCTGGACTCTGGAGGGCTCACCTCGATTAAAAGAGTAACACTGTAACATTGATGGACACGGAGACGGAGACGGAGACGGAGGCTGATGTGGAAAATGAGGCAGATCAGGAGCTGTTTCCAAAGCTTATTTTTCTCCGCCGGTGTTAAAAGAACTGAGACACCGCAACTGCCGCGAGTAACTGCAAGGACTCGGCGGGGTTGGGAAAGCCTGTTAGAGTGGATCAGGCTGGGATCGGCATCCGCATCAGCAGCGATCCGCTGGCCAGGTCTGCGTTCCTCCATAGCACCGGCAGCAGCCCAGCCGGAGAGAGTGAGCGTCTGCAGGATGGCGCCGAAACCTCCCACACGGACAACGCGCAATACAACAGCGAGCGGGAGAGCAGGAGCCTCGGCAGTTTCACTGTCGGTGACCGCAATCAACGAGATACTGGCAAGCAAGAAATCCACCTTGGATACGGCTCAGAGCTCGGCTCAGAGCACCGAGCAGGAGATACAGCTTGGAGTAAGCGGGGGGACAGGAGCAGCAGCGGCGGCAGCGGCAGCGGCAACGGAGAACGTTGAAACGCTGCTAAAAAATAATCAAGGTAATGCAGTCGATAAGGGTCAAATGGGAGGCAATGCTGCAAATGTAGAGGAAGGGGAGCAGAATAACTTAAAGGACCCTGTGAAACAATCTCAAAATGACGCTACTACAGTTATCACAGCTCCCACAGCTCAGGCTAATATTGAGGCACGGGCCTTAGACACAGCTCTACTGGGAAACGGAGTTGCAGCAGCGGCGGCAGCGGAGAACACTGCTGATCTAAATCCTACCATTAGCACTACCATTATTAACAATACTAGTAGCACTTTTGTCCATCATATCGACCCTCAAGCACTTCAGTCTCCAATACTGAATTCATCCAGTACTGACACCAACGCTAAAACTTCCTCTAGCGTCACTAATGTTATTAATGTTACTAGTTTCTCCCTCGATAAAGGCTGTGTTGTGGAGGTGACAGAAACTGAGAGAATTGCAAATGATGTTAACGCAGACATAGGTGAAACAGATGAAGAATATGTGGATGTCAACGAACAGGGGAGTAACACGCCCTTATGTTTGATCAAAGACAAAAATAAAACTGTACCTAAAAAGCCGAAGGGGAAAAGTAAGAATAAGATGGTTAAAATGGCGGGCAAAACGAAGACAAACGCCTTGAAGGCTATCGCTGAAAACAGCCCTATCAGACAATGGGTGCAGGCTGAGGGTGGTGTGAAAACCATGGCTCTGCGACTATCTGGTAATAGCCCCAATGATGTAATCATTGTACCCACCGGCAAAACAAAAGTTGATGTTCCACTCAGCCCTACCCAACCTATTCTCACTGAGAAATTAAAGGTTACTGGAGCTAGCACTGGAGTTGGTACGATGGATCAGTTACAACCTTACTCTTCTGCATCCACCCTGATATTTACCGGAGACAATCCTGCTTCAGCTTCTGTGTTAATCGACTGTAGCAATACCAGCAGTAACAGTGGGGATAGTGGCAATAACGGTAGTGACAGCATAATTGATGATATGTGTGATATGCCCAAGGCTACTACTCCGGAGGTTTTAAGGACCCCATTAAGTGAATCTATACAAGTAACGCACTTGGGTGACAATACTTCATCCTCATTAACTGGGGCAACTGAGTGGATACCGCAGGGGGAAGTGACTGCTTCTTTCCAGACAATTTTGCATCTCCTAAATGAACAGAAACAAGAGGCCAAAACTCACTATCAGCAAATGAGAGAAGACAACAACAGAACTCAAATTTCTTTACAAGAGATGGCATGTAAATTGGGAGCAGTGTCGCAGGACATAGAAGAATTGCAGCAGAGAGTGGCTGCTATAGAGGAGAAATCGCAAAGTTCTGAGGCAGGATTGAATAGGCATGATTCACAAATAGCCCAGATGCAGGCCAAACTGGAAGATTTGGAGAATAGGAATAGAAGGCAGAACCTTCGTGTCTTTGGTATTGCGGAAGGAGCAGAGGGGGCAGATCCGAGGGCATACATTACTCATTTGTTTCAAAAGGCTTTTCCTGATCTCTCAGACTGGGACTGGGACTCACAGATCCAGCGTGCACATCGATTACCCTTATTCCAGAGAGATAAGAGCGGGAAATTTCCAAGACCTATTCTGATTTACATTGGCAACTATCTGCTTCGACAAGCCATCTCCTTAAAAGCACGCCCTAATACCCCAGTTACTATTGAGTCAGTCACCTTCTTTGTGAGATCAGATTTAAGTAAACTGTCGCTAGAGAAAAGATGGAAGCTAAAACAATTTATAGATCCGATCAAAGAACTCGGATTTCAAGCTTATCTGCAAGAACCTGCAAAGCTAAAAGTGATAAAAAATGGCCGTTCATATTTTTTTTTGGATGTAGATGAGGTCGAAAAAGCAATTACCTCCTGGAAAACTGGGTAATGATTGAGCTCAGGACTAATGTTAAGTAAATACTGGTGTAATAGGGGTGTTATGTTTCTTTCTTTTTGGTCTCATTGGCCTTATTAGATATATTGAAGTCAATATCTTTTCAGTCTCTCGCCACTCACAAAATTTTCACAGGATATTAATTGATTGCTTATATGACAATGAAGAGGTTAAAATTGAGACAATGAGAAAATGCGTAGTACTGTGTCGTATGGACTAACTATGAATACCTGGATTCGGTTAGCGTTCCACCCACCTACTGCCAGGTGAACGGCAGTCAACAGGGAGGGGGGATCCACAGGTAAACACGGGGTGGGGGGAGGCAGTATCAGAGTGTGGGGTGGGTTAAGGGAAGTAATGGTTTGGGGTAAAAATTGCATCAAAGGACACAAAAATGACAAAGAAAAAATTAGGACGTTTTACAAGGCACTGATTGTGATTATTTTTGGTTACATAGGTAAGGAAATATATAATTTAGAATGCATTTAATAAAGTGCTTAACCTGGAATGTTTCAGGATTAAACAACAAAATTAAGCGCCGTCTTGTCTATGAGGAACTTAGGATGTATAGTCCGCAAATAGCAGTTCTAACTGAAACACATATTGCCTATAAAGACAAACAACTGATCAAACAATTAGGATTTGATCCAATAGTTTGCACGGAATTTCATGCTTCAATTAGGGGAGTAGCGATCTTAAAACATAAAGGACTGAAATGTGAAATAATTAAGACTCTAACCGATAAAGCTGGCAGATGGGCGATAGCGCAGATAAAGTTAGGAAACTTCAAACTTACAATATGTGGAGTGTATGCTTCTAATCAAGATGAGCCTATAATCTTTGACCAAATTAATATGGAACTACTGGGATGGGGGGGAGAGATTATTGTGTTAGGAGATTTTAATTGCATAATGAACTATAAATTGGATATCACAAGAAAAAATGCTTTTCAAAGGATGAGGAAAACTAGAGCTGCAATTGTGGATTTGGCAGCAATTCATCTTTTAAAAGATGTATGGAGATCTTTAAATCCCGATATAGCTGGATACACTTTTTATTCTGCTGCACATAAGGTATGCTCACGCATTGATATGATATGGGCCTCCGGCTTGATTCTTGATAAATGCAAATGTTCAATGGATATATATCCAAGGGTGACGTCTGATCATAACCCGATCTCTATAACATTTACACTTACAACTGAGGAAAAAACTACTCGCTCCTTCTCTTTTCCTCGTTACTTATTTTCTGACGCCATGTTTATAAATCAGCTCAAAGAGCATATAAAAGAATTCATTGATATTAACAGACAATCAAGCTTACCATGGATAGTCTGGGATTCATGTAAAGCTAGCGTACGGGGATTTACCCAACAA
This sequence comes from Lissotriton helveticus, assembly GCF_964261635.1. Lineage (NCBI taxonomy): Eukaryota > Metazoa > Chordata > Amphibia > Caudata > Salamandridae > Lissotriton > Lissotriton helveticus. The sequence goes on from NC_136070.1 coordinate 493,776,506, forward strand.
TACATTTGGCGACAAAACAAAGAACTTCGAACTATAAATCAACAAAGGTTAAACGAAATCAGGGATATTGAACTCCAGATATCTGATGCTATCTGTAACAATGTTTTAAACTTAGAAGATTTAAACTTCAAACTAATTGAGCTTAAAGCAGCAATTAAAAACCTTTTGAGGGACAAAAGCATTAATAAACTCAAAAAATATCATTTAGAACAGTATGAAAATGGAGATAAAAGTGGGAAATTACTGGCTTACAAAGTTGCGGAAGATCGCTCCATTAATATGGTTAAAGAAATTAAAGGGGACAATAATCAATTATTCTGTGATCCAAAATCGATTCTACAACAGTTTGCTTCCTTCTATCAAACTCTTTATACACCGGAAGATGCTATCTTAGATGACTGTATTAATAATTATATTGATGTTAATAAAGTCAATAACTTAGATCCAGATCAATCGGCTCAATTAGAGGCCGAGATCACCCCTTTAGAAATTAGGGGCGCAATTAAATCTCTTGCAATGGGTAAAGCTGTTGGGGAAGATCTTATTCCTTTGGAATTGTATAAATATTGCACTGAAGAAGTATTACCACTATTTGCTGATGTGATTAGTGCTATTGGTAAAGGGCAACAAGCACCCAGATCATGGAATCTAACTCAAATTATTTTCTTTTTGAAAAAAGGTAAAGCACCACAAGAGAGGGGATCTTACAGGCCTATCTCTCTTATTAACAGCGATGCAAAAATCTTTGCCAAAATACTGGCTACTAGATTAGCTCCATACATGTCCCAACTTGTCTCTCCCCAACAACATGGTTTCATCCCTAAGCGTGACACCACAGCACATATTAACATGGCTATATCAGCTTTCGATGCAGCACGGATTAAACACACCCCACTCGGTATGATTTTATTAGACGCTGAAAAAGCATTTGACCGGGTGGGGTGGGGTTTTCTGTGGGCCGCACTACAGGCATTTGGTATTAAAGGAAAACATCTACGATGGATTCAATCTTTATATGATAATCCTATGGGTAAGATCTCATATATGGGAAAATGCTCTTCTTTGTTTTCCATTAAAAGAGGGACAAGGCAAGGGTGCCCTTTATCACCATTACTTTTTGCTCTTGCAATAGAGCCTTTTTTAATTGCTTTACAACGTCAAACACTAATCTGCCCTTTTTTTAATGGATTAGACAAATTAGATATAACTGTATATGCTGACGATATCGCAGTTTTTTCCCCAGATGTCGCTAAAACTATGAAAGGTATTTTAATAGAAGCTGGCATCTATGGCTCAGTTTCTGGTTACAAACTTAATACCACCAAAACTCAAATCGTCATGAATTACCAATCTACCACTCCTGTCCCTGGAATTAGCAATGTAGCCACCTACTTAGGTGTTAAAATATGCTCAGATATTGATTCCATCATAGGACTAAATTACGAACCTTTATTAAAAGAAACTGCCATGCAACTTAAGAAATGGCATAAACTTCCTATCAATATGATTGGTCGAATAAATTTAATAAAAATGAAAATTCTGCCTAAATTCTTGTATTTGTTTCGAACAATCCCTTTGCGGGTCAATAATTCCTTCTTCACCAGACTAGAAGGTATCATTGGCGGTTTTGTATGGGGATATAAAAAAGCCCGGCGTGCTGTATCACTGCTTAAACTTCCCTTTAGTCAAGGAGGACTGCTTTTTCCGGACTTTAAATTTTATTACTGGTCAGCATTTATGACTCGGATTTGCAGTTTGGCAGTTCTGGATAAATGTTTATATTTTCACAAGTTTCTACTAGGATTAGATGTCAATATGTTTTTGTATAGGATGAATGACCCCAACTATTTTAAAAGGGTTAAATTTAAGACCATAAGGGACACTGTGAGTATCTGGCGATCTATTATGGCTAAGTGCAATACATCTCTTTTTCACAGTCAAACACCTTTATGGGGCAATCCCGGCTTTCCTACTATTTTTCATGACACAGCCTGTCAAATGTTTTTAAACTCTGGTATTAGACTTCTGGGGGATTTATATGATCATCTTGGCTTTATGGCATTTGATAAAATGAAACTTTGCTACAACCTACCAGAAATAGCTAGGTTTAAATACTATCAGATTAGAGATTACTTAGTGAAAAAAATAGAACTCACTACAGTCTCAGAATCTGAGATATGGGACTGTATCTATAGGGATGCTGATAAATCTATTATAAGTCTGGGTTATAAGCTCTTTTCTGATCTCAAGACCGGTGATGCTACTATTTTAACAGAGAAATGGAATAGGAAACTGGCAATGAGTATTCCTACAGATTTAATTGTCACATCATTTAAAAGCCTAAATACATCAGTTCAATCTTCCAGCTTAAAATTGCAGATGTTTAAAACAATCTGTCAATTATATTATACGCCTGAAAGGATACTTAAATGGGCAACGAACAACATTCATTCAGATAAAACGAAATGCCCTAAATGTGATTTGAGTGGTGCGGACATTGTCCACATGTTTTTTACTTGCCCTCACCTCAAGGAATACTGGGAAGGAATAACTAAGGCTATCACTGAGAGGTTGGAGCAATCTTTCTTATTCTCAAATATTGATGTTTGCGTAGGCGTCAATGGGGGTGAAAGGTTTAAAGATCTGTTGAATATCCTAATCACTTGTGGAAGGTTAATTGTTGCCAGAGCATGGATTCAAAAGAACCCACCAATAGTTTTAGAATGGTGGAGTTTAGTAAAGGAGATCCATAGTATGGAAGCCGCTATTGCAGATTCTAGGGGAGTGCAGGCCAGACGAAAAATCGACAGAATATGGGGGTTATTCTTGTCTTAGCAAATATTTTTCAAAATACATGTTTATCGACTCTTAATTTTATGTTTCGCACTGTTTAAATTATGCTATATATTTATCTAAATGCAATTATGGTATTCTGTCATATTTCTGTTTTTTTTTTCTTTCGTGAAAAAATGAATTGTTTATTGCCTATGTGATCCTTTGATGCAAATAAAAATATTAAAAAAAAAAAAAAAAAAGGAATTTCAATGGTTTTGTGTGAGTAAAATAAGGTTTTTTAAATGCTAATTCCTAACTATATATGGTCTATAACCTATGGTTTTTTCAGTGAATTTTCAAGGTTTTGTAAATGCTAATTCCTAACTATATATGGTCTATAACCTATGGTTTTTTCAGTGAATTTCAATGGTTTTTTAATAGCAAATATCATAAGCTGTCGAATGTCAAGTACGTGGTAAGTGAAAACATTTTCGTGTTTATGCACACTGATCTGCTTTGAATGGTGCCCCCCCCCCCTCATTTCTATTAGGAGTACTCTCTCTTTGCAGATAGTGAAAGGTAGTTAACGCAGGCCTTTGCCCCCGTTGTAATCCGTCGTGCCTGCTTCTCTCTCCATTTGATTGATTGTTATCCAAGTATTTACTGTTTTAGAATTAGTTCTCTTTGGTTCATTCTCTATTTACAAACAAACACAGAGTCGCAATACTCTGTTTAGTCTTTGCAGATAACGAAAAATCGTGTAAAAAAAAAAGAAAAGGAATCAAGCAAAATCAGTAGGCCACTAATGGGATCTCTTTTTGACCTCGCTAAAATAGAAACATTAGGAACAACCCCTCATGACAAATACAAAACTAGTGAGATGAACTGAACTCCACACAATGATGGCTGCAAAACAGCTCGGCTCCGCCACCCACCCCGCCCAAAATAACGATAAAGAGCGGCTGCCATGATTGGTTGCGGAATGGCCACAACGGAGCTACGAAATGGTGCTGCTCTCATGCTAACCCCAGCTTCAGTCTGAAACATCCAGAAACACTGTAGACTACCAATTCGATCAGTTCCGGTAGCGCCCCAATGTAACCCGGTAGAGAAGAACTAGCCCTCCCCTCTTTGACTGATGGTTCTTGTTGCCTGTCCCTTCTGTTGTCATTTAACAGAACTATTTAGCCTGCTGAAAGGGGTTGTGTTCCGACCGCTGGTTGGTGGAGACATTTTGACTATATTCTGGACCTGCGTTGTCGCGTAATGCGTCATATGACGCGCCGCGTTAGCGCATCCGGAAGTCATCCGGGGCGCGCAGCGCGTAACGTAAGCATAACAAGTCATGTGACTTGTTAATAAAACTTTTCATTGGTTCATTTTACTTTTCTTATTGTAATGATGAAAGGCTTGGTCATATCACCTAAAAATTACGCTTTTCATTACTTCCGAACATTATTTTTTCTTAAATATATGTTATAATGTTCCAGGCTAATGTACTTTCCCGGAAATTTTACAACTGTCCTGCAAGTAAAATATATTCTTTTTTCGAGAAAAAGAGCGTTTCTTCGTCCCATGACGGAGCCGTTGAGCAAAAGAGGGTCGACCTGCTGTCTTAGTCGCCGATACGCCTGAATATGAGATTCTTATCGATCACTTTATGTTGCAGGAATAGAAAACACAACAGCCCTTGACCATTTATCTTTACTGCGTTCCTTCGTATTATACCTTTTACCCTTCATGTAATTGGTCTGCTTTATTTCACTTGCCTTTTAATGATTCTAAAACAGTGACTATTATTAAAAACTTTACCAATGTATATACTACTACCATGTTTTCTTTTAAAAACCTTTATTGTGAAAATTTCATTATACAAATACGAGCCTATAACCACGTGGGCCTGCCACGGAGCAAACTGTAATCGTATATGATGAATAGACATTTACACTGTAGAGGAACGTAACGGGCGGGCCATTAGGTTGCAAGAACTAAGGTGTCTAACAGTTACGGAATCGGTGGACGTACATTTTATAATTAAAATACGACAGGGCCAGTTCCAATAAAATTATCTAGATATACATTTGCGGGCAAGTACCATGGGTGACGTTAATTCGAACTTTCAACAGTACAGTAATCAATAACACATCAGAACTTAATATCAATAGGGATGTCGAAATATTCAATCAATTCTCGTCCCCGCCCGCCATGTGCTTCAAAACTGCATACGTATCTCGTGATTTCAAGGTTCTGCAACCAGTACACAACAAGGAGTTACGAGTCCCATTTATTCCGGCGCCATTTTGGGCGAGGACGGGCAGGTTCAGGATATAGTCAAAATGTCTCTACCAACCATCGACTATGATGATGTTCATATGCTGTATTTATTAGAGTAACACTCGTCTGTCCACATGAAATTAATTTACCACAATCTAAACATGTCATTTTAATCTTTCCAAAGTTCTTCTAAATATTTGGGACCGTTTCCCTTGCCTCTGAAGCTCTCAGTGCCACTTCTTTGATGAATGTACTAGCAGGTCAGGGGTTCTCCTCCAAATCTCTCTTTTATGCAGCACTATAATTAATTGGTGCCACCTCTCCATATGACGATGCATGGTATAGTTACCACAACTATATTTTTTTTCGGTTCCTCTGGAGAGTTCATCGTGGCAGATGAAGCGTGTAACGTACCGGGCATTTACCTTTTTTTGCATGTACAGGAAAGGAAAAAAAAATCGAGCGTCCGAGTTCTAAGGTGTCCCAGGGCCATTTTAGTGGACCAGGCCCAAATCCAAAGAACAGGCCGCCATTTTGAGAGTCCTCTTGCAGCCGCCTGTCGCTGTAGCATCAACAGCAGCCGAAACTCAGCTGAATGGCAACTGAAACGGTAAAGGGGCGCCCCACTACAGCAGACGAGCCTCCACCTAGGAAGGCCCATTCACGCCGGCTCCCCCCCCCCCCCCTTCGGGCACCCCACGCCGTTATTCGGAGCAGTATTGTAGGATGGCCACACCAGTGCGGCAACTTGCTAGACATCACCCCGGTGGTAACCGAATCTCAACGCCTTGTGGTGTCTTCTATTCAGAAAACATTGTTATGCTGCCTTCGACCTATTCGCCGCAAGTGCGCACACAACTCAACTGCATAGCTTGCTAGACACCACCTCGGTGCCATCCGGATCTTGGAATGTCAGCGCCTTTTGGTGTCTTCTCTTCAGAAAATATTGTTGCGCTGCCTTTGGCCCCATTCGCACATCGGTCCGCAACTTAGACATCACCTCGGTGCCATCCGGATCTTGGCATCTCAGCGCCTTGTGGTGTCAGTCAGAAAATATTGTTGCGCTGCCTTTGGCCCCATTCGCACATCAGTCCGCTACTGACACCATCTCACAGGCCAACAGGGCGCCCCACGCCGACTTTTACCATTGTAAGATGGCCACACCAGTGCCACAACTTGCTAGACACCACCTCGGTGCCATCTGGAACTTGGCATCTCAGCGCCTTGTGGTGTCTTCAATTCAGAATATATTGTTGCGCTGCCTTTGGCCCCATTCGCACATCGGTCCGCTACTGACGCCATCTCACAGGCCAACGGGGCGCCCCACGCCGACTATCAGCATTGTAGGATAGCCACACCAGTACAGCAACTTGCTAGACATCACCTCGGTGCCATCCGGATCTCGGCGCCCCACTGCAGATGAAGTGCCTCTCAACTATGAAACCACCACGGTGACATCCGGATCTTGGCGCGTTGTGCTGCCTTCGGCCTATTCGCACATCGGTCCGCTACTGACGCCATCTCACAGGCTAATGGGGCGACCCACGCCGAGTTTCAGCATTGTAGGATGACCACACCAGTACAGCAACTTGCTAGACATCACCTCGGTGCCATCCGAATCTTGGCATCTCAACGCCTACTGGTATCTTCCATACAGAAAATATTGTTACGCTGCCTTTGGCCCCATTCGCACATCGGTCCGCAACTTAGACATCACCTCGGTGCCATCCGGATCTTGGCATCTCAGCGCCTTGTGGTGTATTCTCTTCAGAAAATATTGTTGCGCTGCCTTTGGCCCCATTCGCACATCGGTCCGCAACTTAGACATCACCTCGGTGCCATCCGGATCTTGGCATCTCAGCGCCTTGTGGTGTCTTCTACTCCGAAAATATTGTAGAAAATATTGTTGCGCTGCCTTTGGCCCCATTCGCACATCAGTCCGCTACTGACACCATCTCACAGGCCAACAGGGCGCCCCACGCCGACTTTTACCATTGTAGGATGGCCACACCAGTGCCACAACTTGCTAGACACCACCTCGGTGCCATCCGGATCTTGGCATCTCAGCGCCTTGTGGTGTCTTCAAATCAGAAAATATTGTTGCGCTGCCTTTGGCCCCATTCGCACATCGGTCCGCAACTTAGACATCACCTCGGTGCCATCCGGATCTTGGCATCTCAGCGCCTTGTGGTGTCTTCTACTCCGAAAATATTGTAGAAAATATTGTTGCGCTGCCTTTGGCCCCATTCGCACATCAGTCCGCTACTGACGCCATCTCACAGGCCAACGGGGCGCCCCACGCCGACTTTCAACATTGTAGGATGGCCACAGAAGTGCGACAACTTACTAGACACCACCTCGGTGCCATCCGGATCTTGGCGCGTTGTGCTGCCTTCGGCCTATTCGCACATCGGTCCGCTACTGACGCAAACTCACAGGCCAACGGGGCGCCCCACGCCGACTTTCAGCATTGTAGGATGGCCACACCAGTGCGGCAACTTGCTACACACCACCTCGGTGCCATCCGGATCTTGGCATCTCAGCGCCTAGTGGTGTCTTCCATTCCGAAAATATTGTTGCGCTGCCTTCGGCCCCATTCACACATCGGTCCGCTACTGACGCCATCTCACAGGCCAACGGGGCGCCCCACGCCGACTTTCAGCATTGTAGGATGGCCACACCAGTGCGGCAACTTACTAGACACCACCTCGGTGCCATCCGGATCTTGGCGCGTTGTGCTGCCTTCGGCCTATTCGCACATCGGTCCGCTACTGACGCAAACTCACAGGCCAACGGGGCGCCCCACGCCGACTTTCAGCATTGTTGGATGGCCACACCAGTGCGGCAACTTACTAGACACCACCTCGGTGCCATCCGGATCTTGGCGCGTTGTGCTGCCTTCGGCCTATTCGCACATCGGTCCGCTACTGACGCAAACTCACAGGCCAACGGGGCGCCCCACGCCGACTTTCAGCATTGTAGGATGGCCACACCAGTGCACCTTACTAGACACCACCTCGGTGCCATCCGGATCTTGGCGCGTAGTGAAGCTGCAGCAGCTGCAAATAAGCTTCAGACAGTGTTACAACCGCTGCTCAGAACTCTCAACTATGACACCACCTCGGTGCCATCCGGATCTTGGCGCGTTGTATTGCCTTCGGCCTATTCGCACATCGGTCCGCTACTGACGCCGCCTCACGTGCCAACGTATTTTCTCCGCCTTTTATACCCTATGCCGCATAACAGGTCATGTGACTTGTTTATAAAACTTTTCATTGGTTCATTTTACTTTTGGTTTCCTAATGATGGAAGGCTTGATCATATGACCTAAATACAACACTTTTCATTGGATGTTATCCACCTCCCATTGGATAACATGGCTAAGAACTGCTCAGGGCAGGTGCTAGCTTTTGGAGATATTCGCGCTTATCTCGAATATTTCCAAAAGTTGATAATAGGAGATAGCGATGTTAGCGACTGTTTCCAGTCGCTAACATCTTGGCATGCCCACTTTGCATGTCATTAGTGATAAATATCACTCACATGCAAAGTGGGGCCCAAGATGGTCGCTATCTCCTACTAGCCGTCGCTAACTGGTGTTAGCAACAGCTAGGTAATACACATATAATTTTATCTCCGGGAAGCGGAGCGCTGTTACAGATATATATCTTGTTTTTGAACGTTAATTTCTCAAAATGCACTGAAGCACATATATTGAGACCTAGCAAAGGCACATCGGGCTACCAGTCCCTAATATTTTACCAAGTTTCGTGCAAATCCATTCAGCCGTTCGATTATTATTATTATTTATTTTTTTTGCCCCGCGGGGCCCTTTTAAAACCTCCACATCAAACCTAGGGGGTCAGCGAGGATCTACTATGCCCCCTTATGGTCATTTGCCCCTTCCCTTTGGCCTCCTCTTGTCTCTCGATCCTACCGAGAGACAAGATGGCGGCCGCTACGGACTGTTTGGAATGTTTACAGACACCGGAGAGCCAATCAGCTTCGCTTCGCAAAGCTCCGTAACGCGAAAAGTACGCGAAGCGGTGCGCTGTTACAGATATATATCTTTTTTTGAACGTTAATTTCTCAAAATCCACTGGAGCACATATATTGAGATCTAGCAAAGGCACATCGGGCTACCAGTCCCTACAATTTTGCCAAGTTTCGTGCAAATCCATTCAGCTGTTCGATTATTATTATTTTTATTTTTTTTGCCCCGCGGGGCCCTTTTAAAACCTCCACATCAAACCTAAACGGTCAGGGAGGATCTACTATGCCCCCTTATGGTCATTTGCCCCTTCGGTTTGGCCTCCGCTTGTCTCTCGATCCTACCGAGAGACAAGATGGCGGCCGCTACGGACTGTTTGGAATGTTTACAGACGCCGGAGAACCAATCAGCTTCGCTTCACAAAGCTCCGTTGCGCGAAAAGTACGCGTCCTGGAGCGCTGCCCGGTCCGCTGTTACAGATATATATCTTTTTTTAAACGTTAATTTCTCAAAATCCACTGTAGCACATATATTGAGACCTACAAAAGGCACATCGGGCTACCAGTCCCTACAATTTTGCCAAGTTTCGTGCAAATCCATTCAGCCGTTCGGGCTAAAAGTGAGGCCAACCGCCCTATGGAAAACTCAATGTTAAAAACACGTTTTGGGACCCCCCTTTTTTCTCGGCCCCCCCTTGACGAACCCCCCCCCAAATTTTCAAGGGCTGCTCAGAAACCAAATGTGCCATTTTCCTGAAAATTTCAGCCAACTCCGTCCACAAACGCCAAAGTTATTAGACATAGAATTTTCAAAAATCCCATAGAGAAAAAATCCTAACTATATATACCTACTGGCGACCGCCAGTAGGTAATATATATATATATATATATATATATATATATATATATATATATATATATATATATATATATATATGTATAGATACATATATATAATTGTGTGTGTGTGTGTGTGTGGTAAATATGCATATGCAGTTGGAGTGGAGCACTGACTCATGTAAAGCAAAGCCTCAAGTAGGTCATACTGTTCCTTCCCTGCTCCAACAATTGTATGAAATAGCAAGTGATACGCTGCACATCTTCATATATGGTTTATGTCATGGTATTTTTTCATGTGTAGTTGGTTTAACAAAATATATTTAACCAAACCAGGCTGCAAGGGATTAAATTGATGAATTATTGTAAATTTACACTGCAGAGATCTTGTGACTATTGGGAGAGTTGTTTCCCTGTGTAAAGTAAAAGTTACATGCAATCTGAAAGGCAGTAAAAAGTATTTTTCTAATCTTAGTTTTGTTGCACTATAGTAATATACTCAATGTGATCTTTGGACTGTAGTATCAAATGTGTGAATATACGTTTATTAGTTCAGTTGCACTGATATGTTCATTTTCAGGTTGATTTTTACTGCTATTATATAAATATATTAGTCTGTAGGTGTCACCACTATGTAGTTGTGGTTCAGCCACATTTTCCAATGAAAACCCATTTTTTGATTTGTCTCTAAAAGCGGTTCCTAACATTGCGACGTCAATGGACTCCCACAGAATTATAACTGCGACAAATGATGGACGGAATGCTGAATGATTCAAACACTCTCCCCCAGTCAAGAGATCTGGGCTAAATCCATCATTCTTTTGCCCACTACGCCACCCCAGTTTGGACCCAGTCATATGCCAATCAGTCTTGACCCTGTGCCTCATGGGAATAGTCCAGACCAAACTGCCAAGCCTGGACCGGAAATAAGCATCCTGGGACCGGATTCGGGGTATGTCACCCTTCATCAGCCTGGCTAGCTTGAATCCAGTGGCACAGTGAGCAAGGGACCCACGTCTGGGCATACCCATTCCACATAGGGCGAAAAGTGTAACTGCAATAAATGATGGACTGAATTATTACTGGAATCCAGGGACCCCACCCTAAGTCATTGTTATGATTTGAATCTCAAAACGGAACATACAAATACAAAAGCAAGTATACACTATGCAAATGCAAAAATATTTTGCTCAATTCACAATCATATACAGAAAAAGCATTTAAAATGTTGCTTCTATATTTGATTTTGAAACTTGATTCATTTTAATTTATTGATTTTAATATTATTTAGTTTTGGAAAACAGTGAGGGACTCCCTGAGAATGCTTTGCGGACCCCCAGGGGTCCTCGGACCATAGGGTGCGAACCACTGGTCTCTAACATTGACATATCTGTATTAAACTTGGAAGAAGTTTTGAAGGATTGGTTTTCAATTACTATGTCAAATTGTCTTGCTATTTCATCAAGGGGAGCAAAGTTAAAGCAGAGCAACACACTTTTTATTGTTTATAGCTTTAGCATTGTTTGATGAATATGCATCAAATGTAGCACCCATTTAGTGTTGGACCTGGCCCTTTCTGCAGGATTGTACCAGATGTTTGCCCTCCACTGCTTATCTTTTGCTGTTTTTGGCTTTTAGGACTATTTAACATTTTTCCCTGCTACTCAGTAGTAAAGTGTTTGTGCTCTCGTTTAAAACATGGTAAAACTGGCCTACACCTGATTGGTATATTTAATTTACTTGGAGGTTCCTGGTAAATGATACTACATGGAATGGCTAGTGATAAAATAGTGATCTTGTGACCATGTGGAGCTTTGGAGCAGGCCATGCGTGAGGTCACCAAGTGAGGTCATGCTACAGAGCACAGCAAAGTGTGCATGCTGTCCTTGCCACTGCTGTTGCCCCTACATTGATGTTAGGAGACAGGGGAGGCTCTGAGTGAGAGAAAAACAGCATTCTACGCCGCCTAGAACACCCGCTGGCCCTGGGCTTAGTGTAGAGGCAGCCAGGAGCATTTGTGCTCTCGGTGGGCGTCCCACTGAACCCCTGGGGGCGCACCATGTCTCACCATGGTCCTGTAGGAGTCGGGTTCTTCAGTGGAGTGAGCCTAGGGCTGGGGCTTGGAGCTAGGATGGAGGTCGGTGGTGGCATCCTTCTATGGAATGTGAGCTCGCTGCAGCATTTGTTAAACATGGTGCTGGTTACAACAGAGACGCTTCATCCACTCCTCCTCTTTTAACAAGCAGTGGCCGTCACTCGGGCAGCCCACAGCAACCCAGCTTCCAATGTCACAGTGCCACAGTCCAGATCAGAGAGGAAATGTTTGCTCAGTGTAACAACCAGGTCCACATCACTGGTGAGTGAAAATGCAAGTGGGGGCAATAAAGGGGTGGAGGTAATCGATCAAATTAGTAGACTGGAATGAAAATCCCTCTTCCCCCCCAAACTCCCATTGTAGAATTCAGGCTCACTCACTACATGCAGTGCTGGGGCTGGTCTGAGCAATATCCATGGAATTGCACCAACACCCACCGACCCCGTCTACAACCTGGGGTTCATCCTGGACTCATCACAATGACCCAGCAAGTAAACGCTGTCTCCTATTCCTGCTTTCAACACCCTCCGTATGCTTCATAAGATCTACGGAAGGATCCCTACCGGAACCAGAAGGACGGTCATGCCCTCATCACCAGCAGGCTGGGCTAAGGCAATGCCCACAACACGGGAACCGCAGCCAAACTCCAGAAGAGACTCCAACGCATACAGAACGCCTCCGAACACCTCACCCTCGACATCCCCCGCCACAGCCACTTCACTGCCCACCTGAGGAACCTGCACTGGCTCCCCGTCAACAAGAGGATCACCTTCAAGTTCCTCACCCACGCTCACAAAGCACTCAATGATGCTGAACCAGCATACCTCAACAAAAAACTCATCTTCTACACTCCCAACCGCCAGCTTTGCTCCGCTGACCTCGCCCTCGCCACTATTCCACGCATCCACAGAATGACCACCGGCGGCAGATCCTTCTCCCACCTCGCCGCCAAGACATGGAACACCCTTCCCATCCACCTGCGACAGACCCAGGACCTGCTGACCTTCAGAAGACTTCTCAAGAACTGGCTGTTCGAGCAGTAGCAGCTCCCTCCCCCACTCAGCGCCTTGAGACCCTCACGGGTGAGTAGTACAAATGTTTGATTGATTGATTGATTGACTGGAATGAAAATCCCTCTTTCCCCCAAAATACCATTGTAGAAGTCAGGCTCACGCACTACGCGCAGTGCTTGGGCCGGTCTGACGCCATACCCATGGAACTTGGCGCATTCCCAGATTTACAACATTTTGTAAACCTGGCAATGCGCTGAATCCTATGCCACCCCAGGGGAGGTGTAAGGAGGTACAACATAGAGAAATACTTCTATTTCTCCTTGTTTTTTCCTCTATCTAAGAGTGCTGCATTTTGCAACACGCAAAAAGAGGAAAGAGGAAAAAGCATTCATTGATTGTTTTTGTGCAGGAAGGTGTTCCTTCCTGCACAAAAACAATCATCCCCTCAGTGCAGTCACCCATGCAAAATGGTACAAGGGTGTCTACACTGGCACAGGGCTACCAGCGCAGGGAGAAGGACAAGAATGCACCATATCTTGTTGATAAACCACATTCAAATCCATTAATTTTGACGCACAGCTTGCTGCGCTGCCGTGCATGACAATATTGTAAATGAGGCCCACAATCCAATAAAAAGCTACAGTGTATGCCTTAAATTATCACTGGAACAAATGTGAGATCTAAGTTGACCTACTTAAAATACAAGCCCTGTTTGTCTCAGAAATTGACATTAAGGGGCCGATTAGGATGGCGGTGAATCCGCATCCTCCGGGCCGGCGGCAGCCACCGCCGGCCTGGAGGATGCGGATTCACCGCCGCGGCCACAGAAAACACCCACCGCCAGATTAGGATGGCGGTGGGATTGCGGTGGGACCAGCGGCGGACGACAGGTCCGTCCGCCGCTGATCCGCGGTGTGTGTAGGGCTATTTGGTGACGGTGTCTGCAAGACACCATCAGCCAAATTAGGATGTGTGGTGTAACATGCTTTTCCGCCGTGGAAACGCATGTGGTCTTTGGTGTTTGGGGGCCCGTTGTGGGCCCCCAGGGTGTCAGGGGGTGGGGGTTGCACTTGCGGGGTACCTATGGTACTCCCCAGCATTTACATGCACAAAGCGGCAGGCACCGCGCGGTGCCTGCCGCTTTGTGCATGTAAATGTAAAACATGCGTTTTTAACCTTGCGGCGGGTGCTGCTTCAAGCAGCACCCGCCTCAAGGTTAAAGATACAGGATGTGACCGCCAGGGTGGCGGTCACATCCTAATTGCACCGGAGGGACCGCGGCTGCCCCTGCGGACGATCCCTCCACCTCGGGGGTGGCGGACGGACGCAGGTCCATCCGCCATCCTAATAGGCCCCTAAATTAGAGAATGTTAATAATCTCATTGTGTATGCACAAACAATTGCGGCCGTAAAATACACCTGTCCTTGCTCAACAATATTGGATGAAGTCGCTTTTTTACCCACAGTAATGAACACTGTCTAGTCTGAAATTAAACAAGAATCAGCAACGCAACGTTCCCTAATACAGGAATTAACACTTGTTGACCAGGAACATAATAAGTGATCAACAAATGCCCCCTTTCTTAACACAGAGTAATATTTCGGGTTCTGCTATCCTTTTTAAATGCAGCTGAAGTCCTGACACATACGAATCTAAACAAGCTGAGAAAGTCTCAATCCAAATGTGCAAGACATGTAGGGCCTCAATTACGAGGTTATGGCGCTGGGCAGTGCTGCAAGGAATCTTGCTGCGTTGCCTTGAGTCAAAAGAAAAGGGCAGGAATGTGCTGTATCTATGAGTTACAGCGCATTCCTGTCCTTTTCCCCTGTGCTGGTGCACAATGGGCTGCCATGTGCAAACGAGGCACCCTTGCGCCATGGTGCATGGGTGTCTGCGTTGTAGGGGTAATTGTTTTTGTGCAGGAAGGGAGACCTTCCTGCACAAAAACAATCACAAGAGGTGTTTTCCTCTTTCTATGTGTTCTGTAGAATGCAGCTTACATAGAAAGAAGAAAAACGAGGAGAAATAAGAATATTTCTCCCTTAGTGCCTACCTAATGCCACCCCTGTGGTGGCGTTAGAATCTGACGCATTCCCAAATTTGCGATTCCTCGTTATTCTGGGAATGCTTCAAATTCAATGGGGGTTGTGTGGGAACACCCATGGATTTCCCTTTCACTCAGTGTTCTGCATGAAAGGGGCACATAGTTACAAGGCCATTACAAAGCCATGTAAAGTGGCTTTGCGTGGCCTTGTTAATATGCTGTGGCACATTGTGCCATCAGACCACCAAAAAAGTGACGATCAGCGGCACAAAAGTGCTGCTAAGGGCCCAAAGGACTTTAAAAAAGTGAAAAGTCCTGATACTTATATACTCCACCCTTGAACCATTTGTCTGAGTCATCATCTAATACCCCAAGTAGGAAAGTGATATCCCCAGAGGGACCAGCAAGGAAGGGTTGTTCATCTGGCAAAGGGGCCCCAACAACGCAGAACGGCCAACCTGGGTCTTGTGAAATGATCTGCAAGCACTCTAGGACAAGGTTGCACCCCAGTGCTGACTGCTCCATACGGATGCCTGGAAACGAAGATTAGCCAGGAATGAGCAGGCGACGTCGGTTGGCGAAAGCGATGAATCCTGTCTCCAAATGTTGTGAAATGAAGAGCCTCTTGACGCAGGTAAGTGAGAAGGTGAGAATGAGGCTTTATTCACCAAGTGCTTGGCCCACGATGTGACACATGTAGGCAGCACGGATCCAAACAGCAACTGCGTGTTGCTCTCAGAATCCTCACACTCTGTTAGTTAAACATGCAAGTCAAAATTTGTACCTATTGCATCAATAAATGCCTAACAATGCTAACTATATGACATTTACATCTACATCACAACAATGGACTTCAAACAGACCACACTTTACCTAGAGTCCCAATTGAAGATGACCAGAAACCCAGTAAAATATGTGCTACACTGTTGTCTTAATGCGAATGGAAGATAATGCTTAAAGGAAAAAAACAAGGATTGTAAATACTTACATCAGCCTCAGCATCAAAAATGATATCCGCTATTTAAAAAATGTGTTGATGCAGAAAAACATATCTCAGAGTCGCAGTCTGACGAGGATCCATCACCAGCATCCGACCCATTGAAAAAGAAGTGCGAGGAACCTAGTTTCTTAAGAAACAATTAGAAATCGTAAAGAGAAACAATCCTGAGCCAATAGCTCACACACATGACCAAGAGACTATGTAATTTCTGTTCACAAATAAAATCAAAAGTAAAGAAAGCAACATGGACCAATATGTACAATCGATCTCCCCGACGAGGTCCAACAAGTATTTGAAAGCCCAAGTTGCACCCATCGCTAAAAACAAAGGCAAAGTAGGAATTACAGACCAACATGTCAAGTTTTTGAGGATTCAAAGACCACAACACAAACAAAAGCATTTTGGAAAACATAGACGTGGAGCCTAAGTCCACTATGGCCTCCTCTGACTGGATAAGCAAGGCTAGTGAGAGATTGCCGCTACATTATGCTGGAACAGAACAACATTTCTACCAATTGATGCTACCTTAATAAAGCTTCAATCAGCAGATCATTGCTGTCAATCAAAGCTCAGAAGCTCAGGAGAATACATTGACTTATCCACAAGCACAACATTAGCTCCAGGTTCTCAAATGACAAGCATTACCAGATACGTGATCATTGCGCTGCCAGACACAGCAGGCGGTACATTCCAGCTGACCTGAGGCCACTGAATAGCTCTGGAATTTCAGAATGCTGCTCTAAAACTATTATCTTCCAGGCTTTTATGGATCCCAGAATACACACCAGGGGTAGCCATAATGCAACCCTTAATTGCAGCAACATTTTAAAACGAAAGAAAGAAAATCTGGAGCTTTTCCCAGATTAAGTCATCTGAAATTCAATCAGTAGAATTCATGCCACTGCAGGGCATCCAACACACCTAGCTGACACGTGTTACCTTTGCCTCACATTCTCTAACACTTGATAAGTGCTAGCTTCAATTTGGGACCAGATAGAGATATGTAGTTTACACTCAAATGAATTGCAATGTAAAATCCTCTTTAGTGGTAAAGTCAGATTTTAAATTACTATTATGAAAATGTCACTTTTTTAAAGTTGGCATTTTTCATCCTAACTGACCTATGCCTATCCGTGGTCAAACAACTGTGAATGGCTCTCCTGCTGTGGGTTTTGTATTGCTTCCAGCCAAAAGAGGTGTGAGGGGAGATGTTCTCCATGACAGGATGGCTGCGGAGGGGTTGTGCCCTGCCCTGATTACACTCAAAGGACCTTGCCTGCAGCACACACAAAGGAACCTGACACCAGTCCTGCCCTTGCCTATTTCACTGTGGAGTGTTTGGAGTCAAACCCAGGAGAAGGTGAAGAACTGACCAGAACCAGTTTTGGGGGTAGGCCTGGGAATTCATCACACAAAGGCAGACACCAGGTATAAAAGTAGGACCTTCAGAACCTCTCATGAGAAAACTCCTGGACCTGTGGAAGATTCAGAAGAAAAATTGTCAGAAGGAAGATTGGTCCTGCTTGCCTTCAACCTAGGCTACCCACAGGGACTTCAAGAGTCAGATGGCTGACCACCTCTTTGAGCTACAGGGACACAACAAGCTTCCTGGGGCCTACCTGTAACTGCCCAGCTGATCAGCACCGACTGGACCAGTCTGAAGCTACCTGAGCCCTTCTGCTGGCCTCGGCTGGAGTGAGTCCTACCCCAAGAGGTGCTCCCAGGTCCTGTACACTTGGCTGGCATCAGTGTGAACGTATCCTGGAGAAAAGGTGAACATAAAGAAGTTTTGGACTCCTTATGATTGTATAGTGTCCACCTTGTGCTAAGAATTGACCATCCAGGACAACCACCAAAGCGAAGCTTAATCGGGACCTGCTCTTCACACCAACAGCAATCATCCATGATGTGAAACTCTAGTAAGATCTGCTCATCACAGTCACAGCGACAACCTGTGTCAACCGTCACTGCAAATCTGCAGAAACAGAATTGTTCCCTGTGCTAAAATAGTGACCGTCCGCGATGCATAACCGGCTCTTCGTGCTGACAGCCTCCTCCTCGCGGCCCCCACCAACATAAGTGGCACCCATTGCACAGGACTTGAGAAGGTAACTCTTCTGAGGGATTAACCTGGTCTCTCTATCCAAATTGTACTCTATTTCGGTAGGCATGTGACTTTCCCCAGGTCCCACACAACCAGATTACCGTGATTGGAGCTTTATGGTTCTTGGGGCTATTGTCAACTAAAACCTGAAAAAAATATGTCTCTGGTTCTACGGATTGGATTTATGTCATTTTGGTGTCATTTTATTTATTAAAATGTACTCTATTTTTCTAAATTGGTTTGGGATTTTTCTTGTGTTGTGTTTCCACTTTTTTACTGTTTGTGTGCTGCATAAATATTTTACACATTCCTTCAAAGTTAAGCCTGACTGCTTTCCCGTCAAACTACCAGAGGGTTAAGCATAGGTTAATTTAGTGACTTTTTTGGTTAACCCTAACAAGGATTGTGTTTATTAGTTGAGTGGGGCTTCCACCCCTCTCAACTAATAACACAATTTCTCACAGTTAGCAATTAACACCCAGTTCAGGTATTTTAGGGCTCAAGCAGATCCGATGGAGGGAGATCATGTAAGACGGAGGGGGAAAACATTTTTGAGGTACTAATAAAATTAGCACCCTTTGATGGATCTGCACAAGATTTGTTAGGGACTTAGTTTGTTTAGCCTACTCTTGGTTTTGTAAGTTTCATGCAAATCTCAAAAAGAAGGGCATATTGCAAAGTGGTGCCAAAAACGTTTTCTCCTGCTAACTAATTTAGCACTGTCTGGTGATTTCATTCCAACATCTGGCAGACATTTAACAGGCTTAAGCGAAGTTCATTATAGAAGGATGGAAAGATACAGGGAACAATACAGTTTCAGTCACTAACTAATAACTTTGGTGCTGTTAAATGAAGCTGCATGAAATATCGCAGCTAGTAACTTAAGCTCAATACAGGGCCAGACCGATCTTGTGACCAAACCTCACATTACATGGCTGAAGGGAGCGAACAGAGGGCCTGGCTGAAGCTGGTCCACAAAGCAGAATGCCTGAATAGATGAGCGTCCGACGGACACCATAGCAGAATGGAACCACCCTACCATAGGTCTTCGGTTCCACCTGGTGTATTTGGATGTAACTGCCCTATGGGCGGTCGGAAACATCCATTTTACAATTGCAGCTTGTGCAGCGAGCGGAAAAAGGCCACACCACAAGCTACAATTGTAAAATGGATGTTTGCAAACATCCCTGCACTGGGTGGCAGGCACCATGAGGTGCCTGCCACATGGTGCAGGGGTGTTTAGGGGGGCATCATAGATATCTCCAGACTCCATAGCAGTGGTCCAGGGGGGAAGTGGGCCCTGGTTGGGGCACCCAAAGTCACTTTCTGCCTGTCATTTCATGGCGGGCGACGGCCATGAAAGTGCATGTGGAAAGCCACATCGTAGTCCCGATTGGATTACCATTACGCACGCTGCCCCGATGGGCTCTTTGAGCTCGTCAGAAGCGGAGCGGAATCCCCCACAGGTTCCCCTAGGACCGCATGTTTTGTAATATGTTGGTCGGAGGGAAACCATTGCTGTCAGACAGAAAGCCTACTACTAGCTGTCGGTTGGCTTTCCGCCCGACATTGAAATCAGGCCCTATAATTACACCCTGCAGTAAGGACCCTTACTTTTAACATCCCTGGAGATGCTCTACATTTCTTTCCTATCCATCATAACAGACAACATCAAGGAATGGTACTCTTGTTCAGCTCAAGGATTTTAAGAAATAGGCAGTGAACCTGCTAAGCAAGATCTGGAACTAATAATTACATTATGATATTCTTGTGTATCAAAGCAGTCAGATGCAGTTACTTCCAAGGGGCGTTAATTTCTGCAAGCTAAGCATGGAGAAAGGCATACGTCCTCTCCCTCTTCCGTCGTCAGTAGATGGGCTCTGATTAAGTTTTCTGCTACAGCACAAGTTGTGTAAAGAGTAGAATTGTAAACAGGACCTCATTTTAACACACTGGGAAAGCGTGATTGAGTCAGCCAGCCTGCATCCTATTTTTCACTTGGTGATTCTTTAAATCATGTCCATATTTTGCCTTCCAAATAACGCTTCAACATACCTGAGACCCCCGCCCCCTCCATCTAAAGGTGCAGGAAGTCTCACTATCAATGCTTCCAAATTAGGTGAACAAAAAATAAACTTGTGGTACATATATGTGCTATATGACTGAAACTAGCAGTAAAATACATCTTTGCATGTAGACCAGTGGCATAGCTAGACTAGTTGCCACCTGAGGCCTTGTGCAAGAGCGGGTGGTGCTGGCGATGCCGAAGGTAAGAGCGGGGGGAGGGAGCCCACTTCCCCCAAAACTCGTGCCGCCCCCCCCCCCCCTTGCTACGCCACTGGTGTAGACCGCAACATTCCATTCAGCTGACAATTATGAATGTTCCTGTTAAAAATAATTGGGTACAGCTATGCTCAAACACATGATTTTATTGTTTCACTTGATGATGTGCTCTGATTGTGGATTTTTGAATATCAAAATACTGCATGCATCCTTAGACATGAACCAAAGTGTGCAACCCAATAATGACAACTCAAAGGCACTTGAAAGGTTACAGTAAAATATTTAGTGCTTTTTCATGCTACCTGAAAATATATTATTCAGTTTGAAATACAATAGTATCAAATGGTCATTCAGAGTAATTTAAAAACGCTAGCAAAAAAGACAGTTTCTGTTACATGCACTGGCAAATCACTGTAAATGACATTAGAGAACTGAGAGTATTTGCATACATTAGTAGTTTGAGTGAAAAAAATATATAATTTACTGCTGAAGAAGAGAGCCTACGGCACATAGTAAATCACTGAGGCGTTGAAATCAGCATCGCTGCAGTACGCTCCGTGTGTGAAGACGTTGCTACTGAACCTTACATTTTAGAGGACAGATAAATTAAATTGTAATCTATATTCTGCAAAAGTTCACTATTTTGTAAAACTTACTTCAGTTAAAAAAAAGATAAATGCATAATACAATTAAAAAAACGTAACCCTGCTAGGTCGTGTGTTCAATTGATATCTGGAGTGCAACACAACACATTGATGGTCACAGAAGGACAAATGGCAGTCTCTTAATATCCGCTGAGTCAGGCTGTTAAGATTCTAAAAGGGTATGCCACCGACAGATCTGTTGACCCCGTGAATCTTTCATTTCCAGCCAGTGGCTTTGTTCTTCTTCTCCACTGCTGTTCTGGCCAAGCGAAAGCCAGCCAATCATTTCTTTCCGCTTAATGCTACGTCTGTTGTAAATTGAAATCATGAGCGTGACATCAGAAAGCTGGAACAGGGCAACCTGGAAGATAAAGGTCTCCTTGTAGACAGGGTTTGGTTGTCCTCGTCGAATCGATGTCTTACAGCGAGACATTTCTGCACCGACAGAGTTGAGGAGACAAAGTTTGCCGTATGTATCTGGAGGAAAAGACAGGGTAGACAGATTACTGCAATGAAGCCATTCCATTACAGACAAGTTCAAACTGGATCTATTCATTAATTTGTTTATATGTTTTCATATACCGAAGTGTGGACCCTCAGGGTTGGGTACCAATGCATTTCACATATAGGAGCATGAATATTTTATTAGATTTCACATTTTAACAGCAGAGAAAATATTTATTGCAAACAAAAGTTTGTTAGGTCTCATTAAGATACATGATTCAGCAAGTTAGGCTTGTGGAAGCCTGATGCTAAATACAAATAAGGTTAGCATGGCCTTTCTAAATCAGCCTGTAGTCAGGAGGTCATTCCTTTGTCTAGTTTCCAACATTGTGATGGAAGTTTGAAGACCTGACAGCCTTAGGGTGGTCTTCCCCCAAACCTTTTGCCTTCCTCCTCAATTTTTGCCATCCTTGTTTTCGCTGACCTCAGGACTCTGCACACTTTACCACTGCTAACCAGTAGTAAAGATCATGAGCTCACTTATCAAAACATGGTAATATTGGCTCACCCCAACTGCCATATTTAATTTACTTATAAGCCCCTGGTAAAGTGGTACTAAATGTACACTGGGTCTGTAAATTAAATGCTACTAGTGGGCCTGCAGCACTGATTGTGCCACCCAATTAAATAGCCCTTTAAATATGTCTCTCCCAGGCCTGCCACTGCAGCCTGTATGTGCAGTTAAAATAAACCAAGAAATAGCAATACTCAATAAAGGGGCTGCGTATATACCAACATATCATATCAATATACTGGAGACAGAGATCGCTTTGTTTACATTCATGCGTAAATAACACTTAAGGCTGTTTTTCCAGAACATACCAGAATCGTCCAGGACTTTGGGCATACCGGAATATAAGGAATTTGAGCCAAAAATTACATTCATGGCTCCTACATCCCACATATAAGTGGAGGCTTTTTAAACTCTTCTCAAAAACGACTTGAACAAATCAACTTTTCAGCAGCATGCAAGAAGAACTTGACTAGACAAGAATTTAAAAGAGCTTTGAGAAATAACACTGAGTTAATTTTTCAACCGGCAGATAAAGTTGGTACACTTGTTGTCATCGATCGCACATATTACGACAATAAAGTTATTGCACATGTAATGGATGAAGAGACTTATTTGTTTCTTGACAAGGATCCCACTAATGAATTCATGGATACATTATCGATCACATTGAGTACAGTTTTAGAACAGGGTTGGGTTTCAGAAAGCACCATGAGATTTTTGAGGACCAAGTACTCCAAAAGACCACGGACATACATGCTGCCCAAAATTCATAAGAATCAGGAAGATCCTCTATTTAGATCCACTGTATTAGGGTGTGGCTTGCTACACGGACCTATGGGGCAATACTTGGGTTACTTCCTACAACCTGTGGTGCAGTCTTGGATTTCATTTATTCATGATACTACTGATTTCCGAACTAAACTTGATTCAATCTAAATCCTAGATGGTACTACTCATCTATTAAGCACAATTGATGTCACTTCTCTCTATACATCCATTTTACATTCTGAAGAACTAGAAGAAGTAGAATGGATACTTTTACAACATGAAGGAATTAGAGCCAACAAAATCTTTTTGTTGAAACTGCTACACTTATGTTTGTTTCACAGTTATTTTACCTGGCAAGACAAGTTATTTTTACAGTGCACTGGCACTTCCATGGGTTTTGCTGGGGCACCTGCTTATGCCAATGTCTTCATGGCTTTATTCGAAAATAAGTACATTTTTGATAACACACAGTGGTCTGAACACTTAGTGCCCGATTCTGATGCAGTTAGGAAAGCATTCCCACTTAGGGCCCGATTCTGATGCGGTTAGGAAGGCCTCCTAACAGCATTTGCTCCTTCCAAATCGGATCGGGAACGTGTCTTCCCAACCGAGGGCCCAAATATGATGCGGTTAGGAACATATGCTTGCATTGAAGTCAATGGGGTCCAACGTAATTGTATTGGAAGCATCTGGATGCATCGTACTCCATCGGTCGGACTCTCCCGATCCGAGTGGGTCGGAAACCATTTCCAAACTGATTCAGTCAGGAAGCTTTCCAACCCACATCAGAATCGGGCCCTTAGTGTTATAACTTTGTTACATTGACGATATATTTCTAATCTGGAAAGGTAATCAGAATGAGGGGGAAGAAGACAATTCTATCCTCAATACTCGCAATTCGTGGATACAATTCATACATGAAATCTGTGAAAATATGATCAAATTTTTAGATGTGCACATTGAACTCACCGATACAAAAGGAGATGATGGACGGAGCGTTTGAGCAAATCAAACCCTCACCCCCAGTCAACTGATCTGGGTTTAATCCATCACCATTCTTTAGCTCACTCAGCCACCCCAGTACCACTTTGCTCGCCATAAGTTGGCAGGGAATGCTCAGACGTGAGTCCCTTGCTCACTTTGCCACTGGATTCAAGCAAGCCGGGCTGAAGACGGCTGAAATGCCAGAAACCGGTCCTCGAAAGCTTGTTTCCGGTCCAGGGAAGGCATGGCTTGGCAATTCGGGATGGACTGTTCCCATGAGGCACAGGGTCAGACTGATTTGCATATGGCCATGTCTGAACTGGGGTGGCAGAGTGGGCTAAAGAACGGTGATGGATTAAACCCAGATCTGTTGACTCGGTGTGAGTCTTTGATTGGTTCAGATGCTCCGTCCATCACCACTCCCTTTTGTACTACTTTGTTCGCCATAAGTTGGCAGGGTATGCTCAGACGTGAATCCCTTGCTCACTTTGCCACTGGATTAAAGCAAGCCGGGCTGAAGACAGCTGAAATGCCAGAAACCGGTCCTCGGAAGCTTGTTTCCGGTCCAGGGAAGACATGGCTTGGCAGTTCGGGCTGGACTGTTCCCATGATGCACAGGGTCAGACTGATTTGCATATGGCCATGTCTGAACTGGGGTGGCAGAGTGGGCTAAAGAACGGTGATGGAATAAACCCAGATCTGTTGACTGGGTGTGAGTGTTTGATTGGTTCAGATGCTCCGTCCATCACCACCCCCTTTTGTACCACTTTGTTCGCCATAAGTTGGCAGGGTATGCTCAGACGTGAGTCCCTTGCTCACTTTGCCACTGGATTCAAGCAAGCCGGGCTAAAGACGGCTGAAATGCCAGAAACCAGTCCTCGGAAGCTTGTTTCCGGTCCAGGGAAGACGTGGCTTGGCAGTTCGGGCTGGACTGTTCCCATGAGGCACAGGGTCAGACTGATTTGCATATGGCCATGTCTGAACTGGGGTGGGAGAGTGGGCTAAAGAATGGTGATGGATTAAACCCAGATCTGTTGACTGGGTGTGAGTGTTTGATTGGTTCAGATGCACCGTCCATCACCACCCCCTTTTGTACCACATTGAACTCACAGCAACTGGACTGACAACTAGTGTCTTTCCCAAAAACGACAGACAGAAACAAAACACGTAGATACAATAGTTTTCATCCACCTTCTCTCAAAAATCATCTACCAGTTTCACAATTTATGCACATTAAAGGCATTACATCTGACCAACAGACATACGAGACTACAAGCCAGCATTTCGTACCAATTACATACAATGTGGTTATCCTGACAGCATACCTAACACAGCCATTTGTCAGACACCATTTCATGGGAAACATTATTACGATCAGTTAACACAAATTTTAGGAGAAGAGAGGTATTTGTTCTTAATGTTCCACAAAAACCTTTGACATCAAATGCATGGTTTTAAAACAATGGGAGCTGTTACAGATGGAACCTGACTTCAATGATTTATTCTTGGAAATACCTTTGTTTGCATATACACGGTCATGCAATTTCAGGGAATTACTATCTACTCCTCCTAATGCACAAACACAGGAACACAAAGGAAATGAACAAATGTCACAATTGCATCTATTGTGTAGATGTCATCACCGGAAAGGTTTTTTTGCATCCTTGCACAGGTAAATTGATCAAACTTAGACACACAGAGGATTGCAATGCAGAGGAGGTGATTTATTGTTTTAAATGTCCTTGTGGGTTAATTTATGTAGGCAAAACAGAAAGAAAATTCAAGGTCAGAATCACTGAACAAAAGAGCATGATCAGAACACACAATCAGAATTCTCACTTGGTAGTCTATTTGCTTGATTCTTCACACACTATCTCACAGCTACGCTTTACAGTTCTAGAACGTATTCAGACCATTAAGCACATAGACACGAATCAGAAGTTACTACAAAGGGAAACGTTTTGGATCTTGTATTTGGATATTCTAGTACCTAAATGGAATGAATGACAAAATGGAAATGGCATGTTTCTTAGAACAAAATAGGTGATGTAAGAGAAGTAATGTGAGCATATCACATAGATCAATGTTTCTTGTGTAGTTGATCCCAGATGATTATGTTGATTGGTGTCAGGTTTTTTCTAACATGATGTATTTCAGTTGCTCAATGTTTCTTGGCTGATTAGCATGTATTTTACTACAAATTAATTTTCACCATGCATGAGTAAACCAATATGTAATACGACAATATTCTCTTATGCAATGAGAGACTATATGATAAGTATTGATGTTTTGACAGTATTAAGTTAATGATGTATAATCGTTGAATTTACAGATATTTCACCACACTGGAAGTTTTCACTACTGTGTGCTGGTGACTTATCCATTATGTAAAAACAGAGGATCGCTTTTGAACAGCTTAGTCACACCTCAACAGGGGCATAACTTTGTGATATTCAACAACAATTGCATAAATATTGCAGCGAGGCACACGTATGTTAACAGATTTTTATTTTTATTAGGTTTGTTAGTTTAGTTGGTAAAAGAAACAACATTGATTCTGGATTATTCTATATTTTTTTATTCCATTCAATATTTTTTGGTTCGTACCACTAACCACTAACCCAGTATTAACTATGGCGGAATAACATCGCTATGGTTTGTTTACATCATTTCCTGTTTATTTGGGATGAATAACGTGCATGCATAGGAAGCATTAACCCAGACGGCACTGGATGCCATTACGATGCGGGTATAACAAAAGGCTGTGTACATACACGCGGTAAGACTAACATCTTTTATAACCTCGTTTTTTTCGAGTGGTATTTAGATTGGGTCAGAATTTTATATTTCGGTAATCTTGTTTATCCGGTTTTAGCTGATTGGCAGACCGTCTAGAAAGTTCACAGGTCTCGGTTAAAGTCTTGTAACCGACCAAAAAGGCGATAGAATTAAGAGCAAGAACATAGTATTGAGGTAGTGAAATCAACTCATTTTAGCTTTTTTTGGTGTTTAAAATTTGCTATGCAGGTACAATTCAGCTAAACACTTGTTATGATGTTAAGCCTCACAGCGTTTTCAGTGCGGTGGACCCAGTTGCTCTTAACAGTGATCAGGGTTGTGCGCAGAATATTGGTTTCAGAATTAAACATTAGTAAGAATTTTTGTTATCTTCCAGAGTATGATGCACAACACTTGAAGTTTTATTTATGCGTACACATCGAATTTTTGCATTCATGGCCTCTCGGGGATCGGGTTAGTAAATATATGTTGCACTGCTGGTCAGCAATAATTTTTTACTTTTTCACTCTATTTTTTCATTATACTTTTTTCACTTTGCATGTATTATGCCGTGTCAGTGTTCGTGGATGCATGTTGGATATACAAGTGGTTCACCACCTTCTGTTTTCAACTTATAATATTTTATTTTTGTGTAACAGATAGAGAATGATCTTATGTCTAAAATATATGTGGCTGGTTGTATTTATTATTTTTACAGTGTCCCCTGAATAAGGGTGCAAGACACCCAAAATGCATTGGGATTGATATGAAAGAAGACGAGAAAATTAACATCTGTTCAGGAATCCAACCTTTGTTATCTGAGTTCATTACACGGAATATAATATAAACTAAGTTGGTTTCCCCCAAAAACTTGTTACTAGAAGTTTTTTGAGTATTTAGTTGCTCATTTTGAATATCTTGTTTATATTAAATAGCTTGTATGACTTTGGCCTACAGACCCTATTTGTTTGAGCATTCTGTGTCTAGGCAGCTTCGGCTGCCTGGTTCGTAGAGACTATATTCACAAAGACAGGCAGGCACACATAAAAACTGAAGAAATTAACACAAATAATTTGCACAAATCTATTTAGGTTTCTAAATGATCAAGTGCATGATTTCATAGTTTCAGCAAAATAAACCTGTTGCCATGCCCAAACATTCCTGATTTTTAATACATATATTTCACCCCTAGGATAGGCGCTAGACATCCCATGGTGTAGGTTGGAGTGTAAAAAGATGGACATGTACCTTTAAATTGCACATGTACTGGTAGTGATAAACTCCTAAATTAGTTTTTCACTTCTGCAAGGTCTGCCTCTACCATAGGATAACATTGGGGTTACCCTATTAAATGTAATAAGCTGTATGTTCAAAATGGGAACAGTTAACCAGTTCATTTTTGGTGTCTTTGGATTTGTTATGAAAAATATTATCTTATGATAAAGTCGAATTTTAAATTACAGTTTTGAAAATACCACTTTTAGAAAGTTGGCATTTTCCTGAATAATCCATTTGGTGCATGCATCCTGTCTCTGGTTCATAACACTGGATGTAGCTGACAGTTGGGCTTTGTTTAGTCCTCATTGACAGCCACACCAAATAAAGAGCTTAGGTGTGCCTGGATGGGCCATCACTGGTAGGGTGGGGGCGGAGCTGGGCACAGTCCTATTTACACTTGAAGAGGCTGTATCCTGCCTCCACACAAAGGGCTCCATACCCCTGTAATTAGTCTGGAACCAGGACAGGTAAGACAGGAAACCTGAGGACTTCAAAGGGAAACCTCTAGAAGCATCTTCCACTTCAAAGAAAGGCCCAGGTATAAATACTGGACCTCAGATCCCAACTCTCCAGTACACTTCTGGAGCTGTAGAAACTCTATTAGGAAGAAGAACTCCGATACTGCTACAAGGACTGCCCCTCTGCTGTACTGCTGCCCTGCTGGACTGCTGCCACACTGGACTGCTGCCCTCTTGCCTGAGTCAGGGAGATTTGGACCTGCACCAGAGCCCAGGACATCCAGATTGACCCCAAGTCAACTGGCCTCCTGTTCAGAGCCACAGGGACATAACAGGTACCCAACCACTTGAACCAGTACCCAGATTCAGCTGGAGCAGGCCCTTGAACCCCCAGTGGAGCCCCCTAGGTCTGGATGCTTAATTGAAGCTTTTGGGCTCTTCACGACTACAAACGGGCTCATCGGAGCCAAAACCTTGGTGCCCGCAGAGCGTGCCAACACAAAGTTCCATCAACCCAGCTCTTTGCTCTACAGCATTGACCACTCGTGGGAAACGCAACCACGAAGCTCTGGCCACCCGGTCACAATAAATACAGGATCTTTGTGCTACAGGGATGACCATCCTCAATGCCAGGACGGCTCTTCACGATACATTGATGCCCATCCTCGCCTCTTCCCTACGCCATGCGGCCACTTCCACTGTGAATGAGACTAGAAGCGCTGGACCGGAAGTACAGAGCCTGGACTGAGAAGGCAACTTTTCAGTGGGACTAATCTGGCTCCTGGATCAGACCCGCACTCCATCGCACTCAGCTCGAACTTGTGACTTTCTTCTTGTCTCGTCGCACAACCAGACAGTCGCAAGTGGAGCTTTAGGCTTTTTGGTGCTATTTTCACTTAACTCTTAAAAAATTGCATCTCTCCCGATATGCTGAATGGATTTTTGTCTTTTTGCTCTTGTTTCATATATTAAAATCTGCTCTCTTTGTCAGTCAGTCAAAACACTTTATTTGAATATTTAAAATCATAAAAGACAAAATTACAAACATTTCATATATATAAAATCACACTAATCACTATGCAATAAATACCCACAATTTCATTAAAAACAATAAAATCAGACAGGGTTATTAAGGATGGTCGTTTAGTTTTGCCCCGAACAGCTGCCACCAAAAAACTAGCAAAACAGAAAATGTCGCGAGTACTACTTAACATCTGTAAATAAGTGAGCGCGGGCCTAACTTGTGTAAAACCCGCTTCCCTTAAAATTGGTATTAGAAATTTTTTCCGAATGTCAGAGTAGAACTCGCAAAACATAATAAAGTGCAAAGTGTCCTGTGTTGAAAAATTATCACACTGACATGGATTACAATTTTCAGGTTTGCCCCAGGTAGGAAAAAAGCCTAAAGTAAAATGAATTAAATTAAATCTAAATCTTATCAAGAGCTGGCGATGAAAAGATCTAGTTACAATTTTTAAATACGGCTCAAGAGACGAGTAGTTAGCAACACATAATTAGCTTTTACGAAGGGTTTCTTCAACTCCTGCTCCCCACGATCCAGTGCTAACATATTTAAAAAATGTGTCTTTGTCCAGCTCACATCCTCCTTTTTGATGCAGTCTGGTGATGTGTAGATCTCGGGGCGCCCTAGTCTTGTAAACATTGATCTTACATACACAAGCCAGGGAACTCTATTTGCTTTATCCATAGCTACACAATCACCTAAGATCTGATGGTTCAATGTAATTTCTTGATTTAACCAGGTCTTTACCCAGCAAATCAACAGGGCAACTTTCAATACGTCCGTTACGTAACCCAGCCCTAATTCCGAATGTATTGTAAAAATTGGGGTAGACTGAGGTACTGAGAGAAGGGATCTTAAAAACCTATTTTCCGCAACTTGGATCCTATCCTGCGATGTATGGCCCCATATAGAGGCGCCGTATGTGGCTATAGCCAAACATTTAGATTTATAAACTTTCAACAGTGCCTCCATTGGTCTTACCCCCAGCCGTTTTGAAAATCCCATAAGTGCTGAGGTAGACCTGGCTACAGCGTTACTTTGTCTCTTTGTCTAACATCTTGGGGGACCCTTTTTGTGTGGTGTTTTTATTGTTTTATTGTTTGAAGTGTTGCACAAATACTTTAAACCTTGCTTCTATGTTAAGGCCGAGTGCTCTGTGCCAAGCTACCAGACAGTTAAGCACAGGTTAATTTGGTATTGCTTGAGACTTCACACTGACAAGGATTATGGACCCAATTACTTACAAGGCCGAAATGTATACATTAGTTGGGGGCGTTCTATTTTTTGGGGGCTTTGACGGAAAAACGATCACTTCATGATGGATCCTTTTCCACTAATATGTGAATAACAGTTAATCAATCCATCTCTGAGTTATTACAACAACAAACTCTAAAATGGGGTCATATTTATATACACACTTGTTACTTGATGTATTATATTCACATAGTGCACACACTTGAGCTCTATGGATTATTGAGATAACCATTTATTCAAATGACGGGGTCTTCTATTGTATGGCTTTTTTGTAAATACTTCAGTGTTTGCTTTTGATATTAGTCAGGCAACAAATCATTATTGGGGATTTGTGAAATCTATAAATCTTATAATTTAATTTCTTTCACTTATTTGTGTTTGAATAATACTGCATGTGAGCCATATTATTGTAAGTAATACCTGCAGTTTTGAAGGTTCTGGTTGGCTCTAGAGGTAGCTAGTTCTGACAGATTTAGTATCATTACAATTAGATTTAGTTGTTTTGGAAACTGCGGTCACTCCATTCAGATGCCCTATTGTTGGTTACATGCTTACGGCTGGAAATGACACACTGAATCAGCAGGAATCACTTGCTACTTGACTGACTAGTTACATTTAAAAAAGATCTGTCAATGACATCTACCCAACTCCTGCACCCTTCTGCACAGACATTTGTTTTTGTTGTCGACATTCATTTGGCACTCTGGTCTGGTATAGCTAACTTGATCAAATTTAGATACTGCCATCTTCTGCAGAAAAGGCAAACTTTTATTGTCACACAAAACATAGGATCCCTGGTTCTTGCTCCAGATCCCTCCATCTTGATACTAGCAATATTCTTAAGTCTAGACAAAAAATCCATGAACCCTCTTAGAGCTATACTCTTTCCATATTCCCTAGAGCTTCCATTTTAATTGGCCTCAGGAAATACAATCCATTAGCTTCTCATGATTGCTCAGAACACTGCCCATTCCACATTTAAAGCCATTCACCTCTGACAGGCCTCTTGTTTCCATGATAAATATCTAATATATATAGGATCAAATAAAGTCAGCAGCATTTTTTAAATAATCTCCTAATGAAGCAATAATTGCACGAGGTCTGTTCAATTCCAATAATTTAGAAAAGCGTGAACAGACGACATACACTATACAACTTCCTGCATCTCCTTCCAAATGGATCCATTATTTCCACTTACAGAAATCATTTATCATAACCTATTTGCCATCTACTGCCATAACACTGGAGGTTTTTTTTGCTACCTAGTTCTAATTATTACCCTAACCATAGGTGCATTTATTATGCTCCAGTGCCCTTGTGATGGGATCAATTCAAAATGATTCATTCCTATTACAAATTTGTTATTCAGCTTTTAGATCTGAAGAGATAAACCTACTGCTAAATGTGTGCATACTCTGGTTTAACATGTGAAGCAGGTACCCACATGATTACACAAATGACAAATGGAATACCACGTTCATAAGCCAAGTAAAGGAAAGAAAAGTACAAATTCAGTAGGACGGGGAAGTTGGCAAAAGTCAGTGTGCTTTCTTTCTGGTGTCCCTTTTGGAGAGTGTGTTCAGCACCATATTTTTCACTTTTGTAATAATGTAAAAGAGGCTTTGGTAAGGCTTTTGCTCATAATGTTTCAGTTTCACACCTTTCTTGCATTTATGAAACTCTTCACTCTTCCCTAACACAACTGATAATTCATGCAGTAACGTGTAATTTGAAATGTGATCGGGGTGCAAAATGATGTTAGCTAGTGTTGTATGAAAAAAATGCTGCTATTTTTATTAGTACGTTATGTCTTGTGAACCAACAATGCACAGACCACAGTTCTCTCCTCATAAAAATACCTGTTCTTCATTTTACTAGTACAGTTGTAATCTTACACAAGAAAACAAGTGTAGTAAGAAAATGACACCACTTCTTGATTGATGACATTTAAGTAGTGACATCACAGGGCCTCCTTTAATTGACTGCTGTCATTCAGCATGGGGAATGTCCCATGGCCTCTGTGAGCTCAGCCATGAGAGAATGGTCCTCAGATTACCATGGGAGGAGCCATACTTTTTTCAGTTCCACACAGTTCGTTTGGGCCATGCATTCTTGGGGCTCCCCTTTTCTGCTGCCGGTTTCCTACTATCAAAGAAGGCCTCTTGAAGGCCATTAGAATTGGGGCATGGGTGCCCCCTAACACCATATTAGGAGGTACGGGGATCTTTCTGGACCCTAGTCTCTCTAAAGACCTTCCTTGACAAAGCAGAAAAACTAGATGGGCAGGAGAAGCTGACACATTGTGCTAGACATGGCTGTACACCTGTCCCAGGCATGGCTGCTCATCTGTCCTTAAGGCCAGAGGTAGGGCGAGTGAGGACTGACGGTTCTCACAAGCAGAGGACATGCTGAGTTGGTGCAGAGGGGCTCTTAGCAAATCATTTAGGTGACTGCAAGGGATTTGCCATCCAAAGCATGTTTTGCTAGGGAGGGACTGAAAAAAACCTGGTTGCAAGAAAGTGGGCACTTGCAAGGAGTGCAGTTATGACTACTGACATCAGTAATACTAAAAACTGTTTGTCAAATCATACTCATTGCACAATCACAGATACTAAAACAGTGCCGGTTATTTATTAGAACTTTACCTTTCCAGTAATAGTAAAAATAAAATTATATTTATTGCTATTCATTCCCTCTGTGGCCTCGACCCTCACCCCAATAAAGACAGTTCAGCTGTCTTTGATACTTCTATACTGAATATAATTGACACGGATGGCTGACATTTGTATTCAACCATTAAACTTCCGGAGAAAAAAATCCACATTTGCCAGTATAGCGGACTCTACAAGAAAAGCGCTGCTAGGCAACCAACTTCAAAGCTCAAATTTTTTTCCATGTATGTTTTGTGTTGATCTTTTCTATTTCAGTTACAAATGCTCTTTGCACATTTAGAAACTGAGAACCACAAGGTGTGATCTTACACGTCTGGTGAGAAATCACTCATCGAATTCGCTGAAAATTGCGACAGGCTTAGACTGTTGTAAAAATAGAAACATACATTTAACTGTGAGCTGGC
Source organism: Lissotriton helveticus (assembly GCF_964261635.1). Taxonomy (NCBI): domain Eukaryota; kingdom Metazoa; phylum Chordata; class Amphibia; order Caudata; family Salamandridae; genus Lissotriton; species Lissotriton helveticus. The sequence continues at coordinate 493,810,204 of NC_136070.1, forward strand.
GCTGATTTGCGACACTCTCACTTCACTATGGCATAAAAAAACTGTGTCACATCACTATAATGTCAGCTTCAAAAAATATATTTGGTTCCTTAGAGTGTCTTTCATCCATAACAGATCATAAAACTCAGTGATCTGTACCACATCGTTATTTCCCTATTGATGTTTTCCTTTCTCTGACAAATATGGAACTAGTTAGAAATGGACAATATACCGCAAGTGCACTTTTCAGGAAAATATGAACAGTATGCCTGTAGGGAATCGGAGTGTTAAGCTATGGAGAAGAGAGGTCAAAGATATGATGTGAGCTGGGACTAAGCTCCCACATGGGCTGTCAATCTTGCAAGCCTTGCTCGGTCAAGAAATGGTTTAACCATAGAAAATGTGCGTGGTTTGTGTGTAGCAATTGGTCAAACAATAGAGTTATAATATTAAGAACTTAAAGGGCCAACTCAAGCCACCTAAAAGGAGAACAATTAAATAAAGCAAGTCTAGGAGAAAATTAAGGGAAAAATAGAGAACCTTTTGTAAACATGATGTTGTAAAAGTATCAAATATCAATAATAATGAAAAAGGCCACAACATTGTCCACATTACACCATATTCTGGATATCAGCTTTAAATACAGTTTGAACTCATATCAACAGTTTGAGCCCCAGAGCGATCATGGACTGAAAAGTGTTGAGTTGAACCACTGGAGCAGTTCAGGGCCCGCTGGCTCAAAGGCTGAAAGACACAGGTTGAACACTGGAGTTCTTGTTCAAACTGAACGGCCAGTCTAAAAGTGTCAGTTTGGCACTAAACTAACAAACAAAGGTGATGTCAAGGTTGCTGAGTTCCCAGCTAGAACTGTAGTGACACTTGGGTGAGTGTAGTGCTAGAGGCACTTTTGTGGTCTGTCACCCTGCGATGACATTTGACTATCATTATTTTAATTGACTTTAGTGTGTTATTTTATCTTAGCCTGAATGTAGGACGGTCCTGCATCAGCCTGTTTCTTTTAAAAGTTTCTTTCTTGTATCTTGCAGTCTTTCAGCGGGAGCTGTCATGGAGTAGGATAGCCTTGCTAAGAACAGAAGGTGTGGGATGTGCATTTGAAAGTGTGAGAAGGAGAGAGAGTTGTGGAATGTCCTTTTTGGTCTCGAAGTGCAGTGTTGTGGGCAGTGATGCACACATGTGCTCGGTGTTGTACATTGAGGGATAAAGTATGTGATGGTATGGACATTGAGAGATGAAGTATGTCAGTCAGTCAGTCAACAAAGCTTTATTTCGATGAAGTATGTGAATGTATAAGCAGTTGTGCACAATTGTGCATTGTGTTGTACATTGATGAGAATTATGAAGTTCTTACTATTGGCTTTGACATGGTCTCATGTCATCTTGTTTTCTGACTCTGCCTTGCCTTCAGCTGTTCTGCGTGCACAGCAGCGCTTGCAAGTTGTTTGGGTTAATCACGTTCAAGGATTGTTTTTGTGAGAGATTGTTTCATGTACCCATAAGGGTTTTGTGAGCTTCGTCAAGATAAAGGCTGGAACATGCGAGATTTGGGGAAGGGGACGTGGGAGCTCCTTCCTGCCATGGGAATGCTTGCTTGGAAGCTGGCCAGTTATGGTAAGATTCCTCTGGCGTGGGTGTAGGTCTCTCCCGAACCTTCTAGTGTGTTTTGAGATTATAAAGCTGAGGGTTGTTGACTTAGAAACCGGGAGTTTGGAATCCGAACGGGGATGGACACGTCTACCTCGGAGCGTGGAACCCTGGTTGCTGAGGCTCTCAACCACAGCTGTTTATCTTCCCCAGTCAGGAGCGGGCTGAGATGCAGTGTTTGCACCAGGTGAAGTATTGAGTTTTGACTAGTGCCATTGTGATGCGTGGTTCCAGTGGCTGTGGTAATTTGAATTGTTGAGTTTTAGTTATTGCCATTATGATGTTTGGCCAGTGGCTTTGATCATTTGAGGCACTTTCTTTGTGATGTGTGAGTGAGTTGAGGTGTACATCCAAAGTAATCATTTGATGTATATATATATTTCTGATCTCTTGCAGGACGTCCAGTATATTTGCTTGAGTCTTATTACAGATTATTTTCTGCTTGTTTATTCATCAGGATTCGGCTGTTATATTTACCAAGTGTGTAATTATTGCTTGCATATAAACATATATATCTCTTTGTGTATTTCAATGTTCTGCATTTGGCATCTGGGAAAGCCTTTCTGTTAGAGAGCATTGTGTAAAATAAAACTCCAAGCCTTATTCAAAAAGAGAGTCCTTGCATTTTGTAAAATAAATCCATTTTCTAAAGGTGTTGTTTGTTTTGTGTTAAAGTCTTTTGTTTCGCCAAGTGTTGAGCCATCGTGCGGGAGCTGTATAATCTGAGAGGCGAAAGCAAGACAGTGAGGCGCTGTTGAACAACAAGTCAAACAAGCATCTGCATTGCAATATGTCTCACATTTACAGTAGTTTCAGCTATCGACAAGGCAGTATTAAAGAGGGACTAACAAACCTAATAACGAATCAGAAGCCAGCATTTACGAAGGACAATGACACAAGCCAATGACAGATATGGGAGGAGAGTGGGTGGGGCTCAAGTACATAGTCCAATACAGCAAGAATCACAGAGCAGCGCATGTGCTGCCTAGGCTCGAGCTAACAACTAAGAGAGGACGGAAGGCTGGTCAAAGCAGAATCGACCCCTTGTGCCGAAAACCTCCGTCCTGCCAACTATCACCCATCAGGGGTTAGTCTAAAACCTTTTTGGAATTCATGTCTGCATTACTGCACTAAAATGCATTAGTCACACATTATAGCACCCAAGGGATCACCAGGACAAAGGCGCCTAATGCCAGAACCCAACTTCATACCAAAACAAACCAGCCTACCAGTGAGCTAAAATTAGCTTGTTATTCTGGATGCTGCTGACATTTTTGTAACTCTCACTTACTAGTGTCTTAAAATAGTTTACAAAGCTGGACTGTGAAATCACTGTGTGCGACTGCCAATAGGTAGAGTTTAAGCCAGGATCCCAGCCTCTGAGTGTAAAGGGCCTGGACTACCTGTTATGGAGCAACACACAGCTGCCAGACAGACTGCAGCATATGGTAATTTGGGCCGTGACTTGCATTGTTGTTTCCGGCGGCAGGTTAGGTACCAAACCCCTCCCCAACTGGTGACTGCACACAGGCCAGAGATGATCATTTAGATTTTCCCAAAGTGAGGAGGCAGGCAATAGCTTTGTTATTTTATTGCCTTTTGCGCCTGCCCCAAAGCATGAGAGAGAGAAATCTGCCTGGCGTCTTTACTGCATCCCACACGTGACCCCTCTCTCTCACAGTGCTCACTGGAGTATCAAGCTGGCTAAGGAAGCAGGAAGCTGTTTGTTTTCTGGGCCTAATCCGGGTCTTTCTCTGCTTATGTTGTGTCCTGCCAGCCGACCTCTGCCTATTCAGCCCCAGGGTGCCTGTATACGAGACATTGTAAGACAATGCTCAGTGCTAACAGGAGCCCGACCGCTGATTGGAGGCCCTACATCAGGGGGGTGTCACCCTACTGCTCTCAGAGCAGTGGAAACATTTAAAATAAAATGATAATAACAACATTTATTATAATTTTATTTTTATTGCTATGAGGCTAGGTTAGGTGGGGCAGGGCTGGTGTCACAGGGAGGAGGAGTGGTTTGTGCACAAAAGTGCCATGACAGTTTGGTCGGCCGTCTTGTACCTGCCAAACAGTCATGGGCACTTAGCATGTTCTCTTTTGGGCTGTAATGCACAGACTGGGTGGAGAACATGCACAGGCTCCCACTCCCCGTCTGAGTGCCAAACCACGGCACTCAGACCAATCAAAAAGCTGCTGTCATGCTGGTGACAGCCTTGTTATGATTGTCTGAGTGGAGCCTGTGTCTTTCCTGCTTCCGGGATGAGAAGTGAGACGACATAAAAGAGATGGTGGTTGTGAAGAGGTAAGTATCTTTTTAATATTTCCCTTTTTTCAACTCCCCGCCTCGCTACCCCATTCCCTACCAGCCACCACTGCCCTACATGTGAAGTCAACAACTTCTCACCTGCTCCAATAACATGTATGGAGTGAGGGGTCTCATTGTCCGGTCCCTGAGAGACCAGATATTTAGAAGCGCTACCACCACAGTCCAGCCTGAGCCACTCACTGTCACCCGCAGCCCTGTGTAAACCAAAGTGGCTTCTCAGGTCAGCAAGGCAGTCCTGAGAGAGTCTGAATCTGCAGCGTGACAACATGGCACACCATCAGGCTGCAGTACTTTAAGTAGCAATTTACAGTAGCAAGAGGTAGTCGACCTCCCAAATAGTGCAGACAGGTGGCAGTGATGAGGGCTGAAAGCCCGAAACCAGTACTAGGATGCTTGATTCCTGACATGGCCTGGCTGTTCGGTCTGGACTGTTCCCATGAGGCACAGAGTCAAGACTGATTTGCATATGGCTATGTCTGAACTGGGGTGGCATGGTGATCAAAATAACGATGGATTAAACCCAGATCTGTGACTGGGGGTGAATGTTTGACAATGTTCAACATTCCGTCCATCAACTATTTGTGTTGCATTTTCACCCTAAGTGGGAAGGGTATGCCCAGACGTGGGTCCCGTGCTCACTGGAGTAAAGCTATCCTGGCTGCTGAGGGCAAAAGCCAGAAACCGGTCCTAGGATGCTTGATTCCTGTCCAGGGAAGACATGGCCTGGCAGGTCGGTCTGGACTGTTCCCATGAGGCACAGGGTCAAGACTGATTTGCATATTGCTATGTCTGAACTGGGGTGGCGTGGTGAGGAAAATAACAATGGATTAAACCCAGATCTGTGACTGGGGGTGAATGTTTGATAATGTTCAACATTCCGTCCATCATTGTTTTGTGTTGCATTTTCACCCTAAGTGGGAAAGGTATGCCCAGACGTGGGTCCTGTGCTCACTACGCCACTGGAGTCATGCTATCCTAGCTGATGAGTTTTGAAAGCCCGAAACCGGTCCTAGGATGCTTGATTCCTGTCCAGGGAAGACATGGCCTGGCAGTTCGGTCTGGACTGTTCCCATGAGGCACAGGGTCAAGACTTATTTGAATATGGCTATGTCTGAACTGGGGTTGGCGTAGTGAGCAAAATAACAATGGATTAAACCCAGATCTGTGACTGGGGTGAATGTTTGCCAATGTTCAACATTCCGTCCATCAACTTTTTGTGTTTCATTTTCAATATATTTCCCCCAGGTTTACTGGTTGATATCTTGCACCCAAAAGAAAAGAAAAGTGAGGTAGCATTTTTTATTTTATTGTACTTTAAAAAAAATACATATTATGAGTGTACATTAATTCTTAACATAATTTTTTACAACTAATTTATTATAAAGTATAATAAACTTTTCCTTTAATTGTCCCTATAATTTACCACGCAGAGATCTTCATTTTCACCCAATTGTGGAATCACTATATGGTAAAGTAAAGGGAAAAGTAAAACAGTTTACATAACTCAAACTAAATAGTAAAATCTTTTTATCTTAAATATTAATATAAATTAACTTTATATCATTATTTTCAATGTAGAAGAAAAAACATGCTACAGCACCTTAAACTTAATTTTGAATCAAGTGTTTATTTAAAATAAACATTTCAATTTAAACATAATTATTTTTTCTTAGTTTTATGTTAAATAAATTCATTCCCACCTAAAGGAAGAAATATTTTTTATATGCAATAATAATTATTAAAAGTGTGAATTAGGATTAATTATAAGTACTTTAAATATATTTAAATGAACATGAATGTTCAATTAATGCATCATTTCAAAAGCAGTTAACATATTTTATAATTAAACAAATATATGTTTTATTTTTAGATATTTTTTAACCTTAAATTATATTTATTTTTATTTTCAAATATTTTAAATAATTTAATTCAACATTATTATTAAGTCTTATTTGAGGTCCCTACCTCCATTATTTTCTATTGTAGGGTGTTGCGGGACCAGTGGTTGGCCATTTGCAGTGCTTAACTTACTCCGTCTTAGATCTGTAGTAATTTACTACTCTTTGGTTACCTTTTTGGCTGTAGGAAATTGAGGGGAACAGTTTGTGAAAAGAAATGGCCTTACTCTTTTATCTGTATGTGTATGTCCCTCCCGCAACTCCTCTGTAACCCTTTCCAAGCCCCTTCTTACTCCTCCCAAAACCCCTCATATTAAGTAATAATCATGCCCCTTTTTCCAGTCACTCTAGTGCTTTAATTTGGCAATTTCTCTCTGGTACTGAGTATCTGCACTTCTTTCATTTGAAAGGATAACTGATGCAATATTTTAAATGAGAGAGTAGCAGTGCTTCTCAGGAGCAAGCTGGTAGTCTAAATAGTGAGAACCTGCACTTCTGTATTTCCATGTAAAGCACTGTGGGTCTGATTCGCAAATTTTAAGTTAGACCACAAGTCTAACTTAGGCGAAAAGTCTAACTTAACTACTGTTCCGTATTCACAAAAGGTAAGTTACTACTAGTAGTTTTACTACTAGTAAACATACTAGTAGCAAAGTTACTAATAGTAAAATTACTAGTTGTAGAATTACTAGTAGTAGTTTACCTTTGTGAATACCAAAAGCTAGTAAAGTTAGACTTTTGGCCTAAGTTAGCCTTTTGATCCAATTTACCTTTGTGAATCGGGCCCTTAGACTTTCGGTCTATACTTAGACTTTGATTATAAAGTTGGACTTCAGGCATAAAGTTAGACATCAGATGTTAAGTTAGACTTTAGGTCTATGTTTATCTTTGGGAATCAGGCCCTGTGCCACTCACTGGTCCCAGCCACATTGGCTACTAAGGAGTAAACTTACACGTGTGAGGGTCTTCCCAGAGAAAAGATAGGAGTGGTGGAGGTAAAGATTTACCTTTTAGGATTGTGAATATCATTTTGTAGTACATTAGTAGAACTATTAAAGAACTACAAAATGCAGGGGCATATTAACAAGCTCCTTATCGCCGCGATATCGGCACTTTTCTGCCGATAACGCGGCGATATCTGCATTGCCCTATTATCAAGGCAAGGGTAAGTCAATTAACGTGGCTTAAAGCCACATTAATTGACTTAACTCTGCCTTGGTAATAGGGCTCCTTTCACGATAAACTCATTGTGAAAGGGGGCGTGCAGTGGGTGTTGCGGTGGCGGTTCCACCGCAACACCCATTCACTTCGACGCTGCCACCTATTATCAAGCTTGGCGATAATAGGTGGTAGCGCTGAATTTAAGAACAGTTCAGACCTGTTCTTAGGGTGGCGAAGCGAAGAGAAATGCTTCATTTCTCCTCATTTTTGCTTTTTCCCTGTGTGCTGCCTTGTGCAGCACACATGGAAAAAGCAAAATGCCAAGGTTTGTTTATGTACAGGAAGGTGTACCTTCTTGTACATAAACAAATCTCTTTTTAAAAATCCAATTTGTAACTTACATGTGTGCTGCATAAAGCAGCACACATGTAAGTTACAAAATGGCATTTAAGCTTTGTTTATGTGCAGGAAGGGACTCCTTCCCGTACATAAATTAACCTTCCCTGCCAGCGCAGTCGTTAAGTTGTAAAACTTATCGCCATCGCAGGGGGAAACGCTAGGCTGCACCATATCCTTGGTAATATGGTGCAGCCTAGCGTTTCCGAAGTGGCGAAGAGAGGCGTTAAGCCAAGGCGGCTAACACCTCTCTTCTCCACTTTGTTGCTAATATGCCACGCAGTTTGTAAACAGGCCCCATGGAATCTACTTCCCTATAGACTGACAAGTTCCTGAGTGAGTTCAATGTCAGAAAACTGTCACATTTTATTCAATTTCCTGAAAGAATAGTCAATTTTTGCAAGCTTTCTTGATTAGCTTATTATAACAAGGGAAGTCTGACGCCCACCAACATTCTCTATAGATTGCCTAGAAATTAGAAAATTAGAAAAAAGAAAATCATTTCCTATTCTACTTTGACTGGTAATGATGTTGAGAAATATTTTCAAATTAATATAGGGCATGTGGAACAAGAACCCTATAAAAAAACAGAAAAGAAATAATATTCTAAGGATAGCAATTTCCAGGTCGGTTTCCAGGATTTATGTTTGTTCATTTCAGAAACACAGCAAAGTATTGAGCAATTTAATTAAATTGTGAAAATGTCTTTTATACCTTGTATGTTAACATTGACCCTAGGTTGCACCACCATATAATTCTAAACGCCAAAAGTATATCTTTTTTGTGGGTGCACTACAAGACAATGGGGGTCATCATGTTTAAGCAACATAATTGTCACATTCAGAAAAAAGACCATGGCACAGGGATACAACCCCCTATCATGGATGGGCTTAAAGGTCTTCCAAAAATGTAAATATTTTAAAATGTTATCTACAGCCCAAATGTGTGTACCTGTGTCACTGATGTTCATAGTGCACAATAAAACACAATCTGAAAATCTATCCTTTCTCCAAATGCCACCCCAGGAAATGCTTTAATACTAGCGCAATGGTATTGTGGCGTTAGGCGCCAGAATTGTAATCAACTGTAATCAACTGAGCAGACTGATTTGAGACTTTTGCAGCTCATGAATTGTACCCCAAAACAGATAGCTAGGCCCATCCTGCCACAACCAGGATAATGACTTAAAGATGTAGTGATTAGTGAAAAGAGGAGTTTTTTAGTAACCCTTAACTGATTCAATTCTGTTTACAGTCATATGTATCTTTGTGAGTTTTTTTCTGTCCTGGAGCTTTGACATTATCGATGTCTTTGAGAATTATGATAATTGTCCCACACTGCAATGACCAGAACAACTGATATCCAGTGCACTGCTACTACAATCAGTTGCAATATCAGTTCTTCACTATGACAGAGACTATTCTGTTGAGTTTGGTCATTCTGATTAATAGGGTACTAGCTGAGCAAATGGGCAAAGACTGCATTTACACATGTGCCAAGACTAATAACACAATTTGAACTTCTTACTCTGCAGAGGGTGTTCCAGTATTTGACCTTTAGCAAGGGCATCTTACCAGGCTGAAAGAATGCAGACTGGATTTACCTGGATAACTGGATACTCATATTTGGCACATAGATGAAAAAGTGAAGCATGTTCCCATATGCAGGGCTGACCATGGCAAATATAGCACTTAGAAAAATAACTAAGAATCAGTTAGTTGTCTACATTCCTTTGCAATAACCATGCAAGCATTTGTATCTATATATCTAGGTAAGTTGTTTCTGATAACCTGGTGTCTAGTCAGATTACCCCACTTTATATCAGTTCCTCTCAGTTGCACCAGGCATTATTATTAAGACTAATCATTTTGGAAACAGTCAGTGCATTCAATGAGAGCACCCCACAGACCCTGCACAAATCCCCTTGCATGCAGCTGCGGTCATTCAATGCACCCGCCTGCAGTGGCATCTCTGAATACCTTTGTAAAGTGCGGCAATGCAAACAGGGACAGTGCACCATATCTATAATACGGGCCCTGGTCATTTCAAGCTTCAATTGTCCATGTAATTGTTTGGGGATTTCAGTAGCTTCAGATGCGTTATGCTCTTTCCAAAGTGAATTAACATCTGTTATTTCTAAATCAAAAAATATTTTTGATAAATGGTGATGTGCACATTCAATAAATGAATGAGAGTTTTGTAAAGTGTGGCTCTGTACCCAACAAGAGCGTCCTTTTGCTAGGGGACATTATGAGGCATGAATGTTCAGAGAATAACCAGGTTTTAATTGTTGTGCAAAAAAAGAAGACAACTGAGCCCAATGTGAATACGCAGAGACAATATGTTCCAATGTTCAGCTGCCAGGTAAGTGAAGGAACAGCAACCTTGAAGAATTCTCTTAATGATAGGGGCTTAGGGCGTAGGCAGTGATGTGAAGCTGAATGAAATGATGAGCTCATGCCTTGAAGAGCAATCTGGCATAAGCATGAAGCCTTAAAGATTAATCTTTTATCTAGGGGAAGACAATGAGTGGCAAGAGTGAATGGATAAGAGAGAGAGAGTGAGAGGGAATGCATAGTACTAGACTTGCAGGAGTATTCTGTATGGCTTGGGTTCTTTCCGGCAGATATTTGGAAAGTCATAAATATATGAAATTACATTAGTCAGGTTTTTAAACAATAATAATTTGGCCTACTATTTTTCGACACTTTAAAGGAAGCACATGGATGAGTTCGCGAAAACAAGTAGAATTGGTAACCCACTGGATAACGAGGGACTGAGAGAACAATTCTCTAGACTTGAGAGACTTAAAAGAAATGAAATGTGAAAATGGTGGAATGGGGCCACTCTAAAACAATACATTAAACTCAGAACAATTCCTAAGGGCCTAAGGTTACACATTTTCCCCACATATGACGACTTAGATGGGGACTTGCTAGCATCTTGGAAAAAGGAATTGACTTCGAATTCCATTAATCTAATGAATATCTTAATTGAAAAATCACAGGGAAAAGTCAAAAAACTAAAAACTGAGATAGAGGCATTGGAATTGGAGATAAAAAATCTGAACCTAACAGAGGCAACAGAAAAGATTGACAAAATCTTGAATTATATTATGATCAGCCATCAGACAGAGATAAAACAATGTGAGGTTAAGAAACTAAAAAGAGATGAGATAGATTATGGCACTGGGAGGGTTTTTACATTTGCCAAGAAATATGACCATCTCATACGGAAAGATATGTACACTAAAACATCAGACAACACATAAATAAACTCAAGCTTCTCCACACTCAATACTCCACAGACCAGTGAAAGTGAGTCAGAGAGTGGGCATGGAACAAAACAGGATAATCTTACCAGCAACCGTTTTTAAAGGGAAGTACAGAGGATAACAAGCATTTGCAATGCAATCGGTCTTGCCTATGGGACCTTATGTGTATTTAGCTATGCAGCACGTTAGCATCTACTGTTCTTTAACTTGGAGGGAAAGTAAGCACCAAACTGTGTGACACGCCAGGTATGGGAACACATGGAGATAAATATTGCCTTTCAGCGGGAAATGGTATAGTCCAACGCTCTGTTTTTAATATAAAATCAGGGCCTTCGGTGGTCATATCACTGAAAATACAAGATTTGAAAAAAATATTATTGTCTATGGGTGCTAGTGGAAGACAATTTGAATGGACTGAAATCTAGAGACAGCTAAAATGATTCTGGTATTTTACTGACCTCTACTGGTCGTTTTCTATCAAGACAGTTAAAAAGAGGCAGTTGAACAGATAAAAGCCCCTAAGCGGAAGCAGACAAGTCCTAGGGCTGATCTCAAAAGCCCACAAAGTACATACACATATAAGAATGTACTAAAGTATATACAAGAGGCCTTGAATGCTCGACCTAAAAAAGGGCAACGGAGAATAAACACTATACATGGACATTACAAGAAAATAAGGAGGGGAAGAGAGGGGGCAGCTCAGGAGGAAGGAAAGAGGGGAATGAAAACAGAATCTTGAAACAAAGGGAACTAGACGACATCACAGTGATCAACCTTATAAACATGTCACTCAGTACTGATTCAATTTCACTTCTACAAAAGGGAATGAGCTTCTGCCTGAATTATGTGCGGGATGTCTGTAAGATGAAAATAGATGTTTTTAAATACATTAGACATTTGAAGATAAAAAAGTTCTTTGCACTCAATCCCCAGGCAGTCAAAACAATTAATGAATCTCAAAAGGATTTATGTATGGAGTGGTTTATCAGTACAGGATATACACGACACCAGGACATTGATTTCAATAACTGACCATGAAGGGGATCATACCACAACGTGTAGAATTTTGGAGGATTTGAATATCCACATGGACCTGAATGTAAGTAGTGGGCTCAAAGAAAAATCAAAACGGGCACCTAACTTACCCATGGGGAACAATATTGACATCTTTCTCAAGTTGATCTTAAATAATCTAGATAAAGCTAATAAAACACGATGTGAAAAACCAGACAACCTCACTACGGGAGAACGCAATGCATTGAAAATATAAATGGAGGACAACAGTTTCACTATCCATGAAGCTGATAAAGGGGGCAACATAGTGGTAATGAACACTAGTGATAATAAACAGGATATACTGTCACAGCTGAACAACCAGATGTGCTATGCAAAGCTGAGGAACAACTCAATATGGGTACTAACACATAAGATCAATCAGTCTCTAAAGGAATGGCATGATTCATGTCTTTTAGATGATAGTGAATATATGTACTTGAAAGTCGACCGCTCCAGATACCCATGTATATACACCCTTCCGAAAATACATAAAAAGCTACCGTTTCCACCAGGCAGACCGATAATCTCCAGTTTAGGGGGACCAACTGAAAGGCTTTTAGAATATGTAGATATTTTTCTACAACTTCTTGTATCCAAGTTACGGTCAAACATAAAGGATACTAAACAAATCCTTAACCTACTGACGGACATAATGTGGGAATCCAACATAACTTTAGTAACCTTGGACGTAGTTGCTCTGTACATGAGTATTGAACATGACTTGGGGATCCAAGATTTAGAACACATACTGAATTCGAGATCTGCCATCTTATGGCCACACAAAAATGTGAGTAGAAATGACTAATATTGGGTAACAATGTTTTTTGTTTAAAAATGACTGGTATAAGAAAAAACAAGGAGTAGCTATGGGCTCTAGATTCTCTCCTTAATACGCAAATCTATTCATGTGGCGATTCGAAGAGGAATGGATATGGGGCATTAAAGGTACACAACCGAACGACTTTATACTATATTGGGGCAGATTCATAGATGATTGTCTTATGATTTGGACAGGGACATCCGAAAATCTACATGAATTCTGTAACCATCTAAACAATAACCAGAGCAACATCAAGTTCACCTACCAATATAGCACACAGAGAGTGGTAATCTTGGATGAAGTGGTATACATACATAATGACAGGATCCAAAGCAACTTGTATCGTAAACAAACAGCATGCAATGCTGTATTACATACCACAAGCGCACATCTGAAACATCAAATTCAGGCTATACCTTATGGGGAAATGGTGCGTGCAAGACACAACTGTAGTCACAATACAGATTTACATAACTGTGTAATGGATATGAACTACAGGTTTGATGGAGCAAGGTTTCACACGTAAAGTGACTTGCTCGTACTCAACCCTCTCGATAATAATATTAATGTACTAACTAACATGTTTTGTCTTATTAATATTGCATTACATGACATATTAGGCATCTAGAGGAAGCTTGCCAATGTGCTTTTGCTAACTATAATCCGCTTGCACTAAAATGGCTGCCGCTACGCGGGACTTTCTACTGCGCATGCGTCTGTCATGCCCACGTGACATGCTTGGTGGGAAAACTTTTGCTTCTGCACAATAGAACTAAGATGGCTGTTATGTGTCCTAATGTGCAAGAAGCATGCATCACTGCTTTGCTAAGCTGTTTGTTTTCGCTTAATATTTAATGCAATAGTATAAAAAAAAATAATGGGAATAGAGTAGAAAGAAGTGGTATACAGTGCATACATTAATTCTGTGTTTCTAAAACTGTTTCTTTTCTATTTTTACATGTTACCAAAATTACGGGCCTAAATGCTTTGCTGAACTCCATCTTTGGAGAAAATTCGCCTGTGCGACAAATGTCCTGAAGGCACAGAAGCTGTAGCCTTGAATCATGGCCAAGACGGACATGGAAGGCGGAGAAGAGTGAACTTCTTGCCTTGCCAGAGGAAGCTGAATTGATTAAATTGTTTTAAAATGATTATTGATACATTTCACTACCGGGAGGAATGAAGAACATGGGTAGATAAAGTTATGGGAGGGAAAGACTTGAAGACATGATTGACAAGTTGCTTCTAGAAAAGCATGGTGTGATGACTACTCCTCGTTCTTTGTCCAATAAAATTGTGGGATTCACACATTTGCAACATTTGGGGGTGGTACACTGACCTGAAAAATAGTATAACTAGGGTAGGCTTAGTTAGTTAGATTGTCCGACTTGTCCGAATAGCTGACCTGTCACTGACCCAACGCACTCAATAGGTGATCGGGAGCAGAGTTGCTGGCGGAGCACTCTGTCAGAAGATTTGATAACCCAATCGGGGTTTTGGGGAGGAGTTCGATGACCCAATCGGGGTTGGACTCTTAGCTGCAGAGAGGGTTTACAACGCTGGCATTTTGAACTTTAACTGTGGTGCTGGTCTTAGCCTGTGGTGGTCCTATCCTGATCCAATTTGGTCAGTACGCTGTCCTGATTCTGGCTTGCACCTGTTCCTTCCTGCTGGCACTTATACTTTGGGATCCTTATTCTTTGACTGAGCCTATGATCAGGGTTGGTCATTACACCGTTCTAGGTAACTATAAAGTGTGGGTTTGTCATTGTACTGTTTTCCTTTTTTCTCTTACCCACCCTATGTTTAAATGTTTAACAACATTTTCTCTCCTAATTATTCTGAAATATTTATGTTTTTAAATCTGCATTAGTCAAAACATAATAAGAAATTAATTTGAGTTTTCATGTTTATACGTTTTCAAAGATTTTACTTAGATAAAGATTTTAATCCTTTCCCGAGTTGGTGGTTATTTATGAAATGCTAAATGTTATTATCGCTACCTATTTTCTCTCTAACTCCCTTGATCCTTTAGGACTATAGGTATCGGTGACTTGGATTGGTAAGATAAATGGTAAAATCCAAATGGTAAAACCCCAATTGATTTGAGTGTAGGTTTACCTGTTTAATGTATATATAAACATATGGGCCCAGGTGAATATGTTGAGCAGGTGAGCCTGCGCTCTATCAGGTTCATTAAGAGAGGTTGTGACAAAAGGACTGTAACAAAGGCAAACAAGAGAATTCACAAAATACAAAGAGCGGATACACTCAAACAACTGTCGAAAAAAGAGGTCAATATAGAGAAGTTCAAATGATGACTGACTTTTCCAACACCTCCAGACTATTACCACAAAGTATGAAAAAAAACTGGCACATTTTGCAACAGACAAAAGCATGGAGGTATTCATCTCACAAAAACCTGACACATCTTTCCGTCAGGGTACGACCCACAGAAAAAATTGAGCCCCAGCTTCTGTACGGCGATCCCACGGAAACCCTGGTTGCACAAACAGACAATAGTTTTCTTTAAATGTGGGTACTGTATAGTCTGTAAATGGACATCAGACAAAAAGAAAGCGTTCTCTGGTGTACAGAATGAGATCTTTAAAATTGGCTCAAATATTAATTGTAATATCAAATTTCAGAGATATGCTATTGAGTGTAAATGTAATCTAAGATATGGGTGCAGCACTATTAGATCCCTCCATGAAAGAATTAGAGAACATATGAGAGCTGTCATATACAATGACATGAGATACCCTATAGTAGCACATATGATGACGTGTGCAGAACAAGGGAAACCCAAATCCTTCAACTTGTATGGTATGGAACACATACCTAGGGATCCATTTGGTGGTAATAGATAACTTGTGTTAAGAAGGAAGGAAGCTATGTGGATTTTAACTGTTCGATTAATTGAAATCATTACAGTAAAGAAAAGATAAAACAAAAAAAGAAGAGATACAAATAATAATAAATAAATAAATAAAATAAAATTAATAACATCTATTAAAATACAATTGTTAAGAAAAATGTTGCTTTAGACCGCTGCCCGCACCCCAGTCCTTCGGTGCCATCCTCCTTACGAGGGCTTGGGTTCCTCAATTCATTTATACACACTCTTTGTGATTTATTTAAAAATAGTTTAGGAACTGGGGCGATTCTAAAATTATGAAAAAACGAGCTATGAGTAAAGATATTGGCCCTAGTAATACCTCACAGGGTCCCCCTGGCCAAAATCACCCCTTTGCGAGGCCCAAATAACAGGAGGTGAAAGAGGGCCATCAAAATAGCAAGGAGGCAGCCTCTCCCTGTGACACCTCCTTTATGGCACTCCTAATTATGTGTGTAAATTTCCCGAGTCTTACTAAGTTTCTTGCCGTAGAGTCTGAGAAATACAAAGCTGAGGCCTCCCTGCAGGTCCTACCTCCATTGGCAATGAGCAGCGGGTGAAGAAATTGCTGGCTCTCTTTTTCATTTTAGGGCAGCAGCACAGAAGGTGTAGCCAGGATTCTTTAACAAAGAGGCATAGCCTGCACTCACTGCTCATCCCCTTATGAGCCCATGCTGGGTTAATGTCTGTGATACCTAGCGTGATGAGTGTCATAGAGAGTATTTTCCTGTGAGCCTCCACTGACAGGGCCTCCCACAGGTACGGTTGAGCCTTTCCCAAAATATATGAATTGTCCAGTGGTTCTGTGAGCGAACTGGTACTGAGGGATTCGATGGCAAGAGCAAATGATGTTTCCAGAACCTGCTTATTCACCGCTTTCTTCCAAGAGTATATAGGAATTTTGGATAGTTGTAGACTTGCTGTCTCTATCTTTAAAGTGTTGATGGTCTGGCTGTTGCTAATCTGCCAGGCTGTGCCTTTCTACTCAAAAACGGACCCTATTTGGTGTTTAAGTGAGTCTTACGGGGTCCTCAAGATCTTGATGTGCAACTTTATCAAGTCCCCCTGGCCTATGAAGTCCGACCTTCGAAGGCCAAGCTCCAATCTTAGCCTTTATTTCCTTGCTGCTCGCGGGATTTGGAACACTGATTTGTATGCCTTGATTTGACCTGTATTTAGGAACTTGTCCAACTCTCTGACAAAGGCCAGGTGACCACAGCTGATGACAGGAGTAGTCTTGCTCTTAAGACTGTCAGTATCGGCTCAGCTGTTGGACTTAACAAATAGTGGCTTCATTGTCTTAGCAGGTGAGTAACATTATTGGCCTTAGTTTTAATATGTTTTAGATGAATATTTGAGGTGGCCCTTTCTGAGAGCCATAACCCAAGGTAGCTATAAGATGCTACTGTGTTGATTTGTTGGTCCGCAGTGAACCAATGGGCTTGCTTTTTGTGCTGGTGTTTCCCAAACGCCATTACCTTGGTCTTCCCCTGATTGATCAGTAAATGGTTATCTTGGTTGAAGCAATCCAGCACATTCAGGGCTCTCTGAATGCCAACTTTAGTATGGTTCTTTATTACTGTATCATCTGCATATTGTAATACTGGCAACCTCATCCTGCCCAGCCTTGGAGAAACTAGGCAGGGGTCTTGCAGGGCGACCCCCATATCCACCGTTTAAAGATTGAATAAAAGAGGTGCCAGTACACAGGCCTGTTAAAGTCCATTGTCTGTGAGAATTTTTGAGGACACTGTGTTAGCACTCGTTTTGAACCATTCCCAAGTGTCTTCATATAGCGATGTTATTGCTTTTAGTAAAGATACAGGGACCCCCCATCTGTGTATTTTCCACCATAGCCTTCTGTGGCCAACTTTGTCAAAGGCAGTGCTGTAATTTGATGATACAACAAAACGGCGGAAGGCTCTTCTTCTTAACTGCCCGGGATGATAAATGGGCTAGTACTATGATGTTATTCATAGTCGAAGAATGTGACCTAAATCCTGATTGATAAGGTGGAATGATGCCTTCTCCTTGTGCCCATTGCTCCAAATCTTTCATAAGGAGACGTGCAGAGGACTTTGCTTCTATATCAAGAAGAGCAATTAACCTATGATTTGTGGGTTTGGAGAGGTCACCCTACTTGAAAATCGGACAGAGTATGGAGCCTCTCCAAGAGTCCGATACCCTTGCTGTTAAAAAGATGTTATTGAAAAGCAGTGTTAGGGCAGTTGCCCAAAACTCAGGTGCCGATTTAAATACCGGAGATGGTAACTCATTTGGTCCTGGTGCTCCATCATTCCTCATTTTCTTAATTTTTTGATGACCGCGTTGGCTTTGAATGTTGTGCCTGGGGGCCTGCAGTGTCCTGCTTCTGGGCTATTCAGAACTATATGACCTTTTTCTATATTGTGGGGTGAATTCTGATGTTTTAATGTATTTGGCCTACGGTGCCCTGCTCCCCTCTTGGTTGCTTCTGTGGAGACTTCTTTCAATGAGTTGCTTGTGTATAGATGCTTTACATGGCTTAGCCAGCCCTCTTGGCAACCCTATTCACTCTTGACCCTCCACAGTTGCTCAGCTGATTAATATACCTCCAGAGACTGCTAAGGTTCTTCTCTTTCATCAGGGAGAGTACTTTCAGCCATTCCTTTTCAATATGTTCTCTCTTTTGCTTCCAAATTTTCCTTTTGTAAGCTGCCTCAGATCTGTGAGGAAGAGACCCTCTTTTAGGATTCCCTCTCTTTTCTTGACTAACAGTGCCTTTAGTATGGCTCGTTTGCCGTCAATTATGCCCTTAGAAAAATGTGGATAGCCAATAATCGGAAAGAGCTTGTTGCCAGAGTGCTGTTGCTGTCCGTTTCCCAGGTACAATAGTAGATCTCCTACTATAGCATCCCAGACTTTTATTGATGAGACATATTTAAGGGATTCGGGGCCATGTTGCTTTAATTCGATCCATGATCTCATTTTGTCTCCAATTTTCACTGACCACTTGATCCTTTGAGGAACCTTTTGAGTTTCTTCTCCTCTCGCCTCCCCAGTTGGATTATAGGAGGTAGATAACGGTGCCTCTAGTTGTAGTGTGGCCCTTAGAGGTCTGTGATCACTTTCAGCTCCATCTACAACTTCGAAATCTTTCAATCCTGCCGAAATACTTTTACTAACCAAGATGTAATCAATCGTCGAGATGTTCCTAAAGGTTTGTTTCGGGGTCCATAGTGGTGTGCATGCCTCCTTTAAAGCATGGGTTGTAATAAGCTTGTAGTTGTAAAGTAAATTAAATAATGATTCTCCTGCGACTCGGAGCGCTAGGTGTTTTGTCTAGGCCCCTTAAGTTGAAGTCCCCCACATAATTACTTGATGGGTCTTATATTTAGATAAAAGGTCATCTAGTGAATGTGTCAGGGGATCCATATATTCTTGTGTTAGTATATACAGGTTTGATGTAACAATTGGTTAGCAGGAGACGTAGTGGTAGAAAATTTTAATGCAACCCTTTAATCAAAAGGGCTTGAAGCTCGGGAGTCCTAGTTTGAACTTCTGTAGCCACAAACCGGCAGGCATGTTTCAGAAAGATAGAGAGTCCATCTGATGGTCAGCCAAAATGTTATTTTTCATTGCTGCAGAGTGATATTCATAAAGCCATGCCAGAGGGGTGCGGGCCATGGCCCAAGTCTCTTGGAAGCATTATATATCTTCCCTTGTCAGAAAGTCCTGTATGTAAAGGCCGTGGGAGGAAGATCTCCGAATCGGGCTCCGGGTTTGGGATCACGATTGTAGTGTAAATCCCACCCGGCCCGTTCACCCCGCCACAGCCCTCACCTATATGGACCCAGGACTTACCGGTGACGATCAGGGCAACAGACGAAGTACTCGGAGAGTGCCCTTGGCTTACAGGCGGTCGTGCTCTCTGGTCTTCCAGGTCAGCCAGCAATCTAACCCGCAGGAGTCCTGCAGCGAGGGCACCCCAGGCTAGGAGCAGCAACCCGGAGCCGGCGCTCCACGCGAGTGAATTATGAGGATCGTTGCCGACGAAGTGCCAACAAAGATCGGTGCCGACGCTTCACGGGCCCACTCTCAGCAAGTGCCGCATGACTCCGGCTCCCATTCCAGCTCACCGGAGGACGCATGTGATTTGGGTGCGGCTCCCCTTTCATCCCGTGTGTGCACTGGCTGGATTAAAACCAGGAAGGTTCCCTGATTCTGCTTCGGTTCGGGCTCGATGGTGTTGCCTGGCCCCAAGATGACCGACACCATAGACAACGCCTAGCGGACCTAATGCTTTAATCTACGTTCCCTGCTGTTTGTTTGCGCTTTTTTCACCGGAGTTCTTTTTGGATTAATGAAGCGGCTCCACCTCCTTTGACCTACCAAGAAGGTAGATGATAAAGACGCCCGACTCCGCTCCGGATCTGCATGGAGTCTTTGCCTGACCCTAAGATGGCCGACGCTGTGGACCTCGCTTGACGGTCCCAATGCATACAGCCCCGTTTTCTGCAGTTTTTCGTGCTCCTGCACACTGAAGCTCTCATCGGACGGAAGACGCGGCTCCACCCCCTTTGACCTGCCGAGAAGGTAGTTGATAAAGACCCCTGACTCCGCTCCGGATCTGCATGGAGTCCTTGCCTGGCCCCAAGATGGCTGACGCTGTGGACCTCGCTTGATGATCCCAATGCATACAGCCCCGTTTTCCGCAGTTTTCCTGCTCCTCCACACCGGAGCTCTCATCGGACGGAAGCGCGGCTCCTCCCTCCTCTGATATACCCCAGAGGAAGCTTGATGGGGAGCCCGACTGGCACTGCGCTGATGCCTGGCCCTAAGATGGCCACCGGCAGTCCCTTCCTGCAAATGGAAAGGGGCATCTGTCTGTCTATCGGGGTATCCACACAGCTCAGGACTGTGCCTAGATCGATTATTGGAGCGCAACCCGAACCAACACAGTACCTGACCCTCTTAGATCCCTGATCAGGATTTGAGTCATCCTCCTGGAGCCCAGATCTGCCCTCCGACTGCCCCAGAGATGCTGGTGACTCCTGGCCCACACAAAGGTACCTGCTCTGTCTGTGTCTTTTTCACCCCCCGGCATCACTCACCACAATCTCCCTACTGAATCTGGATCAGCACTGGATCTGGATCAGCACTTTCAATGCTGATCCATTACTCTGCGGCCTTTTCTACCTACTGCACCCCTCGGCGCCCATAGCAGCGACGGCCCCCACATGTCTGCCAACCACACGAAACCAAAACAAAGTCACCGGGCATCCCAATTTCCGTCAACTCACCCTTGATCTACTCGAAACCGCTAGGCGTGAACGCCTTTGCAATTAGCTACCCCCCAATCTCTCCATCAAAGCGAGAAGAAACCGCAAACACAATCTAATCAGACAACACTCTGAAACACTATTTGTGGACACCTACCACTGCACCTCCAAAGGGCAGGTAAAGATGGATCTTATCTTCCACACGGACAGACCTGAGAACTGGATCACTACACTAAGATTGCAACTTCATATATATAAAACGACGACCACCATACATAGCTGTAAATTGACGGCCTCTCTCCCTAACCAGACGACTAGAAACGGGAACACAACAGTGACCATTTACTCAAATGGCACAGTGTTGATACAGGCTAACAATGAGAACCTTGAGGCCTTCGACTCCCTCTTTCCTGCTCTCCGTTCCACCCATCTTCACTTCCTTCGGTTTGCCCCACCCCAACCCCCTTCCCCGGTCACCCTTCCCCACCAGGTGACGCAAATACCCACTCCCCCTCCCCATTCAGCCCCTCTGCTAGAAGTTCCTCCCACTCCTCCGTTCATGCTAATCGCGACCTTCAATCTTTCGAGGTAGATTTGACCCCTTCACCCCCTCAGAGTCACCCTCCCCTAATCCCCATCACCATCCCACGAGCTTGGTCTACTGACCCCCTTTTTAATCCTGTAGAACCACTGAGGAAGAGCTCTCGACTCGACCCCCTCCTGAGGATCGTGGACAGTGGCAGTCTGGGCGACCAAATTAGCATTGGACCCCACAATGCGATCTTGCCCCCCCACCTCAAGGGCGGTCCCTACCCACAACTGCATGCCCCCTGCCCCGGAAAACATAATGCACCGGCTGACCCTATCAGAGAGTCAGATAGAAATAATATTTAGAGGCCTTGACGAAATCCTAATCAACCTAGACAAGGCTTGAATGCCCCAGCAATCCCATACCAGGCCCTCTTCACCGACCAACTCCAACTTCCTAAAACCCCATTCCAGGCCCTCCTCCACCCTCGAAAAACCGACTCCAGAGGCCCACAAAAACTGACACTGAGATCCTGTTACAGACCCGCACTAAATTCAAATCCCCTGTGTTCAGGCTTCAGAGTCCCCCAATTAAGGATGCGGTAGCTCAGATGCAAAGACCTTCCAGGACCAAAGCAGCAATGTCTGCGGAAGAAGCAGCAGACTTAGCCTCTACATACTCTCCTCACACAGCCTCCTCTAAATCCAATATCCAAGTAATCTCAGGCTTCAGAAGAGAATACCCCCCTCTCAAAAGCCACAAGACCCCCGCCCTCCCTCTCCTCCATACCCAGGGCCCAATCAGGAAAGTATCCTAGCAAAAAGAAACTATCCACTAACTGCCTGCTCATTAACTGTAGATCAGCTCCCAAGCATGCAACGGAATTAGCAGAGGCCATCCTCTCGCATGATCTAGACATTGCGTTCATCACGGAGACATGGCTAAATGAGATCTCTGCTCCCTGTTTAGATATGTTTGTACTCCCAGGTTTCACCATCCTCAACAAAGATAGAAAAGATCCACGAGGTGGAGGTGGAGCCATCATCCACAAGGACGACATAGACATCACTGTAACTGACTCCTGCAAGTACAGCTCCTTTGAATGTCTTTCTGTCATCATTAAGACTAAGGACAACAGCCCTTTAGCCTGTCACCTTCTCTATCACCCTCCAGGCAACACCCCCACATTTGTGGAACACCCATCCGACCTGATTGCCCACTGCGCACTAAAAGACACTAACTTCCTAATCCTGGGTGATTTCAACCTATGCTGGAATGAAACCAAGAACTCTCTAATTCAATCTCTCAAAAACCTCCTCTGTGACAATTATCTTCTGTTCGGAAGAAACTCACAACAAAGGAGCAACCTTAGATGCCATCATTGCCCACCGGGACGCAATCACGATCGACAACAACATTCTTCCAGTTGACTGGTCTGATCACCACATGATCTTATTCCACATCAACCAAAAAGTCTTAATCCTTACTCCTGTTCATGACCCCCCTCAATGGTCCAGAAATATCACCCAGATTCCCCTGGATGTCATGGAAGAGAGGCTAAATTTGCTCCTCCCTAGCGACAATAAGCTCTCCACAACTGATCTCACCTCGCTCTATAACTCGAATATGATAACCTTGCTTGACCAACTTGCACCCCTGAAACTAAAAGAAATCGTCCTATTCTGGCCAGATCATGGTTCGACTCAGACATCAATGATGAAAGGAGACAACTAAGAGCCACAAAAAGACGCAGGAGGACCATGCCCACTACCATTCATCGCGACCAACTTAGAACTTTCCGGAAGAAATACAACAGTCATATCAAAAACAAAAAATCCATGTTCTTTCGCTCTGCACTGGATAGTGCCAAGAACAGACCCAAGGAGCTTTTTAATATCATCAGACACCAAAC
Source organism: Lissotriton helveticus (assembly GCF_964261635.1). NCBI lineage: Eukaryota > Metazoa > Chordata > Amphibia > Caudata > Salamandridae > Lissotriton > Lissotriton helveticus. The sequence continues at coordinate 493,833,380 of NC_136070.1, forward strand.
CTCCAAACCTGACACGTCCCTAGAGCTGGCATCCAAAGAACGGTGCGACAACTTCACCAACTTCTTCAATGATAAGATCTCCAAGATCGGGCGATCTCTCGACACCAATTGCGCCCCCCTTTCCGATAGCAGCCTGGGGGTGTGTTTGGTAGCGCTCCCTCTCTCACTACTAAACCCTGGTTACTCTTCCAGCCCATCCCTGAAGAAGAGATAGTCAAACTTATCTCCACCTCCAAACCCTCATCTCATGCCCTAGATCCTCTATCTGCTCAACTCACTAAAAAGTTGAAACTCCACCTAGCCCCACTCTGGTGCAGGATTATTAATAGCTCCCTAAAAACCAGAGTCATTCCGGATTGTCTGAAAGTGGGACAAGTAACCCCACTGCTGAAAAAAACCAGGCCTAGACATCAATGACTTAAACAACTTCAGACCCGTCTCCAACCTTCCTCTTCTCTCTGAAATCCTAGAAAAATGTGTACTCCAACAACTAACCCAACACCTGGACAACACCAACCTTCTCAACTCCCATCAGTAGGGATTCAGGAAAGGTTGCAGCACTGAAACCGCAACCCTAAACATAATTGATGACATCAACAAATCATTGGACTCTGACCAAAGTTGCCTCCTCATTCTCCTAGACCTATCGGAAGCATTCGACACAGTAGACCACAAACTTCTCCTCAAGGCTCTCGAAGACAGGGCCGGTCTAGACAAGGTGGTGCTCAAGTGGTTCTCCTCTTTCCTTCACAACCGCTTCCAGAGACTCAAAATCAAAACCTTTGAGTCCGACCTCCACCCCGTCAACAGGGGAGTACCCAAATGATCAGTGCTCTCCCCTCAACTCTTCAACATTTACGTGGAACCCCTCACCTCCCTACTCCGAAAACCCAACATACCTTTCCACCGTTATGCTGACGATACTCAAATTTACTTGGAAATCTCCTCGGCCAAAGACATTCAAAGACTCAATGAAACACTAAGAGAAGTGCAACTTTGGCTGACTAGTAACCACTTAAAACTGAACCCGGACAAAACCGAACTACTTCTCATTTCAAATAAGAAGAGAACCCACTAATGGTAGAGTGGCTAAAAGCTATTGATGCGCTCAATGAGAACCTCACCCTGGCTGATTCTGTTAAATCTTTAGGCCTCACCCTAGACTCAAAACTCGACATGACTAAACACATTAAGATCTCGGTGAAGAGCGCCTTCCTTAACCTGAAGCTACTGAACAAAATTAAATCTTTATTTCCCGCCCAAAGATGTTAAACAAGCCTCCCAGGCATTGGTGCTGTCAAGACTGGACTATGGAAACGCAGTCCTCTCTGGAATAACGAAAAGACATCTTGCTCCTCTGAAAACAGCTCTCACCGCGGCTGCCAGAATGATCACAGGAATACATAAATTTGATCACATCTCTCCTGCACTCAAAGATCTCAAGTGGCTACCAATAGAATTGCGGGCGAACTTCAGAACAGCCTGCCTCACCCACAAAGCCCTTCACACTGGCAAACCTGAATATCTGGCGGCCAAACTTAAAAAAGCTGGCCAGAACAGAACTCTCAGAAGCTCTAACACCCTACTTCTCATCCCGCTAAAATCACGAAAACAAAAACCGGGGCCAGGTCCTTCCCTGGTACCGCGCCCAAAATCTGGAACTCTATTCCCCCTCACATCAGAACTATTCCTTCTTTTACTAAATTAACAAATCAGCTCAAAACCCTCTTCCTCGATTGAGCCCTAGCGAACAGATAGAAGCAGCTGGAGGCTTGAGATTGACACCTCACCCCTCTCGGATGCAGCGTTAAGAAGTCCTCGAAATGGAACTCTTCGTCATTGTCGTTACGATTGTTTTGCGCTATTGTATTATGTACTGCTCTCTTTTCATCTGCTCTGTAACTGATGTGAAGCGCTCCAATACCCCCGATCAGGCTAACGCTATATAAAACTTCTTGAATAAATAAATAAATGTTCCCCTTCTTCAATTTTGTTGATCCCTGCAATGTTCCAAGAAATTATTGTGGTTTGTGGCTTTACGTCCCTTTCCTCTATCCAGCGGGATAGATTTTCATTTTTGTTAGGACCGCCTTAAGGAGATTCTTTTGCATCAAACCCACCAGGATTGAACCAACAAGTGTGTCCCCTGGAGTTTCTTGAATCTGGCCTATTCTAGGTCTTCTGATTGGATTTGTTTCAGTGGGGCTACTTGCTTAAAGAGACCGAGAATATTACTCCTGTTCAGGATGTCATATAAACCCTTGATGTAATATCTGGGCATAAATACCACTTCAAAAATGCTTGTACTTGCATCAGTCAGTAGAGCTTCTTCTGTTCCTTACTCCTGAAGTTCCGAGCTAGTCGCAAAACTTGGACTGACTGACTGATTCTGCCTGTTTCCTTGTGGGTTGGCAACATCCTTCCCAAGAGTGCCTTTCGTCGTTGTTTTCTGTGCCATTATTAGCTGGGATTGCAGAGGTGCATCAATTTCCTTTATAGGAATATCTCCCATGGCTTGGGTGCTGGTGTCCGCTTTCACAGGGCGCAGTCCCGCTTCTGCTATTGGAGCAAAATTAGTTCTTATGGTGACGGGGGCGGTGGAACCTGTGCCTGCGTGTGTTTTACAGTTGTTGTCTTCTATGGAGTATCCATCAGGCAGGCCCATTAAGGATCCCTTTTTAGAACCCCTTTTAGCAGAAAATATTGGGTAAAACTGCCTATCCTTAGATTCCTTTTGTGCAGTGGATTGGTTTGTGATTAGAAGCTGCAATTGTTTTCTCATCTTTTTCTCCGCTCTTCTTGACAGGTGTGCATCTGGCTTAAACTGAAGATAGTAAGGGTATTGGGGATTTAGGTGCGTGGCTGTTCATTATGAGCTTGACCACTTCAGTGGCATTGACCTGTGTTTTATCTGATGTTGCCTCGGCCTCTAGCACAGGGCTCCCGACCCTAGCCCCTGTTTTTTCTCAGAGTACACCTTTACCTTAGGGCTTAGCAGAGCTCATTCCTTCTTCAATAATCCAATATCATGTATGCTTGATGCTGGGGCATGTTTTATTTTAGTAGGTGCTGTTGTAACCCCACTCTCTTTCACTAGAATCATTGGAAGGTACACCCACTTGTCAATTATTATTGCACAGGAACAAGAGCACAGTTTAATCTCCAGGTTTCTTGTGATCTTATCTTCCATTGCAGCCACTTTACTACTTAAGTTGACTAGGCGCAGTGCTATTGATTGTAGGAGGACTAGCTGAACCTCCATCTATTTCGACTGACATAGTAGAGCTCGACTTACAGTGTTCTGTCTTTCGTTTGTGGGGAATAATTTATGGACTGCTCCACTGATGTCCCTCACTGTTTGATATTCACGCTGTGTGGTACCTGCTGCCTCTGAGAGCCCTAAGAGCTTTGGGGTCAGCTCTAGGGTTCTCTCTATCTTTTACCCAATATTTCGAAGAAAAGAGACAGCAAAGACTCCTTCCATTGGGGAGTCTGATATAAGATCGATTATAGATAAGAAGGGGCTTGAAGCTACATGTGGAGCTTCAGAGATCGAGAGATCTTCATCTCTGGCTTTATTACGTTGGATTTGGGCCACTACCTCATTTTTTCGCTCCGTGTTGTATTGCGTTTCTTTGTTATTCTTTTTGATGTTGTACTCTTTGATGGGAGAGTCAAATTTCTTCCCTTCCAGGTTGGGGCTGGTACCCCTGCTATACCCCACCTGAAATGACAGAGGAGGGATAGACATCCCCTTCCTTCCAACTCTCTGGGCTTGAGAGTGTTCTCTTTTTAGGGGAGGATAATCATTAAGTGGCCATCTTAGTCAGACTTGGTACTTAAAATACTGTTTGCCTGGGGAAACAAGACACCTGCTTCTATATTTAGCTCATGTGGTGAGTGATTTGTTTGTTGGCCAGAGTTCATGGTGTTTTTCCCGCTTGGGTGGAAAAACTGCGTTATTGATCCCCTTGTTCCCTTTGGCAGATCATCCTGTGAGATGGATTTGGGGCATTGTGGTTGAATAGAGCTCCTTGTGGCCTGTTTTGTGGGCGTCTGAGGGCTTGATCTTTCGTCAGGAGCCGTCCTCTTTTTCGGACCCATTTACGGACTAGTGAGACATGGACGTAAAAGTGTGATCTAAACGGGTGATCTTTGGGATTCCTTCTACCACGGCTGATAATCAGATCTTCCGGGGGCCCAGAGCCGGCTATAGCAATAAGAAGAGGGGCTTATTGACTCCTGTGACTTAGTAAGGTTTCTGGCCAATGGCCTCTGCCCTACTCCTCCCTTATAGGCCTGTGTTTGGTACTGGCCAAGGTTTAACGGCGGCTCCACTATGCAGCTCCGGTTTGCAGTCCTTTGGTCCTCAAGGCAATGCTAGGACCAGAATACCCCATCTCAAATGTAGTCTAAATTACTGCCCTGCTGCCCACTTACAGCTGCACCTCATGCTCTGGGAAAGGTTGGAGCTCTCCTTGCAGACGTCCTCATTTCACACAGTGGGCCCTGCTTTCCAAAAGATTCCCGCCCTGGAAAAGAGTCTACTGTCACTTACTGCCAGTGTGCACCACAGTGATGGGGAGCACTCAGTGTAGTGTAAAATACCCCTCACACACCAACAGGCCCCTTGGTGTCATGCTTCATCATCGGGGTCTTCGCACCCCGCTAAGGGGATGCGGCACGCTACGACCTGCGACTACGAGGGAGCGTTGACAAGTGGTGACTATGTGTGGTGTGTGTTGAGTGCACGTGAGGGGATTAATGTGAGTGGAGGGTATGGTGAGAAATTAAAAAGTACCTGGCTAGTGGGTGTAGTGAAAAAAACTTTATTCCATACCCCTAGCTGGTGCTGTTAAAAAGTGTGCAAAAGGCGAGGTTCAGAGTCTTAATTAGAACCTCGCCTGTTGGTGTGTGAGGGGTATTTTACACTACACTGAGTGCTCCCCATCACTGTGGTGCACACTGGCAGTAGGATTCTCCTTGTTTATTTATCAGTGCCCGTGGAGAAGGAATCCTATCTCTTTTCTCTACCTCCCTTCGTTGTTAATTTAGTCTACTGTCACTTACTCTGATCTTCGCAGGTAGCTCCACGGGTAAACTTCACCGGCTGGTATGCCACGTTCCTTCCTGCTTTTGTGGTGTAATTCCCGGCAGGAGCAGGTTAGCTTCAGAGGGGAGAGCTGAAAGCTGATGTGCTGGGGTGAGCTGAGGCAAATGTGCCACGCAAAGGTCCAGCAGCAAAGGGCAGCAAAGGGAAACAGGGCGCGCTTCCTCTCACTGCGTCAGCAGCAGTGAGCGGGTGACACCAGGAGCTCCGCAGGCTGCACCCGTAACTAACCGGTCCACCTCCGTGGTGCACCTGGGGTACTCTTGGCGGCCGCTGACTAACAGCAGCTGCGCTCACATACATGCCCCCTCCCACCCGTGGAGGTGAGGATGGAGGGAGCGGGAAATAGCAAGGTGTTGCACAAGAACAGGCGGCGTCCCGATACCCCACTTCAGAAATGCCGGGAGTCGGAGAACACAAAGCTTCCTGCTTGCTGTTTGCTTCTCGCCTCTCTCTGTGCGGCAATTACGAATTGCGAGTGAAAATTTATGGAATTCACAAAATACTTTGTATGATGATACACAGATTATTTCTTGATATGTACTCAACATATCACACACTCAACACACGGATGAGGAATGATTATGACCCGATCACTGATTGTTACTATTATAAGATGGCGACCACTTCCTGGCCACAATGATCACGGTTAGTCCTTCTTTCATCGTTACTAATATTAGTCACGCTAGTTAGAAACAGCACGCCATCGTACTGATGGAGCAAGGTCTTGGAGAAAAGAGACTTGCTTGGAGCAAACCGCTCATTTAACTAATTAACAAGTTATTATTAAAGATTTGTGGAAACTAATACACATTCACACAAACATCTTTGGGTTAGCGAAGCTAGGGTATGAATGTACTAACACGGATAACATTGAAGAAGGACTAATACCGCTTTAAACGGGAAATCTAGAGCAGGAAGAGGGTGTTAGAGAGGGGTGTGGCGCAATCGTCGGTATCTTAGAGAAGGTAACTATTTTGTCCTGAAGTCTTTGTCTCCTGAATCTATCTCAGGGGACCCCCACCAGCCCTTTGGCCAGGGGGTTGGTCTTCCACACCATCCTTGGTAAATATAATTTTCTGTTATTTGTAAATGTTCTGATCTTTTCTCTCTGTCCTCTCCCTTTCTACATCAGTTGTTTGCACAAGTCAGAGATAAATGCATTGTGTTCATTAATTGAATTTTCTCTCCTATGAATGATGGTGACTGCACTGTATTGAGACTGTTCACATTCATCAACATTTTAGATAACGATTTGAAAACTTCTTGAGTCTGTGGGAATTTACTTAAGGTTTAGAAAAGTTAGCTTATGTTAATTATCACCATCAACTAGTTCAACTAATGGTCCATCGACCAGAGGAAAGAACTTGTTGATCTGCAAAGGGTTAATTAAAGAAATCAGCAGAAGTATTAAATAAACTAATCCTAAACAGTTTTGTGAAATTTTGATAAAACCTAAACCGACACCAGCGGGTTTTAAGCACTTGTGAGTTTTATGGCCCCAGGTGAGTATATGGTAGTGCAGTATCTGTTGTTGGTGGACCGCTGGATCAGTACACGTGGCAATCAGTAGAGCACTTTACCAGTAAGCAGGATTGAATAATTGGGACACCATGTCAAATTTGTTTTCATGTAGTTTTTACTTGGAATCCATGTCTAAGGATTGTTTTCTTAAATTTGGCATACATATGAATAAATTGGACAATATGAGCTACTGACACGGATATTGGCGGGTAATGTTCACACACGAGGGATCTGATGGGAAACGAATAAGAAAATTGGGCACCGGGACGGAAATAGAACCATATAAAAGGTAGGGTGCCCATACCAATTTTACTTTGGGAAGTGTTGCAATAACTTTGATATAACAATAATTGAAATTTAACTCTAAGGATCGTTGTTCTAAATTGACATACAGATCAACTCAGCAGAGATACAAGCTTTTTGTTACCAAAGCAAGGGTGCTTGCACAAAACAGGAGAAGTCACATGACATTAAAGCAGAGTGGGATCTGGGACGTAAGTAGAATCGGCCTAAAGGTAGGCTGCCCAAATAAATTCTTAGTTCTGAAATGTGTAATTTGGAAAAATGGAGGCATACAAACTAACTATGAGCATTTACAGAAGTTTTTCCTTTCCTGACATACCTACAGAAAAACTGAAACCCAACTAGAACAACAGGTACAAATCAATTTCTTGGAAACCAAGCAATCACTATACTTGGTGAGACACAATAGTATGAGATACGAGAAGGTTCATAGGAGTGGTGTGCACACATGCAACTTGTGATTCGGACCACATAAATAATCAATGAATATTGTTAATGTTTTGAGGCCCACAGTAGAACAAGATATCACAATGTTTGCAAGCTAAGAAATTACGAAGTATGTTAAATAAAGGACATCAATGATGAAACTATAGAACTTTACAATGTACAACATCTAACTTTGCAACTTCTAATATAAACTGTGCATGATAAGTCACTATTATGTCAGGATTATCAGTATACGGTTCCAACAGGCACCAAAGTCACGCTGAGTTCAAAATGACACTGACAATGCAGTATCTCATTATGTTCTATAGCATTATGTATTTCTATGTCTTTTAGCACTGAGGAAGTCGCGGGTATTATCCCATGGCGACGAAACACGCATTGGCTTAAAGCTTGAGACCAGAAGCTTAACAACAAAATAAACAAGAATGCAGGAAGAATAAGCAAATGGAGAATATGTTATTTCATGTCACCTCTTAATGACGATACTGCATGATAATATTAGCGTGTACTTGAGGATTTGAGAATTGACCATGGTCACATGCTGGGGAGTGGGTGGTCTCCCTACCTCAGAAGCACCGCAAAAAGAATCAGCAACAACTAGATATATGTGTATAAACCTTTAGAGCGCCACACACCTTCCCACAACCTTACCCACCACAACTTGAGTTTGCGAAACATCTTACGACGGTAAAGGCAGAAAGATGAGACAGTTACTTTGCGTCCGGAAGGAAAGTTAGTGGTTCAGAGATAGCACCAAGAATTTTAGCAAACTGAGAAGGGGCAGGGACAGAGTCTAGTTCAGTGTTCTCCAGACATCTCATCGGAAAGATCAGGGGTTTTCAAAATTATGACTTTCGTTTTTCTCCCCATTGAGTTTCAGCGAGTTGTCCTACATCCAGCGGGTAACAGCCATCATGCGGGAACGAAAAGTGTCTGCTCTGCCTTATGAAATATAGCTAAAGGAGACGAAAATGTGGTTTCCATCTTCACAGGACATAAGATGAAACCCCAAGGATAAAAAAAGGTGGGGCAATGAAGTGACAAAAGGTGTAGCGATTATTCTACTAATAAATAATATGTAAACCTACTATACGGAGCTTTACTGTTGGTAAATTAAACTGTTTGTATAAGTCAGCCGCTGAGATCTGCATGAGCATTAGAGTGCAAATGTAGTGTGCAAATTATCAATAAACTTTGTCAAATGCACATGTGTGCAGAGATTCTAGATCCTAGTGTTTAAAAAATAGTGTTTAAAAAACATGAGTTCAGGTTCCAAATAAGATACACAAATGGAAACCGAAAATGACTGTGCACTTAATCAGGATTTATTCAACAAAAAAGTTTAAAGTACTAATAATTAGATCATTTTAAAATGGGTAGTCTTAGGCATTGCTTTACAATAGGAAATATGTGACCATAATAAGGCATTTATTTTCTAGGGCATGTCTCCTAAATTATTATTATACCCATGAGCACTTGTTCTGGTAAATTGATTCAATTTGCGCAGTTGCAATTTTGAAGCCCATTGTGCAAGAGATCTTAGCATTCTGCAGTGCATGTTATTTCTACACAGTGGTTACCAAAATGACTGTAGCTGCACAATTGCCGCACAAAGAAATCAGGTCACCTTAACAAAGACTCCATTTATCTACTAGAAATGAGACAGTCAATAATGCTATCCACTTCAGAGTACCAGTGCGCATGTGGGGAGGATCGGTCCTTTACCCATGTCTGCCTATTACCTACTTAAAGAAATTCCAACAAAAGTGGAAACAGGCAAAAACATCAAAAACAATTCCTAATCGTAACGCTTTTATTCACCATGTATATAAGCAAATGACAATAAGCACATCACTGATTAAAGAGACACATATCTCGGGAGAGAGCCGTGACTTCATTAAGATATAGGTCAAAAGTCCAATTAAAGGTGGTACTGAGAAAAGAAATAGCTGGAGTTAAAAACACAAAGGACAAGAAATATTATTGAAATATTTCACTGAAGCATCTTAACTTCTGGAGCTGTCTCATGGTCTCATTCTGCAAATGCACATAATCAGTGAAGGGAGAAGTGCACTGTTTTTGAAGCAATGCTCAGGGCATGGCCAAACTTTGTAACGCTGCAAATTAGGGCATTGGATACAGACGCGTCAGCTTCTATGAAAGCGGGTGCACACAAAACAACATCAGGATATGACCCAAGTGATTATTAGTTGTACATCCTCAAAGCCCCTAAAAGCCACAATCCACCATTTTAGTTTGTTTTTCCACTAGAATTTGATAAATACCACATGCAAAAACGTCCAACCCCTCAAACTTAAAGTAGTTGTGCCCATGCTGGCTACTGGGCTAACAGTTCAGTTCAGTCCAGGGGCAGCAAACAACCCCATACCTTTTCTGCCTCCTTGACTTTGTCACTAATGGGTGCAGCCACAAAAAGTGAGCAAGGTTTTTACCTCTGAACATGCTAATTAATAGTTAGCAAACACGAGTGAAAAACTCATTTTTAACTTATAGGAAATTACCTTTATTCTAGTCAACCAATGTTAGCCAATTAGTGTCAATACAGAACAACATTTCAATCCACCCAATCTTGCTTAGTGAGAAAAATGTGTTCAAAATTACTAGGTACACTCCACACTGCACGGGAACAGCAACACCAGAAACATTGCTACCCCAATTGGCTTAATCCACACCAAGCAAAATAGAGTTCAAGATCACCTGCACCACACATAAAGCAACTACATTCTCTGCCCCACTACTTGAAGAACAAGTTCCAATATATATGGGGACAATGATCAGCCACAGGCAGAAATTGCTTCATGCAAAAAAATGTCATAATCAGAAAAGATAAAACAACAAAACATGTTTTCTCCTACCTAGCTTGAAGATCATGAAACTCTCTCTCAGACTACCTAAAGCTAAATCTGGATTTTTGGCCTTTTTGAGAGACTGGAAAGCACGCTTTTTTAGTAAAGGTGAGTGTAATTTGCTGTAGAGTAATTACGCGAAATTACAGGGAAAATTACAATAGAGATATTGTTCCATACAAAGAGAGCTAGTGTTCCAGCAAGCCGATTAGGCTTGTCTTGGGGCCCAAGGTCCATGTGTGTGGCCTTTGAAAAGTTCCTTCTGTGCAAGCCCTCTCAGGTCCCTCGAAGAGTGAAGATTCCTCTCTCTAATACTAATTAATTTGTATTTAGCTGGACTATCCTATTCAGATTGTTTTGAGAAGAATGGGTTGTTGAATGTTATCAAAAACGAATGGACTTTCACCTTCACCTATTAATGCTTCCATTAAGCAGTGTTTGAATTACAAACATTAAACAATATGAAACATTGTAAACTGTTTGAATTACATATATACACGATTGCTGAATTATCCAATCATACTGAAATAATGAATAAACAGTATCTGTATGCTAACAGTGCTCAGTGCAATATGTGTTTATGATTGAAAAATGTGCATATTATACATGTTGGACTTGACCCTTTTTGCAGGGTAATCCCTAAACTTTTTGCCTTGGTGTTGGTGGTTTTAGGACTTTGGGCACTTTAGCACTGCTCTCCAGTGTAAAGTGCGTGTGCTCTCTGTGGTAAATATGGTAAGGTTGGTCTACACCTATTTGGCACATTTAATTTACCTATCAGTCCCCTGTAAAGTGGTACCTCAGACACTCAGGGCCAGTAAATGAAATGCTACTGGTGGGCTTGCATCGCTGATTGCGCCACCCACTAAAGTAGCCTTTCAAACCTGTCCCAGGCCTCTGCCATTGCAGGGCCTGTGGGCGCAGTGTTACTGCCGCTGTGACGTGGCACCTAAAGTGTGTGCCATGTCTGTGACCCTCCCTTTCACTGCATGTCAGTCACCCCTAAAGTAGGCCCTAGCTAGCCCCATGGGCAGGGTGCATTGTAGGTAATAGGCAGGACATGTACCTTAAGTGTGTAACATGTCCTGGTAGTGACAAACAGCCATTATGGTTTCTCACAGCTGTGAGGCTGCCCTCCCATATGAATACATTGGGGATTCCCTGCTAAGTGTTTCAGGGGTAATTCCTGATATGAATGGAGCAGAGTGGTCAAATTTGGTATATTTGGAATGGTAATAATCAATGCAGTGCAATGGTGTGCGTAGATTTATTATAACTATTTTAGAAATGCCACTTTTAGAAGTTGGCATTTCTGTGTGCTATGTGTCTGCCTGCCTGATGTGGATTGCATGTCTGGCTTTGGAGTGACAGAGGCTGGTGAGGTGCGTGTGGCTAAAGGAGGGGCAGGGTGAGTCAGCGCTAAGCTAAATAGAGCATCTGCATTTGGAGTGGTGGAAAGAATAGTCCCCTGACCCTGAATAGGTCTGTGCCTGCCTATGTGAATGCTGGCTCCGCCCCCCTGTGGTGTGTCTGATAACTAGCCCCCACCTGACAAAGGGGAAGAGGAGTCTTGTCAACAAAGTGCTTTAAAACCCCCAGAACCAGTTTAGGCTGGTTCTGTTAAGCCCTGGCCCAGGCAGACAAAGCAAATATGGTGTATAAATATTGGGGCTGTGACCCCATGAAAGGGTTGTGCTTGTTGTGCTTCCTGGTGACTTGTGGCTGCTGGGCCCCAGGAGGAACCACCATGAGGGACTGCCTCCCTGCTGGAGGGCAGTGTGAGTTGGCCTGCCTTGGCCCAGCCTTTGCCCTGGACCTTTTGGGGGTTTAGCGCCTCGTGAGCTCTAAATCTTTAACTCCAAGAGTGTGGTGTGCTCTGCAGCGCTGGGCTGCGAAGGATTTGGAGAGAATCCCGGCGTAGGGATTCCCCCGTGCAGCTGGAGGAGAAGTGGGAGCCCACCCCGCATGTTGGTGCCATTATTTGGGAGTGGGTGCTCACCCTGCATTTGTGTGTTTAAATGGTGGGAGCCCACCCTGCATTGTGCACTTCTTGAGAGATGGGAGCCTACCCCGCACTGTAGTACCGGGAGAGAGAACCGCTGCAGCAAGGAAGTCAGGCCTCTTGCCTGGTTGTGGGAAGGCACCTTGGGGCCACACAGGCTCCAAGGAAACAGGAAGCCAGGCGGCTGTTTCCTGGCCGTGGGTGGGACAACGGAGGAGAGCTCCGCGTATTAAATGGTTTTGAGGACGGCTGACAGGAAAGGTCGAGCCAGAGCCTTGCGGGTTCTCTTGTCAACCAGAGAGACCGTGCCGCACCAAAAAAAAGAGAGCAGCCGCTGAGGCCAGTGCAGCCCCGCCCGAATCCGTGGTGCGCGAAGCTGCACCAGCATTGCTAGGCAACCTGCGTGGCTGCCAGGAGTCGCTGACATCACCGCCAGTAGTCCGCCAAGCTGCACATGGCAGTCAGGACATCTTCAACCACACAGAGGAAAGAGAGGATGGCAAGACTTTGCTCTGTGCCTCATCACGTGGGAGGTCCCGGCAGGCCCAAGGCCAGTGGGTGAGTGTCTATGTCTCACTTGGCAATCCGGGAAGAGCCGGCTGGAGGGGAATCAATATCCCCATTTTCTGTGCCAAGGCAGCAGCCCGCAGGGTAGTGGGCGGTCGCTTTAGGGGCCATCAGAAAACCTCACTTGGGTGCGGTGGGAGCACCAAGGTTATCCCTACATTTGTCCCCATAGGTGCAGCTGTGCCGCATGGTCGCAGGCAGCTGCACGCTTCCCAATCTTGGGGGCAATAATTGGCCTAAGGGGGCACTGCAGGACGAGACCAGGAAGGGGCCCGCTTGGAAATAGGCCGACCTGGTGGCAGGAGGTGATCAGGAGATATACCCTGCAATAGGCGTTTTAGAGCACCCTACTGCTGATCCTGTTTTGGGCAATTTGCCTTCTAGGCAAGCCCTGATTTTCTGGACAATGGGCATTTGGGCCCCAGAGAAGGCCAGTTGGCCTGGGTCATTTTGAGTACCTGATGTACTAGTAGGGTGCAAGTCCCTAACGTGAGGCATACTGTGTTCATGCCTAATTATGATGTATGGATAATGTCTTATGCTATGTTGATACTGTGTGACCTCTGAGTAGGGGTATGGTGACCTGCTGGTACTAATGCATGATATGTTTTATGCATAATATGCCGATGCTAAGTGTACCTATACCAGTAGTTACTGGTTGTTCTCACAAAGTATGATGGAAGCCAAATGTGATTTATGCCCATGGTCTTTATGCTAATGTGATATAATGCTGAGGTCAATATTTTACCAGTAGCCCGAAACCGGTCCTAGGAGGCTTGATTCCAGTTCAGGGAGGACTTGGCCTGGCAGTTCGGGCTGGACTGTTCCCATTGGGCGCAGGGTCAAGACTGATTTGCATATGGCTGGGTCCAAACTGGAAAGGCATGGTGAGCAAAAAAAAAAAACGATGGATTTAGGCATTGTTCTGCATTCGCACCATCAATTGTTCTTTTTACATTTGTCATCCCGAGCGGGACGGGTATGCCCAGATGTGGGTCCCATGCTCTCCATGCAACTGGAATCAAGCTATCCTGTCTGATGAAGGCTGAAAGCCCGAAACCGGTCCTAAGATGATTGTTTCCAGTCCATCATTTGTTCTTTTTACAATTAAGAGTACAGCAGGATATAGCTTGATTTAATATTAAAGGTTTCATTTATTGGATTATATGTAGGATGTAGAACTAATGTATCTTAAAGAGAAAATGTTAAGTTAGCGTGATAGTGGACCTTAAGCTTACAGTCGAGATAGTTAATACTAAAGGGAAAGTTGTTTTTCTACATATTTTTCTACTTTGCAGGTGCAGACCAAAGGCATCCGTTAGTTAGAGAAAGGTACATTGTATTTCAAAGATTGTGAGGAGAGGAAGAGTTGGTGAGGTAGAATAATTTAAATTGAAAAACAATGGGAGTGATACCCGTTGGTCCGATCAGATGAAAAAAGGAGCCCATGAATGCTTTGGAAGCAGAGATTGGAATACTGGGGTAGTATTCAACGTGCCAAGTACTTTCTGGAAATTGAAAAACTTATTATGATTAAGACTCCTGTTTTCCATTTTTACACATAATACAGACAGAAAACAATGTGTTTTCTGTCTGCATTTATTTTTAAAAGTGGATAAATACAGAACATTGTGCTCTTTTAAGTGGCGCTCCATGTTGCCTTTCATGGATTGCAGCCCAGCAGCTTAGCAGATGGACAGCATGGGAAATTAAAAACAGGATGAAATTTCTTTAAATAATGGCATATGTCAACATACATTTGTGGTAAAATACTAATATTTAGTAAATGTATTGTTACGTAAAGATTCGCAGCTTAAATAGCTTAATCATGACAGACATCAAAGAATGAGTGCCTCTATCAGTTAAATAAATATAAAAATGTACAGTTTTACAACATCATATATAAACAAAACCTAACATAAATAGGAAAAATACAGATGAAATGGCCCAAAAATAAATATGGATAAATACAAACGGAAATGTAAAAGAAACATAAAACCGGGAGCCCTAATTATGATGTAGATGAGGTCCTGTTTTTCTGGAATGTTCTTTGCATATTTTAATTAGTGAACCCACCTTGGTTTAGTCAGATTCCCTTTAGACTTGGAGAGGTACAGACCTCTCTTGACATCTCTGTTTTGTGGCTTTACCCTATACTTGACTCTTTGCCTATAAAATGTCTAGAGAGGTTTTGATGCTGTCACCATACTTGCTTCCTAGACTTAATAGGGGTTTCCCTATCTCTAGGTTAGTGTTGGGTTATTAGATGCTGCAAATCTTTTCCGTGTATGGGGAGAAGGATCAGAATTATTCGTCTATCCATCAAGTTCCTTTTCTCATATTTTGTTTTGCCGTAACCAAGATTGTAGTATGTTCTTTGTTGTTGAGGTCCAATATTGTTAGACAATCTGGTCTACCTTTGATAATTCTTTACTTTTACAGTATGTTCTTGAGAGTGATTTGTAACATTTTGGCTTTGAGTGTGTCATACATCTTTAATTACAGGTTACTGAATCCGACCTTTATTGTGTGGTCCAAATGATCACACTGTACTTCAAGATTTTAATTTTCAATAACCTGTCTTCCTCTCAGGCAACTACAAAGAACTGTTGACCAGAGTGAAACTGGAAGACGCGTCCCTGAGAGTTCTGAATATGCAACTACCTTTTGATATTTTGCCCCTCGATAATCTGACCAAGACATTCTTGTATGGCGATATTCTTCACATCGATATTCAGAATAGCGCGTAACTATGAATTTATATCAGGGCTGTTCAAAATAAATTAGGATTTAACCATGTTTAGTCAATATCTTAGCTAAACCATAGAAGGAACTGAAAAAATAAACTGAGAGTTCAAGCAAAAAAATCTACTTAGATGATTTATAGTGTGGAAAGGCTAATAAAATGAATGTGACTGTACTAATTTAAAACTCCTATTTACAACACAAATTGTATATATTCTACCTATAATTTCTGCATAATGTATTTTTCCTTAAGTTCAAAAGACAGCCTGAACATTCTGCCACAGCATTGTCATTAGCACATAGGTTACTTACCAGGCGGTCGATTAATAGCAAGGTTTCTGAAATGACTTCCTTTGATGATTTCTACAGACATTCTTCCTGTTGTGGCATTGTAAGACAAACCCACCAGAAGCTCTGGTATGCCTCCATGGGACAAAGACTGAGAAGATGAGGCACTGTCACTCTGAGAGATGGGGGACATGCTCATTTGTGAATCTCCGCTCTGTGTGGGGCCAAAAAAGAGAAATTAGAGGGAGTTAGATGCACATAATTAAGCAATTTATGCAATATTGCTCACACTGCTTCAAATGATGCTTTATTTATGATGACCACAACAGAACGGGTTTAACAAATGTACTTTTACATTCGGGAATTTGAGCAGCATTCTGAGTGCCCTGGAGTTGTATCTGGTAACTCTGCTCCCAAACCCTCAAGACTTACCGAAAAGAGGGCAACAGTAAATTCGAGGTCAAAGTTGCAGGGTAGCATAGATGGAACACCATGGTCCCTTGACAAACAAGTAGTTACTGGGGTGTAATTGGCATCTACTTCTGATTGCCCTGTTTTTTGTCTTCCTTTAGATCTTGTTTTGTTTTTAAAATGTGCTTCTTTTGTATGAAAGACACTAAATCCACAAATAATTGTGGATAGTTTATTAATAAAAGCCATGATAACTCCTGTTACTTGCCTCAATTGATTTAAAAGGCTACTTGTAAAGAGGGCATGCGTAGCACAAAAGCATTGCACATTCTGTAACTAGTTCATTTATTATTTTAATCAACAACCAATAAACTATAAATCAGTTACAAAAGAACAAAATTAAGAAAGTCAGATCTAGAGACCAAGAGTTATTGGAAAAACAAAAACTGTTACATAGTTACAATGGGAAGCTAGTCTATGGGTGGATTATGGTAGACTGTGACTGAGGAACACTTTGTGGACACCCATGATCAGTGAGGTAAGAGTTGGTTGGAGTCTTGACCTAAAAATGTACCATTACACTTAAAATGTTTCAGAAGTTTCAGAGTTTAGTTTGTCACATCTGCAACAGTTTGTAAGACCTTCTCCTTGATTGACACTAATCCAGGGTTCTCTTATCACTACAGAGCAGCAATTTGCATAACACCACTCAAAATACCTCCCTTGTAAAGCCCAGTGGTCATCACGAACAGATCTCCTAGAAGCAGTGCCGCTGTCAAGTTATTTTATGTTCAGCAGAGAAAAGGTGGCCATTGTAGCAATAAAGCAGTGAGCTAGGCCTACACAGACAAAACATATAAAATGTTCTGATCAGAGCAAACATAGCATAGTAGACACATATCACATTTGATGATGTCATTAATTACACAATTACATCGCATCATTTACAGTCTCAACTGGGCAATCAAATAATTTATATACTATGGATCTCAATCACCTCACACCATAAAGCACATTCTAGTGAGCCCATTTCATATGACATTGTATTAGGGCGACCACAGCTATTGTATGCACATCTCTTGGCTGACACACACCTGTCCACTCACAGTGGAGCAAATGTGGCTATGTCAAGCTCTGGTACCTTCCCCACATACCTAACTTCACTGTCCTGTCTGCCTTTTGCATAGAGGTTCCCAAAACAATACTAAGCTGGGAGATGACTTAATTACTGAACAGCGGCCCTCCGCACATTGCCAGATAACATGAACAAAAGAGCCGCCCTGTCACAACTTCTTAAGCACAAATTATCTCCAGTCAGCCACATTTTCATCAGCCAACTTTTGGGGTGGTACTCTATATGTAAAATGTAAATTTGTACCAAACTAAAGCAAGTCTGAATGAGCATCTCCAGGGGTTACATCTTGGCCTCATCGCATTCATCATCTTTTATGTGATCAATGTCAATCTCCCAGCAGTGACATGTCTTAAACAGATGCCATGGGTTGTTGTTCCTTTTTTCCAGGTATGAAGGGGAGCAGTAGAAAAAGTGGAGCAATATATCCATTATGGAGAACCAGAAAGTTCAGATCTAATGCATCTTATGAAGATGCCTGTAAACAGAGGTTTTGTTCAGACCTGCTCTAATACACTTTTGCGCCTAAGACCAAATGCGCTTTTCTCCATGAGTGAACTTCCTCCTGCTGGTCAGCTTTGGGTATCACACATAAGACTCTGCTCCATTTTCTCATGTGCAGCTCCTCGATCAAAGCGGTGCTCATAAAATTCTATGTAACATGAATTGACTTATTTTTTCTCTTAAGTAAATAAAAGTCAATTTTAGTTATTTTTCAAATTCTAATATCTGGATTAAATAGTAAAACATGTTGGTGTTGTTTTAGTATATAACTCCAATCACTTCTGAAGGGAACACCTGTCGTCAGCCTTTTATAGAATATTTGCCCTATTATTATTAAAGCAAACCACTGTTCCCTTAAAAGTCTGTTTGGTATGAATCAGATTTTTGTCTGCCATTGTATAACTACCTAACAAAATACCTTTACATTCATATTGCTACCACTATCTTGCATTTAGCGAGAATATCTCAATCAATCATATGGTACTTTTATAGCACAGCTTATCACCAGTGATGGTATCCAGGCACTGAGCTGTGGGTTTCAGTCGAAGAGCCAGGTCTTGAGCTTCTTCTTGAAGTCTGTCAGTACAGGTGATGCTTTGGAAGTGGTGGGAAGGGCATTTGGGGACTTAGCAGTGAGGTGGGAGAAAGAGCGTCTTCCAGAGCACTAGCAGGGGATGCATGCAGTATGGGTGAGGGTGAGGTGGGCAGAGAAGAGGTTTATGGATAGATGGCGGAAGTTCAAACGGTGGTTCATATGTGCAGGTCCTTGTTCGTGGAGGGCTTTGTAGGCTTGGGTCAGTTGCTTGAACTGGCATCTCTTCTGGTGGGGAGCCAGTGGAGGTCTCTAAGGTGCTGGGTGATGTAGGTCCTATTGGGAACGTTGAGGATCGGACTGCTGCTGTGTTCTGCATCAATCAGAATCTTAATCACTGCTGCGTTTTCCTGAGGGAATTCCGTACCCAAAGTGCACTACAATGAATATGTTTAAGAGTTGTATGTGTTCTTTTCTGAATTCTATTGTGTAATGGTCATCACAATGTCATCTGGTTCATTTGGTTATGATTCATGTTTATTCAAGTCAATTCTTCATGTGAATAGTGTTTAAATATCACACTACTTCAGGCCATCATTATATAATTTCCTACAAATCCCAACGCATTTAGGGACTGGCCCTTCATCAGGAGTATGATTCCTATAATGCAAACAAAATCAATATTTCAAACTAACCAATGTTGGATTTCCTATATGAACACAGGATCAGGAAGTGCATAAACATAACTTCTGGTACATACTCAAAGGCATGCTCTGTACTATGTTTACCTCTGGGTGAACAGAAATATAAACTAATTATGACATACTTAAAACATCAGTGAGTGATAGTGAAGTTATAAAAATCAAGACTAAAAGGTGTACTTCATGTGTGCCATTAACGGAAAATCACCGTGATTTAACATAGCTCGCTTGAAATTATCAACCTTCAGAATTCGCTGTGATCCATTTGCTCACAATTATAGTGTATACCTACAGTGAGAGTACAACTGTGAAATTGTATATTACAACGTGTAACACATGCATACCGTTCACAAAATGTTGCTGCATGTTAATGTGGCTTACATGCAATCACCAAACGTCAGATACCAAAATTGTGCATGCCTTATTTACCGTACACTGTCCACACAGGTTCCACGTTGGAGTGAAATGCCTTCTAGCGAAGTGCAACGTGCAACTGAAAGTGCGTATAGAAATAGATAATGGAAAAGTAAAACTTTGAAGTCAAAAGAAACCGCGGGATGTAAAAGGCTAGGCACCATGTTGAGAAGGTTAAAGAGTGGTGAAAATAGGCTCGGCAATATGAAACAAGCAGAGAAACTATGGTTAACCATGTTAAAAGAAAACAAGCATTCGATTATAAACAACTTAAGAGGCACAAGTAAAACATGCAAGTCAAGCTTATGAGTTGCAACTCAAGTTCAACTGTTCATTTAAACTAAGCATGGGCGGATTTTGCGGATCCACGAATTTGCGGATTCACGGATCGTGGATCCGCAAAATCCGCGGATTTTGCGGATCGGCGGATTTGGGGGCGGGGCTTCCTCGAGTGTGTGGGCGGGGCCAAACGGACGGGGCTTCCATGCGAGCGCACATGCCTCTTGTGTGTATACAAAAGGTCAGAGACCGATCAGAGCAGCAGATTAAGAGACAGAAGCCCCTGGTCACAGGAACAGCACGGGGATTGCGCACGTGAAAGCCAAAGATGCAAATGCCTCTGGCCAGCATCACAGCGGATTTCCGATGGTATATTTGGGAAGAAGGCACATCTGCCCAGCCTCCCAACGCTCACGATTTTTTTTGGGCTGATGAATGAGTCACTGCATTTGCGCTTCAACTAGTTCCAGCGACCAAGTGTGTGTTACTACTATGCAATCGCGCCGAAGTGCGCAGGGGTCCCTTGAGTGAAATGTCCATCATAGTGGGTAAATGGCGGGAAGACGGGCGGGTGCACACCTCGAGTGTGTGGGCGGGGCCAAACGGACGGGGCTTCCATGCGAGCGCACATGCCCCTTGTGTGTATACAAAAGGTCAGAGACCGATCAGAGCAGCAGATTAAGAGACAGAAGCCCCTGGTCACAGGAACAGCAGGGGGATTGCGCACGTGAAAGCCAAAGATGCAAATGCCTCTGGCCAGCATCACAGCGGATTTCCCATGGTATATTTGGGAACAAGGCACACCTGCCCAGCCTCCACAACGCTCACGATTATTTTTGGGCTAATGAATGAGTCACTGAATTTAAGCTTCAACTAGGGCACATATTTATTCAAGAAGACACACCATGTAAATAATTTACGATGGCGCCGGCAAGCTGCCAGCGCCATCCTGCAAAAGTTACTTAATTAGCTTCAACAGGAAGCTCCAACTGATAAAATAAAGCAGGCGCTCGAGCCCCTGCTTTATCTTATCTGTTAGAGCTTCCTGTCGAAGCTAATTAAGTAACCATTTGAGGATGGCGCTGGCAGCTTGCCGGCGCCATCGTAAATTATGTTAGGCTTGAACTTTTGACCGCAAAATCCGCTCCGATCGCGGATTGCGGATTCTCGGTAAATTCGCGAGAGTTCGCGGATCGCGGATTTACCGAAAATCCGCAAAATCCGCGATCGGAGCGGATTTTGCGCTCATGCTTAATTTAAACCTTTGGGGCTGATAGAGTCCAGTTTCTTCATCCAGATGTTTTTGCTTTGAGGTAGGTGCCGTCACAGGTAGGTACTGTTTCCAGTAACAGGAATCTAAGCTGGCTCACATTGCGTTAATGTGTATTAAAGTGTACAGCAATGGTTGAGTTCTCATTTTTTATGCAGATGCTTCGTTTATGTTCAGTTAATCTGGTTTTCATTTTTCTTTCCGTTTTGCCAACATATGCTGATCCACACGGACACTTAAATAGGTAGACAACATTTGTAGAATCGCAAGTAGCCATTTGATGGGGGATGTACGTTGTTACAACGCATGTTGTAACAATGCATGCCTTTACCACGCAAGTCTTACAACGCAAGTCGTTACAACGACTTGCGCTGTAGGGCGTGGATTTAGGAATCTTATAATTTTATATTCCAACACCAGTCCCCGTAACAGTAGGGAAGGTGTTGGAATCTAAAATTGCAAGATTCCTTATCCCACAGCGCCATCCAGCGCAAGTCGTAGTAACGACTTGCGTTGTAATAGCTGCGGGGTAAAGGCTCTGCGGTGTAAAAACCGCGTCGTAAACGATGTTCCCCTTTGATGGGAGTTCCAGAGGATTTATGATAGTAGTACTCTTTATATTATTACGGCTGCTACAATTCAAACATGGTGTTGTCCCTCTGAATGTTTGGTGCGCCTTAGGAGTGACAGATTTTCCTAAGAGCTCCTTCAAGTTGTTGGTCCTCTGGTATGCAAATAATGGTGAGAGATTAAAAGTTCCCTTACACTCTTCCTTGGTTTGTAACATAGGCCAATGTTTTAATACAATGCTTCTGATTTTATTGCATCAGGTGGATTATTTTGACACAAACACAGATCTTTTGGTGGTCCTTAGAGGTTTCTCCCTCTTTGGAGTCTGTTCTTTCGACAGCAGTTTAAATGATGTTGTTGGGGTATCCTATTTGTTTGAACTTTCAGATTACAATTTAAGTATTTTTGTGTAAACGTCTTCATTATGATTCTCAAATGTTAAGAGTAAGGCAGATGACGTTTTTATGCGATTTGATGAAAGCTGTTGTAATGTAACAAATCGTTCTGTTAGTTGGTTTGATGAAGACATTAGTGTCTAAAGTTCGACCTCAAACTATCACTTCCACATCTAACAAGGTTATTTGATTTTTACTGATGGTGTTAGTGAAGCATTATCTCCCCAGCCAATATGGAACCGTCGCCTCACCTCTCCTGCCAGTAAGGAACGGATGCATCCCCTTTCCTGCCTAGCAGTAAAAAACCACTGCCTCACCTCCCATGTAGCAATAAGGAACCAATGCATCACCTCCCCTGCATAGTAAGGAACCAATGCCTCAACTCCCCTGCATCAGGCCTTGTCTTTGATTTTTCACACATTAAATGTACTTTGTCCTAAAGGAACACATACATTGGTTTTGATGGACTAAACTTGCTTAATCACTTAAAAGTGATATTTTGACTTGTGTATGTTGGACTTTTGTCATTTTGGTCTTGTTTTATTCAGATACATATTGGCTATTTTTCCGATCTGGTTTGTACTCTGTTTGTAGTGTTTTCACTCTGTTACTGTGTGTGTGTGTGTGTGTATATACAAATACTTTACACATTGTCTCTGAGGTAAGCCTCACTGCTTGTGCCAAGCTTCCAATGGGGTGAGCATGGGTTATCTTAGCTGTGTGACTACCTCACCCTGACTAAAGTGAGGATTCTTAGTTGGACAGGGTGAAAACCACTGCCAACTAGAGACCCAATTTCTTACATTGGTGATCAGCGGTGAGGATAGGACTTGTATTTGTACATTGCATACAATGATTGTGTACACCTCTTCCATATCGAAGACCATTACAACCCAACAAACTGGTTTGATTTTTCTCTTCTTTGAAACTCGAGTTTGATCCACAATCATGTTTCAGGCTGGTGAGCCATAAGTTGGAGCTGCAGATTTGGTGTTTGAGCAGGAGAGCTTGGAGGCCCATACGCTGCCTCAGCTCAAAAAGTTCTGCAAGGAGCTAAAATGTCCTATTAGGGGCCTCACTAAAAAGGAAGAGCTGAAAAAAGGCACTCAGGGCCTAGTTGGCAGTAATAGAGGCTGGTGAGCGCACAGAGTATTGGAATGATAGTGTGGATTTGCAGGCGCATAGCCTGCATGGGGATTTTGTGGCTCATGGTCCGCCTGAGAGGAAGCACCTTCTAGGGCAAGCAGCAGTGTTTCTTCAAGAGGTCTGTCCCCAGAGGAGCTGGAGGACAGGTGGGAGGCGAGGAAGCATCAGATGGAGCAGTAAAAGCTCAAGATGGATGATATGAGGGAGCTCCAGTTGGAACTATCCAAAGTCAACAGAGAGGCAGAAAATGATAAGTTGGCCACAGAGGAGAGAAAGATTATGCTAGCCAAGAGCTGAGCTTGAAGCAGCTAGACTTGAAGGCCAGGTCAAGCACAGATGGTGGAAGCAATTCTAAAGTGTAGTCTGATTTTAAATTGCACACACCAAATAACCTAAGGAAAGAGTATACCAAGGAAGAAGACATACATTGGTGGTTTCAGGGTTATGAGTCAGCTCTCTGCGATCACCGATCCCTGAGAGAAATTGGAGGGCAGGTCTGTGGAACTACTTTACAGTGGAAGGGAGGGATACATTGTTGGCACTAGGGCCCACAAGTGAGCTTACCTACCCAGCCGTGAAGGATTCCCTGATCATTAGGTATGGTCTTACCCAAGAGAGACACCATGACAAGTTTAGGAAGAGAACCAAGCTTGAATCCCACACCTGGCTTGAGTATGTTGATACTTTTTGCAGAGCATTGGATGGGTGGGTGAAGGGCAGTCAGGTAACAGATTACCAGGGGTCATGCAATTTGTTTGTGTGGGAGCACTTGTCTAGTCTATGTTTTACAGAGCTGTGCCAGCACTTGCTGGACAGTAAGCTTACCAGCCGCGGCCGTTAGTGGGAGTACCGGCCGGGCGGTGACGTGGGGAGGGGCAGGGTGGGGGTAGTAATGTATGGATTATGGAGTTTAACAGGTAAGTAAACATATAAATAAATAAAACGAATTTCGTTGCGTGCACTGCATCTTATTTGGTGATGCAGTGCACGCAACAATTTTTTTAAATTTATGTATATGTTTACTTACCTGTTAAACTCCGTAATCCATACATTATTACCCCCACCCTGCCCCTCCCCCTCCCCACTTCACCGCCCGGCTGGTACTCCCACTACCGGCCGAGGCTGAAGCTTACTGACCCCAGAAAGCATGCTCAGAAGGCATACTGTTGGGTGAGTACCAGGGTCCACAAGAGGTTATATTTGGGAGACTCAGCCAAAGGTGGGCAGGGTCCCCGACAGACGAAGGAGTGGGAGGAAACAGATAAAAGTAAGGAGCTCTTTAAAGGGTCCCAAAATAGTTCCCTACCTCTGTTGAGAAAAAGAGTAGTTGGTTCCTGCCAGGAAAGCCTGGAGGGAAAAGACCCCTGAAGTGCTTTGACTGTACCCAGGAAGGACACTTTGGAGGGAGACCCAAGTGTCCCAAGCGGGCACAAGTCCCCACCATTGGGCAGTCACAGGGGAAGGCCTTTGTAGCGCTTGGAGAGTAATTGGTCCCAATTAGTGAAGGGGAGCCAGCTGGGGTTGTGATAGGATAGAGCCTGGGAAACTCTGAATTGCGATGAAATAGTGATGAACTAGAAATTTGGAGTACTCTGAGTGTTGATAAAATGCAGCTGTTAGGTATCCGTATAGCAATGAGATAGTTAAACCCCTTACTACCTCCTCACACTCACTCCAATTGCACACAGTTCTCAACCTGCACAAATTATTGATGAACCTCATGCGCTGATGTCTCTGAGCAATGACCATGCTTTATAAAATCACAAAATTAAATAAATAAATAAATTAAAATGGTCCATTGTCATCCTATCTTTACTCTATAAAGGTATGAGCTACTATGGTAAGATAAATCATTGGTGTACTGTGTAATGAGGTAGGACAGAGGCTTGGCATACTTAGTTTTGAGACAAGAAAGCAGTTTTGTGCCCTCTTAAGTAACACTGGTCAGAGTCTTTGAATACTATGTATTAGAGGCATTGTGATATAGCCTTTGGGTACATTGTTTCCTAATAAATAAGTCCTTGGGGTTCCTAAAAATACAATAGAGCCTTGTTGTATTCATTCTTTGGGTTTTCATTTTATCATCCTGTTCTTCTGGTAACTTTTTTGTAACAGTTGATAATACTTAGAAACAAGTGATTCAGCATATAAAACAGTGAATATAAACAGTAAAATATTCAGAAGCAGTCTGCATCTCCTTAAGTACCTTCCTCTGGGTGTCTGAACCCTTTTGCTATGGACTGGTTTGTAGATTTGTGATGCAATATCTCTATTAGCTGCAGAGGAGAGTTAGATAAGTTCAGTCCTTGAACACTTGATCGAAATTCCATGAAGAAAGTTCAGAAAGCTTCCAGTACAAAATCGTGAGCTTGAAAAAGATACATTTTGAAACTGTAGGAAATCAGTTTTTTCTGTGTAGTACCCACTTATTTCTTCATTTTTTGGCTAACCAGGAGTAAAGTGACGAAGCTACTATTTTAAACATGATTAAAATGGCGTATTTCTGTTTGGCATATTTAACATGCCTGTAAGCCCCTAGTATAAGTTGTAGATAATTCCCACAGGGCCTGGAACCTAAACGCCGCTTGTGGACTGCAGGACCTATTGTGCCATCCACTATAGTGGCAGCGCAATCATGGCTTCAGGCATACCTTGTATATCAACACTGCTGCATTGTAAAACCTGCAGTGTGACCTATTAAAATATCCTTTTTTAACAGATAAAGACTTCCCTTTTAAATATTAGTAAGTCACAACTTTGTAGGCTTAGTAGCCGACAAGGCAGAATGTATGGTATTAAAAAGTGGATAGGTAGAAAATTAATATTACCAAGTCCCTATAGAGAAAATGACAATGCCGTAAAAGCTGTTTCCACTGAGGCAGGCCTAAATGTATCTCAGGAAGGGGATCACCTTGAAAAATAGTTAAACAACTATTTTCTTATTGGTTAATTAAATCTAATTCAATGGAGAAGTCAGATTCAAAATAAATAATAAGGAAAAGTAACATTCAAAATGTTACCTTTTCCATGGATCACGTTCCTGACTGCAACCCTTCCTTTTCCAGCTTAAACAGGACCTTAAAAACCTACTGCACAACAAATACTTTAACTATCACCCTAACTGAGATGCTACCCTAACCTCACGTACTTTCAGACTTCACCAGGTCCAGCGGTAAATTTATTGTTTCATTGGTCCACTACGTTGTGTACTTTTTTAGCTCATGCTGTTTTCCATGTCTCCATATTGTAACTACCATGGCTGTCTAATGACTTCCTTTGTCTGTATTTATGCATGTACTTCTTTCATATGACTTAGTATTCAATGCAAAGCGCTCTAATATCTTCTGGTCTAGCTAGCGCTATGAAAAACTTATAAATAATTTGCATTAGCTCTCTGGCCTTGGAAGATGTGTGAAAGAGGTGCGAAATTCTTGTGTATCTCCAGTTTGGATGTTGAAGGACCCTGCTTTTGTCCTACCAGACTTTTGTCTCTGGGAGTTTTTTGGTTACGGTGGCTGCTTCAAACTGAATGTTAGTGTCAGATGTGGAAGGACGCTAGTGATTATCATTGCACACTCCACTACAAACCCACAACACTCAAAGCCTAAATTTAGTGAGGTTGAAGACTTTCACAAACTTGAAAATGCCTTAACACATGGCATTACGGCCCAAAGCAAACAGAAACTACTGAAAATGTTTATCCCATTGGGTAAGGAGTGGCAAGCAGCCCCCCCACCCACTAGCTGGTGCAAGGCATAATTGTGGCACCCGAAGGCACCTGGAAAGAACACTTTCTAGATAGTCAGAAAAACAAAACGAACAGGACTGGACCAGCTGTCTAGGACCTGAGAGGAGACCTGAAGGTCTGGACGTGCTCTCTCTTATATCCAGGACAAGGAAGCGGAATCCAAGAGTCTGTTGGTTGATCTACTGTGTGCACCCGTGTTAGCTCGAGGGCGCTGCTAACGGTTCATCCCAACAATTTAGGGGCCTCCTTGTCTGTGATATGCACAGACTCTCCCTAGGGTCCCACAGCTAAGAAACTGTTAATCACTTCCTGCCATTGGTCTGCCAGCAGTTTTTTGCGCATCCCCCTTAGTCCCTCTAGGCGAATGTGTGTACCCATTTCAATTACCCAGTTCATGACATAAAGATACCCACTTATTAAGTGGCGGGCCCTTCGGCGACCACCATAATGTCACATTATTAATGCCATTTTATCTTTCTCCGTACATTTTTCAGACTCTTTTTTTAAATTATGCAGTTAAACTAAATGATTTCAAACTATGTTTCAAATGTGAACTCTTAGAACTTTTTCTTCTGGACGTTCGATGTAATACTCTCTGGGCTTTTCAGCACCATGGTGAGAGTCGAATATGGTTCTACCCAACACAAGATTTTTAACGTAATGCCACCTAGAGACCATAAGGCAGCCATTATATCAAAGTAATAAAACTTAATGTATTTTTATTTTACAGAGTCACAAATAAGTGTATGATCACCAATCAAACGTTTTCGGATTTAGTATCTGTAAGCACAAATAAGGCATTTTCTCCAAAAGTTGAACTCCAAGGGACTGTTGGCAAAAATCTTGGACTGGCTGATGAACGCATGGCTTAACTTGGGCACTTACTTCCAACCTGAAAAAGATTTTTTAAGACATAAACACCTCATTGTAAAGGCCAAACAAAAAAACAAAGGAGACTCTAGCCATAATCCTACAACTGATCATCAATGCAGAGCACATCTTATGTCTGCACCGGCAAAGGGGTTTACTAGTCTGGTTTTTATTGAATCATGGCCCCTATTTAATATAATTATTTGTGTATATACAACACCAGATTTGAAAATAACACACATTCGTTTAATTAATCTATCATGTTTTTTCTGGGAAAGCTGCATACCTCGATCCGTCTCTGTGACCAGTGGTGTAAGAAACTTTTAGGGCCCCCCTCCTGCAAGAAACCTTGAACGAGCCCCTGTTCTACCCATGTCACATGTCCCTCAAGTGTACTTCAACTTGGTTGCTCGGGCAGCGGAGGTGCAATACATCAGCAGTAATTTCAGTAGTAAGTTCTAACACTGGATCAATTCATGAGTTGATGTCACGTAAAGCCAAGCTACGTGGCGTTTGATGGCCTTCTAGATATGGTGTGAGGCAACGCGGGGCAAGCGACTGCGTTGCCTCACACTGCGATGGGGAGGAGTGCCATGGGCCTTGTAAATGAGGCCCTCAGTGTCTGTTCACAACTGCATAGATTCTGTAATCTGTTTTCATGTAACACCTATGGCATTTGACACATTCTCAGATTTACAACGTTCTGTAAACCTGGGAATGCGTCAAAAGCCTATGCCCCCCAAGGGGAGGCATGAGGAGGTACAAGGAGAAATAACTTTGTTTCTCCACATTTTTCTTTTTTCTATGTGTGCTGCTTTTGGCAGCACACATAGAAGGAGGTAATCACATCCATTGATTGTTTTTGTGCAGGAAGGTATCCCTTCCTGCACAAAATAATCATTCCCACAAAACAGGCATGCTTGCGCTATGGTGCAAGGTTGCCTGCGTTGGCGCCTGGCAGCCAACGCAGGGAAAGAGGGCAAGAATGCCCTTTTCCTTTGCCATAGGGTAGCACAGCAGGAAGGCTTGCTGCAGTGCCCAATGGCACAATATTGTAAATGAGGTGCTAAAATTGTACTCAGGCATTGGCAGCTTGCATACAATATGCAGATCAAGAATACAATTAAACACATTCCACCAGAAGCAAACAGGAACGACTTTTTGTAGGCATCAGGTTAACAGATAAATAAATCACACTTTCCTCCTTGATCATTGCCACTAAAGAGGATTACTTTTGTGGTGCACGTGAACAATGTGCACTAGCAAAATGGAGTCACACAGAAGGACCCAATAGCTGGAGTAGGTTGACCCACTGCCCTATGTTGTATGTTGTGGCTGGTGGAAACAAAGTTTGAATGGCAATTTAAAAGAGCGGTGAATGACGAATACAGACCAAAAACCTCTGTATGCAAGCATATTATATATCACTTTAAAAAAAACAATAGGCCAGACCTACAAGGGAAAGCAGCAGACTGACAGTGAAAACATCCTTTAACCTATGTTTTCAAATGGAAACTGGAGAACTGACAGTTGTATATTTTAAATTTGATTCAATACTCACGCTCAAATTGATTCTGGGCTCCAGGACTAGGGTCACCTTTGTTTCTAACTCTGGATGGATTTTACCGAGATATACTATTTTCTCTCCCATCATTTTTCCGCGGTTCATTTTGGCCACAGAGTACAGGCGGAACCTAAGTGCATAGTTCCCAAGCTCTTCCGGCTCAATCTTATGAAATGTGAATTTTTCCTCGAACACCGGCTCAGCTCCCCTCTGAGTGTTTGTCTTGCACTTCTGCTTCTTGTTGGGCATAAGAACAGTGTGAACTTGCCATGCATTGACACCACTGCGGTCCTTGGCTGGAATGCCTTTGGCCTTCACAATGGTTACATACAACTTTTGGTTTTGTCCCTTGTAATCAAATACGACATCAAGGTCCCCGCATTTTGAAATGGGTTCATGAATGCCCTGCTCCGTAGGAAGTGCGTTGGCTTCACTGGGTTCCTGCAATCATCAATGGACTCGTTAATAAGACATATCTATAAAAATATTTAGCATATAAACAATACAGAACACAATGTTACAAAAGAACACAATACATTAGAAGAGGAATTACAACAGTAAGGAAAGTAATGAGCCTTAGGTTCTATGAAAAGGTCAACATGTTTCTTGCATAATGTGCTCAAACGGACATTCTTCAGGACCAGTTGTGAATGCCCTAATCTACCCTGAGGTAGGAACTGTTGTCAGAAATATGTTTTTATCCTGCTGGTGCTCAAAGTCACATCTAATTTGATAGTAAATGGTTTTATATCCAAGGACCATGGGAGCGGGTTGGTGATTTCACAATGCTTCTCTAGGTAGAGACTTCGAATTCAAGAAGTGGCTCAATGACACTCTAAGGACCTTAGAAACAGGTCTGATTCTAGAACTCCAATGGGAGAACTTTCCTTTTTCATTCAATCAATTATTCATTTGAAGAATTGCCATTGATTTGTTTGAGCATATTAGTCAAGAGACATGGTGAGTTTTTCATAGAACCTAAGGCTACTTATTTTCCTTCCAGGTTCACAGTTCTTTTAGTCAGGACATGAGTTCCCTGCAGCATTAAAGATTCAATATTAGCTAAAACCATAGCCAATTGTAATCACTCTCCCAATCTACCAAACCCTCTCCAGAACCTACAGCCTGATTCATCAAGCCGAATTGCGCTCGCAAAGGGCCAGATTCTGAGAATCTGGCCCATTGCGAGCGCAATTTTTGCATTTGGGATTCATCATCCCAAATGCAAAATTCGGTAATTGCTAATTCGCTAAATTGCGAGGAATTACATTTAAGGAATCTCTATTTGAGATTCCTTAAATGCTATTCATCAACCATTTTTAAATTGCTAATTCGCAATTTCGGGCCGCTATTTACCAAGAGGTCAGACCTCTCGGTAAATAGCAAAAACTTAGAAAAATGCTTTTAAAAGCATTTTTCTAAGTTGCATGTTGAACACACACATGTCCTTTGGACATGTGTGTGCGCAACACCTGTTTCAATTTACATTTAAGGGGTGCTACAGGGTGTCCTTTGGACACCCCTGGCACCCTTTCAATCGCTATCTTATTTGCGAGCAGCAAATTGCTAATCGCAAATAAGGAATACTCCCCATTCATTCCTATGGGCCTTTTGGCCCATAGGAATGAATGGGGAGTAATTCCTTATTTGCGATTAGCAATTTGCTACTCGCAAATAAGGAATGTGTAGGAATCGCTATTTATTTAGCAATTCCTACATGAATACCGTTTTGCGAGTCCTTAATAGCGATTCGCTATGAATTGCTATTAGGGGCTCGCAAAACGGCCCGTTGATGAATAAGGCTGTTAGTGAAGAGTGTCACTCCACTGCCCAGCCATCACCGGTCAGAGTGAGTAAAAGATCTCTAGCAAAGGCCTCATTGATGCACCTGCGCAGTGAGGAGCATGGCCCGATGATGAAGCATGCCACTTAAGCGGATGAGGTTTAGCGTATCCTATAAAGCATGGTCCCCGTCTGATATTGTTCAGCATTATCAATACAAACCTGCTCGTTGAGGTGCAAAATAGACTTTTGGTCACAGTTAAGTGACTGCTGGCTGGTTGCATAGATATATAAACATTCCAAAGTGTACCATAAATAAGCAGTTGTTAATTTGTAATACAACAGGTGCGGGCCCAAAGTTGGTCTTAGAAATCTACAGCTGGTACTAAAAAGTTCCATTATTGCTTAATACAAAAGCTGTCATCTCTTGATTCCACAAAAAGGGGGTGGTGATGGACAGAGTATCTGAGTTAATCAGAACACTCCTACCCAGTCAACAGATCAGGGCTTGATCCATCACCGTTTTTTAGCTCACTGCACCATCCCTGTTCAGAACCTGGCTATATGCAAATTAGTCTGTCCCTGGCCCAGTGCATCATGGGAACAGGGCAGACCAAACTACCAAGCCAATTCTTCACTGGAAAGGAACAAGCTTCCGGGGACCGGTTTCCGGCATTACAGCCGTCTTCGGCCCGGCTTGCTTGAATCCTGATGGTGCAATGAGCAAGGGACTCATGTCTGAGCATACCCTTCCACACTCATGGTGGCCAAAATAATTACAAAAAGGGGGTGGTGATGGACAGAGTATCTGAGTTAATCAGAACACTCCTACCCAGTCAACAGATCAGGGCTTGATCCATCACCGTTTTTTAGCTCACTGCACCATCCCAGTTCAGAACCTGGCTATATGCAAATTAGTCTGTCCCTGGCCCAGTGCATCATGGGAACAGGGCAGACCAAACTACCAAGCCAATTCTTCACTGGAAAGGAAACAAGCTTCCGGGGACCGGTTTCTGGCATTACAGCCGTCTTCGGCCCGGCTTGCTTGAATCCTGATGGTGCAATGAGCAAGGGACTCATGTCTGAGCATACCCTTCCACACTCATGGTGGCCAAAATAATTACAAATTACCATATGCGTGGAAGGGTATACTCAGATGTGAGTCCCTTGCTCATTGCACCATCAGGATTCAAGCAAGCCGGGCCGACGACGCCTGAAATGGCAGAAACCGGTCCCCGGAAGCTTGTTTCCTTCCCAGTATAAGAATTGGCTTGGTAGTTTGGTTTGCCCTGTTCCCATCATGCACTGGGACAGGAACATACTAATTTGCATATAGCCAAGTTCTGAGCTGGGATGGTGCAGTGAGCTAAAAAACGGTGATGGATCAAGCCCTGATCTTTGGACTGGGTAAGAGTGGTCTGCTTAATTCAGGCACTCTGTTCATCACCACCCCCTTTTCTGAATCATTTTGTCCACCATATGCGTGGAAGGGTATACTCAGATGTGAGTCCCTTGCTCATTGCACCATCAGGATTCAAGCAAGCCGGGCCGACGACGCCTGAAATGGCAGAAACCGGTCCCCGGAAGCTTGTTTCCTTCCCAGTATAAGAATTGACTTGGTAGTTTGGTTTGCCCTGTTCCCATCATGCACTGGGACAGGAACAGACTAATTTGCATATGGCCAAGTTCTGAGCTGGGATGGTGCAGTGAGCTAAAAAACGGTGATGGATCAAGCCCTGATCTTTGGACTGGGTAAGAGTGGTCTGCTTAATTCAGGCACTCTGTTCATCACCACCCCCTTTTCTGAATCATTTTGTCCACCATATGCGTGGAAGGGTATACTCAGATGTGAGTCCCTTGCTCATTGCACCATCAGGATTCAAGCAAGCCGGGCCGACGACGCCTGAAATGGCAGAAACCGGTCCGCGGAAGCTTGTTTCCTTCCCAGTATAAGAATTGGCTTGGTAGTTTGGTTTGCCCTGTTCCCATCATGCACTGGGACAGGAACAGACTAATTTGCATATAGCCAAGTTCTGAGCTGGGATGGTGCAGTGAGCTAAAAAACGGTGATGGATCAAGCCCTGATCTTTGGACTGGGTAAGAGTGGCCTGCTTAATTCAGGCACTCTGTTCATCACCACCCCCTTTTCTGAATCATTTTGTCCACCATATGCGTGGAAGGGTATACTCAGATGTGAGTCCCTTGCTCATTGCACCATCAGGATTCAAGCAAGCCGGGCCGACGACGCCTGAAATGGCAGAAACCGGTCCCCGGAAGCTTGTTTCCTTCCCAGTATAAGAATTGGCTTGGTAGTTTGGTTTGCCCTGTTCCCATCATGCACTGGGACAGGAACAGACTAATTTGCATATAGCCAAGTTCTAAACTGGGATGGTGCAGTGAGCTAAAAAACGGTGATGGATCAAGCCCTGATCTTTGGACTGGGTAAGAGTGGTCTGCTTAATTCAGGCACTCTGTTCATCACCACCCCCTTTTCTGAATCATTTTGTCCACCATATGCGTGGAAGGGTATACTCAGATGTGAGTCCCTTGCTCATTGCACCATCAGGATTCAAGCAAGGCGGGCCGACGACGCCTGAAATGGCAGAAACCGGTCCCCGGAAGCTTGTTTCCTTCCCAGTATAAGAATTGGCTTGGTAGTTTGGTTTGCCCTGTTCCCATCATGCACTGGGACAGGAACAGACTAATTTGCATATAGCCAAGTTCTGAGCTGGGATGGTGCAGTGAGCTAAAAAACGGTGATAGATCAAGCCCTGATCTTTGGACTGGGTAAGAGGGGTCTGCTTAATTCAGGCACTCTGTTCATCACCACCCCCTTTTCTGAATCATTTTGTCCACCATATGCGTGGAAGGGTATACTCAGATGTGAGTCCCTTGCTCATTGCACCATCAGGAGTCAAGCAAGCCGGGCCGACGACGCCTGAAATGGCAGAAACCGGTCCCCGGAAGCTTGTTTCCTTCCCAGTATAAGAATTGGCTTGGTAGTTTGGTTTGCCCTGTTCCCATCATGCATTGGGACAGGAACAGACTAATTTGCATATAGCCAAGTTCTGAGCTGGGATGGTGCAGTGAGCTAAAAAACGGTGATGGATCAAGCCCTGATCTTTGGACTGGGTAAGAGTGGTCTGCTTAATTCAGGCACTCTGTTCATCACCACCCCCTTTACTGAATCATTTTGTCCACCATATGCGTAGAAGGGTATACTCAGATGTGAGTCCCTTGCTCATTGCACCATCAGGATTCAAGCAAGCCGGGCCGACGACACCTGAAAAGGCAGAAACCGGTCCCCGGAAGCTTGTTTCCTTCCCAGTATAAGAATTGGCTTGGTAGTTTGGTTTGCCCTGTTCCCATCATGCACTGGGACAGGAACAGACTAATTTGCATATAGCCAAGTTCTGAGCTGGGATGGTGCAGTGAGCTAAAAAACGGTGATGGATCAAGCCCTGATCTTTGGACTGGGTAAGAGTGGTCTGCTTAATTCAGGCACTCTGTTCATCACCACCCCCTTTTCTGAATCATTTTGTCCACCATATGCGTGGAAGGGTATACTCAGATGTGAGTCCCTTGCTCATTGCACCATCAGGATTCAAGCAAGCCGGGCCGACGACGCCTGAAATGGCAGAAACAGGTCCCCGGAAGCCTGTTTCCTTCCCAGTATAAGAATTGGCTTGGTAGTTTGGTTTGCCCTGTTCCCATCATGCACTGGGACAGGAACACACTAATTTGCATATAGCCACGTTCTGAGCTGGGATGGTGCAGTGAGCTAAAAAACGGTGATGGATCAAGCCCTGATCTTTGGACTGGGTAAGAGTGGTCTGCTTAATTCAGGCACTCTGTTCATCACCACCCCCTTTTCTGAATCATTTTGTCCACCATATGCGTGGAAGGGTATACTCAGATGTGAGTCCCTTGCTCATTGCACCATCAGGATTCAAGCAAGCCGGGCCGACGACGCCTGAAATGGCAGAAACCGGTCCCCGGAAGCTTGTTTCCTTCCCAGTATAAGAATTGGCTTGGTAGTTTGGTTTGCCCTGTTCCCATCATGCACTGGGACAGGAACAGACTAATTTGCATATAGCCAAGTACTGAGCTGGGATGGTGCAGTGAGCTAAAAAACGGTGATGGATCAAGCCCTGATCTTTGGACTGGGTAAGAGTGGTCTGCCTAATTCAGGCACTCTGTTCATCACCACCCCCTTTTCTGAATCATTTTGTCCACCATATGCGTGGAAGGGTATACTCAGATGTGAGTCCCTTGCTCATTGCACCATCAGGATTCAAGCAAGCCGGGCCGACGACGCCTGAAATGGCAGAAACCGGTCCCCGGAAGCTTGTTTCCTTCCCAGTATAAGAATTGGCTTGGTAGTTTGGTTTGCCCTGTTCCCATCATGCACTGGGACAGGAACAGACTAATTTGCCTATAGCCAAGTTCTGAGCTGGGATGGTGCAGTGAGCTAAAAAACGGCGATGGATCAAGCCCTGATCTTTGGACTGGGTAAGAGTGGTCTGCTTAATTCAGGCACTCTGTTCATCACCACCCCCTTTTCTGAAACATTTTGTCCACCATATGCGTGGAAGGGTATACTCAGATGTGAGTCCCTTGCTCATTGCACCATCAGGATTCAAGCAAGCCGGGCCGACGACGCCTGAAATGGCAGAAACCGGTCCCCGGAAGCTTGTTTCCTTCCCAGTATAAGAATTGGCTTGGTAGTTTGGTTTGCCCTGTTCCCATCATGCATTGGGACAGGAACAGACTAATTTGCATATAGCCAAGTTCTGAGCTGGGATGGTGCAGTGAGCTAAAAAACGGTGATGGATCAAGCCCTGATCTTTGGACTGGGTAAGAGTGGTCTGCTTAATTCAGGCACTCTGTTCATCACCACCCCCTTTTCTGAATCATTTTGTCCACCATATGCGTAGAAGGGTATACTCAGATGTGAGTCCCTTGCTCATTGCACCATCAGGATTCAAGCAAGCCGGGCCGACGACGCCTGAAATGGCAGAAACCGGTCCCCGGAAGCTTGTTTCCTTCCCAGTATAAGAATTGGCTTGGTAGTTTGGTTTGCCCTGTTCCCATCATGCACTGGGACAGGAACAGACTAATTTGCATATAGCCAAGTTCTGAGCTGGGATGGTGCAGTGAGCTAAAAAACGGTGATGGATCAAGCCCTGATCTTTGGACTGGGTAAGAGTGGTCTGCTTAATTCAGGCACTCTGTTCATCACCACCCCCTTTTCTGAATCATTTTGTCCACCATATGCGTGGAAGGGTATACTCAGATGTGAGTCCCTTGCTCATTGCACCATCAGGATTCAAGCAAGCCGGGCCGACGATGCCTGAAATGGCAGAAACCGGTCCCCGGAAGCTTGTTTCCTTCCCAGTATAAGAATTGGCTTGGTAGTTTGGTTTGCCCTGTTCCCATCATGCACTGGGACAGGAACAGACTAATTTGCATATAGCCAAGTTCTGAGCTGGGATGGTGCAGTGAGCTAAAAAACGGTGATGGATCAAGCCCTGATCTTTGGACTGGGTAAGAGTGGTCTGCTTAATTCAGGCACTCTGTTCATCACCACCCCCTTTTCTGAATCATTTTGTCCACCATATGCGTGGAAGGGTATACTCAGATGTGAGTCCCTTGCTCATTGCACCATCAGGATTCAAGCAAGCCGGGCCAACGACGCCTGAAATGGCAGAAACCGGTCCCCGGAAGCTTGTTTCCTTCCCAGTATTAGAATTGGCTTGGTAGTTTGGTTTGCCCTGTTCCCATCATGCACTGGGACAGGAACAGACTAATTTGCATATAGCCAAGTTCTGAGCTGGGATGGTGCAGTGAGCTAAAAAACAGTGATGGATCAAGCCCTGATCTTTGGACTGGGTAAGAGTGGTCTGCTTAATTCAGGCACTCTGTTCATCACCACCCCCTTTTCTGAAACATTTTGTCCACCATATGCGTGGAAGGGTATACTCAGATGTGAGTCCCTTGCTCATTGCACCATCAGGATTCAAGCAAGCCGGGCCGACGACGCCTGAAATGGCAGAAACCGGTCCCCGGAAGCTTGTTTCCTTCCCAGTATAAGAATTGGCTTGGTAGTTTGGTTTGCCCTGTTCCCATCATGCATTGGGACAGGAACAGACTAATTTGCATATAGCCAAGTTCTGAGCTGGGATGGTGCAGTGAGCTAAAAAACGGTGATGGATCAAGCCCTGATCTTTGGACTGGGTAAGAGTGGTCTGCTTAATTCAGGCACTCTGTTCATCACCACCCCCTTTTCTGAATCATTTTGTCCACCATATGCGTAGAAGGGTATACTCAGATGTGAGTCCTTTGCTCATTGCACCATCAGGATTCAAGCAAGCCGGGCCGACGACGCCTGAAATGGCAGAAACCGGTCCCCGGAAGCTTGTTTCCTTCCCAGTATAAGAATTGGCTTGGTAGTTTGGTTTGCCCTGTTCCCATCATGCACTGGGACAGGAACAGACTAATTTGCATATAGCCAAGTTCTGAGCTGGGATGGTGCAGTGAGCTAAAAAACGGTGATGGATCAAGCCCTGATCTTTGGACTGGGTAAGAGTGGTCTGCTTAATTCAGGCACTCTGTTCATCACCACCCCCTTTTCTGAAT
This sequence comes from Lissotriton helveticus, assembly GCF_964261635.1. NCBI lineage: Eukaryota > Metazoa > Chordata > Amphibia > Caudata > Salamandridae > Lissotriton > Lissotriton helveticus. The sequence goes on from NC_136070.1 coordinate 493,871,190, forward strand.
CATTTTGTCCACCATATGCGTGGAAGGGTATACTCAGATGTGAGTCCCTTGCTCATTGCACCATCAGGATTCAAGCAAGCCGGGCCGGCGACGCCTGAAATGGCAGAAACAGGTCCCCGGAAGCCTGTTTCCTTCCCAGTATAAGAATTGGCTTGGTAGTTTGGTTTGCCCTGTTCCCATCATGCACTGGGACAGGAACAGACTAATTTGCATATAGCCAAGTTCTGAGCTGGGATGGTGCAGTGAGCTAAAAAACGGTGATGGATCAAGCCCTGATCTTTGGACTGGGTAAGAGTGGTCTGCTTAATTCAGGCACTCTGTTCATCACCACCCCCTTTTCTGAATCATTTTGTCCACCATATGCGTGGAAGGGTATACTCAGATGTGAGTCCCTTGCTCATTGCACCATCAGGATTCAAGCAAGCCGGGCCGACGACGCCTGAAATGGAAGAAACCGGTCCCCGGAAGCTTGTTTCCTTCCCAGTATAAGAATTGGCTTGGTAGTTTGGTTTGCCCTGTTCCCATCATGCACTGGGACAGGAACAGACTAATTTGCATATAGCCAAGTTCTGAGCTGGGATGGTGCAGTGAGCTAAAAAACGGTGATGGATCAAGCCCTGATCTTTGGACTGGGTAAGAGTGGTCTGCCTAATTCAGGCACTCTGTTCATCACCACCCCCTTTTCTGAATCATTTTGTCCACCATATGCGTGGAAGGGTATACTCAGATGTGAGTCCCTTGCTCATTGCACCATCAGGATTCAAGCAAGCCGGGCCGACGACGCCTGAAATGGCAGAAACCGGTCCCCGGAAGCTTGTTTCCTTCCCAGTATAAGAATTGGCTTGGTAGTTTGGTTTGCCCTGTTCCCATCATGCACTGGGACAGGAACAGACTAATTTGCATATAGCCAAGTTCTGAGCTGGGATGGTGCAGTGAGCTAAAAAACGGCGATGGATCAAGCACTGATCTTTGGACTGGGTAAGAGTGGTCTGCTTAATTCAGGCACTCTGTTCATCACCACCCCCTTTTCTGAATCATTTTGTCCACCATATGCGTGGAAGGGTATACTCAGATGTGAGTCCCTTGCTCATTGCACCATCAGGATTCAAGCAAGCCGGGCCGAGGACGCATGAAATGGCAGAAACCGGTCCCCGGAAGCTTGTTTCCTTCCCAGTATAAGAATTGGCTTGGTAGTTTGGTTTGCCCTGTTCCCATCATGCACTGTGACAGGACCAGACTAATTTGCATATAGCCTAGTTCTGAGCTGGGATGGTGCAGTGAGCTAAAAAACGGTGATGGATCAAGCCCTGATCTTTGGACTGGGTAAGAGTGGTCTGCTTAATTCAGGCACTCTGTTCATCACCACCCCCTTTTCTGAATCATTTTGTCCACCATATGCGTGGAAGGGTATACTCAGATGTGAGTCCCTTGCTCATTGCACCATCAGGATTCAAGCAAGCCGGGCCGACGACGCCTGAAATGGCAGAAACCGGTCCCCGGAAGCTTGTTTCCTTCCCAGTATAAGAATTGGCTTGGTAGTTTGGTTTGCCCTGTTCCCATCATGCACTGGGACAGGAACAGACTAATTTGCATATAGCCAAGTTCTGAGCTGGGATGGTGCAGTGAGCTAAAAAACGGTGATGGATCAAGCCCTGATCTTTGGACTGGGTAAGAGTGGTCTGCTTAATTCAGGCACTCTGTTCATCACCACCCCCTTTTCTGAATCATTTTGTCCACCATATGCGTGGAAGGGTATACTCAGATGTGAGTCCCTTGCTCATTGCACCATCAGGATTCAAGCAAGCCGGGCCGACGACGCCTGAAATGGCAGAAACCGGTCCGCGGAAGCTTGTTTCCTTCCCAGTATAAGAATTGGCTTGGTAGTTTGGTTTGCCCTGTTCCCATCATGCACTGGGACAGGAACAGACTAATTTGCATATAGCCAAGTTCTGAGCTGGGATGGTGCAGTGAGCTAAAAAACGGTGATGGATCAAGCCCTGATCTTTGGACTGGGTAAGAGTGGCCTGCTTAATTCAGGCACTCTGTTCATCACCACCCCCTTTTCTGAATCATTTTGTCCACCATATGCGTGGAAGGGTATACTCAGATGTGAGTCCCTTGCTCATTGCACCATCAGGATTCAAGCAAGCCGGGCCGACGACGCCTGAAATGGCAGAAACCGGTCCCCAGAAGCTTGTTTCCTTCCCAGTATAAGAATTGGCTTGGTAGTTTGGTTTGCCCTGTTCCCATCATGCACTGGGACAGGAACAGACTAATTTGCATATAGCCAAGTTCTAAACTGGGATGGTGCAGTGAGCTAAAAAACGGTGATGGATCAAGCCCTGATCTTTGGACTGGGTAAGAGTGGTCTGCTTAATTCAGGCACTCTGTTCATCACCACCCCCTTTTCTGAATCATTTTGTCCACCATATGCGTGGAAGGGTATACTCAGATGTGAGTCCCTTGCTCATTGCACCATCAGGATTCAAGCAAGGCGGGCCGACGACGCGTGAAATGGCAGAAACCGGTCCCCGGAAGCTTGTTTCCTTCCCAGTATAAGAATTGGCTTGGTAGTTTGGTTTGCCCTGTTCCCATCATGCACTGGGACAGGAACAGACTAATTTGCATATAGCCAAGTTCTGAGCTGGGATGGTGCAGTGAGCTAAAAAACGGTGATAGATCAAGCCCTGATCTTTGGACTGGGTAAGAGGGGTCTGCTTAATTCAGGCACTCTGTTCATCACCACCCCCTTTTCTGAATCATTTTGTCCACCATATGCGTGGAAGGGTATACTCAGATGTGAGTCCCTTGCTCATTGCACCATCAGGAGTCAAGCAAGCCGGGCCGACGACGCCTGAAATGGCAGAAACCGGTCCCCGGAAGCTTGTTTCCTTCCCAGTATAAGAATTGGCTTGGTAGTTTGGTTTGCCCTGTTCCCATCATGCATTGGGACAGGAACAGACTAATTTGCATATAGCCAAGTTCTGAGCTGGGATGGTGCAGTGAGCTAAAAAACGGTGATGGATCAAGCCCTGATCTTTGGACTGGGTAAGAGTGGTCTGCTTAATTCAGGCACTCTGTTCATCACCACCCCCTTTACTGAATCATTTTGTCCACCATATGCGTAGAAGGGTATACTCAGATGTGAGTCCCTTGCTCATTGCACCATCAGGATTCAAGCAAGCCGGGCCGACGACACCTGAAAAGGCAGAAACCGGTCCCCGGAAGCTTGTTTCCTTCCCAGTATAAGAATTGGCTTGGTAGTTTGGTTTGCCCTGTTCCCATCATGCACTGGGACAGGAACAGACTAATTTGCATATAGCCAAGTTCTGAGCTGGGATGGTGCAGTGAGCTAAAAAACGGTGATGGATCAAGCCCTGATCTTTGGACTGGGTAAGAGTGGTCTGCTTAATTCAGGCACTCTGTTCATCACCACCCCCTTTTCTGAATCATTTTGTCCACCATATGCGTGGAAGGGTATACTCAGATGTGAGTCCCTTGCTCATTGCACCATCAGGATTCAAGCAAGCCGGGCCGACGACGCATGAAATGGCAGAAACCGGTCCCCGGAAGCTTGTTTCCTTCCCAGTATAAGAATTGGCTTGGTAGTTTGGTTTGCCCTGTTCCCATCATGCACTGGGACAGGACCAGACTAATTTGCATATAGCCTAGTTCTGAGCTGGGATGGTGCAGTGAGCTAAAAAACGGTGATGGATCAAGCCCTGATCTTTGGACTGGGTAAGAGTGGTCTGCTTAATTCAGGCACTCTGTTCATCACCACCCCCTTTTCTGAATCATTTTGTCCACCATATGCGTGGAAGGGTATACTCAGATGTGAGTCCCTTGCTCATTGCACCATCAGGATTCAAGCAAGCCGGGCCGACGATGCCTGAAATGGCAGAAACCGGTCCCCGGAAGCTTGTTTCCTTCCCAGTATAAGAATTGGCTTGGTAGTTTGGTTTGCCCTGTTCCCATCATGCACTGGGACAGGAACAGACTAATTTGCATATAGCCAAGTTCTGAGCTGGGATGGTGCAGTGAGCTAAAAAACGGTGATGGATCAAGCCCTGATCTTTGGACTGGGTAAGAGTGGTCTGCTTAATTCAGGCACTCTGTTCATCACCACCCCCTTTTCTGAATCATTTTGTCCACCATATGCGTGGAAGGGTATACTCAGATGTGAGTCCCTTGCTCATTGCACCATCAGGATTCAAGCAAGCCGGGCCAACGACGCCTGAAATGGCAGAAACCGGTCCCCGGAAGCTTGTTTCCTTCCCAGTATTAGAATTGGCTTGGTAGTTTGGTTTGCCCTGTTCCCATCATGCACTGGGACAGGAACAGACTAATTTGCATATAGCCAAGTTCTGAGCTGGGATGGTGCAGTGAGCTAAAAAACAGTGATGGATCAAGCCCTGATCTTTGGACTGGGTAAGAGTGGTCTGCTTAATTCAGGCACTCTGTTCATCACCACCCCCTTTTCTGAAACATTTTGTCCACCATATGCGTGGAAGGGTATACTCAGATGTGAGTCCCTTGCTCATTGCACCATCAGGATTCAAGCAAGCCGGGCCGACGACGCCTGAAATGGCAGAAACCGGTCCCCGGAAGCTTGTTTCCTTCCCAGTATAAGAATTGGCTTGGTAGTTTGGTTTGCCCTGTTCCCATCATGCATTGGGACAGGAACAGACTAATTTGCATATAGCCAAGTTCTGAGCTGGGATGGTGCAGTGAGCTAAAAAACGGTGATGGATCAAGCCCTGATCTTTGGACTGGGTAAGAGTGGTCTGCTTAATTCAGGCACTCTGTTCATCACCACCCCCTTTTCTGAATCATTTTGTCCACCATATGCGTAGAAGGGTATACTCAGATGTGAGTCCTTTGCTCATTGCACCATCAGGATTCAAGCAAGCCGGGCCGACGACGCCTGAAATGGCAGAAACCGGTCCCCGGAAGCTTGTTTCCTTCCCAGTATAAGAATTGGCTTGGTAGTTTGGTTTGCCCTGTTCCCATCATGCACTGGGACAGGAACAGACTAATTTGCATATAGCCAAGTTCTGAGCTGGGATGGTGCAGTGAGCTAAAAAACGGTGATGGATCAAGCCCTGATCTTTGGACTGGGTAAGAGTGGTCTGCTTAATTCAGGCACTCTGTTCATCACCACCCCCTTTTCTGAATCATTTTGTCCACCATATGCGTGGAAGGGTATACTCAGATGTGAGTCCCTTGCTCATTGCACCATCAGGATTCAAGCAAGCCGGGCCGGCGACGCCTGAAATGGCAGAAACAGGTCCCCGGAAGCCTGTTTCCTTCCCAGTATAAGAATTGGCTTGGTAGTTTGGTTTGCCCTGTTCCCATCATGCACTGGGACAGGAACAGACTAATTTGCATATAGCCAAGTTCTGAGCTGGGATGGTGCAGTGAGCTAAAAAACGGTGATGGATCAAGCCCTGATCTTTGGACTGGGTAAGAGTGGTCTGCTTAATTCAGGCACTCTGTTCATCACCACCCCCTTTTCTGAATCATTTTGTCCACCATATGCGTGGAAGGGTATACTCAGATGTGAGTCCCTTGCTCATTGCACCATCAGGATTCAAGCAAGCCGGGCCGACGACGCCTGAAATGGAAGAAACCGGTCCCCGGAAGCTTGTTTCCTTCCCAGTATAAGAATTGGCTTGGTAGTTTGGTTTGCCCTGTTCCCATCATGCACTGGGACAGGAACAGACTAATTTGCATATAGCCAAGTTCTGAGCTGGGATGGTGCAGTGAGCTAAAAAACGGTGATGGATCAAGCCCTGATCTTTGGACTGGGTAAGAGTGGTCTGCCTAATTCAGGCACTCTGTTCATCACCACCCCCTTTTCTGAATCAATTTGTCCACCATATGCGTGGAAGGGTATACTCAGATGTGAGTCCCTTGCTCATTGCACCATCAGGATTCAAGCAAGCCGGGCCGACGACGCCTGAAATGGCAGAAACCGGTCCCCGGAAGCTTGTTTCCTTCCCAGTATAAGAATTGGCTTGGTAGTTTGGTTTGCCCTGTTCCCATCATGCACTGGGACAGGAACAGACTAATTTGCATATAGCCAAGTTCTGAGCTGGGATGGTGCAGTGAGCTAAAAAACGGCGATGGATCAAGCCCTGATCTTTGGACTGGGTAAGAGTGGTCTGCTTAATTCAGGCACTCTGTTCATCACCACCCCCTTTTCTGAATCATTTTGTCCACCATATGCGTGGAAGGGTATACTCAGATGTGAGTCCCTTGCTCATTGCACCATCAGGATTCAAGCAAGCCGGGCCGAGGACGCATGAAATGGCAGAAACCGGTCCCCGGAAGCTTGTTTCCTTCCCAGTATAAGAATTGGCTTGGTAGTTTGGTTTGCCCTGTTCCCATCATGCACTGGGACAGGAACAGACTAATTTGCATATAGCCAAGTTCTGAGCTGGGATGGTGCAGTGAGCTAAAAAACGGTGATGGATCAAGCCCTGATCTTTGGACTGGGTAAGAGTGGTCTGCTTAATTCAGGCACTCTGTTCATCACCACCCCCTTTTCTGAATCATTTTGTCCACCATATGCGTGGAAGGGTATACTCAGATGTGAGTCCCTTGCTCATTGCACCATCAGGATTCAAGCAAGCCGGGCCGACGACGCATGAAATGGCAGAAACCGGTCCCCGGAAGCTTGTTTCCTTCCCAGTATAAGAATTGGCTTGGTAGTTTGGTTTGCCCTGTTCCCATCATGCACTGGGACAGGACCAGACTAATTTGCATATAGCCTAGTTCTGAGCTGGGATGGTGCAGTGAGCTAAAAAACGGTGATGGATCAAGCCCTGATCTTTGGACTGGGTAAGAGTGGTCTGCTTAATTCAGGCACTCTGTTCATCACCACCCCCTTTTCTGAATCATTTTGTCCACCATATGCGTGGAAGGGTATACTCAGATGTGAGTCCCTTGCTCATTGCACCATCAGGATTCAAGCAAGCCGGGCCGACGATGCCTGAAATGGCAGAAACCGGTCCCCGGAAGCTTGTTTCCTTCCCAGTATAAGAATTGGCTTGGTAGTTTGGTTTGCCCTGTTCCCATCATGCACTGGGACAGGAACAGACTAATTTGCATATAGCCAAGTTCTGAGCTGGGATGGTGCAGTGAGCTAAAAAACGGTGATGGATCAAGCCCTGATCTTTGGACTGGGTAAGAGTGGTCTGCTTAATTCAGGCACTCTGTTCATCACCACCCCCTTTTCTGAATCATTTTGTCCACCATATGCGTGGAAGGGTATACTCAGATGTGAGTCCCTTGCTCATTGCACCATCAGGATTCAAGCAAGCCGGGCCAACGACGCCTGAAATGGCAGAAACCGGTCCCCGGAAGCTTGTTTCCTTCCCAGTATTAGAATTGGCTTGGTAGTTTGGTTTGCCCTGTTCCCATCATGCACTGGGACAGGAACAGACTAATTTGCATATAGCCAAGTTCTGAGCTGGGATGGTGCAGTGAGCTAAAAAACAGTGATGGATCAAGCCCTGATCTTTGGACTGGGTAAGAGTGGTCTGCTTAATTCAGGCACTCTGTTCATCACCACCCCCTTTTCTGAAACATTTTGTCCACCATATGCGTGGAAGGGTATACTCAGATGTGAGTCCCTTGCTCATTGCACCATCAGGATTCAAGCAAGCCGGGCCGACGACGCCTGAAATGGCAGAAACCGGTCCCCGGAAGCTTGTTTCCTTCCCAGTATAAGAATTGGCTTGGTAGTTTGGTTTGCCCTGTTCCCATCATGCATTGGGACAGGAACAGACTAATTTGCATATAGCCAAGTTCTGAGCTGGGATGGTGCAGTGAGCTAAAAAACGGTGATGGATCAAGCCCTGATCTTTGGACTGGGTAAGAGTGGTCTGCTTAATTCAGGCACTCTGTTCATCACCACCCCCTTTTCTGAATCATTTTGTCCACCATATGCGTAGAAGGGTATACTCAGATGTGAGTCCTTTGCTCATTGCACCATCAGGATTCAAGCAAGCCGGGCCGACGACGCCTGAAATGGCAGAAACCGGTCCCCGGAAGCTTGTTTCCTTCCCAGTATAAGAATTGGCTTGGTAGTTTGGTTTGCCCTGTTCCCATCATGCACTGGGACAGGAACAGACTAATTTGCATATAGCCAAGTTCTGAGCTGGGATGGTGCAGTGAGCTAAAAAACGGTGATGGATCAAGCCCTGATCTTTGGACTGGGTAAGAGTGGTCTGCTTAATTCAGGCACTCTGTTCATCACCACCCCCTTTTCTGAATCATTTTGTCCACCATATGCGTGGAAGGGTATACTCAGATGTGAGTCCCTTGCTCATTGCACCATCAGGATTCAAGCAAGCCGGGCCGGCGACGCCTGAAATGGCAGAAACAGGTCCCCGGAAGCCTGTTTCCTTCCCAGTATAAGAATTGGCTTGGTAGTTTGGTTTGCCCTGTTCCCATCATGCACTGGGACAGGAACAGACTAATTTGCATATAGCCAAGTTCTGAGCTGGGATGGTGCAGTGAGCTAAAAAACGGTGATGGATCAAGCCCTGATCTTTGGACTGGGTAAGAGTGGTCTGCTTAATTCAGGCACTCTGTTCATCACCACCCCCTTTTCTGAATCATTTTGTCCACCATATGCGTGGAAGGGTATACTCAGATGTGAGTCCCTTGCTCATTGCACCATCAGGATTCAAGCAAGCCGGGCCGACGACGCCTGAAATGGAAGAAACCGGTCCCCGGAAGCTTGTTTCCTTCCCAGTATAAGAATTGGCTTGGTAGTTTGGTTTGCCCTGTTCCCATCATGCACTGGGACAGGAACAGACTAATTTGCATATAGCCAAGTTCTGAGCTGGGATGGTGCAGTGAGCTAAAAAACGGTGATGGATCAAGCCCTGATCTTTGGACTGGGTAAGAGTGGTCTGCCTAATTCAGGCACTCTGTTCATCACCACCCCCTTTTCTGAATCAATTTGTCCACCATATGCGTGGAAGGGTATACTCAGATGTGAGTCCCTTGCTCATTGCACCATCAGGATTCAAGCAAGCCGGGCCGACGACGCCTGAAATGGCAGAAACCGGTCCCCGGAAGCTTGTTTCCTTCCCAGTATAAGAATTGGCTTGGTAGTTTGGTTTGCCCTGTTCCCATCATGCACTGGGACAGGAACAGACTAATTTGCATATAGCCAAGTTCTGAGCTGGGATGGTGCAGTGAGCTAAAAAACGGCGATGGATCAAGCCCTGATCTTTGGACTGGGTAAGAGTGGTCTGCTTAATTCAGGCACTCTGTTCATCACCACCCCCTTTTCTGAATCATTTTGTCCACCATATGCGTGGAAGGGTATACTCAGATGTGAGTCCCTTGCTCATTGCACCATCAGGATTCAAGCAAGCCGGGCCGAGGACGCATGAAATGGCAGAAACCGGTCCCCGGAAGCTTGTTTCCTTCCCAGTATAAGAATTGGCTTGGTAGTTTGGTTTGCCCTGTTCCCATCATGCACTGTGACAGGACCAGACTAATTTGCATATAGCCTAGTTCTGAGCTGGGATGGTGCAGTGAGCTAAAAAACGGTGATGGATCAAGCCCTGATCTTTGGACTGGGTAAGAGTGGTCTGCTTAATTCAGGCACTCTGTTCATCACCACCCCCTTTTCTGAATCATTTTGTCCACCATATGCGTGGAAGGGTATACTCAGATGTGAGTCCCTTGCTCATTGCACCATCAGGATTCAAGCAAGCCGGGCCGACGACGCCTGAAATGGCAGAAACCGGTCCCCGGAAGCTTGTTTCCTTCCCAGTATAAGAATTGGCTTGGTAGTTTGGTTTGCCCTGTTCCCATCATGCACTGGGACAGGAACAGACTAATTTGCATATAGCCAAGTTCTGAGCTGGGATGGTGCAGTGAGCTAAAAAACGGTGATGGATCAAGCCCTGATCTTTGGACTGGGTAAGAGTGGTCTGCTTAATTCAGGCACTCTGTTCATCACCACCCCCTTTTCTGAATCATTTTGTCCACCATATGCGTGGAAGGGTATACTCAGATGTGAGTCCCTTGCTCATTGCACCATCAGGATTCAAGCAAGCCGGGCCGACGACGCCTGAAATGGCAGAAACCGGTCCGCGGAAGCTTGTTTCCTTCCCAGTATAAGAATTGGCTTGGTAGTTTGGTTTGCCCTGTTCCCATCATGCACTGGGACAGGAACAGACTAATTTGCATATAGCCAAGTTCTGAGCTGGGATGGTGCAGTGAGCTAAAAAACGGTGATGGATCAAGCCCTGATCTTTGGACTGGGTAAGAGTGGCCTGCTTAATTCAGGCACTCTGTTCATCACCACCCCCTTTTCTGAATCATTTTGTCCACCATATGCGTGGAAGGGTATACTCAGATGTGAGTCCCTTGCTCATTGCACCATCAGGATTCAAGCAAGCCGGGCCGACGACGCCTGAAATGGCAGAAACCGGTCCCCGGAAGCTTGTTTCCTTCCCAGTATAAGAATTGGCTTGGTAGTTTGGTTTGCCCTGTTCCCATCATGCACTGGGACAGGAACAGACTAATTTGCATATAGCCAAGTTCTAAACTGGGATGGTGCAGTGAGCTAAAAAACGGTGATGGATCAAGCCCTGATCTTTGGACTGGGTAAGAGTGGTCTGCTTAATTCAGGCACTCTGTTCATCACCACCCCCTTTTCTGAATCATTTTGTCCACCATATGCGTGGAAGGGTATACTCAGATGTGAGTCCCTTGCTCATTGCACCATCAGGATTCAAGCAAGGCGGGCCGACGACGCGTGAAATGGCAGAAACCGGTCCCCGGAAGCTTGTTTCCTTCCCAGTATAAGAATTGGCTTGGTAGTTTGGTTTGCCCTGTTCCCATCATGCACTGGGACAGGAACAGACTAATTTGCATATAGCCAAGTTCTGAGCTGGGATGGTGCAGTGAGCTAAAAAACGGTGATAGATCAAGCCCTGATCTTTGGACTGGGTAAGAGGGGTCTGCTTAATTCAGGCACTCTGTTCATCACCACCCCCTTTTCTGAATCATTTTGTCCACCATATGCGTGGAAGGGTATACTCAGATGTGAGTCCCTTGCTCATTGCACCATCAGGAGTCAAGCAAGCCGGGCCGACGACGCCTGAAATGGCAGAAACCGGTCCCCGGAAGCTTGTTTCCTTCCCAGTATAAGAATTGGCTTGGTAGTTTGGTTTGCCCTGTTCCCATCATGCATTGGGACAGGAACAGACTAATTTGCATATAGCCAAGTTCTGAGCTGGGATGGTGCAGTGAGCTAAAAAACGGTGATGGATCAAGCCCTGATCTTTGGACTGGGTAAGAGTGGTCTGCTTAATTCAGGCACTCTGTTCATCACCACCCCCTTTACTGAATCATTTTGTCCACCATATGCGTAGAAGGGTATACTCAGATGTGAGTCCCTTGCTCATTGCACCATCAGGATTCAAGCAAGCCGGGCCGACGACACCTGAAAAGGCAGAAACCGGTCCCCGGAAGCTTGTTTCCTTCCCAGTATAAGAATTGGCTTGGTAGTTTGGTTTGCCCTGTTCCCATCATGCACTGGGACAGGAACAGACTAATTTGCATATAGCCAAGTTCTGAGCTGGGATGGTGCAGTGAGCTAAAAAACGGTGATGGATCAAGCCCTGATCTTTGGACTGGGTAAGAGTGGTCTGCTTAATTCAGGCACTCTGTTCATCACCACCCCCTTTTCTGAATCATTTTGTCCACCATATGCGTGGAAGGGTATACTCAGATGTGAGTCCCTTGCTCATTGCACCATCAGGATTCAAGCAAGCCGGGCCGACGACGCCTGAAATGGCAGAAACAGGTCCCCGGAAGCCTGTTTCCTTCCCAGTATAAGAATTGGCTTGGTAGTTTGGTTTGCCCTGTTCCCATCATGCACTGGGACAGGAACACACTAATTTGCATATAGCCACGTTCTGAGCTGGGATGGTGCAGTGAGCTAAAAAACGGTGATGGATCAAGCCCTGATCTTTGGACTGGGTAAGAGTGGTCTGCTTAATTCAGGCACTCTGTTCATCACCACCCCCTTTTCTGAATCATTTTGTCCACCATATGCGTGGAAGGGTATACTCAGATGTGAGTCCCTTGCTCATTGCACCATCAGGATTCAAGCAAGCCGGGCCGACGACGCCTGAAATGGCAGAAACCGGTCCCCGGAAGCTTGTTTCCTTCCCAGTATAAGAATTGGCTTGGTAGTTTGGTTTGCCCTGTTCCCATCATGCACTGGGACAGGAACAGACTAATTTGCATATAGCCAAGTACTGAGCTGGGATGGTGCAGTGAGCTAAAAAACGGTGATGGATCAAGCCCTGATCTTTGGACTGGGTAAGAGTGGTCTGCCTAATTCAGGCACTCTGTTCATCACCACCCCCTTTTCTGAATCATTTTGTCCACCATATGCGTGGAAGGGTATACTCAGATGTGAGTCCCTTGCTCATTGCACCATCAGGATTCAAGCAAGCCGGGCCGACGACGCCTGAAATGGCAGAAACCGGTCCCCGGAAGCTTGTTTCCTTCCCAGTATAAGAATTGGCTTGGTAGTTTGGTTTGCCCTGTTCCCATCATGCACTGGGACAGGAACAGACTAATTTGCCTATAGCCAAGTTCTGAGCTGGGATGGTGCAGTGAGCTAAAAAACGGCGATGGATCAAGCCCTGATCTTTGGACTGGGTAAGAGTGGTCTGCTTAATTCAGGCACTCTGTTCATCACCACCCCCTTTTCTGAAACATTTTGTCCACCATATGCGTGGAAGGGTATACTCAGATGTGAGTCCCTTGCTCATTGCACCATCAGGATTCAAGCAAGCCGGGCCGACGACGCCTGAAATGGCAGAAACCGGTCCCCGGAAGCTTGTTTCCTTCCCAGTATAAGAATTGGCTTGGTAGTTTGGTTTGCCCTGTTCCCATCATGCATTGGGACAGGAACAGACTAATTTGCATATAGCCAAGTTCTGAGCTGGGATGGTGCAGTGAGCTAAAAAACGGTGATGGATCAAGCCCTGATCTTTGGACTGGGTAAGAGTGGTCTGCTTAATTCAGGCACTCTGTTCATCACCACCCCCTTTTCTGAATCATTTTGTCCACCATATGCGTAGAAGGGTATACTCAGATGTGAGTCCCTTGCTCATTGCACCATCAGGATTCAAGCAAGCCGGGCCGACGACGCCTGAAATGGCAGAAACCGGTCCCCGGAAGCTTGTTTCCTTCCCAGTATAAGAATTGGCTTGGTAGTTTGGTTTGCCCTGTTCCCATCATGCACTGGGACAGGAACAGACTAATTTGCATATAGCCAAGTTCTGAGCAGGGATGGTGCAGTGAGCTAAAAAACGGTGATGGATCAAGCCCTGATCTTTGGACTGGGTAAGAGTGGTCTGCTTAATTCAGTCACTCTGTTCATCACCACCCCCTTTTCTGAAACATTTTGTCCACCATATGCGTGGAAGGGTATACTCAGATGTGAGTCCCTTGCTCATTGCACCATCAGGATTCAAGCAAGCCGGGCCGACGACGCCTGAAATGGCAGAAACCGGTCCCCGGAAGCTTGTTTCCTTCCCAGTATAAGAATTGGCTTGGTAGTTTGGTTTGCCCTGTTCCCATCATGCATTGGGACAGGAACAGACTAATTTGCATATAGCCAAGTTCTGAGCTGGGATGGTGCAGTGAGCTAAAAAACGGTGATGGATCAAGCCCTGATCTTTGGACTGGGTAAGAGTGGTCTGCTTAATTCAGGCACTCTGTTCATCACCACCCCCTTTTCTGAATCATTTTGTCCACCATATGCGTAGAAGGGTATACTCAGATGTGAGTCCCTTGCTCATTGCACCATCAGGATTCAAGCAAGCCGGGCCGACGACGCCTGAAATGGCAGAAACCGGTCCCCGGAAGCTTGTTTCCTTCCCAGTATAAGAATTGGCTTGGTAGTTTGGTTTGCCCTGTTCCCATCATGCACTGGGACAGGAACAGACTAATTTGCATATAGCCAAGTTCTGAGCTGGGATGGTGCAGTGAGCTAAAAAACGGCGATGGATCAAGCCCTGATCTTTGGACTGGGTAAGAGTGGTCTGCTTAATTCAGGCACTCTGTTCATCACCACCCCCTTTTCTGAATCATTTTGTCCACCATATGCGTGGAAGGGTATACTCAGATGTGAGTCCCTTGCTCATTGCACCATCAGGATTCAAGCAAGCCGGGCCGACGACGCATGAAATGGCAGAAACCGGTCCCCGGAAGCTTGTTTCCTTCCCAGTATAAGAATTGGCTTGGTAGTTTGGTTTGCCCTGTTCCCATCATGCACTGGGACAGGACCAGACTAATTTGCATATAGCCTAGTTCTGAGCTGGGATGGTGCAGTGAGCTAAAAAACGGTGATGGATCAAGCCCTGATCTTTGGACTGGGTAAGAGTGGTCTGCTTAATTCAGGCACTCTGTTCATCACCACCCCCTTTTCTGAATCATTTTGTCCACCATATGCGTGGAAGGGTATACTCAGATGTGAGTCCCTTGCTCATTGCACCATCAGGATTCAAGCAAGCCGGGCCGACGATGCCTGAAATGGCAGAAACCGGTCCCCGGAAGCTTGTTTCCTTCCCAGTATAAGAATTGGCTTGGTAGTTTGGTTTGCCCTGTTCCCATCATGCACTGGGACAGGAACAGACTAATTTGCATATAGCCAAGTTCTGAGCTGGGATGGTGCAGTGAGCTAAAAAACGGTGATGGATCAAGCCCTGATCTTTGGACTGGGTAAGAGTGGTCTGCTTAATTCAGGCACTCTGTTCATCACCACCCCCTTTTCTGAATCATTTTGTCCACCATATGCGTGGAAGGGTATACTCAGATGTGAGTCCCTTGCTCATTGCACCATCAGGATTCAAGCAAGCCGGGCCAACGACGCCTGAAATGGCAGAAACCGGTCCCCGGAAGCTTGTTTCCTTCCCAGTATTAGAATTGGCTTGGTAGTTTGGTTTGCCCTGTTCCCATCATGCACTGGGACAGGAACAGACTAATTTGCATATAGCCAAGTTCTGAGCTGGGATGGTGCAGTGAGCTAAAAAACGGTGATGGATCAAGCCCTGATCTTTGGACTGGGTAAGAGTGGTCTGCTTAATTCAGGCACTCTGTTCATCACCACCCCCTTTTCTGAAACATTTTGTCCACCATATGCGTGGAAGGGTATACTCAGATGTGAGTCCCTTGCTCATTGCACCATCAGGATTCAAGCAAGCCGGGCCGACGACGCCTGAAATGGCAGAAACCGGTCCCCGGAAGCTTGTTTCCTTCCCAGTATAAGAATTGGCTTGGTAGTTTGGTTTGCCCTGTTCCCATCATGCATTGGGACAGGAACAGACTAATTTGCATATAGCCAAGTTCTGAGCTGGGATGGTGCAGTGAGCTAAAAAACGGTGATGGATCAAGCCCTGATCTTTGGACTGGGTAAGAGTGGTCTGCTTAATTCAGGCACTCTGTTCATCACCACCCCCTTTTCTGAATCATTTTGTCCACCATATGCGTAGAAGGGTATACTCAGATGTGAGTCCTTTGCTCATTGCACCATCAGGATTCAAGCAAGCCGGGCCGACGACGCCTGAAATGGCAGAAACCGGTCCCCGGAAGCTTGTTTCCTTCCCAGTATAAGAATTGGCTTGGTAGTTTGGTTTGCCCTGTTCCCATCATGCACTGGGACAGGAACAGACTAATTTGCATATAGCCAAGTTCTGAGCTGGGATGGTGCAGTGAGCTAAAAAACGGTGATGGATCAAGCCCTGATCTTTGGACTGGGTAAGAGTGGTCTGCTTAATTCAGGCACTCTGTTCATCACCACCCCCTTTTCTGAATCATTTTGTCCACCATATGCGTGGAAGGGTATACTCAGATGTGAGTCCCTTGCTCATTGCACCATCAGGATTCAAGCAAGCCGGGCCGGCGACGCCTGAAATGGCAGAAACAGGTCCCCGGAAGCCTGTTTCCTTCCCAGTATAAGAATTGGCTTGGTAGTTTGGTTTGCCCTGTTCCCATCATGCACTGGGACAGGAACAGACTAATTTGCATATAGCCAAGTTCTGAGCTGGGATGGTGCAGTGAGCTAAAAAACGGTGATGGATCAAGCCCTGATCTTTGGACTGGGTAAGAGTGGTCTGCTTAATTCAGGCACTCTGTTCATCACCACCCCCTTTTCTGAATCATTTTGTCCACCATATGCGTGGAAGGGTATACTCAGATGTGAGTCCCTTGCTCATTGCACCATCAGGATTCAAGCAAGCCGGGCCGACGACGCCTGAAATGGAAGAAACCGGTCCCCGGAAGCTTGTTTCCTTCCCAGTATAAGAATTGGCTTGGTAGTTTGGTTTGCCCTGTTCCCATCATGCACTGGGACAGGAACAGACTAATTTGCATATAGCCAAGTTCTGAGCTGGGATGGTGCAGTGAGCTAAAAAACGGTGATGGATCAAGCCCTGATCTTTGGACTGGGTAAGAGTGGTCTGCCTAATTCAGGCACTCTGTTCATCACCACCCCCTTTTCTGAATCATTTTGTCCACCATATGCGTGGAAGGGTATACTCAGATGTGAGTCCCTTGCTCATTGCACCATCAGGATTCAAGCAAGCCGGGCCGACGACGCCTGAAATGGCAGAAACCGGTCCCCGGAAGCTTGTTTCCTTCCCAGTATAAGAATTGGCTTGGTAGTTTGGTTTGCCCTGTTCCCATCATGCACTGGGACAGGAACAGACTAATTTGCATATAGCCAAGTTCTGAGCTGGGATGGTGCAGTGAGCTAAAAAACGGCGATGGATCAAGCCCTGATCTTTGGACTGGGTAAGAGTGGTCTGCTTAATTCAGGCACTCTGTTCATCACCACCCCCTTTTCTGAATCATTTTGTCCACCATATGCGTGGAAGGGTATACTCAGATGTGAGTCCCTTGCTCATTGCACCATCAGGATTCAAGCAAGCCGGGCCGAGGACGCATGAAATGGCAGAAACCGGTCCCCGGAAGCTTGTTTCCTTCCCAGTATAAGAATTGGCTTGGTAGTTTGGTTTGCCCTGTTCCCATCATGCACTGTGACAGGACCAGACTAATTTGCATATAGCCTAGTTCTGAGCTGGGATGGTGCAGTGAGCTAAAAAACGGTGATGGATCAAGCCCTGATCTTTGGACTGGGTAAGAGTGGTCTGCTTAATTCAGGCACTCTGTTCATCACCACCCCCTTTTCTGAATCATTTTGTCCACCATATGCGTGGAAGGGTATACTCAGATGTGAGTCCCTTGCTCATTGCACCATCAGGATTCAAGCAAGCCGGGCCGACGACGCCTGAAATGGCAGAAACCGGTCCCCGGAAGCTTGTTTCCTTCCCAGTATAAGAATTGGCTTGGTAG
Source organism: Lissotriton helveticus (assembly GCF_964261635.1). Lineage (NCBI taxonomy): Eukaryota > Metazoa > Chordata > Amphibia > Caudata > Salamandridae > Lissotriton > Lissotriton helveticus. The sequence goes on from NC_136070.1 coordinate 493,888,599, forward strand.
TTTGGTTTGCCCTGTTCCCATCATGCACTGGGACAGGAACAGACTAATTTGCATATAGCCAAGTTCTGAGCTGGGATGGTGCAGTGAGCTAAAAAACGGTGATGGATCAAGCCCTGATCTTTGGACTGGGTAAGAGTGGTCTGCTTAATTCAGGCACTCTGTTCATCACCACCCCCTTTTCTGAATCATTTTGTCCACCATATGCGTGGAAGGGTATACTCAGATGTGAGTCCCTTGCTCATTGCACCATCAGGATTCAAGCAAGCCTGGCCGACGACGCCTGAAATGGCAGAAACCGGTCCCCAGAAGCTTGTTTCCTTCCCAGTATAAGAATTGGCTTGGTAGTTTGGTTTGCCCTGTTCCCATCATGCACTGGGACAGGAACAGACTAATTTGCATATAGCCAAGTTCTGAGCTGGGATGGTGCAGTGAGCTAAAAAACGGTGATGGATCAAGCCCTGATCTTTGGACTGGGTAAGAGTGGTCTGCTTAATTCAGGCACTCTGTTCATCACCACCCCCTTTTCTGAATCATTTTGTCCACCATATGCGTGGAAGGGTATACTCAGATGTGAGTCCCTTGCTCATTGCACCATCAGGATTCAAGCAAGCCGGGCCGACGACGCCTGAAATGGCAGAAACCGGTCCCCGGAAGCTTGTTTCCTTCCCAGTATAAGAATTGGCTTGGTAGTTTGGTTTGCCCTGTTCCCATCATGCACTTGGACAGGAACAGACTAATTTGCATATAGCCAAGTTCTGAGCTGGGATGGTGCAGTGAGCTAAAAAACGGTGATGGATCAAGCCCTGATCTTTGGACTGGGTAAGAGTGGTCTGCTTAATTCAGGCACTCTGTTCATCACCACCCCCTTTTCTGAATCATTTTGTCCACCATATGCGTGGAAGGGTATACTCAGATGTGAGTCCCTTGCTCATTGCACCATCAGGATTCAAGCAAGCCGGGCCGACGACGCCTGAAATGGCAGAAACCGGTCCCCGGAAGCTTGTTTCCTTCCCAGTATAAGAATTGGCTTGGTAGTTTGGTTTGCCCTGTTCCCATCATGCACTGGGACAGGACCAGACTAATTTGCATATAGCCTAGTTCTGAGCTGGGATGGTGCAGTGAGCTAAAAAACGGTGATGGATCAAGCCCTGATCTTTGGACTGGGTAAGAGTGGTCTGCTTAATTCAGGCACTCTGTTCATCACCACCCCCTTTTCTGAATCATTTTGTCCACCATATGCGTGGAAGGGTATACTCAGATGTGAGTCCCTTGCTCATTGCACCATCAGGATTCAAGCAAGCCGGGCCGACGACGCCTGAAATGGCAGAAACCGGTCCCCGGAAGCTTGTTTCCTTCCCAGTATAAGAATTGGCTTGGTAGTTTGGTTTGCCCTGTTCCCATCATGCACTGGGACAGGAACAGACTAATTTGCATATAGCCAAGTTCTGAGCTGGGATGGTGCAGTGAGCTAAAAAACGGTGATGGATCAAGCCCTGATCTTTGGACTGGGTAAGAGTGGCCTGCTTAATTCAGGCACTCTGTTCATCACCACCCCCTTTTCTGAATCATTTTGTCCACCATATGCGTGGAAGGGTATACTCAGATGTGAGTCCCTTGCTCATTGCACCATCAGGATTCAAGCAAGCCGGGCCGACGACGCCTGAAATGGCAGAAACCGGTCCCCGGAAGCTTGTTTCCTTCCCAGTATAAGAATTGGCTTGGTAGTTTGGTTTGCCCTGTTCCCATCATGCACTGGGACAGGAACAGACTAATTTGCAAATAGCCAAGTTCTAAACTGGGATGGTGCAGTGAGCTAAAAAACGGTGATGGATCAAGCCCTGATCTTTGGACTGGGTAAGAGTGGTCTGCTTAATTCAGGCACTCTGTTCATCACCACCCCCTTTTCTGAATCATTTTGTCCACCATATGCGTGGAAGGGTATACTCAGATGTGAGTCCCTTGCACATTGCACCATCAGGATTCAAGCAAGGCGGGCCGACGATGCCTGAAATGGCAGAAACCGGTCCCCGGAAGCTTGTTTCCTTCCCAGTATAAGAATTGGCTTGGTAGTTTGGTTTGCCCTGTTCCCATCATGCACTGGGACAGGAACAGACTAATTTGCATATAGCCAAGTTCTGAGCTGGGATGGTGCAGTGAGCTAAAAAACGGTGATAGATCAAGCCCTGATCTTTGGACTGGGTAAGAGGGGTCTGCTTAATTCAGGCACTCTGTTCATCACCACCCCCTTTTCTGAATCATTTTGTCCACCATATGCGTGGAAGGGTATACTCAGATGTGAGTCCCTTGCTCATTGCACCATCAGGAGTCAAGCAAGCCGGGCCGACGACGCCTGAAATGGCAGAAACCGGTCCCCGGAAGCTTGTTTCCTTCCCAGTATAAGAATTGGCTTGGTAGTTTGGTTTGCCCTGTTCCCATCATGCATTGGGACAGGAACAGACTAATTTGCATATAGCCAAGTTCTGAGCTGGGATGGTGCAGTGAGCTAAAAAACGGTGATGGATCAAGCCCTGATCTTTGGACTGGGTAAGAGTGGTCTGCTTAATTCAGGCACTCTGTTCATCACCACCCCCTTTACTGAATCATTTTGTCCACCATATGCGTAGAAGGGTATACTCAGATGTGAGTCCCTTGCTCATTGCACCATCAGGATTCAAGCAAGCCGGGCCGACGACACCTGAAAAGGCAGAAACCGGTCCCCGGAAGCTTGTTTCCTTCCCAGTATAAGAATTGGCTTGGTAGTTTGGTTTGCCCTGTTCCCATCATGCACTGGGACAGGAACAGACTAATTTGCATATAGCCAAGTTCTGAGCTGGAATGGTGCAGTGAGCTAAAAAACGGTGATGGATCAAGCCCTGATCTTTGGACTGGGTAAGAGTGGTCTGCTTAATTCAGGCACTCTGTTCATCACCACTCCCTTTTCTGAATCATTTTGTCCACCATATGCGTGGAAGGGTATACTCAGATGTGAGTCCCTTGCTCATTGCACCATCAGAATTCAAGCAAGCCGGGCCGACGACGCCTGAAATGGCAGAAACAGGTCCCCGGAAGCCTGTTTCCTTCCCAGTATAAGAATTGGCTTGGTAGTTTGGTTTGCCCTGTTCCCATCATGCACTGGGACAGGAACACACTAATTTGCATATAGCCACGTTCTGAGCTGGGATGGTGCAGTGAGCTAAAAAACGGTGATGGATCAAGCCCTGATCTTTGGACTGGGTAAGAGTGGTCTGCTTAATTCAGGCACTCTGTTCATCACCACCCCCTTTTCTGAATCATTTTGTCCACCATATGCGTGGAAGGGTATACTCAGATGTGAGTCCCTTGCTCATTGCACCATCAGGATTCAAGCAAGCCGGGCCGACGACGCCTGAAATGGCAGAAACCGGTCCCCGGAAGCTTGTTTCCTTCCCAGTATAAGAATTGGCTTGGTAGTTTGGTTTGCCCTGTTCCCATCATGCACTGGGACAGGAACAGACTAATTTGCATATAGCCAAGTACTGAGCTGGGATGGTGCAGTGAGCTAAAAAACGGTGATGGATCAAGCCCTGATCTTTGGACTGGGTAAGAGTGGTCTGCCTAATTCAGGCACTCTGTTCATCACCACCCCCTTTTCTGAATCATTTTGTCCACCATATGCGTGGAAGGGTATACTCAGATGTGAGTCCCTTGCTCATTGCACCATCAGGATTCAAGCAAGCCGGGCCGACGACGCCTGAAATGGCAGAAACCGGTCCCCGGAAGCTTGTTTCCTTCCCAGTATAAGAATTGGCTTGGTAGTTTGGTTTGCCCTGTTCCCATCATGCACTGGGACAGGAACAGACTAATTTGCATATAGCCAAGTTCTGAGCTGGGATGGTGCAGTGAGCTAAAAAACGGCGATGGATCAAGCCCTGATCTTTGGACTGGGTAAGAGTGGTCTGCTTAATTCAGGCACTCTGTTCATCACCACCCCCTTTTCTGAAACATTTTGTCCACCATATGCGTGGAAGGGTATACTCAGATGTGAGTCCCTTGCTCATTGCACCATCAGGATTCAAGCAAGCCGGGCCGACGACGCCTGAAATGGCAGAAACCGGTCCCCGGAAGCTTGTTTCCTTCCCAGTATAAGAATTGGCTTGGTAGTTTGGTTTGCCCTGTTCCCATCATGCATTGGGACAGGAACAGACTAATTTGCATATAGCCAAGTTCTGAGCTGGGATGGTGCAGTGAGCTAAAAAACGGTGATGGATCAAGCCCTGATCTTTGGACTGGGTAAGAGTGGTCTGCTTAATTCAGGCACTCTGTTCATCACCACCCCCTTTTCTGAATCATTTTGTCCACCATATGCGTAGAAGGGTATACTCAGATGTGAGTCCCTTGCTCATTGCACCATCAGGATTCAAGCAAGCCGGGCCGACGACGCCTGAAATGGCAGAAACCGGTCCCCGGAAGCTTGTTTCCTTCCCAGTATAAGAATTGGCTTGGTAGTTTGGTTTGCCCTGTTCCCATCATGCATTGGGACAGGAACAGACTAATTTGCATATAGCCAAGTTCTGAGCTGGGATGGTGCAGTGAGCTAAAAAACGGTGATGGATCAAGCCCTGATCTTTGGACTGGGTAAGAGTGGTCTGCTTAATTCAGGCACTCTGTTCATCACCACCCCCTTTTCTGAATCATTTTGTCCACCATATGCGTAGAAGGGTATACTCAGATGTGAGTCCCTTGCTCATTGCACCATCAGGATTCAAGCAAGCCGGGCCGACGACGCCTGAAATGGCAGAAACCGGTCCCCGGAAGCTTGTTTCCTTCCCAGTATAAGAATTGGCTTGGTAGTTTGGTTTGCCCTGTTCCCATCATGCACTGGGACAGGAACAGACTAATTTGCATATAGCCAAGTTCTGAGCTGGGATGGTGCAGTGAGCTAAAAAACGGCGATGGATCAAGCCCTGATCTTTGGACTGGGTAAGAGTGGTCTGCTTAATTCAGGCACTCTGTTCATCACCACCCCCTTTTCTGAATCATTTTGTCCACCATATGCGTGGAAGGGTATACTCAGATGTGAGTCCCTTGCTCATTGCACCATCAGGATTCAAGCAAGCCGGGCCGACGACGCATGAAATGGCAGAAACCGGTCCCCGGAAGCTTGTTTCCTTCCCAGTATAAGAATTGGCTTGGTAGTTTGGTTTGCCCTGTTCCCATCATGCACTGGGACAGGACCAGACTAATTTGCATATAGCCTAGTTCTGAGCTGGGATGGTGCAGTGAGCTAAAAAACGGTGATGGATCAAGCCCTGATCTTTGGACTGGGTAAGAGTGGTCTGCTTAATTCAGGCACTCTGTTCATCACCACCCCCTTTTCTGAATCATTTTGTCCACCATATGCGTGGAAGGGTATACTCAGATGTGAGTCCCTTGCTCATTGCACCATCAGGATTCAAGCAAGCCGGGCCGACGACGCCTGAAATGGCAGAAACCGGTCCCCGGAAGCTTGTTTCCTTCCCAGTATAAGAATTGGCTTGGTAGTTTGGTTTGCCCTGTTCCCATCATGCACTGGGACAGGAACATACTAATTTGCATATAGCCAAGTTCTGAGCTGGGATGGTGCAGTGAGCTAAAAAACGGTGATGGATCAAGCCCTGATCTTTGGACTGGGTAAGAGTGGTCTGCTTAATTCAGGCACTCTGTTCATCACCACCCCCTTTTCTGAATCATTTTGTCCACCATATGCGTGGAAGGGTATACTCAGATGTAAGTCCCTTGCTCATTGCACCATCAGGATTCAAGCAAGCCGGGCCGACGATGCCTGAAATGGCAGAAACCGGTCCCCGGAAGCTTGTTTCCTTCCCAGTATAAGAATTGGCTTGGTAGTTTGGTTTGCCCTGTTCCCATCATGCACTGGGACAGGAACAGACTAATTTGCATATAGCCAAGTTCTGAGCTGGGATGGTGCAGTGAGCTAAAAAACGGTGATGGATCAAGCCCTGATCTTTGGACTGGGTAAGAGTGGCCTGCTTAATTCAGGCACTCTGTTCATCACCACCCCCTTTTCTGAATCATTTTGTCCACCATATGCGTGGAAGGGTATACTCAGATGTGAGTCCCTTGCTCATTGCACCATCAGGATTCAAGCAAGCCGGGCCGACGACGCCTGAAATGGCAGAAACCGGTCCCCGGAAGCTTGTTTCCTTCCCAGTATAAGAATTGGCTTGGTAGTTTGGTTTGCCCTGTTCCCATCATGCACTGGGACAGGAACAGACTAATTTGCATATAGCCAAGTTCTAAACTGGGATGGTGCAGTGAGCTAAAAAACGGTGATGGATCAAGCCCTGATCTTTGGACTGGGTAAGAGTGGTCTGCTTAATTCAGGCACTCTGTTCATCACCACCCCCTTTTCTGAATCATTTTGTCCACCATATGCGTGGAAGGGTATACTCAGATGTGAGTCCCTTGCTCATTGCACCATCAGGATTCAAGCAAGGCGGGCCGACGATGCCTGAAATGGCAGAAACCGGTCCCCGGAAGCTTGTTTCCTTCCCAGTATAAGAATTGGCTTGGTAGTTTGGTTTGCCCTGTTCCCATCATGCACTGGGACAGGAACAGACTAATTTGCATATAGCCAAGTTCTGAGCTGGGATGGTGCAGTGAGCTAAAAAACGGTGATAGATCAAGCCCTGATCTTTGGACTGGGTAAGAGGGGTCTGCTTAATTCAGGCACTCTGTTCATCACCACCCCCTTTTCTGAATCATTTTGTCCACCATATGCGTGGAAGGGTATACTCAGATGTGAGTCCCTTGCTCATTGCACCATCAGGAGTCAAGCAAGCCGGGCCGACGACGCATGAAATGGCAGAAACCGGTCCCCGGAAGCTTGTTTCCTTCCCAGTATAAGAATTGGCTTGGTAGTTTGGTTTGCCCTGTTCCCATCATGCATTGGGACAGGAACAGACTAATTTGCATATAGCCAAGTTCTGAGCTGGGATGGTGCAGTGAGCTAAAAAACGGTGATGGATCAAGCCCTGATCTTTGGACTGGGTAAGAGTGGTCTGCTTAATTCAGGCACTCTGTTCATCACCACCCCCTTTACTGAATCATTTTGTCCACCATATGCGTAGAAGGGTATACTCAGATGTGAGTCCCTTGCTCATTGCACCATCAGGATTCAAGCAAGCCGGGCCGACGACACCTGAAAAGGCAGAAACCGGTCCCCGGAAGCTTGTTTCCTTCCCAGTATAAGAATTGGCTTGGTAGTTTGGTTTGCCCTGTTCCCATCATGCACTGGGACAGGAACAGACTAATTTGCATATAGCCAAGTTCTGAGCTGGGATGGTGCAGTGAGCTAAAAAACGGTGATGGATCAAGCCCTGATCTTTGGACTGGGTAAGAGTGGTCTGCTTAATTCAGGCACTCTGTTCATCACCACCCCCTTTTCTGAATCATTTTGTCCACCATATGCGTGGAAGGGTATACTCAGATGTGAGTCCCTTGCTCATTGCACCATCAGAATTCAAGCAAGCCGGGCCGACGACGCCTGAAATGGCAGAAACAGGTCCCCGGAAGCCTGTTTCCTTCCCAGTATAAGAATTGGCTTGGTAGTTTGGTTTGCCCTGTTCCCATCATGCACTGGGACAGGAACACACTAATTTGCATATAGCCACGTTCTGAGCTGGGATGGTGCAGTGAGCTAAAAAACGGTGATGGATCAAGCCCTGATCTTTGGACTGGGTAAGAGTGGTCTGCTTAATTCAGGCACTCTGTTCATCACCACCCCCTTTTCTGAATCATTTTGTCCACCATATGCGTGGAAGGGTATACTCAGATGTGAGTCCCTTGCTCATTGCACCATCAGGATTCAAGCAAGCCGGGCCGACGACGCCTGAAATGGCAGAAACCGGTCCCCGGAAGCTTGTTTCCTTCCCAGTATAAGAATTGGCTTGGTAGTTTGGTTTGCCCTGTTCCCATCATGCACTGGGACAGGAACAGACTAATTTGCATATAGCCAAGTACTGAGCTGGGATGGTGCAGTGAGCTAAAAAACGGTGATGGATCAAGCCCTGATCTTTGGACTGGGTAAGAGTGGTCTGCCTAATTCAGGCACTCTGTTCATCACCACCCCCTTTTCTGAATCATTTTGTCCACCATATGCGTGGAAGGGTATACTCAGATGTGAGTCCCTTGCTCATTGCACCATCAGGATTCAAGCAAGCCGGGCCGACGACGCCTGAAATGGCAGAAACCGGTCCCCGGAAGCTTGTTTCCTTCCCAGTATAAGAATTGGCTTGGTAGTTTGGTTTGCCCTGTTCCCATCATGCACTGGGACAGGAACAGACTAATTTGCATATAGCCAAGTTCTGAGCTGGGATGGTGCAGTGAGCTAAAAAACGGCGATGGATCAAGCCCTGATCTTGGGACTGGGTAAGAGTGGTCTGCTTAATTCAGGCACTCTGTTCATCACCACCCCCTTTTCTGAAACATTTTGTCCACCATATGCGTGGAAGGGTATACTCAGATGTGAGTCCCTTGCTCATTGCACCATCAGGATTCAAGCAAGCCGGGCCGACGACGCCTGAAATGGCAGAAACCGGTCCCCGGAAGCTTGTTTCCTTCCCAGTATAAGAATTGGCTTGGTAGTTTGGTTTGCCCTGTTCCCATCATGCATTGGGACAGGAACAGACTAATTTGCATATAGCCAAGTTCTGAGCTGGGATGGTGCAGTGAGCTAAAAAACGGTGATGGATCAAGCCCTGATCTTTGGACTGGGTAAGAGTGGTCTGCTTAATTCAGGCACTCTGTTCATCACCACCCCCTTTTCTGAATCATTTTGTCCACCATATGCGTAGAAGGGTATACTCAGATGTGAGTCCCTTGCTCATTGCACCATCAGGATTCAAGCAAGCCGGGCCGACGACGCCTGAAATGGCAGAAACCGGTCCCCGGAAGCTTGTTTCCTTCCCAGTATAAGAATTAGCTTGGTAGTTTGGTTTGCCCTGTTCCCATCATGCACTGGGACAGGAACAGACTAATTTGCATATAGCCAAGTTCTGAGCTGGGATGGTGCAGTGAGCTAAAAAACGGTGATGGATCAAGCCCTGATCTTTGGACTGGGTAAGAGTGGTCTGCTTAATTCAGTCACTCTGTTCATCACCACCCCCTTTTCTGAAACATTTTGTCCACCATATGCGTGGAAGGGTATACTCAGATGTGAGTCCCTTGCTCATTGCACCATCAGGATTCAAGCAAGCCGGGCCGACGACGCCTGAAATGGCAGAAACCGGTCCCCGGAAGCTTGTTTCCTTCCCAGTATAAGAATTGGCTTGGTAGTTTGGTTTGCCCTGTTCCCATCATGCATTGGGACAGGAACAGACTAATTTGCATATAGCCAAGTTCTGAGCTGGGATGGTGCAGTGAGCTAAAAAACGGTGATGGATCAAGCCCTGATCTTTGGACTGGGTAAGAGTGGTCTGCTTAATTCAGGCACTCTGTTCATCACCACCCCCTTTTCTGAATCATTTTGTCCACCATATGCGTAGAAGGGTATACTCAGATGTGAGTCCCTTGCTCATTGCACCATCAGGATTCAAGCAAGCCGGGCCGACGACGCCTGAAATGGCAGAAACCGGTCCCCGGAAGCTTGTTTCCTTCCCAGTATAAGAATTGGCTTGGTAGTTTGGTTTGCCCTGTTCCCATCATGCACTGGGACAGGAACAGACTAATTTGCATATAGCCAAGTTCTGAGCTGGGATGGTGCAGTGAGCTAAAAAACGGCGATGGATCAAGCCCTGATCTTTGGACTGGGTAAGAGTGGTCTGCTTAATTCAGGCACTCTGTTCATCACCACCCCCTTTTCTGAATCATTTTGTCCACCATATGCGTGGAAGGGTATACTCAGATGTGAGTCCCTTGCTCATTGCACCATCAGGATTCAAGCAAGCCGGGCCGACGACGCATGAAATGGCAGAAACCGGTCCCCGGAAGCTTGTTTCCTTCCCAGTATAAGAATTGGCTTGGTAGTTTGGTTTGCCCTGTTCCCATCATGCACTGGGACAGGACCAGACTAATTTGCATATAGCCTAGTTCTGAGCTGGGATGGTGCAGTGAGCTAAAAAACGGTGATGGATCAAGCCCTGATCTTTGGACTGGGTAAGAGTGGTCTGCTTAATTCAGGCACTCTGTTCATCACCACCCCCTTTTCTGAATAATTTTGTCCACCATATGCGTGTAAGGGTATACTCAGATGTGAGTCCCTTGCTCATTGCACCACAGGATTCAAGCAAGCCGGGCCGACGACGCCTGAAATGGCAGAAACCGGTCCCCGGAAGCTTGTTTCCTTCCCAGTATAAGAATTGGCTTGGTAGTTTGGTTTGCCCTGTTCCCATCATGCACTGGGACAGGAACAGACTAATTTGCATATAGCCAAGTTCTGAGCTGGGATGGTGCAGTGAGCTAAAAAACGGTGATGGATCAAGCCCTGATCTTTGGACTGGGTAAGAGTGGTCTGCTTAATTCAGGCACTCTGTTCATCACCACCCCCTTTTCTGAATCATTTTGTCCACCATATGCGTGGAAGGGTATACTCAGATGTGAGTCCCTTGCTCATTGCACCATCAGGATTCAAGCAAGCCGGGCCAACGACGCCTGAAATGGCAGAAACCGGTCCCCGGAAGCTTGTTTCCTTCCCAGTATTAGAATTGGCTTGGTAGTTTGGTTTGCCCTGTTCCCATCATGCACTGGGACAGGAACAGACTAATTTGCATATAGCCAAGTTCTGAGCTGGGATGGTGCAGTGAGCTAAAAAACGGTGATGGATCAAGCCCTGATCTTTGGACTGGGTAAGAGTGGTCTGCTTAATTCAGGCACTCTGTTCATCACCACCCCCTTTTCTGAAACATTTTGTCCACCATATGCGTGGAAGGGTATACTCAGATGTGAGTCCCTTGCTCATTGCACCATCAGGATTCAAGCAAGCCGGGCCGACGACGCCTGAAATGGCAGAAACTGGTCCCCGGAAGCTTGTTTCCTTCCCAGTATAAGAATTGGCTTGGTAGTTTGGTTTGCCCTGTTCCCATCATGCATTGGGACAGGAACAGACTAATTTGCATATAGCCAAGTTCTGAGCTGGGATGGTGCAGTGAGCTAAAAAACGGTGATGGATCAAGCCCTGATCTTTGGACTGGGTAAGAGTGGTCTGCTTAATTCAGGCACTCTGTTCATCACCACCCCCTTTTCTGAATCATTTTGTCCACCATATGCGTAGAAGGGTATACTCAGATGTGAGTCCCTTGCTCATTGCACCATCAGGATTCAAGCAAGCCGGGCCGACGACGCCTGAAATGGCAGAAACCGGTCCCCGGAAGCTTGTTTCCTTCCCAGTATAAGAATTGGCTTGGTAGTTTGGTTTGCCCTGTTCCCATCATGCACTGGGACAGGAACAGACTAATTTGCATATAGCCAAGTTCTGAGCTGGGATGGTGCAGTGAGCTAAAAAACGGTGATGGATCAAGCCCTGATCTTTGGACTGGGTAAGAGTGGTCTGCTTAATTCAGGCACTCTGTTCATCACCACCCCCTTTTCTGAATCATTTTGTCCACCATATGCGTGGAAGGGTATACTCAGATGTGAGTCCCTTGCTCATTGCACCATCAGGATTCAAGCAAGCCGGGCCGACGACGCCTGAAATGGCAGAAACAGGTCCCCGGAAGCCTGTTTCCTTCCCAGTATAAGAATTGGCTTGGTAGTTTGGTTTGCCCTGTTCCCATCATGCACTGGGACAGGAACAGACTAATTTGCATATAGCCAAGTTCTGAGCTGGGATGGTGCAGTGAGCTAAAAAACGGTGATGGATCAAGCCCTGATCTTTGGACTGGGTAAGAGTGGTCTGCTTAATTCAGGCACTCTGTTCATCACCACCCCCTTTTCTGAATCATTTTGTCCACCATATGCGTGGAAGGGTATACTCAGATGTGAGTCCCTTGCTCATTGCACCATCAGGATTCAAGCAAGCCTGGCCGACGACGCCTGAAATGGCAGAAACCGGTCCCCAGAAGCTTGTTTCCTTCCCAGTATAAGAATTGGCTTGGTAGTTTGGTTTGCCCTGTTCCCATCATGCACTGGGACAGGAACAGACTAATTTGCATATAGCCAAGTTCTGAGCTGGGATGGTGCAGTGAGCTAAAAAACGGTGATGGATCAAGCCCTGATCTTTGAACTGGGTAAGAGTGGTCTGCTTAATTCAGGCACTCTGTTCATCACCACCCCCTTTTCTGAAACATTTTGTCCACCATATGCGTGGAAGGGTATACTCAGATGTGAGTCCCTTGCTCATTGCACCATCAGGATTCAAGCAAGCCGGGCCGACGACGCCTGAAATGGCAGAAACCGGTCCCCGGAAGCTTGTTTCCTTCCCAGTATAAGAATTGGCTTGGTAGTTTGGTTTGCCCTGTTCCCATCATGCACTGGGACAGGAACAGACTAATTTGCATATAGCCAAGTTCTGAGCTGGGATGGTGCAGTGAGCTAAAAAACGGTGATGGATCAAGCCCTGATCTTTGGACTGGGTAAGAGTGGTCTGCCTAATTCAGGCACTCTGTTCATCACCACCCCCTTTTCTGAATCATTTTGTCCACCATATGCGTGGAAGGGTATACTCAGATGTGAGTCCCTTGCTCATTGCACCATCAGGATTCAAGCAAGCCGGGCCGACGACGCCTGAAATGGCAGAAACCGGTCCCCGGAAGCTTGTTTCCTTCCCAGTATAAGAATTGGCTTGGTAGTTTGGTTTGCCCTGTTCCCATCATGCACTGGGACAGGAACAGACTAATTTGCATATAGCCAAGTTCTGAGCTGGGATGGTGCAGTGAGCTAAAAAACGGCGATGGATCAAGCCCTGATCTTTGGACTGGGTAAGAGTGGTCTGCTTAATTCAGGCACTCTGTTCATCACCACCCCCTTTTCTGAATCATTTTGTCCACCATATGCGTGGAAGGGTATACTCAGATGTGAGTCCCTTGCTCATTGCACCATCAGGATTCAAGCAAGCCGGGCCGACGACGCCTGAAATGGCAGAAACCGGTCCCCGGAAGCTTGTTTCCTTCCCAGTATAAGAATTGGCTTGGTAGTTTGGTTTGCCCTGTTCCCATCATGCACTGGGACAGGACCAGACTAATTTGCATATAGCCTAGTTCTGAGCTGGGATGGTGCAGTGAGCTAAAAAACGGTGATGGATCAAGCCCTGATCTTTGGACTGGGTAAGAGTGGTCTGCTTAATTCAGGCACTCTGTTCATCCCCACCCCCTTTTCTGAATCATTTTGTCCACCATATGCGTGGAAGGGTATACTCAGATGTGAGTCCCTTGCTCATTGCACCATCAGGATTCAAGCAAGCCGGGCCGACGACGCCTGAAATGGCAGAAACCGGTCCCCGGAAGCTTGTTTCCTTCCCAGTATAAGAATTGGCTTGGTAGTTTGGTTTGCCCTGTTCCCATCATGCACTGGGACAGGAACAGACTAATTTGAATATAGCCAAGTTCTGAGCTGGGATGGTGCAGTGAGCTAAAAAACGGTGATGGATCAAGCCCTGATCTTTGGACTGGGTAAGAGTGGTCTGCCTAATTCAGGCACTCTGTTCATCACCACCCCCTTTTCTGAATCATTTTGTCCACCATATGCGTGGAAGGGTATACTCAGATGTGAGTCCCTTGCTCATTGCACCATCAGGATTCAAGCAAGCCGGGCCGACGACGCCTGAAATGGCAGAAACCGGTCCCCGGAAGCTTGTTTCCTTCCCAGTATAAGAATTGGCTTGGTAGTTTGGTTTGCCCTATTCCCATCATGCACTGGGACAGGAACAGACTAATTTGCATATAGCCAAGTTCTGAGCTGGGATGGTGCAGTGAGCTAAAAAACGGTGATGGATCAAGCCCTGATCTTTGGACTGGGTAAGAGTGGTCTGCTTAATTCAGGCACTCTGTTCATCACCACCCCCTTTTCTGAATCATTTTGTCCACCATATGCGTGGAAGGGTATACTCAGATGTGAGTCCCTTGCTCATTGCACCATCAGGATTCAAGCAAGCCGGGCCGACGACGCCTGAAATGGCAGAAACCGGTCCCCGGAAGCTTGTTTCCTTCCCAGTATAAGAATTGGCTTGGTAGTTTGGTTTGCCCTGTTCCCATCATGCACTGGGACAGGAACAGACTAATTTGCATATAGCCAAGTTCTGAGCTGGGATGGTGCAGTGAGCTAAAAAACGGTGATGGATCAAGCCCTGATCTTTGGACTGGGTAAGAGTGGTCTGCTTAATTCAGGCACTCTGTTCATCACCACCCCCTTTTCTGAATCATTTTGTCCACCATATGCGTGGAAGGGTATACTCAGATGTGAGTCCCTTGCTCATTGCACCATCAGGATTCAAGCAAGCCGGGCCGACGACGCCTGAAATGGCAGAAACCGGTCCCCGGAAGCTTGTTTCCTTCCTAGTATAAGAATTGGCTTGGTAGTTTGGTTTGCCCTGTTCCCATTATGCACTGGGACAGGAACAGACTAATTTGCATATAGCCAAGTTCTGAGCTGGGATGGTGCAGTGAGCTAAAAAACGGTGATGGATCAAGCCCTGATCTTTGGACTGGGTAAGAGTGGTCTGCCTAATTCAGGCACTCTGTTCATCACCACCCCCTTTTCTGAATCATTTTGTCCACCATATGCGTGGAAGGGTATACTCAGATGTGAGTCCCTTGCTCATTGCACCATCAGGATTCAAGCAAGCCGGGCCGACGACGCCTGAAATGGCAGAAACCGGTCCCCGGAAGCTTGTTTCCTTCCCAGTATAAGAATTGGCTTGGTAGTTTGGTTTGCCCTGTTCCCATCATGCACTGGGACAGGAACAGACTAATTTGCATATAGCCAAGTTCTGAGCTGGGATGGTGCAGTGAGCTAAAAAACGGCGATGGATCAAGCCCTGATCTTTGGACTGGGTAAGAGTGGTCTGCTTAATTCAGGCACTCTGTTCATCACCACCCCCTTTTTTGAATCATTTTGTCCACCATATGCGTGGAAGGGTATACTCAGATGTGAGTGCCTTGCTCATTGCACCATCAGGATTCAAGCAAGCCGGGCCGACGACGCCTGAAATGGCAGAAAACGGTCCCCGGAAGCTTGTTTCCTTCCCAGTATAAGAATTGGCTTGGTAGTTTGGTTTGCCCTGTTCCCATCATGCACTGGGACAGGAACAGACTAATTTGCATATAGCCTAGTTCTGAGCTGGGATGGTGCAGTGAGCTAAAAAACGGTGATGGATCAAGCCCTGATCTTTGGACTGGGTAAGAGTGGTCTGCTTAATTCAGGCACTCTGTTCATCCCCACCCCCTTTTCTGAATCATTTTGTCCACCATATGCGTGGAAGGGTATACTCAGATGTGAGTCCCTTGCTCATTGCACCATCAGGATTCAAGCAAGCCGGGCCGACGACGCCTGAAATGGCAGAAACCGGTCCCCGGAAGCTTGTTTCCTTCCCAGTATAAGAATTGGCTTGGTAGTTTGGTTTGCCCTGTTCCCATCATGCACTGGGACAGGAACAGACTAATTTGAATATAGCCAAGTTCTGAGCTGGGATGGTGCAGTGAGCTAAAAAACGGTGATGGATCAAGCCCTGATCTTTGGACTGGGTAAGAGTGGTCTGCCTAATTCAGGCACTCTGTTCATCACCACCCCCTTTTCTGAATCATTTTGTCCACCATATGCGTGGAAGGGTATACTCAGATGTGAGTCCCTTGCTCATTGCACCATCAGGATTCAAGCAAGCCGGGCCGACGACGCCTGAAATGGCAGAAACCGGTCCCCGGAAGCTTGTTTCCTTCCCAGTATAAGAATTGGCTTGGTAGTTTGGTTTGCCCTATTCCCATCATGCACTGGGACAGGAACAGACTAATTTGCATATAGCCAAGTTCTGAGCTGGGATGGTGCAGTGAGCTAAAAAACGGTGATGGATCAAGCCCTGATCTTTGGACTGGGTAAGAGTGGTCTGCTTAATTCAGGCACTCTGTTCATCACCACCCCCTTTTCTGAATCATTTTGTCCACCATATGCGTGGAAGGGTATACTCAGATGTGAGTCCCTTGCTCATTGCACCATCAGGATTCAAGCAAGCCGGGCCGACGACGCCTGAAATGGCAGAAACCGGTCCCCGGAAGCTTGTTTCCTTCCCAGTATAAGAATTGGCTTGGTAGTTTGGTTTGCCCTGTTCCCATCATGCACTGGGACAGGAACAGACTAATTTGCATATAGCCAAGTTCTGAGCTGGGATGGTGCAGTGAGCTAAAAAACGGTGATGGATCAAGCCCTGATCTTTGGACTGGGTAAGAGTGGTCTGCTTAATTCAGGCACTCTGTTCATCACCACCCCCTTTTCTGAATCATTTTGTCCACCATATGCGTGGAAGGGTATACTCAGATGTGAGTCCCTTGCTCATTGCACCATCAGGATTCAAGCAAGCCGGGCCGACGACGCCTGAAATGGCAGAAACCGGTCCCCGGAAGCTTGTTTCCTTCCTAGTATAAGAATTGGCTTGGTAGTTTGGTTTGCCCTGTTCCCATTATGCACTGGGACAGGAACAGACTAATTTGCATATAGCCAAGTTCTGAGCTGGGATGGTGCAGTGAGCTAAAAAACGGTGATGGATCAAGCCCTGATCTTTGGACTGGGTAAGAGTGGTCTGCCTAATTCAGGCACTCTGTTCATCACCAACCCCTTTTCTGAATCATTTTGTCCACCATATGCGTGGAAGGGTATACTCAGATGTGAGTCCCTTGCTCATTGCACCATCAGGATTCAAGCAAGCCGGGCCGACGACGCCTGAAATGGCAGAAACCGGTCCCCGGAAGCTTGTTTCCTTCCCAGTATAAGAATTGGCTTGGTAGTTTGGTTTGCCCTGTTCCCATCATGCACTGGGACAGGAACAGACTAATTTGCATATAGCCAAGTTCTGAGCTGGGATGGTGCAGTGAGCTAAAAAACGGCGATGGATCAAGCCCTGATCTTTGGACTGGGTAAGAGTGGTCTGCTTAATTCAGGCACTCTGTTCATCACCACCCCCTTTTTTGAATCATTTTGTCCACCATATGCGTGGAAGGGTATACTCAGATGTGAGTGCCTTGCTCATTGCACCATCAGGATTCAAGCAAGCCGGGCCGACGACGCCTGAAATGGCAGAAACCGGTCCCCGGAAGCTTGTTTCCTTCCCAGTATAAGAATTGGCTTGGTAGTTTGGTTTGCCCTGTTCCCATCATGCACTGGGACAGGACCAGACTAATTTGCATATAGCCTAGTTCTGAGCTGGGATGGTGCAGTGAGCTAAAAAACGGTGATGGATCAAGCCCTGATCTTTGGACTGGGTAAGAGTGGTCTGCTTAATTCAGGCACTCTGTTCATCACCACCCCCTTTTCTGAATCATTTTGTCCACCATATGCGTGGAAGGGTATACTCAGATGTGAGTCCCTTGCTCATTGCACCATCAGGATTCAAGCAAGCCGGGCCGACGACGCCTGAAATGGCAGAAACCGGTCCCCGGAAGCTCTTTTTCCTTCCCAGTATAGGAATTGGCTTGGAAGTTTGGTTTGCCCTGTTCCCATCATGCACTGGGACAGGAACAGACTAATTTGCATATAGCCAAGTTCTGAGCTGGGATGGTGCAGTGAGCTAAAAAACGGTGATGGATCAAGCCCTGATCTTTGGACTGGGTAAGAGTGGTCTGCTTAATTCAGGCACTCTGTTCATCACCACCCCCTTTTCTGAATCATTTTGTCCACCATATGCGTGGAAGGGTATACTCAGATGTGAGTCCCTTGCTCATTGCACCATCAGGATTCAAGCAAGCCGGGCCGACGACGCCTGAAATGGCAGAAACCAGTCCCCGGAAGCTTGTTTCCTTCCCAGTATAAGAATTGGCTTGGTAGTTTGGTTTGCCCTGTTCCCATCATGCACTGGGACAGGAACAGACTAATTTGCATATAGCCAAGTTCTGAGCTGGGATGGTGCAGTGAGCTAAAAAACGGTGATGGATCAAGCCCTGATCTTTGGACTGGGTAAGAGTGGTCTGCCTAATTCAGGCACTCTGTTCATCACCACCCCCTTTTCTGAATCATTTTGTTCACCATATGCGTGGAAGGGTATACTCAGATGTGAGTCCCTTGCTCATTGCACCATCAGGATTGAAGCAAGCCGGGCCGACGACGCCTGAAATGGCAGAAACCGGTCCCCGGAAGCTTGTTTCCTTCCCAGTATAAGAATTGGCTTGGTAGTTTGGTTTGCCCTGTTCCCATCATGCACTGGGACAGGAACAGACTAATTTGCATATAGCCAAGTTCTGAGCTGGGATGGTGCAGTGAGCTAAAAAACGGTGATGGATCAAGCCCTGATCTTTGGACTGGGTAAGAATGGTCTGCTTGATTCAGGCACTCTGTTCATCACCACCCCCTTTTCTGAATCATTTTGTCCACCATATGCGTGGAAGGGTATACTCAGATGTGAGTCCCTTGCTCATTGCACCATCAGGATTCAAGCAAGCCGGGCCGACGACGCCTGAAATGGCAGAAACCGGTCCCCAGAAGCTTGTTTCCTTCCCAGTATAAGAATTGGCTTGGTAGTTTGGTTTGCCCTGTTCCCATCATGCACTGGGACAGGAACAGACTAATTTGCATATAGCCAAGTTCTGAGCTGGGATGGTGCAGTGAGCTAAAAAACGGTGATGGATCAAGCCCTGATCTTTGGACTGGGTAAGAGTGGTCTGCTTAATTCAGGCACTCTGTTCATCACCACCCCCTTTTCTGAATCATTTTGTCCACCATATACGTGGAAGGGTATACTCAGATGTGAGTCCCTTGCTCATTGCACCATCAGGATTCAAGCAAGCCGGGCCGACGACGCCTGAAATGGCAGAAACCGGTCCCCGGAAGCTTGTTTCCTTCCCAGTATAAGAATTGGCTTGGTAGTTTGGTTTGCCCTGTTCCCATCATGCACTGGGACAGGAACAGACTAATTTGCATATAGCCAAGTTCTGAGCTGGGATGGTGCAGTGAGCTAAAAAACGGTGATGGATCAAGCCCTGATCTTTGGACTGGGTAAGAGTGGTCTGCTTAATTCAGGCACTCTGTTCATCACCACCCCCTTTTCTGAATCATTTTGTCCACCATATGCGTGGAAGGGTATACTCAGATGTGAGTCCCTTGCTCATTGCACCATCAGGATTCAAGCAAGCCGGGCCGACGACGCCTGAAATGGCAGAAACCGGTCCCCGGAAGCTTGTTTCCTTCCCAGTATAAGGATTGGCTTGGTAGTTTGGTTTGCCCTGTTCCCATCATGCACTGGGACAGGAACAGACTAATTTGCATATAGCCAAGTTCTGAGCTGGGATGGTGCAGTGAGCTAAAAAACGGTGATGGATCAAGCCCTGATCTTTGTGTGGAAAAGTAAATTTTGCCATGTTCTGTGTCCCTACACGTCCTCCATCATATGTTATGTGTGCATGATTAATATGCATATGTATTCCCCATGTTCGATTAAAGACGCAATTATAGCTGTGTCCATCTCTAGTATGCCAGTTTCCAGTTCTCGTGAAAGCTACGAGTATTAGGCCTATTTAAAGTTACGTTGCCACGTTTCTCAGTGTGCACGTTATTCCATTATAAAGTCCCCGTTTCTAGGCCTCAAAAGGGCCCGGACACCAGATTCAGCTCCTGTCTCCTGAGCTTCGCTGAGGAGCGATACAGCCCCCACCTGTATCCCTGACTCTTCACTTACTTCCTGCCTCACAGTGCCCGGTTCAGCCTGGCTCTGCCTCTGAGTCTGCCAAGAGTATGTTATGATTCTAGTTATCAGTCCAGCCCTCCTTCTCTGCATTCCTAAGCTACTGAATCGCATCAATAGTTTCCGTCATTGTCTAGCCTTTACGTCTCCATGTAAGAGAAATACTGTATTAATGGTCATTTAGTATTCTTCATCACGCACTACATGTAGAATAATGCATGCTCCAGTCTTAGAATCAAGTTAGCCTTTCCCCTCCTGACTTCTAGTTTATATCAACTTGTTCTCTAAACATCAGATACTAGATACTGCTTAGGTACATGTCGCCCTGACTCTCCAGACTTCAGTCTCTGCTCCTAGCACAGAGTTCGTAGCCCCCAGCTTCTCCTAGTAACACGTCATTGCCAGTTTGCGCGCACCATTAGGTCAGAGGTCCCGGCTCCTTAGGTAGCCCCCTCCATGTTTCCGCCCTATTCATGACATATTCTGTTACGTTTGCATCACATGTCTATGTATACGCCTCTGTTACACCCACTTTCACCCTTATCTTTCGCGACTGCTATTGACCACACCCACTGCTCCGCCTATCATATGTATTGTAATGCAACTGTTTTAGTATATATATTCGTGTATTGTTATTAAATGTCACGCCGATTCCGATCCTGCCCCCGGCAGCGCTGCCATCCTATTCCTGTGCAGGTTGTCCTGTTCCTGTCCTTATGCTGTATTAAACCTGCAAAACTCCTACTACCTCGAATCTTGACTCTTATTTATTGAGCTATCTGTTATTCATTTATCCATTCAAAAATAGAGGTATTATTTATTTATTTACCACATTTGGACTGGGTAAGAGTGGTCTGCTTAATTCAGGCACTCTGTTCATCACCACCCCCTTTTCTGAATCATTTTGTCCACCATATGAGTGGAAGGGTATACTCAGATGTGAGTCCCTTGCTCATTGCACCATCAGGATTCAAGCAAGCGGGCCGACGACGCCTGAAATGGTAGAAACCGGTCCCCGTAAGCTTGTTTCCTTCCCAGTATAAGAATTGGCTTGGTAGTTTGGTTTGCCCTGTTCCCATCATGCACTGGGACAGGAACAGACTAATTTGCATTTAGCCAAGTCCTGAGCTGGGATGGTGCAGTGAGCTAAAAAACGGTGATGGATCAAGCCCTGATCTTTGGACTGGGTAAGAGTGGTCTGCTTAATTCAGGCACTCTGTTCATCACCACCCCCTTTTCTGAATCATTTTGTCCACCATATGCGTGGAAGGGTATACTCAGATGTGAGTCCCTTGCTCATTGCACCATCAGGATTCAAGCAAGCCGGGCCGACGACGCCTGAAATGGCAGAAACCGGTCCCCGGAAGCTTGTTTCCTTCCCAGTATAAGAATTGGCTTGGTAGTTTGGTTTGCCCTGTTCCCATCATGCACTGGGACAGGAACAGACTAATTTGCATATAGCCAAGTTCTGAGCTGGGATGGTGCAGTGAGCTAAAAAACGGTGATGGATCAAGCCCTGATCTTTGGACTGGGTAAGAGTGGTCTGCTTAATTCAGGCACTCTGTTCATCACCACCCCCTTTTCTGAATCATTTTGTCCACCATATGCGTGGAAGGGTATACTCAGATGTGAGTCCCTTGCTCATTGCACCATCAGGATTCAAGCAAGCCGGGCCGACGACGCCTGAAATGGCAGAAACCGGTCCCCGGAAGCTTGTTTCCTTCCCAGTATAAGAATTGGCTTGGTAGTTTGGTTTGCCCTGTTCCCATCATGCACTGGGACAGGAACAGACTAATTTGCATATAGCCAAGTTCTGAGCTGGGATGGTGCAGTGAGCTAAAAAACGGTGATGGATCAAGCCCTGATCTTTGGACTGGGTAAGAGTGGTCTGCTTAATTCAGGCACTCTGTTCATCACCACCCCCTTTTCTGAATCAATTTGTCCACCATATGCGTGGAAGGGTATACTCAGATGTGAGTCCCTTGCTCATTGCACCATCAGGATTCAAGCAAGCCGGGCCGACGATGCCTGAAATGGCAGAAACCAGTCCCCGGAAGCTTGTTTCCTTCCCAGTATAAGAATTGGCTTGGTAGTTTGGTTTGCCCTGTTCCCATCATGCACTGGGACAGGAACAGACTAATTTGCATATAGCCAAGTTCTGAGCTGGGATGGTGCAGTGAGCAAAAAAACGGTGATGGATCAAGCCCTGATCTTTGGACTGGGTAAGAGTGGTCTGCTTAATTCAGGCACTCTGTTCATCACCACCGCCTTTTCTGAATCATTTTGTCCACCATATGCGTGGAAGGGTATACTCAGATGTGAGTCCCTTGCTCATTGCACCATCAGGATTCAAGCAAGCCGGGCCGACGACGCCTGAAATGGCAGAAACCGGTCCCCGGAAGCTTGTTTCCTTCCCAGTATAAGAATTGGCTTGGTAGTTTGGTTTGCCCTGTTCCCATCATGCACTGGGACAGGAACAGACTAATTTGCATATAGCCAAGTTCTGAGCTGGGATGGTGCAGTGAGCTAAAAAACGGTGATGGATCAAGCCCTGATCTTTGGACTGGGTAAGAGTGGTCTGCTTAATTCAGGCACTCTGTTCATCACCACCCCCTTTTTTGAATCATTTTGTCCACCATATGCGTGGAAGGGTATACTCAGATGTGAGTCCCTTGCTCATTGCACCATCAGGATTCAAGCAAGCCGGGCCGACGACGCCTGAAATGGCAGAAACCGGTCCCCGGAAGCTTGTTTACTTCCCAGTATAAGAATTGGCTTGGTAGTTTGGTTTGCCCTGTTCCCATCATGCACTGGGACAGGAACAGACTAATTTGCATATAGCCAAGTTCTGAGCTGGGATGGTGCAGTGAGCTAAAAAACGGTGATGGATCAAGCCCTGATCTTTGGACTGGGTAAGAGTGGTCTGCCTAATTCAGGCACTCTGTTCATCACCACCCCCTTTTCTGAATCATTTTGTCCACCATATGCGTGGAAGGGTATACTCAGATGTGAGTCCCTTGCTCATTGCACCATCAGGATTCAAGCAGGCCGGGCCGACGACGCCTGAAATGGCAGAAACCGGTCCCCGGAAGCTCTTTTTCCTTCCCAGTATAAGAATTGGCTTGGAAGTTTGGTTTGCCCTGTTCCCATCATGCACTGGGACAGGAACAGACTAATTTGCATATAGCCAAGTTCTGAGCTGGGATGGTGCAGTGAGCTAAAAAACGGTGATGGATCAAGCCCTGATCTTTGGACTGGGTAAGAGTGGTCTGCTTAATTCAGGCACTCTGTTCATCACCACCCCCTTTTCTGAATCATTTTGTCCACCATATGCGTGGAAGGGTATACTCAGATGTGAGTCCCTTGCTCATTGCACCATCAGGATTCAAGCAAGCCGGGCCGACGACGCCTGAAATGGCAGAAACCGGTCCCCGGAAGCTTGTTTCCTTCCCAGTATAAGAATTGGCTTGGTAGTTTGGTTTGCCCTGTTCCCATCATGCACTGGGACAGGAACAGACTAATTTGCATATAGCCAAGTTCTGAGCTGGGATGGTGCAGTGAGCTAAAAAACGGTGATGGATCAAGCCCTGATCTTTGGACTGGGTAAGAGTGGTCTGCCTAATTCAGGCACTCTGTTCATCACCACCCCCTTTTCTGAATCATTTTGTTCACCATATGCGTGGAAGGGTATACTCAGATGTGAGTCCCTTGCTCATTGCACCATCAGGATTGAAGCAAGCCGGGCCGACGACGCCTGAAATGGCAGAAACCGGTCCCCGGAAGCTTGTTTCCTTCCCAGTATAAGAATTGGCTTGGTAGTTTGGTTTGCCCTGTTCCCATCATGCACTGGGACAGGAACAGACTAATTTGCATATAGCCAAGTTCTGAGCTGGGATGGTGCAGTGAGCTAAAAAACGGTGATGGATCAAGCCCTGATCTTTGGACTGGGTAAGAATGGTCTGCTTGATTCAGGCACTCTGTTCATCACCACCCCCTTTTCTGAATCATTTTGTCCACCATATGCGTGGAAGGGTATACTCAGATGTGAGTCCCTTGCTCATTGCACCATCAGGATTCAAGCAAGCCGGGCCGACGACGCATGAAATGGCAGAAACCGGTCCCCAGAAGCTTGTTTCCTTCCCAGTATAAGAATTGGCTTGGTAGTTTGGTTTGCCCTGTTCCCATCATGCACTGGGACAGGAACAGACTAATTTGCATATAGCCAAGTTCTGAGCTGGGATGGTGCAGTGAGCTAAAAAACGGTGATGGATCAAGCCCTGATCTTTGGACTGGGTAAGAGTGGTCTGCTTAATTCAGGCACTCTGTTCATCACCACCCCCTTTTCTGAATCATTTTGTCCACCATATGCGTAGAAGGGTATACTCAGATGTGAGTCCCTTGCTCATTGCACCATCAGGATTCAAGCAAGCCGGGCCGACGACGCCTGAAATGGCAGAAACCGGTCCCCGGAAGCTTGTTTCCTTCCCAGTATAAGAATTGGCTTGGTAGTTTGGTTTGCCCTGTTCCCATCATGCACTGGGACAGGAACAGACTAATTTGCATATAGCCAAGTTCTGAGCTGGGATGGTGCAGTGAGCTAAAAAACGGTGATGGATCAAGCCCTGATCTTTGGACTGGGTAAGAGTGGTCTGCTTAATTCAGGCACTCTGTTCATCACCACCCCCTTTTCTGAATCATTTTGTCCACCATATGCGTGGAAGGGTATACTCAGATGTGAGTCCCTTGCTCATTGCACCATCAGGATTCAAGCAAGCCGGGCCGACGACGCCTGAAATGGCAGAAACAGGTCCCCGGAAGCCTGTTTCCTTCCCAGTATAAGAATTGGCTTGGTAGTTTGGTTTGCCCTGTTCCCATCATGCACTGGGACAGGAACAGACTAATTTGCATATAGCCAAGTTCTGAGCTGGGATGGTGCAGTGAGCTAAAAAACGGTGATGGATCAAGCCCTGATCTTTGGACTGGGTAAGAGTGGTCTGCTTAATTCAGGCACTCTGTTCATCACCACCCCCTTTTCTGAATCATTTTGTCCACCATATGCGTGGAAGGGTATACTCAGATGTGAGTCCCTTGCTCATTGCACCATCAGGATTCAAGCAAGCCGGGCCGACGACGCCTGAAATGGAAGAAACCGGTCCCCGGAAGCTTGTTTCCTTCCCAGTATAAGAATTGGCTTGGTAGTTTGGTTTGCCCTGTTCCCATCATGCACTGGGACAGGAACAGACTAATTTGCATATAGCCAAGTTCTGAGCTGGGATGGTGCAGTGAGCTAAAAAACGGTGATGGATCAAGCCCTGATCTTTGGACTGGGTAAGAGTGGTCTGCCTAATTCAGGCACTCTGTTCATCACCACCCCCTTTTCTGAATCATTTTGTCCACCATATGCGTGGAAGGGTATACTCAGATGTGAGTCCCTTGCTCATTTCACCATCAGGATTCAAGCAAGCCGGGCCGACGACGCCTGAAATGGCAGAAACCGGTCCCCGGAAGCTTGTTTCCTTCCCAGTATAAGAATTGGCTTGGTAGTTTGGTTTGCCCTGTTCCCATCATGCACTGGGACAGGAACAGACTAATTTGCATATAGCCAAGTTCTGAGCTGGGATGGTGCAGTGAGCTAAAAAACGGCGATGGATCAAGCCCTGATCTTTGGACTGGGTAAGAGTGGTCTGCTTAATTCAGGCACTCTGTTCATCACCACCCCCTTTTCTGAATCATTTTGTCCACCATATGCGTGGAAGGGTATACTCAGATGTGAGTCCCTTGCTCATTGCACCATCAGGATTCAAGCAAGCCGGGCCGACGACGCATGAAATGGCAGAAACCGGTCCCCGGAAGCTTGTTTCCTTCCCAGTATAAGAATTGGCTTGGTAGTTTGGTTTGCCCTGTTCCCATCATGCACTGTGACAGGACCAGACTAATTTGCATATAGCCTAGTTCTGAGCTGGGATGGTGCAGTGAGCTAAAAAACGGTGATGGATCAAGCCCTGATCTTTGGACTGGGTAAGAGTGGTCTGCTTAATTCAGGCACTCTGTTCATCACCACCCCCTTTTCTGAATCATTTTGTCCACCATATGCGTGGAAGGGTATACTCAGATGTGAGTCCCTTGCTCATTGCACCATCAGGATTCAAGCAAGCCGGGCCGACGACGCCTGAAATGGCAGAAACCGGTCCCCGGAAGCTTGTTTCCTTCCCAGTATAAGAATTGGCTTGGTAGTTTGGTTTGCCCTGTTCCCATCATGCACTGGGACAGGAACAGACTAATTTGCATATAGCCAAGTTCTGAGCTGGGATGGTGCAGTGAGCTAAAAAACGGTGATGGATCAAGCCCTGATCTTTGGACTGGGTAAGAGTGGTCTGCTTAATTCAGGCACTCTGTTCATCACCACCCCCTTTTCTGAATCATTTTGTCCACCATATGCGTGGAAGGGTATACTCAGATGTGAGTCCCTTGCTCATTGCACCATCAGGATTCAAGCAAGCCTGGCCGACGACGCCTGAAATGGCAGAAACCGGTCCCCAGAAGCTTGTTTCCTTCCCAGTATAAGAATTGGCTTGGTAGTTTGGTTTGCCCTGTTCCCATCATGCACTGGGACAGGAACAGACTAATTTGCATATAGCCAAGTTCTGAGCTGGGATGGTGCAGTGAGCTAAAAAACGGTGATGGATCAAGCCCTGATCTTTGGACTGGGTAAGAGTGGTCTGCTTAATTCAGGCACTCTGTTCATCACCACCCCCTTTTCTGAAACATTTTGTCCACCATATGCGTGGAAGGGTATACTCAGATGTGAGTCCCTTGCTCATTGCACCATCAGGATTCAAGCAAGCCGGGCCGACGACGCCTGAAATGGCAGAAACCGGTCCCCGGAAGCTTGTTTCCTTCCCAGTATAAGAATTGGCTTGGTAGTTTGGTTTGCCCTGTTCCCATCATGCACTGGGACAGGAACAGACTAATTTGCATATAGCCAAGTTCTGAGCTGGGATGGTGCAGTGAGCTAAAAAACGGTGATGGATCAAGCCCTGATCTTTGGACTGGGTAAGAGTGGTCTGCCTAATTCAGGCACTCTGTTCATCACCACCCCCTTTTCTGAATCATTTTGTCCACCATATGCGTGGAAGGGTATACTCAGATGTGAGTCCCTTGCTCATTGCACCATCAGGATTCAAGCAAGCCGGGCCGACGACGCCTGAAATGGCAGAAACCGGTCCCCGGAAGCTTGTTTCCTTCCCAGTATAAGAATTGGCTTGGTAGTTTGGTTTGCCCTGTTCCCATCATGCACTGGGACAGGAACAGACTAATTTGCATATAGCCAAGTTCTGAGCTGGGATGGTGCAGTGAGCTAAAAAACGGCGATGGATCAAGCCCTGATCTTTGGACTGGGTAAGAGTGGTCTGCTTAATTCAGGCACTCTGTTCATCACCACCCCCTTTTCTGAATCATTTTGTCCACCATATGCGTGGAAGGGTATACTCAGATGTGAGTCCCTTGCTCATTGCACCATCAGGATTCAAGCAAGCCGGGCCGACGACGCCTGAAATGGCAGAAACCGGTCCCCGGAAGCTTGTTTCCTTCCCAGTATAAGAATTGGCTTGGTAGTTTGGTTTGCCCTGTTCCCATCATGCACTGGGACAGGACCAGACTAATTTGCATATAGCCTAGTTCTGAGCTGGGATGGTGCAGTGAGCTAAAAAACGGTGATGGATCAAGCCCTGATCTTTGGACTGGGTAAGAGTGGTCTGCTTAATTCAGGCACTCTGTTCATCCCCACCCCCTTTTCTGAATCATTTTGTCCACCATATGCGTGGAAGGGTATACTCAGATGTGAGTCCCTTGCTCATTGCACCATCAGGATTCAAGCAAGCCGGGCCGACGACGCCTGAAATGGCAGAAACCGGTCCCCGGAAGCTTGTTTCCTTCCCAGTATAAGAATTGGCTTGGTAGTTTGGTTTGCCCTGTTCCCATCATGCACTGGGACAGGAACAGACTAATTTGAATATAGCCAAGTTCTGAGCTGGGATGGTGCAGTGAGCTAAAAAACGGTGATGGATCAAGCCCTGATCTTTGGACTGGGTAAGAGTGGTCTGCCTAATTCAGGCACTCTGTTCATCACCACCCCCTTTTCTGAATCATTTTGTCCACCATATGCGTGGAAGGGTATACTCAGATGTGAGTCCCTTGCTCATTGCACCATCAGGATTCAAGCAAGCCGGGCCGACGACGCCTGAAATGGCAGAAACCGGTCCCCGGAAGCTTGTTTCCTTCCCAGTATAAGAATTGGCTTGGTAGTTTGGTTTGCCCTGTTCCCATCATGCACTGGGACAGGAACAGACTAATTTGCATATAGCCAAGTTCTGAGCTGGGATGGTGCAGTGAGCTAAAAAACGGTGATGGATCAAGCCCTGATCTTTGGACTGGGTAAGAGTGGTCTGCTTAATTCAGGCACTCTGTTCATCACCACCCCCTTTTCTGAATCATTTTGTCCACCATATGCGTGGAAGGGTATACTCAGATGTGAGTCCCTTGCTCATTGCACCATCAGGATTCAAGCAAGCCGGGCCGACGACGCCTGAAATGGCAGAAACCGGTCCCCGGAAGCTTGTTTCCTTCCCAGTATAAGAATTGGCTTGGTAGTTTGGTTTGCCCTGTTCCCATCATGCACTGGGATAGGAACAGACTAATTTGCATATAGCCAAGTTCTGAGCTGGGATGGTGCAGTGAGCTAAAAAACGGTGATGGATCAAGCCCTGATCTTTGGACTGGGTAAGAGTGGTCTGCCTAATTCAGGCACTCTGTTCATCACCACCCCCTTTTCTGAATCATTTTGTTCACCATATGCGTGGAAGGGTATACTCAGATGTGAGTCCCTTGCTCATTGCACCATCAGGATTGAAGGAAGCCGGGCCGACGACGCCTGAAATGGCAGAAACCGGTCCCCGGAAGCTTGTTTCCTTCCCAGTATAAGAATTGGCTTGGTAGTTTGGTTTGCCCTGTTCCCATCATGCACTGGGACAGGAACAGACTAATTTGCATATAGCCAAGTTCTGAGCTGGGATGGTGCAGTGAGCTAAAAAACGGTGATGGATCAAGCCCTGATCTTTGGACTGGGTAAGAATGGTCTGCTTGATTCAGGCACTCTGTTCATCACCACCCCCTTTTCTGAATCATTTTGTCCACCATATGCGTGGAAGGGTATACTCAGATGTGAGTCCCTTGCTCATTGCACCATCAGGATTCAAGCAAGCCGGGCCGACGACGCATGAAATGGCAGAAACCGGTCCCCAGAAGCTTGTTTCCTTCCCAGTATAAGAATTGGCTTGGTAGTTTGGTTTGCCCTGTTCCCATCATGCACTGGGACAGGAACAGACTAATTTGCATATAGCCAAGTTCTGAGCTGGGATGGTGCAGTGAGCTAAAAAACGGTGATGGATCAAGCCCTGATCTTTGGACTGGGTAAGAGTGGTCTGCTTAATTCAGGCACTCTGTTCATCACCACCCCCTTTTCTGAATCATTTTGTCCACCATATGCGTAGAAGGGTATACTCAGATGTGAGTCCCTTGCTCATTGCACCATCAGGATTCAAGCAAGCCGGGCCGACGACGCCTGAAATGGCAGAAACCGGTCCCCGGAAGCTTGTTTCCTTCCCAGTATAAGAATTGGCTTGGTAGTTTGGTTTGCCCTGTTCCCATCATGCACTGGGACAGGAACAGACTAATTAGCATATAGCCAAGTTCTGAGCTGGGATGGTGCAGTGAGCTAAAAAACGGTGATGGATCAAGCCCTGATCTTTGGACTGGGTAAGAGTGGTCTGCTTAATTCAGGCACTCTGTTCATCACCACCCCCTTTTCTGAATCATTTTGTCCACCATATGCGTGGAAGGGTATACTCAGATGTGAGTCCCTTGCTCATTGCACCATCAGGATTCAAGCAAGCCGGGCCGACGACGCCTGAAATGGCAGAAACAGGTCCCCGGAAGCCTGTTTCCTTCCCAGTATAAGAATTGGCTTGGTAGTTTGGTTTGCCCTGTTCCCATCATGCACTGGGACAGGAACAGACTAATTTGCATATAGCCAAGTTCTGAGCTGGGATGGTGCAGTGAGCTAAAAAACGGTGATGGATCAAGCCCTGATCTTTGGACTGGGTAAGAGTGGTCTGCTTAATTCAGGCACTCTGTTCATCACCACCCCCTTTTCTGAATCATTTTGTCCACCATATGCGTGGAAGGGTATACTCAGATGTGAGTCCCTTGCTCATTGCACCATCAGGATTCAAGCAAGCCGGGCCGACGACGCCTGAAATGGAAGAAACCGGTCCCCGGAAGCTTGTTTCCTTCCCAGTATAAGAATTGGCTTGGTAGTTTGGTTTGCCCTGTTCCCATCATGCACTGGGACAGGAACAGACTAATTTGCATATAGCCAAGTTCTGAGCTGGGATGGTGCAGTGAGCTAAAAAACGGTGATGGATCAAGCCCTGATCTTTGGACTGGGTAAGAGTGGTCTGCCTAATTCAGGCACTCTGTTCATCACCACCCCCTTTTCTGAATCATTTTGTCCACCATATGCGTGGAAGGGTATACTCAGATGTGAGTCCCTTGCTCATTTCACCATCAGGATTCAAGCAAGCCGGGCCGACGACGCCTGAAATGGCAGAAACCGGTCCCCGGAAGCTTGTTTCCTTCCCAGTATAAGAATTGGCTTGGTAGTTTGGTTTGCCCTGTTCCCATCATGCACTGGGACAGGAACAGACTAATTTGCATATAGCCAAGTTCTGAGCTGGGATGGTGCAGTGAGCTAAAAAACGGTGATGGATCAAGCCCTGATCTTTGGACTGGGTAAGAATGGTCTGCTTGATTCAGGCACTCTGTTCATCACCACCCCCTTTTCTGAATCATTTTGTCCACCATATGCGTGGAAGGGTATACTCAGATGTGAGTCCCTTGCTCATTGCACCATCAGGATTCAAGCAAGCCGGGCCGACGACGCATGAAATGGCAGAAACCGGTCCCCAGAAGCTTGTTTCCTTCCCAGTATAAGAATTGGCTTGGTAGTTTGGTTTGCCCTGTTCCCATCATGCACTGGGACAGGAACAGACTAATTTGCATATAGCCAAGTTCTGAGCTGGGATGGTGCAGTGAGCTAAAAAACGGTGATGGATCAAGCCCTGATCTTTGGACTGGGTAAGAGTGGTCTGCTTAATTCAGGCACTCTGTTCATCACCACCCCCTTTTCTGAATCATTTTGTCCACCATATGCGTAGAAGGGTATACTCAGATGTG
Organism: Lissotriton helveticus; assembly: GCF_964261635.1. Classification (NCBI taxonomy): domain Eukaryota; kingdom Metazoa; phylum Chordata; class Amphibia; order Caudata; family Salamandridae; genus Lissotriton; species Lissotriton helveticus. Next base: position 493,919,680 of record NC_136070.1, read on the forward strand.
AGTCCCTTGCTCATTGCACCATCAGGATTCAAGCAAGCCGGGCCGACGACGCCTGAAATGGCAGAAACCGGTCCCCGGAAGCTTGTTTCCTTCCCAGTATAAGAATTGGCTTGGTAGTTTGGTTTGCCCTGTTCCCATCATGCACTGGGACAGGAACAGACTAATTTGCATATAGCCAAGTTCTGAGCTGGGATGGTGCAGTGAGCTAAAAAACGGTGATGGATCAAGCCCTGATCTTTGGACTGGGTAAGAGTGGTCTGCTTAATTCAGGCACTCTGTTCATCACCACCCCCTTTTCTGAATCATTTTGTCCACCATATGCGTGGAAGGGTATACTCAGATGTGAGTCCCTTGCTCATTGCACCATCAGGATTCAAGCAAGCCGGGCCGACGACGCCTGAAATGGCAGAAACAGGTCCCCGGAAGCCTGTTTCCTTCCCAGTATAAGAATTGGCTTGGTAGTTTGGTTTGCCCTGTTCCCATCATGCACTGGGACAGGAACAGACTAATTTGCATATAGCCAAGTTCTGAGCTGGGATGGTGCAGTGAGCTAAAAAACGGTGATGGATCAAGCCCTGATCTTTGGACTGGGTAAGAGTGGTCTGCTTAATTCAGGCACTCTGTTCATCACCACCCCCTTTTCTGAATCATTTTGTCCACCATATGCGTGGAAGGGTATACTCAGATGTGAGTCCCTTGCTCATTGCACCATCAGGATTCAAGCAAGCCGGGCCGACGACGCCTGAAATGGAAGAAACCGGTCCCCGGAAGCTTGTTTCCTTCCCAGTATAAGAATTGGCTTGGTAGTTTGGTTTGCCCTGTTCCCATCATGCACTGGGACAGGAACAGACTAATTTGCATATAGCCAAGTTCTGAGCTGGGATGGTGCAGTGAGCTAAAAAACGGTGATGGATCAAGCCCTGATCTTTGGACTGGGTAAGAGTGGTCTGCCTAATTCAGGCACTCTGTTCATCACCACCCCCTTTTCTGAATCATTTTGTCCACCATATGCGTGGAAGGGTATACTCAGATGTGAGTCCCTTGCTCATTTCACCATCAGGATTCAAGCAAGCCGGGCCGACGACGCCTGAAATGGCAGAAACCGGTCCCCGGAAGCTTGTTTCCTTCCCAGTATAAGAATTGGCTTGGTAGTTTGGTTTGCCCTGTTCCCATCATGCACTGGGACAGGAACAGACTAATTTGCATATAGCCAAGTTCTGAGCTGGGATGGTGCAGTGAGCTAAAAAACGGCGATGGATCAAGCCCTGATCTTTGGACTGGGTAAGAGTGGTCTGCTTAATTCAGGCACTCTGTTCATCACCACCCCCTTTTCTGAATCATTTTGTCCACCATATGCGTGGAAGGGTATACTCAGATGTGAGTCCCTTGCTCATTGCACCATCAGGATTCAAGCAAGCCGGGCCGACGACGCATGAAATGGCAGAAACCGGTCCCCGGAAGCTTGTTTCCTTCCCAGTATAAGAATTGGCTTGGTAGTTTGGTTTGCCCTGTTCCCATCATGCACTGTGACAGGACCAGACTAATTTGCATATAGCCTAGTTCTGAGCTGGGATGGTGCAGTGAGCTAAAAAACGGTGATGGATCAAGCCCTGATCTTTGGACTGGGTAAGAGTGGTCTGCTTAATTCAGGCACTCTGTTCATCACCACCCCCTTTTCTGAATCATTTTGTCCACCATATGCGTGGAAGGGTATACTCAGATGTGAGTCCCTTGCTCATTGCACCATCAGGATTCAAGCAAGCCGGGCCGACGACGCCTGAAATGGCAGAAACCGGTCCCCGGAAGCTTGTTTCCTTCCCAGTATAAGAATTGGCTTGGTAGTTTGGTTTGCCCTGTTCCCATCATGCACTGGGACAGGAACAGACTAATTTGCATATAGCCAAGTTCTGAGCTGGGATGGTGCAGTGAGCTAAAAAACGGTGATGGATCAAGCCCTGATCTTTGGACTGGGTAAGAGTGGTCTGCTTAATTCAGGCACTCTGTTCATCACCACCCCCTTTTCTGAATCATTTTGTCCACCATATGCGTGGAAGGGTATACTCAGATGTGAGTCCCTTGCTCATTGCACCATCAGGATTCAAGCAAGCCTGGCCGACGACGCCTGAAATGGCAGAAACCGGTCCCCAGAAGCTTGTTTCCTTCCCAGTATAAGAATTGGCTTGGTAGTTTGGTTTGCCCTGTTCCCATCATGCACTGGGACAGGAACAGACTAATTTGCATATAGCCAAGTTCTGAGCTGGGATGGTGCAGTGAGCTAAAAAACGGTGATGGATCAAGCCCTGATCTTTGGACTGGGTAAGAGTGGTCTGCTTAATTCAGGCACTCTGTTCATCACCACCCCCTTTTCTGAAACATTTTGTCCACCATATGCGTGGAAGGGTATACTCAGATGTGAGTCCCTTGCTCATTGCACCATCAGGATTCAAGCAAGCCGGGCCGACGACGCCTGAAATGGCAGAAACCGGTCCCCGGAAGCTTGTTTCCTTCCCAGTATAAGAATTGGCTTGGTAGTTTGGTTTGCCCTGTTCCCATCATGCACTGGGACAGGAACAGACTAATTTGCATATAGCCAAGTTCTGAGCTGGGATGGTGCAGTGAGCTAAAAAACGGCGATGGATCAAGCCCTGATCTTTGGACTGGGTAAGAGTGGTCTGCTTAATTCAGGCACTCTGTTCATCACCACCCCCTTTTCTGAATCATTTTGTCCACCATATGCGTGGAAGGGTATACTCAGATGTGAGTGCCTTGCTCATTGCACCATCAGGATTCAAGCAAGCCGGGCCGACGACGCCTGAAATGGCAGAAAGCGGTCCCCGGAAGCTTGTTTCCTTCCCAGTATAAGAATTGGCTTGGTAGTTTGGTTTGCCCTGTTCCCATCATGCACTGGGACAGGACCAGACTAATTTGCATATAGCCTAGTTCTGAGCTGGGATGGTGCAGTGAGCTAAAAAACGGTGATGGATCAAGCCCTGATCTTTGGACTGGGTAAGAGTGGTCTGCTTAATTCAGGCACTCTGTTCATCACCACCCCCTTTTCTGAATCATTTTGTCCACCATATGCGTGGAAGGGTATACTCAGATGTGAGTCCCTTGCTCATTGCACCATCAGGATTCAAGCAAGCCGGGCCGACGACGCCTGAAATGGCAGAAACCGGTCCCCGGAAGCTCTTTTTCCTTCCCAGTATAAGAATTGGCTTGGAAGTTTGGTTTGCCCTGTTCCCATCATGCACTGGGACAGGAACAGACTAATTTGCATATAGCCAAGTTCTGAGCTGGGATGGTGCAGTGAGCTAAAAAACGGTGATGGATCAAGCCCTGATCTTTGGACTGGGTAAGAGTGGTCTGCTTAATTCAGGCACTCTGTTCATCACCACCCCCTTTTCTGAATCATTTTGTCCACCATATGCGTGGAAGGGTATACTCAGATGTGAGTCCCTTGCTCATTGCACCATCAGGATTCAAGCAAGCCGGGCCGACGACGCCTGAAATGGCAGAAACCAGTCCCCGGAAGCTTGTTTCCTTCCCAGTATAAGAATTGGCTTGGTAGTTTGGTTTGCCCTGTTCCCATCATGCACTGGGACAGGAACAGACTACTTTGCATATAGCCAAGTTCTGAGCTGGGATGGTGCAGTGAGCTAAAAAACGGTGATGGATCAAGCCCTGATCTTTGGACTGGGTAAGAGTGGTCTGCCTAATTCAGGCACTCTGTTCATCACCACCCACTTTTCTGAATCATTTTGTTCACCATATGCGTGGAAGGGTATACTCAGATGTGAGTCCCTTGCTCATTGCACCATCAGGATTGAAGCAAGCCGGGCCGACGACGCCTGAAATGGCAGAAACCGGTCCCCGGAAGCTTGTTTCCTTCCCAGTATAAGAATTGGCTTGGTAGTTTGGTTTGCCCTGTTCCCATCATGCACTGGGACAGGAACAGACTAATTTGCATATAGCCAAGTTCTGAGCTGGGATGGTGCAGTGAGCTAAAAAACGGTGATGGATCAAGCCCTGATCTTTGGACTGGGTAAGAATGGTCTGCTTGATTCAGGCACTCTGTTCATCACCACCCCCTTTTCTGAATCATTTTGTCCACCATATGCGTGGAAGGGTATACTCAGATGTGAGTCCCTTGCTCATTGCACCATCAGGATTCAAGCAAGCCGGGCCGACGACGCCTGAAATGGCAGAAACCGGTCCCCAGAAGCTTGTTTCCTTCCCAGTATAAGAATTGGCTTGGTAGTTTGGTTTGCCCTGTTCCCATCATGCACTGGGACAGGAACAGACTAATTTGCATATAGCCAAGTTCTGAGCTGGGATGGTGCAGTGAGCTAAAAAACGGTGATGGATCAAGCCCTGATCTTTGGACTGGGTAAGAGTGGTCTGCTTAATTCAGGCACTCTGTTCATCACCACCCCCTTTTCTGAATCATTTTGTCCACCATATACGTGGAAGGGTATACTCAGATGTGAGTCCCTTGCTCATTGCACCATCAGGATTCAAGCAAGCCGGGCCGACGACGCCTGAAATGGCAGAAACCGGTCCCCGGAAGCTTGTTTCCTTCCCAGTATAAGAATTGGCTTGGTAGTTTGGTTTGCCCTGTTCCCATCATGCACTGGGACAGGAACAGACTAATTTGCATATAGCCAAGTTCTGAGCTGGGATGGTGCAGTGAGCTAAAAAACGGTGATGGATCAAGCCCTGATCTTTGGACTGGGTAAGAGTGGTCTGCTTAATTCAGGCACTCTGTTCATCACCACCCCCTTTTCTGAATCATTTTGTCCACCATATGCGTGAAAGGGTATACTCAGATGTGAGTCCCTTGCTCATTGCACCATCAGGATTCAAGCAAGCCGGGCCGACGACGCCTGAAATGGCAGAAACCGGTCCCCGGAAGCTTGTTTCCTTCCCAGTATAAGAATTGGCTTGGTAGTTTGGTTAGCCCTGTTCCCATCATGCACTGGGACAGGAACAGACTAATTTGCATATAGCCAAGTTCTGAGCTGGGATGGTGCAGTGAGCTAAAAAACGGTGACGGATCAAGCCCTGATCTTTGGACTGGGTGAGAGTGGTCTGCCTAATTCAGGCACTCTGTTCATCACCACCCCCTTTTCTGAATCATTTTGTCCACCATATGCGTGGAAGGGTATACTCAGATGTGAGTCCCTTGCTCATTGCACCATCAGGATTCAAGCAAGCCGGGCCGACGACGCCTGAAATGGCAGAAACCGGTCCCCGGAAGCTTGTTTCCTTCCCAGTATAAGGATTGGCTTGGTAGTTTGGTTTGCCCTGTTCCCATCATGCACTGGGACAGGAACAGACTAATTTGCATATAGCCAAGTTCTGAGCTGGGATGGTGCAGTGAGCTAAAAAACGGTGATGGATCAAGCCCTGATCTTTGTGTGGAAAAGTAAATTTTGCCATGTTCTGTGTCCCTACACGTCCTCCATCATATGTTATGTGTGCATGATTAATATGCATATGTATTCCCCATGTTCGATTAAAGACGCAATTATAGCTGTGTCCATCTCTAGTATGCCAGTTTCCAGTTCTCGTGAAAGCTACGAGTATTAGGCCTATTTAAAGTTACGTTGCCACGTTTCTCAGTGTGCACGTTATTCCATTATAAAGTCCCCGTTTCTAGGCCTCAAAAGGGCCCGGACACCAGATTCAGCTCCTGTCTCCTGAGCTTCGCTGAGGAGCGATACAGCCCCCACCTGTATCCCTGACTCTTCACTTACTTCCTGCCTCACAGTGCCCGGTTCAGCCTGGCTCTGCCTCTGAGTCTGCCAAGAGTATGTTATGATTCTAGTTATCAGTCCAGCCCTCCTTCTCTGCATTCCTAAGCTACTGAATCGCATCAATAGTTTCCGTCATTGTCTAGCCTTTACGTCTCCATGTAAGAGAAATACTGTATTAATGGTCATTTAGTATTCTTCATCACGCACTACATGTAGAATAATGCATGCTCCAGTCTTAGAATCAAGTTAGCCTTTCCCCTCCTGACTTCTAGTTTATATCAACTTGTTCTCTAAACATCAGATACTAGATACTGCTTAGGTACATGTCGCCCTGACTCTCCAGACTTCAGTCTCTGCTCCTAGCACAGAGTTCGTAGCCCCCAGCTTCTCCTAGTAACACGTCATTGCCAGTTTGCGCGCACCATTAGGTCAGAGGTCCCGGCTCCTTAGGTAGCCCCCTCCATGTTTCCGCCCTATTCATGACATATTCTGTTACGTTTGCATCACATGTCTATGTATACGCCTCTGTTACACCCACTTTCACCCTTATCTTTCGCGACTGCTATTGACCACACCCACTGCTCCGCCTATCATATGTATTGTAATGCAACTGTTTTAGTATATATATTCGTGTATTGTTATTAAATGTCACGCCGATTCCGATCCTGCCCCCGGCAGCGCTGCCATCCTATTCCTTTGCAGGTTGTCCTGTTCCTGTCCTTATGCTGTATTAAACCTGCAAAACTCCTACTACCTCGAATCTTGACTCTTATTTATTGAGCTATCTGTTATTCATTTATCCATTCAAAAATAGAGGTATTATTTATTTATTTACCACATTTGGACTGGGTAAGAGTGGTCTGCTTAATTCAGGCACTCTGTTCATCACCACCCCCTTTTCTGAATCATTTTGTCCACCATATGCGTGGAAGGGTATACTCAGATGTGAGTCCCTTGCTCATTGCACCATCAGGATTCAAGCAAGCGGGCCGACGACGCCTGAAATGGTAGAAACCGGTCCCCGTAAGCTTGTTTCCTTCCCAGTATAAGAATTGGCTTGGTAGTTTGGTTTGCCCTGTTCCCATCATGCACTGGGACAGGAACAGACTAATTTGCATTTAGCCAAGTTCTGAGCTGGGATGGTGCAGTGAGCTAAAAAACGGTGATGGATCAAGCCCTGATCTTTGGACTGGGTAAGAGTGGTCTGCTTAATTCAGGCACTCTGTTCATCACCACCCCCTTTTCTGAATCATTTTGTCCACCATATGCGTGGAAGGGTATACTCAGATGTGAGTCCCTTGCTCATTGCACCATCAGGATTCAAGCAAGCCGGGCCGACGACGCCTGAAATGGCAGAAACCGGTCCCCGGAAGCTTGTTTCCTTCCCAGTATAAGAATTGGCTTGGTAGTTTGGTTTGCCCTGTTCCCATCATGCACTGGGACAGGAACAGACTAATTTGCATATAGCCAAGTTCTGAGCTGGGATGGTGCAGTGAGCTAAAAAACGGTGATGGATCAAGCCCTGATCTTTGGACTGGGTAAGAGTGGTCTGCTTAATTCAGGCACTCTGTTCATCACCACCCCCTTTTCTGAATCATTTTGTCCACCATATGCGTGGAAGGGTATACTCAGATGTGAGTCCCTTGCTCATTGCACCATCAGGATTCAAGCAAGCCGGGCCGACGACGCCTGAAATGGCAGAAACCGGTCCCCGGAAGCTTGTTTCCTTCCCAGTATAACAATTGGCTTGGTAGTTTGGTTTGCCCTGTTCCCATCATGCACTGGGACAGGAACAGACTAATTTGCATATAGCCAAGTTCTGAGCTGGGATGGTGCAGTGAGCTAAAAAACGGTGATGGATCAAGCCCTGATCTTTGGACTGGGTAAGAGTGGTCTGCTTAATTCAGGCACTCTGTTCATCACCACCCCCTTTTCTGAATCAATTTGTCCACCATATGCGTGGAAGGGTATACTCAGATGTGAGTCCCTTGCTCATTGCACCATCAGGATTCAAGCAAGCCGGGCCGACGATGCCTGAAATGGCAGAAACCGGTCCCCGGAAGCTTGTTTCCTTCCCAGTATAAGAATTGGCTTGGTAGTTTGGTTTGCCCTGTTCCCATCATGCACTGGGACAGGAACAGACTAATTTGCATATAGCCAAGTTCTGAGCTGGGATGGTGCAGTGAGCAAAAAAACGGTGATGGATCAAGCCCTGATCTTTGGACTGGGTAAGAGTGGTCTGCTTAATTCAGGCACTCTGTTCATCACCACCCCCTTTTCTGAATCATTTTGTCCACCATATGCGTGGAAGGGTATACTCAGATGTGAGTCCCTTGCTCATTGCACCATCAGGATTCAAGCAAGCCGGGCCGACGACGCCTGAAATGGCAGAAACCGGTCCCCGGAAGCTTGTTTCCTTCCCAGTATAAGAATTGGCTTGGTAGTTTGGTTTGCCCTGTTCCCATCATGCACTGGGACAGGAACAGACTAATTTGCATATAGCCAAGTTCTGAGCTGGGATGGTGCAGTGAGCTAAAAAACGGTGATGGATCAAGCCCTGATCTTTGGACTGGGTAAGAGTGGTCTGCTTAATTCAGGCACTCTGTTCATCACCACCCCCTTTTCTGAATCATTTTGTCCACCATATGCGTGGAAGGGTATATTCAGATGTGAGTCCCTTGCTCATTGCACCATCAGGATTCAAGCAAGCCGGGCCGACGACGCCTGAAATGGCAGAAACCGGTCCCCGGAAGCTTGTTTACTTCCCAGTATAAGAATTGGCTTGGTAGTTTGGTTTGCCCTGTTCCCATCATGCACTGGGACAGGAACAGACTAATTTGCATATAGCCAAGTTCTGAGCTGGGATGGTGCAGTGAGCTAAAAAACGGTGATGGATCAAGCCCTGATCTTTGGACTGGGTAAGAGTGGTCTGCCTAATTCAGGCACTCTGTTCATCACCACCCCCTTTTCTGAATCATTTTGTCCACCATATGCGTGGAAGGGTATACTCAGATGTGAGTCCCTTGCTCATTGCACCATCAGGATTCAAGCAAGCCGGGCCGACGACGCCTGAAATGGCAGAAACCGGTCCCCGGAAGCTTGTTTCCTTCCCAGTATAAGAATTGGCTTGGTAGTTTGGTTTGCCCTGTTCCCATCATGCACTGGGACAGGAACAGACTAATTTGCATATAGCCAAGTTCTGAGCTGGGATGGTGCAGTGAGCTAAAAAACGGTGATGGATCAAGCCCTGATCTTTGGACTGGTTAAGAGTGGTCTGCTTAATTCAGGCACTCTGTTCATCACCACCCCCTTTTCTGAATCATTTTGTCCACCATATGCGTGGAAGGGTATACTCAGATGTGAGTCCCTTGCTCATTGCACCATCAGGATTCAAGCAAGCGGGCCGACGACGCCTGAAATGGCAGAAACCGGTCCCCGTAAGCTTGTTTCCTTCCCAGTATAAGAATTGGCTTGGTAGTTTTGTTTGCCCTGTTCCCATCATGCACTGGGACAGGAACAGACTAATGTGCATATAGCCAAGTTCTGAGCTGGGATGGTGCAGTGAGCTAAAAAACGGTGATGGATCAAGCCCTGATCTTTGGACTGGGTAAGAGTGGTCTGCTTAACTCAGGCACTCTGTTCATCACCACCCCCTTTTCTGAATCATTTTGTCCACCATATGCGTGGAAGGGTATACTCAGATGTGAGTCCCTTGCTCATTGCACCATCAGGATTCAAGCAAGCCGGGCCGACGACGCCTGAAATGGCAGAAACCGGTCCCCGGAAGCTTGTTTCCTTCCCAGTATAAGAATTGGCTTGGTAGTTTGGTTTGCCCTGTTCCCATCATGCACTGGGACAGGAACAGACTAATTTGCATATAGCCAAGTTCTGAGCTGGGATGGTGCAGTGAGCTAAAAAACGGTGATGGATCAAGCCCTGATCTTTGGACTAGGTAAGAGTGGTCTGCCTAATTCAGGCACTCTGTTCATCACCACCCCCTTTTCTGAATCATTTTGTCCACAATATGCATGGAAGGGTATACTCAGATGTGAGTCCCTTGCTCATTGCACCATCAGGATTCAAGCAAGCCGGGCCGACGACGCCGAAATGGCAGAAACCGGTCCCCGGAAGCTTGTTTCCTTCCCAGTATAAGAATTGGCTTGGTAGTTTGGTTTGCCCTGTTCCCATCATGCACTGGGACAGGAACAGACTAATTTGCATATAGCCAAGTTCTGAGCTGGGATGGTGCAGTGAGCTAAAAAATGGCGATGGATCAAGCCCTGATCTTTGGACTGGGTAAGAGTGGTCTGCTTAATTCAGGCACTCTGTTCATCAGCACCCCCTTTTCTGAATCATTTTGTCCACCATATGCGTGGAAGGGTATACTCAGATGTGAGTCCCTTGCTCATTGCACCATCAGGATTCAAGCAGGCCGGGCCGACGACGCCTGAAATGGCAGAAACCGGTCCCCGGAAGCTCTTTTTCCTTCCCAGTATAAGAATTGGCTTGGAAGTTTGGTTTGCCCTGTTCCCATCATGCACTGGGACAGGAACAGACTAATTTGCATATAGCCAAGTTCTGAGCTGGGATGGTGCAGTGAGCTAAAAAACGGTGATGGATCAAGCCCTGATCTTTGGACTGGGTAAGAGTGGTCTGCTTAATTCAGGCACTCTGTTCATCACCACCCCCTTTTCTGAATCATTTTGTCCACCATATGCGTGGAAGGGTATACTCAGATGTGAGTCCCTTGCTCATTGCACCATCAGGATTCAAGCAAGCCGGGCCGACGACGCCTGAAATGGCAGAAACCGGTCCCCGGAAGCTTGTTTCCTTCCCAGTATAAGAATTGGCTTGGTAGTTTGGTTTGCCCTGTTCCCATCATGCACTGGGACAGGAACAGACTAATTTGCATATAGCCAAGTTCTGAGCTGGGATGGTGCAGTGAGCTAAAAAACGGTGATGGATCAAGCCCTGATCTTTGGACTGGGTAAGAGTGGTCTGCCTAATTCAGGCACTCTGTTCATCACCACCCCCTTTTCTGAATCATTTTGTTCACCATATGCGTGGAAGGGTATACTCAGATGTGAGTCCCTTGCTCATTGCACCATCAGGATTGAAGGAAGCCGGGCCGACGACGCCTGAAATGGCAGAAACCGGTCCCCGGAAGCTTGTTTCCTTCCCAGTATAAGAATTGGCTTGGTAGTTTGGTTTGCCCTGTTCCCATCATGCACTGGGACAGGAACAGACTAATTTGCATATAGCCAAGTTCTGAGCTGGGATGGTGCAGTGAGCTAAAAAACGGTGATGGATCAAGCCCTGATCTTTGGACTGGGTAAGAATGGTCTGCTTGATTCAGGCACTCTGTTCATCACCACCCCCTTTTCTGAATCATTTTGTCCACCATATGCGTGGAAGGGTATACTCAGATGTGAGTCCCTTGCTCATTGCACCATCAGGATTCAAGCAAGCCGGGCCGACGACGCATGAAATGGCAGAAACCGGTCCCCAGAAGCTTGTTTCCTTCCCAGTATAAGAATTGGCTTGGTAGTTTGGTTTGCCCTGTTCCCATCATGCACTGGGACAGGAACAGACTAATTTGCATATAGCCAAGTTCTGAGCTGGGATGGTGCAGTGAGCTAAAAAACGGTGATGGATCAAGCCCTGATCTTTGGACTGGGTAAGAGTGGTCTGCTTAATTCAGGCACTCTGTTCATCACCACCCCCTTTTCTGAATCATTTTGTCCACCATATACGTGGAAGGGTATACTCAGATGTGAGTCCCTTGCTCATTGCACCATCAGGATTCAAGCAAGCCGGGCCGACGACGCCTGAAATGGCAGAAACCGGTCCCCGGAAGCTTGTTTCCTTCCCAGTATAAGAATTGGCTTGGTAGTTTGGTTTGCCCTGTTCCCATCATGCACTGGGACAGGAACAGACTAATTTGCATATAGCCAAGTTCTGAGCTGGGATGGTGCAGTGAGCTAAAAAACGGTGATGGATCAAGCCCTGATCTTTGGACTGGGTAAGAGTGGTCTGCTTAATTCAGGCACTCTGTTCATCACCACCCCCTTTTCTGAATCATTTTGTCCACCATATGCGTGAAAGGGTATACTCAGATGTGAGTCCCTTGCTCATTGCACCATCAGGATTCAAGCAAGCCGGGCCGACGACGCCTGAAATGGCAGAAACCGGTCCCCGGAAGATTGTTTCCTTCCCAGTATAAGAATTGGCTTGGTAGTTTGGTTTGCCCTGTTCCCATCATGCACTGGGACAGGAACAGACTAATTTGCATATAGCCAAGTTCTGAGCTGGGATGGTGCAGTGAGCTAAAAAACGGTGATGGATCAAGCCCTGATCTTTGGACTGGGTAAGAGTGGTCTGCCTAATTCAGGCACTCTGTTCATCACCACCCCCTTTTCTGAATCATTTTGTTCACCATATGCGTGGAAGGGTATACTCAGATGTGAGTCCCTTGCTCATTGCACCATCAGGATTGAAGCAAGCCGGGCCGACGACGCCTGAAATGGCAGAAACCGGTCCCCGGAAGCTTGTTTCCTTCCCAGTATAAGAATTGGCTTGGTAGTTTGGTTTGCCCTGTTCCCATCATGCACTGGGACAGGAACAGACTAATTTGCATATAGCCAAGTTCTGAGCTGGGATGGTGCAGTGAGCTAAAAAACGGTGATGGATCAAGCCCTGATCTTTGGACTGGGTAAGAATGGTCTGCTTGATTCAGGCACTCTGTTCATCACCACCCCCTTTTCTGAATCATTTTGTCCACCATATGCGTGGAAGGGTATACTCAGATGTGAGTCCCTTGCTCATTGCACCATCAGGATTCAAGCAAGCCGGGCCGACGACGCATGAAATGGCAGAAACCGGTCCCCAGAAGCTTGTTTCCTTCCCAGTATAAGAATTGGCTTGGTAGTTTGGTTTGCCCTGTTCCCATCATGCACTGGGACAGGAACAGACTAATTTGCATATAGCCAAGTTCTGAGCTGGGATGGTGCAGTGAGCTAAAAAACGGTGATGGATCAAGCCCTGATCTTTGGACTGGGTAAGAATGGTCTGCTTGATTCAGGCACTCTGTTCATCACCACCCCCTTTTCTGAATCATTTTGTCCACCATATGCGTGGAAGGGTATACTCAGATGTGAGTCCCTTGCTCATTGCACCATCAGGATTCAAGCAAGCCGGGCCGACGACGCATGAAATGGCAGAAACCGGTCCCCAGAAGCTTGTTTCCTTCCCAGTATAAGAATTGGCTTGGTAGTTTGGTTTGCCCTGTTCCCATCATGCACTGGGACAGGAACAGACTAATTTGCATATAGCCAAGTTCTGAGCTGGGATGGTGCAGTGAGCTAAAAAACGGTGATGGATCAAGCCCTGATCTTTGGACTGGGTAAGAGTGGTCTGCTTAATTCAGGCACTCTGTTCATCACCACCCCCTTTTCTGAATCATTTTGTCCACCATATACGTGGAAGGGTATACTCAGATGTGAGTCCCTTGCTCATTGCACCATCAGGATTCAAGCAAGCCGGGCCGACGACGCCTGAAATGGCAGAAACCGGTCCCCGGAAGCTTGTTTCCTTCCCAGTATAAGAATTGGCTTGGTAGTTTGGTTTGCCCTGTTCCCATCATGTACTGGGACAGGAACAGACTAATTTGCATATAGCCAAGTTCTGAGCTGGGATGGTGCAGTGAGCTAAAAAACGGTGATGGATCAAGCCCTGATCTTTGGACTGGGTAAGAGTGGTCTGCTTAATTCAGGCACTCTGTTCATCACCACCCCCTTTTCTGAATCATTTTGTCCACCATATGCGTGAAAGGGTATACTCATATGTGAGTCCCTTGCTCATTGCACCATCAGGATTCAAGCAAGCCGGGCCGACGACGCCTGAAATGGCAGAAACCGGTCCCCGGAAGCTTGTTTCCTTCCCAGTATAAGAATTGGCTTGGTAGTTTGGTTTGCCCTGTTCCCATCATGCACTGGGACAGGAACAGACTAATTTGCATATAGCCAAGTTCTGAGCTGGGATGGTGCAGTGAGCTAAAAAACGGTGACGGATCAAGCCCTGATCTTTGGACTGGGTGAGAGTGGTCTGCCTAATTCAGGCACTCTGTTCATCACCACCCCCTTTTCTGAATCATTTTGTCCACCATATGCGTGGAAGGGTATACTCAGATGTGAGTCCCTTGCTCATTGCACCATCAGGATTCAAGCAAGCCGGGCCGACGACGCCTGAAATGGCAGAAACCAGTCCCCGGAAGCTTGTTTCCTTCCCAGTATAAGGATTGGCTTGGTAGTTTGGTTTGCCCTGTTCCCATCATGCACTGGGACAGGAACAGACTAATTTGCATATAGCCAAGTTCTGAGCTGGGATGGTGCAGTGAGCTAAAAAACGGTGATGGATCAAGCCCTGATCTTTGGACTGGGTAAGAGTGGTCTGCTTAATTCAGGCACTCTGTTCATCACCACCCCCTTTTCTGAATCATTTTGTCCACCATATGCGTGGAAGGGTATACTCAGATGTGAGTCCCTTGCTCATTGCACCATCAGGATTCAAGCAAGCGGGCCGACGACGCCTGAAATGGTAGAAACCGGTCCCCGTAAGCTTGTTTCCTTCCCAGTATAAGAATTGGCTTGGTAGTTTGGTTTGCCCTGTTCCCATCATGCACTGGGACAGGAACAGACTAATTTGCATATAGCCAAGTTCTGAGCTGGGATGGTGCAGTGAGCTAAAAAACGGTGATGGATCAAGCCCTGATCTTTGGACTGGGTAAGAGTGGTCTGCTTAATTCAGGCACTCTGTTCATCACCACCCCCTTTTCTGAATCATTTTGTCCACCATATGCGTGGAAGGGTATACTCAGATGTGAGTCCCTTGCTCATTGCACCATCAGGATTCAAGCAAGCCGGGCCGACGACGCCTGAAATGGCAGAAACCGGTCCCCAGAAGCTTGTTTCCTTCCCAGTATAAGAATTGGCTTGGTAGTTTGGTTTGCCCTGTTCCCATCATGCACTGGGACAGGAACAGACTAATTTGCATATAGCCAAGTTCTGAGCTGGGATGGTGCAGTGAGCTAAAAAACGGTGATGGATCAAGCCCTGATCTTTGGACTGGGTAAGAGTGGTCTGCCTAATTCAGGCACTCTGTTCATCACCACCCCCTTTTCTGAATCATTTTGTCCACAATATGCATGGAAGGGTATACTCAGATGTGAGTCCCTTGCTCATTGCACCATCAGGATTCAAGCAAGCCGGGCCGACGACGCCTGAAATGGCAGAAACCGGTCCCCGGAAGCTTGTTTCCTTCCCAGTATAAGAATTGGCTTGGTAGTTTGGTTTGCCCTGTTCCCATCATGCACTGGGACAGGAACAGACTAATTTGCATATAGCCAAGTTCTGAGCTGGGATGGTGCAGTGAGCTAAAAAACGGCGATGGATCAAGCCCTGATCTTTGGACTGGGTAAGAGTGGTCTGCTTAATTCAGGCACTCTGTTCATCACCACCCCCTTTTCTGAATCATTTTGTCCACCATATGCGTGGAAGGGTATACTCAGATGTGAGTCCCTTGCTCATTGCACCATCAGGATTCAAGCAGGCCGGGCCGACGACGCCTGAAATGGCAGAAACCGGTCCCCGGAAGCTCTTTTTCCTTCCCAGTATAAGAATTGGCTTGGAAGTTTGGTTTGCCCTGTTCCCATCATGCACTGGGACAGGAACAGACTAATTTGCATATAGCCAAGTTCTGAGCTGGGATGGTGCAGTGAGCTAAAAAACGGTGATGGATCAAGCCCTGATCTTTGGACTGGGTAAGAGTGGTCTGCTTAATTCAGGCACTCTGTTCATCACCACCCCCTTTTCTGAATCATTTTGTCCACCATATGCGTGGAAGGGTATACTCAGATGTGAGTCCCTTGCTCATTGCACCATCAGGATTCAAGCAAGCCGGGCCGACGACGCCTGAAATGGCAGAAACCGGTCCCCGGAAGCTTGTTTCCTTCCCAGTATAAGAATTGGCTTGGTAGTTTGGTTTGCCCTGTTCCCATCATGCACTGGGACAGGAACAGACTAATTTGCATATAGCCAAGTTCTGAGCTGGGATGGTGCAGTGAGCTAAAAAACGGTGATGGATCAAGCCCTGATCTTTGGACTGGGTAAGAGTGGTCTGCCTAATTCAGGCACTCTGTTCATCACCACCCCCTTTTCTGAATCATTTTGTTCACCATATGCGTGGAAGGGTATACTCAGATGTGAGTCCCTTGCTCATTGCACCATCAGGATTGAAGGAAGCCGGGCCGACGACGCCTGAAATGGCAGAAACCGGTCCCCGGAAGCTTGTTTCCTTCCCAGTATAAGAATTGGCTTGGTAGTTTGGTTTGCCCTGTTCCCATCATGCACTGGGACAGGAACAGACTAATTTGCATATAGCCAAGTTCTGAGCTGGGATGGTGCAGTGAGCTAAAAAACGGTGATGGATCAAGCCCTGATCTTTGGACTGGGTAAGAATGGTCTGCTTGATTCAGGCACTCTGTTCATCACCACCCCCTTTTCTGAATCATTTTGTCCACCATATGCGTGGAAGGGTATACTCAGATGTGAGTCCCTTGCTCATTGCACCATCAGGATTCAAGCAAGCCGGGCCGACGACGCATGAAATGGCAGAAACCGGTCCCCAGAAGCTTGTTTCCTTCCCAGTATAAGAATTGGCTTGGTAGTTTGGTTTGCCCTGTTCCCATCATGCACTGGGACAGGAACAGACTAATTTGCATATAGCCAAGTTCTGAGCTGGGATGGTGCAGTGAGCTAAAAAACGGTGATGGATCAAGCCCTGATCTTTGGACTGGGTAAGAGTGGTCTGCTTAATTCAGGCACTCTGTTCATCACCACCCCCTTTTCTGAATCATTTTGTCCACCATATACGTGGAAGGGTATACTCAGATGTGAGTCCCTTGCTCATTGCACCATCAGGATTCAAGCAAGCCGGGCCGACGACGCCTGAAATGGCAGAAACCGGTCCCCGGAAGCTTGTTTCCTTCCCAGTATAAGAATTGGCTTGGTAGTTTGGTTTGCCCTGTTCCCATCATGCACTGGGACAGGAACAGACTAATTTGCATATAGCCAAGTTCTGAGCTGGGATGGTGCAGTGAGCTAAAAAACGGTGATGGATCAAGCCCTGATCTTTGGACTGGGTAAGAGTGGTCTGCTTAATTCAGGCACTCTGTTCATCACCACCCCCTTTTCTGAATCATTTTGTCCACCATATGCGTGAAAGGGTATACTCAGATGTGAGTCCCTTGCTCATTGCACCATCAGGATTCAAGCAAGCCGGGCCGACGACGCCTGAAATGGCAGAAACCGGTCCCCGGAAGCTTGTTTCCTTCCCAGTATAAGAATTGGCTTGGTAGTTTGGTTTGCCCTGTTCCCATCATGCACTGGGACAGGAACAGACTAATTTGCATATAGCCAAGTTCTGAGCTGGGATGGTGCAGTGAGCTAAAAAACGGTGATGGATCAAGCCCTGATCTTTGGACTGGGTAAGAGTGGTCTGCCTAATTCAGGCACTCTGTTCATCACCACCCCCTTTTCTGAATCATTTTGTTCACCATATGCGTGGAAGGGTATACTCAGATGTGAGTCCCTTGCTCATTGCACCATCAGGATTGAAGCAAGCCGGGCCGACGACGCCTGAAATGGCAGAAACCGGTCCCCGGAAGCTTGTTTCCTTCCCAGTATAAGAATTGGCTTGGTAGTTTGGTTTGCCCTGTTCCCATCATGCACTGGGACAGGAACAGACTAATTTGCATATAGCCAAGTTCTGAGCTGGGATGGTGCAGTGAGCTAAAAAACGGTGATGGATCAAGCCCTGATCTTTGGACTGGGTAAGAATGGTCTGCTTGATTCAGGCACTCTGTTCATCACCACCCCCTTTTCTGAATCATTTTGTCCACCATATGCGTGGAAGGGTATACTCAGATGTGAGTCCCTTGCTCATTGCACCATCAGGATTCAAGCAAGCCGGGCCGACGACGCATGAAATGGCAGAAACCGGTCCCCAGAAGCTTGTTTCCTTCCCAGTATAAGAATTGGCTTGGTAGTTTGGTTTGCCCTGTTCCCATCATGCACTGGGACAGGAACAGACTAATTTGCATATAGCCAAGTTCTGAGCTGGGATGGTGCAGTGAGCTAAAAAACGGTGATGGATCAAGCCCTGATCTTTGGACTGGGTAAGAGTGGTCTGCTTAATTCAGGCACTCTGTTCATCACCACCCCCTTTTCTGAATCATTTTGTCCACCATATACGTGGAAGGGTATACTCAGATGTGAGTCCCTTGCTCATTGCACCATCAGGATTCAAGCAAGCCGGGCCGACGACACCTGAAATGGCAGAAACCGGTCCCCGGAAGCTTGTTTCCTTCCCAGTATAAGAATTGGCTTGGTAGTTTGGTTTGCCCTGTTCCCATCATGCACTGGGACAGGAACAGACTAATTTGCATATAGCCAAGTTCTGAGCTGGGATGGTGCAGTGAGCTAAAAAACGGTGATGGATCAAGCCCTGATCTTTGGACTGGGTAAGAGTGGTCTGCTTAATTCAGGCACTCTGTTCATCACCACCCCCTTTTCTGAATCATTTTGTCCACCATATGCGTGAAAGGGTATACTCAGATGTGAGTCCCTTGCTCATTGCACCATCAGGATTCAAGCAAGCCGGGCCGACGACGCCTGAAATGGCAGAAACCGGTCCCCGGAAGCTTGTTTCCTTCCCAGTATAAGAATTGGCTTGGTAGTTTGGTTTGCCCTGTTCCCATCATGCACTGGGACAGGAACAGACTAATTTGCATATAGCCAAGTTCTGAGCTGGGATGGTGCAGTGAGCTAAAAAACGGTGATGGATCAAGCCCTGATCTTTGGACTGGGTAAGAATGGTCTGCTTGATTCAGGCACTCTGTTCATCACCACCCCCTTTTCTGAATCATTTTGTCCACCATATGCGTGGAAGGGTATACTCAGATGTGAGTCCCTTGCTCATTGCACCATCAGGATTCAAGCAAGCCGGGCCGACGACGCATGAAATGGCAGAAACCGGTCCCCAGAAGCTTGTTTCCTTCCCAGTATAAGAATTGGCTTGGTAGTTTGGTTTGCCCTGTTCCCATCATGCACTGGGACAGGAACAGACTAATTTGCATATAGCCAAGTTCTGAGCTGGGATGGTGCAGTGAGCTAAAAAACGGTGATGGATCAAGCCCTGATCTTTGGACTGGGTAAGAGTGGTCTGCTTAATTCAGGCACTCTGTTCATCACCACCCCCTTTTCTGAATCATTTTGTCCACCATATACGTGGAAGGGTATACTCAGATGTGAGTCCCTTGCTCATTGCACCATCAGGATTCAAGCAAGCCGGGCCGACGACGCCTGAAATGGCAGAAACCGGTCCCCGGAAGCTTGTTTCCTTCCCAGTATAAGAATTGGCTTGGTAGTTTGGTTTGCCCTGTTCCCATCATGTACTGGGACAGGAACAGACTAATTTGCATATAGCCAAGTTCTGAGCTGGGATGGTGCAGTGAGCTAAAAAACGGTGATGGATCAAGCCCTGATCTTTGGACTGGGTAAGAGTGGTCTGCTTAATTCAGGCACTCTGTTCATCACCACCCCCTTTTCTGAATCATTTTGTCCACCATATGCGTGAAAGGGTATACTCAGATGTGAGTCCCTTGCTCATTGCACCATCAGGATTCAAGCAAGCCGGGCCGACGACGCCTGAAATGGCAGAAACCGGTCCCCGGAAGCTTGTTTCCTTCCCAGTATAAGAATTGGCTTGGTAGTTTGGTTTGCCCTGTTCCCATCATGCACTGGGACAGGAACAGACTAATTTGCATATAGCCAAGTTCTGAGCTGGGATGGTGCAGTGAGCTAAAAAACGGTGACGGATCAAGCCCTGATCTTTGGACTGGGTGAGAGTGGTCTGCCTAATTCAGGCACTCTGTTCATCACCACCCCCTTTTCTGAATCATTTTGTCCACCATATGCGTGGAAGGGTATACTCAGATGTGAGTCCCTTGCTCATTGCACCATCAGGATTCAAGCAAGCCGGGCCGACGACGCCTGAAATGGCAGAAACCAGTCCCCGGAAGCTTGTTTCCTTCCCAGTATAAGGATTGGCTTGGTAGTTTGGTTTGCCCTGTTCCCATCATGCACTGGGACAGGAACAGACTAATTTGCATATAGCCAAGTTCTGAGCTGGGATGGTGCAGTGAGCTAAAAAACGGTGATGGATCAAGCCCTGATCTTTGGACTGGGTAAGAGTGGTCTGCTTAATTCAGGCACTCTGTTCATCACCACCCCCTTTTCTGAATCATTTTGTCCACCATATGCGTGGAAGGGTATACTCAGATGTGAGTCCCTTGCTCATTGCACCATCAGGATTCAAGCAAGCGGGCCGACGACGCCTGAAATGGTAGAAACCGGTCCCCGTAAGCTTGTTTCCTTCCCAGTATAAGAATTGGCTTGGTAGTTTGGTTTGCCCTGTTCCCATCATGCACTGGGACAGGAACAGACTAATTTGCATATAGCCAAGTTCTGAGCTGGGATGGTGCAGTGAGCTAAAAAACGGTGATGGATCAAGCCCTGATCTTTGGACTGGGTAAGAGTGGTCTGCTTAATTCAGGCACTCTGTTCATCACCACCCCCTTTTCTGAATCATTTTGTCCACCATATGCGTGGAAGGGTATACTCAGATGTGAGTCCCTTGCTCATTGCACCATCAGGATTCAAGCAAGCCGGGCCGACGACGCCTGAAATGGCAGAAACCGGTCCCCAGAAGCTTGTTTCCTTCCCAGTATAAGAATTGGCTTGGTAGTTTGGTTTGCCCTGTTCCCATCATGCACTGGGACAGGAACAGACTAATTTGCATATAGCCAAGTTCTGAGCTGGGATGGTGCAGTGAGCTAAAAAACGGTGATGGATCAAGCCCTGATCTTTGGACTGGGTAAGAGTGGTCTGCCTAATTCAGGCACTCTGTTCATCACCACCCCCTTTTCTGAATCATTTTGTCCACAATATGCATGGAAGGGTATACTCAGATGTGAGTCCCTTGCTCATTGCACCATCAGGATTCAAGCAAGCCGGGCCGACGACGCCTGAAATGGCAGAAACCGGTCCCCGGAAGCTTGTTTCCTTCCCAGTATAAGAATTGGCTTGGTAGTTTGGTTTGCCCTGTTCCCATCATGCACTGGGACAGGAACAGACTAATTTGCATATAGCCAAGTTCTGAGCTGGGATGGTGCAGTGAGCTAAAAAACGGCGATGGATCAAGCCCTGATCTTTGGACTGGGTAAGAGTGGTCTGCTTAATTCAGGCACTCTGTTCATCACCACCCCCTTTTCTGAATCATTTTGTCCACCATATGCGTGGAAGGGTATACTCAGATGTGAGTCCCTTGCTCATTGCACCATCAGGATTCAAGCAGGCCGGGCCGACGACGCCTGAAATGGCAGAAACCGGTCCCCGGAAGCTCTTTTTCCTTCCCAGTATAAGAATTGGCTTGGAAGTTTGGTTTGCCCTGTTCCCATCATGCACTGGGACAGGAACAGACTAATTTGCATATAGCCAAGTTCTGAGCTGGGATGGTGCAGTGAGCTAAAAAACGGTGATGGATCAAGCCCTGATCTTTGGACTGGGTAAGAGTGGTCTGCTTAATTCAGGCACTCTGTTCATCACCACCCCCTTTTCTGAATCATTTTGTCCACCATATGCGTGGAAGGGTATACTCAGATGTGAGTCCCTTGCTCATTGCACCATCAGGATTCAAGCAAGCCGGGCCGACGACGCCTGAAATGGCAGAAACCGGTCCCCGGAAGCTTGTTTCCTTCCCAGTATAAGAATTGGCTTGGTAGTTTGGTTTGCCCTGTTCCCATCATGCACTGGGACAGGAACAGACTAATTTGCATATAGCCAAGTTCTGAGCTGGGATGGTGCAGTGAGCTAAAAAACGGTGATGGATCAAGCCCTGATCTTTGGACTGGGTAAGAGTGGTCTGCCTAATTCAGGCACTCTGTTCATCACCACCCCCTTTTCTGAATCATTTTGTTCACCATATGCGTGGAAGGGTATACTCAGATGTGAGTCCCTTGCTCATTGCACCATCAGGATTGAAGGAAGCCGGGCCGACGACGCCTGAAATGGCAGAAACCGGTCCCCGGAAGCTTGTTTCCTTCCCAGTATAAGAATTGGCTTGGTAGTTTGGTTTGCCCTGTTCCCATCATGCACTGGGACAGGAACAGACTAATTTGCATATAGCCAAGTTCTGAGCTGGGATGGTGCAGTGAGCTAAAAAACGGTGATGGATCAAGCCCTGATCTTTGGACTGGGTAAGAATGGTCTGCTTGATTCAGGCACTCTGTTCATCACCACCCCCTTTTCTGAATCATTTTGTCCACCATATGCGTGGAAGGGTATACTCAGATGTGAGTCCCTTGCTCATTGCACCATCAGGATTCAAGCAAGCCGGGCCGACGACGCATGAAATGGCAGAAACCGGTCCCCAGAAGCTTGTTTCCTTCCCAGTATAAGAATTGGCTTGGTAGTTTGGTTTGCCCTGTTCCCATCATGCACTGGGACAGGAACAGACTAATTTGCATATAGCCAAGTTCTGAGCTGGGATGGTGCAGTGAGCTAAAAAACGGTGATGGATCAAGCCCTGATCTTTGGACTGGGTAAGAGTGGTCTGCTTAATTCAGGCACTCTGTTCATCACCACCCCCTTTTCTGAATCATTTTGTCCACCATATACGTGGAAGGGTATACTCAGATGTGAGTCCCTTGCTCATTGCACCATCAGGATTCAAGCAAGCCGGGCCGACGACGCCTGAAATGGCAGAAACCGGTCCCCGGAAGCTTGTTTCCTTCCCAGTATAAGAATTGGCTTGGTAGTTTGGTTTGCCCTGTTCCCATCATGCACTGGGACAGGAACAGACTAATTTGCATATAGCCAAGTTCTGAGCTGGGATGGTGCAGTGAGCTAAAAAACGGTGATGGATCAAGCCCTGATCTTTGGACTGGGTAAGAGTGGTCTGCTTAATTCAGGCACTCTGTTCATCACCACCCCCTTTTCTGAATCATTTTGTCCACCATATGCGTGAAAGGGTATACTCAGATGTGAGTCCCTTGCTCATTGCACCATCAGGATTCAAGCAAGCCGGGCCGACGACGCCTGAAATGGCAGAAACCGGTCCCTGGAAGCTTGTTTCCTTCCCAGTATAAGAATTGGCTTGGTAGTTTGGTTTGCCCTGTTCCCATCATGCACTGGGACAGGAACAGACTAATTTGCATATAGCCAAGTTCTGAGCTGGGATGGTGCAGTGAGCTAAAAAACGGTGATGGATCAAGCCCTGATCTTTGGACTGGGTAAGAGTGGTCTGCCTAATTCAGGCACTCTGTTCATCACCACCCCCTTTTCTGAATCATTTTGTTCACCATATGCGTGGAAGGGTATACTCAGATGTGAGTCCCTTGCTCATTGCACCATCAGGATTGAAGCAAGCCGGGCCGACGACGCCTGAAATGGCAGAAACCGGTCCCCGGAAGCTTGTTTCCTTCCCAGTATAAGAATTGGCTTGGTAGTTTGGTTTGCCCTGTTCCCATCATGCACTGGGACAGGAACAGACTAATTTGCATATAGCCAAGTTCTGAGCTGGGATGGTGCAGTGAGCTAAAAAACGGTGATGGATCAAGCCCTGATCTTTGGACTGGGTAAGAATGGTCTGCTTGATTCAGGCACTCTGTTCATCACCACCCCCTTTTCTGAATCATTTTGTCCACCATATGCGTGGAAGGGTATACTCAGATGTGAGTCCCTTGCTCATTGCACCATCAGGATTCAAGCAAGCCGGGCCGACGACGCATGAAATGGCAGAAACCGGTCCCCAGAAGCTTGTTTCCTTCCCAGTATAAGAATTGGCTTGGTAGTTTGGTTTGCCCTGTTCCCATCATGCACTGGGACAGGAACAGACTAATTTGCATATAGCCAAGTTCTGAGCTGGGATGGTGCAGTGAGCTAAAAAACGGTGATGGATCAAGCCCTGATCTTTGGACTGGGTAAGAGTGGTCTGCTTAATTCAGGCACTCTGTTCATCACCACCCCCTTTTCTGAATCATTTTGTCCACCATATACGTGGAAGGGTATACTCAGATGTGAGTCCCTTGCTCATTGCACCATCAGGATTCAAGCAAGCCGGGCCGACGACGCCTGAAATGGCAGAAACCGGTCCCCGGAAGCTTGTTTCCTTCCCAGTATAAGAATTGGCTTGGTAGTTTGGTTTGCCCTGTTCCCATCATGCACTGGGACAGGAACAGACTAATTTGCATATAGCCAAGTTCTGAGCTGGGATGGTGCAGTGAGCTAAAAAACGGTGATGGATCAAGCCCTGATCTTTGGACTGGGTAAGAGTGGTCTGCTTAATTCAGGCACTCTGTTCATCACCACCCCCTTTTCTGAATCATTTTGTCCACCATATGCGTGAAAGGGTATACTCAGATGTGAGTCCCTTGCTCATTGCACCATCAGGATTCAAGCAAGCCGGGCCGACGACGCCTGAAATGGCAGAAACCGGTCCCCGGAAGCTTGTTTCCTTCCCAGTATAAGAATTGGCTTGGTAGTTTGGTTTGCCCTGTTCCCATCATGCACTGGGACAGGAACAGACTAATTTGCATATAGCCAAGTTCTGAGCTGGGATGGTGCAGTGAGCTAAAAAACGGTGACGGATCAAGCCCTGATCTTTGGACTGGGTGAGAGTGGTCTGCCTAATTCAGGCACTCTGTTCATCACCACCCCCTTTTCTGAATCATTTTGTCCACCATATGCGTGGAAGGGTATACTCAGATGTGAGTCCCTTGCTCATTGCACCATCAGGATTCAAGCAAGCCGGGCCGACGACGCCTGAAATGGCAGAAACCAGTCCCCGGAAGCTTGTTTCCTTCCCAGTATAAGGATTGGCTTGGTAGTTTGGTTTGCCCTGTTCCCATCATGCACTGGGACAGGAACAGACTAATTTGCATATAGCCAAGTTCTGAGCTGGGATGGTGCAGTGAGCTAAAAAACGGTGATGGATCAAGCCCTGATCTTTGGACTGGGTAAGAGTGGTCTGCTTAATTCAGGCACTCTGTTCATCACCACCCCCTTTTCTGAATCATTTTGTCCACCATATGCGTGGAAGGGTATACTCAGATGTGAGTCCCTTGCTCATTGCACCATCAGGATTCAAGCAAGCGGGCCGACGACGCCTGAAATGGTAGAAACCGGTCCCCGTAAGCTTGTTTCCTTCCCAGTATAAGAATTGGCTTGGTAGTTTGGTTTGCCCTGTTCCCATCATGCACTGGGACAGGAACAGACTAATTTGCATATAGCCAAGTTCTGAGCTGGGATGGTGCAGTGAGCTAAAAAACGGTGATGGATCAAGCCCTGATCTTTGGACTGGGTAAGAGTGGTCTGCTTAATTCAGGCACTCTGTTCATCACCACCCCCTTTTCTGAATCATTTTGTCCACCATATGCGTGGAAGGGTATACTCAGATGTGAGTCCCTTGCTCATTGCACCATCAGGATTCAAGCAAGCCGGGCCGACGACGCCTGAAATGGCAGAAACCGGTCCCCAGAAGCTTGTTTCCTTCCCAGTATAAGAATTGGCTTGGTAGTTTGGTTTGCCCTGTTCCCATCATGCACTGGGACAGGAACAGACTAATTTGCATATAGCCAAGTTCTGAGCTGGGATGGTGCAGTGAGCTAAAAAACGGTGATGGATCAAGCCCTGATCTTTGGACTGGGTAAGAGTGGTCTGCTTAATTCAGGCACTCTGTTCATCACCACCCCCTTTTCTGAATCATTTTGTCCACCATATGCGTGGAAGGGTATACTCAGATGTGAGTCCCTTGCTCATTGCACCATCAGGATTCAAGCAAGCCGGGCCGACGACGCCTGAAATGGCAGAAACCGGTCCCCGGAAGCTTGTTTCCTTCCCAGTATAAGAATTGGCTTGGTAGTTTGGTTTGCCCTGTTCCCATCATGCACTGGGACAGGAACAGACTAATTTGCATATAGCCAAGTTCTGAGCTGGGATGGTGCAGTGAGCTAAAAAACGGTGATGGATCAAGCCCTGATCTTTGGACTGGGTAAGAGTGGTCTGCTTAATTCAGGCACTCTGTTCATCACCACCCCCTTTTCTGAATCAATTTGTCCACCATATGCGTGGAAGGGTATACTCAGATGTGAGTCCCTTGCTCATTGCACCATCAGGATTCAAGCAAGCCGGGCCGACGACGCCTGAAATGGCAGAAACCGGTCCCCGGAAGCTTGTTTCCTTCCCAGTATAAGAATTGGCTTGGTAGTTTGGTTTGCCCTGTTCCCATCATGCACTGGGACAGGAACAGACTAATTTGCATATAGCCAAGTTCTGAGCTGGGATGGTGCAGTGAGCAAAAAAACGGTGATGGATCAAGCCCTGATCTTTGGACTGGGTAAGAGTGGTCTGCTTAATTCAGGCACTCTGTTCATCACCACCCCCTTTTCTGAATCATTTTGTCCACCATATGCGTGGAAGGGTATACTCAGATGTGAGTCCCTTGCTCATTGCACCATCAGGATTCAAGCAAGCCGGGCAGACGACGCCTGAAATGGCAGAAACCGGTCCCCGGAAGCTTGTTTCCTTCCCAGTATAAGAATTGGCTTGGTAGTTTGGTTTGCCCTGTTCCCATCATGCACTGGGACAGGAACACACTAATTTGCATATAGCCAAGTTCTGAGCTGGGATGGTGCAGTGAGCTAAAAAACGGTGATGGATCAAGCCCTGATCTTTGGACTGGGTAAGAGTGGTCTGCTTAATTCAGGCACTCTGTTCATCACCACCCCCTTTTCTGAATCATTTTGTCCACCATATGCGTGGAAGGGTATACTCAGATGTGAGTCCCTTGCTCATTGCACCATCAGGATTCAAGCAAGCCGGGCCGACGACGCCTGAAATGGCAGAAACCGGTCCCCGGAAGCTTGTTTACTTCCCAGTATAAGAATTGGCTTGGTAGTTTGGTTTGCCCTGTTCCCATCATGCACTGGGACAGGAACAGACTAATTTGCATATAGCCAAGTTCTGAGCTGGGATGGTGCAGTGAGCTAAAAAACGGTGATGGATCAAGCCCTGATCTTTGGACTGGGTAAGAGTGGTCTGCCTAATTCAGGCACTCTGTTCATCACCACCCCCTTTTCTGAATCATTTTGTCCACCATATGCGTGGAAGGGTATACTCAGATGTGAGTCCCTTGCTCATTGCACCATCAGGATTCAAGCAAGCCGGGCCGACGACGCCTGAAATGGCAGAAACCGGTCCCCGGAAGCTTGTTTCCTTCCCAGTATAAGAATTGGCTTGGTAGTTTGGTTTGCCCTGTTCCCATCATGCACTGGGACAGGAACAGACTAATTTGCATATAGCCAAGTTCTGAGCTGGGATGGTGCAGTGAGCTAAAAAACGGTGATGGATCAAGCCCTGATCTTTGGACTGGTTAAGAGTGGTCTGCTTAATTCAGGCACTCTGTTCATCACCACCCCCTTTTCTGAATCATTTTGTCCACCATATGCGTGGAAGGGTATACTCAGATGTGAGTCCCTTGCTCATTGCACCATCAGGATTCAAGCAAGCGGGCCGACGACGCCTGAAATGGCAGAAACCGGTCCCCGTAAGCTTGTTTCCTTCCCAGTATAAGAATTGGCTTGGTAGTTTTGTTCGCCCTGTTCCCATCATGCACTGGGACAGGAACAGACTAATTTGCATATAGCCAAGTTCTGAGCTGGGATGGTGCAGTGAGCTAAAAAACGGTGATGGATCAAGCCCTGATCTTTGGACTGGGTAAGAGTGGTCTGCTTAACTCAGGCACTCTGTTCATCACCACCCCCTTTTCTGAATCATTTTGTCCACCATATGCGTGGAAGGGTATACTCAGATGTGAGTCCCTTGCTCATTGCACCATCAGGATTCAAGCAAGCCGGGCAGACGACGCCTGAAATGGCAGAAACCGGTCCCCGGAAGCTTGTTTCCTTCCCAGTATAAGAATTGGCTTGGTAGTTTGGTTTGCCCTGTTCCCATCATGCACTGGGACAGGAACAGACTAATTTGCATATAGCCAAGTTCTGAGCTGGGATGGTGCAGTGGGCTAAAAAACGGTGATGGATCAAGCCCTGATCTTTGGACTGGGTAAGAGTGGTCTGCTTAATTCAGGCACTCTGTTCATCACCACCCCCTTTTCTGAATCATTTTGTCCACCATATGCGTGGAAGCGTATACTCAGATGTGAGTCCCTTGCTCATTGCACCATCAGGATTCAAGCAAGCCGGGCCGACGACGCCTGAAATGGCAGAAACCGGTCCCCGGAAGCTTGTTTCCTTCCCAGTATAAGAATTGGCTTGGTAGTTTGGTTTGCCCTGTTCCCATCATGCACTGGGACAGGAACAGACTAATTTGCATATAGCCAAGTTCTGAGCTGGGATGGTGCAGTGAGCTAAAAAACGGTGATGGATCAAGCCCTGATCTTTGGACTGGGTAAGAGTGGTCTGCTTAATTCAGGCACTCTGTTCATTACCACCCCCTTTTCTGAATAATTTTGTCCACCATATGCGTGGAAGGGTATACTCAGATGTGAGTCCCTTGCTCATTGCACCATCAGGATTCAAGCAAGCCGGGCCGACGACGCCTGAAATGGCAGAAACCGGTCCCCGGAAGCTTGTTTCCTTCCCAGTATAAGAATTGGCTTGGTAGTTTGGTTTGCCCTGTTCCCATCATGCACTGGGACAGGAACAGACTAATTTGCATATAGCCAAGTTCTGAGCTGGGATGGTGCAGTGAGCTAAAAAACGGTGATGGATCAAGCCCTGATCTTTGGACTGGGTAAGAGTGGTCTGCTTAATTCAGGCACTCTGTTCATCACCACCCCCTTTTCTGAATCATTTTGTCCACCATATGCGTGGAAGGGTATACTCAGATGTGAGTCCCTTGCTCATTGCACCATCAGGATTCAAGCAAGCCGGGCCGACGACGCCTGAAATGGCAGAAACCGGTCCCCGGAAGCTTGTTTCCTTCCCAGTATAAGAATTGGCTTGGTAGTTTGGTTTTCCCTGTTCCCATCATGCACTGGGACAGGAACAGACTAATTTGCATATAGCCAAGTTCTGAGCTGGGATGGTGCAGTGAGCTAAAAAACGGTGATGGATCAAGCCCTGATCTTTGGACTGGGTAAGAGTGGTCTGCTTAATTCAGGCACTCTGTTCATCACCACCCCCTTTTCTGAATCATTTTGTCCACCATATGCGTGGAAGGGTATACTCAGATGTGAGTCCCTTGCTCATTGCACCATCAGGATTCAAGCAAGCCGGGCCGACGACGCCTGAGATGGCAGAAACCGGTCCCCGGAAGCTTGTTTCCTTCCCAGTATAAGAATTGGCTTGGTAGTTTGGTTTGCCCTGTTCCCATCATGCACTGGGACAGGAACAGACTAATTTGCATATAGCCAAGTTCTGAGCTGGGATGGTGCAGTGAGCTAAAAAACGGTGATGGATCAAGCCCTGATCTTTGGACTGGGTAAGAGTGGTCTGCTTAATTCAGGCACTCTGTTCATCACCACCCCCTTTTCTGAATAATTTTGTCCACCATATGCGTGGAAGGGTATACTCAGATGTGAGTCCCTTGCTCATTGCACCATCAGGATTCAAGCAAGCCGGGCCGACGACGCCTGAAATGGCAGAAACCGGTCCCCGGAAGCTTGTTTCCTTCCCAGTATAAGAATTGGCTTGGTAGTTTGGTTTGCCCTGTTCCCATCATGCACTGGGACAGGAACAGACTAATTTGCATATAGCCAAGTTCTGAGCTGGGATGGTGCAGTGAGCTAAAAAACGGTGATGGATCAAGCCCTGATCTTTGGACTGGGTAAGAGTGGTCTGCTTAATTCAGGCACTCTGTTCATCACCACCCCCTTTTCTGAATCATTTTGTCCACCATATGCGTGGCGTGGAAGGGTATACTCAGATGTGAGTCCCTTGCTCATTGCACCATCAGGATTCAAGCAAGCCGGGCCGACGATGCCTGAAATGGCAGAAACCGGTCCCCGGAAGCTTGTTTCCTTCCCAGTATAAGAATTGGCTTGGTAGTTTGGTTTGCCCTGTTCCCATCATGCACTGGGACAGGAACAGACTAATTTGCATATAGCCAAGTTCTGAGCTGGGATGGTGCAGTGAGCTAAAAAACGGTGATGGATCAAGCCCTGATCTTTGGACTGGGTAAGAGTGGTCTGCTTAATTCAGGCACTCTGTTCATCACCACCCCCTTTTCTGAATCATTTTGTCCACCATATGCGTGGAAGGGTATACTCAGATGTGAGTCCCTTGCTCATTGCACCATCAGGATTCAAGCAAGCCGGGCCGACGACGCCTGAAATGGCAGAAACCGGTCCCCGGAAGCTTGTTTCCTTCCCAGTATAAGAATTGGCTTGGTAGTTTGGTTTGCCCTGTTCCCATCATGCACTGGGACAGAAACAGACTAATTTGCATATAGCCAAGTTCTAAGCAGGGATGGTGCAGAGAGCTAAAAAATTGTGATGGATCAAGCCCTGATCTTTGGACTGGGTAAGAGTGGTCTGCTTAATTCAGGCACTCTGTTCATCACCACCCCCTTTTCTGAATCATTTTGTCCACCATATGCGTGGAAGGGTATACTCAGATGTGAGTCCCTTGCTCATTGCACCATCAGGATTCAAGCAAGCCGGGCCGACGACGCCTGAAATGGCAGAAACCGGTCCCCGGAAGCTTGTTTCCTTCCCAGTATAAGAATTGGCTTGGTAGTTTGGTTTGCCCTGTTCCCATCATGCACTGGGACAGGAACAGACTAATTTGCATATAGCCAAGTTCTGAGCTGGGATGGTGCAGTGAGCTAAAAAACGGTGATGGATCAAGCCCTGATCTTTGGACTGGGTAAGAGTGGTATGCTTAATTCAGGCACTCTGTTCATCACCACCCCCTTTTCTGAATCATTTTGTCCACCATATGCGTGAAAGGGTATACTCAGATGTGAGTCCCTTGCTCATTGCACCATCAGGATTCAAGCAAGCCGGGCTGACGACGCCTGAAATGGCAGAAACCGGTCCCCGGAAGCTTGTTTCCTTCCCAGTATAAGAATTGGCTTGGTAGTTTGGTTTGCCCTGTTCCCATCATGCACTGGGACAGGAACAGACTAATTTGCATATAGCCAAGTTCTGAGCTGGGATGGTGCAGTGAGCTAAAAAACGGTGATGGATCAAGCCCTGATCTTTGGACTGGGTAAGAGTGGTCTGCTTAATTCAGGCACTCTGTTCATCACCACCCCCTTTTCTGAATCATCTCTTGATTCCACGTCATGCCTCTTTCTTCAACCACCCTACAAACTCACTTTATCTCAATCTTGCACGCTCTTTTTAATTCCTGATTTTTCCCTTGGTCATTGTTTTCCTATTTTTGAATTCCTTCTTTCTCGCCTTTATGCCTTTGTTCTGGGTCAAAGCTTGATGATGAAAAAAAGAAGTTAAGGCACCCAAAAAACTGTGCCAGTGCCCACTACTTGCAACCACAAGTGCAATTTTTTAGCATTCCAGAATGACAGTTCATCCCTATAACTTCTGGCACATGAGCCCGGATGTTCATCAGGCTCTCCAAGAAAGCATTCACAGCCTCCAAAGTAACTTTCAGCTGTGATAGCACTGGCGTAGTAACTGTGCCATCGGCAAAGCAGGGGAGAGGATTTGGCCTTACTGCTAGGGCGGTCAACCTCGAATCTGGGGAACCGGGTTCAAGTCTCGGCAATGACGCTGAACGGATCACTGACATAATATCGAATACACAAATATAGAATTACCAAAATATCGAAGACAA
Organism: Lissotriton helveticus; assembly: GCF_964261635.1. Lineage (NCBI taxonomy): Eukaryota > Metazoa > Chordata > Amphibia > Caudata > Salamandridae > Lissotriton > Lissotriton helveticus. The sequence continues at coordinate 493,951,369 of NC_136070.1, forward strand.
AATATAGAATGCAAAAATATCGAATTCCTATCTACAAACAGCTAAGTACAAAAATATTGAATCAAAAATATAGTTTTAAAAAATATAGTTAGTCAAAATATCGAATATTTTTAAATGCCTTAAAAGTAATTTAAAATTAATGAAATAATAAATGTAACATTTACTATTACCACTCCAGTGAGTGCAACAGTAGGGAAAGCCTTGGATAGCCTAGGGGTAAAATTTACTATTCCCACTCTAGAGAGTGCAAAAGTAGGGAAAGCGTTAGATAGCGTAGGGGTAAAAATTACTACTCCCACTTCAGAGAGTGCAACAGTAGGGAAGGCGTTGGATAGCGTAGGGGTAAAAATTACTATTCCCACTCCAGAGAGTGCAACAGTAGGGAAAGTGTTGGATAGTGTAGGCGTAAAAATTACTATTCGTTATTAAATTACTTACCTTCAATTCGATATTTTTCACCACTATATTCTGTCCACTTGATATTTTGTACATTCTATATTTTGACTTCGATATTTTGGTAATTCGATATTTTGAATTCAATATTTTGTCTTGTTACCCGCTGAACATCCTGTGATTCTGGGCAAATCACTTAATTTCCCCGTGCCTAACAAAAATGAATGTGTCCTCTTGTAACGCAACTGGTGCTATGTAAAGTGCTCTGATACCTGATACTGGGTCAAGCTTGCGCTGTATAAAACTCAGTAAAAAAAAGCAAAAAAATTAGCCCACCTAAACCCAAGGTGCATAGTCAACAGCCATAGCATAGGCACAGGGGCATTCTTATGCCCTGGGTCCTGGTGCTACTGCACCTCCTCCACCATTGATAGTTACCCTCCAGTGTGACAGCAATGCCTACTGATGGAATCAGCCTCTCCGTCACCTGCAGTCACACAAGCATCTGAGAAAGAGTTCTAGAGTCAAGAAGCGACACCTGCTTTTAGAGTGGTGAGACATACTCAATTAGCTGTAAAGAATCCAAAATATTAAGTTGGCAATATTTACCATTCAATCTAACAAAAGCCTCCAAATTCACGTGCCTGCCATCTCTTAAAGTGTTTTATCACTTGCACTGTTTCTACTAACCCTTGAGTTCAAAGATGGACATTCCACATATTTGACTGTCCCTACTCTCCTTTACTGGAATTTTCGGTCTGGATGTACAGGGCGTGGGGTGGACTAAGGAGCTCCCTCCATTTTAATAAGCAGTGCAGTGAATACTTGCAACAGGTCAAAAAGTAGTGCAGTAGGGTCTCATTTTAATATGGGTAGACTTACTGCCTGTGCCACGCACAAACACACACACCCTCTAGGCTCTGTAAGGAAGGGATGTGGTCTCAAATATGGTTCATGAAAATCATCCATTAAAAAGGGGGGCCTTTTATTTGGCCTGGGCGAATTTTATTTATGTTAGAATAATGAGAGTAATTTTTCGTTACTCTTATGATGCGGAATTACCCTAAACGATGCAATTAACATATGTATTTGTAAAGCGCATGTTCACCCAGAGGTATCTTGGTGCTGAATAGCAGATGTTTATTGTTACACAACTCAATGGTACTCATTTTATCGACCTCATATGGATGAAAGTCTTAGTGGACCCGCCAGGATTTTAACCTGTGACCATGAGGTTGAACACAGGGCCCTGTAGTGGATGCATTAATCCACTGAGCCACCGGACCTGGCATCATTATGCCCATTTGAGTAATTATGAATGATTTGGAATGAAAAATCCTTCCGCAGGAGCACTGGAAGAAATTAACTTAGTGAGCAAAAGTGGTTGCTGGCTGCTGTGGTCCATGCTCAGTTGCATTTAGCAATATTTTCATAGTGCAAAATGTATCCTTGGGTCAATTGTGGACGTGAAGGTGCATTTTACTCTAACAAATTAGTGCTACATGCTGAGTTACGCACCTCGCGTAATTCTGTTAATCATGCATCATTTTTCTATAATTTCACATAATTATGGTACAGCAAATTACACAAGTTATGCCCACCCCCTACTATTTTCCAACTATGAGTTTGTGGACCAAACCGCCATCATGATGTCCCAGCAGGTCATGTCCAGATTGGGTGACTAATGCCACTGCTGACCTTGACAGGGCAGGGGTTTGGCTGTTCTACTAAGCATGGAGGAGATGGCAAATTGGCAGTGGGTTGGTACTATCCTATCTCCCGAATTGTAATTGGCAGGTGGTTGGTGGTGTCCTGCCAGATGAAGGCCACTGCCTTTGTATGAATGTCACTGTATAAATGAGGAGCTGAGTGCTTTAAGTGTTTTACACCAATTACCCATTATTCAGTCACTCTCACCTACCTCACTGAGTTCAGTCAACTGCTTTTGAGGGTATCCTGCCCTGGTGCTTCCATCAACTGGAATATGTTCCATTATACAGAGGTCACTTAAGACATATGGGCATTTTCCCTGCATTTTACGCACTTCTATAACATAGTTAATGACACTTAGGTGGGAGATACCAAGGATGCAAGCCCAAATTATCATTTTTTTCAGATTGCTCATTTAACTAGAAGAACATATAATAGCACTGCCTTAAACCCACCCACTGATGCGTCCACCAAGTCTGTCACATGAAAAGGTGTTACTTCATTGGACAACAAAAAAGACTGGGCAGCAAGTTTGCGTTTTGGATAAAACAAGATGGACTATAATTTGTGACACATAACAGAACTATGAAAGCCCAGTTTTCTAAAAGTGCGCCATTAGTCATGGAATTGCTGATCACTGATTCTGAAACAGTAATTGACTGGTTACAAGTTCAGGACGCTGCAGCCTGGTTTATTCAGGATGTCTTCACAAGAAGAGCTCTACACAAGAGTGTCCCCTATCTTGCAAGCCTCCAATCAATGCCAGTAAAGAAGAAGCATATTGTCTTGAAGTCAATTGTAGCTTGATTTCTCTGATCCTCACTCCACAGCCTTTGGTGGTCCCCACCGCCAGATTATTTAGACTAGGCACCCAACAGTTTTCCACTGCAGCCACCAGGTAATGGAATTCATTTTCAACCCAATTTCACCTACAAAAGCGTTAGCTACCATTTCACGCGGTTCTGAAAATCTTGTCTAACCTGTAGTTGATGCTGGAACTCTGAATATATATTATGTGCTCTCAGTCAGTGCCAAGAAGGTTTAGGCCCTGGTTTAGATTTCAGCAGGAGGGTTACTCTGTCACAATGTTGACTGATATCTCATCCGCCGAAATATAAATCCCTTAATATATAATGGGATATTTAGGGGCCGGGATGCCCATCACTGTTGTGATGGAGTAACCCATACGCCAAGATCTAAATCAGGATCCTAGCGTTAGATTGCTTTACAAAAAGCTATTTCACACACTATAGCATAGCATTGTTTAAGCATCGTTTGTATTCCTAAATGCTAGGCTTCAAAAAAGGGTTCAGGGAACTATAATTTTTTGAGACATTAACAATGCTTCAAAATGTACTCAGCAAATAAATGATAGACATTTAATAAGACCACAAACAATCAAAAGTGACAACCATTATGTCAACAGTTTTTATCTTAATCTTTTTGGTTAGAAATAATGTTTTAAAAAGGTCTTCAAGAGGCATATTCAATAGCAAGTACATATAATGCCACAAACTGTTAGCTAATAAACTTTATTTGATTTGTAAAAATCATAAAAGCACATAGCACAATTTAGGATATCGTACATAATACAGAAAATACATCAATAAAACAACAGTTTCATCATCATCCCAGGAATAGCAATTATCCCTAAAGCTTCCTTATTGAAAGTGCACCTCTTGAAAAGTTCACAACAGCTTGACAAATTTCAGGGGATTCAAGAAGGTATAAAAACCTAAAGTCTTCTTGATGCAAACTAGTGCTATACGATCTTAGGAGGGGAGTAAAAAAGTTGATCTTAGTTTTCCAAAAAATGCACAGAAAAGTAAAAAGTGCAATTTTGTAGTTTTCAATGCGCCCTCCTTGCGACATTCTGGATGCTTCATATTTACAGTATGACGCATCATGTCACGGGGCGTGGCTTAGCACGCAATGAAGACGGACGTGCCCGGGTAGAGCTCCTGCCTGAGCTCCCCTACCCCGGGTCATTTCTCCGGTAATACATATCCTCTTTGGCCCGAAACTGCTGGCAGACCTGCCCGTAACCCCTCCCTACGCACTTGCCGACTCCGGAGAAAGTTGGCTGCGGGGCCCCGCTCCGGTGCCGAACGCAACACTGAGGCCGGCCTGACTGCGACGCTGCCGGGGTGCCCAGCTACGTGGGGCCGAGGCTTCTGGCGGGCTGCTGAGCCCCGAGTTGCGGCCTACGGGGGACGCTGCTGGAGCTGGCGAGGACCTGCGGCAATAGCAGGGTGACCCCTGAAAGAGTCGGATTCAGCCCCGCGGTCCGCGCGGGCTGGAGCAGCGGCGCCTGTGACCTCCGTAGGCGCCTGCGGGGGCGACGACGAGCCGAGGGCAGCCGAGATCCTGTGTCGGCCGAAGCCGATGGCAGCGAGCCTGGAGGAACTTGAGGGCGAGAAGGTGAGCCCCTAATCAGCGGGGACGTTACCCGAGCTGGGGCATGAGAGCGACGGAGCGGCGCCTGGGAGAGGACGGTACCTTCCCCCTCCCCCACTGCACATTGTCCCCTCCGGACACCGCTGGGCAGAGACCAGAGCTGGGAGGAGCAGCCCGCTCTCGGGGACGCTGGAGCCAGGAGACACCTAGGGACGGCCGTGTGCCACCCCCCCCGAGGTAGCCTGCCACGGTGAACTATTAGGCCTGAGAGCCCCCTACCCCCCCTCCTGCAGGGAACAACATGCTGGGAACCGCGGACCGAGGCAGGCGAGGCCCGGACGAGGGCAGAGACACTAGTGGGGCGCGGCTGACGGTAATGGACACTCACACTACCCCACGCCAGTGACGGCGACGTAAGCCCTGAGGCGCTGTCAGGGACGAATTAGAAGCCCACCCGTCCCCCGAGGCGAACCAGCGCCACAGCCAGTCAAATCCTGTGGGTCACCACAACGCCAAGCCTGCGCGCCTGGATGCCGTGGACGCTGCGGGGCTACCTTGTGAGGACCGGAGGCAGCAGCGAAGCTGCGAGAGTTGGCGGGGGGCGCCCACATCCCATCTAGGCGGTCCTGATCTCCCACTGCCTGGCACTACTAGCGCTGCGGCGGACGGCGCAAATCGCATACCGCCCAGAAATCCACTACAGCGGTGTCCGGACACTTCAATAGAGGACGCCCCTCTCCCCGGAGGAGGCCTGAGGCCTGCAGGGGCTGTCCTACCTCCGCATCTGCATTTTGCGCGTTGGGACATCTCCCCCTCTTGATAGCAGGAGCTACTTGCACGCACTGCCTAGCCCATGTCTGGAGGGGTGATGACACGCACTGGGTCAGGAAACGCGTCGACGAAAGGGAAGCAAATCAAAGCGATGCCCAAGATGGATGCAGAGCAAGTGGCGTCAAAATTAGACAGCGTACTGGCGGCCATGGAGAGGATGGAAGAATCCCTTCATCAGACGCGCACCTCCCTATAGACCAGGATAGATGGAGTGGCAATAGACCTGACCCACCTCAGAGCCGACCACAAGAAACTACAAGGCCGCACCACGACACTGGAAGACACAGTGGCGGCTATTGAACCGAAGGTGACCCAAGCAGACAAGCACATACAAGATCTCCTGAACAGGGTGGAGTTTCTAGAAGACCGCGCTGAAGATGCGGAAGGAAGGGCGCGAAGGAATAACATCCGCTTAGTGGGCATTCCGGAGAAATGGGAAGGGATGGACCCTGCTCGCAGATTAGAAGACTGGCTACGAGACCTGCTGCCAGAAGACACGCTCTCACCCCACTTTGTGGTGGAACGGGCCCACCGAGTACCCACGAGACCCCTTCCCCCTGGCTCTAACCCCAGGCCATTTATCCTCCGCGTCCTAAACTACAGAGACCGCGACGCGATACTGCGCGAGTCCAGGAAGCTAGGGGAAGTCAACATAGACAACGCCACAGTGATGTTCTTCCCTGACTACACCGTGCAAGTACACAGAGGGAGACACTCCTTTCTGGCAGTGAAGAGACGACTGCGCCAAGCGGATCTCAAATACTCACTACTCTTCCCTGCCAAACTAAGAGTGGTAGCACGAGACAAGACACATTTCTTCACAAGCCCTGAGGAAGCGGAGGCCTGGCTTGATGGAGGAATGCCAGAAGCGCCTAGGAAAGCTCAGGGAACCACTACCACGGAGCGAACCCGCGGGCCGAGACGACGACGCCGCCGCAGGACGCCCACATCCCCACAGACTCGAGACACGACAACACACTCTCCATCAATGGACCTGATCCTACAGGAGCAACGGGATGCCCTGCGCAGGGTAACGGAAATCAGCAACTCCCCGGCCCAATCGCCGCACCAGAACGCCAGCCCAACGGCGTCCCTAACAGACGATGAGGCGATCTACGGTATACTGGATACCCAACGCTCTGAGGAGCCCCCGGGCATCACACCGCAGACAGTGGAACTTTTTGGCTGAACGGGATCGAGACGCACCTTACCTCCGGAACACAGCGCAGACTCACCCGGACAGTTGCCTGGCTGACTCGCCTCCCACTGGGTAAACTGTGTAACTACTTGTAATCGAAGCCTCCCCACCTCGGGGAATCAAGAGTGGGCCAGACACTGTGAGTAGCTTTTTTGACTTATACACACGGCTCAGCCACCCACTGATACGAAATAAACACTTTGACTGTAGCAATATACATGCCAACTGCCACTGCTCTGGCCATTAGCGGAGGGGGATCTCCCCTGGAGGCCCTGCCCCCACCTCTCGATGCTTGAGAGCGCCGCTGGCATCGCACTGAACGGCAAGGACTGGGCGACTGCCAGACAGCAACGGCCTCTCCGCCCCACCCGGGAGGGATGCCGCACTCCCCATGGACTACACCGTAATTCTTATTGTTACAACATAAGTCACACGATACCCCCTAGAACTGTATAGTTTACGAGCTCATTCGAGTGTTTGGACAGCGACATGTTGTGCAGCCGACCTTTTGGCATTTTTGATTATGTTGCCATGTTGAGGCTATATGTTCTCCCTTTTTTCCCTACCCTTCTACACCACTGGAGATCATTACATTTTGTGCTGAGAAATGGAGGCAATTTTGCAATGGGGCTGGGACACTGGGTTTGGTGGGAAGTCATGCTTGAGGACTTAACATGTGGGGGGGCTGGAGAAAATCACACAAACGGTAGCTATGGCTGAGATACGAATATGCACTTGGAACGTCAGGGGAATGCACACACCAGCAAGGCGCTACCAAATTTACTCGTACCTAAAGCGACACAAGGTAAACATAGCACTGCTCCAGGAATCACACTTGAACAAGGCAGAGGTACAAGCACTCCACCGCAGATGGCGCGGACAACTCTATGCCACAGACTACTCCTCATATGCCCGCGGTGCACTGATATGGGTCCGCCCTGGGACCCCCTGGACAGTCACGGATACTCAAATAGACCAGGAGGGCAGGTTTGTTGTTGCATAAGGCAGGCTAGATGGGCAACAAGTAGTACTAGTGTCCCTATATTCCCCAAACACTGATCAGGGAGGTTTCCTGGCACGCCTCTCCACGACAATGGCGACCTGGCACGCGGCTCCATGGATACTGGGCGGAGATTACAACTGCACGCTAGATATAACACTAGACCACTCCTCCCTACCCCCAATTGGCGCACCTACGTGAGGTGCCACGAAGGCATTACTTGAGTGGGCCGCGCAGTGGGACCTCCATGATGTTTGAAGATCACACAACCCTGGGACACGGGTATACTCCTATTATTCAGGCGCTCACGATTTGCATGTCCGCCTAGACAGATTCATGGCGTTTACTGAACTCCTACCCCTTGTCACAGATACGGGCTACATGGGCCGTACACACTCGGACCATAACCCACACTTTTTATCCATAGCTTGGGAGCGCCCGCGCCCCCCCGTACCCACCTGGCGACTGCAGCCTGCACTGCTACTTGACGCGGCTTTCCGCGATTCCCTCCTCACACGTGCTGCCCAGTACTTTGAGGACAACACAGACACAGCGTCCTCCCCCCAGGTAGAATGGGAGGCCACTGTTTGAGGACACAGGGCCATATGAGGCACCAACTGGAGGGCGAATTGACTAGGCTGGAATCTGACCTGCTCGACAGGGAGGGGGAGGCTATTGAAGGCGATGCGGACTCGCTGCAGGGGGCACACACAGAGCGTGCGCGCCTACTGGAGCGACTCCGCAACATCAACTACGCTGCACATTCGGCGAGGACCCACCACCTGAGTGACAGACCTGGCAAGCTGCTGGCCTGGCTGATTTCACAAGAGACTCGCTCGACCCCAGTGGTAGCAATACACGTAGAAGGGAGGAGCCTATTGTATTCGCAGCGCCATATACATGACGCATTCACCACCCACTATGATGCATTATATCGCTCCCGATTGCCACACCCCCACCCGGACATTGTTGACTACCTCTCCCCTCTGCAGATGCCGCAGCTGACTATTGCGCAACAAGACGAACTGCGAGCCCGATGAGGTCCGCGACGCAATATTTAGCTTGTCTAACGGCAAATCCCTAGGCCCAGATGGGCTCCCAGCCGAATTTTACAAGGCTGGTTCAGATATCCTCATCCCAGAACTTCTGAAAATGTATGCTGCTGCGGCAGAGGACGCAGCCTTACCCCCAACGTTAAATGAGGCCACTCTGATCTCTATCCTCAAACCTGACAAAGACAGTACACGGATGGGCTCTTATCGCCCCCTGGCGCTGCTAAATACGGACTACAAGATACTGGCCTCCACATTAGCCCGGAGACTGGCCCCCTATGTGCCCCGCCTGGTGCACCAGGACCAGAACGGCTTTGTCCCGACGTGCCACACCTCCCACAATATCCATCGCCTTTTCCGGATACAAGAGTATGCTACCCAGCAGTGGCCCAGAGCAGGATGCCTGATACTAGATTTAGAGAAGGCCTTTGACTCGGTTGAGTGGCCGTACCTGAGAGCAGTCACGGAGAAGTACCAACTAGGGGGAGGTTATGAAGCCATAGTAGGCCTGCTGTATGACAAACCAACAGTCCGAGTCCGCACAGGCTCCCTACTCTCAGACACCATCCGGGTACGTAGGGGCACTAGACAAGGCTGCCCCCTGTCACCTTTACTGTTTTCCTTGGCCATGGAGCCCCTGGCCACAATCCTCAGGGCCCAGGGACCTGAATGGGGGATCCCACTGGCGGATGGCCTGCACGCAGTATCGCTGTACGCCGACGACTTACTGCTGTACATTAGAGACATAACCGACATCCCTGCCTCCCTAACTGACGTCTTCCGAACCTTCGAAGAGATGTCAGGGCTACGAGTTAACTGGTCCAAATCGGGGGCTTATCCCTTTAGCCCGGATACGCCCGAATGCGACATCCATCTGGGAGGAGGAAGATTGCAATGGTACCCCACTACGTTCCGCTACCTGGGGATACGAATATACCGGGACCCACTAGACATCCTGGAGGGGAATCTCCTGCGGACGATCGTCTCGATTCGGGCACAAATCGGCTTCTGGAACACCCTACCCCTCAACGTGCCTAGTCGTATAGCACTTATCAAAATGATTGTGCTGCCTAGACTGCTGTACTATTTTGCCAATATTCCCACGTATGTGCCCAATAAAATATTTCCCGATCTAGAGATTCTGCTGCTGCGTAGCCTCATCTGGAATACGGGCCGGCCCCGTGTGGCGCTGACCAAGCTCTACATGCCCACTGAGTCGGGAGGCCTGGCGGTTCCCAACATGGAACTGTACTACCTTTCGGCACAGATGCAATGGGTGACGGGATGGCTCAGCGGCAACCATCTCGACGATACTACCTCGGACACTGCTGCCTGGACGCAAGCACGCATTTGCACGCTGTTCCATCCGATAACTCGAACTCCCTGCCCCTCCCAGTTGCACCTAGCGGTGGCGCGCAAATGCTTCCTGCGCTGTCTACGACTCACCCGGGCAACGAAACCATATTCCCCGATACTACCCCTTCTGGGGACTCCCGGACCGACAGGCGCACTGACTGAGACTCGCTTGACCAGCTGGACACAGGCAGGGGTGGACGCGCTGAGTGACCTGTATGCAGATGGGGAACTGCTCACTTTCGCGGACCTAGCTGCTAGCATGGAACTCCCAGCTGGTCAGTTCCTACTACACGCGTCTCTCTTGCCCACGCTCACTGCTTCCTGGGGCGACATGACCGTGGAACTGCCGATGCACAGCTTCATGCAGTATCTACACGTTATGGATAACGGCTCACACGTCATACACTGGCTGGCACAGGCCATACAGACACACTCGCAAACGTTCATGCTGCCGCTACAGGAAAAGTGGGCAACGGACAGGGGAAGGGACTGGACTGATAAGGAATGGGCGATGGTCTTAGCCGGACCGATGAATATCCCACGCAACCCCCCGCTTCAAAATTATTCAATTCTACATACTGCACCGTGCTTATCTCACGCCCGACAAAATAAATAGATATTTTTCTACCACTGATGCCGCCTGTCGACGCTGCTCTCTGACTGGAGCAGACCTCTTGCACATGCTGTGGCACTGCCCTGACATACAAACGTACTGGGACGAAGTCATAACGCTACTCACACATAGCACTGACGAGCGGATACCACGCACGTGGGAGGCATGTATCCTGGGACTTTACAAGCGCACGAAACTTAACAAAGTGCAGACGTGCTTCTGGGACATGGGACTCATAACGGCCAAGCGCCTGCTTACTAAGCACTGGAAGGCCGCGACCCCCCCACACACTCGACACTGGCGCGCTTCCTTTACCAACTGGGACGGGCGGAAGGCACGGTGCTCCTCCGGGAGGAAACTGCGGGACTCCGAAAATTCCCTATTGCTCAGCTCTGGGATGACCTCCTTAAAGCATTCCAGCAAGCCTGCCAGCAGCAGGGGATTACTTGAGATAACAGGTCTCGTCGTCACTACGACGTCGACCAGCATTAAGAGCGATCACTGCACTGTACCCCTCTCCCCCACCCCCTCACCTCTTCCGGCCTTAAGCCCTACCCTAGCAGACACCGACACTTATACTTCTCCGCCATGCAACTGACGCTCACACCGCGCTGCGCACATACCACTGCCCTCGCCTCGGCCTGCCTACGCCCACACCGCCCGCAGATGCTGGCAGGGGTTCATCCCCCCATACAGAAGGGCGATTGCCACGCCAACAGGCTGCACCCGCGCCCCGCAGAGCATTAGCTTGCACTCTGACTGTGTACCACAGGCACCACCCAGCAGCTCCAACCCGGGAACCCCCCCCACCCATTTCTCCCTTCACACTGCAATATACCCCGCCATACCTCGCCTCGCAAGTGTTGACCCCCCGCAAGAGCCCATGATGATCTCCCCCCCCCCCTCGACCTCATTTGCTTTCCCGACCCCAGGTTTTTTCCGCCATTATTTATTTATTTTTTTGAGATTTGTAGAGCGCGCGGCTACCCCCAAAGGGGGTGTCCCGGCGCTTAGTTTGTAGAGCGCGCGGCTACCCCCAAAGGGGGTGTCCCGGCGCCTGTTCCCATGCATAGGCATGGGAACAGTTTGTTTACTGGTCATGTTCCCTGACCAGGCCCCCTTTCTTATTCTAGACGAAGACAACGGACGCATCGTGTCGCTAACATGAAGCGATGCCTTATTGAACACACGCTACCCACCGACTGCAGAGACACGATAACGCTTACAGACTACAAGAGGTGCGGACTCGTATTAAACCTCACACACATTAGCCAAGGATATGTTGCGCCGTACACTGGCCACCCCCTCCATTTTTGTGACCTTCCAATGACAGCACTGGGGAGACACACATGCACCACGCTGCCGGATATCCAGGCCTTAACTACAACGGCTGCAGACTAGCTCTGCCGAACATAAACGCTTGCTTCTATGCCTCAGTGAGCTATACCAATACACATTTCACCGCACCCACGTACGCATTACGAACACGAATCTGGTGATATATTTATCGACAATCCCCCCACTATTGACTAACCTCAGCTGACTCCTAGGCTCTCTGTGGGGACTTGGGCGATGACCACAATGGCACTAATGCTAGATTATAACTGCAATGTTCTTATTGACAATAAAAGACAAAATCATAGACCTGTCACTTATTAAGCTAGATACCAGATGATTGTAAATGCATTTACATAAGTTTCGCCGCCGGACCCCCGGGTTGCCGGCTAAATGGCTGTGTCATCCAGATAATGGTTTACCTGATTATTCTCTGCTCGGCTGGCCCCTGTGTGCCGTAAAATGTAAACTGTATGATGACAAACTTGTGCAAAATAAAGGTCTTTCAAAAACCACAAAAGAAATAAAAAATGACGCATCATGTAGCAAGGAGTTAGAAAAAAGTCAATATTTCTGACGTATCTGTAGGCGCAAAAATGACGCATTCCTGGAGTGTGCAACAAAAGTGACTCAACTCCAGCAATGGGTCATTTCAAATGGGCAAGTCCCATTTCAAATGTGCCTGCATCAGTCTTACGACTGCTGTGAGGCAGGCGTAAGATATTGACGCATATTGCATCCTAGAAGTGGTGCAGTGAAATCTCATAGATTTCACGACGTCACTTCTACAACTGTTTCTTGCGTCAGAACGCCCACTCTGCATACATTATACCTGGCACAGGTATAATGTGGCACAGGGGTTTATAAAGTGACGCATCTACCTAGATGCGTCACTTTGTAAATATGACGCAACATGGCGGTGCCTCACAAAAAGTGATGCACCGGCAGCGCAAAAGTGATGCAAGGGCTCATAAATAAGCCCCAGAGTATTTAATTAAAAAAGGTTCACAATGCTGAGACCAGGAACACCCTACTGTCTCCTGCGTCATGCAGCTCCCACCTGCAGGCACCATAAAAATACCCTTTCCCCTGGATCAAGCCCACAAGAGAAGCAGGAAACCTTGAAGGTTTCCCACAAACAGTGACTTTTCTACCTTGATGGTCATGAGATGTTAGGCAAGCTGGGGGAACAGCAAGGAACATCTAGACTGCAAAAGCAGTGACTTTGTGGTACACGAGATGAAGAGAAAATAAATGTTCATGAGCAATTAGGCACTCCGATTCTCCACTGGAAAGTGGGATACTTGAGCCCACCACATGTGCCCATGGTATTTATATTAAAGTATATTATATTAAAATATAATAACCAACACTGAAAAGGGAAGATGCCAATTCTCTTAGCATCTCACACACAATAATCACATTTGGCCTCCCTCCCAGAGTGCATATGAAAAGCTGGAAGGGAAGATCTCGCTTTTTATTATGAAAAGAAAGCTAATGTAGGAACTGTGTTTCTTTAAGGGTAAGACATTGTTTCTAAATTCAGTGTGGTTACTCTGTGATGACGAAGAGGGACACAGTGGAAATAGTAGTTAGAAGGAGCACAATCGTTAGGACCCGCATACACTTAATTCCTGGAATTACCAATTTCACTTGTGTATTTTCAGAATGACAATAACTATAACAGTGGAAATGCCCATCTGGGAACTAATGCACATTTAGGAATCTATCATAAATTAGATGTTACATAAACTGGGCTCTTTGACAAATTATCATCTATGGTAGTAGTGTTTGACACTTAAATTGGAATTCGCTGTGCTAGCCATATAATTCACCATCCTCTGCATAATTTTTAGGTTTTAACAACAAAAGTAATATCAGTTTAATTCCTTCGCTGCTAGGCCTCCCCACCTGTGCTAAGCCTTTTTTTGGCTATATGGGGTAGTTTGCACTTAGGTCCCTGTAACTTTTTGACCACATAAGGTATCCACGCCAAATTTACGCCCTTTTCTTCCAACAACATGGGATTCTAAAGGTAAACAGGGTTTGTGGATTCCCCTGACGGAGACCCAGAAATTAGCAAAAATACAGCAAAATGTTGTTTTTGGGGGGAGAACTGGGAAAAAAGTGCCGCAAATGAAAGTGTCTGTTTTTGTTCGTGCAAATGGTATCAACAAAGGGTTTACGGGGCTGAAATCATAATTTTCCCATCTTTCAGGGACTGACAGACTTTTGTCAGAAAACCTACATTTTCTACACAGTTTTGGCTTTTTTTTTGGGACATAGCCTATTTTTGCTACTTTTTGTCCTTTCAACTTTCTTCCAGTTAATGGTAGACATGGATATGAAAGCAATAATGAATCCTGGAAAGTTATACATTGTAGAAAAGTAGACAAAATTCATTCTGAATTGAGCAAGGGGTTATTTGTGTAGATCCTTCAAGGTTTCTATAGGAAAAATTGAAAATCAATTGAAAAACACAGCCATTTGAGCCGCCAACCTTTTCACCTGTAACTTCTAATTATGGCAGATTTTTGGAAGCCATATACCGTTACATCCTCTGGACTTTTCCGTTTCTGGGGATATATAGGAGGTTCACCAAGAACTCGACGAACTCAGAGCCAATAACTGAGCAGCGTCTTGCAATGTTTTTTTATTATGTACCGTGTATATAGCAATTAATTTGGGAAAATGTACACATTCAAAAATCGGGATGAAAGACACCTATGTATTTTTTAAATTGGAGCAAAATATAGAGTTTAGAAAAAGTAGCTATTTGCACATTTCCAAAATTGTGAGTACCCATACTAGCATGAGAATTATAGGACATTTTTCAAATTGATTTCTTTTTTTGCACATTGTCTTTCATTTGGAAGGGAGATATGCATCAAAATGCAATAGATAATAGCAGTTGCTCTACAATTCTGTGTTACCCTAAGTCTCCCGATAAAAATGGTACCTCACTTGTGTGGGTAGGCCTAGTGGCCACGACAAGAAATGGCCCAAAACGCAACGTGGACACAGCACATTTTCACAGTGAAAACTGACCCTTTTTTTGCAAAGTGCCTAGCTGTAGCTTTTGAACCCCAGCTCTGTGGCAGCTAAAGAAACCTAGCAAACCTGTACTTTTTTGAAAACTTGACACCCAGGGGAATCCAGGATGGGGTGACTTGTCTGGCTCGCAAAAGGTTCTGTTACCCAGAATCCCTTGCAAACCTCAAACTGTGTAAAAAAAAACACATTATCCTCACATTTCTGTGGTGGAAAGTTATGGAATTCGTGGATCCACAGAATTCCACCCACCCCGCACTCCCCAAATGCTTCCGAGAAAAATCGTACCCCACTTGTGTAGGTAGGCCTAGCGCCCGCGACACGAAACGGACCAAAACGCAACGTGGACACACCACATTTTCACAGTGAAAACTGACCCCTTTTTTGCAAAGTGCTGTGTTGTAGATTTTGAACCCTAGCTCTGTGTCAGCTAGAGAAACCTAGCAAACCTGTACATTTTTGAAAACTAGAAACCGTGGGGAATCCAGGATGGGGTGACTTGTCTGGCTCTCACCAGGTTCTGTTACCCAGAATCCCTTGCAAACCTCAAACTTTGTAAAAAAAAAACAACACATTTTTCTCACATTTCTGGGTGGAAAGTTCTGGAATCTGTGTGGATCCACAAAGTTCCACCCACCCCACATTCCCCAATGTCTTGTGAGAAAAATTGTACCTCACTTGTATGGGTAGGCCAAGTGCCCGCGACAGGCAAGGGTCATAAACATATTGAGGAGACATCAAAATGACCTATCACAAAAAAACTGTTTTTGCAAGGGGGGTCACCTGGGTTTTTGGCCCGAGCTCGGTGGCCATCTTGACAAACCTACAAAACCCACACATTTCTGAAAATTAGACACCACGGGGAGTCAAGCGAGGTATGGCTACATGGGTCCCCCAACATTTTCCTACCCAGAATCCCCTGCAAACCTCAATTTTAGCTGAACAAATGACAATTGTCTCAAACTTCTGTGCGGTAAAGTTCTGAAATCTGCATGTTTGGTATGCTTAGAATAGTTGTGATAAAACATACTTACTGGTGTAGTTGGATTTTACATTACTATTTTAAAAATGACACTTTTAGAAAAGCGCTATAGAAGAACCCAATTAACATAACATAACCTAACATAACATTATTTATCTGTGCTTATGGCTCTTTGGGCCAGATGTAGGAGGCCATTTACCGACCGGTAATGGCCGATTTTGGCTGCTACCGACCGGTAAATGGGTTATTGGTATGTAGGGGGCTAAAATTACCGAATTGGTAAATTTACCGAATCGGTAAAATACCGATTCGGTAATTTTACCGATTCGGTAACTTTGGGATGTAGGTGGGACTCTTCAGAGTCCCTAAGGCTTTACAGATTCTGTATTTTACCACCCAATCCAATTGGGTGGTAAAATACCGAATCCAGGTGTGCATGCACATGTGTGCATGCACACCTATGCCATGTGACAGAGAGACATGCCCTTAGGGCATGTCTGTCTGCCACATGGCACACATGCCAGTATTTGGGGTGCCAGAGGGTGTCAAAGTGACACCCCCTGCACCCTTGCTGGAATCGGTATTTACCGAATCGGTAAATACCGATTCGGTAATGCCCATTGATTCCAATGGGCTTCAATGCCCATAGGAATCAATGGGCATTACCGAATCAGTATTTACCGATTCGGTAAATTCTGATTTTTACAGAATCGGTAATTCAATTACCGATTTTACCTACATGTCACACCTTCATATTTACCGATTCATAAATACTGAATCGGTAAAATTCGGTATTTATGAATCGGTAAATACGAATTTCCTACATCTGGCCCTTTGTGTTTTGCAGCCTAAATCCGATACATGTCTGAGCTTGGTGACACCAATGCTCGCCGAATGCTAGGTGTGACGGGATACATCTGCATTCATCTGTATACTGATAGTCTTCCTGGGCTGGGAGAGGAAGAGGTGGCTCACACTTCACATTTGTATAGGTTGTGCCCTGCCATCACACAAAGGGCTCATTTACCCCCTACTGATCGCCTGGAGCCGGGGCTAGGTTGAAAGGGATTGTTGCATACTTCTAAGGGTTCCTTTGTAGTAGCCCCATCATCACACATTTTTGAGTATTAGTACTGTAGTTCTGGACCCATGATTTTATGCACTGCATGGGGCTTGTAACCAGACACAGCTGGCTCTACAATCTGCACATTGCCAGAGGGCTACTGTGCTGCCAGGAGGAACAGTCATTTGGTCTACTTGCTTGTTGTGCTGGCCTGCTGCCTGCACAGCTGCTGGAGGGACTGCCACTCTGCAAAGTAACTTTATGTGCTGGCCTGCCTGTCTGCTCCTCTCTTGGTGCCCCAGTGTTCTCCAAGGGCATGCTGTCTTGTCCCATGTTCTCTGCTATCTCAGGGCCATAAAAGATTGCCCCCAAGCACCTTTGCCATGGGACTCTAGTTTGTGGAAGTGCGACAGCAGCGTACTATGCAAGAAGGAGTTGTGACTGATTTCTCTTTCTTGCCCTAAATCAGCGCATGATGAGCGATTCATTCTCCAGGGATCTGCTGTCCCTGCTACGCTTGCAGCCTTGGGCAAGTGCTTCGAGTTGAGGCTGGTCACCACTGCTGTGCCCATGCTCTCAGTTCACCACTGGTGGCTGTAAAGCGGGGCGCACAACCTCAGAAAGAATTTCCTGGAGAGTTCTCCAAGAGTGAGCTGGTTGTTGGCACTCTTCAGATGAAGTTGTTGCCAGCGCATATCTATCACTGGTTCTGATGCATGAAGACCGGTGCGTTCCCCCCGTTTCCCCACTACTTCCCTCTATAGTAGGAGAGAGGCTGAGCAGCTACATGGGAGACCCCATGGAGGGGTAAGAGCAGTATGGAGGAACTCCTCTGACATCGTGTGGTAGGCAGGGCATGACCGCCTGAACCCATGCACCAGCCATACTCCCAGGAGATCCTTGGAGAGGATATTCCTCTGGCCCTGCTGTGGAGCCATCAAACTGGTTGCTGTGCTAAGGATCTGCTGGTGGCATGGCCCCAGGAGCGTGACATCTGCTCCTTGGTAGGTGTGAGTTCCCCCCAGGTACTGTGTCCACCCTGTGTTTTCAGTAGCTGCAATGCACGTTCCCGGGCAGGTACCCTATACAATTCTGCACACAGTGAGGTCTACTCACTACCATCTACAGTCTGTGTGTCTCCCCATTGAGCCGGAACTTAGAGGGTTCTTGGACCACTGTAGCCTTCAGGGTGAGACCTCTAAGGAGGCCCACACTTTGCAGCATTTAGGAACTGGCCAGAAATACCCTTAAACAGACAGTAGGTGCGAAGGATCTTTTGGGGCCAAAGAGCAGGCGCGGTTCGTGCATTGGGGCGTGGGGGCGTAGCCCCCCCTGCCCGACGCCGCCCGCAGCTCCCTCATGACAGTCATGTCAATGAATCAACATGACGTCATGTTGATTGATTGACATGATTGTACAGGCGGCAACACAAGTACGCATGTGTGGGGACGGAGGGTGAATTTTTACCCGTGCCCACGCATGCGCACTTGCGTTTTTGCGGCATTGCGCATGCCCATCAGGAGCCCTAATGGGCGTGCTGCCGGCGAGAAGGTACCTGTGCCCCTGGCGCCAGGATTGGCCAGGGGCGCTGTGAGCCTGTGACGTGTGGGGAGCAGAGCCCAGAGGTGGCGCGGACCGGGACCGGCAGCAAGGTAAGAGTGTGTTTTTCTTTTATTTTAAAGTGTTTGGTGCGAGCGTGCGTGTATGCATGAATGTTTGGTGGAGAGTGTTGTGAATGGATGTGTTTGTGTGTATGCGTGTGTGAATACTTTTCTTTGAGTGTTGTGTATGTGGGTGGGGGGGGTCGCCGCCGGCCTGAGTGGCCTGGGGCCCGCACTTGCAAATCAGTTTGCGCCACACCACTGTAAAATGTCACCAGCCGCCCCTGCCAAAGAGTGCTACCCCATTAACATATAAAGTTTAGTAAAAGCACAGGTGGGCTGCGCCCGACGTGTTTATGGTACTATTGTGTGATTTGTGTGCTGTTCCTACAAATAAACGTCTGTCTTTAATAAAGACTGTGCTTTCCTTGAGAAGGGATCCACCACATGCATTTAAAATGATGTTTATATAATGTTTACTCGCTGCATCTAAGGTGAAATACTGTTCCTGCATAATTTGCAAAGCATTTATGGATGTGCTTTTATGCTGCATTACATGCCTTAAGTATTTAGTGATATATATGTGCTTTTTGCCTTGCATAGTCCCACATAATGAGTATTACATGAGTAATGGTATTGGATGCCCAGTATTTATGATTCATGTCATGTTGGTCTTGTTTTATGTACATTATACTATATGTATATATTTATAAAATACTATCTCTTTTTGGGCTGTGTTGCTGTGTGTGTTGCTCGAACGCGCTGCACATTGACTCTGATGATAAGACTGCCTGCTCAGCACCAAGCTACCAGAGGGTAAACACTGGTTATCTTTGGTGTGCGTCTGACCTGCCCTGACTAGAGTGGTCAGGTTCTGCCTGGATTAGGTGCATACCCTAGCAAAGCATAAACCCTATTTATAAGACTATGCTTCTGTGTATGAAATTAATAAGTGATAATAGCACTGTGTATAGGTTCAGCTGATTGTGGAAAGGTCTTATTCTTAAGAAACCTGTGTATTTATAGCACTAGAGAATATGTTAAAATATAAAGCAGCTGGTCATCAATACGGTAGGAAATTCGCTGAATGTTTGAGGGAATGTGAAACACTACTGAAGCAGTAACCACAGTCTCTGTCAGGACGAAACATAAGCAACCCCCAATTTAACCTGTGCTTAGCCCTCTGGTAGCTTGGTACAAAAGAAGTCAGACTTAATTTAGAGGCAATGTGTAAAGTTTGTAGGTAGCACTTTACACAGTTATAAAGTGAAACACAACAAAAGAGAAATGCTACACCAATTTAGAAAAATAGATTAACAGTTAATAAATTACTTCAGACCAAAATGACAAAAATCGAATTGGTAGAACTGGAGATATGCAATTTCGAAGTTTTAAGTAAAAATAGTGTCTTGAAGCACAAAGCACCAACTGTAGTTATTTGACACTCTAAGGCTACCTAATATTCCCCCAAGGAGACTGGGTGTAATTCTCTTATGAAACAGTTGGCTCCTGAAGAAGTCACTTATGTGTGCGCAAAATTGAGTTGATATACCAATCCAACTACTATTGAATTAAACAAAAATTAGATTATTAATAAGGCGTACCCCAAAACCTTTTTTTATAGAAAAAGTGTTCCCTCTTTTTTATGACTATAACAACAAATGCCCAAATATTATACATAATCTACTACAGCAATATTCACCCAGGGTTCACAATAAACATAGAAAGCAATACCAACCCACATTGATCATAGAAAAGCAATTTTAGTATAGTACTTATAACAATCAATGGGGAACGGTGTAGGCACTTAACATATCCGACATTTTCTGATCATAGTCCATTCTTAGCAGACAAAATGGTTACAGTTGACTGATGGAGGTTAGAGAGAATGTGTTGTGCACAGGGACATTTGGTTGTCTCATTGCACCAAATCGAGATAAAGTCATAAGTTCATACCGACCGCTATGGGGCGCTGGGTGGATACATGGACCCAGTTTGGCCTGCTGAAGAAATTACCTTAAATCCTGCAGAGTATTGCAAAATACCACGTAGAGGATGTTTTACTTATCAGCAATTCCAATGGGCTGCGGGCAGCAATGCGAGGTCCTGCGTCAAGGATGCATCATGTAGTAGTGATTCCAGGGAGTTTGGGGCTGCAATGCAAAGTCTTGCATCAAGGAAGTGCTCCGCAGTGGCAGTTGCAAGGAGCTATTTGGCAACAATATGAGGTCCTGTGTTGAGCATGTATCATGCAACGGCGGGTCCAAAGAGCTGCGGGGTCCTGTGTCTGGGATGCGTCATGCAGCGGCAGTTTCGATGCGGGCTATGAGACCAGGAATTGCGCTGGTACGGTCCTGCTTGGACCACAGCTGGGCTAGCAGAGGACATTCAGGCCCACCTCCAAGGGTCCTGGACTGGGACAGCATCACTTGAGGAGGTAGGACTCACACCATATAGAGCCCAGGTGCTGGTGTTTGGGGCCTT
The DNA here is from genome assembly GCF_964261635.1 of Lissotriton helveticus. Taxonomy (NCBI): domain Eukaryota; kingdom Metazoa; phylum Chordata; class Amphibia; order Caudata; family Salamandridae; genus Lissotriton; species Lissotriton helveticus. The sequence goes on from NC_136070.1 coordinate 493,972,435, forward strand.
TTCTGCCCCGGAGGATGTGATCAAGTGCCAGCCAACCAGCTCTTGGAGTCACCCTGATGGTCCTAGGATCAAGATGCAGGTCCGGTCCTTTTCACTCAGGTAGCAGAGTAGCAGAATATCAGGGCAGCAGGGTAGCAGTCCTCCTTGCACAGCAGCACAGCAGCCCTTTTAAGTGTTCCACAGGTCCACAAGGGTACTCCAGAGTTAGGTCTGAGGGTCCACTATTTATACTTGGTTCCCACTTTGAATTTATGAGAAGATGTGAAGGTTTCCACTCCCTGAAGTTCTAGAAATGTTCTGCCTCCCAGCCCAGATTCCAGCTTATCTGGGAACACTACAGATTAGCGTTGAATCCTTTGTGAGTGTGCTCAGGCAGAGCCTTTGTGACATGCAAGTGTGGTAGGTAACAGTTCCTTCCCCTATCAAGTAAGAGATGGCCTATCCTGCCAACACCTAATTTCCCTTTGTCCTACTGTCTGGGAACAATATACAAAGGTTTCAATAGTTTATATAAAGTTCAATGAAACAAATATATTCCGTTGATTTAGATGCGGTTTAATATTGTTACAACATCACAATATTATTAGCGTACTTCAATTCCCAGAATGCATTATTCCTGGTAAGCTTGCGTCACAAAGCCCAGCATTACTCAATCCATTTTCGCTTTAGTAGTTCAAACGAGCTGATTTAGTCACAATGATTCAAACGCCGTTCTCCATGGAACTAAACTTCACCATGGAGAACGGCATTTGAATCATTGTGACTAATCAGCTCGTTTGAACTACTAAAGCGATAATCCCCAGACGAAGGCTTATGGCCGAAATGCATTGGGACTGAAAAATGGATTGAGTAATGCTGGGCTTTGTGAAGCAAGCATACCAAGAATAATTCATTCTTGGAATTGAAGTACGCTAATAATATTGTGATGTTGTAACAATATTAAACCGCATCAAAATCAACAGAATATATTTGTTTCATTGAACTTGCTATAAAGTATTGAAACCTTTAATAAGGACTATTCCTGTGCCCGGGGGACATACTCCTTGGATATGGGGGTGCAACTTTAGTGATATCCATTACAGTCTGTTCAGAGGGTGATACCCTGGAGCACGGAACACCCGTACAAATTCACCTACCAACGGCTGTGCACCGGCTGATTCCCAAACAATATACAGAGACCAACTGCCAGCTTCATCTCGTTATGTGACCCAAGATACAGGCTGCAGGTACCAAATGGTTAGGAAAATAAATGCCAAGTTTCTAAACGTGGCAGAATTGTGACTTAAAATCTGAGTTTACCATAAAAGAGGGTTTAAAATTACAATTCTTTGGACAACAAAGTCGACAGACCTACATGCTACAAATTGAAAGTTAGCACTTGTGATAAGTTAAACCAATGCTAACCTACGGGAGAAGTAGGCCTTGCTTTGGTGAAAAACACATTTAAGAGTTTTCACTACCAGGACATGTCACAGTTAAAACAACAGTTCCAATACACTGCACCCTGTCCTCTGGGCTGTTTAGGGGCTACCCTAGGAGTGACCTATATATATATATATATATATATATATATATATATTCCTCTCACCAGCTTTTTTTGTTCAAAGAAAGACAACTCGAGCCCAAATTCATAAGCGTGTTATTTTATTAACACGAAAGGCAAACGCACACCCGACGAGTTTCAGTGCTATCGCACCTTAGTCATGGGTAATTTTGTTTGTTCAAAATGAAACTTTAAAGTGCTCAATAAACATAACAATAGAAGTAGGACTACCTGTCCCAAAAACAAGTGATTTTGCTTGTACATAGCAGCCACCTTTGACTGTCTCTAAGTCTATTAATCCAAATGGTATTCTGGAAATTGTACTTTTAAAAGCAAAAATCATAGTTTCTTACAAGTTCATTAGTGAATTTAATATTATTATCACTTAAATTCACATTTGAACGCTGTGAGCGGGGTGCCGCTCAAAGCGTTTCTTCTGCCCACAAGCCTGAACCTGATTTTGGGACTTTTGGAGGTTTCTTGAGCCCTGAACTTTGCCCTGCATTACCGGCCCCCGCTCCACGGGTGCCGCCTGGATCACTGCTGCCTGTTGTAGTCAGAGGGAATCACCGGGGGACTGCGAAGACCAGCAGGCTACACTCCTTCACAGCTGGTGCCTCTTCCCCCGGTGTACACGCCCCCTGCCAGGTAGGTTTAAATTGGTCCTCATTCTCCCGCGACGCGGGACGCGCGCGGGCAAAGCCCGGGCAAAGGGCGGGCCGTCTGTGGCCGTCCGGGGTCTGACGAGGCTGGGCTGGGCCACCCCCCCCCCCCCAAGATTCTGTATAACGTACTGTCTCTACCCACAGGTGAACTGGTCATTTTGATAATCATTAAGGGCTAATTTGTTTTTTCGTATATTATTTTGCTTTTTGCTAACTTAACCACCAGGGAACTGTTCCTAAAATATGGCCGTACAGCTGGACAAAGGGGGAAAGCCAGGACTTAAATCTATCAGTGGGAGTCTTATGGGAACACTAGACAATTATATCACTCGGGTTTCAGCCGCCCTGGACCAAGAGATAGTTGATGTTGAAAAAAGACTTTCGACTGAAATATTCTCTAAACGGTCCTCCCTGGGATTAAGCCAGCTCTGCACAACTCCTGAGAACCGTTTAAGTCAACGTGTAAGTGACTTGGGACTGCCAGAGATTAGCATAGGGTCAGATTTCTCCCTGGGGAATAGCACACAGAACTCACAGATAGGTAGTGCTACTCAGGAGGTAGCTGTCCCCTGCAAGACACCCCTACCGATTAAACCCGCTTGTCATATAGCTGATTTGACATCCTCAAGTAATATACTGGCAGGAAAAAGAAAGCGAGTGGGGGAGGACAGAAAGGTAAACGAGCAAAGATCCCAAAACTAGTGAACAAAGGGGCCAAATCTCTGGTTGTTCAGAACCATATACAGACCGATACTCTCACACAGAATAATAAGTGTACACACCTCCTGCCAAAAAACGGCCAGCTAAATCCAATGATAAGACCTACAACCGCTGCACAAGGAGATGGGGCATTGATAGGACAGGTAGAACAGATAATCAGATCCCTAATACTCCCTCTCATAGAGAGATTGAAAATAATTAACATCAATTTAGGTAAGCTTGAACAAGTCACCACTAACAATTCTAAAATGTTACATTCTCTAATTGATAATAAGATGGTGGGAGATGTCACTACACATGTAAGTGAACGGTTAGATAATAACGATCCCCCTGTATTAGTTTCATGCGATCCTGCATCTCCAATAGTCAAAGGGCCCTTGATTAATAGTGACAATAGGCCAACAGACTCAAGGGGTAGAGCCCTGGGCATTGAGGGAAGTCAGTGCCTCTCGGGGGATCAGCAGTTGCATCAGGAGGTGGGCGTACAACCAGCTTTACTTGCGACTGGCCCTATTCATTCCAGCAAGCCGGTCCAGGGTATAGGTAACCGATCCATCCTAGATTTACCCCCACAAAGTACTCCTCTAATGATAATTTTGGGCAATGTCCCCCCTCTCCGTCAAGGAGAAAGAGAGGAATTTTTCCAACTGTAAAATAAGGTCACATACTGGCTTTTACAAAACACTGAAGGCGGCCACATGGTAGGTCATAACATAATTATGGGCCGCCGAGTTGCATGGTTGGGACATTCTAGGAAGACTAGAGAAGGTGACTGTATAGTCATAAACTTTAATAGTCCGACATCAGTAGCTCGGATCCTTAGGGAGGTAGAGCGAAGCACAATGACGGGGGGACAGGGCATTGAAATATTGCCCCTCGGGTTCTTTTATAGACCAGGAAACCAGGGCACTTCCAGCAACAGGAATTATATGAACAGGATGCCTGTTAATAGTTCTTGTTTTCCCAGGGGAACAGGAGTGTGAAACACAATACCTATGAAATTCAATGGAGCCTGGATGAGAGGTGGCCCAGGAGATATCTCAGATGTTGAGGTCACAAACAGATTTAATGCTCTTTCGGGCTTCAACGACTGCGATTGACTGGGTGGTAACTTACCTAGTTGTCACCTAAAGGACGGCTCCAACGCCTTGCCCGTTTATCCTTCACCTCGGGTTGACATGGTGAATTGAAACACCGACTCTGTTACAGCTATCTCTAATACCATTGCTCTTACTACTTCCCCTGTAGTCACTCCCCCCAAACCATTTGACAGCATTAGGGATGGTGTGGGAAAGCTAGTCTCGTGGAATATTGCTGGGATGCGTTCTAAGCAGGAAACCCAGGATTGGCTAAATTTTGTTAATAGCTTTGATGTGTGTATTTTCCAGGAGACGTGGCTGTGTGAACCTTCTTTTGCTCAGGGATATTTGAACTATTCTGTTCCAGCAATAAAAGGTCCCAAGGGGCGACCTATGGGTGGCTTGACCATATGGGTCCGGCAGAGCTTGTCGCTAACTGTCAAGTTGGTAGTTGTTGGAAGTAACGATATCCAACTTATTAGAGTGGACTTGGGCCTTTTGGGATGGCTTGACATCTACAATGTCTATGCCAGGGGTAACAAGGGTGGGAGGTCAGAAGTTTTAGCGGCTCCGAGCTCCCTTCTTGAAACCCATTCTTTGGACAACAATATTATTATAGCTGGTGACTTGAACCGTACCTTCGAACCTTTGGCCATTTGTGATGATTTTGCTGGAAATGAAGAGGACAGGCAATGGGGGGTCCCCAAACTAGATTTGAAACATGTTACTCGCTGGTCCGAGGATATTATCTGTTTAAATGCTATTTGCTTCGAAAGGGGTTTAAAGGGCACTAAACGGGAGGACCTTGAGCGACAAGACTGGGGCATGTACTTTCGACAATGGGCGTCATAGGAGCAGAATAGACTATGTTTTGTGTAGTATGAAACTTTGGAAACTAGTCTGTGACATGGAAGTCAAATGGAGGATTGAAAGTGATCACAATCCGCTGTGCGTAGAGCACAAATGGTGGACATCCGACAATGTGACCCCGACTCTTGAGGTGGATAGCGCCTCTTTGATTGTTCCTACAAACGATATGCGTAGGTTAAAATGGCCACACGTTGTGACCAACCAACAGTCTATGCATAATATTAACGCTGAGGCGGATAGAGCCATATCGGCTATGGAGCAAGCTAATATAACCGCATCAGGTATGAACAATGTAACTAAAATCCATGATAACCTCTTTTCTGTTATCAGGAATAATTTTTTGAACCCGGTAAAGAGGAGTAGAAAGGAAATCCTCAAGCCGGCAAAGTGGTATAATACTCAGTGCAGGAATGCCCGTTTAGATCTAGGTACTGCAATTAAGGGGAGAGAATTGACGGCTATTCGTATCGCTAGAAAAAAGTATAAGGATAGTATATCTAAAGCCAAGAAATTGTGGGACGAGTTCCAATGGCAAGAGTTAAAAGATGCTAGTGGGAAAAAAGATTCCAGGCACTTGTGGAACATTGTAAAGTGGGGTAGGGGTGGAGTACCCGACCCTCCCAATAACAACGTACCTGAGGAGGACTGGGTCAACTATTTCAAGCCCCAGTATGTTGAAACACAGCCTGGCAACCTGACGGTTGACTTCAGGCTTGTTTATTATAAAGAAAACTCCTTCAGTAGCAACGAAGTAATGATGGCCCTTAGTACAGTGACTAGTGGTAGCGCACCAGGCTTAGACGGGGTGCCGGCGGATCTCTTTATTAACGCTGGAGTAAGTATATCTTTCTCCTTGTTAATGCAGTGGCACAGGGCGCACCTGTACCGACATCTTGGCACGGTGCAGTTATAATGACTGCTAGTGTGTGTGTTATGGTAAACTGAGCGCTTGTTATTTGTTTTATAAAACTGCTATTTGCACAAACTGTTTTGCACTTGAGAAAATAGTTTTTTAATAATTATACAGTGTCCTGAGGCGGAATGCCGGGACCTGTATTTAAACATTGATTGCTATTTTAAAACTGAATACTAGGTTTTAAAGGAACTTGCACTCTGTTTTACCTTATTACAGCCGAGTAGAGGCTGATCGGGGCCGCCATTTTGGGTGAGGAAAGGGAGGAAGAGCTAGCATACTAGCGCTTAGCCCCTCCCTCCCTCCCGCCCTTTTGTAGATAAAAACCTCAGAAATAACCATTCCCCCACTGACTGCTAGTGTGTGTGTTATGGTAAACTGAGCGCTTGTTATTTGTTTTAAAAAACTGCTATTTGCACAAACTGTTTTGCACTTGAGAAAATCGTTTTTTAATAATTATACAGTGTCCTGAGGCGGAATGCCGGGACCTGTATTTAAACATTAATTACTATTTTAAAACTGAATACTAGGTTTTAAAGGAACTTGCACTCTGTTTTACCTGATTACAGCCGAGTAGAGGCTGATCGGGGCCGCCATTTTGGGTGAGGAAAGGGAGGAAGAGCTAGCATACTAGCGCTTAGCCCCTCCCACCCTCCCGCCCTTTTGTAGATAAAATGGCACCCTCATATAGGAGGTGCAGCGGACGGGCGCAGCGGGGGTGCCGGTGGGGCGCTGAAGGCGCGCCAAAGGCAAGCCCGTCTGCGCCAGTCCGCGACAGGCCGGACCAGGGGCCACACTCCATGCCCAATTACTCACAAAAGATACTACCCACACTATCTCATACTCCAGCGCGGAACTTAGGAGTCTGAACAACTTAGGGGTAAGAAATACCACACATTGTGCTCGTCTGGGACCATATGATACCATGGGCCCTTTCTGTTGTCGGCACTGTCAATGGGGAAGTGATACAGGGACAGAAGTCTGTATAAAAAATACCCCAACTCTGGCCCTTAAATGCATCTATCTCAATGCCAGATCCCTACCTAAGCATGCAATAGAGCTGTGGGACCTATTGACAGAAACCAAACCAGACTTGGTTTTTATAACTGAGACCTGGCTCGATACCCATAGTACCCCAGACATCGCGACAGCCCTTCCAGCGGATTATAAAATACTCAATCTGAATAGAGGGAAGAAAAGAGGCGGAGGGGTAGCCCTGATATTTAGGGAATCCCTCACCTGTAGACAAGAACCGATCACACAGTCCAACAGCCATGAAGCAATGGCATCCTTAGTATCTGTACACACCAATATTATATTTGGGGGAGTGATAGTTTATAACCCCCCTGCAAGCACTTTAGACTTTAGTGCCCAACTTCTTACCCAAATACTACCGATCTGTCTCAAAAACAAGAATATTCTTGTGATAGGAGATTTTAACGTACACTTTGATAGCAGCAGCAACCCATTAACCAAACAGTTAGTGGAGGACATGGATATCCTACAGCTGACACAAATAATTAATCAGCCAACAGATAGGTCTGGACATATTTTAGATCTCATCTTCTCCAATATAGGAGCCATTGACATCAATGTGATTAAACCATTGATTTGGACTGACCACTCCATGATTGTGTTCACTATTAAAATACCATCTTGCGAACACAATTGGAGGCTCAATAAAACCCTAGAAACAAGAGCCATATATAAAAAGGAACTTGCGCTCTACAACAAAGCTATTAGGAAAGCAAAGAAAGACTATTTCTCACGGAGGATAACAGAAAGCAAAAATTCTTCAAAAGAACTATTCAAAATAGTCAAAGAGCTATGCAGCCCGGCTAATCTATCAGTGGATCTTACCCCCTCGCAAGAAGGCTGTAATAAAATTAATGAATATTTCTCTGAAAAAATCGATACGATCTATGCCTCTTTTTCCAACATTGAATCAAAGCAACCACAACCTCGTGTAACATCCCCAGTTCTGGCTAGCTGTTCTAGATTCGGCCCTTTTACAGAGGAGGAAGTGGGCAAAGCTATGCTGGAAGTAAAATCAGGCTCCCCACTGGACCCATGCCCGCATCATATTTTCTCTCAACTAACACCAATAATCTGCCCAGCTGTAACCAAAGTCTTTAATCAATCATTGAATTCTGCTGAATTCCCGAAGTATTGGAAAAATGCCATAGTCACTCCCTTATTAAAAAAGCAGGATCTGATATTCACAACCCGGCAAACTATCGGCCTATTTCCCAACTTCCTTATTTGTCTAAGGTGATGGAGAAATTGGTCAACAGGCAGTTTTCCAAATTCCTAGAGACCAATGATCTATTGGACAGCTCCCAAACAGGGTTCCGGACCAACAATTGCACTGAGACAACACTCCTGGCAGTGTCAGACAATATCAGAACCAAGGTAGATCAGTGAAAGACAGTCGCCTTGATTTTACTAGACCTCTCGGCGGCATTTGATACCGTCCCACACCACCGACTCCTGGAAATCCTAGCAGCCAAGGGTATCCAGGAAAAGGCATTAGGGTGGCTGCAGTCTTTCATGCAAGACAGAACACAGTCAGTACGGATGGGTGATTTTGTCTCCCGCCCCCGGAACATCAAGTATGGGGTCCCACAAGGGGCCTCATTGAGCCCAACCCTATTTAACGTGTTTGTCTCATCACTAGCCGATATAGGGAGAAAGTGGGGTGTTGGGATCTGCTCTTACGCAGATGACACCCAACTAATGATTTCATTAGATGAAGAAGACGACCCTAAGGATAGGCTATTGAACCGCCTGACCGAATTAGCCAATTGGATGCACAACCATTGTCTCAAATTAAACGCAGACAAGTCTGAGATTCTGCTGTTTGGTAGACATACACACCTATGGGACAACAGCTGGTGGCCCACCACTCTGGGCACCGCTCCCATACCAGCATCAACGGCCAAAAATTTAGGTGTGATTCTAGATAATACCCTGAGCATGAAAACCCACGTATCTACATTCTGTAGCAAAGGCTTTGTACTACTCAAGATGCTCTGGCGAGTTTTTCCATGGATCCCCACTGAGTGCAGGAAGATACTGGTCCAGTCTTTATTAATGAGCAGGCTGGATTACGGAAATTCCCTGTTTGAGGGAATGGCGGACTATCTGTTCGCGAAACTACAAGTCGTACAGAATGCTGCAGCAAAGGCAATTTGCAATAAAAGAAAGTACGACCCAGCCAAAAGCTGCCTGCGTGAACTTCACTGGCTACCAATGAGACAGAGAGCTATCTTCAAGCTAATGTGCATAACACATAAAGCATTGTACAACACGGGCCCTCGCATCCTAAAAAAATAAAATCAGATTCTATGCTCCCACAAGGAACCTGCGTTCCTGTACGGCTGCTAGAGCAAGCAACACTCGTGTGAAAACAGCCAGGATGGGTGGACGGGCGTTCTCCCACCTGGCGCCAAACAACTGGAACAAGCTGCCGCAACAACTCAGACTAACAGACTGTTACTTGTCCTTCAGGAAGCAATTAAAAACATTTATTTTCCCAAAATCTGATTAAACATAATCCTCACTCTGTTATCTGTTATCTACTCACTATTGTCAGGACAGCGCTGTGATATCCCATTAGGGATGATTGTTTGCGCTCTACAAATACCATTGACATTGACATAATACCTGTATTTAAGAAAGGAGATCGATCCCAACCAGGGAACTATAGGCCTATAAGCCTAATTGACACCATTCAAAAGGTGGTTGGGAGGATGGTTGTCAATAGGCTCCTGGACTGGGCTGAAGAGAATAACGCCCTGCCTCCATTTCAAGCGGGTTTTAGAAAATCCACTAGTACGGTGGACCAGGTTTTCCGATTTACTCTATTGCAGTGGAGAACTGTGTTGCTGGGCAAGGGCAGACTGTACACAGCTTTTGTCGATTTGCGGGCTGCCTTTGACTTGGTTCCTAGGTCTAAGCTGTGGTCGGTACTGAAGAACTTGGGTCTACCAGAAGAACTATTGTCAATGTTAATGTGGCTGCACGAAGCAAACTTTGCTAAGATCCAGTGGGGGGGGCAGGGAATGGTCACCGCAGACTTCCCGGTGGAGCGGGGAGTTCGGCAAGGGTGTTCGATGGCTCCAACGCTCTTCACCCTGTATATTAATGGAGTTGTGGCTCGTATGCTGTCTGCTAATGTGGATGCTCCTTCATTAGCTGGCATTAAGACACCGATTTTAATGTTTGCAGACAATACTTTTATTTTATCAAAGACTCCGAGTGGTCTACAGCGTGCACTATCTATTTTTGACCAATTCTGTGGGGAGCATGGCTTAGAAGTCAATGTGGTCAAAACTAAGCTTATGGTTTTTAATCCCCATCGAAGTTTTAGATCTAAGCTAGTCATGAATGATCGGCCTCTGGAGATAGTTAATGCCTTCACGTATCTGGGTACCCATGTAACAAATGATCTTAGATGGTCGCAGCATATAGATATCGCAGTGCTAAGACATAGACAATTGGCTGGTGTTCTTGGCTCAGAGCATAGAAAATCTAGGACTAAACCAATTAAACCGGCACTGCAGGTGTACGAGGCCAAGGCCCTCGGCTCTGCACTATATGGTGCTGAGCTGTGGGGCTTTGAGAAGCTCCAGCCATTACAAACATCGGAAAATAAGTTTTTACGGACTATTACTGGTCTCCCTAAAAGTACTCCATTGCTCCCACTTAGGTACGATCTGGGTAGGAAGGCTGTTGTTGATCTGGCCAGGCTCCGTCCAATCTTATATTGGCGGAGGCTCTGGACTACACCTGAGCTTCTACATTAAGCTGAGGGGTTTCTAGACATAATTAAAGCGGATGCGTTTCACAAAATTGGCTGGTTGAATGTTCTTAGAACAATGCTGGGTGACCTCGGTCTTCAAATGCTTTGGTATAACCCGATGGGAGCCTCATTCCCAACCAAAAAAGTCCTAAAGGAAATCTATTGGGAGAAGGTGGCCGCTCGGAATTGGAGAGGTACTAGTGCAGCGTCTATGGCTGGAGGATTCCTAGAAGCAAAGCTGAATCCCAGCCTAGAACTTTACTGGGACGCCATAACTACACCATGGGACAGGAAGCTCCTTTTCCAAATTAGAGCAGGTGCCCTTCCCCTTAGATCTCTGACAGGCAGGTGGGGGGGTTCATCTATTAGCAATTGTCCAGCCTGTGGAGCACACAAGGAAACAACTGGCTACTTCCTATTTGCTTGTAAGACCTATGCAGAACCCAGGCGTATTTGGCTATCACCAGTGTGCAAGAACCTAGGTACCACTAGTAGTGCTGTAGCTCTAAGAATCATACGTACTAGCACTTTATTGCCTTTAGTAATAGCTACAGCCAAATTCCTTGGATGGGCATGGACTATCAGACAGAGGTTTTTAGGCAGCTGATTGACTTTTATTGTATCAAAAGTTCGTCTGTTTTTTACTTGAAAATTTTTAACTGCAATTTCTATTGGTAAATTTATATTCTGTAAATGATATTTACGTTTTAAACTATTTGATTGTTATCCAAGTCTTATCTTAACTGAAGTGCTTTTTTAAAGAATGTTTTTAAATTTGTGATTGTATGTGCTTTTATGAGAAAAACTCGAATAAAGCAACTTTGACTTGACTTGACATTTGAACAAATCATACTAATGCATATTGCCCCTGTGGGCTGGTTGTTCACTGGGCTGAATTCTAAATAAGGAGACGCGTAGGCACAGTGGCGTCTACTTCTCTGTGTGGACTTTGGTATCCTGTTACTGCCGTCTGAATAAATACGGTGAAAACGAACACATTGGGTGTGGTGTCTCTACTGCGCGAGCAATTTCATTTGGAATATATATATATATATTTATATTAAGTAAGGGTTAGGCTTGGCAAAGGGTTTAGTTTTCCAGGTTGACACGACAGTTTAAAACTGCATACACAGGCTGAAATGGCAGATCTGAGATGCTCAGAAGGCTACTAAAGTGGGTGGCACAATAAGGGATGTAGCCCCACTAGTAGCATTTCATTTACAGGCACTGGATACATATAGTACTACTTTACTAGGGACTTACAAGTGAATTAAATGTGCCAATTGGATGTACGCCAATTTCACCAGGTTTAAAGTACAGAGCACAAGAACTTTAGCACTGGTAGCAGCGGTAAAGAAAGCAGAGTCCTAAAAGCCAACAAAAACAGGTTCAGAGAACAGGATAGTGAAGGCAAAATGTTTGGGGATGACTCTGCAGAAAGGGCCAAGTCCATCAAATACCATAACCTTTGTTGCTTTATCTATCATTCCTTGCCACTTAATTTGCTTTATGTTGCTTTCTGTTGCTGCTTCTCACATTGATCCTTAAATGCCACCTAACTCCAATGCCCCTGTGTCTATCTCTAACCGACAATTAGAAAATAAGCACCTGCTTTCAGATATAAGAAAAACAAGAGCGACAAAGTGATATGCTCACCCAGATAAAACTGTAGTTTAACAGAACCTAATACTTGAATGTAATTATGCTCCAGTTTTCTTCTCATAAATATGGTTATTTATGTTTATAGACAGTATTGTGCAACATAATGCAAATCAGAAGAGGAGAATTCATCTAGGCAATTAATGTGTGCAGGTCTATTCTGCATCACTCGGAAGAGATACTTGACTGCACCTGTTGCTATGGTGATAGGTCGGCATTATTCCAGCCAGACTGTTTAATTTAGACTGCAATGGGGCAGAGTACACAGACATAGCTATTTTAGTGTCTGGGCCAGGTTGGTCTAACTTACAAAGGCTCCCTTTTTTGCAAAAACTGAATGCTGAATTGCGGATCAATTTTGTGTTCAGACAGGAACAAAACACACCACTTGACATTTTGTGCAACACTGAATAGTGCTTCCAGAAAGAAAATGAATACTGCTTCCATGAGTTTTTTCTTTATTAATATTATGCGTTTTTCTGATTACAAAAAAAAAGGGGGGTGAAGTCACGTGACTCCTGGTGTTGCATGGGAATTATTTACTTGAGTCACTTATTCTCTTTCTATTTCTTTTGATTCCATTTTTTAATTTTGAGACTGACTGATATTGTTCTTTTCTTTGTTTCCATTAATTATCTTATCCACCAGGGACATTGCCCTAGGAAGAAGATGTGGCATAACGGCTAGAGCGGTCGCCTTCGGTGCGGATGAACCACGTTCGAGTCTCGGCAGGGACGCATAATGTGAGGTAATCTGGTACATTTAACAAGGGTTAGATACAAAGGGGTTGGGATTGAGAGACTAGTATGGACTGGTGGTGAGGTACAATACATGTGCCACCAAGAAAATCTACTGTATCTGAAGCGTAAAAGAGTCCCACTTGGTGCAAATTTATGCTCTGTCCTTCAGGGAAAAATGAGCCTCTATAGTGCTGCTGTAAAATTGGGAGAGGTCTGCACTTGAACCTATCGCACTAAGGTGTATGCATAATCCCTATTTTACATCTTCAGTCTCTGCACTACTCTTGTATAAAACATGCAGTTCCAGGCTACATCCATCTCCTCTTCTCTAGCAAGCCCTCATATAACCTGTACCTTGGGTACTTTAACGATACACCTCTATCATGACTACTGAACATCATCAGAGATGATGAGAAATATTGCTGGCCCCTGTTAGGTACACCCCAAGCCAAAGAGTACGCTTTGTGGTCTGAAAGAGATAGCCAATGCCTTAGGGGCGTGGCCTGCAGCTGACCAAGATGGCTGCCTGAACATGGAGCTCCAGTCAAAAGCCCACATTATTCGTCATCATGTATCCTTTTACGCGGTTCCTTTTTATCTCCTTCAAGCTAAAGTCCCCAGCAAGGCAGCTGACTGCCTCCTGAGATCGAAATTACGGCCATCCAGGCTCTGTGGCCACTGATATGTGTGTGGCAAGAGTTGCGGCAGGTACTTTACGACCTGCCATGCCATACTGGAGCTGCTGAGAGGGCATCACCTGGGCCACGGATGTGCTTGAAGCTCCTTGAAGAGGAGTGCCTGATCCACCTGCTGAGGACGCCAATGCTGCTACACTCAGTAATGCGGGGCCAAGACCTGCTACTGGTGAACAAGGTGAGGAGGTGCGGATGGGCCTCTTGGCAGGGGCGGTGCAGGGCGGTGGGAGGGATGGAGTTGTGTGCGAGTTACCTGGGGGGCTTATTGCCTGCTTAGGCCCGCGCTGCACCAGACAGGCAGGGATGGGCCACTGCACTCCTATCGGAGCAGGCATGCGGCCTCTGCTGGCCCGTGCTAGCCCTTAAGGAGGTGCTCCCTAGATCTATGGAGTCTAAGTGAGGCATCTTTTTGGTGGTGCCTGAAGAGTAGGCCCTACGCATCTTGGAAAGTGGAGGCACTTCGACTGCTCAATCCGGACTCCCCAGGCTGCGTTATCTGTTCATGTCTGGTGCCTCATGGATTCTTCTCTTGTCTGAGCCGGCACTGGGTCCTGTTGATGTGCCCTTATTAGTGAAGTAATTAGCACGCCTTAGACATCAAATACTACAAAACACCTTAAGCTGCGCAATTTGGACCTTATTTGCCTGCACACTATGGGCCTCATTTATGAGAAATGACGCATCGCTACGTGAAAGCAGCGATGCGTCACTTCTCAGTGCGTCCTCCTTGCGACTTACCTGATGCGTCATATTTAATGTATGACGCATCATGGCGCAAGGAGTTACGGATACGTCAGTATTTCTGACGTATCTGTAGGCTCAAAAGTGACGCATTGCTGGAGTGTGACACAAAAGTGACGCAACTCCAGCAATGCATCATTTCACATGGGGCAAGCCCCATGTGAAAGGGCCTGCGTCAGTCTTACGCCTGCTGTGAGGCAGGCGCAAGATTTTGACGCAATGGTGTCCTAGAAGTGACGCAGTGAAATCTCATAGATTTCACTGCGTCACTTCTACGACCCTTTCTTGCGTCAATATGCCCCCATTGCATACATTATACCTGGCGCAGGTATAATGTGGCGCAGGGTATTTACAAAGTGACGTATCTAACTAGATGCGTCACTTTTTACATATGGCGCAAAAGGGCGCATTTTTTACGCCACTGGGGCGTCACAAAAAGTGACGCACCGGCAGCGTAAAAGTGACGCACAGCCTCATAAATGAGGCCCTATATCATTTGCCTATCCAGCTCCTGCGCTCAATGTGCCGCCTCTGGGGCCTCAGAGGCATGCACCATTCTTGAGACTTGGCCTCACTACAGACAGAAATTAGTATAATGCAGGAGGTTGTAGTGGAGTTATGTGAGCATTGCCGTCTTACCTACAGTGATCTTTCAGACGTTGACAACTGTGACTGCCTAAGGCCTTGCTTCTTGTAGCCATATGTACCTGGCTGGTGAAGACATCAAATACTACAAAACACCTTAAGCTGCGCAATTTGGACCTTATTTGCCTGCACACTATGGGCCTCATTTATGAGAAATGACGCATCGCTACGTGAAGCAGCGATGCGTCACTTCTCAGTGCGTCCTCCTTGCGACTTACCTGATGCGTCATATTTAATGTATGACGCATCATGGCGCAAAGGAGTTACGGATACGTCAGTATTTCTGACCTATCTGTAGGCTCAAAAGTGACGCATTGCTGGAGTGTGACACAAAAGTGACGCAACTCCAGCAATGCATCATTTCACATGGGGCAAGCCCCATGTGAAAGGGCCTGCGTCAGTCTTACGCCTGCTGTGAGGCAGGCGCAAGATTTTGACGCAATGGTGTCCTAGAAGTGACGCAGTGAAATCTCATAGATTTCACTGCGTCACTTCTACGACCCTTTCTTGCGTCAATATGCCCCCATTGCATACATTATACCTGGCGCAGGTATAATGTGGCGCAGGGTATTTACAAAGTGACGTATCTAACTAGATGCGTCACTTTTTACATATGGCGCAAAAGGGCGCATTTTTTACGCCACTGGGGCGTCACAAAAAGTGACGCACCGGCAGCGTAAAAGTGACGCACAGCCTCATAAATGAGGCCCTATATCATTTGCCTATCCAGCTCCTGCGCTCAATGTGCCGCCTCTGGGGCCTCAGAGGCATGCACCATTCTTGAGACTTGGCCTCACTACAGACAGAAATTAGTATAATGCAGGAGGTTGTAGTGGAGTTATGTGAGCATTGCCGTCTTACCTACAGTGATCTTTCAGACGTTGACAACTGTGACTGCCTAAGGCCTTGCTTCTTGTAGCCATATGTACCTGGCTGGTGAAGACATGCCGATTCATTTTGCTGGTTTATAAATGAGTACTGGAGCTACTCTTGAGTGTGGCATGAGACTAGTGCCAGCCCTGACCTCCCGATCAGGTGTGACCAACAAGGGCCCTGCCCCCAAGGTACTCTGGGATTACTGCTTGCCAACCTTGCCTCACTGGCAAGAGGGTCTATGTGGGCAGACGAGGTGTCCTGTGTCCCCTACAGCTCCTCAAATCATGGGCAAAATGGATACAAAGCAACCCAAGTTAGGGTTTGAACCCTGCAAGAGCACTTCCAGCAGAACTGAATAGCCCCCTTTTCCCTGAACCTGATACGCATGCCTTACTGCTCCAGATGAGCACGAGCCTCCAATGTACAGACTGTAAAACAGATAACCTGGCGGCCGACTTGACATACTAGAGAATCGCCTTACGAAACAGGAGACACAGACCACAGAAACAGAGGGGTGCTCTAACGGCCTTGGAGGCCGACCAGGCAACCTGAACCACAGATTATCAAAGCTACGTGCTAGGTTACTGCATGTGTCTGTCAAGAGCGAAGGCTGGGAGGCCCGCTCACGACGGAATAACTTGCACCTGGTGGTTATGCCTGAATCCACTAACAGTGGGAAGATAGAACAGTTCTATGAACATTTTTTTATTCAATGCAGACTCTTTCTCCAAATGTTCCATTGTGGAAAGCGCCCACCTTCCTCTGTGCCCATGTCCAGTCGCTGGTGCGCCTTCGTGCCCTTTCATTGCCAGGTTACTTAACTATCATGACCAAGATACTGTGCTCAGGCTGGCTCAGGAGAAGGGAGTTATTACTTTCCAGGGCTCCAAACTCTCAATATTCCCAGACTTCACCATCAGAGTGCTGGAGGTCCTGCGAGCCCTCTGGTATGTAAAGGCTATTCTCCATGACCATAATGAACCCTCTCACCTCCGCAGTAATCTGAATAGTAAAATAACTGGTTTCACGTCACCAGCTGAAGCAGTCCGTAATGCAAGAGTGCCTTTGGAACATGCCCTCTACGCTTGGGAGTCATACTGGCCTTTAGAACATCAAAGGTTCTGATCCTTGAAATCACTCAGCTCTATCCTTCTCATCTGTCATCAAACTGAGCAACTGTCACCGCATGAGATTTGACTGTGTTTTTTTTCTTTGGCTTTTGCGTAGCACTCTGGCTCCATGAACTGTTGCTCAATAATGATATGTTT
This sequence comes from Lissotriton helveticus, assembly GCF_964261635.1. Lineage (NCBI taxonomy): Eukaryota > Metazoa > Chordata > Amphibia > Caudata > Salamandridae > Lissotriton > Lissotriton helveticus. The sequence goes on from NC_136070.1 coordinate 493,989,653, forward strand.
GCTGCGACTAACACTTTTGCAGTAGCGGCTGGCAGGGAACGAAAGTGGAGAGGTGGGAGAGAGGATGACACACAGAGTCGGTGGGGGGGCATTACAAAATTAAAAAAATATACTTACATTCTCGCCGAGTACGCAGCCGCCTCTTCTCTTTCGTGGAGTCCCTCATCTCTCCGGAACCAGGAAGCTCCCTCCCCTGACCAATCACAACTCTACAGAGCAGCCTTGTGATTGGTCTGAGCGCCCTAGCTCGACGCTCAGAGGAGACCTGAGAGGGTTTGCATGTTTCCCCCCCAGGTTGTGTAATGCAGCTTGATGAGGAACTTGTAAAGTGCTCAGGACTGCTTCGCCGGCCCGAGGCAGCCATCCAAGCAGTTGTGCTCACTTTGGAGTGTGCAGCAACCAATCCTCCTACCACATATCACAGGAGCCCAGCCCTGCCCAACTTGGCCGGAAAAAAGTAACTTCTGTTAATTTCATTAGATTTTCCTCCGCCTTAGCGGAGGAGCCAACACTGTGAAGTGTAAGATTTGCTGTGCAATTCACACAGGGATATACTTAATGCTTAAATACTCTTCCCCTTCTGGGGGCCACTAACATTATAAAATTTCCATAAGAGTCATTGTTCCTTCCTGATTAGTATGTGAACGGGTGGTTGACTTCACTGAGTCCCCCCACCCGGCGCATTGCACGTTCAACCTGTTAATTTCACTAACAGTTGGTAGGTTGCTATTTGTTCTTGTGCTAATGGCTTTAGGCCTCATTTATGAGGCCCCTTGCACCGACAGAACATCATTTTTTGTGACGTTCTGACGGCGCGGGAGCCTGCTCCATATTTACATGGCAGCACTAAGCCACTTTTTTTTGCTTAAGGCTGCCTCGTAAATATGGCTCCTTTTAACACAGTTTTCTGCGTTAAAGGGGCGTGCAATGGGCGTTGCTGGCGGCGTTCCAAGCAATACCCATGGCTTTTTGACACTGCCCCAGATGCACAAGAAATTGTAAATCGGAGGCAGCACCAAAAACGTACACCTCCTCAGGGGTGGTTTAAGGGAGGCCAATGAGGCACAAAGAGGATAAATCTTTATTTCTCTTTGTTTTTCCTTTTTCTGTGTGTGCATCAATCGGCAGCACACACAGAAAGAGGAAAAAGCCTATTGTGATTGTTTCTGTGCCGGGAGGTTATCCCTTCCTCCACAGAAATAATCATCCTCGCAATGCAGGCACTCTTGCACTATGGTGCAAAGGTGCCTGCATTGGCGCATGGCAGCCCATTGTGCACCGGCACAGGGGAAAAGGACAAGAATACACTGTATCTTATAGATACAGCACATTCTTGCCCTTTTCTTTTACCATAGAGCAGTGCAGCAGGAAGGCCTGTGCCACTGCCCTACGGTAAAACCTCAAAAATGAGACCCTTTGTTTCTCGACTTAGAGGGTACACTGATGCTGGGGTTGATCAGTTTGGATGGGGAATGATGGGGGGTTATGTTTACACCTAGGTGTTTGGTATGCTTAAATGAAGTAGCTGTCAACCTTCTACTGAGCATTGGATCTTTGGTTGATTGCTTATGTGGGATCGATAAACAGCTCATGGAGCCCTCTTGCCCCTCAAATTAGTTGGGTTCTTACTTTTCATACCTGCATGCAGCCATCTGTCAATAAGATGCTCGAGTTACTTTTATAACTTCAAATGTGTGTGGCCTCAGTGGAAAAAGCAAAAGGTATTAGCCCACTTGACACGTCATAATATTCACATCATCTTGTTGCAAGAAAGGTACCTTAAGCCCCAGACACAGATGCCTTTTGCATGGGATTGGCTGCTCATGGGGTTTACTCCAGTTTCTCAGCCTTCGCTGGGGGGTGACTCTGTTGTTCTGGAAGGTCCACCCAGTCCGCTTAGTGGCGGAGGAAGCTGATCCACAAGGCAGATATGTTATTTTGCTGTTGGTCATCTACGGGAAGCCTTTGACCCTTAATAATACCTATGGGCCCAATACTAACAACCCAGAAATCGTTTGGATTGTTTGGAGGCACTGCCTAACACTAGCCTCCAGCAGTGTGTTACGGGATATGAACTGTTCTAATCCCGAAACCAGAGTCCAACACGCTGCGGATACCGTGCTGTGCAACCTGATTAATATTAATGATTTACTCAACCGTTGGAGGGTACACCATCCGGCAATCAAAGAGGGCACACACATTTCGACTGTGCTTGATTCCTGGTCTAGGCTGGATTACTAGTTAGGCACTTTTGATGTCTGTAGCTGGATAACACGAATAGAACACTTGCCTAGGACCCTTTCTGATCATTCCTCTGTGATTCTCACTCTTACTCTCCTTGCCTTCTAACATACTGCAATAGCGTGGAAACTCTCTCACACTTTTGGATCCAATTTTTTAAATCTGATATCCAACGCGATATCACTAAGTTCTTTGTGACTAACAAGGGCTCGGTGGAGTCGGTGGGTTCCATCGGGAAAACTTTCAAAGTGTACATTAGGGGGATGCATATGTCCAAGTACTTATTGATCTGGAAAGACATTTGGCATGAGATGGAGTTAATGGAACTCAGTCTCTCACAGCTTTAGTGCGTAATAGAGGCAGCTTACCAGCCACATCTGGTTGCAGTGTTCCAGACGCCTCTTGTGGACTATAAACCTGCACTCGTATTTAATAACAAACTCATATGGTAAGGGCAATAGGCCTGGATGGACACTGGCACAAGTATTGCAATGGCGTTGGGGCCCTTTGGTTATTACCCAACCAACTTCAGATGACAGCATGGTGACACTAGATGCTGAAGATATCTTGAAAGAGTTTGAAGAATACTATGCTCACTTGTATTACCCCCAGCAATCACATACACAGGCAGAGTACACTGCCTACCTTAGTCGACTTACTTTTGCCTAGCTGCGGGGACTCCACAGGGCGTTTCTGGCTAAGCCCATAACTTTATACACGATCGCTGCAGCTATCAGTGGGTTGTCTAACTGCAATTCTCTGGCAGGTGATGGACTTCCATGATGTTTTTGGCCCTACTTGCTCCTCACCTGTTGCAGGTATAAGAAGAGGCATTATATACGGGCATTTTACCCTCTCCCTTACGGAAAAGTGTCCTAATAACGCTTCTCAACTAGACAAAACCCCAGAATGTCCAGATTCGCATTGGCCCCTCTCACTGATAAACACTGGTGCTAAAATACTCGCTAAGGTGATGGCCAACCGGCTAATTCCCTTACTCCCTGATCTCATCCTACCTCAACAGGCAAGATTCATATCCAGCCATTCCACCTCTCATAATCTCAGGACACTTTTCTCCTTCCTCCACCAACAGCGGGCAGTTGAAGAAGCTGATGCTGTCTTCATTGAAGTCACTAAAGATTTCGATTATCTTGAGTGGCCTGTTTTTCTACGAGATCCCTGATTCCTAATTGTGCTTGATTCAGCTACTCTACACAACCCCCCTCATTGTGGATCTGTGTTAACTGCTTATTATCATACCCCATCCCAATCAACCGAGGCACTCTTCAGGGTTGCCCATTGTCACCATTACTCTCTGCTCTAGCGACTGAACCATTAGCTTCAGCTGTTCATCTGCTCCATGGACATAGGAGTTTGACCTTTCTTGCCTCATATTATTATAATATCACTTTATCCAGGTGGCATTATGCTCGATTTGTGAAAACCAGGAGTGAATCTGGACCCGGTCATATGCAAATTTTCACTGTTTCGGGTGGTGTCGGGCATAGCAATTAATTGGACCAAGCCTTCCATCTTACCCCTTGCCCTGGCTACTATAATTGGCCCACTTTCACAGCCCCTGTGTTGGGTAGCGACTCCCTAAAATATCTGGTGATTCAAATCAGTGCTAACAAACAGGCAGTAATACTTGAGATTTATGGAGTAGTGCTATCTACCCGGAAACATCAGATTCACGGGTGGATTAAGCTGCCTCTCTCTTTGATGGGGTGTGTGGCTACGATGAAGATTGTCATCTTCCCAAGGTTGATCTATCTTTTTATGAACATAGCTATCTCTCCACCGCGTCATTGTTTTCATACACTGCTTGCCACTGATGAGTGTGCCAGATGCCATGGGGAGGGGTCTAATTTCATACACTATGGGGCCTATTATGACTGCGGTTTTCCCGCATCCTCCGGGCCGGAGGATGCGGGAAAACCGCAGCGGAGCCTCGAAAGACCCACCGCCATATTAGGATGGCTGGTGGGTCTGGCATTCCGTCTGCAGCTTTTCCGCCGCGGTCTCCTTCCGACCGCGGCGGAAAAGCTTTAACATGGCTGGCGGTGTCTATCAGACACCGCCAGCCATATTAGGATGGTGTAAAAGGTATGCTTTTCCGCGGCGGCTTGTCCGCCGTGGAAAAGCATACGGACTTTCACTTCGGGGGCCCGTTGCGGGCCCCCTGGGTGAAGGTGGGGTGGGGGGTGCATATGGGGGCTACCTATGGTACCCCCCTGCATTTGCGTGCACGAAGAAGCAGGCACCTCGCGGTGCCTGCCGCTTTGTGCATGCAAATGCGATGCATGCATTTTTAACCTTCAATCTGCACCCGCCGCAATGTTAAAGATAGAGGATGTGACCGGAAGTCACCGGCTGCACCCTGCAGAGATCGAGAGTTTTGGCCTGAGAACCTGGAATGACTGGGATCGGTCTCCGGTAGCACGGAGGAGCCTGCTGGGGGCCGGTGGCAGCTCAGCTGATTTCCCCCGGCAGACTGTGAATTTGGAGCGACGCGGTAGGGGGGCCCAAGAGAACGCGGGTCCCTTCGGATTCTACCGCATTTGTTGACGCCAGCTGGGGTGTTAGGAGCCCCGTAGATTTGATCTGAACCCCCTGCTCGCCACAAGGTGGAGCGTGCTGACGGACAGTGCAGGGCCCCGGAGAGCCGGTTGCTGGTCACCTCAGGTTGCGCAATACCCGGCAGACGACAGTGGGGAGTGCCGGTGGACCCCCTGTGGATGCGGTAAGGTGCCGGATATATCAGCAGCTCCTAGGGATTGAGTTCGCCACTCGCCGGGCTGGTGGAGGGTATCTGGTGGTGCCGCAGAGGCGGTGAATTGTCTGGGAGAGATCTGGTCCGCTTGGGTGCGTGCAGTGGGGAGACACTTGGGGACCTGCGCTGCGGGTGGCTGCCATCCTACAAACACTCGAGGACGCTACCCTCCCTGGCGAGACGGACGGCTGGCGGCGTGTCTTATCTGGGAGGACCCCCTCTGCTGCAAGCTATCGCCAGGCAAGACTCTTAATGCTGGCAAGTTTGTATGTCCCCATTCATGACTCTGTGCCGGTGCTTGGCAGTGGGCTGATCTGGAGACCTACGGACTGCCCCGACAAATTTGGGACGTCGGCCAGACGGGTCTGATGTTATGAACTGTGGCGTAGTTGTAGATTCATCCGGAGAGGGGCCGGCGTCCTGGTCGCGGAGGTCGGGAGGGGGGACCTCCTAGGTGAACGGCCATCGCAGGTGCGCTGGCGGCGGGTCAGCAGTCCTCCGCGTACGGCCTCATGATGGCAGCTTGCTCGGAGGGTGAAAAATCACTGCCCAAATCGGTTAGAGGGTCCTGGTCCATTCAAACCAACAAATTGAATCGTTATACGCTGCCTAGGAGCTCTCCTTCTGGATCGGGGCAGGTGCTGGAAGGAAGCTGCGTCGGAGCCTACACTTCAAGATGTTATGGCCGCCATAGAGGGGGTCAGGGCTTCCTTGGGGCAACAGATGGCGTCGCTAGACCATAAGCTAGACTCGGTGTCCATTGAGGGCAAACTGATCCGAGCTGACCTCACCAAAACCAGCGTGAAGGTCAAGTCGCTAGATGTTAAGACTGCGAGCTTGACCGATGATGTGTCGGAGTTGCAACAAGAGGTGCGTGCACTCAAAGCTGCTAGTGAATCGGCTAACCGCAAGCTGGACGATTACGAAGGGAAAGCTTGAAGGAATAATGTACGCATAATTGGGTTCCAGATAAGTCTGAAGGCCCAGCCCTGGATCTTTTTATCGAAGATATCATACTTAACCATCTGAAGCCGAAAGGTTTGAGCAACCTTTTCACTATAGAACATACTCATAGAATTCCAGGGGGACGACCTAAGCCAGGGGCCCCACCACGCCCTATGATCGCAAGGGTGCTCAACTTCAGGGATAGAGATGCAATCCTGCAGGCATCTAGATCCGGGGGCCCCCTGAGCTATGAGAATTCCACTCTCACCTTCTTTCCAGACTTTACTCAGACGGTCCAGCGCTAGCGGCAGAGTTTTACTGGAGTCAAGTAGCGGCTTAGAGACAGGGGTTTGAAATACGCTATGTTGTACCCGGCCAAGTTGAGGGTTGAGATGGCAGGGAAAGTTTGGTTCTTTGATAACCCTGAACTTGCATCAGACTGGCTGGAGGGTCTTCCCCCCCAGAGGGATTCCCGGGGAGAGGGCGGCGGGGACGAACTTGGTGCTCAAGAACAGGAATGATGTGTATTATTGTATTTCCAGGGGTGTTGACTGTTGAAGGGGGTACCACCGGCAGGTTCATCCTATGTAATGGTTTCCTTTGCTTGGGAGGGACCCTGGGCGCACGACATGATTCCTGTGGGCTGGGTTCTGGCTTCCTCCTCTGATCTACATTTAGATAGTTGATTAGTTAGAGTATGGGGCGACAGGCACACTGCGAATTGGGGTTTTGCAAATGCCACGAGCAGGGGTGCAGGGTTGGGGGTGGTGGGATGGGAATGTTTTTGTGTGTTCATAGGTTTTTTTTGTCAAAGTTTTTCCTTTTTTTCCTTTCCGAGTCAGGTGACGACAGTGTAGCGCGATGTTCTTTCCATGGGTTAAATGGCACAGATTAGTAGAGGATCAGGGATGAGAGTGCTAAGCTGGAATGTGAATGGCCTGGGTGATAAGATCAAAAGAGGGATGGTTAGCCAGCTTATCAGACGGCACTCTCCAGATGTGGTATTGTTGCAGGAAACACACTTGGTTGGTAATAGATGTTTGGCCCTCCACAAAGGAGGGTATAAATTGGTGGTGCACACTGGGTTTACCACTGGCTCTAGGGGGTCGGGATCTTAGTTAAGAACTCCTTCCCTCTGTCAGTGCAAGCTATGTGGGTGGACCAAAGGGGCAGATACGCAGGAGTCTCGGGGCAAATCGGTGGCAATGCGGTGACCTTTCTATCTATATATGTGCCTCCCGGCCTTCAGGCTGACACCTTCCGAGATTTGAGTTCCATTTTTCTCACATTGCCCCTTGGGGGCCTTGTCCTGAGAGGTGACTTTAATGCGGTATTGGATGGAGAAGTGGACCGCTGCCCGCCGCGGGCGCTTAGACAGTCTCAGAGGTGGCTCTCTGAATTCCTAGACACGCTGGGGTTGGTGGATAGTAGGCGGGTACGTAATCCGACATTGACACACTACACCCATATCTCAGCTGCTCACGGTAGCTTGTCTAGGTTGGACTATATGTTGCTACCAGCGGCAATGGCGAGCATGATTCACGAGGTGAAGTATCTTGGGAGGGGAGTTTCAGATCATTCTCCCTTATGGTTGCGGCTCACCCTCAAGCAACCGGCGGTGGGCAGGGTCGCTCCCATTAATGCCTGGCAGTTGAAAGATCCGGTTATTAAGAAAGAGATACTCCAGATGTCGGACCGGTACTTTCTTGAAAATGTAGGGTCAGTGGACTCGGTGCAGTCCCTTTGGGAAGCGTACAAAACTGTAGCGAGAGGCGAGGTATTGGGCCAAAGGGGCAGATACGCAGGAGTCTCGGGGCAAATCGGTGGCAAGGCGGTTACCTTTCTATCTATATATGTGCCTCCGGGCCTTCAGGCTGACACCTTCCGAGATTTGAGTTCCATTTTTCTCACATTGCCCCTTGGGGGCCTTGTCCTGAGAGGTGACTTTAATGCGGTATTGCATGGAGAAGTGGACCGCTGCCCGCCGCGGGCCCTTAGACAGTCTCAGAGGTGGCTCTCTGAATTCCTAGACATGCTGGGGTTGGTGGATAGTTGGCGGGTACGTAATCCGACATTGACACACTACACCCATATCTCAGCTGCTCACGGTAGCTTGTCTAGGTTGGACTATATGTTTCTACCAGCGGCAATGACGAGCATGATTCACGAGGTGAAGTATCTTGGGAGGGGAATTTCAGATTATTCTCCCTCATGGTTGCGGCTCACTCTCAAGCAACCGGCGGTGGGCAGGGTCGCTCCCATTAGTGCCTGGCAGTTGAAAGATCCGGTTATTAAGAAAGAGATACTCCAGATTTCGGACCGGTACTTTCTTGAAAATGTAGGGTCAGTGGACTCGGCGCAGTCCCTTTGGGAAGGGTACAAAACTGCAGCGAGAGGCGAGGTATTGTCCTTGGTGTCAGGTAAGAAGAAGAAAAATCAGGCAGAGGTAGCCCAGAAATAGGAAGAGGTTTTACGTCTGGAGGAAAAGGTGGCCAAGTCCCATGCGCCTGCGGAGCCCCACCTGTTGAGACTCCGGCAGGAGGAATATAAAGACCTTGTCAGAAAGAGAGCAATGGCCCACAACAATGCAGTCCAGAGCCGTATATATGAATGTGGCGACAAAGCTGGTAAATTGATTGCATGGCTTGAGCACGGGGAGCGAGCGTCTAGGCTGGTGCCTGAACTGGAAGGTCATAGTCACGTATGATCACCGATCCACAGGCTGTGTTCGACGAATTTGCGGAGTACTACCGGAAGGTTTATACCGCCGGTAGTGAATTTACCGAAGTCGAGAATAGCGAGATGATCAGGGACATTGCTATGCCGGGTTTGTCCGAGGAGGAAAGGGACTATCTTGATTCTGTTTTGTCAGACGATGAAGTCGCGCAGGCGATCTGGCAGCTAAAGTCCGGTAAGGCGACGGGCCCCAATGGGATACCGATCAAGTTGTATAAGTTGAATGCGAATAGACTCGCACCTCACGTTCGAGCTATGTTCGTGGAAAGCAAGGAGAAGGGTGAGCTCCCCTACGACCAGCGTGTGGCTAATATAGTGGCCATACACAAGGCCGGTAACCCTAAGGCACAATGCTCCTCATTTAGGCCCATATCGCTTCTCAACGCACAACCCAAAATACTAGCGAAAATCATGGCTACCAGACTAGTCAAGGTGATCACGTCCTTGATCCACCCGGATCAATCCGGCTTTATGCCGCGTCGGAACACTGCACTAAATCTGCGTAGATTGCATGGCGTCCTTGGGGGGTTCCCCGAGAATCCATGAGCCGACAGTGTTGGTGTCCTTAGATGCCACAATGGCCTTTGATAGAGTGGAGTGGCACTATCTATTTCCAGTGTTGGCAAAGCTAGGCTTCATAAGCGAGTTTATCGGTTGGGTGCGCTTGCTCTATGCTAATCCCCTAGCTAGAGTAGTTGTCAACAACTGCAAGTCTAGTGACTTTCCCTTGGGAAAGGGCACGAGACAGGGATGCCCGCTGTCCCCATTACTCTTCGCACTCGCAATGGAGCCCTTGGTGGCCTGGGTCAGATGAGATCGGTCGATACGGGGCTTACAATGGTTACCTGACTGGGAAGACAAGATCTCGATTTATGCGGATGATGTTTTGCTTTATCTTACCAACCCAGAGGACTCCTTCCGTAATTTTCTGGATGTGCTTGCCCTTTTTGGTAGGTACTCCGGATTGGCCATAAACTGGGCAAAGTCGGTGCTTTTTGTTTTGGTTGGCGACCCACCTGTGACTCCGCAGTCGTGCCCAATTCATATTGAGACAGTAGGATTTAAATATCTGTGTATATATATATATTACGATCGACCCACAGTTACGATACGACAAGAATTTAGCCTCCCCGTTGAACAGATGTAAGAAGGATGTGGAGCGCTGGAAGGCTCTCCCACTCTCCATGCTTGGCAGAGCTGCCCTTTTTAAGATGATGGCTTTGCTCCGATTTTTATATGCCTTGCAGAATTCAATGGACCCAGTGCCGAATGCATATTTTAAGGAGATGAAGACTCTCCAGAGTCAGCTCCTGTGGGCCGGGAGAGCCCACATTGCGTTTAAGAAATTGACTCTCCTGTGGTACGACGGCGGGATCGGGCTCCCAGATCTGCGAAAGTACTACTGGGCCTCGCAGCTAGCCGCTGTGAATCATATTGTTTATGGGATCCCCGCGGATCCGGGATACGCCATGCACCGGAGACAGGCCCCGGGTGGGAGGATAGATAGAGCTATGTATTCCAGACCCGGGCGATTTCCGCTGACTGGACCGACCGCGCATGCGGTACGAGTGTGGCACGCTGCAACTAAATGTCTCGGTTGGGAAGGTAGATTGACACTGGCCACTTCCCTACTGAACTCTGAGAAACTGGGTAGCCTATGGAAGACTGAGGGGTTTGACAGATGGGACCTTATCGGAATCACCCAGATAAAAGATGTATGTGGAAAAGACACGATACATACATTCGAATCCCTCAAAACACTGTATAGTCTACATGAACACGAACATTACTGATATCGGCAAGTTAGGCATGCCCTCATCACACAGGTCCCCAGGGGCACGACTCACGCGGAGGCTTCCCCTCTTGAGAACCGTGTGCTAGACGGGCATATTGCTGAGAGAACTATTTTCCTGATATACAAGAAATTGGTCAACAATATGGAGAACCCGTTGGAGCGGGTTAGAGCCCAATGGAGTGCTGATGGGTTAGAACTAGATGATGAGGACTGGACGGAGGCGGTCTCCTCCCCGAAAGTGGTCGCCATTCAGATGCGGCTCCGACTGGTGCAGTTAAAGATATTGCATAGATCCTATATAACTGGGCCTCGTTTGGTATGAATAAGACGGGCTGAGAGCGAAGATTGTAGGAGAGAATGTGGAGAAGTTGGCACCTTAATTCATATTCTCTGACACTGTGAAGTGATACAGGTATATTGGGCTAAGATTCACGATATGCTGGAGGAAGTTGTGGGAGCGTTGATACGATCAGAAGCCCGTAGATGTTTGTTGAATGTGTGGGAGCCCACGGATTTGAAAGCGTACCAGAAACAATGGGTGACGCTGGCATGCATGGTGGCTAAGCGAAATATAGCTCAGGTCTGGGGTGCCAGTCAGCCACCCAGAGTCAACAAACGGGCGGAGGACCTTGATTGGTGCATGTTTAGGGAGAGAGCAGTATACATAGCCAGGGGTTGTCCGAAGAAGTGGGGGAAGCTGTGGGGAGCATGGAACAGTCATCGGGGAGAGATCTGTGAGCCACCTACGTCGCTGTTGGACCTTGAAGCACAGGACTCCCCTAGATCTTAGCTTAAATGTTGCTATATTTGATTCTGTACCCTGCCACAATGGCCCATGTGTTGCAAATGCATAAGTTCACCTGAGACTTGGTTTCTTTTTGTACTGTCTTTTTGTTTGATTTAATAAAAAGAGTTTAAAAAAAAGAAAGTTTCTTCCCCTGGCGCTGCTCCTCGCTAAACGTAGAGTGGCCTGTGTTTGGGGTCTTGGGCATTTGCCCTCTACTCGAGAATGGCTGTTGGACATGGCCTATTGTCAAGAAAAGTTAGAGATATAATATTCTATGCTCCCTCACTCCAGTAGGCCCAGGACCATATGAGGGTCCTTTCAGGAGTACCTACTCATGCAGACATTGGACTTATCATCCTGATTCCATAAAATCCTCCATGACCCATTCATGTGTTAATGGCTTTACCTTTGTTGAGATGAGCTCTTATTGAGATCTGCACGTCCATTATAAATTTCTATATATGTTTTGCCATTGTATTCTATGCTATGTTTGAATTGCAACATGATTGATTGTTCCCTCCCCTAGCCGGCACCTAATTGATTACACATTAATGTTTGTACTTTACGCGAGGATGCAGCTATTTCTTATTGTAGTAGTGGTTTTATTTGTGAAATTATAAATAAATACATTAAATAGAATAATGCCTTGATATTAAGTTTTTCATATTTATGTGTTTAGCCTAACTGCATGGCCTCTGTATGATTTGTTTATTTGTTAACTGTGAATACTCTATCATATGTGCTAATTTTCTACAGGACAACCACACTGAAGTACTCACCATCAGACCACAGCACCACACTAATGTTTAAAAGAGACTTTGTTATGGAAAATAACTTATTTTTCTCTGGCTAATCTCACCAACCAAAGCCATTACACACCCTTATTTGCAAAAAAATGCGTTATAAGATACTGACTGATGTAGCTGGCTGCAGTGTTTCCATATAAGAGTTTGTACCCTTTCAGGAAGGAGATACGTTTTTTATTTATTGTTAGGCCCTTAGGTTACAGCAATAGCAGGTACTTCCTCTCAGGGATTAATCCTTCATCTGACTCTCCCTACCTCCTAGCTTCCAATTCACACCACACACCAACACTGCACCATTCACTCTCGGCATTCCACAAGCCAGCTTAAACATGAAGGAAATGGGTAAACACAGTATAGTGCATACCTCTCTTTCTTACAAACAGCAATTTCCTTGCATATAAAGTACAGAGATGATCATTTGCATATGCTGAATCTCCAACATTTCTATCTCACACATTCATCTAACAACAATTTGTTAAAATCTCTAGTACCCAAGTATATATACAAAGAAACCTAATTGCATTACCAGAAACCCTGTGACAGAGCAAAACATGAGGCTCCCCACACTTCATGTTGAAAAAATGGGTCATGACCTGAGGTGTGACTACCATTGTAAAACAGTCCAAGACATGAAAGTCTTGCGACCTCATCAGCCATGACGTCCTACCACCACATGTATGCACACTCAAAATAATACCATAAAACATTTATATGCAAAGAACATTTGGTAACCAAAGCTCAGTCGTGTGACAGCCAGGGCACAGAACCCACCATTTTCCTTAGATAAATAGTTTCCCCATCACACATTCAAGGCACAAACAAAACAAAAACAGGAAGTTCAGCCATGCCTCACCTTAACTCAAAATTCCCATGACCAGATTCCAGCACAAAATCTTTCATCACAACTATGCTCATACATAATGTCGTTAGACATTCACCATTATTAGAAGACACAGCACAACAAACCTTCATATGTTCTCTGTCACCCATAAGCAACAGATACATCCCCAAAAGGACAACACACTGCACTATACACTTACACACAAAAGTGCAGCCCAGCACTCACCATGTCACTCTAGCTGGGCAAACCAACATGCCCAATTGTTAGTCTGCATACTTTACCACAACCTTCCGAAACTTCCCCAGAAAAATTCAGAATGTCTTCTAAACACAATAATTGCAGCCTTCAGTAGACACACACTAAAAAATTATTGATACAACACAACTAATAAACACTACAGCAGTCCCGCAATACCACCAGTGGCACCAGAACACATCAGAAGGTAAAGACGTGCTCACCTACATCACACTATAGCTACATTAAACACTATAATGCAGACAAAACACTAATAGACTCTATTATATGCAAACTAAATAAAACACATCACAAACCAACTCCACCTCTTGTACCACACACCTGTCAGCACTTGCCATCTGTAAAGAATGACAACTGGTCCCAAGGCACACTCAGGCGAAAACTGTAGCAATCAACCACAACATTACGGGACACTACACTTCCCCATATTTTCACTTCTTGGGTTAAATCCCCTTGCAACCTCGCACAACATGGGATGCTCCTTCATGTAAGTTCTCACAACATGATGTTACTCTTCCTCAGCACATCACAGGTTACTTGGTACTCCCCCTTCATGACTGCGTATGACATCCATAATGCAATTTCTCATGACAGAGTACTACACTTCTCTGCATTTTCATTTTACAGGGTACCTTCTATGGAACTTCTCTGAACAGGTTACTACCTGTCTACAACGTAGTTTACTTACTCTCCCATGAAAGTGCTAAGACCTTCTTCTCCACCCGAAATGACTCTCAACTGCCACCAGGATCTCGCTGCATTTTCATGAAGGTGGTTAATAACTTGTTGCTTAAATGCCATAGTTGGAGGAGAGTGTCTTTTTACAAGAGTCATTTAGATATGAGGTAAGCTCTTTATTTCGTGTTAGAGACTTAGGTAACAGCAACAGCATGTAGGTCCTGTCAGGACTCAATCCTTTCTCCAACTCTCCCTATCTTATAACTTCTACACCACTCCACACACCAGCATTCTATTTCATCATTCACTGTTTGCATTCCAGACACCAATTCAAACATACAGAAAAATTGGATATGCAAGGTACTACACTGACCTGAGTTGAAAGTACAATACGCTGGATGAGCAATGGGCAATTTATGATACCACAATCAAGAGAATAACAGATAATCCATTGACACACCAATCAGTAGATATTAATTAACACAAATATGTTTCAACACTTAACAATAAACAAACATTCCACTAACCATGGAAAAACAAAAATGAGTAACACAACATACTCTATCAAAGCCCAATTCCTTCATTTCAATCATATTTCTTAAAACAGCCTCACAAAACGATGCCCAGATATTGACTGGCAAATGACGTAACAACGGTGCTTAGGTCTATACAAATAACATAGCATCACATATCATTAGATATTACAACTGCTATGGTTGCCAGTACTGTAGCACTCCTCCCTGAAATTTTGACAACTGCATGCAATGTATGAAAACTAGAGGCCTGATGGAGGTATCTTTGGTAGCACTGTCCTTTTTACTACACACCCAATTACCCACTGATTGCTACAGTTTGTACCTGCACATGCAGACTTTAGTGAGATAGTTGTACCACTCCAGTTCAAAGGTGACCCTTTTGGCACTTCTTATCACTGAGAACCTTTAACAAATGTTGGCTCAAATGGTATAATTATATTCAGCTCGACCCAAGATGTATTGAATCCTGTCGGATCACCCCAAACTACTGACCATTGCACTACTATTTACTCACGGTACCCAGAACAATGATCCCATTCTATAGGTGCGTGTTGCTTGAATTGTTAGTTGAAGCACGTTTGCGATTAGAACTCTATCTTTGTATTTGAGGAACTTTAACTGTTCCAGAGAGACATCTAAATTACCACTGACCTGAGCTTAAAGATGTCTTTGGCATCAGACTATCAAATGTTGCTTCATGAATGAAGCAGTCTCAGCCAAGAACTGAGATCTTTTAGATTCTTCAGATAAACTACTTCCTACCATGCACATCCCTTCTTTGAACTGGAGCAGCATAATTTTGGCTCCACCCTCATAACTGTTGATTAGGCCACATATATGTATATTAAGGGAGTTATGTATTCTTGAGGTATAACGGCCTATAGGAAGTGCATTTACTATATTATATTGACATTTATATACGTGTGTACATTAATGTTTCTTTTGCAGTAACAACGAATTGCAGTTCTCAAACATATTTACACTAGTGTTTAATAATATTGATTAATCTTCATGTATTCACGTATACATTTAAAGTTATTCTATACTTACTGCATAATGCACATATATGTATTAGAATCGCATTTTCCACTTATAACGTGACTGCCTATGTATCTGTAATCACGCAGTTACAATGTGTATTGAATCCTAGCCTTGCTAACTTGACCACAGGCCTTAACATTTTTATTTCACAATGTTTAACCTTCAACGTGAAAGTTTCCTTTGGGTGCTGAGCTTTTCATTCCTCTGCAGGTGTCTGGTGCAGATCTAATGAATAGAGAAAGGCACATTGTGTGAACAAGATAGGGAAGCTTGAGGAGAGACAAGGGTGATAATAAATTAACAAGCAGAAGGGAGCACTACTGTCTGTGCAGAATGAGGGGATGAAATCCAAGGTTAGTTTGAATATGTGGCTCAAAGAAGAATTACGAGTGTGTCTGCCAAAGTCTTCTTTGAAGGTGGTCACTAATTGGACCCTTGATACTGTTGAAGAAGCGTCTTATGTTGGTATAACTAGGGAATACTCTTAACTTTGTTCAGATTCCTTTGAGACTAGCAGAGGTACAGACCTCTATGCGCTATTCTCATTGTGTTTCTTCATGCTATGCAATACTCTGCTCTAGAGAACTTCTACAGAGGTTCTATGCTGACACCTTTCTATTTTAATGGATCTAATCAGGGTTTCCTTCAGCATTCTTTAGTTTAGGTTAGTTTGAGAAATTAGAATTTCTTATGCATTATAGGCAGGAGGATCGAAACTTACAATCTCATCAGCAGACTGTTTTCCTTATACTTTGTACAATTGCTACTGAAATCCTCATTTGTTACTTGCTTTTGAGGACAAATTTTGCCACTGCTTTGACTTTCCATTGATAATCTTGTACGGCTATACTATGTTTTTGAGATTGATTCATATTACGTTGGCCTTGAATTTATAATACATCCATACTTAATCCTACTTATCGACTGAGCTTCAGTGCATGACCAAATGGGTTTCATTGTAATTGTGAATTGACTTTGAACCTAACTCTTTTATTCCTCAAGCACTCTAAAAAGGTCCATCGCACAGAGATAAGAAAAGGGTCCTGACTCCTCTGTGTTAGTAAAATGGTATCAGAGAATGGTTTGCGTCTTCAGAGAAGGAGATAGGGGATCTTTCTAAAAGAATAGTTAATGCCCCAGTTTAGTTAAGTCCCAGTTCTGAAGTCTATCATTTTATTTAGAGGATCAGCAGAGTTCCAGCGTTTGGTAGCGGAGTATCAGCAGGGGAGGAGTGAGTATCAAAAGACCTGTGTGTATTGCTTATGCTTAGCTTGCAGTGTTGTAAGAATTGTATGATGTTAGGCGGAGGTGTTGCAAATGTTGTGTGAATAGTGTGTTTAACCCTTTAACCGCGGCGGAAATTCTGCCGCGGTGCGGGTGATTTATGGTGTGGGCGTGGTTCGGCGGCCCCCGGCCGTCCTCCCCACACGCCCACCGTGACGTCGGACTGCCGGCGGCCCTCCGACGCACGCAAGGGGTTAATGTGGAGAAGTTTTTAAGGGGTCTGACGTGGCCTAAGATCCCGGGATGGTATCAAAGGTGTAGAAAACACCATGTTGTAATTGTAAGCTAGAATTTTGTGGGGTTTGTTGTGAGACATTGTCAGCAGCCCAATTGAGATAGGGACTTTAGCTTTACGTCTGATTGAGCAGCAGGATTAGTAGTATGGTAGTCTTTTTGCACAGAGGGATACTGTGTTGATCATAGTGATGCTCCATAGGCCGAGGTTTCACTACCATGTGTGTTTGAATAGAGTTTCTTTTCTGATAGTATTCTGTTGAATTCTTTAGTAAAGCGGACCATTGTTATTTGGTGCTATTGAATTGTCTTTGGCTGCATGTGTGAAGCTGAAAGAGTGCGCACTTGAAAATTGTAAAGGAGAGTGAACCGCTGCAAGGAGTGAGATCAACGTCACAGTGTGTGGCGCTCTGATTGGTGGGTTGGTGTAGAGCTTGGCTGTTATTGGTTGGTTACGTCTTAGGGTGCCGCGCTGGTATTGGCTTTTGATTCAGAAAACATATTGTGTGGAAATTGTTGTTTCTTTGTTTGAATTAGATACTTTTGACTGTGATTGTTGACATATTGAATGCAAAATTATATGTTTCAAAGTGATAATGAATTTGGTAAGGGAAGATGTGTCTTTACCTGTTAGAGAGGGAAACGAGGCACAACCTGAGGATGCTGCAGGTCACTATGTTATATGGAAAACAACAATGGTCCCTGACAACAAGACAAATAATTGCAAATGAATATAGACTCAGTCAGTTCTATATTATGGAAGACATGCCCAGCCGGGCAGAGGTCCTCAAAAATTTATATTTAAATCAAAGTTTTACAAAACACAATAACACCTTCAACAATTCACGTGCGTGGGGCACAACCTGTACCCAGCCATAACAATACACGAACAACATACATAAAAGGGCTTGTAAGGCAAAATCAACAAACTCTGAAAAGTTCAAATTTAGACAGAGAATTTCTTATAGGTACCATTACACATTTTTTGTAACAAGTAATATCACAGGTATATGGTACACACTAGGTCGACGACGTTTCGAACCCCTTGCTAAATGATGGGGTCCATCATCAGGACAAAACAATGGTTGCCTTTTTAGTGTAAAAGCCTCTTTTGCCAGAGGGGTAAGGTAATGGAGCTCAATTAGACGCGGGATCACTTTAAGTATAATTGGTAATCCGCTAGAACTGGTATATCAATGATGCAGGATATAGATTATTATTTTAGAATCCAGGGCAATTGAATTAAGAGCTCGCAGGACGAGCGCGCAGGCAAGGTCCAACCAGGGAGGTATTATCCACTGGGTCGGATCATCCGTGGATCAAGTACGCTAAGTTGAGGGTCCGGCGGTTGAGGAGTATAATCTTGTATCCACATGTACCTTGTGTGCCGGGTACCAGGAAATCGAGGTTGCCGACTGATCCGGCCCCCTGGTTCCAGGATCCCAGCGCTCCCGGTATTACCCGGCACACAAGGTACACAAGGTACATGTGGATACAAGATTATACTCCTCAACCGCCGGACCCTCAACTTAGCGTACTTGATCCACGGATGATCCGACCCAGTGGATAATACCTCCCTGGTTGGACCTTGCCTGCGCGCTCGTCCTGCGAGCTCTTAATTCAATTGCCCTGGATTCTAAAATAATAATCTATATCCTGCATCATTGATATACCAGTTCTAGCGGATTACCAATTATACTTAAAGTGATCCCGCGTCTAATTGAGCTCCATTACCTTACCCCTCTGGCAAAAGAGGCTTTTACACTAAAAAGGCAACCATTGTTTTGTCCTGATGATGGACCCCATCATTTAGCAAGGGGTTCGAAACGTCGTCGACCTAGTGTGTACCATATACCTGTGATATTACTTGTTACAAAAAATGTGTAATGGTACCTATAAGAAATTCTCTGTCTAAATTTGAACTTTTCAGAGTTTGTTGATTTTGCCTTACAAGCCCTTTTATGTATGTTGTTCGTGTATTGTTATGGCTGGGTACAGGTTGTGCCCCACGCACGTGAATTGTTGAAGGTGTTATTGTGTTTTGTAAAACTTTGATTTAAATATAAATTTTTGAGGACCTCTGCCCGGCTGGGCATGTCTTCCATAATATAGAACTGACTGAGTCTATATTCATTTGCAATTATTTGTCTTGTTGTCAGGGACCATTGTTGTTTTCCATATAACTTAGCTCCCCGAGGTCCCTCGCTGATACTAATTGGGGTCCCCTTGTTGTTTGAAATAGACCAGGTCACTATGTGGCACTAAATATAGGGCTTTACACTTGTATTTGGCTTAAACAAAGGCATAAGGTCACAGAAAAAGAAGGTGCACTGGCATTTCCTCGCTACAGTACATTTGATATATATGAATTATTGAAAATTTGAGAAAAATTCCATATGAAATGAAACCACAATCTAGACCTACAAAGTTTGAAGTGCACAACGCTTGGGAGCGAGCTGCCCATGCTAGGGAGAAAGAGAACTATCTGGGAAGAGCTAGAAGAACAGTATGCACATATGCAGATACAAGATGGAATACAGAACAGAAGAGGTGGAGGACAGATATGATAGAGGGAGCTAAATTATGTCTGGCATTGGTGAGAGTGGAGTTTGGTAAAGAATGACAAAAAAAAAACAAGAAAGTGAGAAGAAATGAGCTAAAGGAATCAGCTGAGGGAGGTGAAACTGATGAAAGTGAGACCAGCAGCTGTCTTTTAGATGTGTTGTCAGAGCGTTCACCTCCTTGTAATGAAACCCAAGCAAGTAAATGTGGATGTTTAGTGATTAGTGGATGTTCATAGATTGCTAATGTACCAATGAGTAGCAGTTTCAATGCAGTGAGGGTTACCTCAAACGAATATGAATCAGAATACTATACGGGGAAGCTCAGGCCTGTGTACCTAGTCACTCCATAGGTCTGAATGTTTTTACAGCTTCGAACATTCGAGATACTCTTACAGTTCTGGTTACTATTAGTCCTGCAGTACTGATATATAATCTCAGCTCCACAGAAAGTGTTATGTATGATTTCCCTGTCCCAAATGAGACAAGAGCTCCGGAGAAAGCTCCGACCAAATCCACTGTAAAGTTTGTTGCCTTGGTCCCCATGAATGTGAGTTCTCCTTGTGGTGCTAGTGCAGATCTGTCAATAAATCAGGGAGGATTGGACCTTTGAGGTAGTTTGTGGGATTACCAAAATTAGGGGGCATATTATCAAGAACGGCGTTAAAATTATCGCCGCTTTAGCGGCAGTTTCCTGCCACTAAAGCGGCGTTAATTTTAACGCCATTTCTTAATAATATGCCCCTAGATTCCCTTGTATGGGAACCACCTGTGAATGTGAACAGTGTGCTACTGTGCTATGCCTAGGGCTAAGAGCTTCTGAAATGGCACACATATTTAGATGAGTGGTTAATTGCTCACAGTGATTCTTCAAATGAGACCAAGAGCACAGAAATAAGTCAAGGGACAATTCGGTCAACCGTAAAAGGTAAATTTGGTGGCTGTAGTCAAATAACATTTTGAATTGGATGAATTGGGTTGAATAGACACTTTTCAACAAAATAAGCTTTTGGTTATAAACAAGAATGTTACCAGAAGTGCAAGACAAACCCATGGGAAATTCTCAGAACTAGTGCAGCTATATGAGGTAGATTTAGACTAGGCTAAAGCTTTACAGAAAAATCATATGCTTAGTTTTTCAGACCAAGATCTGTAAAACATGAGGATACCAGGGTTAAAAATGCTAATTCAAGAACTAATTCAAAACATCTGGATCTGGGGTGCGCTGGATAAGTGGGAAGATAAATGGACAAAAAAGAAAAGTCCAAAAAGATTAATGGGGAAACCGCCTCCTACAGGAGAAGGAGGGACAGGTACCAGAATGTTGTCCTTACGCGAAGTACCCAGTGGAGGTTATATTCAAGTACCTTGGAGTAGAAGTGATCTTGCGTGATTTTCCTAGATTGAAAGAGAAACCCGTAGATTGGTACAAACAAGTTGAAGGGTTTATGAAAATTTCAAAGATTTTGTGGAACAATTTGAATACTCTGATATTGTGGTTCCAAGTGATTTGTGGACACGTGTAAAATAACTACAAAATGGCCCGAAAAAGCACTACCGATGGATCTGTTGACTAGTGGTCTGTCATCCATAGTAATGAGGTACTACAACCAGGTGACCATGCGGTTGAAGTCTAAGGTGCCACTTTAAGATATTGATTGGGTTAATATTGATCATACAACTCAGGAACCTAAAGAGACTATTAATGCATATTATGAGAGATTGTTACAAGCATTCAAACAGTATTATTGGATGGAAACATTGGAGCCCAAGGATATGAGGCATTTTGTGGCTAGGTTTCTTACAGGATTGAGACCTGAGATTAGCATGATGATTCAACATTTTATTTGGTGGCAGAATAAATTGGTTGATGAGATTTTGCGATACACAAAGAATTGCAACATTGAGAATAATATGGGACAGAAAAAATGGAAGGAAAAACTTATGGTGGGGAAAATGAAAGCTGCTCAGAGGGAAAGTCAAGGTCCTCCGTTTGTAGTGAACGCACCTTCAATGCAGAGAGTATATCAGCGAGGAATTCCTGCCACACAGGGTTGTGGTGAATTTCAGTCTCAAGGTAGATGTAGAGGAGTTCCTATTGACCCAAATACTGGGACTGATGTAGCCACATTGGAAACATCTAATGCCTGCCACTACTGTAAGTGGTTAGAGCACTGGAAGCGAGAATGTCATCTTAATCCAGGAAATCAAGGGCAGAATACAGGGTTTGTACCGCAACAGAGTAATACTCAAATGCAGTTGCGGAATGTACATAGGTCAAAAGCCCAAACTTTCAATGTACCTCAAGCCCCAGGAATGCAAGTCCCACAACCCCTGATGCTACAGCAAATTGCTGCTGGTTCTGGATTTGCTTCAAATCAAGTTCCGAATGTGAATCATAATACATTCCAGAGTGATATTCCCTACCAGCAATATCCCATGTTTGAGACTGTTGAGAATTTAGATGCTGATCAGACTGCCTGACGGTGCCTGAGGAGAGAAGAACATTACGTAATTGGCGCAGTCCTGGAGGAAGACCAGAGTGATGGCCACACTGTATCATTTTTGGTTGATCCTGGTGCTATCCATTCTACTGAGCGAACAGTGGAAGTTCTAGACCTACCCCTCTTGGGAAGAACTATCCAAGTTGTTGGAGTTACTAATCAGCAGATGAGAAATCCTTTTACTGAGGAAGACCCTATTAAAATAGGGATTTTTTGGGCTGACCACCAATTTGTGGTCTATGACTCAAGTCTGGTGAGTTTGTTAGGGCATGATTTGTTGTGCAAGGTGAAATGCGCCATTTATTGTACACGAGAGGTGTAGAGTTTTAGACCCACGATAAGGATGTGGCCTTTAAAATGGTTAATCACACCCCGGTTGTTACAATGTACCCCGTGATGACAAATGAAGATCTGTCTTGAGACCTTAGAGTTACTGTGAAAATGTGGGATTTTTCAGTAAAGGATATTGGACTCATTAAAGGAGTTGAGCCTGTACGTATACTGATAAAGACGAATGCAGAATTTCCCAGAACACTGCAGTATTATTTGACCCCCGAAATGATTGCTGAAATAACTCCAGTAATTGAGTCAATGATTCAACAAGGTACATTGAAGGAGATTATGGGAAGTCCATGTAACTCACCCATTATGGACCTGCAGAAGCCTAGTCGTAAGTACTGCATTGTGCACGATCTGCACAAAATGAGTGATATTGTGGTCCTCTGTTCTCCTGTGGTACCAAATCCTGCTGAATTGTTGTTCCAGATTGCATGTAAGGCTGAGTGGTTTTCTGTTATTGATTTGTGCCAGCCATTTTTATCCATACCCTTGCAGGAGGACAGTCAAGTCCTCTTTGTGTTCCGGCTTGCCAATTGTGTTTCGCATGGTGCTGAGTCCCACAAGTGTATACGGAGAGTCCTTCCATTTTTCACCAGATCCTTAAAAAGATTTTGGTATCTCTGGTCATGCCTTGTAACTCTATCCTGGTGCAGTATATTGATTGACGCAACCAGCAGACCTGCTGGTTGCGTCAAATACTCTTGAAGCATGCAAGACTGATACAATTGCATTGCTAAAGCACTTTGCTGAGAATGGACATAAAGTGTCACCTGTTAAGTTGCGGTACTGTTTGAAAGAAGTCCTGGCCATCACATTGAGAAGGGAGTGAGAAAGGTGTCACATGAGAGACTTTCTGCGATTTTACAAATGAACTCACCAATAACTTAGAAAGAGGTCAGGTAGTTCTTGGGAATGGTGGGCTACTGTCGTCAGTGGATACCCAACTTCTCCCTATTGGCGAAGCCCTTACAGAGGCTGACACACAAGGATGTGTGTCAGGGACCCTCCATGTTTTTTTGAAGTTTTTCCAGCACGTTACTACAAGGGTAGTTGTGTCAGATCTTGTGCCTTGGGGCAAAGATTGTTTGGTTGCCTTCCTGGAGTTGAGAGAAAGTCTCTGCAGTGCCCCAGCTCTATGAATGTCTGTTTATAACAAAGCATTTTCGCTTTTCTGCAATGAGAGGGATGGCTTATAAAGACACACAGAATAGCCCGTAGACTAGTTGCCTATTTCACAGCTACTCGAGTTCCAGTAGTGGCAGCTCTGCCTGGGTGTCTTAAAGCAGTGCCGGCCACAGGTGTCAGCATAGAGACGTGTGATGACATTTTCATGGGTCACCCTTTAACAGTGTACGTGCCTCACTCTGTGGAAAAACTGCTGATGTGAACTCCCACACAGCATTTGACAAACATTTGTCTGACCTGGTAAGAGCAGATCATACTGGTGGCTGAAAATGTCACTTGAAAAGGGTATACATTTCGAAATCTTGCCACCTTGTTGCCTATTCCTGTCAGCGAAAATGATGAAAAAGAGGTGGAACGTGACAGACTCAATGTCATTGAACTATACACCAAACCAAGACAAGATATTCAAGAGAAGCACCAGCCGGAATCTGATTTTACATTGTTTGAAGATGGCTCATATTTGTGAGACCATGAAGGAAATTTGCAAGCTGCTTATGCAGTTTGAAAACTTTCAGGAGTAGTAGAAGCTTTGTGGCTCCCAGTTGTGTACTCAGCAAAAGTGGCTGAGTTGACTGCTCTTACTAGTGTTTGCAGTGTCTCAGACCAGCAGAGAGTGACAGTTTTTACAGATAGTCAATACAGCTTTGGTGTCATTCATGACTCAAACTCCTTGAAACAACCCCCCCCCCCATGAATATGAAATCCCTAAAAAACTATCTCAACCAACTGAAATCTGGCTCCCCCAGTGATGTCCCCCCCCCCCACTATTCTGAGTCAGGTCTCCGACAACCATACTGGACCTTATTAATATCTCACTCTCCTCTAGATCTGTTCCCTCTCTCTGGAAACGGGCCATGGTCAAAGCCCTCCTCAAAAAACCAAGTTTGGACCTAGAAGTATTTGCAAACTACCGACTGATCTCGCGCTTGCCAGGAATCTAAAAAATTGGTGAAAAATATGTGAACTTTGTTCTCTGCGCTTTCCTGGAGAAAAACAAACATTTTCACCCCTCACAAACCAGTTTTAAACACCAACAGGGCACAGAGACTGCTGTAGTTGAAGAAACCAGAAATATTCTAGATGTTGGTGGCTTTGTGGCAATTGTCCTGCTTGACCTTAGTGCGACTTTCGACATGGTTAACCACAACTACTAATCTCGAGACTTAGAGAGGTAGGAGTGACTGGAACTACACTCAAGTGGATAGATTCTTTTCTGGACGACAGGTCCTTCCAAGTATTCGAGGGTAACTTTATTTCTGAAAGTATGCCTCTGAGATGCGGGGTGCCTCAGGGTTCTTCACTGAGCGCAACGCTTTTTAATGTGCATATGAGCCCCCTGCCGAGGTTGTCAAGCCCTTCAGCATTAAGATTGTCACCTATGCTGTTGACACCCAGTTGATTGTGTCTCTTAGCCAATCTGTCAATGTGGAGACTAATCTGGCCAACTGTTTGGAAATGGTCACCACGTGGATAAGCAGCTTATTTTTAAAAGTCAATGGGGCCAAAACGGAGTTGATGTTTTGTGGCAAAACTTCCACCGTGGTGCCAGCTCACTCTGGCCTAGATTCTTAGGTGTCATGCCCCCTCCCAAAGATCAGATTAAAAGCCTTGGCGTTTGGCTGGACCATAACCTAAACTTCAAGGAGCAAACATGTAGGGTGGCAGGGATTTGCTATGGGATCCTGAAGATGATCAGGAAAATTCTCCCTCTGCTGCCTTTCAATGCTTGGAGACTCTTGGTTCAAGCCCTAATTCTTTCCAGACTTGATTACGCTAATGTGCTTTATTTAAGTTCTCCGTGCTCAACTATCAAACAACTACAAACTGTACAAAACTGTGCAGCACGTCTCCTTATGCAGGTTCATAATCGGGAATCCGCAAGACCGCATAACGCCTCTCTCCACTGGCTTCTGGTTGTGGAACGAATTCAGTTTAAGGCACTGTGCATCATCCATAGGACTCTCCCAGCTAAGGGTCTACCGATCCTTCGATCTATCATCTCCCCCTATCACCACAAAAGATCTCTGTGCACCGGGAATAAACATTTGGCATTTGTTTCCAGGATAAATAGATCTCGGAGTGGTGGACGCATGTTCTCATATACCGCAGAGAAATGTTGGAACTAGCTTCCTAACTACATTCGTCTGGAGGACAACTATCTGTCCTTTCGCAAACTCCTGAAAACTTTTCTGTTTCCATGATACCTGACTGTAGCACGGTCTAGGTAGTGCTTCTAGCGCTGGGAGGCTTTTTAGTAGCCATGCACTTTAGAAATGCATATTCATTCATTCATGGTCCCTCAGAGGATTTATGACATCCTCAGGTTCACCCATTTGAAATGGGTGGCAAGTCTGACAACTTCTTGAAGCATTGCATATGCCTGCACAAGTTGCTGTTGTTAAGTGTGCAAAAAACACAGTTGATGGACAGAATGTAGAACAATGTCATACATTCACCCCAGTACAAGGATCTGGGCCTAAATCCATCGTTTTTTTGCACTCCACACCACCCTGGGTTAGACACTGGCTATATGCAAATCAGCTCTGACCCTGTGTCTCATGGGAACAGTCCAGTCCGAACTACCAAGCCATGTCTTTCCCAGACCGGAATCAAGCATCCAAGGACCGGTTTCTGGCTATCAGCCTTCATTCAGCCTGGATAGCTTGACTCCAGTGGTGTGGAGAGCCTGGGACTCACGTCTGAGCATACCTAGCCCACTCGGGGTGAAAATTGCAAAAAACACAGTTGATGGACAGAATGTAGAACAATGTCATACATTCACCCCAGTACAAGGATCTGGGCCTAAATCCATCGTTTTTTTGCACTCCACACCACCCTGGGTTAGACACTGGCTATATGCAAATCAGCTCTGACCCTGTGCCTCATGGAAACAGTCCAGTCCGAACTACCAAGCCATGTCTTTCCCAGACCGGAATCAAGCATCCAAGGACCGGTTTCTGGCTATCAGCCTTCATTCAGCCTGGATAGCTTGACTCCAGTGGTGTGGAGAGCCTGGGACTCACGTCTGAGCATACCCAGCCCACTCGGGGTGAAAATTGCAAAAAACACAGTTGATGGACAGAATGTAGAACAATGTCATACATTCACCCCAGTACAAGGATCTGGGCCTAAATCCATCGTTTTTTTGCACTCCACACCACCCTGGGTTAGACACTGGCTATATGCAAATCAGCTCTGACCCTGTGCCTCATGGGAACAGTCCAGTCCGAACTACCAAGCCATGTCTTTCCCAGACCGGAATCAAGCATCCAAGGACCGGTTTCTGGCTATCAGCCTTCATTCAGCCTGGATAGCTTGACTCCAGTGGTGTGGAGAGCCTGGGACTCACGTCTGAGCATACCCAGCCCACTCGGGGTGAAAATTGCAAAAAACACAGTTGATGGACAGAATGTAGAACAATGTCATACATTCACCCCAGTACAAGGATCTGGGCCTAAATCCATTGTTTTTTTGCACTCCACACCACCCTGGGTTAGACACTGGCTATATGCAAATCAGCTCTGACCCTGTGCCTCATGGGAACAGTCCAGTCCGAACTACGTTAAATGTGCAGCACATTGTAAGGGCAATGATTATGTGGCTGTTAGCAATAGATACACTGATGAAGTTGCGAAATACTGTGCTTACAATGCTTGTACTTTTAATGGTGAGGTAACAGACAAGACCAAACATCGTGAAAGGACTCAACAGCATTTCCACCTTCTTCTCTAAAAGAGAGTCAGAGCTCAACTGATGGAGCGAGATTTAGAAATACATTTATTTCAGCTCGCGAAGTTAAACTTCCATAATAAATTAATAATATTAATAAAGAGTGTGGTGAAAATTACTAACCAACCTAGAGTAAAAGTTGCATTTACATGAACACATGGGAAACTAAAATGTGTGCTCATAAACGTACATTATGTTGCATTTGCATGTGTGTGAAAAATAATGAATTAATTCTGTCTATTGTCATGTCAGAACTAAATGCGGCCGTTTATTAATGGCATGTGCTTTTTTCTGCGTGCTCATGTTTTGTTTTCCTGTCTTGAATGTCGCACAAATCTGTTGCATTGATAAATATGCCTGAACCGCACCAAGGGAATATGTAGGCGGATGGTACAACTAATATGGATAAGTTGCCCATATCCAATCAAACCCCTTCTTCTGCCGCTGATAAAGAGTCTAGGTCCAGGGCAGGAAATGGGTTTGCATCCAGAGAGGAGGGTATTCCACGGGAAGATTTTACCCTCTCTGATTTAAATATGGACTTTATTGCCAAACACCCTTAGGCATTTAAACTACCCTCAAATATCTCTCCTTTATTAAAAACTGGGGCAGTTGCTTGGGACAAACCTTCTGGCCCCACTGTGCAAATGCAGCTTTTTAGTAGTATGCCGAGCGGTCTATCTCTATCTATCTCTAGGGCTGACTCTAGGGCATCAGTTACTCCTGAATTATTTCTCAGTAAGCATTTGCCAAATACCCATCCTGAGAATAAAGCTCTCTTATCTGACTCCCTAAACTGCCTGGAAAGAGTTGTGTCTTCTATATTGGCTCTTATGGCGAGATCTGTCATCAATTCTGCAGCATCTTGGACTTTCTTTTATCATTGATTAAATTGGTTATCCTGGAACAAAGAACCTCTACAGGCAAATATGTCATGCCTCCCTCTGTTTCTTCGAAAAAGTTTGCCTCCCCCAATGAAGAGCGACTGCTGCCGTCAAACCCCCAATTTACAGTCCCCCATTTCCCCCCAGACCTGCGCTGACTCCATTTCTGCAAGAAAAGACTTTGGATGCCAAGTTGGTGCCCCATCCAGCAGTAGGAGGATCTACAAGGAGAAGTGCAATGTAGATTTATGTGAAATAAATCAACCTTTCTCGTTACAGCAATTTTTCGATCTTGAGATTTCTGTGCATCCTTCTGGGAATACAACTGGTTTTAAAGCACAATAAAGATAGGGCATTACAACTGATGAACCTGTTTTCAGAGGTTGTAAAAACTGAAAGGAAAATGTATTGCGTCCAAACTCAGAAGAATATAAAAAAAGGGAAAAAGCTTTGTAGAATAAGAAAAAAAAGAGCAAAGAGACTGCGTTTCATCACTATTCCCTGCCCGACCTCTCCTCCGAAGTCACTAGAGAGGGAAGAAGATCAGCCTAAAGCCGTCACAAGAAGCTCTCTACCTGTCCCAGGGGATTTCCAGGACTCTGCTTCGGTTCTACAAGCTTCCAATCCCCCAGCTTGTAGTCTGTCAATGGTGTCTTTATCTAGCCTTAATCCCAATGCTACCCTATTTTCCTCCTCAATAAGGGTAAATACTTTCTATAATCCTGCTGGGAAGCCCTACGCCGGGGATAGCCTGGCAAATGTTCTGAAGGTAGTGCCTCTCGTCCTTGAATTTTCCTTTATTTTTGATCAAGAACTAATCATGAATAGGTCTTTCCTTCTAGGTTGTCTCAGACATTCACAAATTACAAATTGTGCAGATCAGTGATTTCGTACTGGTACAAATTTTGAAAGAAGGAAACTCTCGGGGAGCAAGAGTGATCTTCTGTTCAAAAGTGATATCTAATCTTATGCTCAAAAACAGTGATAAGCTACGAAGTCGTGGAATTGATGTCTTTGTCCCATTAAAGGATAGTGCTTTTAAGACAGTAACACACAACCCCAAAAGTATTAACGGCCCATCTAATAACACTTCTGAACCTCCCCCAGTAGCCACCTCCTACCGGGAGAGAGAAAAATATTTCTGGGTTTCTTTAGGAAAAAATGGTAGGAGAGTTTCCTTGCTTGGGGAGAGAATGAAGAAGGAAACAATGCCCGAAGTTGAGGAAGACAAAAAATGCAAATGGATAGCTGGGGCTTTAAATACCAATAGCTAGAGAGGGCTAAGGTATGGGAATGACTCCTAGTATTTGGGTTAAACTGATCGCCTAGAACTCAGCCGCCCTATTCACTGTTCAAAATAAATTACATTTTCTAAAAGGACAAAAAGCGAATCTAATATGCATTCAAGAATCTTGGTCTACAGGGCTCTGGTCTACAGAGGATTATATTGTGTTAGGCCGTCCTGCGCTCCCAGTGAACAGAGACCATGCTAAAGGAGGCACTGCCTTACTGCTTAGAACCAATAGTAAATGGGGTTATAAAGACATTAGTGATGATTCTAATTTAATCCAGGCAGTCAAAATTGATTTTAGGGATAAATCTGAAAGTACTATGTCTCTGCCAATCATAAATACTTATATCCCCCTAGGTTCCTCTCACTCCTTTTTAATAAAAGAGCTTTTCGTTTTTTATCTCTTCTACCATGGCAAGAGAAAATTATCTTCATCTATTATTGGTAGGCGACCTTAATGCTAAAGTCTCTAATCATGGTATATGGTTATTTGCCACTTCTCAAAAAGAGGAAGCTTTAAACATTCCCTCTGCCTTGTTTCCCAAAAATAGTCGGCAAGATAAATGAGGGGTGACACTACTAGTCCTAAGAAAGAAAGATTTACTAATTGTTAAAGGGAGACTTGGAAAAGATATCCCGCAAAACCCACCCACAAATCGTCTTCTGGGGGCTCTATTATTGGTTATTTAATTGTATCTTCAGATTCATTTAATAGGCCGTCCCACATGGAATTTCAGGAACATTCTCTCAGTGACCACATGTTGATCTCCTGCCAGCTGGAGGTAAATTTAATAGAAGTAAGCTCCTCGAACCTCAAAGATATTCCTGTTGGATTCAATAAAACAAATGGCAGAATACACTGGAATGCCAAGGCAGGCTCTAAAGTAGAAGCACCCTCAGGAAAAAATAGGAAGGCTCCAGTTGGGTCTGTCGAAAGGAGGCGACCTCAAAGAAGAATGCTAAAAAGTATTGGGAAATACTATCTGATTGTTGTGGCTCACGGGCAAAATCTCTCCCTATTCCCATTAGAGAGGGAGACTGGAAAGTTTACTTAACAAACTTGTATTCAGATAATCCTAATTCTTTGGGAAGCCCTATTCTCCCTAGTAATTCTTTGAGTCTGTTGGCATCTTGCTTTGCTCAATCAAGGTGTGAGGTTGTTGGTCTTATTAAAAGAATGAGGTCCTCAGGAGTTATGGGCCTGGACTAAATTCCCATGTCTTTGATCAAGAAAGAGCCCCAGATTTGGGCTACTCTTCTTGTCCTTCTCTTCAGTAATTACTACCAGCTCAGAAAGATTCCTCCCTCCTAGTCTGGTAGTATTGTAATTCCTCTTTTTAAAAAGGGGCTTTGACAGCACCCGGGCAACTACCAGCAAATAGCCCTCTTAGACTCAGTTGGGAAAGTTTTCGCTCGTAGTGTACTGGATCATCTTAACGATTGGTTGTCTGAAAAGAATAATCTTCCCCTTGAATAAGCCAGATTTAAGAAAGACCATTGTACCATAGATAATATTTGTATGTTGAAATTAATTGAAGAGAAGTACAGTCATTTTCGTAATTCGCATCTATATGTAGATTTTATAGATTTTACAACAGCCTCCGATAAGATAGACCGCCCATTACTCTGGAATAAACTTCAAAAAATGGGAGTCCCCTCTTATCTGTTATAATAGCTCTGCACTCAAATACACGGTCTCAGGTTCTTTTGGAAGGAGTTCAATGTCTTTCAGCCACAATTCATACAAAAATGGCCTAAAGCAAGTCTGTCTTTTTTCACCCATTATTTTCTCCCTTTAAGTGGCTGATTTCTGAGATTGTTTTAATCCCCAAGAGGGCGATACACTAAAGATAGGTGGCCACCCTTTGCCGTGTCTAATGTATGCGGATGATAATATAATTATGGACCTGACTCCTATTGGATTAAGTAGGAAGCTGCAGGCTTTACAAAAATATACAGTGCCTCATTACTTGGAGATAAACACCTCGAAAAGTAAAATTTTGATTCTAAAAAATAGAAAGTATAGGAAAGTTTATAACTTTGTTTGGAGCTTAGGATCTGAGAAATTCGAGATTGTAGAGTCCTATCTTTATTTAGGTAAAATGATATCTGATAACCCCATCTCCATCTTTGCTTCAGCAAAGCCACATCACATGCTAATGGCTTACGTAGATTCTATTATAATGAAATGGGTTGTAGGCATTTTTTGCACATGTTGTCTGTCTTTAAAGCAAAGGTCAGCCAACCCTCCTGTATGCTATCAAATCCCTCCAAATAGCAGAATGGTGTTTTTAGATAAAATAGAGGGACAGAATATAATAATAATTTTAATACTCTGCTCCCGACTCCAGCTATTCGCCTGGAATTTGGTCTAATAAGTTCATTTGTCCAAGGCTTAGCCAGAGTAATCAGATGGGGATATTTGCTAAAGAATAGTGACATGGACACATTAAGGGGCTTCCTTAGTCGTGAGATCTTTGGTGGAACGACTGACAAATACTCGTTTGCACATGACTTCACTACAGCAATACATCTCTTTAGCACACAAGAAGAGCTAGTGCTTTCTTTTTCACTCATGGAAATAAGATTTTTTTATAAAGCACTAGCAGCACTATTAGTTATCAAAGAGTTCTTCAGAATTGCTGGCTGAAGGAAAGATTGAAAACAATGGTTAAATCCAGCTATCCGAGAGTTGCCCAGAAATATTTATTTAGATTATGGGGTCTGACGTTCTGTTATTTTATTCCGTATGAACCTCCTACCTTTAAATGAATTAATGGCTAGTTGGTCTCCCCTTGTGAGCACACTAAGATTCTATAACCAGTGTAATCTGGGCACTCAGAACAATGACGTTATTCTGTTTGTTTGCCCAGTCCTACTCCCTCATCGCCTACGTCTATTACGTCCTCTGTTTATACGGAATTATATCAAAACTCTAGCTGGTGTTTTTAAATTTGTTCTAGTCGTATTTTAAGTTTCTGCCTAGATAGGGGGTATGGGCAAAACTGGTGTATGCTTACCTAGTCTTACTGTCTCCTAACTGCAGGTTCAATTACTGGCTTATATGCCTCCAATTTTATTCTAGTACTTAATTAATTTGTGTACTCAAATAGTTCTATCTAGTTGCTGCGGTAAAGGAATTGTAATTGTATCCAACCCATTATTCTATTGCTTTTCGTTTCCCCTCATTGTTTTTACCAGTTCTAAAGTGTCTCTAAACTAGTCATGGATTTAGATATGGAACTTCGCACTGAACTGTTACTGCTAGATTGAATGAAGTCATCCTTTAGTTGGTTTGACTAGTCAGATTATTTGCCTCTCTTCTTCTTGTTGTGTTTGAGTTGTAATTGTGTACATAATTACTTCTATCCATTTTGGCGGTTAAGGAATTATAACTATATTTTATAATCCAATCTCATTGTGATACTTGTTCTTTCCCTCTTTAATGTCATTGTTATTAGCTGAATTTTGCACTTAACTATTGCTGCTAGGTTGAAGGATGTTCAGTTATCTCTATATAAGCACGTTCTTCTCTCTTTTTCAAGATATATCCCCTGTGGATTTTATGGCTGTGATTTTATCTATTATAAAATTGTACTTTTATGATATGCTGCTACCTTTTCTATTTTGTAAGTTTTTTTTTCTTCTTCTGGAAAGGGATTGTGATTGTGATTGTGATTGTGATTTGTACGAATAGTACTCTATGGTATAAGTCTCTATTTGCACAGTGTAAAATGTTATTTTATCGTCTGGTTCTTTGTAACCTTGTAAGTGGACTTCTTTTGGAGTTCTTTACCTTAATAAAAAAATTATTGAATCGGTCATGGGTCTCCAACCTTTTCTGTACTGAGAGCTACTTATGTTTAATGAAACACATTGAGAGCTACTTATATTATTAGTGTTGGATAATCCTAATTATTTTTAAATGTATTCAATCAAGCAAAAGCTATCTAATTTAATAACCTGGGCTGCATACAGTTGAGCTACTCAGAGGTAGCTGGAGAACTACAGTAGTTCCCGAGCTACTGGTTGGAGACCCCAATTGACTGACACCGATGTGCCGTTGCTGTCGGTCCCACCGACATCTATAATGGCAATCAGACTGCTGCATTAGGATTCCGTTGGTTGGACTGCATTGGCACTGGGACCGACTGACAGCTTCTGACAGGCTAAAGGAGCCTGTTGGGTGGTCAGGCTGAACGTATTCCCCACAATGCACAGGCATAGGCACCGCTTTGGGGATTACGATCCAACTTTCCGCCAGTCATTTAATGTTGGATCTTCTGCTTTGAAAAGGCTGTGGAAACACTTTTCTGGGCTCCCTAGCATGCCCCCTGTCTTTCGTGGCCCTTCTCTATGAGCTCTGAGGCACCTCAGGTGCCTCCCTAAACTTCCCTGCATCGTCTGGCAGGCACTGCATGGTGCTTGGCACAGGGTGCAGGGTTGTTCACAAACATGCTTTTTGACATTGGGGCTTGAGCTGCAGCCCTTTTCTGGGCCGCAGCACAAGCCTCAAAGGTAAGAGGCATGTTTCTGACCGCCTCAACAACAGTCAGATCATAATTTGGTGTGTGGGACCGCCGACTACCTCCCGGCTGGTCCCGTTCCTACACTCGTCCGACCGTCATCCTAATCAGTATCTCGGGCCTTCCAACTGCATCATATCTGGTGCCATTTTTTCCTTATGGTACTGTCTTGCGCTTATTTTCCCTTTCTTTCCCAGTTGTCATATAGTTTCTTTTTTCAGTCTAGGGTTAATGCAGTTTGTTGAGCGAATGCATGTGTATACAGTGTTTATTATGTCTTGGCAGTAGTATGATCATCTTTACAAGTGAATGCAGGTGCCGGTGTGCGCTTCTATGTATTTGATGGGATTTATATGCATCAAACCTGGCTACAAATCAATAAAGCAGTGTCCAAGAGGGGGCTTTACAATGAGGGTGCAAGGAGGTTAAGGCTACCATGGGGCACAGGTGTTGACGAGGTTCATCAGACAGAACAGGGCTTCCCCAAACATCACTACGGATGATAATATTGACATCTTACTATAAAATAACTTTGAGGAATTGGAGAAGTTTATTCAGATGTGAGCATAGATGGACTTGTAAGGCATAATAGGGGCATTGTGGGGGTGTCAGGTGTGATACTTCTTCTGGAATCTTGACAAATGTTGTCAAACGTATCCTTGTATAAGTTCTTGATTGCGGTGCCCTTCTGCTTTAAAAAACAGGCAATTGATCTAGCATGGGGGTTATACAGTGATTGATGTGCTTATGTGGAAACTTTGTTGACGATGATCTTGTACTGGTTGTCCTTGGCCTTTTTGAAGAGCTGCCTAAAGATCAAAGGGAGACTTTTATGGTTATCTGACATTCTTGCATCTGTACTTGCTCTCTGGCAATTTTGGCTGTATTTAGAGTTTGACGGACTGGATACTTTATCACAAACATCACGAATGTCTAGTCCACAGTATTTTAAACGCATCATAGTCTACGGCACTAGTAATTTCGTGGATGGGATATCAATCAGGTTTTAACGGAGTATTCTATCCACCAAACTCTAAATATTGCCATTTCTCTCTGATTATATTCAGACTCTTGTTGGTCTCTTTGCTATTAGTGTGCTCTTAGGTGTCCCAAAGTCCAGAGGATTTTTCTCTAACAAAGCACGACTCAAGCATGCATGAATCAGGCATCTGCTGTCATTTAGAATGTAAAGATGGATCTCTCAGCAAGGTCTCAATCTGTTATTATCAAATGTAGTTCTCAAGGATGTAATTTGAGAGTGTTTGCATTGGGACATTTTTGAAGCTTCTGTTCTTCATTTTTGCTGGCTTTGCTTGACCTCTGTGGGTGGAGATGTATGCAGCAGTTCAGATGTGATGGCAGCATGCTAAGCCCAGTCAATGTGTAATAGTTCAATTGCATAACGATGATGCAGACAAGGCCCAGAATGTTCCTCTTGAAGTGATTGCTGAGTGACCTTGGTGATGGCAAGCACAACATAAGTTGTTTTTCAAGGCCATGGTTGTTCTATCATGTGGGCGCATAACGTCATCTGAGCGGATGATGCTTTTCTAGAAGGAGGCGGCAGCCGGGAGGAGGCAAGAAATCTCAGAGTTGAACACTGAGTTGACTCTTGGTGGCATGATAGACTGCGTGATGGATATTAAAAGTAGCATTGAAAGTGTCTGACTATGAACATCATGTCTAGATTCCTTGTTTACCTTCATCCATTTTTTTAAATCGGTTACATAAACATGAGGTGCATTATGTGGAAACTTGCCTGGGCCACAACTACACTAGTGAAATCATAAAGGCCGAAAGTATCAATGTGGAAGTAAGTTATAGCATCCATTTTAGGACACCACTACTCTTTCTATACACACTTATGAAATATCCTCGTCATCTTTATCACTCGTCCTCACTTACAGACCCTCATTACGATGGTAGGTGCACTGCCACCGACAGGCTGTTGTGGCAGTCCGCCCGCCATCCACACCGACAGGCTGTTAGTGGTAGTCTGCTCGCCATCCAGGCACAAGTCCAACAGTCGCATTACAATGCAGCCAGTCGGACTGCACAGGCTGGGGGGAGGACCCAGGACCATCTCGCCTTCAGGAAACAACTCAAGACCTGGCTGTTCGAGCAGTAGCATACCCCTCCCCCAAGCGCCTTGAGACCCTCCCGGGTGAGTAGTGCGCTATACAAATGGTATGATTGATTGATTGATTGATTGATTGATTGACTGCGGCCTCTGACAGGATCAAAAATCCCATTGGAACACGGTTGGAATCTTAACCCTACAATGGAGGCAGTGCCAGTGCATGCAACGCCGTACGGATTAGGATATCCCTGTCCGAATGTCTGTTCTTTGAGGCCCACAGAAAGGGACTTTGAGGGACCCAAGTTGGGCCCCCGTAACCACAAAGCCACTGTTAAGTTGCCCGGGGGCACATGTAGTGCACCCCACACATCGATGCCCCATTGTGCCAGACCCCACATGATGCCTGGCACACGGAGTATGGATGTGCACAAAGTGCCTTTTTCTACTGCTGCTTGTTCTGCAGCCATTTCCCTGGACCACAGCACAAGCCCCAGTTGAAAAAAGCATTTTACGACAGCCTATCCTAATAGGGCAGGTGGGATAATGGGAGAGCCAACTCATTGTTGGGCGGTCACCAGCGAGATACGATGGCGGTTGGGGGCCGACCGACTGCCATCGTAATAAAGACCATAGTCTCATCATAAACGTTCAACATATACTCTCATGACTTATCATATGCCTGGTTCACACCTGAATACAACTTCAAAGATTGGGCCTTCATTGTTTAGCGTCAGAGAGTCACTTGTCTCACGTTCTTAAAACCCAACGGGACAAAGGTTAGATTCTATGAGCACCCTTCTCAGTGTCATTACTGGTTACGTTTTAATACAATGTATATTATTAAGCGCAGCTGCTGTTTGCTTGGGCATTCTGCTGTGAGTAGAGTTCCTTATTTTCTGGTCGATGTTACTCAAGCAAAGGGAGAATGGTAGCCCACAGTCTTTAAATAATCGTTGCGGTCAAATAATGTTCACTCAGTACTGAAAATCTCCCATAATGTTCATTATTTTCTGATCAATGTTGTTAAAGCATGGGGGTGAACTCTGATCGGAAGGCACTTGTCAGCCAAGCGGTAACCTTTGTATGGGGTATTGATTGCACGTGCCGCAGGTGACGTCAAACACGAGAAGGCGTGCACTGAAACATACTTTTGAAAGTCATGAAAATCAATGGGTGTGCGAAACTAAAAGCGAAAAGAAATCGAACTAAGAGCAATTACAGACCAGCCTTTGAAACTGCTCTGGAAGATATTATGTGAATAGACACATTGCATTTATTTATTCTCGAAAATGAAGGGTTGTTTCGATGAAAAACATAAGCAGATATACATCAGAGCAACAGAGTCTGCTGACATCCGGCCACACAATTGGGGTGATGTCAATTAATCTTCCTAGTGCTTCCGAGACCTGTTAACATGCCCAAGACAAGACTGCACTTATTTTTATCCGAGAGGACTTGCAAAGTGAGTAAAGGTGATTGGCAAACATTTGAGAGTGTAGATAGGGAAAACCCCAGACTGTGCTACAGGCTACTAGAAATATACACCTCACTCAAATCAGTATTGCATAATTTACTAGCAAAGATATACTCACTAGAGTATATCTGGAGGGTCAAGAACATGGATTGTAATAACACAGTTGCTGAATTTTTGAGAAAACATCATGAAGGTTAATTTCCAAAAAGAAGAATCTACTGGGGCAAATGGTTTTACCAGGGAGAAGATTTAAAACCATTTTTTATAATTGTATAGAGTCTACAATATCTGAGTTTTCTATTTCTGCATCTGATTATAGTAATCTTGAAATTGTATCTGGTATAAAAATATTGAATAATTGAAACAAATGGATGAACTTTATTGTACCCTGACTGCAGGGTTCTGGCTATCCAAGTGGTGAAGGAGCAGTGGCACTGAAGTCAAGGGATGTGAGGGCCCCCTGCACCCCAATTACACCTGTTTTTACTACTCAACCCGGGGTACAAGGGCCCCATAATGCGTTCTTGTGATAGGACCCATGGTGCACTTGCCAGAACACTGTCTGAGTGGTAAGGAACAGGAAACTGAAATTTGAAGGTTGCAGGATCGAAAATGGTTTGATGTAAACTTAATGATGGTAAAGGAAACCCAAGGCTAGCCAATGTCAACAGGTTTATACTCGAAGTAATTTCAGTGAGCCTTATCCATGTCTCAAATGTGACATACCCCTGAATCTGAGTAAGGCATGCGGAGAGGAAAACGCTGAGTGAATCAAACGCGATATGGTCATACAAGTGCGACTGCACTCCAAGTTGTGATATCCACAATAAATCAGTGGTATTTTGTGTCCGTAGGTAAAGCTCTGTAAAAATTGAGAGTCCTGTTTTTGAGGCACCTAGGGTCCATCAAAACTAAAAGCAGCCCACTGTCCACCGGCCTACCATGGGTTTTCCAGATGTTCCATATGGCTGTTCTGGCAGGTTCATTTAATTTGTATAGGAGTTATACATCATTGGGAAACTTTAACCAGAAATGTGAGTTGTGGAGGCATTACAACAAACCATCATTGATATGTTTTCACCTTGATTATCCTCACCTGCTTTGGCGACTTTCTAGTTTCATATTTCATAGTTCATCTGTTGCATGAAGCATGAAGATTGCAACAGAGGATAGTCCACATTCTCATGCCCCATTTGGTGTGGTCATTTTAGACATTCAAGTGGTCAACATTTCCCTCACACTGTTTTTCATGGATGTGGTTTCAAGCTCATCAGAGGAGTGTAGCAATACCAGTTTGTCAGGAATTAACCATTCATACAATGTGATGCTTCAGTAAATATTTTAATATGTTTTAACAGCAGTGCATGCTGCAAGGGAGCATCTCGCTCCATGGATAGCCATGGATCGCCAGCAGCCCCTGGAAGCAAAAATTGAATTAAAAAACCTCTGTTGTGGCCACATTTCAACAAGCCAGCATTAATATCTTCCAAGGGTGTGCGCCTTGACTTGTATCCCATGCATTGTGGTCATTTTACATGTGTACTTTACATTTCAGCTGATACATCACAATCACAGGTGTCAAAAGCCCACATTCTCAAGGCTTATGGCTATATGGCCATTGCTATTTCCCATGTTTTGCCTGAATGTAATTTTAAGTATGTGGTTCACGCTGCATAGTGTTCCTCCGAGACATGTAAGTAGTTAGATGTGTATGCAGCATAATGCCTCAAAACTAGAATTTGATAATGTGTTGTGGACACACTCATACAAGGCAGCAACAATGCCCCATGTATGAGCCTGCAGGTCTGATGTAACAGATGAACCATGTGTAAGGGTAATGTCCCTACATGAATATGGGTGGGCATGTAAAGAGAAGAGTGGACTTCTTAGCTGCAAAAGTGCAGATACCCACAGCGAGTGCATTGCCGTGCTCAGGACAGTTGGGAAGGGTGGACAGTAATGAGTGATAGAGTGCGAGCATGTGTCTGATTGGCTGAGCACCTACATGTTTATATCTGTGTGTGCTTGAGACATGACTATTCAAGTAAATGAAGTCATTCAAAGAGCATTAACCAGTTCAACCATGCAGAAGATGCTTAGGGTCTGCCGGATAGGCAGCCCAGGGAGCTTAGCATCAGTAATGACTGGGTGGTGTAGCCGTTTACAGTTCCAGA
Organism: Lissotriton helveticus; assembly: GCF_964261635.1. Lineage (NCBI taxonomy): Eukaryota > Metazoa > Chordata > Amphibia > Caudata > Salamandridae > Lissotriton > Lissotriton helveticus. The sequence goes on from NC_136070.1 coordinate 494,029,352, forward strand.
TGTAAGGTCTGAGATAGGCAATCATAAGACTGATGGAGAAAGAACCTTTGTGACCCAAGAGGTGGACAGATTTGCATTAAGCTAATCCCGAGCTACAAACTGTCTAATTCCGTGGGGACACCCTGGACAAAACTGTCCCTGCAATGATTAGTAGCACGTGAGCCAGGTGGGTTGGTAAATGAAAGAAACATTAATTGCCATTCCTGCAGAGAAGCAAATGGGTATTGCAGGTGAGGGCATACCCAGTGGTAGCAATCTATCGGTGAAAGGGATGGAACCGGATTCACATCCTTAGTTGAGGTGAGGAAATTCGTGTGATTGGCTGTTGTGTAATGATGTAAAATTCCACAAAAATTCAGAAAACGTCCTCTAAATTACATGAAACACAGCCTTTAACACTATATCTTAGTGAAAAATGCATCCGTCTATCCATTTTGGATGCAAGGGAGCATTTTGTACTAATGAAGTAGCGCATAAACCACAGCATTTTGATTGTTTGGTTGTTCTTGTGCTACTGCAATAACATGTTGCAACTATACCATGCAGCGTAATGGCATAGTTCTGATAATTTTAAGTAAGAAGCGAAACTGGCAGGTATGAAATCACACAAGGTTATGCCAGCATAATCATAAATTCACCCAGGCCTAATCCCTAGTCAATAGACGTGTCCTATTCATATCTATTGCATACCACAGTTCAGAAGCTTACTTTTGTGTTGCCATGCAACACAAGCTTCTTGGATCCAAGCTACAGGATACCTTACTCTCTAGCCTAATACTTCCACTGGAGCAGTAAAAAAACCTTAAAAACAGGACCCATAAGCGGTGGTCCTGGGAAGCTGCTTTGTCAGGCATTGGATGAATAGCACAATCTTACACCATGGAAAGTAGCAATTTTGAATGATGTTCTTTATTATAAGAAACTTTTTTTAAATAATAAAAATATATCATACCTCTGGACTTGCTGCCCATGAGCTATCTGTGGCATCATTTCCATCAGAGCCCTGCATGCCGATAGCTGTCTCAATCTCCAGGCTTCCCTCTGTAGCTTGTCGACTGAGGCTACCAAGTGATGTGGCATCCCTATCAGCCACTTTAAGTCTTCCAGCGCTCCTACCCTCAGAGGGTGACCTTGAGTCGAATGATGTGCGGTCTTCATCGGGAAAAGATATATTATCTTGGTAACTCAATTGGCTTAGACCATCCAGTTCTATTAATTTTTAGAAAAAACATCATATGAGTTATCAGATTTTATAATTGTTTTTTGTTTTTTTTTGTTTCCTATCCACATGCATTTTGTGTAAGTTATGATAACAAATTATGTCATAGAGGCAATATGAAGGAGCAATGATTGTAAAATACTAAAGATATAAAAGGTTGAGTTTTTTTCTACTTAATGAACCAGTAAATCAAGCTTATACTAATAAATAATGAAAGTTTTAAGGAATTTATATACTAATTTAATAAAAATATAATATTTACCTTGCAAACCAGACTTATGGCCTTATTACGAGTTTGGTGGTCCACCTTCATCACCGCCACCGGTGCCCTGGCAGGAGGACAGTCAAGCCCATGGTGCTCCCGCCTGTCGGATTCTAAGTTAAATTCAGGACGGGCAGGTGGTGCTGCAGCGGTCTCACGGCGGCAGCTGTATTAGGCTCAAAGGAGAGCCTCAACAGCCTACCACCGCTGTGACAGCGCCTGCAGCACGGTCCTGTATGGTGTGGGATGCACCGTGTTGTGCAACTCCAGGGAAGCACAACTTGTGCCCCCCGCATGCACCCCCAAGCCTTGAAGCGGCAGGGGGACCTGCTAAAGCCGGTGAAAGTCCCCTTAGTTGCATCCCTCCCACCTATTTTATGGCGAGTTTACCGCCATGAAATGGGCGGTTGAAATCCAATACAGAATATACTCGGCTGTGCTGCTGCGGTGCAGCCAGCATATTCTTGTCCCTTTATGCTGCACAACTACCTTGGAATCCTGGATCCAGGCGGACGCGGCAACCCATCACACAAATGTCTCTGGGAGACAAGAAAATATTTTAAAACTGAAATATAACATACTATATTACGTTGCTATATCAATGTAAATGGAGATTGAAGTTTACTATTTCTGGGTAATTAAGCCATAATATTTTTTTTATATGATAAGATCGCACTTACAAACATATCTATCACTAGACAAGCACAGGAATAGATGGCTGACTGGACAGACAGACCCACTGACAGACATGGGAATGTGAGGGGGGCATTTTTCCTTTGGAATCCCCAACCATGTTTGACTCCATGGCCATCTTCATCGCACTCACAATTAATATCCATGTCTGGCAAAATAGGTTTAAAAAATCACCTAAAGGGAAATACCATTACCATATTGTAAAAGTATTAAGCCCAGGTGTTTTTGTCAGATTTTTTGTTCCTGAGCAAGGCATAGGAAATAGCATGCACCTCTGTTTTTTGGGAGTGGAAAAAGGTGTTCCACTTTCCACAACGTTTTGGTATCACAAATTAATCCAAGTATTAACCTAAATAAATATATGTGACCAAAACCACATAACTGAGAGCAATTTACACAGGAGTAAAAATCTGAAATCTGATTTCAGGTTTAATGTTGCACACAGAATGAGACTGTTAGGTGTGTAAATATTTCGGGTAGGGTGTGCAACTTGGATATTCCTCCAAAATATTGAAAAACATATTGTGACACAAGAATATTGTGTCAAAATATTGTCAACTTGAAAATATTTGTGGACAATACATAGAGGGTAAGGATATAATTTTTTAGGAATATAATTTGCTTTTTTTAAATTTCAATCTTTGTATTTAACTTTGAACATTGCTTTCCTGAATATAGTTGTGAAAAATTACAGTTTTTAATTTAATTTAATATATATTAATTATAGTATTAATAAAATATATTTCATTTATAATATTTGCTTTAGTTACTATAGTTTATAATTTCGAAAGCAAAATGTACTGTTTTATAAATGTAACTAGTAAGTTGTAATATAGTAGCTGGCTGTTGGGCTTGTAGTGGATTAAGATGGGCAGTTATTTAAAATATAAATTGTCGTATTTTAATTTTAATTGTTTATGTTAAATAAATTATACATTATTAATTATTTTAATTGTTTCATTGATTGGTTTAATTATTTTTGATAGTGAGTAATTTATAAAGTGAAATTGTATTTCATTAAATTTAATTAATTACTTTTAATTTAGTAGTGGGTTGTTGGGTTTGCAGGCGATAATGGTATGAATTTAATGTATTGTTAATTAATTTGTTATGTTAATTAAAACATTGATTGATAATTTAATATGTACATTCTGTTTGATGACTTATTTTTTTCATTTATTGTTTTAAAATAATTGTTAATAAGTTGATCAGTTTAATTATAACATTTAGTAAAAGGGTTTTATATTCTTATTTGTTTTACTTTTTGTTGTTTTGTTTAATAATTATTTTAATATTAGTAACGTTTCATTTACACATTGTCTGAATTTTCTTTTTATTGGTTGTGTTTATTTTGGGTTGTAGGAAGTGAAGTTTATTTATTTAAAATGTTGTTAATGGTTTATATAATTTTATTTATATTGCAATATACTTTTTCAATTTAATTCCAACTTATTTATAATGAGTATATTTTTATTCTAAATATGCTTAAATGTTTTTATTGTATTTTATCTTTAAAAAAATTATTTATAAAAACTTCAGGACTTCGAATAGTATATTTACGCCCTCCATTGTCCAATCATTTGCCTACTGTTGCTCAGACTGTAGTGGAAATAGTAAATGTAACCCGTCCTAAATTCAACAGCGTCGTGGTTTTTTTTGCATTGGAGTGGGAATAATACATTTGACTTCCTCAAAGTCCACCACTTTCCCTACTCTTGTGAGGATTGGAGTAGAAATAGTAAATCTAACCCCTCCAGAGTCAATATTTTCTCTAGCTTTATTTACGTTGTAGTGGGAATAGTAAATGTGTCCCCTCCAAAGTCCAACACTTTCCCTAGTGTTGGTGACGTTTGAAGTCAGAATATTAAATATGACACCTTCGTAGTCCAACACGTTCTCTACAAAATGCTTATTGTGGTTAGTTAATCTTTATTATTTTTTAATCATTACAATATTTGTAATGTTAAATTTTTGGGAAATTATTTACCTAGATTTTTTATTTTGCTGATTTTGAATTCATTTCATTTTTTATTTCAATCTGATATATGTTTTTGCTTAAGATATGTCTGTTGATTGTAAGGTCATTATTAATAATTTAATGTATTTCTTTTAATTGTTTACATATTTGTATTTGTTTTAAGTTTCTATATAATAGTTTTACATACTTTATTAATTAAAAAGACATTTATTTTGAATTGCATTATTATTTTATCTTTAATATATATTTTGATTAAACCTTTCTTTGTTGACGATATTCTGGTCCATGATATTTTGATTCCTATTTCTGTAGTATACATACAAAGTATGTAAACTCAATATTTTCGTTTGTGATATTTTTTACACATATTTGTATGTCACAATATTTTGTCATAATACTGGAACTTAGTCAAGAAGGTTAGGGGAGATATACAGCATTTATTATGGAATTGAATACAGAGCCTTACATCAAGAGGATGGGTGGATGGATGGATGGATGGATGGATGGATAAAAACTATTTATCCAGCAAAACAGTAGGCATTAAGGGTCAGATGTACGACGCTTTCATTTAGAGAGTCGCAAATTGCGACTTGCAATTTGTGACTCGCTAAATGCAATATACAACAGTGTCTCATACACTGTTTGTGATTCCCAATGGGGTCACAAATTGCATGCCTCATCAATATTAATGAGGCTGTCGCAATTTGCGATCCCATTTAGAATGGCTAGCACTCCCTGGGATGGTGGCCAGCTGGGGTCCGCAGACCACCATGTCTGTGACTGCTTTTTTATTAAAGCAGAGTTGTTTTTAAATGCGGCCCGTTTTCCTTAAAGGAAATATTATACTTTTAAGTTTCATTTTTTAAGGTCAGGCAGTGGACCCTGGGACGACTGCCAGCTCTTAAAAAATATTTGCAAACCCATTCACAAAGAGGAAGGGGTCCCCTGGGGACCCCTTCCCATTTGTGTGTGGCTTACCACCCTTTTGTAAAAGGTCGCAAAACAATCATACATTAGTGTGAGACTCGCTATTAGGAAGGGACAGCCTTGGCATGCCCCTTCCTAACAGCAAGTCGCAAACCATATTTTGTGAGTCGCTAATAGGTTAGCGAGTCGCAACATATGGTTGGCGGAGAGGTGTGGCGCCGCAGCCAGGGCGACTGACGCTGGAATCTGGGGACCACGGTTCGATCCCCGGCTCCGGCGGCAGGTTAGCCCAGCACCATGTGACTCTGGGCAATAGCTCGCTTAATCTTCCCGACGGCCCCCAGCGCCTAGAGACCCTTACGGGTGATTGTGCGCTTTACAAATGTGGACTTTTACTTTACTTTACATTGGGCAGACCTTATATGTGGTCGCAAAAGGGCAGAATGTCCATTTGCAACCACAAAAAACGGTTGTACATCTGGGACTAAAACCTCCGCAAAAGTTTTTTTGCTTTACTTAAATTATAGATGTAATTTCTATTTGGTGATACTCATCGAAAGGTTTTAAATTGTTCAGTGCAATGGTTCTAACGAGGATATCAGAAGCATTTTTGAAATTAGACTACAGAGTGTACAGAACAGCATTACTCCAGCACACCGCTCTGGTAAAGTTAATGATGGTTGCTTTGCACACACGGACACGTTTCTCTTGAAATGCAGAACAAATGGAGTGGAAATCATTTTCAGATGTTGATAAAACGGTACGCAATCTGAGTTTTGTGTTTCGTGATCACTTATTCGACAGGAACATAGTGCAAATTTGAAACATACTCAAGGTGAGCTGTTAATGGGGGCTGTGAGTTGATTTCGCCTTCTCTTCATTCTCCCTCGGAGGTCTGTCTCATTTTCTGAATTTTTCATTGTTACCTCTCCTGCTTACCGGTCTGGGGTTTGGAGCATGGAGTCCTTCCTTTTTCTTATTTGTGTTGATATTACACTTTGCTGTAATGCTGTAACAATCACTTTCCTATGACCTGCTGAGTTGCCATCTGAGTTGAGCACTGAGATCTGTTATTTTGCTGCCAGTAATGGACTACTATTTTTCCTGCCTGGTGGCTTTTACTTTGTATCCTTGTGTGTGCACATATGCACTTGTATTCTTTCTGGTGTTAGCAGTTGGTATTGCATTGTTATACTCCTTCAGGATGTAAGCATGTGCAAACTGGTACTTCTCTTGTCTAACTTTTCCGTCAGGGCACACACTGGCACCATTGCCACTGGACCTCTTTTGTCACTGTCCTGCATTTTGGAAATGCTGTTCTAGGAATCCAGTATTTTTCATTACAAAGATGTTGGTGTTGCTCCAAGCTGCCCGGTAACTTATAGTAGGCCTGTTGCCAATTAGCCTATTGTTCGGTCACAATTGGGTGGGTTGAATGAGGATGAGGTGGCCCCATAACTTCTTAATTTGTGGGTGAGATGACATGGTATTTGAACGAGTGTCATGTAGTTCTTGTATTGGCTGGCTGTCATTCAGTGGCTGTCCTACTATTCTAAGTGCTGTCTTTCTGAAGAGCAGATCATACCTCCTAGTCTCCCCAGGGAAGTTCAAGATCCTCGGGGTACCTAGAAATTATGGGGCCTATTAGGATGACGGGCGGACTTTGTCCGCCCGTCATCCTACCGGGGATTGGGACCGCCCGCCATAAGGGCGGGGGTCCCCTTGGGGGGTTTTAGGATTTGCCCGCCACAGTGTTGGGCACATCCTGCATTTTTAGTGCCCGCCACAATGCTAAAAATGCATTAATGCATTTGCATAGATAAAGCGGCAGGCACGATTGGTGTCCATAGCATGATCGTTATGTTTGACCTGACTCCAAGGTCAGGTGTGCCACAAAGAGGTACTCTGGCAATATTTTGTCATTTGTTCCTTATCTGCTGTGCTGTTATTATGAGTTACCCTCTCCAAGGTCTTGTTGGGTCTTTGGGCTTTCTACCTCTTTTCTCGATTGTGACATGGTTTCAGCGAGTGTAATTTGTATGTCGTTAGATGACAGTCTGTGATCTCGGTATGTGTATAGATGGTGGTGATATCTCCACCCTTTTCCTTTTGACGTTGCTTTGAGTATCGTTTTTCCTGGAGGTTAAAGACAATATGCCTCCTGGCACATTTACCCTTATTTTTCTTCCTTCATCAGGTAGATGGCTGGGTTAGTTAATGGCTCTAAATTGTCATTTGCTGTAATATACAGAGCATGGGCGTACATTTTGAAAAGGCAAACTCAACCTCCCACTCTTCCATATCCATCAAATTAAGTTGGGAGGCATGGGGAGTACAGCCCGACCCGTGACACCCGCCATCATAGCTGAGTTAAAAGGGGACTGGTGGAGTTGCATGTGACGATGCTGAGAATCGACTGGTCTTTCCTCGTGGGAGGCCCTGAGCCGCTGACTAGTGATTGGGCCCCAGAGTAAATGTGGCTGGTTCCCCAATGATCCTTCCCCCTCTGTCATCCCGGGCGGGTGGCTGCACTGACAGATTGGAGGTCACGGACCGGCCCTGCCTTTGATTTATGGCCTAGACTTGCAGGCCCGGATCCCTGGTGATGCTCTGAGGATTGTGGTGGGGCTGCGTGGCTTTCCCAGGTACCGGAACAGAGTGGTGGCCCTTCCCAGGTTGCTGTATGTAGACTAGAATTGCCCATACAAATTACCAAAGACACTTTTCCCATGCAAAGACAACTTACTGAGGACGCTGCTCTGGGTGGAGGGACAACCCCGTATTGCACTACAGATTTTGCAACAAGCTAAATATGATGGAGGTATTGCATTACCAAACCTGCAGAAATACTATGAGGCAGCGCAAGTTGCAGTAGTAAATAACTGAGTGCATTCAGAAAGAGAAGATCCGGCTGTGCGGCAGCCGCGGCCCGTGGAGGATGTTCCGGTGGGTCAGAAAGGCGGGGCGGGGGAGGGGCAGGGTGGGGGCTGCTACAAACCGAAATATCGATAATTGGAGGTAAGTAAACAATTTAATTAATAAAACGAATTTCGTAGTGCGAGCTGCATCGCATTTTGCGGGCCGTGGCTGCTGTGTGGGCGGACAGATGGGGAATGGGAGATCATAGCATATGCTATATGTTGGCAGTCTACTTGACTTCTCAGGGTGGGACCAAATGGGCCTCAGTACACTGGCCGAGGTATGAGATACTAATGGGGTTGTTCCCTTTGAACATCTCCAAAAGGATTAACGAACGCCGTCCACACAGTGGCTACAGCTTAGACATGCCCTGATCTGCAGCATAGACCCTGATGAGGAAACTCAGTAGGAATATCTATTGGAGAGATGACTATTAGATGAGCAGATACCGCATGAATGTATATAATTGACATATGGCACACTGATGCAGAATACTCAGGTACCGCTGACGCACCTAAAAAATAGCTGGGAGCATGACCTGGGAGAAATTGATGATGGTGACTGGCAAGACTCGTTGAATTTCTTAGCAGAGGGGGCCTTCACGGCTAGCTTTAAAATAATTCAACTCAAAGTGTTACACAGAACATATTACACCAGGACATTGCTCCATGAAATTGGGAAGACCACAACTGCCTTGTGTATTTGAAGTGTGACCCCGAGGGTACTTTTATTCATACTGGGTGGCATTGCCCTGCAGTGCGACCATTCTGGGAATGAGTGGCCAAATCTCTGGAGGGGGCAGTAGGGGGGGCCTCGAACTATTACGCCGAAGAGTCTTATTGGGCGAGTGGAAACCCTCGGACCTCACCAGGTACGAGGAAGACCTTAGTGAATATGGGATTTATGGTAGCCAAAAGAGGCATAGCAAAGAAATAGGGATGTTACACAGCGTCATTTGTCCAGAATTGGTCTGTTGGTCTCCTTTAAGTGTGTGGCATCACGATCATCATCGTATTGTTTGCTATATTTAAAAAGCTATCACTGTTGTCTGTTGCCCTGACACAGCTCACCCTTTCTCTGATGGGAGTCTGGCATGGAAGAGTGGGACTCAGTTTAATGAGGGATTCTGGCAAATACATAAAGTACTAACATTGTTGCATTTTAATTTGAAATTTATAACAGGAGAATCCGCTGGAAAAATAGAAAATGTATTAATTTATAAGAAACAATTAAACACCAAGAATTTAGCTTTTCAATGTGTCAAGATCATTTATCGTACTTATTTCAAATATTATGTACTGGTAGGACTCAACATAGCAAATTGTGTTACTTGTTACTTTATTGAAGTATGCATAAGGAAACTGATTCGTGAAGACAAAAAAAACTCAACCTACATTTGAGGTACAGCTACATTTTCAAGCAATGCAGTTTAAAGAGCTTGGCCATGCAGTGAATAATAGCAAAACAGAACAAATGTTTTCAAACAAAAGTTTAAAGAGTGCAACTGTAAAGGCATGTGATGATGCTGCAGACTCAATGCAAATATCTCCTCTGCCATGCTGAGAATACCTTCACACTCTGAGGCTTCTGTACTGCCCTCCTCGTGGTTGGACAGTAAGCGGCTGAATTTCTGCTTACGCTCGGAACCAGCCTGAGTAGCTTTCTCGGACACTGCTGACCGGAAACTCTGTGAGCGAGATACCGAGATCTCAAACTGTTTTATCACCTCCTCATCACTGTCGGAAGATGTGGTGAGATCCTCATCCTCCCCAAAACTGTTCACTGGGAGAAAACAGAATATAGGCTCATGATAACGTCGGACCCTCAAACAACTGGGTGGACACACCTTCATGCATGCAACGTTAAGGTCATGTCTAAAGAGGCCTTCTGTGATGAGGTAGTTTCTTATGTTTTATATGAACCCCATAATCAAGATGAAGGGTAGAATCAAATTATCAGATTCTACTGATTTCCTATTAATGGGGAAAATGTGTTTATGCTGTTAAAAGGTTGAAGACCCTTACATCCTGTGGATAGAGCTTGTCCTTTGCAGGGTAATAATAACTCAGAACTGTGCCAATGTTTACCTGATTTGTACAGATAGCACACAAAACCTCCAAACAGAAACTACCTCTTAGATTTTGTAGAGGTTATCATTTAAGCTTCAAAGCTGAGGTTTGTGTGGAATGGAGGTGGTATTTTCTGTACTTGGTAAATACTAATTCCCCAAGGGAGCACACCATACCTCCTGTTCTTAGTATATTCAAATATTTACTTCACACAATTCCACGTTTTACCTTTTTTCCAGGCCTTTTTTCTGATATATTAAGCATGCAAAATCTGTCAGGTGATAACTATGGAGTTCAGTACCTATTATACAACACGGAATTGCAATTTGCATGTCCCATTGCATAAAGATTGACATTTTGCTCATAGGATTCAGATATTGATGTAGGTGTGAAGGGTGACCTTCGCATCATCAACAGCGGCTACAACTGACTAATTGACTACATGCAACCTTTGATTATTCTGTGTACTTTGACACATTTGATCGCAGGCACTACTCACCTGCAAATCACTTGGAAAATCCTGGAATTAATATCCCTACTGTCCCGGGGAAATATCATTTTCATAAGATTGCGTCTTTCACAAGTCTCCTTCTTCCCTTCATTTAATGTGCACTATTTTCTTAAGATCTAGGTAGCCATATTAGAAATGTTGTGTGCATATAAGGTTCAACCTTACCTTTTGTTCCCCTCTGGTAATGTAATTTCCTAGCTGAAGTGTTGCCTCTCACTCATCGAACTATGGGCACATGTACAACCGTTTTTAGAGGTCGCAAATGGAGATTCGGCCATTTACAATCGCTAAAAAGTGCTGTTGCATGTATCAATCCTATTTTGCGAGTCGGTAACCTTTTACAGACTCTCAAAATAGGGTTTGCAAGTTAAAATTAGGAAGGGGTGTGCCAAGGGCGTCCTTTCCTAATAGCAGGTTGCAAGGGCATGTACAATTGTTTTGTGACCGGAACGCGGTCGCAAAACAATCACAGTTTACCTCTCACTTCAAGTAGGTGGTAAGCCACCCCTTACCCTTTGTGATTGGCAGCGAAAACATTTTTTAAGAGCAGGCTTTAGTCCCACAGACCACTGTCTACTCATAAAAAATTAAACTGACATGCTGAAATGCATCCTGTTTTCCTTTAAGGAAAACAGGCCGCATTAAAAAAAAGTGCTTTATTTAAAAAGCAAACACAGACATGGGAGACTGCTGTCGCCAGCAGGGCACCATCCCTGTGTTATTGCCCATTCCGAATGGGTCACAAATTGCGACCTGCCTCATCAATATTGATGAGGCAGGTCATTTGCCACCACATTGGGAATGCAAAATGTGTCTGAGACACATCAGTACATTTCCTTTTGCGACTCAGTAAAATTCGCAAATTGCGAGTCGCAAAAGGAAATGGTCGGACATGTGGCCCTATATTTCCATTAAGTAGGTCCTGGGAGGAGGGAGGGTTGCTGGAGGCGGTGGATGGGGCTAGGTAGAGGCAGGAAAAAGGAGGCAGCCAGGAGCGGCAATGAGGAAAAAACATGGAGAAAGCAATGAAACAAGGGGAAAGCGAGGAGAAGGCACCTGGGAAAAAACAAGGAGAAAGCAATGAAAATGAAAGGAAAGCAAGGAGAAGGCACTGAAAACAGGGGGGACAAGACAAGGAGAAAGCAATGAAAAAAAGGGAAAACAAGGAAAAGGCAATAAAAAAAGGAAAAAGCAAGAGGAAAGCAGTCAAAACTAGGGAAAAGCAAAGAGAAGGCACTCAAAAAATGGGGTATAAAAACAAGGGGAAGCAAAAAAATTTGAGAAAAGCAAGGAGAAGGCACTCAAAAATCAGGGGAGAAGCAAACGGAAAGCAGTGAAAATGAGGAAAAAGCAAGACTAAAGCACTCAAAAAGCAGGGAAAAAGCAAGGAGAAGACAATGCAGCAGCGCGGGAAACCTGGGCCTATAGTCTGCACAGAGACCCACTCACCGTTGGTCCTGGGGCCTGCATTGAGACTCACTCACAGCTCTCTCAGTACACAGCTGAAGTAGCGGTCGGTGGTTGGAGTGCGGCCGGGCGGTGACGTGCGGCCGGGGAGGGGCAGGGTGGGGGGGGGTAGTAAACTACGGAATACGGCCAAATGCAGGTAAGTAAACATACACATAAATAAAACGAATTTCGATGCAGTGCGCGAAACGAAATGTGTTTTATTTATTTATATGTTTACTTACCTGCATTTAGCCGTATTCCGTAGTTTACTACCCCCCCCCCCACCCTGCCCCTTCCCCGCCCCACGTCAACGCCGGGCAGCACTCCCACCACCGACCGCTACTGCACAGCTGTCCTGCAACACATATTGATGTTTTCAAAAAGCACTCGACCAATCTACCTCAAGTTAGATTGCAGCCAGCCGCGGGCCGTGGAACGAGTTACGGTGGGGCAGGGAGGCGGGGAGGGGGAGGGGCGGGGTGGAGGGTGCGAAAAACAGGCATATGGATCATTGCAGGTAAGTACACAATTTAATTAATAAAACGAAATTCGTAGCGCGCACTGCATGGCAAAAAGCAATGCTGTGCTCGCTACGAATTTCGTTTTATTAATTAAATTGGGTACTTACCTGCAATGATCCATATGCCTGTTTTTCTCACCCTCCACCCCGCCCCTCCCCCTCCCCGCCTCCCTGCCCCACCGTAACTCCCTCCACGGCCCGCGGCTGATTGCAGCACTAACTGATACCCCACTCACACGTTACTCCTATGTATAGAGAGACACACAAACACACATTTGGTGGTATACTAATCTCATGTATGCCCTCACTGCATATCCAAACTCCTCTCACCCCTGGCATACATAAACTGTGTACATCTTGGAGGAACTCAGTGTGCATTGTATATTTCTTACATACAGAATGCGCAACATCTGCCCATTCCTTATGGAAATTCAATCTGACACTACTACAGACTGTCCATAGGTAGCATAATGCTATTTAAATGTGTGGTTATCACTGGTGCAGAAAGTGCAATGGTACAACAGGGGTCCTGCCTTGTATTGCTATGTTAGGGATCATACTCCATAGCATTATTGCTAAAGCGCTGGCACTGTTGCTGCTGACGTTCTGGTCACTGCCAGGACCAGAAGTGAACATGGGGCTTACCAGTGCTTACCAGTGGCAGCTATCAACATGCTGCCTATACACGCTGTCATTTGTGTTTAGCTAGAGCCATCTTGACTTGGTCACTTTAACTACAACCATCCAGCCATGGGACCAAACCGATAGAGCCATAATCCCTGTAAACAAAATCCTACCTGTCCACTTTTATAAACAGAGAATACAGAATGGAAATAGCCAATGTAACCAAAACCGAACAGAGTGGCACCAGTTAAATGTATCCCTTTGTGTGTCGTATGGCAATTCCATGCTATAGTACCTGCAAACACAGGTGTTTGATCAGGAGATCGATAATTAACAAGGCAGACAAATCAGAATGCCTGACGTGCTGCCAGATGTTCCAAGTAGCCCATGGGTTAGGAAATGGCTTGTTCAAGTCCACAATTATGGAACGTTGAGCACGGAGGTGGCTACAGAACAGGGGAAGCCAATTCACAAAGCCATTTTTGTCCTAAGCGTACATTTACAGCCAAAGTGGAACCATTTGCTCAAGCCAGGAATCCACAAAAGGATAAGCCACAACCGTGTACAATTATAGAGTAATAAACTACATGCCTCAGTTGGGAGTGGGTGGATGAAGCTGCGGTTTGCCTATAGTGTTTGGAAACGTCCTCGCTCTAACTTATGATCCTGTGTACATTCACAAACTCCCCTCCTACCCTTTCTCACTTCGAAAGGGTCATGGATTTGCTCCAGTTAATGGCTGGAGTAAATACCTTCTCAGTGTTTAGGGGAGGAAAACACCCACAGACCTCGTGGGTATGTAGAGACAGCAGTCTCACCACAAAGAAAACAAAAAAGTGGAAAAAGAAAATTAAAAAGGGTGTCTTTTCACAGTGGGCACACTTCACAATGCAGAAATGTACTATAAGTTGTACTGTGCTCTGGGGAAATAGCAACTCAGAAAAAGATCACAACATACCATTTCTTTTTAGGAATCTTGTGACGGGGTAGATTTCCAGGTATAGTACTAGGAATGTATGTGAATTTCCCAAACATCATACATTCACACCTGTGCATAGGAGAATGTAAACAGGCATATGTTCATACGTTGTCTTTGTGAATTGGATCCTAAGTTGTGAGGCCTGCTACTGAGTCGAACCTGTTAAAAGACCCTTAGTGTAGAAAATTCACAAGGGCACAGAATTACTTTCAAAGACCATCTCCACTACTGTCATGTCAAGAGCACAAAGCAACTACAGTAATGGGCTCTTACCGCTCCAGATGCACAATGGACAGTGCAGTGCTCATTGTCTGTAGTGTTCCCTGAATGTGCATCATTTTCACCTGCGATTATCTCCTTTCAGATGTGCCTCTGCGAGGCTGCTCAATAGATAGATTTTCACACAAAGGCGCAGAGAATGGTGCCTTTAAGGCATCTGTATGCCTGTGAGTAAACTTTTGCAGTATTGCAGTGGTGGCATCCTATTTAAGGAGTTTGAAACTGTCAGAAGGTACTAATTTCTGATCCCAGGTGTCACATACATTTTCTCTCATTACAAGAATGTTCTGCGTCCTTAACACTGGGTCTCTGTGCAAAGATATGCTTGGTTTTTAATTCATCTTCCAGTGTACTTCACAAATCATTTCTTAAGTGAGGCAAAACCTCAAGCACATTTTAGAAGGCGATGATAGGAGGAACAAACAATCTAGAATATATTCCCTTGGTTAAAGAATATTCTTCAAAATCATATCAAAGCAAATATTCAAACACATACTTCTGAGCCTTTTGGTCTACCTTATATTCATATGCAGGGTACACCCTCCTATATTATTAGATGTGATACATTGCATAACATCCCATCCCGGCAAGATGGCGGCCGCGCGATTGGCTGTGTGAGCTGGCGTTCTCTTGCACAGATGAATCACCCTCTTTGATAATGCATCTCTAGGGTATTCCTGTCTTCAAAAACATTTGGTGACTTAACAGAAATAATACAGAAATCTCATCGAATTCAATTTAAAACGGAGCGGAATGCTTAGAGTGATTACTTGCCTGACGAGTCCAGAATCCTGTAGCGGCTTTCGGCTTTGGCGACCCTTGACGCGCTGTTTGGTGCCGATGCATCAGTGCTCTATTTTCAGCATTCGAGGCATCTGGAGGCATCAGAGGGGGAGTATGGCCCCCAAGGTCATCACCAAAGCTGCATTGGCAGCAAGGGCTCGTTCCGCGGCAGCAGCCGCCGCCGCGGCTCCTGCTCACAATCAAGACGCGGCGAGTGACCCAGGGAGTACTCAGCAGGCGGGATGGAGTAGCGAGAAAGCGGCTGGGGATGGCGGTATAGTCCGAAACCGCGTTAATTTCAAGGGAAGCGGCAAGACAGTGCCTGCCCTTTTCAAACAGTTAAATCTTAAATCAAAAACCCCTATGGCAGTTGCTAAACAAGTATCTATGACTCATTTGAATGCAGCTGAAATAGAGGGGGCACCACTAATATTGGATTCTGACTCTGCTTCTGTACCAGCTGTTAATACTCATATGATCTCCTCACTCGATAAAACTGGTGAGATTTCTTTGATGGAGCAACAGGGGGTTATTCCAACTTGCATGACATTAAGCCCTCAGGATTCCGGTCTTTGTTTAAATATTCCGGTGAATGGAACTCTGGGAGGCGGAGTCCAGTCAGCGGATAAAGTCTTAAGTGTTTCGGGCACTCCCTCCTTAGCCAATATATCTGCCTCCAAGGCAAGTGATGGTACTATTCAGGATGGAAATGAATCCTCTAAGGAAATTGAATGTGATAAGTTTTATTCGCTTTCAGAACATACAAGCTCATCCCTGGATGAGGATTAGCATGACCCTGAATGGACAGATGATGGTAGTGATATTGGGTATTGGCGGCAGAATGATGTATTGAGTAAGAAGCTGTCTCCACGGCAACCCCGCACAGTTCGTAAGGCAGACGGTCAGAATTTTCGGGTTCCTGTGAGAGAGGGCCCAGAAGCGCATGGATATCATTTATTGATAATTCTCTCACTGATTCGTAGGATTCAGGGGAAGGCAAGACAGTTGCAACATCTATGGCACCCATAGTCCAGTCTAATCAGCCTGCTCCGCCGCCTTCTGAGATTACACTCATGCTCATATATCAGACGATTATGGCACATCGCGAGGAGTCGCGCCAGGAGAATGTCCGTACTCAGGGTGTGTGCCGTAGGGTTCAGAATTCCATTCACAGGGTCGCAAAAACTTGTACGGAAATTGCAACGAGAATCGGGGAGGCCGAGGAGAGGATTTCCAATCTTGAAGATGCCGTAGAGGCGCAGAGTACTTCAAATGATTTGATTGGGGCACAGAAAGAAGATATCCTATGGAAGCTTACCGATTTGGAAAATAGATCCAGAAGGAAGAACCTCAGGATTTTAGGGGTTCCCGAAGGTCGTGAAGGGGCGATGTGAGAAAATGTGTGGTGGAGCTTTTCTGCGAGGCATTCCCGGAAATTACACAGTGGGATTGGCATCAGGAGGTTTTGCGTGCCCATCGATTTCCTTTTAAGCAGAGGCAAAAGTCTGGAACTTCAAGGGACAAACCTCGAGCTATCTTGATATGCATCAATAATTTCTTGGCAAGGGAAAAGATATATGATCTAGCCAGACCGGACAGAAAAAGGCGGGGGAAATAATGTGATTTCTTTGTCCGGCCGGACTTTTGTCCTGCCACAGTAGAGCGGAGGTGGCAGCTCCGTCAGTTGATTTCCCCTTTCCAGGCTAGGGGGGCACAGGTCTTTTTGTTTTATCCCTCCAATAATAATTTTCATGGGGCAGACAACATTTTTCATGTCTGAGGTTCAGGCTAAGGAATTCCTTGTTACGATATAGTTGAGTTGGGGGAAGCCTCCTGGATGTGCTTAGTTTATCAGTTAGGGTGGGAGGCGGGGTTAGTACAAGTTAGAATATAGGGATTCTTCGTCCCTACTATTGTTTTTTCTGTTAATTTGTCTATTGGTGCTAATGCTCCCGCTTCTAGCCCTTAATTATTTTTATTTTTTTCGTCCTTAAGGGGGTGAGTGAATCTGTGCGGGAGTGGGCAACCAGCTCTTCCCATCACAAGGACCTAGGTCCTGTTGCCACATAAGGGTGTTGTAAGGGATGGGCGGGTGAAGGGGGGCGGGTCTCTGGGTGGCTGGGTAGGGGTAGGGAGGGGGGTGCTGAAGGGGTAAGGTTAAGTAGGGATTCAAAAGCTATTGCAGTCCTAGCATTAAATGTTGATCAAAGTTGCTATACATTTTTTTTTTCTATAAATATGGGAATAGCACAAAGGAAGCGGTATTTCTTTGGCTACGATGGGGCAAGAAAAATTTAAATTGTGTATATGGAATATCTGTGGCCTTAATGATGCTAAAAAGCGAGCTCTATTTTCTAAAATTTGTATTCTTTGCACCTTGACATCTTATGTATTCGGGAGACGCACATACCTTGGGGTAGGCGGGATTGTCTGAAACTGCCGGGGTATGATTTGATAGCTAAGCAGACTTCTATGATCAGAGGAGTGGCTATTCTTTTGAAGAGCAGAGTAGTGGTCTGTAAAAGGGTTCGAGAAGATCGAATGGGTAGGTGGGCAATAGCAGAGTTATTAGTTGGCGGGAGGTCATTAACCATTTGTACAGTTTATGGCCCAAATTCAGATGACCCCGAAGTATTCAAGCACTTAAATGTAGAATTGGCCACTTGGCCCAGTCCACTCCTTGTATGTGGTGATATGAATATCAATATAGCTAGTGATTTTAATTTGGCAGGGGATGGCAATTACTCTGGTAGGAAACCTAGGGTATTTAAGGCACTCCAAACGTTATTACAAGAGCATGGGGCTTTGGATTTATGGTTTAGGCATAATAAATTGCAAGATGGATACACATATTACTCTGCTCCCCATAATAAATTGGTTCGGCTTGATTATATTTTCCTTTCAGATCAGCTTGCTGAAGTTTCCTCTGTCTTTTCTCCTCCTCGGATTCTATCCGACCATAATCCATTGGTAGCCGAATGTTCTTGGTCTCGTGCTAGAAAGCCCCCTCGAGAGTGGACATTTGAAAGAAAGATCTTATTTGACGAGGCTTATCATGTGCATATTAAAAAATTGGTTAGTGGAATTTTTAGTCATTAACCGGGGCACTGCGCCTGACCAAGTAGTTTAGGATGCTTTAAAAGCTGGATTACGCGGGGAGACTAAACGTTTTTCCTCATTTAGGTGGAAGACAGAGCAAGAGCAGCATAAGAGTCGTATAGAGGAACTCAGACTTTCAGAATTAGAGATAGTTCATAAAATTAAGCATGGCTACAATATAGAGGAGTGTCAACAGGTGGTGGGTATAATAAAAGCAAAACTTTTGGAGTCATTTGGCCAGGACCTTGCCACTAAATATCTTCAATATCATACAATGATGTTTGAGCATGGCGAAAATTCCGGTAGGGTACTGGCTAAGAGGCTCCATCAGCGTAGTGTACAGAGCCGTATCACCAAAATTCAAGATGAAATGGGGGTTGTACAGGACACTCAGGAGGGTGTGAATGGGGTATTTCTGAAATATTATACTGATTTGTATACTGAAGATATTATGAATGCCCAGGTAGAGTCGGAGATCGGAGGATTTTTTATCAGGAGTAGACACTTCCAAGATATCGTCTGAGCAGAGTGAATTGTTATCTGCTCCTATCCTATGGGAAGAGGTGGAGACGGCTGTTAAGGCATTAACTAATGGGAAGGCTAATGGTCCAGATGCTGTGCCCCTGGAATTTTACAAGGCATTTCTAGGAGAGATTCAACAGGATCTCTTAATGGTGCTTAGGGCCGCACAGAAAGGTATTGTCCCAGACTCATGGCGACAGGCAACTATTGTTTTCTTTAAAAAGAAGGGCAAGCCTGAGCTGAGTCCCTCATCCTTTCGCCCAATCTTGCGTATTAATAGTGATCTTTTAAACATTTTTAGCACTTAGGTTAGCTCGGGTGATTACCCCATTGGTATCTTTGCGTCAACATGGATTCATACCAGGGCGGGACACTACTGATCATGTTCGGCACGTTATTGCCCTATTAGACTGGGCACAGGTCATGGCCTCTCTGGGTGATCCTGTTGGATGCTGAGAAGGCGTTCGACAGGGTCTCCTGGGGGTTCTTGAGGGCCGTGCTTTGGTGGAAGGGATTTGGTATTGAATTTATTCAGGCGCTCGAGACAATGTATTCCCTTCCAAAAGCTTCACTCTGTATCTCGGGCCAACAGACTAGCTCTTTCAATATAAGTAGGGGGACTCGGCAAGGGTGCCCGTGTTCACCCTTGATGTTTGCCCTTTATATTGATCCATTTTTTAGTAAAATCGAAGGACATCAGAGCATAGCACCGATATGGAGTACCAGGCTTTAGCCTACGTGGACGATATCGTCATTTTAACATCAGATGTTCTTTTGGCATTTAGGGTACTTAAGGCGTCCGCGGAGCAATTCGGCGTAGTGTCAGGGTATAATCTAAATGTTGCTAAGACGCAGGTTGTTCAAACGTCCAACATGCCACCGTCTGAGGCTCCAGTTGTCTCTGAAGCAACGTACCTAGGGGTTAGAATAACCGCTGCAGTTGAAACCATTCCGGACTTGAATATCCTTCCGGTAGTGGATGCGGTTAATACCAAGTGAGAGCGGCTAGAACATCTTCATCTTTCCCTCTATGGTTGTTGCAGTGTCCTTAAAATACTAGTACTCCCTAAGTTTCTATGTTTGTTCAGGACGATTCCTCTAGTAATATCACAAAGCAGCCTGATCAAGGCTGATAGGATCTGTCATAGATTCTTGTGGGGGTATAGGCGCTCCCGTAGGGCAGCCAAGTGGATGTGCCTTCCTCGTGATCGAGGTGGTTGGTCTGTACCAAATTTGGTATTATGCTACTGGCCAGTGATGGCCCAATCTTTGGGGGTACCATTGTTAGGGGATAATTTTGAGGTGCCATTATGTAATCAACCAACTATCTTTGAGATTGGCTTAGGCACAGCAGTTAAGGGTATTCTGACGGAGATTTTAGAGCCAAGTTATTTCAAAAGAACTAGATTCAAGCTGATTATAGCTATGTTTTTGATTTGGCAAAACATCAGGCGGAAATTATCTATTTCAAACATTAATATATATACTCCCTTTAAAGCTGCCCTACTCTTACCCAGTATATTTCAGGATCAGACAATGTTTAGGTGGCAAGCGCAGGGTCTGCGGATGATAGGGGACTTAGCTGGGATGGGCTATTTTTAACCTATTCTTCTTTGAAGGATACCTTTCAGTTGCTTCCACATGATTTTTTTTAAATATCTTCAGGTTCAAAGTTTTGTTCATAAATATTTGAGTGGGTCATCTTCTCTGTTTGATAAATTACGCATATTTGAATTAATTAAAAAAAGAGCTAGAATAGGAATGTTGTATCATTACTTATTGTCTAGCTCAAGTGATGATTTAGGGGTTCAAAGTGCCAAATGGGAAGGTAAACTCGGAAAGTCGAGTATTGACTTAAAACGTCATTGGAGTTTGCTAGTGAGGTGTTGGTGTCTGGTAGTCTTAAGACTCAAAGCTATATGGCACTGTTTGATTTATATTACATGCCTGCAAAAATTTCAAAATGGGGAAGTAGGAAAGGGGACCATTGTTCAAGGTGTGGGTTGTTTGCAGCGGGCGTCATTCATATGTTTTATTCTTGCCCACGTCTTGCTGACTTTTTATCAGAGGTTGAGCATTTTATTAATGGTGTGCTCAAGATTCAGTGTAGTCTGACTCCAGAGATGGTGATAATGGGCTATGATCCAGGGAACATCGGAAATACGTGGTATATGTCGGCCTTTTTGTATAAAGCTATGTCTCAGATCCGGCTGTGTGTAACCATGCAATTGTTGTCACCTGAAGCACCGATATTTATGAGTTGGAGAGCTAGATTGCTTGCTATTTATAAGCTTGAATTCTCAGTATTTTCTTTAAAGGGTCGGAGGAGGAGGAAGTTGGAGTCTAAGATCTGGGCACCAAATGAGGAGTGGATAAAATGATAGGATATTCTTCTTTTATAAGGTGTTCATTGGACTATGGTTTATTTCTGCCCTATTCTAGCCTTATGTTTTTTTTGTAGGTTTTGTGGAATATTACTTATTATTGCTGAGTATCTCTTATCTCATTTTTCTTTTCTAGTAGAAAATGTTCTTTGTATGTTGTTTAGTTAAATGCAATTTGATTTTTAAATCTGATGCATTACTGCATTGAATGTCATGACTGCATTGTATGGATCAAATAAAATTATTTAAAAAAATATTTTTTTTATCCCATCCCTTACATCAACCAAACCACTGAATCACACAGTAGATATAATGCAAGTTGATGTGGAGTTAACAATACCAAATGCATACTTATCTTGTCAATGTAGTCGTAGGCAATGTAGTGGAATCAATATTTTAAAGTAGGTCAATATTAACGTCCAAGCTATGGTATCACGCAACCAAATGCACAGATGGCTGCATGCATCATTACTTAATAACTTCTTCTTCTATGCAGATAGACTTTCTTTACTAAATGTATCATTATAAATAAATTATATCCTGTATTTCGTTGTATCCTCAATCCCAACTACACTGCCTGCCCCCATTTGATCTTTCCACCATGATTCTCTAACTCACGACTTGTCTACCAAGGAACACAGCATGCTATTCAACATGCAGCCAGAATCAGTCATCTCCAGGATGTAACGGTAACCAAGTGCCAGCTTATAAATACCATACGAATTCGACCCAATTCCCTCATCAATTCCCATGCAATTAGCAAACTAGATTATTCTAATAACCACCTCTGTTACTCTTTCTGGTGCAAGATACAGAATCAATGTTACCAAAATGCCCTTTTCATTTCCCCCATTCCCTCACCTCACAATATCAACACCAAGCTAGACTTTTTCACAACCTCTTGGAGAAGCACAATTTAAGCTCCACCCCTATATGCTCTCAAAGAGCAATACTTGAGTGCATTAGCACAATAAATCTACTATATGTCTTAACCTTATTAATGTAGAGTGAAGTACTATACATACCGCTGGAGTGCGTTTACTGTAGAAATTACGAAATTGTATGAGCATGTGCTCTAATGTCTTCATTATGATGTTTCAAATTGTAGTTCTCCTTCACACTTATCCTTACGTACTTCGAGTTACACCGCTTTTATTGAAATCGCAATCATTAATGTTTAGCATTTATTTTGTGATCGTAGGTGCATATATAATTATGTATTCAAAGTGTACACTGACTGTCTTACTAAGTTAGCTTAACCAAAGGCCTTAATGAATTGGTCTTAAATGTTTAACCTTTAATGTGAAAGTTGTGCTTGTGCTGCAATGTTCTTACTTTTGCAGGTGTGTTCACATGATCTCATAGTTAGTGAAAGGCGTATTGTATGTTAGAGATAGTGACGTCTGGGAGGGGAACCTTTGGCAACAATCAGAGGTGCTAATGAACTAAAGGTGTATCAGGAGCAGGGAGAAATCCAAGGTCCTCCTGCTTTTAAAACCGTAGGATGGGAAAATCGAGTGAAGTCGCTAATTTCTACAGTGGGAAGATGAAAAACTACTGATGTGTAAATTCTCAAATGTTCTGTGGGTTTAATTGGTGTTCACACTTAAGTCTTTAAAGCAGATACCCTTTGGACGCTGAGAGGTACATACCTCGCTGCTCATATTTCCATTGTGTGGCTTTATACTATACATTGTCTTGATTCTGAGACCTTTTACTGAAGTCGCCACAATGCTGTCACCTTCCTGTATTCTGTAATTAACTAGCTTTCCCTAGTTTTTTTCAACTTTAGTTTAGGACTAGTTTAGGTGGCTTTAGATTTATTCACGCATAGACAGAAGGATCAAAACCTGACACTGATCATCAAATCCTATTTCTCATCGTTTGTATTGCTGCAACTGAATTTCTTGCATGCCTTATGCTACTAAAACTTAATGTCATTCGACATTATGGGTTACCTTTGGTGAATCTGTATCTTTATAATATGCTCCTTAGATTTATATGGATCAGTTTGGCCTTTAACTTGTAATAAAGTTCATTTTACGTTACTTATCGAATCCTAGGCCTTAATGTGTGGCCAGATAAGCTACACTGTAAATTGAATTGTTGGATTAATGTTAACTCCCCTTTACCTCTCAAGCAACTAAAAAAGATTTAATAGCAGGATAAACGGTAAGACCAGCCCAGTGCTCCTTTACTCTCCTGTTACACCATCACTTAATCTCTTGCTAAAAACCTCCACAATTTCCCAGCAGTTCAAAGCAACCATTCCCATTGCCTTAGTTAATATCAGTCAGTTTTTTCAGTTCTTTCCATTTGAACTCAGTTCCAAGTGAACTGAGGGCAAGTTCTCTCTCTGTATTCAAGACTACCTTTAACACAACAAGTACCATGTGGATGATGACCTAACCCTGAAGTGTTTCACACTCACAGCCAGCAGCCATTTAGGCAGTCTTCCCATGTTTTCATATTGTCTTAAAATGTTTCAAAATGTAATACACTTTATTTAAGTAATGACTACTTGCCTTCATCATCCATAATGCCCTCTAAATGCTCCCACACAACCTGCCGTAGATGGCAGTCTTGCTTAAAATCCATATGACTCTCCCTTAGTAAAATGACCACCCAAATCAATCACTGGTGGCCTAGAACTGAATTACATATAGTGTGCCAGTGGTTTAAGCTTGAATGTCATTACTAATTAATACTGTATTTGATTTTGTCACATGATTAGGGCCTCACTTTGGTCATACATTCCATGACATACATTCTGAGTCAAAATAATGAACATATTTATTCAGTCTTGGTGAATTATGCCACAGCTGCCATATTCTCATAGGGGGTTTCATTTGCAAATACATAGTTATTAACAGGAATAATATAGATAATCTGCCTATTGGAAAACAGGTCAAATCCAAAGGATAAATTAAAAGATTGTCAATGGAGTAAAGTTATGATTGCAGTTCTGAACTCTGATGATTTCTAGGACAACAGATGAGCATGTTAAGGGCCATTAGAATTACAGAGATTCTGCAAAATATGTCACAAGGCAAATTATTTATCACCTTATGTACTGAATGATAACTATGCAGCAAGTTCTGTGACATAATAATCCAGGTGTGTTTACATTTAACCACTGATACTCGAAGGATCCTAATGCATTGGATTTTCAAGAAAGTATTGTATTGCTTTGTTTAGTAAACTTTGTATAGAATTTACTGGCCCTGCATGGGGCATTTAAGTACCTAACTACATGGATAGGAAGAAACATATCCAAGGAGTGGTTGGTGTTGTTTTTGTTTTGCGCCTGTCACGCAAATGTTTTCTTGTCATGTGTAATGGCCACCAAAGTGTGGTAATTATGTTATGTGATGCAGCATCTGGCAGTGTGATCATTGAGGGTAAGTGAGAGCTATAAGTGAAAATTCTAGTTATAATTAGCATGAACCAGCTTAGCCACAGAAGGAGTAGGATGCTGTGTAACTGTACACAATAGGAGGGTAATTAAAGAAGGGTAATTAAGGAAAGCCCAGTAACCCATATCCACATGGCAACGTGTGTCTGGCAGGGATACTTGTTGAATAAGTATAAGGAAGTATATTGAACTCAATAGGGCAAGAATAGGATTTAGTGAGATAAGTAGTAGCTATGCACTATATATACAGACAGAGATAGTGCTTACTACTCAATAAATAAACCCCATTGGGGTAAAAGGGCAATCTAGGTAGGCAAACTGAGCAGATACTACTACACAAACCTCTTTAGAAGGTCCACTTTCAACCCACTACTGCTAAATTGAAAGAAGACAATATTTTGAACAGCCGTTCATGACCCAAGTCCCTCAAGCTCCAGAATGCTCCCAAAGGCAGCTGAGAAACAGTTGCATGAACCACATTAACATCATGGTCCATACCCACACCATGCTCACACCTTCCATTTGCAAGGGCAAGAGAAGACAGACTTGGTAGTTTGCTGCCCTGAGAGCGCAAGAGCGAAAGGACCTGCATAACGTTGTCCTGCTGTCTTCACCCCAACCACGTGAGCCAAATACTATTCTTAGATCCCAAAGACCCCAGGTGATCCTAGTTGACACGAGGAGGCCTCCTCCTGACCTTGTAGAATTTCCTCCAAGGATAATTTCCATATTCATTGTTAGAAGTGAATGATATTTTACTGTAAAAAGTGACAATGTGGTAAAAGGAGGCTTACTGTGCTTCTATACTTTACGGCAAGGGCAGTAGCATAGCACCAATTCAATAGTTCTCATTTTGTTCAAACTCAGCCCAGCTCTTCTATGACCGTTGAGCTTTGCAAAAAGGACATTCACAAAGCTCTCTACAAGTTAGCTTACCTTACGATCGCCTATGTTTTATCCTTTCTCAATCTAACCTTTCCGGCCATTAACTTTGCTAACACCTCAAGCAAAAGGCCTTTGAACTGAAACAATAGTAATCAATAGGTGTCATTTCCTGCCCTAATTCAACATCTCGTAATGCCATATCCATGCAGCAGAGTCTGTTGACTGATAATACTGCTCAGATCTGTCAATGCAGTCTTTGCCAGCCTCTTTCTTCCAGGAGCTCTGGTGTTTGGCCACTTAAGACAGTGCAAGGAAACATAATATTAACCCTTACTGTTTTAAGGCTGTTTGCAACGTCTTGAACCAGACTCACTGATCCCGCTGCACTTAGCACACCCTGCTAACCCTTCATATTGCAAAGATATGACCTACAATCTGCTTTTATTTGCATTAGGATATGAAAATACACTGAGCCCTGCCAGCCAGGAAGAAATCAAGCTGCCTCTTATCACTTAAAGGCTAAGCACAATGTCGCCAGCTAGCCTAATTGAACCCTATGCACACAGCACTGCTCTGCAGACTGCTAAATCCCATGCCTCTGTTCTAATGTTATTTACAACAAGGGGTGGTGAGGGACAGAGTCTCTGAATTAAGCAGAATACTCTCACCCAGTCAAGAGATCAGGGCTAGATCCAACACCGTTTTTTAGCTCATTGCACCATCCCAGTTTCAGAACCTGGCTGTATGCAAATTAGTCTGTTCCTGTCCCAGTGCATGATGGGAACAGGGCAAACCAAAGTACAAAAGCCAATTCTTACACTGGGAAGGAAACAAGCTTCCGGGGACCGGTTTCTGGCATTACAGCCGTCTTCGGCCCGGCTTGCTTGAATCCTGATGGTGCAATGAGCAAGGGACTCATGTCTGAGTATACCCTTCCACGCTTAGGGTGGACAAAATTATTTACAACAAGGGGTGGTGAGGGACAGAGTCTCTGAATTAAGCAGAATACTCTCACCCAGTCAAGAGATCAGGGCTAGATCCAACACCGTTTTTAGCTCATTGCACCATCCCAGTTTCAGAACCTGGCTGTATGCAAATTAGTCTGTTCCTGTCCCAGTGCATGATGGGAACAGGGCAAACCAAACTACAAAAGCCAATTCTTACACTGGGAAGGAAACAAGCTTCCGGGGACCGGTTTCTGGCATTACAGCCGTCTTCGGCCCGGCTTGCTTGAATCCTGATGGTGCAATGAGCAAGGGACTCATGTCTGAGTATACCCTTCCACGCTTAGGGTGGACAAAATTATTTACAACAAGGGGTGGTGAGGGACAGAGTCTCTGAATTAAGCAGAATACTCTCACCCAGTCAAGAGATCAGGGCTAGATCCAACACCGTTTTTTTAGCTCATTGCACCATCCCAGTTTCAGAACCTGGCTGTATGCAAATTAGTCTGTTCCTGTCCCAGTGCATGATGGGAACAGGGCAAACCAAACTACAAAAGCCAATTCTTACACTGGGAAGGAAACAAGCTTCCGGGGACCGGTTTCTGGCATTACAGCCGTCTTCGGCCCGGCTTGCTTGAATCCTGATGGTGCAATGAGCAAGGGACTCATGTCTGAGTATACCCTTCCACGCTTAGGGTGGACACAATTATTTACAACAAGGGGTGGTGAGGGACAGAGTCTCTGAATTAAGCAGAATACTCTCACCCAGTCAAGAGATCAGGGCTAGATCCAACACCGTTTTTTAGCTCATTGCACCATCCCAGTTTCAGAACCTGGCTGTATGCAAATTAGTCTGTTCCTGTCCCAGTGCATGATGGGAACAGGGCAAACAAACTACAAAAGCCAATTCTTACACTGGGAAGGAAACAAGCTTCCGGGGACCGGTTTCTGGCATTACAGCCGTCTTCGGCCCGGCTTGCTTGAATCCTGATGGTGCAATGAGCAAGGGACTCATGTCTGAGTATACCCTTCCACGCTTAGGGTGGACAAAATTATTTACAACAAGGGGTGGTGAGGGACAGAGTCTCTGAATTAAGCAGAATACTCTCACCCAGTCAAGAGATCAGGGCTAGATCCAACACCGTTTTTTAGCTCATTGCACCATCCCAGTTTCAGAACCTGGCTGTATGCAAATTAGTCTGTTCCTGTCCCAGTGCATGATGGGAACAGGGCAAACCAAACTACAAACGCCAATTCTTACACTGGGAAGGAAACAAGCTTCCGGGGACCGGTTTCTGGCATTACAGCCGTCTTCGGCCCGGCTTGCTTGAATCCTGATGGTGCAATGAGCAAGGGACTCATGTCTGAGTATACCCTTCCACGCTTAGGGTGGACAAAATTATTTACAACAAGGGGTGGTGAGGGACAGAGTCTCTGAATTAAGCAGAATACTCTCACCCAGTCAAGAGATCAGGGCTAGATCCAACACCGTTTTTTAGCTCATTGCACCATCCCAGTTTCAGAACCTGGCTGTATGCAAATTAGTCTGTTCCTGTCCCAGTGCATGATGGGAACAGGGCAAACCAAACTACAAAAGCCAATTCTTACACTGGGAAGGAAACAAGCTTCCGGGGACCGGTTTCTGGCATTACAGCCGTCTTCGGCCCGGCTTGCTTGAATCCTGATGGTGCAATGAGCAAGGGACTCATGTCTGAGTATACCCTTCCACGCTTAGGGTGGACAAAATTATTTACAACAAGGGGTGGTGAGGGACAGAGTCTCTGAATTAAGCAGAATACTCTCACCCAGTCAAGAGATCAGGGCTAGATCCAACACCGTTTTTTAGCTCATTGCACCATCCCAGTTTCAGAACCTGGCTGTATGCAAATTAGTCTGTTCCTGTCCCAGTGCATGATGGGAACAGGGCAAACAAACTACAAAAGCCAATTCTTACACTGGGAAGGAAACAAGCTTCCGGGGACCGGTTTCTGGCATTACAGCCGTCTTCGGCCCGGCTTGCTTGAATCCTGATGGTGCAATGAGCAAGGGACTCATGTCTGAGTATACCCTTCCACGCTTAGGGTGGACAAAATTATTTACAACAAGGGGTGGTGAGGGACAGAGTCTCTGAATTAAGCAGAATACTCTCACCCAGTCAAGAGATCAGGGCTAGATCCAACACCGTTTTTTAGCTCATTGCACCATCCCAGTTTCAGAACCTGGCTGTATGCAAATTAGTCTGTTCCTGTCCCAGTGCATGATGGGAACAGGGCAAACCAAACTACAAAAGCCAATTCTTACACTGGGAAGGAAACAAGCTTCCGGGGACCGGTTTCTGGCATTACAGCCGTCTTCGGCCCGGCTTGCTTGAATCCTGATGGTGCAATGAGCAAGGGACTCATGTCTGAGTATACCCTTCCACGCTTAGGGTGGACAAAATTATTTACAACAAGGGGTGGTGAGGGACAGAGTCTCTGAATTAAGCAGAATACTCTCCCCCAGTCAAGAGATCAGGGCTAGATCCAACACCGTTTTTTAGCTCATTGCACCATCCCAGTTTCAGAACCTGGCTGTATGCAAATTAGTCTGTTCCTGTCCCAGTGCATGATGGGAACAGGGCAAACAAACTACAAAAGCCAATTCTTACACTGGGAAGGAAACAAGCTTCCGGGGACCGGTTTCTGGCATTACAGCCGTCTTCGGCCCGGCTTGCTTGAATCCTGATGGTGCAATGAGCAAGGGACTCATGTCTGAGTATACCCTTCCACGCTTAGGGTGGACAAAATTATTTACAACAAGGGGTGGTGAGGGACAGAGTCTCTGAATTAAGCAGAATACTCTCACCCAGTCAAGAGATCAGGGCTAGATCCAACACCGTTTTTTAGCTCATTGCACCATCCCAGTTTCAGAACCTGGCTGTATGCAAATTAGTCTGTTCCTGTCCCAGTGCATGATGGGAACAGGGCAAACCAAACTACAAAAGCCAATTCTTACACTGGGAAGGAAACAAGCTTCCGGGGACCGGTTTCTGGCATTACAGCCGTCTTCGGCCCGGCTTGCTTGAATCCTGATGGTGCAATGAGCAAGGGACTCATGTCTGAGTATACCCTTCCACGCTTAGGGTGGACAAAATTATTTACAACAAGGGGTGGTGAGGGACAGAGTCTCTGAATTAAGCAGAATACTCTCACCCAGTCAAGAGATCAGGGCTAGATCCAACACCGTTTTTTAGCTCATTGCACCATCCCAGTTTCAGAACCTGGCTGTATGCAAATTAGTCTGTTCCTGTCCCAGTGCATGATGGGAACAGGGCAAACCAAACTACAAAAGCCAATTCTTACACTGGGAAGGAAACAAGCTTCCGGGGACCGGTTTCTGGCATTACAGCCGTCTTCGGCCCGGCTTGCTTGAATCCTGATGGTGCAATGAGCAAGGGACTCATGTCTGATGTTGACAGGACTTGAGGCTATATGGTGGATTCTTGTACCAGACCTGGCAGTGAGTCTTTTTTTATGACATCCTCTGTGACGCTTTAGCTTGCCGGATCCTGTGGGTGTCTTTAAATACAGGTAAGGGCTCGATGGGGAGCTTTCATTTACCTCAGGGCCCCATAAGACCCTATTGTGCTGAAAATAAGGTCCCCTGGACTTGAGAATATCTACAAGGAAGGAGGTGTCCTATTTGAGGTTCTGACCAAGGGGCCCACAGGCCTTTGCTATGTTCAGAATCCTACCAATGGATTGAATCCATTGGATATGCAAACTCTTAATGAGTACTAAACAAAGATTAAGTAGGTAAAATTGCCTCAAAACATTCGATTCATGGCTATCCATCTAACTTAAATGTTTAACCATTGCCTGCCAGCTATTCTGCATGGAATGGAGCTCTAAGTGTATGCCGGTCATCTGATTGGAGTGACCAGTGTACAGTTCAATCTCTCATAAGCTTGGGGCTTATTCAGAGTTACGGCGGACAGTTCCAACCAAAAATGGTTGTTTTGAATGGATCTTATGAATCTAGTCTAAGTCTTCAACTTCTCAGTGTGTTTTGTTGCTCCTTTTCGCCTGTTGTATCAGGAACATTAATAATGTCAGTTAACAGTCCACATAATTTACGCTCTAAGCTTCAAGGAAAGCAAGACCTTGTAGAAAAGGAAGGAGACTGTTCCACTATCACAGTCTCCCTAGCTTTAAGTATACCTCGGAAATGTCCTCCTAAGGCCCTCTCACTACAGATCTTTGTTTAAAAAGATTTTAATCCATCTGATACTTCAAGGTTTCCACCTTACTCTTATCAATATAATTAAAGGCCTAAATGTCCCTGTTCTCAAATCCATACAAATAGTGGATGCATCTTTTATGCCGTAACAATCTCTCCTTTAGTAATTCTGAGACATCTTCACCACCCTGTTTTCATTTCCTTAGCACTGAAAATTTGGTTCCAAGTTTTCAGGAGATGACAGCATACATGTCTCTGTTCAAATCTACTTCTGTTGGGGCTAAATCACCACTTCAAACAAGCACTGGCAAAATCAATAGATTTCACCACTGACATCGTAGCACAAACCTATTGCCTCTTCCTGTGCTCTTTTTTGGCTTTAATTCATTTATAGCAAAACTCATTGCAATAGGGCCATGGGTGCATGCACATAACAGCCATTGTGGTAGGTTTGTTTTTCTGGTAAAAGACAAAGCATTCCAAGATGATCCCCATGCATGCATAACATACACACATATGCACAGTGACCATATTGTAATGCTTTTTTGTTTTATGAAAAACTGCTGCAAGATGGTTGTTATGTGTGCACACATAGTGGCCATCTTGAAATGCCTTTCTGTTTGGCTTAAGAAAATGCATTCTAAGAACCTGGATAGTTTCAAAAAAAGTCAAAGACAGCCACTAAGCATGCATACATGCAGGCATACATTAAGTATCATGGGGTAACCCAGTGACCGTCAGAACTTGGGTATCTAAAATCTATGGTAAGGTAGGTTCTGTGGGGAGGAAAGTTATTACTTTAGCTAGGTCATATGACCTAGATAAAGTAATTACTTTCCTCACCACAGAACCTACCTTACCATATATGCAGGCATAGGCATGTGAGGCTGGCCATATTTGACTGGTTTAAGAACTATTCAAAGATGTCTCTACCAAATAGCAGCTGGTTTCTCACAGACCAGGATGCAACTTAATCAATCAAAACAGTCAAACCAAAATGCTGTTTTTTAGCATAAACACATGAATACAGGGGAAAGACCTTAAACCACGTGCAATGAACTGAATTAAAGAAGAAAGACATTGAATCACGCGCAAAGGGCAGACCCAACGTTTATTCTGTGGATATATTGGATATGACAGCTCTGTTGCCCAGATATGGGAGACCTAAGAATGTATTCATCAATATGTCTGAGGTATTGTACCATTATTGTAGCATTTCAAAGATGTTTGGCTGCCCACTAAGACAGTTTAATGCTCTAACATTGTGGTAGTTTTGCATGTGAAAGTGAGAGAAAACCTCCGCTAGCATTTTGGCAAACCAATAAAGCCTGACCAGTGCGTTATGCTTGTGAGGAGACTCAAAAGTAGACAATGATTCATAGCTCCCAGGTCTCAAACAATGCCAGAATGGTTGCATTGAAAAGGAGTATATAATAAAGGTCACAGCAAAATTTAACCAGACGACATAATTTGACCTCCAAGAACCTATTGGCTGAACCCTTCTTGAGAACTTAAATGCACAATACAATAGAGCAGCAGACAATCTCATGCAGCCTGAATCTCCTAAATTGCCTCCTGATAAAGAGAGACACCTAGAAGGACCATAACAAAGTAACACCAAAGGGATACGTATAAGTACGCGTCACGGCCTACCCCAAACGGCAGGTCAAAAATACACCTTCAATCACCTTTGGCCTAAGAACCAGGTGCATATCAGAGAGGGAAGCTTGGAGTTTATGGCGCTAATAGTGTATGATTATCAACAAAATATTCTAACCTAACCATAAAGTAAGTGTGCTATCATTTTATGAAAAAGGACAGAACTAATGTGCATTTGTAATCCAGTTACAACATAATGTTATAGTAATAAAGAGTGATTTGACAAAGTTTTTAAAAAGTGAGAATACAAAATGAATCCTAGTTCATCCATTTGCATTCCAAAACAGCAGCTGCTGAAAAGTAATTGTGATTCTGTTTTCTATATGATTTCATTAGAAATATAAAATATATTGTAAAATCATTATAGAAATGTCAAGATGTATAAATGAATTATTCCATCAGCTCGCTATATTTTGACGCAAACAAGCAAGGGAAATGATAATCATATGAGTTAATTTAGCAGCCACATTTTATGAAAGTATTTTTGTGTAGTAAAAAGCTTTACAGTTGCACTTGCACTTAAAAAGTTCCAGTCTTTACCTCTCTCTGTAGTGGCCAGTATTAAACAACGCTGCTCGCCCAATACATAAGAAAAAATAAAGCTGCGAAGGAATGTCAATCTGAAAAAAGAAAGCTCAAGTCTATTGGGATGGATTGGCCAGAGGCTGTCCTGGGAAGATTGTACACTGTCTAATGTGCTGAAAAGAAAGCACCAGCAAAGGTTCAGTCCTGCAGGTAACACCTTTAACAACAGTAAACAGTGCGCTCATCATTGACACCCAGACACGGGCAGAGCAATGCGCAGATTTTGTTGTCCAGCTCACTAAGATACAATGAATCAAGAGCTACAAGCTAAGGAGTCTTAACACCCACACTCAAAACCAATTAGAACATTGGAATGTTGGGAGCTCAATTGAAAACAATGGAGTGCTCTGGGCTTATAATGGCTGGTATAAGCCTGGAGCACCAACATTCCAATGTTTCTTTGTTCACAGCTCTGGCTGTGGACAAAGGCTTCAGGGAACCTGAGGGGATTCCAATCCCCTCACGCTCCCAAAAGGCTTTGTTTTTTTTGTTAGAACATTCTGTCCTCTAGTGACAGAATGTTCTAATAGCCTTATAGCCCTTCGTAGATGGGCTATACCGCTATTAAAGTCCCTCTCCCTTGTTAAAGGCCCTCGCCTTCGGCTCGGGGCCTTTAACGCTGGAGAGGGCCTTTAATAGCCGGTATAGCCCTCTACGGCGGGCTATAAGGCTAGCTATAGTATTGTCACAGTGTCTTGTATGTTCACTACTTCTTTAAAGGGCTAATTTTAACTTTCAGTCAAAGACATACGTCATGTTTAAAGATGCTCAAGGCCCGTTTATAAAAGAAATTCAACAAGGATAGAAGTACTGATGGGCTTTCCACTCCTGGTGCTGTGATTGATGTGGGAAAAAGAAAGTAAATAAATAAAAAATAGCATCTCAATGAAAGCGCTAGCAGCGGAAGGACCGTTAATCAAGATTACACCATCAGTATTTGGTCCTTGCTCCAGCCGAAAGAAGAGGCAGCGCAGACAACTTGCACTGCCCAACATTTAGAAAGCAGCAAAAAAGAATGACAACAAAGACCACAGATGGGAATCAATCGGTGGACTCCAAGCCCTTTGTTCAACACAATACCTCTCGCAAGCTAGAAAGAATGCGCTAGCGCTGATGCTCTAACACAGGCAAGACATAAAAGATATTCAAACTGGGCAATCATCCATGAATTATTTTAACACGGGTGTGACATCTAAATTGCCTATGCCTAAAATGTTATCTCTAATACAAACTACAATTTTAAAGTATGCAGCGGATGACTTGGTCCTAATGAATACTGAACAAGCTAAACCAATTGAATTACTTCAGGCAATAAAATCTGGCATAATTTACAGGTCAAAGGAGGGTGTAAAAGCAGATTTGGGTATATCAAACACAGTAACTCATTTGTAGCATAGGTATCGTAATGACTCTTCAAATGTTTACGTTTCCTGATAACCAACTCCAGATTACAAAATTGCTGAGTGGTTTAGTAAAAATAGGGCCTTATCATTCTGTATCAATTTTCCTCTTTCCAAATGTTTGTTGCAGAGAAGGGGAAAGGTTATTCACATTACAGAACACCATCACCTTGCCCTGGCCCTGGGAAAAAGCTTAAAAAATACATGACTGAAACTCCAAAGGTACCCCTTATAACATTCAGAGTGGGAGGCTGTAAAGGTTTTCCAGCCCGTTAGAAAAATGCTGCCCTTCAGGGTTGCTCCTCTGAGAGGAAGAGATGTAGTTTCAACAATATCAAAGAAAGAAAGCTTAGTGGAAATGTGGGCCCATGTAGAAGGACCTTCTCTTAGCAATAGAATGTAACTGATTTCTTTAAAAATCAGTAAAGGGTGAAGTGGACATTTTAAAATCGCCCACTAAATTGCAGCACGCTTCTGTGAACATTTCAAACAACAAAGGCCTTTAAAGATTTACCCATGACTTTTGTTGTGTCATTAAAGGATGTTAGGTTATGAAAACCATATGTCATTTAACAATATTGGAATGGTGGCCAAAAGTAGATTTTCTTTGTGAAGTGGTAAATATATTTGAACATGAACACATACATATATACAACAGGCAAACCATGACAGTAGCCAAGACTGGGAAAGAAAAAACAACCACTGACAAAGTCAACAGGTCTGTTTCTTTATTAGTGAAAGTGCTTGGTTATTGATGGGCTTTGTGTATCTGTCTGAGGTTGATTGGATACACAAGTCACTTAATGTGGGGAGGTTTAATGTGCTGCAAGAGGAGGGATGCATGGGCTACTGACTGGGGGCGTGTATGGTTGGATCTGGGAGTGCATGGGTCAGTGAGAAGCAGTGGCAGGGAGGTATTTTGGGAGTTCTGCCAATGCCAATTGGTACCTGTTCTGTTTGCAGAGGGTGTTCACAATGTTGCTTGCTCTAACCTGTTCCCTTTTGCATAGGAAGTATGTAATGCTGCTTCCAGTTCAGTGAGCATGTTGCTGCAGTGTATATTTACCAGGGCCATGGAAACAAAATGCATAACTGTCTTGTTTGTCAGAGGGACTGTGATGAGATAAGAAAAAAAGCACATCAGCTCCTTACTGCAAGTCTTATCATCCATTATATGGTGTCTTGTCTACCAAAATATGGCATCTTGCTACCCACTAACCATAACTACATAAGGCATTAGTATCCTTAATATCCAATGAACAAGAGGCATGATTATATAGAAGAAATACTATTGAATGCTGACCCAAAATGTGAACGACACTTGCTAGAAGCAATAGCTGAATGAGTTTTACCTAAACAACCACTGGCTAAATGAGGCTGGCCAACTGCCCCTCTTTTTATTTTTTACAGTTCATTACAAAAGTTCTTCTAAACTGCTGAAACTATCTTTAACCAGTCCTAAAAACAAACCAGCAGAGCCCATAGACACATTTCTGCCTTTCTATGGTCCATGTTTATTAGGCAAGAAAACATTAAGACAAAGATGAAAAAGGGAGAATGTTAGATAATACTTTAAGATGGAAAAAATTAAACATTGGATGTGTAAAATCTTAGACAAAACAAGTAAGCAGTAATGTGGAGACTTAACAAAGATAACATAAGGTTTTTGGACCTCGTAGCAATAACAGTTTCAGTGAGAACAAAAAAAACATGAGGTTGGAAAATAAAATACATGATGGCCCGACAGCAGAAACAAGATTGTCAAAATCTAAATGTGAAAAACTCTAGAAGCACCAAACAAAATCTAGACTGTCTCTTCAAACATATGGTTACCATGCAAATGTTGAGCTGCAACTAACACCGAAACAAGCACATTTTCATAAGAATCTGCCTTATTTGGTTAAGAGTCCAAGAGAGAGTATAGAGACTTCAGAGCTGAATTAGAAAACAAATTGCTGTCTATGGAATGAAAACTCATAGTCACAAATAGGATAATAAGAGAGATTGACTCTCTGATAAAAGAAACAGCAAATACTGAGAGAGTACTACAACCAGGAACTCCTTAAGAAAGGGTACTTGAATACCTTTCAAAGCAGAGCATTCAACTTAAAGATAGGAACGTGCGTATCACCAGATTAGAAGGGATGATGTCAACAATCTTTTGCTTCAGGGAGTCAGATAATGATGAATACTGATTAACAAAACAGGTGTAAGTGTTTGGGGGCTGTTGTAATGAGGCCATGGCTGTCACAAGTAAAATTACTGGGCCCATATTTTTGCTTTAAATAATGTTACGTACAACACATTGTCACAAATCCTCATGTTATTTACTTTCAATAGAGGCACACTTTATTGATTAATACATTGAACGATACTGATCATTTAACATGTTTATTATTCTCTCTTTAAATTATCAAGATAGGTATTTGTTTTATTTGTTTAT
Organism: Lissotriton helveticus; assembly: GCF_964261635.1. Classification (NCBI taxonomy): domain Eukaryota; kingdom Metazoa; phylum Chordata; class Amphibia; order Caudata; family Salamandridae; genus Lissotriton; species Lissotriton helveticus. The sequence continues at coordinate 494,066,118 of NC_136070.1, forward strand.
TTCAATCAGTCATCTAAAGTGAGATGGAGTATTCAGATTCACAATGACCATTGATATTTGTGTTTCTCAAGTCATTATGTATTGATGGCCTAACAAACATAGAAGTACCTCTCTGTTGCACCAAGTCATTCAATAATGGAAACTAAATACTACCACACTAATACAGGCAACTGAAGCTGGTTATCTTAAAATAGATAAATAGTTCCATTCATCACTGCATTTAACAAATTGCCCAATACATAGACATGTATCCTGTCTAGAAAGAGCCTTCAATAAATGTGGACAATTGTTGTTGATTTTTGTTGTTTTTAAATACACTCATTCACAATATCAGGAAATAATGGTCTATTAAATGATTTAGCTTGAACACTTTGAATATGCTATTTTGTCTTTTTTCGTTATGTAACATCAGTGCAGCGGCTGTTTCCTAAAGCATCTGGAGATGAATGTGTAACAGCTTATTCAATTTGATTATTAAATGCGTTTTAAAGATGTCTTTCCCTGTTCTAATAAATAGTCACTGAATTAGGTTTTCTCAAAATTCTGTGACAAATTTGAAACCCTCTAGTGTTTTTCTTATTCATTAGGGATTTGTATAGGAATAATGAGAGACATATATATCATATTCCACACAAAGAATTAATTTAATGTGTTTGATATCTGGATTGGTTTATTTAAATAATGTATCCTTTTGTAATGAGAAGGTACAAAAAGCAATTTAAGCAGGAATGGAAGTAACTTCGGCAAAGTCAATTATTTAATTATGGAAAAGGGGGGAAAAGCCAAATAAGATACAAGGCAACAAGTAGGGAAAGAAACTGAAAAGAGCATCTATTTGTGATAATTTCTAATACAAATTTCCTTAATAGTTTTGTTTTTGGAAACACATTCTTATACATCCTATAATTTTACAACACCCAAAAAAAAAACAGCATCTCCAAGAAAATATTCTGTGTAGTGTATCGACCATTACCTAAGGAGTGATGCAAGTCTCATTTTATTGAAGCAGGCATGACTATGAAAACCCTAAGGCACTAATTGCGAATCTAGCAGAACAAATTTCTTTACTGCACCAAGGTAAATATGGATTCCTTAGGGTGAGGTATTCACATAGTGCATAAAATACTTATTACAAGTTTGACATGGAAATGAGAAATTTCATATTGAAAGAAGTTATTTCTTGAACTATCTTTCAGCATATGTTTATGATAAGGTCCTACAGGGTTGACCTGCCAAATTTTGTCAGTAAAAATTCAAGTTTCTTGAATAACACAGAATTTCGATTCCTATATATTCTCCGGTTTGCACTAGGATTGGAATTCACTATCACACAGGGCTTAAGAGAGAAAGAACACCGTTTTGCTTCACATCACCCATCCATTCTTACCACTGTCTGAAAGGTCAAACACGTAAAACTGTTGTTGTCCCTTACCACAGGTAATGGATGCTCATGGACCTTTGTTAAACACAGTCAAACCTTACACCATCAACCACGCAAAGCCAATTACACAGCCCTCCGATAAGCCCCATTAGTAGAATCTGCTCCTAAGCTGTCTCATTCCAATAAAATGTGCATATCCTCCTCCCAGGGCTTTGAGTATTCACTGCAGTGATTTATAGGACTGACGAATACTGTAGAAAAATAAAATAAGAATATAAGGAGGTGCATTGCAATATGGCAATGATTGTCAAACAGAGAGAGAGAGGCAATGGTTGAAAGCCACTTTCTAACAGAAAGAAACCAAAGTTTTGGAAGCAGCAATGAGAATGTTCGGACTGACGGAGATTTGGTGAACAAATAAGCATAAATTGAGAAAATTAACATACTACTCACAGCCACAAAATTATTACAGGCATGTTGTTGTGGGAATAACAATAAACAGATACATCTATCACTAAATAAGTGCTTGTGACCTGCATGTAACCTTTCAGGAGCCTTATTGTGTATTGGAAAAAGGATACACATGCCGAGAGAAGAGATAAAAGTATTAAACTGGAGTACGGGACTCGACCATGCAAGTTCCAATAGTTATTTTCCAGTCCGAACAATAATTGTAGGATTTGCTACAGGGAGGAGCCATCACCGTGAAGTGATCTTCAATAGCATTTCTTTTCTTGCATCAACAGTGTAGATTAGTAGTCAATAGATTTCAACTGGTAGATCTTAAACTTCAGGTTGGAATGTAAGTGCCATACACCCTAGCAGAGTAGTTCAGCATGCAGCCATGTCATGCCTTGTGACAATACTAGAGGGTTGTAAAGTTTGATCTTTTGCTTATTATGACCCAGCGGAGCGGGTTTAGAGTCATTCTTGAGAGAAGGGGAGGAGCCAAAGAACCATTTTAAACTATTGTAAATGGTGGCATCCTGACTCAACAGTACAAAAGGGGGTGGTGATGGACGGAGCATCCGAACCAATCAAACACTCACACCTAGTCAACAGATCTGGGCTTAATCCATCGCCGTTCTTTAGCCCATTCGGTGCCTGCCACAAGGTGTAGGGAAATGGAGGGGGACCATAGGTGCCTCTAAACCCCAAAACGAAAGTGCACATGTGAAAGAGGGCCTGCTACATGCTCCCAAAGCCCATCCCCGCCAGCCTTTCTATGGCGGGTAAACCACCATGAAAAGGATGGTGGGGATGGACCATCGTAATCCCAGCACCGCCGTCATTTATGGGAATACGAGGGCCTTCACTTTTCCGAGTTTCTGACCGCCATGCTACCGCCCGCCATTATAATATGGCGGACTGGAAATGGTATCACGTTTGTGGTGAACCCGCCACTGACAGCCTGTCAGTGGCGGGTTCACTGCCATCATAATCAACCCCAAAGTCCATTTCCCCCTACACCTGTACTGACTCCAAATGCTTCTCAACTCCCAACAAATCGTCACTCATTCTCTTTCACATTCACTTTGCCTCTTCCCTATCCTATCATCCCTAACTGGAATAGTAAGATATCAATAGTAAGATAGATTAAACTGAAGAACTTGAACAGAGGTTAAAGTAAGAGAAAAACCAACACATTCTCAGGCAGGCATGTGGCGACAGTGACCAAAAGACAGGCTGACAGACAATATGGCCGATAGATATAGCTTAGTAAAATCAAATGTGTAAGAGTAGTGGTTTGCTGGAAAAAAGGTCCAAAGTTCTATTGGGTTGTTTTATGTTAATGTTTTCATACGTATTACATTATTGTGAAGCCCATCGATATCTCCCATGTCAACAATATATCGCCATGCTTTCTATTTTCCGCTCTATTAAAAAAATAGTGATTTGTTGGGCATTTCCTTTAATGTAGATATCAGCCTTCACATTTACCTAAAAAAAGAAGGTTATGGAGCTGTCACGCACTATTTGTGACCAATTATTTTCAATAAAATTCAGCACAAGCACCTTTAATCATTGATTTTGGACAAGCATATGGGTCTTTGTTTATCTAAAATCAGTTTAGGGACTGGGCTCCTGCCAGAAACCGGGTCCAGGATGCTTGTTTCTGGTCCAGGCAGGTCATAGCTTGACAGTTCGGGTGGACTATTCTCATGAGGCACAGGGTCAGGCTGGTCTGCATATGGCCATGTCTGAACTGGGGTGGCGGAGTTAGCTACAGAATGATGATAGATTAAACCCAGATCAGATGACTGGGGGTGAGTGTTTGTATTGTTCAACACTCCGTCCACCATTTTCTTTGGTGTTGCTTTGTTTGCCCTAAGTTGGCAGGGTATGCCCAGACGTGGGTCCCTTGCTCCCTTTGCCACTAGATTCAAGCTAGCCTGGCTGATGACGGCTGATTAGCCAGTAACCAGTCCAAGGATGCTTGTTTCCGGTCAGGAAAGACATGGCTTGGCAGTTCGGGCTGGACTGTTCCCATGAGGCACAGGTTCAGACTAATTTGAATAATGGCCATGTCTGAACTGGGGTGGTGGAGTGAGCTAAAGAATGATGATAGATTTAACCCAGATCAGTTGACTGGGGGTGAGTGCTTGCATTGTTCAATACTCTGTCCATCATCCTCTTTGGTTTTGCTTTGTTCGCCCTAAATTGGCAGGGTATGCCCAGACGTGGGTCCCTTGCTCACTTTGCCACTGGATTCAAACGAGCCTGGCTGATGACGGTTGATTAGCCAGAAACCGATCCCAGGATGCTTGTTTCCGGTCCAGGGAAGACATGGCTTGGCAGTTCGGTCTGGACTGTTCCCATGAGGCACAGGGTCAGAATGATTTGCATATGGCCATGTCTGAACTGGGGTGCCGGAGTGAGCTAAAGAATGATGATGGATTAAACCCAGATCAGTTGACTGGGGGTGAGTGCTTGCATTGTTCAACACTCCGTCCATCATCCTCTTTGATTTTGCTTTGATAAGTATAGGTACCTGGGGATGGTAATGGCATTGTTACAGTACGAGTCTTCCACTCTGAGCAAGAAAAAGTAGCATAAATATATTGTTTTTGTCCTATCGAATTTTCTTGTTTACTGCTGGTACCGTGTAGGGCATTTGTTTATGACTCACAGTGACAACTCGAACCCTCTGTAAAACCAAATTCATCAGAATGATGGTGGAGAAAATTGGACAGCATTATTTTTGTACTGAAAAAATACTGACATTATGGTAATTGATAATTCTCATTACCAAGTGACTCGCAGACTGCAAAAATACATGTGTCCTACCTAACTTTCTAATTATGCAGTTTTTTTGTTTTTGTTGTTTGCTCCATTGTCATTTCTGAAGTTTATTGTTTATTAATTTAACTCATATTCATATTTTTCCACACAAACAAATATTCTGTAAGTGGCCAGTAAATATCTATTTCATTATGGCTGAATTTTTAGCATCAAGTTGTTATATCTGTCCATGTATGTAACCATGGACCTTATTCAGAGTTTGGTAGACCCTGTCTGTATCATGGGCAAAAATGCGCTTGTAACTCGACAGATGGGACACCCGCCATATTTGTGACAGAGTATCCCTCAGCCAAAGTATTTTTAGGCCCTCTTTTACCTTCAAAGCCCTTTAACGTCCTCGTCAACCTTATTGGCACTAAACAAAAAAAACTGAAATAGATAAAATAGTAAGGCACACATCTGGGAGCAGATCTACAAGCCCCATGTGCTGCCGGTGCATCATGTTGCGTGATGCACCGGTGGCACAGCCTGCTAAGTGATATTTACAAGCACAGCATGACTTAACATGTGCTTGTAAATATCGCCCCTGTTCACGCAACACTTTGCATGTTAGGCTCGTGACATGGGTGTTGCTGTGGGTGTTCCCATGCAACACCCATGTCCACTGATCTGTTTCCAGATTTACGAGAATTCGTAAATCTGAAAATTCATCAGAATGCTACACCACCCTAGGGGTGGCATAGCGAGGCGCAGTGAGGAGAAATGTTTTCATTTCTCCTCGTTTTTTTGCTCTTTCAATGCATGCTGCATTCTACAGCACACATTGGAAGAGGAAATCACCTCAATTGATTGTTTTTGTGCGGGAAGGTGCCCCTTCCTGCACAAAAACAATCTCCCCATTACGAAGGTATGCTTTCACCATGTGCAGGGGTGCCTGCGCTGGCGCGTGGCAGCATGTACTAGTGCAGAGGGAAGCACAGAGATGAGACATATTGTTGTAAATATGTTGCATCTCTGTGCTTCGAAACTAACGCAGCACGGCAAAGACAAAATGACTTGCGGCACCGCGCAGCGTTAGTTTCTTGTAGATCTGCCCCACATATTTAAATCATTTCTTGACTTGGAGAAAAGGCCGTAAAATGCTACAAAGGATTTCAGTATTTTGTCTCCATATAAATGTATTCTTTGTGCATCATCAGCTAACGAGTAGGGAATGAAAGGTGTGCACCTTCATTATTGCCGCTCCATTAGACAACATTAAAAATCATTATTCCTTCTCTGTCTTTGAAAAAAGACATAGAAAAGCAGCAGGAGCTGGAAAAACAAACTTTTAGTACCAGATGCAAGATGAGTTTGTATATTTTGCAAGAACTGTTTTTAAAATAGAAATGACTCAGTAGCAGCATTCTGTACCACAAAAGAGAAAAGGAGAGAGAGTCTATCTGTTAATCTAGAACTTATTATTAGCATGGAGAAGAATAAAAAGAAAATAAAGGTGTGCACGTCTTTGTCTTGTGATATCAATGCAGTCGTTGAAGTTGAAATATGGAAGTGTTTTAGATGTGAAACAAAATCCAACAGGACTTCCTCATTATTTGAGCTACTATATTTTTTTTTTCTTAAACTTCAAAGGTAGTGTTAGGAGACTGGTATCAATACCACAGAATACTGTAACAAGAGCAAATATAAATACAGTTTTACTAATCCCAATGTAAGAAACTACAAAGTCCATTCTAACGCATGGTATAGCTCTGCACTGTGGAAAGGGAGCACGCTGGTGTAGATATTCTTGGGGACAGCATTTCTCTTCATGGAGAAACCCTTTCCCATCCGCCCCCATGAAGAGCGGAGGCTTCCCATCATAGGACGGAAGTTACTCCAACCATTTGCTGGAATAAATATCAGACACTTTCCAGGGTGGAGAACGGTTAAGGAGGAGCATCTGACTTTCAACAAACTCACAAGTGTTTAAGTATTCACCAACTCTCAAGACAAACCACCCCTTAATCTGACACCTCACCATAACTTGAATGCGATTTACTAATGTGTCATTGTATGTAGTCAGCATGCAACTAAAGAGTAGCGAAATCATTTCACCAGTCAGATATCCTGTAGTGACTACGTGAATAAGGTACTAATAGTTTACTTAGTTACTAAAATTGAGAGAGGAAATAGCAGCTATTGAGATAAAAATAAACTTTCAAATAGGAACTAGGGAATGTGTTTACAGGGGTCCAGTACAATATTATGTGTTACAGGCTTGCTATAGAAGGTACACTGACAAAGAAAATAATCTTTGCAATAATTACATTTTGATTTGTTCAGTCCATTAAAGCCATTAAAAGCTGTATGCTGTGTATAAAGAAGTGTCAAAGTCCTTAGATAGGGTCAACCTGTGCCTGTGTTGACGAAACCATGAAATAAAGACAAGATCACAGGTAAGACCCACCACTGGAATGCAAGAATCTTCAAATTAACTATGAGTTCTGTCCCACTTGGTTTTTCTGATGAAGATTTTACCGACCACATTTCTGTCAAGTTCAAATTAGTTCCAGACGTAAGAAGTCTCTGTGTCGCTGAATGTAGAAATACAGTTGCAGTAAAATATACATGTGCAGCGTGTGGTGCGTGTCAACAGATTTAAGCAAATGATGCAATGATACTTTTTGTTGGTATGGTCTGAAAGACTGAGAAAAGATTTGCTGTAAGAGTGCAATTTCTTCCAGAGTTCGGTACATACCAACATCCTTGGGTAAGTGAATCCATTTAAAAGAATTATATCATTCTTAATCAACTCCTAAATAAGGCTAATTTACATGCACACATAGATTTGGGACTGCCACTCCTAATGTTTACAGCATTTTGAACCTCCAGACCCACATTACTGAATTATATTTAAATACTACATTATTGGATACCTATTGATTGCTTTATAGCAGCAAATGTATTTTCTAGGTTTCTTTCACATTGGAATAGAATTAGTTTGGAGGCTTCATGCCAAGTAAAACATAATTGAATGGAATTCATACCAAACCCTTTTGGGCCCTCACTATGAGTGGCCATTTGTTCCCTACCCATGCATTACCATGTGTGCAATGATCGATCACAAGATTAACAGTAATTACTGCATCCCAGTAATTTTCCACAGGTTAATTTCAGTAGAGTCAAATCTGCAGAAATGTACTCAATTAAAATTCCAGATGATACCAATACATGGACATTTTTATTTATAAACCACCAACCTCTGTGTGTTATTCCTCATTTGCATTAGGCTATATTCAGATAGCACCTATCCTATTTATTGGCCCTGATAAATACTGATCCTTGAGATATCAGCTTCTATTGGGCTGATAAATAATGAGGGCCTTTGGGTTGAAATTAACTTGCAGCTGTAAGACCTTTTTACTTGTTTCAGAGATACAGCTGTGTATTAGGCTATATTTGGCAAGGAACAATAACTACTTGGATTGTGATTATAATATTGTGCATGAGTGTGTGGATGCAGTGTCTCCTATTGAATTTTCCGCTAGAACCCAACTTACATGGCAAAATTATTATTAGGGGAATTTTTTCATACCCCTCAATCTAAAACCTATCTCTGGCTAATTTAAATTTACATGAGACAATATTTATATTGCATCTACTGAACAGTAAATTAAATGTGATCTTCTTTTAAATGCAGGTTACATAACAATGGATCCTTTGTAAAATGTTTTCATAATTCTTTCCGTCATTACATAATTTGAAATATCCAGTGATTCACTTTTTTACACAGATGGTATACTCTTAAGTAATTTCAAGAGATACATGTTCTTTATAGTCTAGGTTACTACTCACTTATTTAGTCATTTGGAGGCATAATAACATGTAGTGGCAACACTAGTAATGCTACTTTAAAAACCTTAGTAGGAAAAATAAATAACCACAACTCACAGGTGTGCTATTCATATGTGAATTTTAAAATTTCAGACACTGCAACAGCAGTACGTAAATGTTTGCTTAAACAATGTGCCAAAATTAAGAAATAGGAATTGCCAAGCCCTAACAAGGATATTTGGCAGTCCTTGTACTTCTATGTTCTTTGAGGTCTTTGTTGAAAATGTGTCAAATATCTGGTACATCTGTTCAAGTAACTACTTGCACTTTAAGTTTGTGTGGTGTCAGGACAAGCCTACTGGACCATGGATGACCACTGTCCAGGTCTTTATTATGTTTAAAAAAAAATCAATATGAATTCTATAGTTCTCAATTTGGAAAATGTAAAGATTACATGTTTAAACATGTGGTCAATTGTGGACTCAAACAAAACAATGTTGTGTGCATTATGTTGACAGATATCCAAACATTTGATGAGGAAACAAGCACTTTGTTATTTTCATTTTAATTAAAGAACAAAAGCAAAACTGTTGGTTATGTTTTTAATGTAAAGCGTGCATCTCACAAATATATAATCACTTTAGTCCTGTTGAGAGAGGTTAAGCTGGCAACTTGGTGTCTACATGGGGCTTACAGCAGAAAACCCCACTTGAAACTCAAAAAGTTGGAGGACACATTATTACACTTTTTAGCCATTTGAGAAGTTTTACACTCAATTCACTTATATAGCAGCAAAAGAACATACTGAAGTATTCGGAGTTATTCACAAAGGAGCATCCACAATGTATTTTATTCACTACAGTATTTTTTTATTAGTATGACTGAACTGAGTTCTATCAAAGGGCTACTATACATGTTACTATAGAATACAGTTTCTACACAGAAACTACAGACTCTCTATTTTTTTTTCCAGCATTTATGCCCAAGTAATGGAGTGTTTGACGTTGTTTTTCAGAAAGCTTTTTTCATAGCAAATCCGTTTTAGATGCCTGCAAAAGTATGTAGCGATGGAGCGTGTCTGATGTTTTGGGATAGATTGTGGTAGTGTAACAAAACAAGGTATTCTGTAACTTGTCAGCACTTTTCTGGCGAAAAGGTTTAGGCTTTATGGATTGTCCTCTGTATTTTGATGCTGAAAACATTGACTGGATTATATGAATGGTTATGTTGTTTCTTGTGTACTCACTAGCCTTTTACCTTCATTATGATTTAGATGAGAGTACCTGAGTGTTTATGGTTTTTGCTTTTTGGCTCTTAACCTAATAAAAGCTAAAGTGTTTATGATTTCTTCAGCTTCATATACAAACAGGTTGGTAAGGTTTTCATTGAGTATTTTGTTTTCAAGAACATTTATTTAAATGGTATCTGTAGTTAGACTATTCTGGTGGCCTAGAGAGTTTGTATCTTTTCACTTGTTTTCTGGTTCAAATGGAACATTGCAGAGGGGTTATTAATTGTGGAGGGATTGTCATGCAGGATTATCAATCTAATTTTAGTGGCGATTGAATTGAAATTAGCTTACACTGTGCTGGGATTATGGTAAATGTGTTTCCTTTGGACTGTATTGGAAAGTTGCTGTGTTGTACAGGTTTGCTAGGTTTCAGAAGTTAAGAGAATGTGAAGAAGCACACTTTCATCTGCCTTAACAGTTACAAAAGTTTACAAGTAAAAGAATATGTTTACTTTGGGGGATTAAAGAGTTTGTGAAGTCTGCAAATTGCGAAAATAATGTGTTTGCTTTTATAGATGGGTAGTAGGGTAGTACATTTTGTGGATATGGAGATACTTGTTAAGTGATAGAGGTACTGCTCTATACAATCGTTTGAAGGTTCAAATAGGTTTATTCTCGACAAGAGAATAGTAGTATCCATTTTTATGGATCAAAGCTAGATCCCTGCCATGTTTGTTAGCCTTGGCTGTTGTATGATGAAGTATTTTTTACGTGCCAAACATCACAAATGGGGGCAATAGTGAGTGGCACATGGAAGATAAACTAAGATTTGACTTCACAATAGCAAAAATGCAAAAGGAACAGAATCACATATTCTGGTATAAGTCCTTGGCAATGGTAATTTTCAGTGGTCCAAAAAACAAACATAGATGATGTTTTGAACCCTGGATGTAATAGATTCTTTGTGAATACCACCACTGTAAAAAAAAGATCTTTATTTCACATATACATTTAATTCATCAAACCGAGATGACATCCCTAAAATTGCCTGTATTTAGCGCGTTTACAAAAAACAAATGCCCATGGTGTCCTCCTCTATTTATTTGTGGCTTGGGATTATCCTCTGGTACTTGCATTTCGATTAAAGTGGAATAAGAATGATCTCATTTAAGGTTTTTAGGTAATATATGTTGAACACCTAACCATGCTATGCATATTAGCAAAACTGAAGCAGAAACAGAAGTTCATGCATAATGAAGGTTTGACGCGGATTGCCTTCCTTGTAGCAAGACAAGTGTTGAATTTGTACAAGCGGACACCAATGTGTCCAATATCTAACACTTAGCTAATAATGCCCAACTTGCTTGTGATCAGCTGCTACATGAAACGGAGACTTAATATTTGAAAACATTTCATATACTTTAAGAGGCATTGGCAAACTAGCAATTGTATTGAGGACGTGGGTAGGAATTGTTCCCTATACTGAAAGGGAACACTAGTTAGACAACTTTGGCTGTAACAAATAGGTGCAAACGTAGTCACAAATAATGCATTTTTAACCACATTAAATGCAAACATTGGTCCCGTATAGAATTTAAAAATCCCTAGTGGGTATTGAGGGATCTCCACAGATAATTATGTGTGTGAGTGAGCCTATGCATGTATGTACCCTTCCTATGTGCATGTGTGTACATGTGTGTGTGACTATTTTTACAAAGATAGCGCCAAAAATGCACTGGTCTCTTCCTTGTGAGAAGGCAGCCTACTCCATTATTATGTCTTTTATAACTACACAATTGTAAGGATTATTTGCAGGTCTGTGGCATCAGATATCAAACAGAAATGTTTGTATTACATGTTTCAGCTCTATTTGTAGATTGAGAGTCAATTCAATATTATCACAATTGTTGAACTACTGGGTTGCAGAATTGAAACACTGTGCATTGATACAACAGTAGAAAACTTGTTGTAATCCCACACCCAAAATGCCCAAAGTAATTGCAGATATGTTATTTACGTAATATAATTACACATTTAAGTGTTGAAAAACTACAATAGAAGGTACATTTGCACCCTACAAGTGCAGCTTTACTGCATCAGAGGATTATGCTTGAATCTAGCAAATCAGTCTAAATAAGTACTGTAAGATAAACCTATTTGTCATTCAAATACACATTAAACTGAATGTTTTTAAATGTTTGCCCTTATATAAGTTAATTTAAATCTACATTTGCATTGTAATTTTTCACAAGCTAACAAGAAGTAGTTAAGAATAGTCACCAGAATAGACCACCTCTTGCACAAATCATCTGCAACAGTCAATCTACAAATCAACATTTAAGTAGCCTTTATTTAAAGTCATCAAAGTTCCATTTGGCTGTCAAACAAGCATCATTTCAATGTGTCCCTGCCTGTTGCTGATACTCCATTTGTTGAAATCTTAGCGGATAAAGCTAGTCTGGTATTCTCAAAAGTACCCATTTGCATAATAAAAAGCTTGAAAACAATGGGGCAAAAATGCATAATTTCCATTAAACATTTTCATTTTTTGTTATTAGAAATTGGGCACATGTGTGTATGTAGAGGTAACACCTCCTTTTTAAGGAAGAGTATAGACTTCAACAGTGCTTCGTAAAAAATATATTTCAAACATTTTAATCTATAACTGAACATACATTGCCAAAAACATCACAATTGCGGGGGCAAATCACACTGCTTCCAGGATAGCAGCGGACACAGCACTCTGTTGCATGCTGCTTACTCGCCATTGGCTGCCAAATGAAGTGGGTCTATTTACTTAGTTGCTTTGCTATTGACAACCATCCTTGCAATAAGTGGACAGGCATGTTTCCATAGAAACAAAATATAATTCAGAAGGTCTCTTGCTTTGTAGCAAAGTATCGTAAGATCTTCAACCATTAAGGAGAATATGGTACATTAGCTAATGAAAATCACAAAGGTGAGTGCTTGGCAGAGTGTAAACAGAAAATGAATTTTCAAGCAAAAAAGGGAAATCAACGAGAAGCAAAAGGCTTATATTTTCATGATTTTCAAACAGACTGAAACGTTTTGCTAGTTTGATTAATTTAACTAAAATTAGTAAAGGGTTTGAAGCTGTTTTATTTGCTGTTGAATTTGCTCGAAGAGATTCAAATAAAAACACTGGTTCCCTCCTAAAAAATCGAGGAGGTAATCTTCAGCTTGAGAAATGAAATAGAACTGGCCCCAACCTCCTCCAGAATGAGCTGTCCAAATGCTACACTAACTGGTGGGTGAAAATCCTGCATGACCGTATTCACCAGTGCATTAACATGTGCCTCTTCCTAGATTCGTGGCTCAATAGCATCTTAGTTGTGATATATAAGAAATGAAAGACATCAGACCCAAAATCATGCAGATCCATTAACCGAATAGACACAGTAGGTAGGATCTTCACAACACAATTCTGTAAAACGTCCAGAAATGGGAAGGTGAAGGCATCATGACCATGTACCATGGCGAATTAAATCTGGCCTTTCAACCATTGACCAAGCCTTCTTTCTAAAATGTTGGTGTCAAAATATTCAAAAGAGTAAAGAGGATGCTCATACGCAGCTTTATTAGATTTGTCATCTGCGTATGAGCACATTGACTTGAACAGACTATGGTCAAAGTTGGCAAAAAGATCTCTGAATCTACTCTGGAGGTCACTACTCAATGAACGATACACAAACACATCTGCCAGGGGACATTTGGATCGAATGGTGAGTTGACCCTAAAATTCCCCATTAAAACTGTAGTAAAACCATAAAGTGCTGCATGCTGGCCACCTTCTTTGTCAACATATGCATAAATGATCTATCTGAGGAACTCCTGAAAGTCATTGAAGACACACCAAAAATCTAAAACATCTCAGTCCCTCGACTCCACATCTATGATTCCTTGCTCCTGGTGCATATCTCAAATGCTTTCCAGCAACCGTTTCTTCATACAGAAAGCTCAAAATCACACTATGTATGGGGCTCTCAATTAAAGAAATCAAGGTCCAATAATTTTATGTTGAAGGAGAGCCAATGGAAAGATTGCGGAAATCTACCTACCCAGGCATACATTTTGATGCCTTAACCTCTTAGAAACCCCACCTAGAAAAGTCCTGAGAGAAGGTGGAATGAAATCCTCTGCTTAACCTTTTGGATGCTCATGACAAGGTCAGCTCGTCATGCAGTACACTGGAGCTGTGCTTATGACGAGCTGACCTTGTCATGAACAATCGGAATTCTGAATAGTCAGCACCCAGCGGGAATTGCCTTAGCAGCCAAGGTGTTAAAAAGCTCTTATGTATTATGGTTACACATAAATCAAGCAAAATTGATCACCACATTTGATGTTAAGCTATGATCAGCTATAGAGAGAAACGTGTGGGAGCCTCACAGAGAAAACTGTAAATCCCTGCTCCAGACACCTCAATTAGCCCCACCAGAAGCCTTTGAAGCTGACTGTGCACACAACCCTATTCAACTCCAGTGCTATAAAAGAGTAAAGGGTTATGCACCTGAATGTAGCAGACAATGCTCAACTCACCTGATCAACCTATGCTGGGAAGGGTTCATCAACTCCCTACAACAAAGCTGCAAGAAAGAACAGGTGGTCCAAGAAAAAGACTTTCCTGAATCCAGGAGTGCCACACAACAATCCTTTAAATGAAATACATAATACTCAGTCACTGGTAGTGGCAGGAGAGCTTGGATCTGGTTAAAAGCATCTCATGATTTGAGGTCTACGAGCTACATCCACAACAGCAAGTATATTTCTCAAGCCTTTGATGATCACAGAATCTTCGCTTTGGCAAGACGTGTTGGAATCGCACTAGCGAAGCCACAGATGAAGCATGACCTATCAGCACAGAATGTCCTCTAAAGGGAATGGTAGGTCAAGAGCAAGATGGTCTTCCTGGAGAAAATGTTAAGGCTAATTCAATATGAAGACCATCGCAGGTCTATATCACTCCTTTTGAGAGACCACTTCCCAAAATCTACTCAGAAAGTCATGGCGCTCCTCATGGTAGTTTCGAAAAACGAAAGCACAAAAATCGCCACACTGACACAACCTCAAAGGAGTTATCAGGAGGTCAAAAAGCAACCTCACAGACACGTGCACATTAAAAAAAACTCACAGCCCACAAAAGTCAATCCAAAAGGCTCTAGGACCATGAATGTAACACCAAGCCCTGGATACATATGTGTTAGTGGCAGAGTCACCTTCATCTTTCTCCACCTTATCCCTGCTCTCTCACAAGGGGGATGTAGCCTATCTTTAGGCCTGAGACCAAATCCACCAATTTTTGAATAAAAACAAATAAACAGGCCATTACACAAAATGACTGGGATGATGTCAGGACATGGTCAAAAAGAACTGAACCATTGACAAAACGTTTGATTATTTAAGTGGAGGGTCCCTCTAGCTACCACACTCACACCTAGCAGCTTTTACATATTCCCCACATTCAGGGTTTTGGGGCATTTGGATCCCAGACACCCTCATACCTTCTAACGCTGTTTTGCACGTCTGGTGCTCTAACAAGTGTTCTAACTATTTGTATGCAAAGGTCCAAATGACCAACCAAAGTAAAGTGAGTGAGAAGGGTGGTGAAGCAGCGTGGAGACTCTTTTATTTGACTCTTCTATGCAAACCAGTATGCACTTTCTTTGGACAAATGTATTGTTATACATAAAGTTAATCCCAAATGTGTGATCCATTTATCATCAGTCTAAGCCAGCTTCCATGTAGTTGCTTTTATATGCTTACTGTTTATTAGCTCCTTCCTATGCAATATGACCATTCCAAGAGAGATCATCTGTCCTCACATCCCTCATGAAGAAGCCTTTTTTCAGATTTATCATCCTGTGTAACTCTCATCCTGTAGCCAGCTCCTCTGGTTGCCTAGTTTCCTGGATAAAGCTGTCTCCCACCTTACACTACTTATTATCCGCTGAAGCTCCTGAAGGTAAGCAGGGCAGGGCAGGCCGGGGGCAAGTCGACAGACGCTGGAATAGGATTTATTAATTTATTTTATTTTCCCTATTCCCCCGCCCCGTCCCACTGCCCTACCCCACTTACCTGCAGGAGCTACAACTGCTTGTCATGGACATTACGTGAGACAATATGCTTGTGATGCTAGGGGAAATATCACTATTGTTGCTCACAGTTTGGCATATGTCAGCAGGAACATCATGCACCACAGATGGCCATGTGGAATTCAACAGGTCACTGGCTTTAGCTGCACGCTGAAGGAGCAGTTCAGATTCTGTCTTTACAATTGTGTGTCACTATCCAGACTGAGCCCTTTAGCTAAAGATTTACCACATTTCCCTCTGGGAAATATCCATGTTCCTGACCGTCATCTGTTTTCCTCAACTTTTTTGTGATCACAGCGATTAAGCGGGTTCACAGCCCTTGGCTCGACCATTCACTCCTGTTCGAATAATATTCAGATTTACCTCCGTGCATGTGGCAGAGGAAATCATTTCATATCAGTGTAATGAGTCTGAATTTAAGGGAAACATAGCTTGGTCTATGCAGATTTAGGTTGAATGGTCAAATACAGAGGTCCTGGTTTGGGGATCTCAATATGATCATGAAAGGGAAGCAAAAAATGCCAAACACATTGTTGTCATCTGAGACACCTTCTAAATGTTTCAACTTTACAGAATGCTCCTATGCATAATCTGTGTAGGAGGAGTCACCGCTTTTTATGTGCTTGGCACAGCTACCTCCAACGGAGGTGTCCAGGCGCTGTTGGGAATATAGTAATGCACATCTAATTTTTCTTACAGCATTTTGCCAGTGCAGCTCTGAACTCTAACTACATTGATTCCAAATCTTTGTTCCTCACTTCCATCTACAGTATCCTTCCTGGTTGCCCACATGTATCCAATGCCATTTATCATGTTCCCTGATTCCTAAAGTGGGTGGTTGAATGGCAGGGTGATATTTTTTGTACCCATAATGCTCCAATGGTAAGAACACATGAACCATGTTCCGGTTTAGACATAATCCACAAGACATAGCGACAAACACATCTCTGCCTCAGGTTGTAAAATCACAGAGAACTCAAGTGTTGCACAGGAGCAATGCACCAGGATGGTGAAACTTCGATTGTAAGTTTCTTTCTACTAACTAACCAATTCTAACCACCAATGAGCAAACACTTTGGGCAATGTTTCGAAAAGGGTGGTGGACATTCATCAGGGTTATCAAGGAATTACAACCGCCTATTACGTAAATGTCGGTAGTATCTTATGGGCTGCTAATTGGAAAAAAAAATAACATAGCTGGGTTTCTGTTCTCCAAGGGGAAGAGGAGTGTTAGGGGCTTTATAGACATATGGGAGTGGCCCATGCCTATGTGATAAGCTCCCTTCCACTGGTAATAGTGGGAAGCACCTTTTTAAAATAATGCCACAGGTGGAGACAATGGAATGAGGGATTTCCTAGAGATCCTTTGTGGGAGTGGGTGTCACTCCAGATCGAGCCGCCTCCAGATGAAGAGAATTGAAAGTCTTCATCCCTGGTAAAGGAGGCACATTGTTACAGAGTGGTATGGTTCCTAGGCCGCAGTACTCTGCAACGATGGACAGGAATGATCAGAGAACAAACAGAATGCTCAAATGAACACCAAAGTGGAAGACAGGAAGAAAACAGATATATTTATTTCTCTTCCTGGTTTTCACTGCCCAATGGTGATAAATACTACCTAGCCACACATGTGATATTTGTTATGCAATAAGACGCAGTATGTCTACACCTTCAAGAGAACAAACATAGCCTTTGGAAGAAGGTGTGAAATGCAGCAGAGAGATTTATTGGCCTCCTTAGAATAATAAATGCTGCTACCCAACTGCAAAATAGGCTTCCCAACTAAGGGGCCTATTAGGATGGCGGACGGACCTGCGTCCGTCGGCCACCCCAGAGGAGGAGGGACCGTCCGCAGGGGCAGCGGCGGTCCCTCCGTGCCAATTAGGATGTGACCGCCACCCTGGCGGTCACAGCCTGTATTCTTAACATTGCGGCGGGTGCTGCTTGAAGCAGCACACGCCGCAATGTTAAAAAAATGCATGTTTACCTTTGCATGCACGAAGCTGCAGGCACCGCGTGGTGCCTGCCGCTTCGTGCACGCAAAGACAGGGGGGTCATGTGCACCCCCCACCCCCCTTCACCCCTGGGGGCCCGCAACGGGCCCCCGAACACCAACACTGTATGCCTTTCCACGGCGGAAATGCCGCCGTGGAAAGGCATATGACCGCAGCCATCCTAACATGGCTGGCGGTGTCTGATAGACACCGCCAGCCATGTTAGTGCTTTTCTGCCGCGGTCGGAAGGCGACCGCAGCGGAAAAGCGGCAGATGGAAAATAGATCCCCCAGCCATCCTAATCTGGCGGGGGTTCTTTTTCCAGTCCGCAGCGGATAATCCGCATCCTCCGGGCCGGCGGTGGATTCTGCCGGCCCGAAGGATGCGGATTATCCGCAATCATAATCGCCCCCTAGTACCAATTACCTAGTACCACCTCTACCCAGTATTGACAAAATATTCTCCAGATAAGCTACCAATAAACACCTCTTCTGGGATGATCCATCACTACAAGGGTGAATTCTTCTCTTCCTCAGCTCTTAACGTCTAACTCCAACTTAATATTCAGGTGTGACCAAGACCCATCAGTGGGGATGCTTCAGAAATACAATCCAAACTAGGAGACAGCAAACTGGCCCATAAATAATTAAATGTGAAGTGTATCCACAATCCATCTAAAAATACAAACATAATCTAAAATTGGGATGGGGAAAAGATGAAAGTACATTTCCTCACCAATGGAATAAAATTCAACAAAACTGATATGAGTTATGCAAATGTCCCAATGTTTGTAAGCTGTGTGGAACAAAATGTATGATTGAATGAGTATGTAAGTAAATGTATGTACGAAGTAATTAATGTTTTAGTATAACTGTATGTATATAGTGAGTCTGTGTTGATAAAATATTAAATATTGTGCTTAACTGGTTTGTATGTACTAAAGTGTATTTGTAATTTAAATCAATTACAATTTATTGGGAGGTGTATAAGTTACTAATCCTAGGTGTTTAGAAACATAAATTGACCAAATTGGCATAACTGTAAATCGAGATGTGAAATTCGCACAGGAGCAAACGGTCTCTATATGACTGAGAGGGTGTCTACTGTGCGCATAATTGTGCTGTGGGATGCAAAATCAGAACGCTACTGGCACTTCGAAACAAACTACCTGGGACGCTTATAAAGCCGTGATAAGGGGTAAACTACTCAGTCTAGGGGCACACAAAATAAAAACTAAGAAACTAGAAATTAAAAAGATGGAATCAGACATTAAAAATGCGGAGTTACAATTAGAGAACGTAACTTCCCCAGAAACAAAGGAGGAAGTAGAGAAAAAACATCGAAGTCTAAAAGAAAAGCTAACGAACTATTTGGAAAACATCGTGAGAGAAAAATGGGAAAACAGTAAAATAGCAAACTATGAATATGGGGAAGGGTGCGGAAAACTATTGGGATGGAAAACAAAATCTGAACAATCTAGGAATAATATACCATGCATCCAGATATCAGAACAATCACCACAAATAACAGAGGATAATATAATAAGACAGGAGTTCTCAAAATTCTACTCCGGCATATACAAAGAAGACATAAATCCAACTAAAGAACAAATAGATAAATATTTAGAAGCTATTTCCCTTCTAAAATTAACAAAAGAAGAAAAGATAGAATTAAATCAAAAGATTAAGCCTGAGTAAGTTAGAGCTGCGATAAGCAACCTAAAAAGAGGAAAAGCTGCTGGGCCTGATGCTCTCACAAACAAATTCTATATAACGCTAAAAGAGCCCTTAGTCGATAAATTAACAGATCTAATGAACAACATATATTTAGACCATGAAAAAATCCCAGATACCTGGAACAATGCGACAATTAGCATTATTTTAAAACCTGGGAACAACCCAAAACTATGTGAGTCATACAGACCAATATCGCTACTTAACTGCGACTATAAAATCTTTACGCAAGTTATAGCAAAAAGACTCGCAAAGGTAATGCCGGGACGAACTTAACTTAGATCAGAAGGGGTTTATAAAAGGGCGGCAAATTCATGAGATCCTTCATGAGTTATTTGCAGCAATCGATATTGCCACCACCGAAAAACTCCCCCTTACTATAATAACCTACGATGCTGCTAAAACATTCGATAGGGTAAATTGGGCCTTTCTAAATGAAATTATAGGAAAATACAGTTTGGGGGAAAGTGTCGCCCATACGATAAAGGAACTATATAAAAATCCAAGGGCTAAAATAATAGTCAACGGTAGATTGACTAATAACATCGAAATACAATGTGGTACAAGGCAAGGTTGCCCGTTGTCGCCGCTACTTTTTAATCTTTATATTGAACCACTGGCCACTCTGATTAGGGAACACCCACAAATCCTTTCTTTTAAACATCAAAATTGGTCAAAGAAAGTAGCATTATATGCGGACGACTTAATGGTATTTACTACAAACTATGAAAACGCCTACCAAGCATTGGATGAGATGATGAACGATTTTGGTAAAGTCTCCGGCTACCTGACAAACAAAGGAAAAACTGAAATAATGAGCTGGAACTGTAACCCAACTACATCATATATTAGGGACAAAATAAAATATCTAGGAATCACCTTGGTAAAAGAAATAGAGAACGATAATCGCTAAAGAAATGAGAAGACTACTTAAAACATGGTCAGGCTTGCCACTAACCTTTCTGGGAAGATCCAATGTAATAAAAATGTTCATTATTCCAAAATTCACATACCTTTTCAATACCATACCATTGGATTTTAAAAAAGAACCCATAAAAAAGATTCAAGGCGAAATTGCAAGCTTTATCTGGGCTTCAAAAAGAACAAGAATAGCCTGGAGTAAACTCAGGAGGTGGAAAAATCAAGGAGGAATTGCTAGCCCTGATTTATTTGAATATTATAAGTCTTTCCAATTTAAGAACTTTAGACCATTATTGAGGAAGTACCAATGTTACCCAAGTTTCCTGCAAAACATGACAGAAAAAACAGATTATTTCCTTTTTAAATTTGGACATCCAAAATTTTTCAAAAAAATAAAACTGAAGATTCTACATAATGCGGCCAGAATTTGGTTTCAAATCAGAAATTCAGTAAATATACCGTACTACAGTACAAAAGCACCAATATGGGATTCCCCAGGGTTACCGGAATGCTTAAAAGACTCTTTAGCAGTGCCACTTAAAGTAGCAGGAATAGAATTATGGGGCCAAATAATAAAAGGAAATGAAATAATCCCATGGAACTTGCTATATGAACTCACAGACGGCAAGATATCGAAATTTAAATATTACCAGCTATCAAATCGGGCCAAATCTCTACAAGATAAAAACACCGGAAATGAGACACTCGAAAGCGAAATGATAAAAACCACATCAATAAGAAAAGAAATATCAAAGTGGTATTGGGCATTTATTGAAACCGGAGAGGAAGAATTTCTAATCCCGGAAAAAATCTGGAGGAAAGACATACCTGATCAGGAGATAGATTTACAACTGGTATGGCAAAACTCTATGGAAAAATGTTGGTCCTGTATAAAATCAGCATCATTAAGGAGGAATCACCTGTTTACAGTTCACCGTGCCTATTGGACCCCAAAGAAATTGTCTAAATTCAAAGGAACAATCATTAAATTATGCCCCAAGTGCGGAGAGGCTAGAGCGGCTGACATCCACATGTTCCAAAAATGCCCCGCAATAACCAACTACTGGGAGGAGATTGGTAAGACACTGAACATGGTAATGGGAACCAACATAACTGTAAGTACCTCTCATAATTTTTGGGATATACAACAATACAGGTGCTGATAGAATCAAATTAAATAAAAAACAGGAAAGTTTACTCTTTGTTTTAATGCTATTAGCGCGGAGAGAACTATGCATTAACTGGGTCAAACCAGTCTCTCCAAGTCACACAAACTGGCTAAACTACACCATAAAAATCAATAATATTGATAGAAACGGGAAATACTCTAAGAGAACAAACTTTTGGGAAATTTGGGAACAATACTTTCAAATAAATTAAAAACTTTTTTTACTGGGTTATGGACAAACAAATCCAATGATTAACGCGATAATCCATAATACCAGGCAGAAATGATTTCTGCCGAGTAGTCAAACTGGCTAGCTCCCCCCACTAACCAATGGTATTATTAGAAATGATAAAGGGTAAGTGGAGAAAAACTGATGGATCATAACAGCGAAAGGGATACTCCCCAAAAAACGATTTCGGAAAGTAATGGGGCTGTGAAGGCAAAGGCAACTAAAAAGACTATCAGACTCCCGAAGCCTCCTTATCCATACAATCGCAAAATGAGGATAAAAAAAAATGCATGTGACTGACGTATAGAAAATAAAACAATTATGAGTGAAGGCGCTCTCCTTGTCCTTTTGTCTCGCTCTCAAAGCACTATTTTCTGAAGTACTCAATTTATTTTTCAACTTGTGATAACTAAAAGCAAACAAGCACTGGCAAAGCCAATAGGTCTTACCTTAAATATGCCTGTTTATTATTATTGTATAAGCTGTGTGGAACAAAATGTATGATTGAATGAGTGTGTAAGTAAATGTATGTACGAAGTAATGAATGTTTTAGTATAACTGTATGTATATAGTGAGTCTGTGTTGATAAAATATTAAATATTGTGCTTAACTGGTTTGTATGTACTAAAGTGTATTTG
Organism: Lissotriton helveticus; assembly: GCF_964261635.1. Lineage (NCBI taxonomy): Eukaryota > Metazoa > Chordata > Amphibia > Caudata > Salamandridae > Lissotriton > Lissotriton helveticus. The sequence goes on from NC_136070.1 coordinate 494,088,585, forward strand.
TAATTTAAATCAATTACAATTTATTGGGAGGTGTAGAAGTTACTAATCCTAGGTGTTTAGAAACATAAATTGACCAAATTGGCATAACTGTAAATCGAGATGTGAAATTCGCACAGGAGCAAACGATCTCTATATGGCTGAGAGGGTGTCTACTGTGCGCATAATTGTGCTGTGGGACGCAAAATCCATGCAGGAGTGAACAATGGGCCCATGGCACGGCGTATGTTTATAATTAGGAAGTATATGGAGGTGCCATTTGGAGGGGGAGACACAAGGACGGTGGGCCAATTGATATTTTAAAGGAAGAAACACCAGAGAGGAAATACCACTTCCTGTCCTAAATATGTAGAAAGTGTCAATATACATTGGGAACAATACAGGTAAATGTGAAGTTGTTGGAAGTGTGAAGTGAGTATGAAAGAACTGTTAGATGTATTGTATTAAAAGTAATTTCTTAGTGAAAGGACGAGTCTTGGTGCCATCTTACAGTTTTGGAGAGAAGGTGAGACTTGCAGTCACTATATTATTTAAATCAACATAGAGTAAATGTGAAGCCACAATGGTGCAGTGACCCATCCGAAACACAGCATAGAGCCAGTACAACTTCACACCTTTGTGGCACCAGCAGAGTCAAGTATGTACATCGCAGAAGGGCTATGGAAAAGAAAAAGGAAACTTAATAGTAAGAAAAAAAATTGCGGAACATAAGTCAGCAAAGTGTTAAGATGAAGAGCGAATGTCAACCCAAAAAAATGGTGAACATCAATAGTATCCCAGAGCTTCGCGAAGAATGACATGAAGGAAATAACAACGTTAAAAAGGTATTAAGATGGTTTAAGACTGGGATAAGATGTGTATACGTGCAGTTAACATTTAGGACAAATGTTTTAGTCAGTGGCGGCTCGCAGAAGTAACGCTGTGGGGCGGTGCTGGGTGGGAGGTAGTGGAGTCCGACATACGTCGGCAGATATTTATTTATTTATGTTCACCTTTGCCATTGCCATTGTATGTCGGACTCCACTACACCTCCACCCAGCCCCACCCCACCGACTCACAAAGTTACCTCTGTGAGCAGACACTGGTTTTAGTACATAAAAAGGGAAAGTGTGCCGGGGGAAATGCAAAAGTACAGCACCAAAGAAGGCTGTATATTATGAAAAAAAATCCATCGGACGGGGGTGTAGGGTGAGGGGTAAAGCAAGACTGGAGGGTGTGAACAAGCAGTAGACAGAAAAAAGACAACATGAAGCTCAGCCTGGGAGTCACACTGGGTAACATTTGTAATGTGAAATAATAAAAAGTCACAGAAATGCACATAGTGAGCATGAAGCACACTGATGCATGTGTTTATAAAACGTTCTGTAAAACATGTTCCAAAGATGTAACATTGTATAGAGCAGAGAAACTCTGAATCGGTGCACAACACATAGAAAACAAGTCTTGTGGCGTTGATTTCCAAATAAAAGTTTCTCCACCTTGAAAAAGAGACATCCTTTTTATCAGGGGTTGCTGTTTTTTGTAATTGTGGAAACTGAGCAGCACATCCTGAACATCATCTTTGATTTAGCAGACCATGCCTTGGTGTAACAGTGCAGTGTTGCAACATTTGCTCATTGTAAATGCTCTCACTTTGAAGTCAGCCGAAACTCGAAGACACAACTTGACATTTGACCTCAGTCTTTGAAGGCCCAGCAAATGTGATGAGATAAGAACAAGATTTAAAGGCCTGTTTATTACAGAAAACGAGTTTGTGGAGGAATACAGTAAATATGGCTTTGGGCTTGGGAGGGATGAACTGAACCTGGACAGCCGAAAGCAAATAAAGCCAGCAAATGGAAGGCAAGAACATGTGAGTTACAAACCACAGAGCCAATGGCAAGCAATGGGTGGAATGCATTCCCAGGTGAACTTTCTGAACTACCCAAGATGTCTCTAGCATAGCCGACAGCTGTGCTGTCTGGTAGGCTGAGACCTAAAAAGGATGTAATATATTCCCAGAAATTATAATGTTAGTGTGTCACTATCAAAATTCTTTATCCCAAACAGGGATCGTATCATTAGTATTTTCATCATTCATCTTTGGCAAAACAAAATTACTAACTAATTGCCTCAAATAGTAGGCCTTTTTGCAGTCACAAAGGTGGTAGTTCACCAAATTAGAGGCCTTGCAACTGCAAAAAGGCAAGTCAGTGTATAAATTCCCTTTGTGACTGATTTTAAATTGTAAGGCAAATGACAGGCGTGAAAAGCAGGTCCATGAGACCCTGTAGCGCAGGGGCCACCACAATTCAGGAGGCTTTCAACTCAAACCTTTGAGTATCTCTGAGATGTGGGACATTCCGGAGGGGGCATCATATTTAAATATGCCACTGGGACAAGGAATGAACGTTTCTGTCTTCTGAGTCACAATGGTATGCCTGAGTGTTTTACAATTGTGGTCCCCAACCAATGAAGCAATACCGACCAGTCTATGGAGGTGGTGGCTATTCACTAAGTGGAAGCTCTCCGTAATTGATACCTTCCACCATCTGCATGCAGGGAACCAAAGTATGCTCCAACAATGTCATTCAATGAATGCCAACTTTTTGGATAGAAGTAGCTACATAAAAAAAGGTTTTTATCTTTTAGTGAATGCGAATGCAGAGATGGATGTCTTTCGCAGGCCTCCTGTCCCTGCAATCTCAGCCATTCACACTGAGTAACAAAAGTAAATTTGGAATCATATTTATATTCATGAGGTAGGACTTTTTGCGACTCCTTGTGAATGGTGATTTTGGCTGTGATTGAGAAGTACATCAGTTGCAGTGCAAAATGAAGGTAAAGTCACAATACAGCTGGTGTACAAAAATGCCTTCTGTTTGTGACCCCACCGTACATCTGTATATCTGTCCCTAGATTGTTCCTGTGTTCCGAAAGTACTCCTATTACACATTAACAACATGATATCAGTTAACAAAATGAAGGCTCCATTATGAAGAGCATTACTCCAATGAGTCATGTGGAAGCCACTGCGTTGCATGAATGTATGTGGTATTTGTATAGCATGAACTTAGTTAAAAGGCAGGGGAGAGCTGGACAGGGTCAATGGCAGGCATACAGTCAAAAAGTTACAGTAGAGGTTGCTAGTTCTTGGATAGTTACTGCATTGTTATCTAGTGATCCTTAAAGAGTTGTGTTTTTAACTCTTTCCTGTTTTCAAATGATATCACTGTAAATACCTTTTTTTGTCTAAGCAATGGATCTAACGCACAAAGAATATGGCAGTAAAGTTTCTTCTATGCAAGCACTGCTCTTGTGCTCCTTTTGATTGATTGAATCTGCAGCATCAGCACAAATGAATGCAAAATAGTAAAATCTAAATTTAAGGATGGTAGAACAATATGTATTTCATTAAATGGTAATGGCTGAGATGAGCAAAAGTGTATTTTTCTTTGTCAACGTTTTTGGCAAACTTCAGTAGTGTTAGCACAGTATTTTATTTAACCAATATCTATGTTTTCCATTAGGAATGCCTTAGGCAAGTATGACATCAATAGAATTTATGATGAACTGCGGGAAGTATAGAGACATTCAAAACGTTTATTTATTTTTCAGATGGAGCAACTTTAAGTACAAAAGTGCCCCAGTTAAGGGTCCAATCAGTTACTCTTTTCCAGGTCTGCTTGTGCTATACCACATTTTGCGCATCTCTGCCTAACAGAATTTATGACGTGGTATTGAAGGTACCTTAAAATGGAAAACAATAAGCAGCAATGAATATGAAAAAAGGGAAAAGAGAGATAAATGGACAACCCATGGTGGATTTCTCCACAAACATGAGATCATCTACCTTACCTGTTGAAGTAGTCTTACCATTCATATTGTTTAGAGAATATCCCACCAAACTGCGATTGTCCCTTATGAGTTCTCTTATTTGGCTGTCGATATGCTCCTCCTCCTCTAGTATTGTTGGAAGCATGTCAAAAAGCTGGTCGTCATCATACGCTTGATAGCTTATTTGAACAGATCTACTGGGTGCTCCAGTACCTGTGAAGTCTGCACTTAAGTCCTCATTGCCTATAAGTTGTCTTTCATCCAGTTGTTGCCGATGTACGCTTTGGTCATGTGAAGCATCCTGGGAAATCATGCTGGGATTTGACTGTGTTGATAGGATGTCCTCCATCATACAGTCCTGGGCACCAAATGATCCTTCAAACTCATCATCCACATCTTCGTCAAAGTCATCAATCTTGTTTCCAAGAGTATCTCCTTTGTAATCCATGTCTGAATTTGAGTTCACATCCATGCTGGGCTCGCAATCTTTTTTGCTGATGTTACCGAGGGAACTGGAGATTGAGTCCCCAGCGTGTTGAACAGCTTCGCACATCCGTGACACCCAGGAGGACAGCGGCTGGAAGAAACTCTGGCCGTCCTGAGATGCCATGTTTACCACCATGACCAGAATGGGATGTGATCACAATTTCCAGGTGTTCAGATCTGACAGCATGCCACAGTTATAACTCTGCCAACTGCAGAATAAGCAGTGTGATAAATTAACGCGCTTTAATTTTAAAATATGCATTAGAATTACGTGCTAGATATCACCCAGTTAAAAGAAGGCACTATGAAGACAGAATTCATTGCAATGCAAGTCAAACAACCACCACCAGTTAAAAGAGAATTCATGAAAAAATGCTGTGCTTTTAGCATGAATCAAATATAAACTCAAGATAAATATTGTAGATACTAAATAAAACTCTCTGCATCACACTGTAAATATTTCATGTATTTCCAACCATAAGTTTCTAGCTAAGTAAAATTGACAGACATATGCATCAGCCCTGAAAAAAACGTTTTGATAAAGTGTATGCTGTATGGAAGACACTCGGCTTCATTTAATGTACACTTTTTCTAGGCTAAATGTTACAGTTATAGTTCCAATGTGGGAAGAGTTCCATGTTGTTCAATGAGGCGTAGCAGGTTCCATCTTTTTTCTTTTTCCTCTAGTAAATTCAGTGTATTTTAAATTGAAGAGAAATTATATTTGGGCATCTAAGGAATTTAACCGCTTGCGTGTGGCAGGAATTCCTGCCCCGTACTGGACATTCTAATCACGGGCGTGGTCGTGACGGAACTATTCCGTCATCAGCACAGCCCAACCGTGACTCATGACGGAATGGTTCCGTCACAAGCATGGAAGGGGTTAAGAGTAAAAATACGTATCCAAGTAAGTCTTAGTTTCCAATATCCCATGAAGTCCCAGAGTTGGCTGCCGCCCCATTTAGGCACACAGTACAGGAGTATGGCTTGCACAGCATCTGCCTATTGGATAAGCTGGTTATTGTGAAATCAGAATTGCTTTTCACCTCCTCCCTGCGTGCAAGTGAATATGTATGCAGCTACCAGGTAGCACCCCTCACTCAACAAGTTCACAATAAGTTGTGAAAAGCATAAGGCTACTGAAGGAGTGCGCTCACTGATGCACCATCTTGCTAACACTATTTCCTTTTATGAAAATACTTTTAATTGTATTTATATAGAACTTACTACCTCTGGCAAGGCATTGAAGTGCTTTATGGTGCGAAGCATGCTACTCTGCTACCCAAGATTAGCGGTTTATCCAGTGGTATTATTGGTTATTGGGATTAGTTATGTGCTCTAAAGGAGAAAAAGCCATGCATTTACTATCGTTTCTTTGTAGTAGATTACAAATACCAGTTAGGTGTGATGAGTAGTTGAGTTAAGTGGTTCCCGGCAAATGGTTGGTGAGATAAGTAGGCTGGAGCAGGTTATATATAGTTGGGCCGTAGGAATAGGGTTTTTAAGAAAAAGAGGTTGTGATTTATGAAATGAGGGGAGAGTCATTTGCAGAATTACAATACGTGAAATTAAGGCAGACGGGCATGAGACTTAAAGGGGGTTACACACCAAAATTGAAGCCATGCAAAGGTTGGTTGGTAAGGAGTGAGACACTCTGACGAAGGACAGGAGAGGAATAAATTAGAAGTAGGCCAAGGTCAATTTTACATGAAAGGTTTAAGGAGTATAGTGGGAGAAGGCTTTCTGAGATAGCGGACAAACTGAAGATGTAAGCTGTAAAAATAAATATTTAATATAAAGATCACTAAAGTGGACATCCGATGGATGCTCGACTTAACACTGGCTCATGGATTCAAGGACTGCTTTGACAAGCTGGACAACATACAAATATGATTACACTGAGAACCTTTCTGAGAGCAACAGATTCAAGACCACAGATATCTCTTGACTATGGTTTTTTCAAGACCCAGTGACCATCTATCTAAGGTTGAATCTGAATGGCGCAGCACTACAGATAGGCTGCCACCACAGTAGGCATCGTGGTGAAGGCTTCGTGGCTGGGATCTGCCTGGAGGATTGTGACTTCCACAAATGGCAGCAACAGCGCTCACTAGGTGAACAGGCTATTGCAGGGAGCTGGACATGAATTTATGAGCACTGTAGTGTCAGCCTCTCCCGACCATGTCAACATCAAATCAGGTATTTGGAATTGTGAATCTTGAAAATATCAACAACAACAAAATCTGCAAGTAAAAGATACACAATTATTTTCATACAGCTAGAACATAGTAGAGCACTGACTAAAATTAGTGGATGTTAAATGTAATTTACTAGAACTAAAAAACATAACATCCTTTTCAACTGAACAAAAACATCCTAAAGTACTGGTCTAGTGGCCTCCACCAAAACATCAGTAACCATGGACACAAGTGCATTTTGGGGAGGGGGGTGGGGGGGACACATTCTTGATGCGAGGGAAAAAATTGTTTCTTTTTGTGTGATGCATGAGGACATCTGTAAAAGTTACGGTATTGCTTAAATTTTCCACTGGGTAAAATGTAATGATTTCCAATTTACCGTCCTTTGGAAGGATGCAAGGCTGAGTCAGCCTCATTCAAAGGGATTCAAACATGCGACAATCAGATCACTGTTTGATTAATGGATGAACGATCAACACACTGAGCCAACCTGCTGGCATCTAAAGGTACAATCTTTTTGTTCACAGTGTACTGTTCTGACCTCCATCAAGCACATTTCTGCTACAACCAATGAAATGAGTGGCATGTCTATATCAGAAGTGGTATTAAAGCGTAAAAACATTTCCACGCCGCTTATCTAATGTGCGTCTACTTGAGAATATCTGAATAGTTCTTCATTTGAGCCGGTGTTTCCCGGTTCTTAGCACCAGCACTTAATTGGTATCCGATGCTGGGCACCGGCACCTAATTGTCAACACTATACTTTGAAAAGTCCACCACATGGTGGCGCTACTCATCTAATTTAGAGATGAGCTGAACAGCGGTAATTTAGGACTATAATATACATTAGAATTGATAATATCTGCCTCCCCAACCATTCGTTTAGCTTTGGGGACCTGGAATAATCTAAACTGTTGCATTTATATGCGAGAGAGATGGTTAGTAGTTGTTTTGGCAGCAATGACAAGGGTGATGGGTGGTGCAAGCTGCAGTGGCCTTCTGGTCAGAGCCCTGGCACTTAATATTTTAATAATTAAGCACTCATCTCCAACAATAGTGTGAAGAAGGAGGCGGCTCACCAAGTAGTTTGATGAGAATTTCTTTATTCCAAGAGAAAAATGGGAGGTCACGATCAGCAGCTGCCGCCCCAGAGAGTGTCCAACCGAAACTGCAGGGAGTTGGAGGGAACTCTCCGAGAAGCAACTCGCCAGAACATGGAGCTCATTCAAAGCAGTACAACGTAAGTAAATACAAGCTTGAGGGCAACAGGAAATGCACATTAAAAAATATATGCATTATGTACAGGACATGACATCACCTTTAACACCATTAATGCAAGTAAGAACCCTTAAGCCTAGTAGGAAATCAAACATTCTGACCAAGTCTAGACTCAAGTGATCTGCAACAAATATACTCACAAACACCCTGAAAATGAACAGAATTACCACTCACTATTACAAACCTCCAATCTATTGGAATCATTTTTCAATGAATTGTGAAAAAAGGAAGATGCCTCAGTAACATTAGAAAATGAGTTGGAAAAATCAGAAGTGGTGCCGTGAGCATGCAACCACCAAGAGCCATCAACTTGTTCCAACCACTACTCTCCATTTCCAATGCAAGATATTTAGTCTTGGCATCCCACAACATTCATGCATGCTCAACTTCACCAAACATCTTCTGCTCACCAACCTTTGCAGTCAATACAAACCGCACCGTTAGACAATCTCACCACCTTACACGGAGACGTGAATTTGGATTCACCTTTCTTGACCTTATGAGGTTTTCTAATGAGAACCCAATCACCAACATTGATGGGCATTTTTTAGCTCTATGTTTCGTGTCAAAGTGTTTTTTGCAGCTTGCTGCATTCCTGAAACTTAATCAACAACATCCCTGCTGGACCATTCAATATATTTTGAAACACAACCTTTCAACTAATCAGGACACAAATTCAGCCTGGGTACCCTTTTGCACAATAGATTAAAAGGAGACACACCAGTAATGCTATGTGGGGTAACAGAATACACCCGTTTTTTTGGCCTAAGAAATTAAATTAAATTAAATTAACTTTTATAAAGCGCTCGATTGCCCTGGGGCGTCTTGGAGCTCCTTACTGCATAAGGTTTAACAGTAGAGGTCAGTCAGAGCTGTTAACAGAACAGCCAGGGTTTTAAAGCTTTTCTGAAGAGGAGAAGACTAGTCATTTCTTTCAAATTTAAAGGAAGAGTCTTCCATAGTTTAGCATTGTGAGTTATAAAGCTTCTGTCGTCCCAGGAGGGCTGTCTAAACTTTGGAACGACAATGTTCTTGGCTGTGGAGGAGAGCAGCACCCTGGAAGGAATGTACCAAGTATACTTGCGCTTCAAGTAGTCTTGGTCGGAATCAAGGAGAGCTTTAAAAGCAATGCAGAGGGCCCTAAACTTAATATGCTTCCTTATCCTTTTCCATGCGTCGGACAGCCCTTCTGGACGACGTCACGGTGGGCGCGTGCGTCTGACAGCCGTGGGCCGTCCAAACTACGCAAGCGTAATTTTTTTCCGTACCACGGCGGAATGTCCGGCGAAGCAGTCATAGGCAACTAGTGCAGCTTAACTAAGGCCTGTGACCTTGACTGGTTCCTAAGAATCCCCAGCAGTGGGCAGACGTCTGCATTCTGCAACATTTCATGTTTATTCAGGAGTCTTTGCTGTATGTTCAAATAAAGAGCATTGCAGTAGTCTATTTTAGATAGAACTAGGGCAGTGACAACTGTCTTCTGTAGATCAAAGGGATAAAAAGGAAGCACTTTCCTAATGATCTTCAAGATATAGAAAGATGATGAGGTCACAGCATCAATTTGGCTTTTAAAAGGCAGTTTATTGTTGAAAATAATTAGGGCTCCCGGTTTTATGGTATTTATTTTTTGGACATTTCCTTCTGTATTTATCCTTATTTATTTTTTGTCAACTTTTTCTGTATTGGTCCATATTTATTATGGTTTTGTAAAAATAATAAATCTGAAACTGATATACTTCCACATTTGTTTAACCAATAAAATACAGTCATGCTTGGATGCTTGTCAGATTTCAGTGATATGAACACTCACAGACAATAAATCAATGCACTTAAATGAAAATATGCAGATTTCAGTAGCATCTTTGTGCATATCTACTGCTCTTTAAACCTCTTTACTAAAATTCCTTTATTTTAACACCCGTATCTATAAATACACACGGTTATTTGCCTAGCAGTCATGACAAAGTGAATTTAGAATCACTCAAAAAGCACCGAATTTCAGTTTTTATCCACATTTAAAAATAAATACAGGCAAGAAAATAAATGGTTTTCTGCCTGCATTTATCTGTAAAAATCAGCAAAAATGGAAAACAGGGAGCCTTAAAAATAATCCCTAGATATCTGACTTTCCTGACAGGGGTCAGCAAAGTGCCCAGTTCTTGTGGCCGCCAACATGGGACCCAAAAGGAGAACCTCTGATTTTCCTAAATTTAACTTGAGGCAGTGGCTGCTCATCCAGGTTCCTATTTTCAGCATCCAGCTGTGGAATCTGGTGGCTGTATCATCTGGATTACTGGACACTGAGATGAAGATGTGGGTGTCCTCAGCGTATGATTTTACAGAGAAACCAAATGTTTTAATGAGCCTAGCCAGGAGGGTGACATATAAATTAAAAAGGGTAAGACTCAGGGATGACCCCTGAGGCTTCCAGCAAGGTGGGGTGAAGGAGTTGGAAACAAATTTGTCCATGAAAACAGATTGTTCCTGCTCAAACAGAAAGGATTTCTAGAGTGCGAGAGCCACTGCCCTTCATTCAGTGTTGTAAAGACAGTCAAATAACAGGTCATGATTGACCATGTCTAATGCCACCGAAGGATCAAGTAGAATAAGGGCTGCCGTACCTCCAGTGTCAAGGGTGGCCCGTAGATCATCTGAAGCGACAATCAAAGCTGATTTGGTGGTGTGCTTACTCCTAAATCCAAATTTTGCGGAATGGAGTAAGGGATTGGCTTTTGTGAAGGAAGCCATTTCCAGATTGATTGCCTTTTCTATTTTGGCCCGGAATGGATAGCGTGTGATGGGTAGATAGCTACTCAGATCCTAAGAGTTGAGGTTGGACTTTTTAAGTAAAGGGAGAATGGATGCTTTTTTCCATTCTTTCGGAAAGTAGTCAGAGCTAAACATTTCGTTAAAGTTGTTGACAAGGCGAACACATAGTGTCTCAGGGGCCAACTGCATCATTTTCAGAAGGCAGAGGGGAACCTAAATTAAAGGAGTAGGAAATGCCTGATATCTGCTCGGCCGCAAGTGGGGAGAAGGAGAACAGTATTTCTGAGCTATTGAGAGGGAAATCATCATCTTGAGCCTCTGGAGCTGAATGATTATTAGTAGCGAAAATGTTGTAAACATCTTCTACTTTGGTATGAAAGAAGCTTTCCAGAGTGTTACAAAAGGTTTGATTACACTGGATATTTTTATCAGGGAAATTGGCAAGTCTCTTACCTGTGACTAATTCTTTAGTTGAGTTATTGGATGTCTTAGTTTTATGAGTGGAGTACACAGTTTTCCCACTTAAAATCAAGGTCTTGCAGTCACTAATTGCTTGTTTGTATATGTCTCTTTCTGATGGATGATAGTTCTTTCTCCACCCACACTCCTGCCTATGACAGAGCTGTTTCTGGGCCTTAAGTTTGTCCGAATTTCCCACATCTACACAAATGGCAACAGCAGTCAGAATCCATTTTTTCAAAAGCACATTGGTCTTTTCCATTAGGGCTGTCAAAGTGGGAGAATATAATGCTACTTGAATGTGTTTGAAAGAATAAGACTCAACAAATGTCTTCATTTGAACAGATGAAAAGTGTGTTCCATTGTCAGCCAGTAACTCTGTGTGCAGCTTCAATCTGAAAAATTATTTCCAAACATTTTATCACCACAGCGGTAGATGGAGCTGGAATAAAGTAAAAATATGCCCAATATGAGAAATAATCAATTGGAACTATTAAATACTTCTTTTCAGAAGGCAACATCTGAAACGGAACTGCAGTGTGTGGGTTAAAGTTGCACTAGAACTTTAACCCACACACCATCAGATAAAGCAGGGTTCTCCAAAGTCGGACCTGGAGGGCCGGATTCATGCCAGCTATTTTGCATATTACCATTTAGATAAATGTAGTTATCATACAAATCTTACATGGATCCAGCACTCCAGGGCAGGGGGTATGCACAAATCAATCCGCATAGTAACACCTTTAAGAATTGATAACTCTTGTGTCACCTTGGCAAATGGTCTCACTTACAAATCCAGATAGTTTTCACTAGGCCAGCAAACTTGACAAAATTAATAACCTTTTGCAAAGTATCATCCAAATTCAAAGGCTGCAACTAATCAGATATTGAAATAGCTGTTTTGCTGTCTAACATGTCATCAACATATGCCACACACATTCAACCCCATCATCATCGTCTGGTGTCACATCTGATTCCAAGGGCTTTTTGAACAGACACCCTACCCTGCTAATCTTACCACCAGAAATATATATTTAATGTTGAAGAAATAATCCTGTAGGTGTGAAAGAAGTCTTACAAGCCTTGATGAAGCATTTCCAAAGGCGAACAACCATCGCAACTCATGCGTCACATCGCATGCATTTACATTGCGTGCCGTCACAACGCACGCGACGTTACGACGCGTGCGTTCACTACGTACGGCATTACATCGGAGGTGCAATTATATCACGGGCCCTTACAACTGACACGGACGGCGGGGAAACAACGCTTCTGGAACTACGAGAGACAGGTAAGACGATGTATTATTTATTTTATTTATTTAAAGAGTTTTATATAGCGCTGGCTAGACCCGGAGGTATCAGAGCGCTTTACATGAGAATCAACAATGTACCAGAAAAAAATCAACAATTACACAATAAATCCCCCCCCCCCCAAAAAAAAAGGAATAGGCAATACAATTAGGAGAGGGGATAAAGGAGAGAGAGAGGTAGTGGAGGGGGTAGGGGAGGTGAGAAAGGGAGGATAGGGGAAGAGACAATATGGAGAGATGAAAAGAGATCTGTCTAAGGACCGACAGGGTAAGGTGAAGACCAAGGAGAGAATCCACGGCCCATCGCACCTATAGCTAAACCAGGTAGCTCCATTAAGCATCAGACAAAAAAAAGTTCAGTCTCAATACATTGAGAGAAGGGAGAAGGAGAGACATAAAAAGAGGGAGGATGCGGGAGGAGACAGCAGGAGGGACGAAAGGAAGTGCAACAATGTGGTTTAACAGTGTAACAGAAAAAGATCAACAATTATACCTTAATGTGGGGGAAAGTATTTTGAATGATTTTCTATTGAAATGCGACCTAATTGGGTGCTTTGTGTTTACTTAAGATGTAAAGGAACATGCGATGTAAAAACGGCGATGTGAGGGCATGCTATGTTAACGTTTGCGATGTACCATCATACATCCCTTTCCAACACCACTACCATCAAACAAGTATCTCAAGGACTTGTGATCTGTGTAAATTTCTAACTCTGTTCCCCACAAAAAAGGTATAGAATTCTTCACAGCCCGACAACATGCCAAGCCCTGCCTCTCAATGGTGTTGCAATTACTTTCAGCTTGCTTCAAACACCTCAGAGGCAAAGGCCACTGTTTGTTCCTTGCCCTCAACCCATTGAAATAAGGCTGCACCTAATCCAATCTGACTGGCATGAACTGTCAAAAAGCATTTCTTTCCAGCCCAAACTGGAGAGACTGCAGGAGCAGACGTGACCAAACTCTTGATTTTCGAAAAAGCTTCATCAACAACTTTGTCCCACAAACATTTCACACCTTTCATGAGGAGAGCTTGTGACGGTTAAACCATAAAGGGATAATCTTCAATAAATCAAGAATAATACTCACTAACACCCAAGAAGTATCAAAGGATATCCTTGTCCTTAGGGGCTTTGGCCTCCTGAATAACTTTAACTACAGAAAAGTTATGATTGATTCCCTCAGCAGTGATACTATGTCCCAAAAGTTATTGCACCAAAAATGTGTATTTGTCACACCTTAGGGTAATACCAACATTCTTGAAAATGGACAAAACCTTGTCTAAAATATCATTATGTTCCTCAACAATTTTTGCTGAAAGTAAAACATTATCTTGAGAGGCCTAAACTTCACAAATTATATAAAAATTGTGTACATAAATTTCTGAAAGGTGCTTGCTGCAGATGCCAGACCAAAAGGCAAGCATAGACATTTTAAGGCATCAAACTGGGTTATGAATGTGGTTAAGTCTTGTGATTCTGCATAAAAAGGTATTTGATGATATGCAGAATGCAATTCTATGAGTGAAAAAAATCTGGCTTGAACCAGGTTGGCTAATAATTCCTGCACCTTGGTCAAAGGGTGACAAACAATCACAATATTGCTTTTGAGCATGAAAGATCATCACACAAAAACGAATTTCGCCAGACTTTTTCCAAACAATGACTATGAGATTCACCCATTTATCCTAGTCAGTCAACTGTGTAATGGCTTCAGATGTAAATTTCGTCAATAAAGCCTTGAAGTCATTTATCACACTAAGAGGTACTAGTACAGCCTTGGGGTTCCGCTTGATTTTGTGTTCAACATTCTTGATAGACTCAATACTGTCATTAAATACCTCAGGAACCTTCTGAAGAAGTGCAATAATAGAATTTACAGCAGTAGACTCAATCAGCAAAAATGGAACATTTGTCAACATCACTAGCGTATCAGAACCAGGGACCAACATAAGACCCATCTTAGATAAATCCTACCAACCCACTAAATTCTTTCCTTTAAAGGCTACATTTACTTTGGCGAGGGTGTATCTTTCAAGACAGCAAAAGGACGTAATAAAGTATCCCAATAAATCAATATCTTGCTCACCAAAAGCTTTAGGATTAATGTCAGGCTTATAAAGAGTAAAATCCTTGCCCCAATTAAGATGAAATGTAACATCAAATAAAATGGGAATAGGAGCACTCCAAACTGCTTTCATGCTCAGGAAGACTTTGCAAATCTGTACCTCACACCAGGGAACTTTAATACTACCCGAAAAAAGTAGCTTTTCTGCACAGGGCATTGTGTGAATGGTGAGAATTATGTTGGAGAAATCAGTTAGACACACATCAACATCCATACTTTTGGCTCTAACTGAGGCCTTCTTATCCCTGCAAACACTATGAAAGTGACCAACTTTCCTGCACTTATTGCAGCGTCTGCCGAGGGAAGGGCAATTTGGATTGTTGCCAATATGTAACTTAGAGCCATATCTGTGGCAAGATGCTTTATTTTTCCTGGAAACATTCTTTAAGAGCTTATCCTTAGTATGGATGGCATTTAATGAAGAACCCAGAGAACAAGTATGATCTAATGCTAAAAGTCTACTGGACACAAATAGCTTTAGCAAGTCCTATAATTTCTTTTAAAGTGGGGTCTCTACAACTCAGCTGACGTTCTTGGATTTTTTTAACAGTTGTAGCCAAATTGATCCCAAAGATAAATTTCAAGGGAATCACCAAAATTTCAGGAAAAGTCAAAAATCTTAAACCTTATAGGAAGTCCTCATTACTTTCATCAGGTGACTTCTTCCTTTTGAAAAAGCTAAACCTTTCCAAAAGCACACTTGGGTGCTCCAGAAATATGTTTTTGAGCCTTGTGGCCACTTTAACATATTAATTCCAACCATCATCACCACCAGGATCTTGAACCAAAAGCACGTTATCAAAAACTTGTTGTCCCACTTACTCTAAATGACTAAATAGTACTGCTGCCTTTCTTTCAGGTTCAAATCCAGTGGCATCAATAGCCACCAAATTGTTTTCAGAAATCCAGAACCACTGTTTTCGTTGCACAGGAGCGTTACTCATATTCTGCAGGAAAGGTTGAAATTGTATCAGTTGGTTTGTTGCATTGAAAAAGTAGTGATATCAAAAAGAAGCACAGTCAAATGACAGTACCTCCACCAGAAGAAAATATTTTGTTATTCAGGAAGTTAAACAAACCAGGACGCTGGCATACAAAGCTTTTAAATACCTCACAGGGAATTGGCCACTGAGTTGGAAACTGCTGATGCCGAAAGGAAGTCTGTTCTGGAAGCCACAAAAATCATTGGTCTTAATTGCCTGGACAGAAAGCATCCGGCAGCCGAAAATAACCCAATGCCAGATAGCCACCAAGTAGACACAAGAGCTTGATGATGCAAGCACAGCAGTGTTAAGTGTGCGTGATCACAGTGCGTCACAACCTGTGTGTGGGAGGCAGGGAAAATCATGCGCGATACTGCACTCCACAACTTCACCCTTCACTTCAGGAGCTGGTGCGTAGCTCTTAAACAAATTACAGGAAAGAGTAGGAGCTGGGCAGCCACTTTTTTCTTTCTTTCTTTCTTTCCTTCTTTCTTTCGTTGTTTAAGGCAAAGAGGTTGGCCACCAATGACATAACAATTGGCTTTTTTAGGTTGTGTTAGCCAAGACCTTTTGATTTTACAAACATTTTGTGTATGGCAAAGTTGCCTATGGGAGTTTTCAGCCACATTACAGTCATTTGTCTGTGGTTGTGGCATTCAAATTTGTATCCAACCCACTTGATCATGTATCAAGTGGCAGCACATTAGCTCACTTCAGTCACTATGACTTATGGCATGTTGCACTCTCATAAGAAGCACGTCCACATGAAAAACCATTATCTTCAGTACCAGAAAGTACAACAGTACTGTGTACTTTTTGAGACCAAAACGCATTTTTGCCTTTAGTCAATGTTTTTTTTTGAGTGACGAACAGATGGTAGCTTCCCAAACAATAATGGTTTGAAAAAAACATGACAAAAAAACAAGTTTTGCCAAAAGGTTCGCAGACAATGCCAGACCTCTTGGCTTTGCCAATGATTGCCTGTTTTTGTCTCCACCACTCTGGGCTTGAGCTAGAGTTTTGAAATGAGAGAACGTCTCTGGCTACATTTGCAATTTTGTCGTAAAAGGAATTTTCGGGTAGAAACATAATTGCCATTCCTGAAGGGATTATTGTTAAACTTAAATAAACTGAAAGATACATTTTGAATTTTTTAACCATGGGTGTTTATTTTTTTGAACCTGTGTATTCTTTAAACTGGAAATTCATGTAAATAACCTAACTTTCTACTCAACGCAGACAACCAAACATTAGAGTGCCCTCTTGTATAATGTTATTGATTAATTGATGTATTTTCAAAATTTGAATAAAAAATAGCACCAGAAAGACCAAAGCGGCAACTGCAAGTATCAGATTGCACTAAAATGGATTAAAGACAAACAATGAGGACAACCCTGATGGATAGCTGGTCAGATTCAGGGACCAGGTTTTTCCTGGTAGAAAGTTTACCTTCTGACTTAGAAGGTTTTCTGGACAAAAATGTGATTGTCAACGAGCCCTCTGTGGATCAGGCTGAAAGTTAGATCACAGGAAAGGCTGGACGATGACTGGGAGCCAATGTGTGAGGTGTAGGAGTGATGGGTGACTGGACGGTATTGAGCCTGGTGAAGCCATTAATCTGGGGCTACTCTGCATTGAATTTGCTGAAGCCTTCGGCCAATGTAGTTAGTGTTGATGCTCAGCTTTGAATCTGGTTAAGCTTACATTAATCAAGGAGGAAAACCTCTGACTACAAATAAGGGTCCAGGACCTTGAAGACAATACTTGAGGGTCAGAACTTGCTCCCACAGTGGCCAACAGAGAGGATCAGGTCAGATCCAGATGGAACTGTTCAGCTGGAAAGCAAGTAAAGGCCTCTGGAAGCTTGTTGTTTCCCTGTAGCTCAAATAGGAGGTCAGCAAACTGACCCTTGGAATCACTTCTGGGGTCTTGGGTTTAAGACAAGCAGGTCAAGATTTAGATAGCAGGGCAGCTCTCCTTTTGATTCTTTTAATGTCCAGGAGTTTTCTGAGGAGAGGTCTGCGGGGTCCACATGTATGCCCAATGCCAACTTGTGGGTGGAGGACAATCCTTGTACCACCACCTATACCAATTCTGGTCAGTTCCTTCCCTCCCACTGGGGTTGGAGCCAGTCTGACTAGAGAGACAAAAGGGAGGCAGGCCTAGGTGTGACTTGCATCTGAAAGTGACAGAGTAGGCATGCTTTGAAACTCAGGAAGGGGCTGGCTGCACACCCAAGACCATTCTGTCAAGGGAGTAGACCCTCTCCTCACACCCATAGCCCTTTGTCTACTGTCTGGGAGCAATGCACATAATACCATAGAGACGTCATCAGGCTGACACTGGCAGGAAAACCTTTTGGTTTTAGGGAGGAAAATGACAACGGGGCGTTTTGACTTTCTTGGTGCCCTGCTGCCTCTTACCGGATCGTCCGTCACTGCTCTGCTGGTTCACGCAGCCTTAGGTGGGGGACTGCAGTTGCTTCTTACGGTCGTTTGCCGCCTTCACCGCCATTACTGCGCCTAGCAGAGTGGGGTCTACACCTCCCAGAAGCCTTCTGTGGCACAGGACCAACGCGTCACAGCTCAGCGCCAGGAGGCGCTTAAAACAGTCGGAGGCCCCACGCAACGTGGGACGTTTTGACTTTCTTGTTGCCCTGCTGCCTCTTATCGGATCGTCCGTCGCTGCCCTGCTGGTTCACGCAGCCTTAGTTGGGGGACTGCAGTTGCTTCTTGCGGCCGTTGCCGCCTTCACCGCCATTACTGCGCCTAGCAGAGTGGGGTCTACACCTCCCAGAAGCCTTCTGTGGCGCAGGACCAACGCGTCACAGCTCAGCACCAGGAGGCGCTTAAAACCGTCGGAGGCCCCACGCAGCCCGTCAGAGCCAGGAGGAGGCTGGGCTGGGCCACTCCTCTTTGCATGAACTTTTCGTGATCAAGGCTTCTCTGGTTAGCGCAAAATATTTATTTGGTGTCACTGATTTCTGTGATTTATAGACTTGGTTTAATTTGGTGTCTCTTAATTTCAAGACTTAGCATGTCTAAGGCTATTCGTAGGGGAGTGGGTGGTCCTGGGATTGTGGGCGCACTAGATGCTTTTCTTTCACGGGCTGAGTCGGTTTTCATGCATGAGATTAAGCTTACTGAAAAAAGACTCTCCCTAGATCCCCAACCCCATCGAGTCTCAATAGGAGCTTATACATCTAGTCTCCCCCCTACTGAGGCTCCAACTGTAGACCCTACTCATTTGGTGACTGCCCAGTTATATACTTCTGAAGCAAGTAACCATTCATCTAATGGTAGTATTGTATCTCTTGATCCTTCCCCCTCTCCTAAGATACTCACACGACAACAGAGATCGGAGCAGATAAAGGTGGGGGAGGTTCATAACAAAATACGGAAGGCGCGTGGGCAGCCGCAAATTTCAACCCGTGCTAGTACGGTGGCTAAAACAAGGAGTAAATGCACAGACAATGAGGGGGTCATGTAGTTGCTTCCTCAATAGCCAATAATAGCTTAACTGGAGACAAGGTAGAGGATAGAGCCCACATTAAACATGTGTTTAGGGATTTTAAGGAGACTCTCCTTTCCAAAACGGGTGAGAAAATTGTGGCTTTGTTAGATCCCCTATTAACCAAACTGTCAGAAATAGACACGAGGTTGTCAAAACTAGAGCAACATCTATTATTACCAACGTCAACTTTGGGTAAGGTCACAAATGGCCAGTCAACTGTATCCAGTTTAGCTACAGTGCACAGTAAAAGTCAACCTAATGAGATAGACCGCAGTGACCGCAGTGATGGTAGGTTAGGACTAGTTCCCAATGCCCTTGCGAGTAGTCTACACACCATACCCAATGATTCTGTATGCACTAGGGAACAACAATGGAGTCGGGATCTGGGTACCACACGGGGTAGGAATACCACTCCTAGCATTTCTCTCAATCTTCCTCCGGAAGCAACACCTTATACCATTGTCCTCTCTAATGTACCAGTACTCTCTGCAAATAATGTTGAACAATGTGAGTCGCTAAAGAATAAAGCGTTACACATGCTAAACACTAGAACCGGGTTGGGTGATTCCCTATTTCGAGAATTTAAAATGGTTCGCAGAGTCCCATGGGTAGGGCATAATCAGAAATACTTTAGAGGGAATTGTGTGGTGCTTAGTTGTGGGTCCCCATCTCTTGTGCAAACAATCTTGGAAAGGGCAGGCACAAGGATTTTGAGTGAAGATATTATTCTCATCATGCCCTTGGGTTTTTTCTATCGGGCTTCTTTACCGCCCGTTATAGCTAGGGATAGTGCAAAAAATATTGTTCAGGTTCGAGGTCCCTATGATTATGTAGTCCCGACATTAAATAGATTTGAACTCCTCTCCACATTGGAGGATATTGATTGACTGCAATCTGCTAAAGAGTGTAATATGACTCTTCAGTCACAATCTACCCCAAGAGGGGGGACGGGGCTCCTGTATGCAAGAAGCCAGGCAACATACCCCTAATACCGTTAGCAGGAGAGGGGCATAGGAAATTGGGGGGCAGGTCAAGAAGGGACATGGGTAGGGTTAATGCCAGGGGTCCACCTGACAATTCTATGCAGGCAGCAGCTGGTGTTGCTGGGATGGTGAAGGATTTTTGTGACCAATTAGGCCATGGTAATAATCTCTGTGATGCGATAGGTGTCAAGTTAGTTTCCTGGAACATTGCAGGGCTTTCTCAAAAAACAATCTCTGCAGATTTGTCTAAATTTGTTGAGCAGGCTGACATATTGTGTTTTCAAGAAACACGGGCTAGCGATGCAGTATTTCGCCAAGGCTATATAAACTGTGCGAAAGCTGCGGAAAAAGGACCGCGTGGAAGACCCAAGGGTGGATTGACCACTTGGGTCAGACAGACTGAGCAGTACTCAGCACAGGAGCTCCATATTGATTCCAGGGACATTCTAATAGTAAGTCTATCAAGAGTAACTGTGCCTGATATTTTACTTAATAATGTCTATTCTAGAGGTTTGCAAGGGGGGAAAGCTTCCCCTATTGTTACCTCTTTAGACTTGTTTTTATTAGATCACAGAGCTGGTAATAATGTCATAATAGCTGGTGATTTTAATTGTACGTTTGAACCTCTAGACATTCAAGATGTTAATCTTGGCACTGAGGAGGATCCAGAGTGGTCCATCCCCCAGTTAGACATTCCTGCTATCAAAAAATGGTCAAGTGTAGCTCTCCAACTAAAAGTATTCTGTTTGGAGAATGGGATAAGGGCTGTCAATGGAAGAACCAAGTCAGATAAATTAGGTTCTCATACTTAACAATGGTTTAAGTACCAGCAGAATTGACTTTTTTTCTGTTAAACAAGGAGATCTGGTGTAACCTTGTAGACACGGAGGTCTATGAAAGACCTGAGAGTGACCATAACCCCCTTTTGCTCTCTGTATTAAGTTCAATGTAAGTATGTGGAGCTAGTTTTACCACACAGACTGATTTTGTTGAGGCTAGACTGACCAATGACACTAGACGTGTCAAGTGGGCAAATGTTTTCCAACACGAAGAGCATTTGGTTGAAATGAAAAGCCTGTTAGTTAATGCCATTGGCAAGTTACAGACCTGTGTCACGCAGGGGGAGTTGAAGGTTAAAATTGAACAGGTCCACGAGGAATTGTTTTTGAAGCTTAAAAGTTATTTTATTAAGCGAAGCAAATTTGGTCCCCCACCTAACAAAAAGATACCAACACAGAAGAATCAAATGCATAATTTGCAAACTTGAAAGACTATCAACTGCGGCAAAAACCCTGTGGGAGGATATCAAACCCTTACAAGTAAACATCGTCCCAGCCTGGGAAACTTTTACCAAAACCTTAGGTCTGCCTGCCTCTTCAATAGATTCGCAAGTAGCCAAAAGTGAGTACCAACAAAAACAAGGAGTGAGGGCAGCAAAAAACCATAGCTTCCACTTCTCCCCAACCCAACACGCCGAACTAAGACTAATAAGGGGAGACATAAATCGAGCAATTCGCACCCTCTGCCAAACCGATTTGATCGACGGAGCTGCAGAAGAACTAAGGAAGCTTCGGATCAGGAAAAACAAAATCATTTGGCGCGCAAAGAAAGACAGCGCAGAATCATTATGGGCAAAATTATTGCACGACGTAAAAAGGAACAACGGCGCACGATTCTGGCAAACGGTCAAGCGCATAGAGAACCCACAGGCACCAGGGATCAACTCGTATATAACGGAGGATGTTTGGGCAAACCATTTACAAACTTACTTTGACTCAGAACTACACAGCAACCTGCAAAATCAAGCTGAGCTTTATGGTGCCCAACCATCTCATGACCCCCAAGGGAGTGTCTTGCCATTGTGCTTCCCTCCTAAAATGATCGAGAGCAGAATCAACCAAAGCCGACGTGAGGGAGCACCAGGGCCAAACGGTTTGCCCCCAATATTATACAAACAAGACCCTAAATATTGGTCCACGGGACTACTACCACTCTTTGACAGCATCACCAACACAGGAATAATACCAGAATCGTGGAAAGGCTCAATCATATCCCTCATCTATAAAAAACGCTGCAAGAGCGACCCAAAAAACTATAGGCTTATAGCTCTTATTGACATCTAGGCCAAATACTATGCAGGCCTTATATTGGCCGAACTACAGGATTGGGCCAGGGAAAAAACATGAATCCCAATTAACCAAACAGGGTTCCAGGAAAACCTGGGGACCACCACAAATATTCTGGCCCTCTCTCTGCTAGCCGACTCCGTAAAAGCAACCAGCCAATCATTATTTGTTTGCTTCATCGACTACATAGCCGCCTTTGATAGTATCGACAGAGGAAAATTATGGTCAAAACTAGCCCGATGGGGAATTCCTCCTCCCCTCCTGAACCAACTTATTTTATTACACACAGAGACATGGGTCCAAATAAAGCTGGGGAGCGGCACCATCGTGTCCAGGCAGATTCCAACGTCCAGAGGCCTAAAACAGGGCTGCGTCCTCGCTCCAACTTTATTTAACCTTTTCATAGCAGTTCTCTCGACGGAATTAGATAATTGCAACCACCACACGCCAAATCTGGGTGGCCTTTCACTTTCAAATCTACAGTATGCCGATGATCTGGTTTTAATCAGCCAAACCCAAGTAGGCTTTCAACATTTACCTAACACCACAAATGACTTTGCCACAAGGAATGGGCTGGAAATCAACTTAGACAAATCAAAAATTATGGTACTAAACAAGCGAGGTGCAAAAAAAAAAAAATGGCAGCTGGGAGATTGTAATCTCGAAGTGGTCAAAGAGTACAATTATCTAAGGATCATTAATGGCAACAAAGGTTTGTTCGACCAACAAAAAGAGGCAATACAAAGGCGAGGGACCCTCCTAGCTATCACCTTGAAAAACCTCAAAAACAAAATAACTGGTCCAAACCTGCTCACATTGCTTGAAGTACTACGAGCTAAGCTCCTCCCGACGATAACTTACGGCAGCGAGGCCATGAGAGGGAAGGACGAAGCAACCTTAGACAAAACAGTCTCCAAAGCGCTGAGAATAATATTCAAACTGCCAAAATACACCTCTCCAGCGCAACTAAGACTGGAATTCGGATTCCCAAACCAGTCAATAAACCGGAAAGGCGCGTACGTCAAAACCTGGTACAAAATAAAGAGCTCCGCAGCCGGATCACTGAACTCATTTCTTTGGAAAGAAATTATACGGAAAAACAACTCCCCGGCCAAGGCTTACATTCAATTAGGGATCAGCAAGTTAGCCTTGCAGAACATCTGGGAATCTGGTCTACCTTACAATAACGACAAAACCCTGGTTAACAAATCAATGAACCTCCCCTCTACTCAAAAAGACCGAGCAGACCTAATCAGGAGGGCACACAGCTGGTTTGTGATTCAAAGCTATTCAAAATGCTTACCACAACCGTATCTAGGCACCACCTTCTCCAGAATGCTGAAGGAACGCTTTTTGGCAATGAGGATGGGGATTCTACCTGCTCAAACTCATATGCCCCCTTGGAAACGCCCACCTACAACCACCCTCTGAGGACTCTGTGGAGAAACCAAAGAAGATGTGTTGCACCTTCTGTGTATCTGTAAGACTCTCGATCCGGAGAGGAGAGAACTGTTAAAACCACATATAAATGCACTGCATATCCGGTCCTGCAGACAGGCAGTGAAGGCGTGTTTTGAAGGGGCCAACGTAAGGTTACTCTGCAGCTTTGTCCGTTTTATGGAAGAAGCACAGAAAAAACTAGGCGAAGAAGGGGGGGCGTGGCTTGCCGATCAGAGATGGCGGTCGCAGCTTAGGCGAGCTCCGACCGGCCCACTAATTATCCGACGACTATCCTGCCCCTACCCCGATTTCAGGTGCCCCCATCCTGAGCACGGGGTCCGGGACCGAGTGGCAGCGCTCCGGTGTCTTGTGCGGAGCGAGGAGGGCCCGAGACGCTGTGTGGTGCGAAGCGCCCCTTTGAGGCCTAGACCAGGGAAACGGAGCCGGGGATCTCGAGTTTCGCATCCCAGGCTCGGACGCGCTGACGGCGGCCTGGGGCCACAGAGAACGGCCGGCGACCGCTACATTCTGCACGGCTCCTACACGTCCTGGTAGGGCGCCAGGACAGGTGCTGGCGGCGGAGACCTGGTAGAGGAGAGGTGCCGTCAGGGGCAGCAGCTGGGATCCGTCGGGAGGCCTGATAACGGGCCGTGAGACCGGCGCCTGGAGTTTCGTGCCCCCCGGCCGGGGTGTGCAGCGGCCATCGAGGTGCGACGGTGGGGAGCAGGTGGGCTCCCGGGGGACAACCACGGACAGCTGCGACGCCCTTGCAGCTGAGGGACACTATTTGGAGCTGGGGCAAGCGGCCGCTGGACTGCCCTGCTAGAGAGCAACCTCCATAGCGGGAGGGGAGGTTCCCCCCCCCCTTATTCCAATTGGGATAGCTGTGCACTGGGGCTGCGGCGGCTGCACAGACTCGGGGGACAGGTCGGCCCCCGGCGAGTGCACTGAGGGGTGTCCTGCGAGACCGGGGGCTGCCTGAGGTCATAGGGCGGGCCTTGTGGGGCCAGCAGTTGAATACATTCCTCCTCCGGATCGCTCTGGGGCGTTGCAGTTGGCCATCCCGGGCCCCCCCTCAATAGACTCTGGGGCCATACGAAAGACTCTTATTCGGCCACCGGGGAGACCAAGGGCCGTGTGCCGGGAAGTGGACCGCCCCCCCCCCCCTCCTGTTTTTCTTCATCGGAGTGCCAGCACAGGGGGCTTGGACGGCCGGGGCTTCTGGTGAGCGGTGGCTGACGCTCTGCGGTTGGCTTCTCTGTTGGGCCCCGGAGTAAACAGCGACATCCTCAATGGAGCGACTAGCGGCTAGAGTCCCTCAGAAGCCAGTTTCGACTACAGTGAAAGAAGGCTCGTGGCTTGGGGGTCCAGATTCGGAAGCGGATAGCCTTATTGCTCGACCGACCATGACCAGGGGCGGAGGGGGCAGTGGCCCCGCAAAGCAGGGCCCAATAGATAAATACACGGGGCCGTGCGGGGGAGCCGGAGCAGCTGGTGGCCAGAACACTCAAGGACCTGACAACGCGGCGCTGATGGCGGCGATCACCCAGTCGCGAGACATGCTCGACGCAAAAATTGGAGCAGTGGGCGCTGATGTCACTCTCTTGCGCCAGGACCTGAGAAACGCAGTGGCGCGCATCACGGAGGCGGAGACCCGGATTTCGGGGGTAGAGGACGACGTGGCGACACTCAAGCTCAAGATGTCGGACATGGAAGGTATCCAGAAGGGGCTGGCCCTTAGAGTGGAGGACGCGGAAGGACGGGCCCAACGCAACAACCTCAGGTTCGTTGGGTTCCCGGAAGGCTGTGAGAAGGGCAACATGGAGCGCTTCCTCACTCAATGGCTAGAAAGTTGTCTTCCCCCCGAGTCCCTGTCACGCTGCTTCGTGATAGAACGGTCCCACCGAGCCCTGGTTCAGAAGCCGCCTATTGGAGCCCGCCCCAGACCCAGTGATTGCCAAACTGCTTAATTATCACAATAGTAGGGACACTATCCTGAAGGAGGCGAGGGCGAAAGACTCTCTGACATGTGAAAAGCAGAAAATCTTGATTTTACCGAACTATACCAGGCTGGTGCAGCAACAGAGGCAATCCTTTATGGCGGCTAAGGCACGGCTACGCGCTCTTAACCTTCCCTACGCCCTACTCTACCCGGCCCGCCTGCGGGTGGTGTTTCAGTCCCGGACGCCCTTCTTCAACACTCCGGAGGAAGTTTTTCATTGGACGGAAGAAACTGTGCAGTTACGAGCCCACACGCCGCTGAGCCTGGACTCCGATTCATTCCATGGAGGCTCACGGGCGCAAACGGCTCGAAGTGAACGGAAGAAGGGGCACTGGAGGTCCAGGTCCCGGAGGCGTTCCGATCCGGGAGGAGCTACAGGTGGCGAAGAACGGCGCAGGAGGGGGAACCTAGTGTGGATCCGTGACTGTTCAGTTACCCTTTGTGAGACCCTGGTATGTACTCACCTCCTATGCCAGGGTGGTCATGAGAGACGCTTTCCAGTGGTGGCCTCCGGGGCATAGGATCCTTGACGCTTGCTCCCACACGATGTTGTGTGACATTCTGGGGCACTTGGGTAAGGGGTGGGGGGTTTGTCCAGGGTGGGCCTCCTCCCTTAGTTGTTGGGGGAGGGTTCTGGGCGCATGGGGGTGTTTTTGGGGATCCATTGGTGTGGATGGTCTTGGGTCCTGCGTTTGGGGCCCGAGGCGGTCCAGGCCGCGACAGGTACTTCAGTTTTTCTTGAGGTACGGGGGTGGGGGGGGATGGGAGTGAGGGGGGGAGTTGGGGAGGCTGTTCGGTAGGGGGGGTTTGTTCACTGTGCACGTTGTATGGGAAGTCTCATAGTTTTCATGTGTGTGCGTCCCTCGGGCCGGTCTCTGGGACTCTTGAACTGTGCAATTAGGGATGGCGGATGAAGGTTCGGGGCTGGTGTTGCCAATGGCATCTATGCGTATACTTAGCTGGAATGTACGGGGGCTGCTGGATAAAGTAAAGAGAGGAGCTGTCTTGAGGTGGGGGAAGAGGGAAGGGGCGGATGTCCTATTGCTCCAGGAAACGCATATGCTTGGTATCAAAGTACTCAGCTTGCAGCGCTATGGATACCAGCAGGTGTATCATGCAGGGTTTGCCAGGGGGTGCAGGGGGGTGGCTGTCCTGGTGCACCGCCGCCTGTCCTATACTCATGAGAAGCAGTGGATTGACCCACAGGGCAGGTACATATTTGTCAAGGGTATGATTGGTGCGGAACCTGTCGTGCTGGGAAGCGTGTATGCCCCTCCTCCCTTGCAGTGGTCATTGGTGGTAAGATTGTTTGCAGTATGGGCGGATATACCTGAGGCGCTGGCGGAGCTAGGTGGAGATTGGAATGATGTGATGAGTGGCCGGATGGATCGCTGTAGGCCCGGGGGGGGGGACAGGTAGCGGACAAGCCCACTAGGCTGTGTGATTTGGCGCGGGGCTTGGGCTGGGTTGACACTTGGCGGCACCTACATGCCCGTGCCCGGGAGTATACGTATCCCTCAGCGGTTCATGGGTACTTCTCTCGCTTAGACTGTGTGTTTGTCCCCAGTGCGTCGCTGCCTAGGGTGAAATCGGCAGCCATTCTGCCCCGGGGGTTGTCGGATCATTCCCCAGTTGCGGTAGATGTCGTGTTGGATACGGAAAGGCAGCCATTCTGGTGGCGCCTCTCCAAGTGGCTTCTCCAGCGCGAAGACTATAAGAAACACATGAGGGAAGCTATCGCCCACTACTGGGCGGACAACGTGGGCACAGTGGCTAATGTAGTGGTGCTCTGGGAAGCTATGAAACCCACGTTGCGCAGAATCGACATTGCGTGTTGTGCGGTGGCCCGTCGGCAGCGTAAAGATGACCGCGTGAGGGCAGCGGCGCGAGTTGAGGCCCTGGAGGCCCATTGTAATAGGGCGGAGGAGAGTGGTGGGCTAGGGCAGCTGCTACTGGCACAGCAATCATATGCGTCCCTGCTATTGGATGAGGCTCAACAGGTATGGCTGACAACGGGTAGTAGGGTATACCAGTGGGGTGATAAGTCGAGCACTATGCTCCATAGACTTTGCCAGAACGCGCTGCGGGCACAGGTATTACCTGGGCTCACGGATGAGGCTGGGGTCACGATTACAGAACTGTATGAGTTGGCGAGTAGCTTTGCAGGGTACTATGCTACACAATATGTTCCACAGGAGTGTCTTCCGGCGGACACAAAAGTTTATAGCAGATTTACCGCCGCGGGCAGTATCGGACGAGACACGCGACTGTCTTGAACTCCCCTTAACTGCGGAGGAGCTGGGTGAGGCTCTGGGTCAGCTTAATACAGGGAAGGCGCCGGGACCTAATGGATTCCCCTGCGAATTTTATAAACAATACGAGCTTCAGTTGGGTACGCACTACAGGGTGGCGCTGGAGGCGGCTCAAGAACAGGGTCGATTACCGACGGACTGGCGACACGCGGAGGTGGTAGTGTTCCTAAGGCCGGGTAGACCCCCGGAGAGGCATGAATCTTACCGCCCTATCTCCCTCCTTAACATAGGAGCCAAAATATTGGCCAAAGCTCTGGCTAATCGCCTCCTTCCCTATATCTCGGAGCTGGTCCACCCGGACCAAGCCGGGTTTATGCCACATAGAGCAACACGACATAATATTAGACGCGCTTAGATATTGGTGGAAGCTGTGAGGAGCACCGGGGAGCAGGCGGCCCTTCTGTTGGCTGATATCGATAGGGCATTTGATTCCTTAAGTTGGACATACCTGTTTGCGTTGCTGCCACGCCTTAACCGAGGCCCCAAGTTTCTGTTGTACCTTAAATTGCTCTACACAGATCTGACGGCGTCAGTGAGGGTGGCGGGGGCTACCTCTGGTAAATTCCGTATAGGGCGAGGCACCCGACAGGGCTGCCCCCTGTCGCCTTATCTATTTGCACTAGCCATGGAGCCATTGGCAGCATGGGTGCTCATTGATGCGCAGCTGAGAGGCTTCGAGTGGGACGGTGGGCCGTCGGATAGGATTGCATTATACGCGGATGATGTCCTGTTCTTTATTACAAACATTAATAGGTCGGGCCCGCGTATCCTGGAGATCATGCGGATTTTTGGGGAAGTGTCCGTATGCCTCTCACTATCTATGGCCGTTCAGCGATTTTTAAAATGGTTGCTCTCCCGCGACTGCTGTATCAACTGCAGAACCATCCACATCCCATCGCCCCCCTTTGGTTCCGGCAAGTCAATTCGGCGATGGGGCGCTTTTTTAAGGGCAGGGAGTGCGGTAAGAGTGGCACTACGTACTTGCTTCCTTTCCACATACTGTGGTGGTCTTGCGACATCTGATCTCCTGTCGTACTATCAGGCCTCCCACCTACTGATCCTAAACGAATGGTGGTACTGTGATAGGGCTGACCCGGCCTATGCCCTAGAGCGCTACCTGATGGGACATGACGCCCTCCATAAGATCCTATATTCAGCTTGGTTGAAAAGGCGGCTACCGCAAGCCACGCAAGTGGTTTTTCAAATCTGGAGACAGGCGCTGCGTCGTATGGGTTGGTGGGGCAGGTTGACGGAGGAGACCCCTCTGTGGACAATGGTCGCTTCCCGGCGCTGGCCTCACTGCGAGGCTTTGGGGGATGGGACTCCATAGGGGTTTCAACGCTAGGGGATGTTATGTCTGGCGTAGTCCTTAAATCCTTTCAAGCTCTTAGTGAAGAGTTTGACAAGCCCAAGACCCAGTTTTTTAAATACTTGCAATTTCGCCATGCCCTTGCGCCTAGTTTGGTAGGCCTAGACGCCTTGCCAGAATTTAGCCCTCTTAAGGCGAAGGTGTTTATGGGGGACCTAGTTGATAAGAAAGTATCTCGCATTTACCAGACTCTGGTCACGCATTGCTGTTCCGCCTTACAAAAGTTGAAAGACTCCTGGGAGCGCGATGTAGGTGTACTGGAGGTGGAGGATTGGAGGGAGGCCCTGGAAGCTCTCCGGGGGGCGGCGATAGCGGTGCGCCTTAGGCTCATCCAATTTAAATATCTGCATAGGGCAGGCATATTATACGAGGGAGAGATTGTGGAAAGCGGGATTGATTGCGTCACCGGATTGCCTGAGATGTGGTAGAGAGGTGGGTACCTTGTTTCATACGGTGTGGGCCTGCGAGGGCTTGAATAGGTATTGGAAGGGGGTATGGGACTGCTTGTCTGAAGTGCTGGGATGGGACCACCCCCGTACCCCCAGGTTGGGACTCTTACACGTGCTGGAGGAGGTGGGGGGCAATGTGTATAAGAGGCATCTCCTTTTGTTGGGCCTTACCACCGCCAAACGAGATATAGCCCAGGCCTGGAAAAGTACGAGAGCACCCCCAATATCGGTATGGAAGAAGGGATTGGATTTTTGTATGGGGTTGGAACATCCTGTATTTGAAGACCGGGGATGCCCTAGAAAACACTACAAAATATGGAAGAGATGGGCAGATTATAGGGGCCTTGACCAAGTTCCACCAACGGAACCTGAGGATGTGGCTGAGGGAGATAATGGAGGTGGTACCTGAGGAGATGTATACACAGTATTATTCGATGTCATGCTTTGGAACAGAGACACACACGTGCTGTGGGCTGGGGTGGTATCCGGGTGGGGGGGCATTGGGGGGGGTTGGGTAGGGACTGGGAGGGAGGGGAAGGGTTGGAGGGGTGTTCAAAGGTGATCAGAGGTGTGGAACGATTTATGTCTCTTGATCTGCTTGCAGTAGTCTCCTGACTGTGGAGTGCTGCACTTGTGTTGCACCTGATCATTGACAGAAATAAATAAAAATAATGTTTTTTACAAAAAAACTAGGCGAAGAAACCCGAGCATATTCAACTCCGCCTGAGGCTCCCCGCCAGGTGCTCACCCATGAACCCAATTAAGATCTATGGGCCCAGGAGAAGACGAAAGCTCTGGATTTGCACACAGACTCAGCCTGAACTAATGAAGTTTAATACAATTTTAGCACATGTAATATTAACCAGTTAAATTCAGGTTTTTTAGAATATATTGTCCTAGCTTTTAACACCCAGACTTCCACCCAGACTCTGCCTGAACTAATGAAGTTTAACATAATTTTAGTACATAATTCCAAGTAGTAGTCTTAGCTTTTAAGGGAATATCAAATTGTGCTAACTACATGTTTTATTGTACAGACAGTTAAGATTTTAATTAATCAAGCAATAAAGATTTACCTACTTACTTACTTAAGAGAAGCAAGAATCCCAGGCGTCGTATCGATCTTAAAGCAGCCGCCTGGTATGGCACTTCATGCCGCCAGGCATATATAAATCTTTACCGCAGCAATTAGATCCAAGGACAGGGCTGCAATTTGTAAGGCTAGGTCCGACTACAAGAGTGCTCAGTACTATGCCAAAAGGGCCTGGGATGAACAGCATTGGGGGGATTTGCTGGAAGCATCCCTAGGGAGGAATATGTGTGCGTTCTGGCAATTGGTGAGACGGGGTAGTGGTGTTCCTAATAATGTCCCCCATAACTATGTGGAGCCCGACAGGTGGATCTCCCATTTTTCAGCACAGTTTTCAAGTGCAGAGGCTAATCAAGAATTTCAAGTCATTCGACCTCCGGATATTAATCTACACTTTACTAAGCATGAGGTGGAAATTGCACTTCAATCAGTACCAAGAGGAAGGGCTCCGGGGCCCAATTGTATCCCCGCTGATCTCTTCCTCCATGACTTATCAAACTGGGTGGAATATATTCAGCTCTTAGCAAACGCAGTGGCTAGTGGTGCACCAATGTCAAGTACGTGTGCAGGAGCGGAAATTTTACCTATTTATAAAAAAGGGGATCGTACAATTCAAGGGAACTATAGGCCCATCAGCCTATTAGATTACATACAAAAGGTCCTGGCAAGAATGATTCTAAATAGACTTCAGTCGTGGCTGGAGGAATCCAACATCCTGTCCCACCTACAGGCGGGCTTTCAGTCTTGTACAAGTACCATAGAAAAGGTGTTCAGATTTATACTTGTCTACTGGCGCACTGTGGTAATAGGGGAGGCACCTTATATGCTGCCTTTGTCGACTTGAAGTCTGCTTTCGATCTCATTCCCCGAACCAAGATGTGGCGCTGTTTTTTGCAGCTAGGCACCTAAGATCCTGGTTCTTTTGGTCAAGCTACATACTGCAAGCTATGCGCAGGTGAGATGGAGTGTACAGGGAAGCCTCACCCATAAGTTTCCAAAAGAGAAGGGGGTTAGGCAGGGGTAGGTATTGGCCCCGACGCTCTTCTCGCTATATATAAATGGGGTGGTGAGTTATTTCAAGGATTTCCCTACCGACGCACCTTCCCTAGCGGGGAGTAGGATCCCCCTACTCATGTTTGCCGACGGCACTCTCATCCTTTCAAAAACAAGAAAGGGTCTTCAAAGAGCCCTTTCTAGATTCGAGGAGTTTTGTGAGGACCATGAATTAATTGTCAATGTGGACAAAACAAAGTACATGGTCCTGCACAAACGTAAGTTGACTGTCGGCAGAGTTGAAATGAGGGACGGTGCATTGGAACAAACAGATATCTTTTCCTACCTGGGGTTTTTTATTGATTACAATGTGAGTTGGAAACCTCAAGTAGAACTCCTCACAGTTAAGCATGCCCAATTGTCAGCTGTATTGATTAAAGAGCATAGATCCTCTTACACAAAACCGATAGCCCCGG
Source organism: Lissotriton helveticus (assembly GCF_964261635.1). NCBI lineage: Eukaryota > Metazoa > Chordata > Amphibia > Caudata > Salamandridae > Lissotriton > Lissotriton helveticus. Next base: position 494,120,760 of record NC_136070.1, read on the forward strand.
TCCTCCAAATATACCATACCAAAATTGGTGCCTCAATCCTCTACGGGGCTGAGCTGTGGGGCTATGCTAACCTGGATTTTTTGGTTTAGCGCAAAACAAGTTTATGCGGTCTTTAATTGGGCTTCCACAGTCAACCCCGCTGTTACCACTGTTTTTGGATTTGGGCTGCCACTCTATTAGGGATGTGGCACAGTTTAGGCCAGTTACTTATTGGAGGAGGATTTGGGTGACTCCAGAGTTAAAACACTACGCACTGGCATTAAATGAGGTCAAGAACTCAGATGTCTTAAACAAAATTTCATGGTTAAGGTGTGTGAGGAATACACTTAGTGAGATGGGTATGAGTAGGTTATGGACCAACCCAGGGGATTTTGTTTTTCCCGTCCAAGGCAGAGTTTAAGGGAGCATACTGGAACATGGTTGTAACCAAGCGCTATGCGGCCCTTAATGAGCCTTCCCTGTCTAGAGCATTTCTTGACCTAAAACATGAAGCCAAGTATGAAGTCTATTGGGACCTAATTACCACCCCCAAAGAAAGACAATTATACCATCAGTTTAGGGTGGGTTCTCTCCCCACAAAGGTATTTACATTGAAATTGTCCAGCCTATCACAAACCTAGGCATAGATGGTTGAAACCTGTATGTCAGAACATGCGAACTAGGTCGCGCAATGAGGCTGTTAGGATTTTATCTACATCATTGGAAGAGCCGGTAGTGGTCGCTGTCGTTAAGTTCTTGGGATGGGTGTGGGTTATTCGTTCGAAATCTATTAGCCCATGTTAGATGATAAGACCTTTCTTGTACCTGTTCCTTGCACTATGCACTTTATATTATTATTTGCACTGTGCTTTTCAAATGTAGTATTGGTAGTTTTTCTGGATTGCTGCTTGATGAAACTAAATATTTTAAACGGTTTTTATATACTGGGGTTCTCCTTCGTTTTTATATGGTTTTAATTTGTTATCAGTATATTTGGTAGTGAGACAAAATATCGAAAATAAAATATCGATATACATTAATATCGAAGTTTTAATATCATTGGTATAGAATATCGATGTATAAAATATAGACAGACAGAATATTGTTTTTTAAGGTATGTATGGTATAGAATATCGATGTGTAAAATATCGACAGACAGAATATCGTTTTTTAAGGTATGTGTGTTAATAATATCGAAATTTGTATTTTATTATGTTGTTTATATGTTAGTTAAATATGTTTTGTAATGTATGTTAGAAAATTAGTAATTTTGTTTACATTTTGCGTTTTAGTATCAGAGCGGGTTGTGGGTTTATAGGGGAATAGGGTGGGAAGTAATTTAATAATATTCAATTAATTAATATATTTTTGTAAACATTTTTAATTAATAATTAATTGGTGATTAATTAATGTTAATTAGTTATTTAAATTAATTAGAGTTAATGTGCTAATATATGTAATTTTGTGTTATTGTTAATTAATAATTAATTGGTAATTAAATAATATTAATTAGTTAATTACATTATTTTGAGTTAATGTGCTAAAATATATAATTTTTGGTTATTGTTAATTAATTAATTGGTAATTAAATATTATTAATTAGTAAATTAAATTAATTGGAGTTAATGTGCTAATATATTACATTTTTATTGTTAATTAATTAATTGGAAATTAATTAATATTAATTAGTTAATTACATTAATTAGAGTTAATGTGTTAATATATTTAATTTTGTGTTATTGGTAAATAATAATTAATTGGTAAATAATAATTAATAAGTGATTAAATGATGTGATTTATTTATGTGTAGTGTGTTGTGTGTTTATAGGGGAATAGGGTGTGATATCATTAAATGTAATTAATTATAGAGATTGTATTTATTTATTGGTATTTATTGTTAATTAATTGGTAATTAATATGTGTTAATTAGTTCATTTATAATTACATCAATTTAATAATATTAATTGTTATTAATTGATTAATTGAAATGAATATTAATTGGGTATTTTTTGTATGTGTAGTGTGTTGTGTGTTAAAGCGGGAGTAGTGTGGGAAGTAGTTTTTACCCCCATGCTATCCAACGCTTTCCCTACTGTAGCACCCTCTGGAGTGGGAATAGTAATTTAAACCCCTACGCTATCCAACGCTTTCCCTACTGTTGCACCGTTTGGAGTGGGAATACTAATTTTTACCCCTACGCTATCCAACGGTTTCCCTACTGTTGCACCCTTTGGAGTGGTAATAGTAATTTTTACCCCTACGCTATCCAACGCTTTCCCTACTGTTGCACCCTCTGGAGTGGGAATAGTAATTTTTACCCTTACGCAATCCAACGCTTTCCCTACTGTTGCACCCTTTGGAGTGGGAATAGTAATTTTTACCCCTACGCTATCCAACGCTTTCCCTATTGTTGCACTCTCTGGAGTGGGAATAGTAATTTAAACCCCTACGCTATCCAACGCTTTCCCTAATGTTGCACCCTCTGGAGTGGGAATAGTAAATTTTACCCCTACGCAATCCAACGCTTTCCCTACTGCTGCACTCTCTGGAGTGGGAATAGTAATTTTTACACCTACGCAATCCAACGCTTTCCCTACTGTTGCAACCTTTGGAGTGGGAATAGTAAGTTTTACCCCTATGCTATCCAACGCTTTCCCTACTGTTGCACCCTCAAGGAGTGGGAATAGTAATTTTTACCCCCACGCTATCCAACGCTTTCCCTACTGTTGCACTCTCCGGAGTGGGAATAGTAATTTTTACTGCTACGCTATCCAACGCTTTCCCTACAGTTGCACGATCTGGAGTGGGAATAGTAATTTAAACCCCTACGCTATCCAAAGCTTTTCCTACTGTTGCACACTCTGGAGTGGGAATAGTAATTTAAACCTCTACGCTATCCAACGCTTTCCCTACTGTTGCACCCTCTGGAGTGAGAATAGTAATTTTTTCCCCTACGCTATCCAACGCTTTTCATACTGTTGCACCCTCTGGAGTGGGAATAGTTTTTACTCCTACGCTATCCAACGCTTTCCCTACTGTTGCACCCTCTGGAGTGGGAATAGTAATTTTTACCCTTACGCTATCCAACGCTTTCCCTACTGTTGCACCCTTTGGAGTGGGAATAGTCATTTTTACCCCTACGCTATCCAACGCTTTCCCTACTGTTGCACTCTCTGGAGTGGGAATAGTAATTTAAACCCCTACGCTATCCAACGCTTTCCCTAATGTTGCACCCTCTGGAGTGGGAATAGTAATTTTTACCCCTACGCTATCCAACGCTTTCCCTACTGTTGCACCCTCTGGAGTGGGAATAGTAATTTTTACCCCCACGCTATCCAACGCTTTCCCTACTGTTGCACCCTTTGGAGTGGAAATAGTATTTTTTACCCCTACGCTATCCAACGCTTTCACTACTGTTGCACCCTCTGGAGTGGGAATAGTAATTTAAACCCCTACGCTATCCAACGCTTTCCCTACTATTGCACCCTCTGGAGTGGGAATAGTAATTTTAACTCCTACGCTATCCAACGCTTTCCCTACTGTTGCACCATCTGGAGTGGGAATAGTAATTTAAACCTCTACGCTATCCTATGCTTTCCCTACTGTTGCACCCTCTGGAGTGGGAATAGTAATTTAAACCCCCACACTATCCAACGCTTTCCCTACTGTTGCACCCTCTGGAGTGGCAATAGTAATTTTTACCCATACGCTATCCAACGCTTTTCATACTGTTGCACCCTCTGGAGTGGGAATAGTAATTTTTACTTCTACGCTATCCAAAGCTTTCCCTACTGTTGCACCCTCTGGAGTGGGAATAGTAATTTAGTCCCCTACGCTATCCAACGCTTTCCCTACTGTTGCACCCTCTGTTGCAATATGTGGAGTAAGTATATATATTAATTTATATGTAGAGTAATTAATTTATTTTAAATTTATATGCATTAGTTATAATTTTTAAAATATGTTTTAATGTTTTTATTTAATATTTGTAAAATTATATGTATTTATAAATTATTTTTACATTATTATTAATACATTTAAAAAAACGATATTTTTGATATCGATATTTTTGTACTACGATATTATATTTTCGATATTTTTGTACTTAACATTATGAAGATATAACCGATATTTTTGATGTCGATATTTGTGTGTCGATATTTTTGTATGTCCATTTTCTGTCTGTCGATATTATGTCATAGATTCGTATATTTATATCCATTTCGATTAATTGTCTAATTTGTAGAAATTGATGAATAATTGTAATGTATTGAATTTCTAGAGCTTTTTTAATCTCACCGCTCATGTGTCATGCATCAACTTTTGTGATTTTTTTATCGAAATAAAGGTTTTGAACTGAACTGACAACTTCCATAAATTGTTGTTTCCAAAATAGCAATATTAAAATATGACTTTCCCATCAAGTTGGATTTTAAATTAACATTACAAAAAGCCCTTGAATCGTCTTTGTAGCTGCTCCCAAACTGAAATCAAGCATTATAAGTTATGATAATGTAACCCAATGTTCTATGAGAGAGCAGACGACTTTGGGGTTTTTCACTGTAAGTATATGTAAAACATTAATTTCTAGATGACTTGCTTTTAAATATCATGTACTCTGCCTTATTTGACAATAAAACCTACATTAGGGTGATTTATACATAATAAAAAGGAAGGTTTAGGCCAGTCAGAAGGATGATTTTATTAGTTTACAAATGCACAACTAGGCTACAGTGACAGGCCGGGAGGCATGCTTTACATGGCTACTTCAGTGGGTGGCACAATGAGCACTGCAGACCACTAGTGGTACTTAATTTACTGCCACCGGGTACAGGTGGTACGATATACTAGGGACTTATGATTAAATTAAACATGACAATTAGGTGTTTGCCAATTTCACTATGTTTAAAATGGAGAGCACAAGCACTTTATCTCTGGTTGGTAGGAGTAAAGTGCACAGAGTGCCTGGCCAACAAAAATGGGTTCACCAACAGAAGGTAAACATCTGGGAGAATACCACGGAAAAGAGTGTAATTTCCAACAGATATGTTATTAGAACAGTTTATGCTGAAGCTTTGGTAGAGCTCAATACATGGGTTAATTCCTACTTTGCTTAGCCACCAACTATTTTGAAAGCAAATGTAAATAATCTGAAACATTTTAATTATACGTTTCCAAATGAGTTTTCAACCTGTATAGTCTAAACATATTAAGTTATTTTACATTTCTTTTCACATGGTTGGGTGATTTAGTGCCAGATTGATTTCACTTGGTATGATAACCAAATGTCATCACCTGTTTTGAAACCTTCCTATTGAACTTCTATCACAAAGCCTTACAGCTGGCTGCACAGAATCCCAGATTTTTCCTTTTAGGACATTTTAGAGACTTGAAAATTACTGTCAAATTAACCACTAACACCAACTCATGTTTTGTTCAATTTGGAGTATTTAGTGTGCCAGATGTGTCCACTATTTTTGCTCTTCCTCGCCCATTCTGTAATCTGACTACAACTCTTAAGAAATGTGCAGGTCGCTCCCTTTTCTGATTAAAGGCACCTTCCTACCTATCTGCAGAATCTGTATATATATATATATATGTCCCTCTCTTTGTCTTAACCAGAGTCCCAGTATTTGGTCTAACATAGGGGCCTTTCCTTATTCAATCTGCCACACTAGCTCCCATCTGGGGGCTACTTGACTTGTTTGAAAGGCCTCCTTGTACAAACCGTAGCAAAGTCTTCTCTGAAACACTCACAGAACTCATACACACAACCTTCAGTTAGGAATCAGTACAATGTCTATGTCTTCCATGGTGCAAATTTGCTTTGCTGACAATTTCTTTTTATTTTATTTAATATTTCAATTTTTACAGCTCAAACTCTGAACCGATTGGAATCTAAGGGTTCAATGAGTGGAAAAACACAACCACGTGTATCTTAGACATCTAGGGCCCGATGTAGGTAAAACGCATTTACCGATTTTAAAATACCGATCCGTACCGAATCGGTATTTCAAAATCGGAAAATGATATGTAGGAAAAAATAGTCGGAAAAATACCGAATCGGTAGCTTTCGGTATCGAGAGTCGATACGTACCGATTCGCCAAGTACCGAATCGGTATAGGCCGGGTCGGACACGTCCGATTCGGTAATAAAAAAATGCGGAACCAACCGATTCGGTAAACCCTGAATCGGAAATATAAATACGCCCCATGGGCCGAAAGGCCAATAGGAAGGCATTATACATTCCGAATCGGTATTTACCGAACATATTCGGAAAATACCGAATCGGAAAATACCGATTCGGAGAATGGCGATTTGCCGAGCAGGTTGAGTGACACTGAAGACATCAGCCAATGAGCTGTAAGCACCCTCCCCCACAGGGAGTGGCAACCCAGGCAGGTGCAACTCATCAGAACTTTCTGGAAAGCTGCCTGAGCTGAGCAAACACAGAGAGAGCAGCATTGTGAGCAGGATCCCTGTGAGACATGGCTAACAGCACAGAGAGCCAGAAGGCAGCGCGTAAGCGCAATCCAAAATTCAGCACCATGGAGCTGCAAACTTTGGTGGAGGAGGTGGTGAGGGTGCACACCCAGCTATATGGAAGGCTGTCCCTCACTGTTCCGGAGAGCACCAAGAGGAGGCTGTGGATCGACATCGGGGAGAAAGTGAATGCAGTCGGTGTCACCCACAGGAGCCTAGACGACCTCAAGAAGAGGTTTTATGACATCCGTGGCGTGACCAAGCGCAAACTGGCCGACCTGCACAAGCAGGCTGGACTCACTGGAGGAGGAACAAACCGTGCGCCACCCCTCACTCAGCTGGAGGAACTAGTGGCGACCACCATCGAGAGGGCCAGTGTCGTGGGAATTGGGGACCTGGATAGCTCATTCCGAGCTACAGCTACAGGTAAGAAGCATGCGCAACTTGACACACCATACCAGACACCTCCCCTACAGACCCAATGCACAGCCAAACCCCAGGCCAGTACTGCTAGCAACAGACATGAGCAATGCATCTTGCTAAATGTACTCTGCAAAAGTACCCAAAAATGCCACAGCAGAAGCATAAGATAAATAACAGTAATACAGCATCAACGTGTTTGTAATGAGATGTGCAATGCTTTAATAGTAGTGACTGGAACACATTAGCACCCACTTGACAAATGCTTATTTATACCTAGGGGCACCATCAGGCGGGGGAGCAGCATCAGCTCCAGCACCAGCTCCAGCACCAACAGCCAGTTGCCGGTTGCCGGTGGCGGTGGCAAGCACCAGTGCAGCAGCACAGGAGGAGGAGGACAACAGCTGTGCCCTGGCCAATGAGGAGGACACTGGACATTCCCTCACAACTCCACACTCCCCCCGACTGTCTCAGTCTCAGTCGCCCTCATTGCTATTCTCCCCAGAGAACACACCACCACAGAGCCACCCTGCACCTGCCACTTCCCCGGCCCGGAGGAGAATTGTAGCTCCATTAGTCATCATGGAGGGGGCAGCGGGTCAGGCTCCTGCACAAGACCCCGTGACACCAGCGTCACCAGAGCACACACAGCAGGGCAGCAGAAATCCACGTAGGCCACGTGCAACCAGCAGCCCAATACCAGCACCGGGAGGCAGCGTCTTCGCAGGGCTGGAGACCAGTATGGTCACGATACAGAGGATGCAGGCGAAATCCATCCTGGCCTGCCATCGCCAGTTGCGCCTGCACAACCTGCAGATGGGGGAGATGACACAGGGCTTCAAGACCTTCGTTGACAGCAACAAGGAAATAGCGACATCTATTGGCCGAATGACCACTGCCATCACCCAGCTCTGCAACAGATTGGATGACCATGAGCTGAGTCGTCGCAGGGATGCACGAATGCAGAACAGGTCACTCAACCGCCTTGCAGCTGCGACTGCCCAGTATGCCAACGTGGGGCAAACATGGAGGCCAGCCTCACACAGAACATGTCCGAGGTCACTAGGGGCATGGGCCGTATTACCACCGCCATGGAGACACTACTCATCTCCAACACCGTAGTGAATCCCGTCCTGGGCGAGGCTGGGGACAGCAGCAGCCGCAGCAGCCCGGCCAGCGCTGCGTCTGAGCCGCGCCGGAGCAGCAGGCGCTCAGCTGAGGCTGCAGGGCATTCAGAAGGGGGTGAGGCTCATCCTAGTGGGCCTGCTAAGCGCAGCAAAAAATAAGACTGCCAGTGCGGGTGAGGCAACCCGGACATTGGACATTTCTACCCCTTCTTGTTTAACTTTTCTTTTGTTGCACATCAGTGCAGTAACGTTGATGCAACATTATTAAATTTAATTTCTGAAAACATACATTGACCTGTTTGTGCATCTGTACTCACTCAGAAATAGTTGTCTGTTATCTCCTGACGCCTGTATCTGCCGTCAGTTGGTGCAGAGACTCCAGCAGGTAGTGGTAGTGGCACAGCATTGTCATCGTCAGGGTCCTCGTAGTCGGATAACTCGACCTCAGTGCCTTTCCTGACTGCAAGGTTGTGCAACATTGCACAGACAGCAATAATCTTGCAGCAGGTGATGGGGGTATATTGCCTTGCACCTCCGCTCTTGTGCAGACATCAGAACCTGCTCTTCCAGATGCCAAAGGTCCTTTCCACTACGTTCCTCGTGCTTTTGTGGGCACGGTTGTACCTCCTTTGGCTGGGTGTTGAGAGGTTGAGGTAAGGGGTGAGAATGAACGAGCGTAGGGCATATGCACTGTCGCCTAGAAGGAGAAGGGGTAACATTACTCACATGCATACATGTACTTCACACTGCAATTTTGGTTATGGGGGTCTGACACTGTGTCTTACCTAGGAGGTATCCTTCGCCAAATTCCCCTGCCATCAGCCGTGCATAAATTCCGCTACTCTGGAAGATATAGGAGTCGTGGGTACTCCCCGGAAACTTTGCAACCAGGTCAGTGATCACACACTTGGCATTGCATATCACTTGCACATTTATGGTGTGCCGTGACTTCCGATTGCGGTATACGTATTCCATGTCAGGAGGGGGGCAAATCGGTATGTGTGTGCCATCTATGCAGCCAATGATGTGGGGGAATCTTGCCATCTGATAGAATTCAGCTTTTGTCTGTGCCAGTTCTGCATGGGTGGAAGGGAAGGAAATGTAGTGGTCCATCCTCTGGATCATGGTATCAAGGAACTTGTGGAAGAACCTTGACAGGCTGCTCTGGGTCACCCCTCCTGCCACAGCAACTACACTTTGATAGCTGCCAGACGCCAGCAGGTGTAGGCAGCATAGCACCTGCACCTGCACAGGGATTGCGTGTGCCCTTTGGGTGGGGTGCTGCAACAGGGGTTGGAGGTACCTGATGAGGTCTCTGATGGTCTCTGCCTCCAGCCTGTACCTCTGTAGGATCTCTGGATCTGTCAGCATGCACAGGGTGACCCGCTGTCTATACACCTGCTCCTGTCTCAGCCATTCCCTCTCTCCTTCCTGCTGTAGCCGTAGCCGTCTTGCTATGACATAGAAAGCTGCCATGTTGCAAGTAGAACTGCATTTTGGGTCCTTTTTTATAGGTTGCACCTGGTTACCACCTGATTCCAATCCATGGTAATGTCCGACTCGGAAATACCGAATTTGAAGCAAATTCGGTATTTCAGTGCTTACCTACATCTCATTCTTCAGCTTTTCGCATCGAATCGGATTTTCACCGATTCGGAATTTATACCAAATCGGCGATTTTACCGAATCGGAAAGTCACCGAGTCGGTAGAATTCCGATTCGGAAAAAGGTCGGAATCGGAAAAATCTCCGATTAGGTATTCTACCGAATCGGAGATTTTCCCGAGTCCAATTTTTTTCCGATTCGGATTTCTACCGACTCGGTGACTTTCCGATTCGGTAAATTCGCCGATTTCGCAGGATTTCGGCCTCCTACATCCTACATCCTACATCCTACGACCGACCTACATCGGGCCCCTAATGCGAAAACACAAACATCAAAATCAAAAATATTTGCTTGATCAGCCACCAAAGAAAGAACAAATGTCATCAAAGATATATATTATGCAGCTTATAAATATCAATGAAATTCACCAGCCATATTAATCCACAGCACATTAAGACCTCATTACAGTTGACTAGATGTAAAAAAGTTATCATGTTGAAAAAGTACAATAGAGCCAGCAACAGACTATTGGCATGCATGCCTGTGGTGTGTGAAAGTAATATTCTTAATTTATTACTTCAGAGTTTGTCTTTTGCAAATCTCAAAGTCTGATACCACAGTTATAGAGAATTTCCACTACGAGAAATTTAGCCTACTTTCAAGGCACAGAAACATTGTTATGGTGCTAAGTAATCCTAGGTAAACTAATCGCACTGATGTTGTTTTTTGCATCAATGAATATATATATATCCTAAGGCTAAGGGCAGAAGGCAATCATGTGAACATTTAGAAAAAACACATATTGCCTCGACCATTCTTTTTTCAGACTCATGTCAGTATTTATGCCGCCAAAGAGCTCAGGGTCCTCCCTTTAGGCAAATTTCAGGGGTGTAAATGAAAGATGCCATATTGATGCGTAGGGGCAGTTAAATGTCTTGCTCTAAATGGTTATGGTAGAACAGTAGCCTAGTTTAAATGCAATTATCGATAAATATACTTTGATCAAGCCTACCAATTTGCATCAACGATTTCAAAATAAAGAGCCACCACTTAGTCCTTTACTGGCAATTTGCATTGGTAGTGTGTTAACCTTCTTTTTTACCTTTGCAGAATTATGAGCCATGCCACAATTATGAGGCCACAATATTCCTGATGTTTAGGGGGCAAGTATTGCTGCCATTGAGCATGTGTGATGCCTGGACTGATGCACATCAGTCACCAACAATAGAAAACCAGAAAATGGCTGGTCCGAGCAGATTGGGCCATCAGTGATGCTGGTAAAGGACATGGGTGGAGAAAAAGTAAAGATGAAAAAACATGAAAATCATGCTAAGAAAACGTGTTTAAATCATACAGCGCGCACTATGGAGAATTGATTGTGACAACCTAGCACCTGAATTGGCAGAAAGTGAGCAATGCTGTTTGCTGCCAGGCAACATAATTTCCTCCACAAATTAGCTTGCATAAATTCAATTTAGCAACACTCAAATCCTAATGGATGGATTACAACAATACACACAACAATCTTTCTAGCAACTAAATACAATTTTGTAATTTAGATAAGACACCAAAATCTACCTAGCATAATATGCTAAATTGAACACCAGTCCAATAGCTTTGTTACAATTATTAAAAAGAAAGCAAATTGACACCAGACAAATCATTAAGTAATAAACAAAAGAATCACATTACTAAGGCATGCAGCCTTCTTGGCAAATTGGTAACCAATAGATGTTGCTTTTATCCGCAAGTTAATTAACCAGGTCAAAATGTAATAATGCTACAAAAGGTGATTGAAATTTAAATTGACAGGTGTGGCAATCTTACGTGTAGGCCAGTTTGACCTATGCAACGCTCGCTTGGCCTAACCACATCCTTTTCCTCTTCATAGTTCCTCACAAGCATATCTTAATCATCAGGTGCCTGTGACGCAAAACAAGCAAACCATTGTAAAAAATTGTTGTGCCCAACTCTTACTGAAAACATATAACACACGATTCTCGATGAGTATGGTTGTTCAATCATTTACTGCAATCAATGTTGCCATACCATTCCTAATTCGTTATATTTTAAAAAGGCTGTTTTAGGTATGCAGTACATTGACAACAAAGAGGAGCAATATCAGGTATCAATCTCTTATCCTGCTATTCAGCTGAAAACCAGGTCTATACCTAATCACAAGAGATTTACTCAAATAAATAATCTGATGCTTAAAGACTTTGCTATAAAACGGCAAACACTTTGTAACTCTTCTAGCTTGGCGTGGATATCACTGTGCTAATCCTATGCTTCAAAAAGACATTTGAGGTGAGCAGGTTTAGGGTGTCCTTGGTGTTGAACAGTGTTCCATATAACTGCTCTCCAACTAAATCTTGGGAAGCACCCAGATTTCCTGCTTCCTTTTGTGCATAATTTATGCAGCACACTAAGACTGAAAGGGTATTGTTTTGAATTATACTGGGCGCTCCCATTTGTCTGGACAAGGCTATGCTTCTATGAGAAGCTCTAGTACGAGTGAAGCATTTGTTAGGGGTTGCTTTTATTCACTCCAGGTTGGTTTGGATGGTATTTTACTACTCCAAAGCTATAGTACTGTGCCTGGATTGGAAAAAGACATTTGTAATTTTTCAGCCCTGCATGGATATCACTGTGCTAATCCTATGCTTAAAAAAACTGCTAGAAAAACAGACATTTGAGGTGAGCTGATTTAGGGTATTGGTTGAGTTGTACAGTGTCCATATAAAGCCTGGGGACTATCTAAGGTTCCATGCTTCCTTTTTGCATATATGGGGTGTGGCTAAAAATAATAAGTAGGATTTCTATCTAATAGGCATAGCTTATGTATTTACGGGTGTGGCTTAAAATATTTAAACTAAAATTCTGCACTTAGCATTGCTTTCTATCATTGCATGCAGACATATAACACAACAGTGGACATATGACTAAAACAAGCCAGAACTGTTGGCTTTCCCAATGCTTGTTAGCTTTTACAGTGATTAACAGTCATTTTGCTGTGAATAATTAGAATTGGAAATCTTTCAATTCTGTAAATTTGAGACTGTGAATTAAACATTACTAACATCTGTGGAAGGGGTCTTCAGAGTCTCAATTACTCCTGGTATTCCATTTCCCTTTGCAGTGTCTCTCTTTTAGACACAAACTCTTTTTCTCCCCACTTCTTTCCGAAACCCTCCATCTGCATATTTTAGACCTCATATTTTTCATCTTCAGTACCCTCTTTTCTCTCTCCCCTGCATGTACTTATTTCCATCTCTTCCACTTCTCCATTCTTCACACACATTACACACCCATTCACCTGTAAGAACTGCATTTTCCTCTACTTTTGCTATGTCCGTTTTTCAACAGATGTGTACCTCTTCTTACACTGTCGCCATAATTACAATTGGAATGTATGTGACCATTGCCATGTGCTCTGCACAGAGGCCAAGGACTGGAGATCATTCATGCTAAGCAACTAGAGGAGATGGTGGCAGGGTCATACAATGAATCATGTCACTTCTATTACATGATGATATGACGTCCATGAAAGAACCATTTCTAACACCCTCGTATCCAATGCATCTACATCTCCTGTCTGCAGTGCTCTGGCAAAGATTACAAAGAGAGAGAGGGAGGGAGAAAGAGAGAGCGGGAAACACTGGGTTTAGAGAAGGTTTACTGGCAGGAGGCTTTGAACCAAATTATTCTGATAACTGTTTCAATTTTGTGTCACATGTAATATTACGATTGTTCATTAGTGTAGCATTTACTACTCCTGATTTGGGGGGCGCTGGAGTGCTTACCCATAAGGGCAGCATGCTACATCGTGCAGTGTGTGTGGTTGGAAGTGAGATAATCTTGTTTTGAGCCCTACTGAGAAATGTTTTTGTCTGGTGTGTGAGTGATTAGAGAGGGGCTCTTTTCTTTTCTTAGGAAACTGCTCCTGGTAGTCTTACGAATGAGTGGGTGTGAGAGACGTGCAGTTTATGATCTGTCATGGAAGCACATGGTGTCGAAGGTTTTCAATGCAGTATTATCTTGAATACTAATTGCCACAATTTTGCAGTGGTTTACCATAGAAGTCACAGAGGATGTCTGACGGCTAGATTGTCAACTCTGGTGCTAGAAACCAGGGGCCTCATTTATGAAAAGTGACGCATCGCTGCGTGAAAACAGCGATGCGTCACTTTTCACTGCGCCCTCCTTGCGAGACCAATGATGTGTCATATTTACAGTATGACGCATCATGTCGCAAGGAGTTACAGATACGTCAGTATTTCTGACGTATCTGTAGGCGCAAAAGTGACGCATTGCTGGAGTGTGTTACAAAAGTGAGGCAACTCCAGCAATGTGTCCTTTCACATGGGGCAAGCCCCATGTGAAAGGGCCTGCGTAAGTCTTACGCCTACTGTGAGGCAGGCGTAAGAAATTGACGCATTTGTGTCCTAGAAGTGGCGCAGTGAAATCTTATAGATTTCACTGCGTCACTTCTATGACCCTGTCTTGCGTCAGAACGCCCCCCCTGCATACATTATACCTGGCGTAGGTATAATGTAGCGCAGGGGTTTACAAATTGACGCATCTACCTAGATGAGTCACTTTGTAAATATGGTGCAACAAGGCACATTTTTTTACGCTGCTGGTGCGTCACAAAAAGTGACGCACCGGCGGCGTAAAAGTGACGCAAGGGCTCATAAATGAGGCCCCAAGGTTCGAGCTTTGGGGTCGCATCCACATCCTGTGATTCTGGGCATATCACTTAATCTCCCCGTGCCTGAATGTGTCCTTGTGTAGCATAACCGGTGTTCATGTAAAGCGCTCCAATACCTTCGGGTCGAGTTTGCGCTATATAAATCTCCATTAATTATTTATTTAATTAAAATTGAGGGTGCAAATTGCTTGCCGACGTTGAACCCTCTGTAATTTTGCTGTGCAAGCTATGTATTATTAGGTCGTGTCACAAATTCTCTGGTTGCAGGGGTTTGAAGAACAACCTGCCTCATCAATAATAATTAGGCAGTTTCCTGTTCATGTCTCCCTGTGATTGGCTACAAACACAAAGATGATGGCCTGTAAGGAACAGGAGACCACCATTGCAAAGTTGTTTTAAAGCAGCCCCTGTTCCTTAAAGGAACGGTGTTGCTGTAAAACAATTCTATTTGGAAAGACATCGGGGGTGCAGGCAACAAAAGCAACAGCTTCCCCTTTGCAAATCAGTTACTACCTCCTTTGAAGAGTTTGTAACATATCAGTGGTTTGCAACTACATTTGCATGAACAAATCATTGATACATCTCATTGCGATTTTAGGAGAGGACTCCTTTTTCACACCGACTACTAATTGAGATTCAGAATGAGTTACATACCCATTTTGTGATTCAGAAAGACTGAAAGACTGTTCTGAATGTAAAAAATGGGTTTAATAAATACTGAAATGTCATTTTTCAGTCACAAACTCTCTTATTTTGCAAATCAGAGTTTGCCACTTCAAAATACCCCAGTACACACTAGGCCCTGTATTTCCCGTAATCTAGCCATTGGACATGTTTTCCACCATTAATTAACAAGTGACGCAGACCTGGGAGACAACACTGTAATCGTTGGAGGTGCCTATGGAAGAATTACCTTCAGGCACATGTGACTGGCACAAGCAATGGGACTGCTGGTTATCCCCAAATTGCTGTCCCCAATTACCTTCAAAGCCTCTACCAACACGTTTGTCCCTGCAGGTAATGATGGAAGCTCGAGAGTGTACTAAAACTATAACTTTGAGGTCACCTAAAAATGTTATATTCTGTAAATATATGTCACATATTAATTAAAGTTTTGTACAGATTAAGCTCAGCAATCTAATTTCCTTCATAAACATGATACAATTAGGGATATGTAATCTATTTTTTTTAAAGGCTTGATATTATCTAGTGCTTATCTGTGGCTTCTAACCCTCTTTAATTTGATCACCCACAGTCAGAATTTAACATTTGAAACTTTCTCCTTAATGCTTATAACTTTACGTCACAATAGTATTAATTTTCAATTTTTTTAATGCTGTAGTTAGGTTATTGTATATAGCTAAAGACAACTGATACATGAATGTTAGAAATTTCCTATCCCCTATGAGAATTCATATATTAACGAGCTGATTAGTTTAAAGAATCCCTTTAACTTCGAATGTTACATCTTTGGAAACGTATTTTATCACTCCATTTTTTTAAAGACAATTTGGCAAAAAAAAATCCCATCATTAATGATTGCTGTTTTGATTTTCTTAATGCTTACTATATGGAACCATACAGATGAGGAGATGACAACGTGTTTGTTAATACTATGTATATAAATGTCTTTTTTTCACTCTTAAATTTCCAGCAATTATCGTTATAGTTTCAGACCTTCCCATTCTTAGCACATTTTATATGCCTGTCTGGCAGTCATTTTTAACATGCCTAACAGCTGCAAGAACACATCTGTCTCTAAATGTGAGACGTGGGCAGGTCCTGTGTTCCTTGTTTATAGCTGTTCTGTTTTCTGCCTTTTTTCAGCCCCTCTTCTGTTTGAAAAGCTGTGGGTGTTGATACAGCCAATAGGGTTGCAGCAGGTGTCTCACCAAAGTAGGAGGTGCAAGACATGCTGGATAAGGCGTCAGCTATTGCTCGACTACACGGCCTGCTTCCTCTTGAAAACCGTAGGGCTGAAATGGAGTCCAAAGAGTCAGACATAAAGACTGGCGATTCAGATCTGGCTTGCCATCAAGAAAAACACTTCCGGGACTATCAGTCGGTGTCATACGCAGGAAGTTTGCAGAGTCCAACCTTGCATGTGACTTTGATGACTTCAGCCAATAAAAGCCTTTTTACCATACCGCCTATGTATTTGGCCATTCGGTATATCATTAGCCAGGAAAGGAAGGGTTTCAAGTGGGCTAGGGTCCTATGCTTCTCTTCCAAGTATTACTAGTACAAAAGACTGAATGCCATAATATTAAGGTCAATATATTGATTAGCCACATATATTGACTCGACAATATCCACTTCCAACGTATACAGTGAAATATAAATATACGGTTCTCCACTTCTAGTTACTATGACAATATATTGGTAGTCAATACTGTGGAATAGATACAAGTTCAGATTGGTATTAAAACGTTAGTATTGCACTAGAACATCATCTGCCAACTACTTTTCCATCTGACTTGATTCTTGAGTGCCATCAAACCAACTCTGAGTTTTTCGTTTGTATTGGGACTCTTTTGGCAGACTCCTTAGACCTTATTGGTATCATGATCTGCATGGTTTCTTATTTTCAAATATCATGTTGATGGTCTGAGAGCCTCAACAGCCATGGCTGGTACCAGGGGCTGCTCCTCTGCAATGGCGGAGAAGCGTCGCCCCGCTGGCTCAGAGCCAGCAGCTAAAAAAGAAAACGATATATTTCATTATCATTTTATTTTTAAGCAGCTGGCTCAGCCAGCGTGTGCAGGGAGGGGCGGGGCCAGGGCATGAGAGGGGGTAGGAGGAGTACAATGTGCACTCTCTGAGTGTGCATATGCGTTTGGCTGGCCATCTCAGGCGGACCAAAATACAAATGCGGTTTCCCTAACCCGGCTGCATTGAACAGCCAGGCTGGAGGAACCCCCACAGACTCCTTGCCTGAGCGGAGCATCTTTCCTGCCCACTTAGGCCAATCCCCGCGCTGCTCTACAACACAAGGATTGGACAGGTAGTCTGATGCAGCCCCTGTGTCTGCTGGGACAAGGAAGAGGAAACACCAGGCACAATGCAGGTCGCGGCCGGCAACTTAAGGTGTCATTTCCTTTTTTTTATTATTAACCCCTTCCATGCTGGGCCGATTCCGCCGCTATGCGGTAAACAAATGAACAGGGCGGGGCCGTGACGAACCCCAGCCGTCATCAGCACACGAGCACCGTGGAGCGTGACGGCTGGGGTTCGTCATCAGCATGGAAGGGGTTAAACTTCCTCCGCATGCTCCTTCCAGCGCGCCCCCCCCACCTCCCCCCTCACCACCTTTTCTATGTGGCGACCACATTGGTGGTGAAGACAATACACATCTGGCAGCGCCCTTTAAAATTGGGTGCGGCTGAGGGCTGAACTGTCATATGGATCTTCTAAAATAGACTTATTTTAGTCTGATATTTTTCAGCTTTCATTTATGGTCGGTACATTTTTTAAATCATTATTTCATCTAAAAAATGTATGATTGATTACTGTTGTATTGTAGCAGTGGACGCACGACTTTGCACAACCCTTTACTCGTTCGTAAAAATTATTGATTTCCTCCCGGGAGCTCATCCTAGGAATATTAAGTTGTGAGACTTTTACAGACATCTATAGTCACATTTATTCCGTTAGCAAATATTCCGTTTTTGTGAGGCAAAATGAGGTTATCTCTCTATCTCTCGAATTGAAAATATGGGTTTTATTAATTGAATGTGTTTTGTGAGTATATCAGTGTTAAAATAGCTGCTCTCTAGTACCCTCACCAACAGGTTACTGCCCCTACACCCATTACATCTTGTTTTCCGTAACCTGGTTTCATAAAGACCGCCTACATGCCACATGGGGACGATTCATTAAAGCATTTATGAGTATACACGTTAGTATACTACAGGAGTATCATTTTATATACCCTTACACTCCTTTGTGAATCAGCTCTGAAACGTCTAACTCCCTAATTGTAAAAGTGAAAATTATCCACAGACTTATCTATTTGCACCAATTGTAAATGAATAGTCCCTGAATATTTCCAATGTACTCCCATTTTAGACAAAAGGATCCAATCACAAAGGGTGTGAGAGTATGTAACAGAGTCCTACAGGAGTACTACATAACATACTCTAAAATGCCTTTGTGAATAGGTCATCAAGGCCGTTGGATGTCTTCTTTTTGGGTGTTTGCTAGATTACAGATATGCAGTTTCATGGTCCCATGTAGTACTTGTACGCACTGGGAGGCACAAGATGGTATGGGATCCTAGATTCCATACATAAAAGGGAATCCAATTTCAACCTAAAGTCTAGGCTTACAGTTTCCATATGAAGATGCCTGAGGAACTAAGCTTCAGAGAACTGGAAATCTCAGCAGTTGCAAGTATGGAAACTAAATTTCACCTGCAAAATCTTTGTAATTCAGCCACAAACCAACCAGCACTCCACCATGCAGGGGTTATGCAACACCAGCCTTTTTTCGTCCCAAATATTAATTTTTTTAGACTTCGTCCAGCCTAGTATCAGTGAATTCCTGCAAGGATCGGACCCATTCTGATTTGCTGAAAAAATTAATCATTTTTTTAACCACTTTTTCCAAGATTGCCATTTTGTCTGGGTAGCAGGCTCTCATTAAAATGTCATTTTCTGGACTATCATATATTTTGAGTACCAACTTTCAAAAATGAAAGTATGCCATAAATATTTTTTTAGAGTCATTCTTAAAATGACACCAATACAGATTAAACTTCGATACTTGGTAGATTTCGGGAATTACAGAAACGATTAATTTAATACTAAAGTATAATTTGATTAACATCGCCAACAGAATACATCATCATGTTCTGTTTGTCTTCCTGGGAAAGCTAATCCCTATTATATAAATGTTTGCATTTAAAACGTCTAAAACATTCTTGGGGCAGTGGATCTGATTTTTCGATTTTTACAGCTTCTAATTTCCGCAATATAATGCAGTATGGAGTTCCTTATTATCAGAATCGTAAATATCAAAGCTATATCATTTATATATGGAAGTTCATACTTCATTTTAAAGAGACATTGGCATAAGCAATTGGTCGCAATTGGTCGTGGATTAATGCGCTAATGAATATCACCCTTTCACATTAGAGCAAGCCACGGGAGGGAGGGCGTCTGCTGAATCTGACAGAGTAGGGTGTAATTGTTCCAGTTTTATATGGTGCAAACTCGAGCCGAAGGTATTGGAGGGCTTTACATGATTACCAATTAGGTTACACAAGGACACATTCATTTTCTGTTTTTTCCTTAGGCATAGAGAGATTAAATGATTTGCCTGGAATCTAAGAATACTGAGCTGATGCCAAGACTCGAACCTGGTTCCCTAGTTACAAAGTTGGCAGCTCAGGTCATAGTGCCACATCCTCTCCTCTAGTTGTAAAATAGTCCTTCCTGCAGTTCAAACTAGCACTCATGTGGCGGCAGAAGGATGCACCCAAATAACCAAAAGCATTAGATGAAACATTAATACTCCACTGGGTTGAACCAAGACAAGATTGACAAAGTCTCAAGCGAGTGGCTGAAAGAGTCTGGTCAAAGAAAGCCACTGGTTGAGAGGGGTGTACCTAAAGCCCACTTTATACATATTGTTAGCAGCTGGTCCTTTGACATCTACCCTGTCAACAGCCAGACCTAATAAAGCAACAGTATTCAGTTGGAAATAGCCTTTATGAGAATGAATAGCTATGCACTGTCTAACACGGTTTTCCTTCTGTCATACATACCAAAATGGCTAAAACGCCATCAAAGAAAATGAAGTGAGAGAAATCGTGTCATTTTTTTATTTCGTACAGAAGGACCAACAAAATGTGGCTCTGTTGCAGTGAATATACTGCAATAAGTGGTCTGGCTCGAGGTGATACAGCAGGAAAGCCACAATCATGCATAAGTGAGAAGCTCATTTCCATTAATTATTACCTAGACATTCAGTGAAACAGATGCCAGTCCCAACCCAGGCATCTCGGGCACTGATTTGCTCTGCTTTTTTGAATTAATGTTCAATATGGGCACTTACCTATATGTCATGAACAGAAACAGCGGGAAAACTACACATTTGAATTAAAAGATTGTTTATTCAGTTGCACACATTTGTATTAATAAACACAACGCACCAGCACTGAAGATAAAACGACAGGGGTCTGGTGATAGTGGCCTTCCTTATTTGGGACACTAATTTTAGAACAAACTTCCATTGCACTTTAGGAAGACTTCAGGAACAACCTGCCAACCTTTTATTCTTTTAATTTGTTGTTGCAGATAAATCCTGGGTGTTATGATAGTTGCGTGTAAGGCCGATTTTGTGTCTTTTAGCACTAAGGGCCCGATCTGATGTGGTTTGGAAAGCTTCCCGACCGAATGGGTTTGGGAATGGTTTCCAACTGAATCGGATTGGGAGAGTCCAACTGACCGAGTGCGATGCATCCAGATGCTTCCAGATCCGATTTGGTTGGACTCCCATTGGCTTCAATCGGAGCCTTGGTTCCGAACGAATGCATAGGCTCCCACTGAAGAAAGGGGTGGCTGGGGAAAATTGGGCACCCTGTGGCGGGCACCCCCTGGTGCCTGCCACTCTGTGCATGGCTGGTAAGGGAAGACCCAAGGGTACCCCCACAGACCCGATTGGGAAGGTTCCAGGTACAGGGGGGCCCGTTACGGGTCCCCAAAGTTTGATTCTGACTGCTGATTTGAGTCAGACAGCATGATTCAGAAAGGCTGCTCAAATCCAGCATCATACTCGGTCATTTGGAAATGCAGCCCATAGAGACGTACAATTCTGCTCTGTACGGCTTGGTCATTCCAAATGCCGTTGGGTTTGGATTGGGATATTCCTAATGCCTAACTCGCGTTGTACTCGGTCGCTTTGAAACATTTCCAAGTCGGTTGGGAAGACATATTCCCGATCTGATTTGGACGGAGCAAATGCCGTTAAGAGGCCTTCTTAACTGCATCAGGATCAGGCCCTAAGAAGTAATTAATGGAATATGATGCCCTCTGCAAAAAAATTAAATCAGAACCGACAAAGCAAGTTAAAATATGCAGTATTCCTCTGTTTATTGTAGTCTGTAGACCCCCTGCCATTATGGAAGTTGCTGTTTTGGGACGATCAATTGTTGGTAGGTTGGTTGGTAGTTCTCGTCTGTCCCTCGGCAGTGATTGGAGCTTGTCACTTTATATGATTTTTGTGTGCTTGTTCATCATTGCTTTCTGACAAGTCAGCACTAGACCCCTGCATTGTCCTCTTAGTTGTCTGTGTTGCTTGGTGTTGCCTCTTGGTCTGGGAATTTCGTGTCACACAGTGTGTTCTTAGTTAGCTTGAGAATCTGTTTTCTTGTACCTTGAACATGGTGCTTTTGCGGTTTGCTTCCTATTTCTGTTGCTTTTCAGGATTATGATTGTCCCATTGTCACAGATGTTTGCTGTGTAAAACTTAATATTGTGTTTGTATCCTCCTATATGTTGTCTATGTTCGAGTTGCCTATTTCTGCTCCCCTTTTAATGTGAGGTGCTCCTCAAACATTTCTAGTAAATACCAAACCTAAAATGTGTGTGTGTGGCCTGCTTACAGATTAAGTTACTTTTTTAGGCTGCTGAGTTGACTGATAGGCAATACATAGGGCCTTTTATGCAATCTGCACCATTTCTCCCGTGCTCTGCAAATTGGGGAACTATTTCTATTGGAGGTAAGTTGAAGAAATGGAAGTTACTGCTGCACTGTGTTCTGTTTATGAGAAGCTCATTTTACACTTTAGATTTCTGCAAATGCAACAGCTAAAACAAATTGGAGTGCACCCCCCCCCCCAAACCTATATTAAATGTGAATAACACCGGAGTTAACTCCACAAAGACTAGTGTATTTTTAAGGGTTAAGTAGAACTAGTAGACAATGGATGCCCTTCCCGCCTCATCCACTTGCCAACTGAAGAAATTGTTTCAAAAGCTTATTATTGGCATGCCATCCCTCTCACAAGCTGGAAATACAGGGACTGATATAATGTAAAATATATTCATGTCAAGATATATTTCTGAATTGACCCAAACGGATTAGTTCCCCGGGATACTGTGTCCCCATTCACAGGGAACTCTTCACCTGGATGACGCAAGTAAAAAGCTAAAAATATCAATTTTCCAAAGAATCGAAGCTGCGGGTATTGCATGTCGAATGCGCATCCTGCCTGAGATGTTTACCTTCGAGGAGAGCAGTGCAAGCCAAAACATACATTCAATATTTGTACGACTTATAGAACATTAACCTCTCCTATGAAGCACCTATACGCCAACACACACATAATACAAACGTTCTCATTTAGGGTACGGCAGAAAGATTATGTGAAAAAACTCACCAGCACATTTTTCTTTTGAGCTGGGTGTCATTAGAAAGTTTGCACATGATTTTCATGTTGCACAACAATCTGCTATATCCCATGCAATTGGTATTTGAAGCTGTCTTGCGTTCATGAGTTTTAAATGTTCCTATTTTATTATCACTTTTATCACCAACCAGGAACTGCAGGTAAGCTTGAAAGCAGGACCACGAGTACGCACAATTCTCACTCGTGTCTTAATTAGCAGATGTCCAAACACGGACTTTCTGGACTCCTGCTAAAGTCTAACTAAAACTCTGTTCAAGTTCTTGTTATTCCACCCTTGTAGTGATGATTGATGGTGGTCCCCTTTGAAGGTTGAGCGTCTGTGACAGTGGCTGCTTATTTATTCATTTATTAAACCTTTTTATGTATCGCTCTTTCCACCAGTTTGGCATTAAGGTGTTTTACAGAGACAATGAGAGATACAATTATAAAATAAAGTCATTTGGATTGGAATCTCAAAAGGGGACCCTTGACATGAACTTTTAAGGGGAATTCCTGGAGAAAACACAAATGATCTTCGCATTTGCACCAACTGCCCCATATCAATGTATTAGATCTGTTTACAGACATTGTTAGTTATTTGGCAAGTCAACCCACGAAAACACCACACACAACACGCAAACTGCATAACAGCATAATAATACAGTCAACCATTAAATTCCATTAATTTGTTTAGCTGAGCCATTTTTATCCACTGGCTAGATGGGATTTCTATGACCGGCTGGTATCAATCCACGGCAAATTATGGATATTTACATTTTTCCATTCATATTTCATTGGCGACTAGTGGCAAGAAAGCAGTTCTCATACTATCACTGATGAAAAATGTAAATATTGACAGGTACCCTCCATTCACAATGCCAGGCTCTCAGTTAACACCAGTCCCATCTGCCTCACCCAACATCGAGGCCCGTGAACTTATACTTGCAAACATCTTTTATTGTGCTCGGCATTGGAACCGCATTGGATGTGCAGTCCACTACCGAGTAATACTCATCCTATGGGAATGTAATAACTAAATGCAAGCCTCCGAAAGTAAGGTCTATCGGCCACATGCATCAATCTTGCCGTTTGCGAATCCTTAATTGCGAAAATTAGGGAATCGCAGTTAAGGATTTGCAAACGGCAATGCATGAATAATTCGCATTTTTTTAGCGATTTCTTATTTTTCCTTAATTGCGATTCACAATTTGCGAATCGCAATTAAGAGCCCCATAGGAATCAATGGGAAGGCATTTACAATTTGCGATTTTCAATTTGCGAATCGCAAATTGAAAATGCAATTTCAAGGGTGCGGGGGGGGGTCCAAAGAACCCCTCCCTGCAACCCTGAAATTAAACTTAAGTGCAATTTACACACACACATGTCCCAAGGACATGTGTGTGTGTAGAATGCAACTTTCAAAAATGCATTTTTTTGCATGTTTGAAGATTTTCGGTAAATTAGCATGAGGTTCAACCTCATGCTAATTTAGCACTTCCAAACAGCAAAATCGCAATTTAAAAATGATCATGCATTGCATTTAAGAAATCTGAAATTGCGATTTCTTAAATGCAATCGCAATTTTAGAAATCACAACATGATTGCGATTCCTAAAATTGCGAATTCGCACCGTTTGCGAATGCAATTACCGTTGATGCATGTGCCCGCATGCTCCATGGTGGAGGGAGGCTGGGTGAGAACCTGATCCAGCTGCTTCATCTCAAGCACCAAAACTGGCTCTCCTGCCTTAGCTAGGCGGGTTGAGGACTACAAATAGAGGTGGAGGTGTTTGATGGCAGCCGTATTCAGGTAGAAGCGTGTGGTTGAGGATGTGCGGAGGAGCTCAGTGGAGGGGCAGGTCTTCCTGGTACCTCTCCCCAAGGCCCACTGGCTTTCTGCATACAGGATACTGAAGCTGACCATCTATATTTCTGGAATTGAATGCGCTACTATGTATGGAGCTATAAAATATAATGGGAATGAGTTCCCTAAACCCCTCCCTAGCCCTTCCTTTTATTTTTGAGGACAGAAATTACCATAAAAACATATTTTAATTGCTTTGTGGGGATGGATACACTGGAAGCAGTAAAAGAGGATACTTATTAGGGGAAATCTTTAGCTCCTTGCCAAACAATAAGGTACATGTAACCAATATTACTCAGAGAACAATGAACCATGCGAATAGGCTGTGAAGATTTCATACTGCACATGGTCGCAGACATTGTTCATACCTTTTAATGTTATATCGAATTAAAGTTCTCCCTTCTTTATAATATGCAGTTGAGACAACGGATATTTAGAACTGAGCATCTATGGATCTGGGGGAGCTGAAAATCCTTGGAAAGGTTTGCTCTTTAAATACATCTGTGCCAGCATGTGCTATTAAGTTAGAATTTGACTGATCAGTGCTTATGTGCTGGGCATGGCTGCATTATTAAGTTGAAGACTTCGTCTGGTGCATTCTAAAAGGAATACTTTGAGGGGAATTATTAGATATCGACATTATGAAGACAAATGGTTATTTTCTAACAGTTGTAAAAAGTCTATTATTTATTCTGAATTTTCTAAAACTGGGGAAAGAAGTATTTATGACCATGAAAAGGGCTGAGATAAAGTTGTTTCTTAAGACCTCTTGCCCAGCTCTTAGTCTGCAAATCGATATAGATACTTGTAACATTAAAAATACTTTCTTCTACGTTAGCTCTACCCGTAAGAAAAAATCCGCACAACCATATTTGGAATAAAACTAATATCACAGGGTGTGAAGAGTGATGTTTTTAAATGAGATTGAATCTGATTCCCCTATGAGTTACAAAGGGTGCATAGAAAAGTGAAAAAAAGGAAAGATCGCATCAGTGAGTTGTGCATAGAGGGTATTCAAGATCCAGACAATGTACATTTTTTTATGCCCAGCATTGTTAATTGCACAGATATATTATTTGCATTCCATTTGTTATGAATTTGATAAGGTTTCGCCTGGTGATGTACTCTCATTTCTTATATCTCCTCAAAATTAAAAGATATGCATTAGGGTTTTTAAAGGTATTCGAAGCTTTTTATAGGTATATGGAAATTTATAGTCTAAGTGTATGATGTGCAAATCTCTTATAATCTGCCCAGCACTGCTAACTGCATAGAATTATTGTTTGTATCTCTTATTTTATGACTTTGATAACGTTAAGTATATGTTTCCCCCCTATTTCCCCTCAAAATGAAATGATTTGGTTTAGATTTTTTTAAACATTTTTAGTAGCTTTTCAGATGTGTATTGAGATTTATTATTTCTCAGTGCATGATTGTGTAAATTGGTTATTGAAATCTGCACCTTTTAATTATGACAATGATATGATTTTGTATGATGATGTATATTTTTTAAAATGTTTATTTATAAAATGTACCTGTGACCTATGTTAAGCTCATATCTTGTATAATAAAAGTAAACTTGAAGTATGCCCCTTTTTCTAGCCACTCTACCTGGTCCCACACACATTTAACATTAACCCCTCCCATGCTCGTGACGGAACCGTTCCGTCACGAGCCTCGGGTGGGCTGTGCTGTTGACGGAACGGTTCCGTCACGGCCCCTCTCGCCACGCCTGCGCGGCGCGGCGTGAATTCCGCGCCTGCGCTGACGTTCTAAAGAGCGGGCGGGGCCGTGACGGAACCGTTCCATCACAAGCACAGCTCACCCGTGGGCCGTGGCGGAGCGGTTCCGTCACGAGTACGGGAGCGCCGCGCGGCCCCGCCTCCCCCTTAGCGCTGCGGCGGAATAGCCGCCGCAGCGAAGGGGTTAAGTAGTAAACTTACATGTTTGAAGATATACTCATAGAAATGATTGGAGAGGGGAATGTGGAGATATACAGTTGCAGGCAGGCCCGGACTGGCCGTTGTGGGCACCGGGCAATCCCCCGGTCGGCTGCAAGGGTGGGGGCCGGTTTTGGGCCCTGGGGGCCGTTTTTGTTGCAGAGCCGATTTTGCAGCATAGCTGCAAAATCGGCCCTGTAACAAAATCGGCTGAAAAGCGGCCCTGGCAAAGCGCTCGCCCCCCTCCCGCCCGGGGGGGCAGGGGGGGCCGGCCGAGCACTTTGCCAGGGCCGGTTTTGGTTCCCAGTCCGGCCCTGGTTGCAGGTTTGTGATTAGCATTTTGCGAATAGGTTCTGTAATCTTTATGCTTCCAGGGCAACTGCAGCGAGTGTATCAAAAACATTTGGCAATCAGAATGCAACATCTGACTGCCAGTCACAGCATATTCAAGAGCCGGTAAGGGGGGATTCTCAAGGAAGTAAAGGAAGGAAGTGTTTGTAAGCGCTAGGCAATCACTAAACTATCTCTGTTTCTCCCCACTGGTGAAATGTTCAGTGTATCTATGTTTTTTTTATTTATTAGTTTAGATTATTATTTGTTCACAATCCTTTCCTTTGTCCTTGTCATTGTTGTCGGGTAATCAATAGTGGTCGAATAACCATGGGGGATTGCAACTTCCACGAATTATGCAAATATGAGATCTTTGTTTGCAGAATAAGACCTGGCTTATTTAGTGTCTCCACATTTTGCAATGTGGTATTCTTTAGGTTCTCATTACTCATTGTTCAACTTTATTTTTGATGTATGAGATCTTTTCACCTGTATTTATGCCACAGCTAAATCAAGAGTGGTTTATTATAAATCATACCCCTATTCCACAAAACATTGGGCTAATTTAAAGGCCCGATGCATTAATATGGGCTACAGCATGTGCACAAAAATAATACTGACAGATTACACTGGCTAAATCTACAAACATGTTTTGGAAACTTGAGGATGCAACAGACACTAGGATGCTGTTGTACACAAACTGCTACCTTGCACTACAGCACATAGCATCCAACAGAATATATTAAACAGGAGACACAGCATCCATCCTCCACGACTAACATATGCTGTATTTCGTGTGTGGTGGTCGGACCACTACAGTATATGCTGGTGGTGCTGATGCAGTACTGCCAAGCATATATTTCACTTGCAAATCCACTGCCCATTTATGGAGGGGAACTCACTCTAAAAAGGGTGGTGCAGATGCACGGAAGGGGGCCCTAACAGGGCTCCCAGACGATTCTGGGCCTGGGGATGCATGTTATGCCCCACTTGAATTGCACCCTTGTGCTTGCATGCTGTGGCATGCACGACATGGTGCATGCCACACCATGCAGGAAGATGCTGCAGGCAGTCTCACAGCGGTGGTCTGCTGTTAAGGCTCTCCTATGAGCCTAACACAGCCGCCACCATGAGACTGCTGTAGCAGTACCCACCGGCCCTGGATACAACTCGGAATCCAGCAGGCGTATGCACCACGGGCTTGGTGGTCCTTTTTGCAGCGTAGCGTTGGTGGTGCTACAGGAGGACCGCCAAACTTGTAGTCAGGCACATAGTACTATGGTTTCCTCTGATTTTAAGAAATGCCTAAGTTGGTAGGTTTACGGTTCAACCCAGGCCCAAGTATTGTAGCCATCCCCATGGAAATGTTGGTGTCTTGGACATGAAGTATGTTTGATATTTACAAGGTATTCTGGGTGGGCATTCTGGGTATTTTCTGCCCACCACCCATACAAAGTAAGCAGACATTAGAATTTCTTTGGGCATACATTTGATAGTTGGTATGGTAGACAGGAGATTAACCCACAACTGGCTTTTCCTTTGAGGGTAGAAAAACTTTCTAGGATTTTGTGGTGGAGTTGGTGCAGCACTATTCCAGGAAACGCTGGCCTTGCAACACATAATTCTTTTTTAACCTGAGTCGTTGGTGTCTTGTATGTTTTCTGCCCCTTGAAATAGCAGATTGGGGATAAGCCCACCCATAGTCTGCACCCACCGGAGCTAGAAATACCCTGTTGTAGCTCGATCAAGGACAAACAGGTTCCCTACCCCACTGCTGGTGTATAAAGGGCTCAGTGACTGAGTGCAGAGAGCAGATTGGGGTATACCTTATATCTGCCCACTCCCAGTTGTAAACATGAAGCTGGTGCCTGTGAGTGAGAGACTGAGACACAATTTGAGGAAAGTATGGTTCCTCACCCCATTCATTTTGGAAGCTAGTCTTCTATACCTTTCTCTGTTCCTTAACAATTTCAGTTGACAATAGGTCTGAAAATTTCAGCTTTTATTAGTTTTCTGAACAAGATAAGATTGATTCTAACTCTTAAACTGTATCCAAAGGCATTAGAAATACCCACTCCTTGAAAATCAAGAGATCTACCATTGTTTTTTATCTTTTTGAAGGATCATGGTCGGATCCAATACGCAGGCAATGAGATAAGGTCTCTTGTGCAGACGTAGTGAGGTCTTAGTTTCTGTAGGTATGCAGGACCTTTGCCCCAATATGATTTATGGATTGTACACAAGACTATGAATTTAATCCTACCATCTCCACCCAGGTGGCACGAATGTATGACGTTACAACGCATGCTTTTACCACGCATGCTGTTACAACGCAGTTTTTACAATGCAAACCTTTACAACACATAGCGCTTTGGGGTGCTGGATAGTGAATAGTTTAATTTACTATTCCAACTCCAGTCCCCGTGGACACTAGGGAAGCTGTTGGATAGTAAATTAAATCTATTCCCTATCCTAGAGCGCCCCCAGCGCAATGCGTTGTAATGGTTTTCGTTGTAAAACCTGCGTTGTAAAAGCACTGCGTTTTAAAAGTTTCGTTGTAAAGGATGTTTCCCAGGTGGCACATACTAATGTCAATATCCCTGGTAACATATACCAAAAGCATCATCCATTATCACACACATACAGCAAAATATGTACACAAAAGCAGCATATTAACCACAAACTACTGATGATACAAGTTGAAACAATCACAAAACAGACTTCACTCTGTGATGCGAACCTCTAGTCTAGACCAAAGATTGAAGATACATGAACTCTAACAGTGCTGCAAGGCCATACTAATGTTAATACTGCATTATCCAAATCTCTGTTACATAACATGCCCCGTAGAAAAATTGAGTTAGTTGTGGCCAAGCATAAACTAATAGTTCACGATTTATTTTAAATTATATTTACACTGCAAAAAAGCACATACTCTTAGAATACTGCTTGTAAGCATCATACGTCAGCCATATCCTGAACTCATTCACAGAAGCTATAAGCTTCAGTGGCTTATATTAATTAATGTGTCAGGACTAATGAATGGAAGGCTTAATGTGACCCTAGTAAAATAATGAGTCTTTGTGCTGGCACTCCGGATCATTGGTTTAACCTCATGCTAATACTGAATGTATCGCTTACTGGTATGCTGCCTGTGACCCATTCTTTGATTATAACAGAGCGCACAACAAATCAAAAAATTACCCTTATATTGAATCACCTCTGATTTTAGAAAGACGTAGAACAAATATCACTTAAGTACAGCAAGGCGTGAATGATACTTAATCTACTTAAAACACACAAGTATTTGAATTTATTGTGTTATTATTGAATACAAAACGCTGAAACCCTATCCACCACCCAAAAGCCTACCTGAAAACAATTATTCAATTTATTATAGCTGGAGGCGGTTTTTCCATTCTAAAGCTAGTCTTCACTTTAAATTGAAATGCTATGATAAACATGGTGTTGGCCTATACTGGTGGATAGTTTGCAATGTAAGATTCAAAGTCTTATCTGATATCTGAAATGTGTCTCATGTAAATTTGTGCATTAATATATTTTAATGTATAGAACATTGTCAACACACTAAATAAGAGTAAGATTAAATTGAATATTTTTAGATAGAGAAAGGAAAGTTATAGAGATAAAAAGCAAACTCTTGAAGTGCCATTTTTCATGTTGTTTATGTAGTACTGGACTTGCTTATACAGAAATTCAGATATAGAATCAGTTGTAGGATGTTACACTTGATAGTGCTGAAGGTAACACCCCATCTTCATGGTTAAAAATGTTAACATTCCCTATAAATCATGAGCTGTGGCTCCTTGTGTGTACGTATTTACACAGGTGTGGATTGTCTATATGCATTCGAACGAGTCTAAAAATAGGACTTCGACAAATTCCTGCACCACTTGTTTCCATTCTTAAATTTCAGCTTCAACACTTTCAATTAGTTAAACAAATCATTTCTAATAAATTTAACTCCAGATTCTAAACTCCAGTGTTATTCTCTAATTTATGCAGCACTTAATTAATTGTGCCAGAAACCCACTGCAGTCAACTACAATTGTATGTACCTAATTGGCCTTTCACTGGGCATGTATATCGTCATTACCGAAAATATATCTCACTCCAGTGAATTCAACACCAGTCATGGTGAAGAGAAAACGGGACAGGTTTCCTGACTTCTAGAAAACATCTGCCCAGCACTCAATTGGACACCCAAGCGTCAATGCCTCATAGTGTTAGATGGGGGCTTTGTCATTCTCCTGCAGAGGTACAGACTTTTTTTGTTTGAGAAATGGGTGCATTCTGGTTCTAGGCCACATGCCATTGTGCCTCTCTAAGACCCACTAGTCCTCAGATGCACATCGTCCACAAACTAACCAGTTAAATGTTTGTCAACATTTGGGTAGTGTTCAAGAGGTGCTCGCCAGGTATGTAAAGAGATTCTGAACGTGTACCTTATGGGCAAGGGAGGCAAGACTGAATCTAGATGCAGTACAGCCTTCAGCTTAACACCTTCGATGCTTGTGACGGAACCATTCCGTCATCAGTCACGGTTTAGCTGTGCTGATGACGGAATGGTTCCGTCATGACCACACCCTGTTCTGGAATGTCCAGCACCGGGGGAGAATCGGCGCCGCAAGCAAGGTGTTAATCAGCTACTGTTAAGTCAAAAGCCAGATAGGATTCGACCAACAAAAAGAAGATGTGATGGGTATTTGAGTCTATGATAGCATTCTCTTGGGAACAATGTTTGTAACAAAGAACATGCTGTTTCTTAATTCAGAAACACAAGAGAATAATTCTCTGCATGCATAATACAGAACAGTAGTGAATGTCAGCAAGATTCAGAAACATACAAATTAGCATAAAACCAGGTCTGTGGGTGCCTGTGCTTGAGCAGGCCTACTCTGGGTTGAAGGACTTTCAAGTTAATCCTGGAAGAGATGTTAATGGACTTTAAGCGGTCGAAACCCACGCATAATTTACGCACAGCCATCTAGCAGCATTCACAGTGGAATGTTAATGGTAAATCGTAATTGATTTGCCTTGAACTCTGACATTTATGAAAAACCTTTCAGATGATACACCTTTTAACCCTCTTTGTGAGTGCAGCGTACGCTTCTACACTGAGGCAACTAATAAATGTGTACATCTACTAAAAGCAAATCATAGATGAGAGTCACAAAGAGGAGGCTCTTTCTCGAGCAAAACTAAATCGACTAGAATATGACACTTGTGTTGTTGGATGCATTTGTTCTTTACTTGCACTCTGCAGTGGTTGCAATGCTTTGCCCTGTTGCTACTAAGAAGGAGAATCAGGCAGGAAATTGAATACAGTCATCAGCATATAGAGATAGGCAAACAGAAACTAAAATGCTCCATTAAACACCAAATGGCATAACGCAAGAAAATCACAAAAGGCAGAAAAGCTGTAAGATTACTGCACAATGTGCAAACAGAGTATCACAACTTGCACGTATTGGCTGAGAAAGGTGGTGCTCCTGATTCAATCAGCCAATCAAATCATGGCCAGGGTGCTCAGAAAGTTTCCAAACCGTTCTCTAAAATACACATGACTCAGCCCATTTGGTATTACTCCATTCTAAATGTGAGCTCAACATATCCATTCAGCTCTTCACTCTTGCCTCTCGACTCCTTTCTACCCCCACCCCATCACTTCGGTGTCTAACGCCCCTTATTGTACTCTTTCATCTTCCCTCCCTCCTCTCTTCTGCATCCTCACTCCCACTTATATTCTTGCAAGTCAGTTTGTCTGCAACTGCACTATTTCTATGCCGACTCCTCGTGCTGAAGCGTGTGGGCATAGCACATTTTGGTTGGCTCCTGCTCAAGAGTGGCTAACTAAATGCACCTCATGTGCCATCGCTGCCCCAGCCACCCCTGAACTGGTATGTCGGATGGTGTGCTACATGCTCCACAAACAAAACTTTTCAGTGGAGTGGCAACAGCTTTACTACCTCTATGCCACCCCTCCTTTAGCCTTCTCTTCCAACACTCTGGCTCTCTGGTCTTGTAATGCAGTATGAACATATTTGCATTTGATTTACACACACGCAAACATGTGCACATGCACACTACACATTACATACACACACAAGGCTAACACAAACATGATCACATGCGCACACACTCCAATTCCAATATCCACGTGAAAATGCGCATCAACACATATTCCTCTACATACTTATATGCTCCACAATCTTGAGCTCCCTTCATGCCTACAATATACCTTGCACCATCCCTCAACTGCGCTCCCCCTCGACCCAGCATAGTGTCATCTGAAGTCCCTGGCAAATAAACTGAACTTTCCTTAGGTCGCTGGCATTACTTTATTTTTAATCCTGGCTGTGACATAATTGTCAACAAAAGGATGAAGAGACTTTGACCGCTAACAGACAGGCAATTTTCTGCTTCAAAAACAATAATAACAATAGTCTACATTTCACTGCTGATGGAGCAAGGTCTCATAATGAAAAAGATTTGCTCGGAAGCAATCCTCTCAAATAACATGTAATACTGTAACCAACATGTTCGTAAATATTAATAATGCAATACATTCTTTATAATGAATTTAGGGGAAGCTTGCCTATGTGTATTTCGAATAAGTAACCCAAGTGACTTAAAATGCCTGCCGAAAGCGCTGGAAGTTTCTGCGCAGCATCTACTGCATCTACATAGTATGACGTCCATTGCTTTAGTGGGAAGACTTTGCAACTGTGCAATAGCTAGAAAAATGGCTGCTTGAAAATTTCATGTTAATGCACATGCTATGCTTAAACTAAACCTCGCACGTTTTAGTAAACTGCTAATACAAAAGATTAAATAAGTTAATGGGATTAGAGTAGAAATAAGTGGTATACAGTGCATTCATTTATTTTTGTATTGTAACATGGCTTTCTCTATCTTTATCATTCGTTCGTATTTGGCCTGGAGGGTGACTGAAATCCCTATCCCACCTGACTTGTCCGCAAGAGCACCCAAACCCGTCCGGAACCATGATGAGACAAGTTGAAACTCAGCCATGGTCCCTCTAGCAAGAAGCGCTTGGGAACCTCACCTCTCGACCAGAAGAGGGGAAAGAAGGAAGTCAAAATTCTTATACAATGTATTGATCCTAATGTGAAATGCGGGTGGGAATAAATCTTGGGAAAGTAAATTAAGGGGCAGGAATATTGAACAATGAACTAAAGAAAAGCAATACATTAGTATGGTGTGATGATCTCTCCCCATCTCCTTGTCCAATCTGATGTAGGTGTTTTCACGAATATTGAAACATTGGAGGTGGTACATACACATAAAATAGTATAACTAAGGAAGGTTTAGTCCGTTAGATGACACAAACCCATCACCGACCCAGATGAGGGCGGAAGCCACAGAGGTCAGAGACGCTGTCCGAGCACTCTGATAGATGACCCGAGAGAGACAAGACGAAGATACTGCCAGAAAAGAATCAGATGATCTAGAAGGGGAACGCGGAAGAAGATCGAGGAGGCACATCCGAAGGAAGGGGAAGAATCAAAGAGAGTAGTGCCAGAGAGGGGTGCGACGCTGGCGTTGCAGATAGAAGAGGTCACCTATCCTGTCCTGAACCTGTCCTTTGGCTCCTGACTGACTTAGGGGTCTCTATCCAGCTCCTTGGTCAGGGGTTGGTCCTCACACCATTCTAGGTAAATATAATTCTGTGTAGTATGTCCTTGTACTGCTCTCTGTTTCCACCCTTTTCAGGTTCCGTCATCATGAGATCTTAACTGAGAATTATTTGTTCTAATTTTGAATAATTTCCTCAAGAAACCAGTGTATGGTGACGTGTATTGGTATTTGACTCACAAAATTAATGATTACATAAAACTTTTAAAACTCGCTCGAGTCTGTGGTCATTCGAAAACTAAGGTTAATGACATTTCTACCTATTCTACTAACAATCCGATCTATTGACCAGAAGAAATTAAGACCTAAGGTGATAGCATTGGTAAGAATTGGTAAAGGTAAAATCATCACGCAGGAGTATTGAAATTGATCCCAGCAGTTATTACTGGCTTAAGTGTGAATGTTTGTGGGCCCAGGTGAGTATGGTAGCGTATGAGAAATCCAAGCTGGTAAACTTGCTGGATCACTGCGTTCTACACAACTCACCAGAGCAGCACCCTCCTCTGGCCATGGCTGTTAATGAACGGCCGATTAAGATTATAGGGGAACCCTACTTACTAAGAACCAGGGTAATTGTGTTATACTAAAGAGACAGTGGTTCTCGTAGACACAATAGATAATAATAGAATGAGAAGCGCACAATGGCAATACATTTGTAAGGGAGGGGATAATGCAAGGGGGAAAAGAAACTTCTACACAATGAACACATTCAATGTTTATATTTGCAACAAAAAAGAAGACATTGATAAGTAAATATATATCATTTCTATAAGAATTATTAACAATTATAAATTGTTGTGCAGTGCATCCCCAAGTGAATCATGGAACCAGTGATCAATTATGTACAGTGGTTTAGTAAAAAACGGTTTCCATATGTACAAGAAAGGACCAATTGATATAAAACAGCGAAGATGTCTGATAACACCAGCTATGTGCGGTCTTTTTGTACTCGTGTCGACGGCATTTCAACCCCTTTATTGGATGTAGGGTTTCCTCAGGACAGTAGGTATTGGGGAAATCTGCACGAAAAACGCATAGTGTTAGTTTGCAGGCAAATATTGGGGGCTCGAAAAGGTGATTGCAAGATAGACAAGGACAATTGAGGTACCTGGATTCTGAGAACAGCCTTGGTAAACGTGTGATCTCCCGTGTTAGTGAAAAATAATCAAAAAAGCACTCACGTGAGTACCCAGCCGGGTGCTGCGTGGCGCGTAAAGGGAAGAAACGGAAACTAGGTAAGTTCTATGTTATACAACAATGTTCATTGTCGATAAAGTTTATTTCGAAAAGGCTCTTACCTCACAATCATGAGGTGTGGGCTGCCTTCTGAATAATGCACGATGGATTCTGCCTTGTAAGCTTGATAGTAACAGACGCGTAATGGTGTCTTTTAGTCTAAAACAACAAGAGTGAGTAAGATTTAATGCTAGATAAGGACAAGAAAAAGTGCATCGCGCGAAAGCGCTAATGACACTTACTGTAAATGTCGAGTGACGAGGTCTCCTACAATGAGGTTTTGGCGTGTTGCCGGGTCAGACTCTCTCCGGTTCGATGACAGTGTTTAACTGTCTCAAGTCCTTCTTTTAACTTTAAGGCTTCAATAGGGCAGCCGTAAGTCAGCCCCGTTCTGAGCATTGAGCCGTCGCTCAATCTACTGGCCGGAGCTGCGTTGCCATGGCAGCCGCTCGTCAGTTCGCTGGTTTCCGCGTTTGCTCACCAAGTCTCGCAAGTGTCATATGGACAACGAGACTTCCGCGGTCAAACCGCGTACCTATGGTAACGCTAGCCAGCGTTACTGGGAAGTCTGTGAATGCCATGTACCCGCTGTAATAGCAGTGACTTATCGCATGTTGCGGTGTAAATAAGGATTGTGATGCATTTACCTAGGTAAATTGCCATAAAGCATTAATATGCTGACGGTCAGACATTGAATTTTTACATAAACATTTCATATTTATAATCATGACTATACAATTACTAAAGGGTATGCAATTATAATTCACTACATAATCGCGTAATCATTTGACAGAGTATGATGTTGGGATAGAGAATCAATTTTTTTAACCTCTGTCGTGAACCATAATTCACGCTCACATTCTTGATAATCCTGTAGCAACAGGAGTCTACATGGTTCAATTGTATTGATTAGTGCAGATTCGTCACGAATCCCTGCCATTCCTCAGCCGAGTTCAGGCCCACTTCAATTGAATTGGCCCTATCTATCCACATGCACTCTAAGCGTTGGAGAATAGTGCTAATATCTCCACCTCTTTCTGAGAGGGTTGCGATTGCTATTACCTGCCATCGTATTTGGTCGGCCGTATGTTGTTTCTCTGTGTAATGAGTGACCAGGGGTGCGTTTGGAACTGCCCTCCGTATACGACTTCTATGCTGGCTGATTCTGGCTTTGACAGGTTGTTGGGTCTGGCCAATATAGGCTAGGTTGCATGGGCACTAAATACAGTACTCTATCTTAAGTGTGTGGAACACTTAACCTCTATGCACTGTTGCTGAGGTGGTCTGAAACCATCAATTTTACTTATTTGTTCAAAGCTCTATAAGTCATGATATTTTGTGAACTATTTTACACAAATTGTTTTTCGTGAAATTCATGAACTTAAGTTATAGGAACAAATAAACCAACAAAAATCACTTCAAACGTTATTGTATTCAATCACAATAAGTTGAATTCTCTGTGCATTGTACATTCTGTTTAACAAATTTCAAAATTAATACAACAATCCATTATAGACGACTTGTCTTTCATGCCCAATGCATTTCAAGCTCATGGGAGCTCTTCGTCAGGGGCCTGTAAAGTTGAATATAATTATCAGTTAGCAAACTACTTATTTGTTTGTGGACGTCAGAGTATACACAAAGTACAAGGTTTGAACAATAATGAATAAAACAAAGGTGTTCAAAAAAACCATCTTCCCCCACCCTGGTGTGTAAAGAGTATGAAAACAAACTCACTGATCTTGGAAAAAGGAGGTGCATCCACCTACAACACGAAGACCGGCATTACTAATGTGCTCTCCACAACGTTCGTGCCACCTAAAAAGCTGATCTCCAAAAATCTTACCTTGTTCTAAAGAGTATTAGATAACCGATCTATGTCCAAGCGACTGCTGCCGGACTTTCACTTTCTCCTAACGATACAAAAACACAATCAAGAACTGTCTCAATTACGACCTACTACCAAAAAATGCTCAAATGCGGGCTGGAACTGCCTCACAGCTCACCTTTCAATGGACTTTTCTGCCATATAATCCCTCGCGTGTGTTCACACGGACTCGGCGGTACACTCGTTAAAGGTCTGCCTACTCCTCTGTGCCTAAACGCAACACGTTCACCGCGGAAACTAAAAACAGACTAAACCACTGTACTGAAACGACCTCATCCAACACCCGAACTCGGGCGCCATGTTGAAATATGTTCGTCCGATCGCTAGACCGGGATCAAGTGCACAAAATGAAATAAAAATAAAATGTGCAAATCAAATAGGATAAAAAGTGGTGAAAAACGAGTAAATTAAGTGGTGAAAAACGAGTAAATTAACAAGTGACTTTGTTCATACATATTTACAAAGAATACTGGCATTAATTACTATATGCAAACAGCAACTTTTAGCAGGTACAAAGAGAAAAATATCATAAAAAGCATGATAAATCGACTTTCTCATTTAATCCTCTCGATTCTTGAGTATCAAGATTTCTGATCCAATGGATTTCTCTTTGGAGGAGGGATCTAGTGAGATCTACCCCCTCGTGTGTTTTCACTATTTCCAGAATGGAAAACCTGATCTGGGCAATGTTGTGATTGTTTTCATTCCAGTGTTTGGCCAAGTTACTTTTCAGATTCTTGTTTCTTATCGTGCTCTTATGTTCCGATATTCTAGTTTTCAGTTTTCTTTCCGTTTTGCCTGTGTAAATTTTCCCACAGGGACACTTGATGTAGTAAATTAAGTTTTTGGAATTGCAATCTCCGTCGAAATGTAAGATCATTTCTTTACCAGTGCGTGGATGATTTAACTTTTTCCCTTCTATTACGTTAGAACAATGAACACAATTATAGCACTTTTTCATTCCTCTGTGGTTCTCCTCTGTTTGTCTGATCGGGGACATTATCAATTCTTTGAGATTTTTAGATCTGGTGTAGGCAAAAAGGGGTTTCTGGATGAATATCCCATTAAAATCTGTTTCATTTTGTAGAAGCTCCCAATGTCGGTTTATGATGTTTTTCAATTTATGTGACGATGTAGAAAATTTCGAAACGAACACATGTCTTTCCAGTTTTTTCTTGGGTTTCTGAACCAAAAGATTTTCCCTACTGTATGTTTGAATTCTTTTTCTTGCATTCATCAAGATCTCATCTGGGTAGCCTCTCTCCTTATATCTCCGTTGTTGTATAGTGAGATGGGTATTCAGGTCCTCTCCCTTAGAACAGATTCTTTTTATGAGCATAAATTGTGAAACCGGTAGATTGTTTTTAAGGTTTTGTGGATGAAGACTCTGGAATAATAAAGAGTTGTTCACATCTGTGGTCTTTCTGAAGACTGTCGTGTGTATTTCTGCATCTTGGATTTTGACCATCACATGAAAATGACAGTTCTTTGTCGCTGATCGTGTGTGTAAATTCAATGTGCTCTGTGCAAAAGTTTAATCTTCCAATTCCTGCTTCAAGATGTTCCCTTGTTCCAGACCACAACACAAAGATGTCGTCAATAAATCTCCGGTAAAAAATCGCATGATTGTTCCATGTGATGTTGTTGTAAATAAAGTCAGCCTCAAACTTTGCCATAAAGGTATTAGCATACGCCGGGGCCCCGGCAAATCCCATGGATGTCCCGTTTTGTTGGAGGAAAAACTTTGAGGACCATTGAAAATAACTATGGTATAAACAAAAATGTAACAGTTCCAAAATGAAAACTATGGTATAAACAAAAATGTAACAGTTCCAAAATGAAAACTTTCTCCGCTTTAACATTAGGTTGCTGCAACAAGGGCCATTCCACGGCCTCCAAAACCAGATTGGTGGGGAATAGACGTGTACAACGATTTGACGTCGATTGTACACAGAAGGGTTTGACTCGTCCAAACCCTAATGTTAAAGCGGAGAAAGTTTTCATTTTGGAACTGTTAAATTTTTGTTTATACCATAGTTATTTTCAATGGTCCTCAAAGTTTTTTCTCCAACAAAACGGGACATCCATGGGATTTGCCGTGGAGAGCACATTAGTAATGCCGGTCTTCGTGTTGTAGGTGGATGCACCTCCTTTTTCCAAGATCAGTGAGTTTGTTTTCATACTCTTTACACACCAGGGTGAGGGAAGATGGTTTTTTTGAGCACCTTTGTTTTATTCATTATTGTTCAAACCTTGTACTTTGTGTGTACTCTGACGTCCACAAACAAATAAGTAGTTTGCTAACTGATAATTATATTCAACTTTACAGGCCCCTGACGAAGAGCTCCCATGAGCTTGAAATGCATTGGGTATGAAAAGACAAGTCGTCTATAATGGATTGTTGTATTAATTTTGAAATTTGTTAAACAGAATGTACAATGCACAGAGAATTCAACTTATTGTGATTGAATACAATAACGTTTGAAGTGATTTTTGTTAGTTTATTTGTTCCTATAACTTAAGTTCATGAATTTCACGAAAAACAATTTGTGTAAAATAGTTCAAAAAATAGCATGACTTATAGAGCTTTGAACAAATAAGTAAAATTGATATGCGATAAGAGGGTAAAGTGTTTCTTTCTGTTGTTTTCCTGTGTAGGGACGTGTAAAGTGAAATAATGAACGGCAGCCCTGTCTTCACGTGACCTATTATATTTTCCTGTCTGTCTGCTGCTTCATTTTTTCGTTGCAGTTGCTCAATAATACAGAAACTGAAAAATCTGTGATTAGTCAGCACACGCGCAGAAAAGGCAGCTCTAGTACCTGCTAAGTCTGTCTGAGTAGGAGGGAAGTTTATTTTCCCCAGAGGCACTTTTAACAATCTAGATTACACAAGTCAAGAACTTGCAGCTCATTAGCAGAAAAGAAGCCCGACTTCCTCTCAAAAGTGGAGGAAGGTGGTGTGAGGTGTCTCGCGCCATTTTGCCTTGGGTAATTTCAGGTTAACGGGTCTATAACATAATGCTGCAAACTACACTGACGCCTTGCGAGGAAGGTTAATTACAATAAGGACAACCAATTTCAAAATCAGACATTGCAACGTGCCTTACAGCTGACCAAATTGAAATTATATTTTATATCCTGATAAAAAAAATTTAGACTGAAGAGAAGACCTAACTAATAACGAATTTATTAATTTCACCAGGAGTTTAATATACCTTTTAATTTTCAAAAGACTTTCACTTCCACCACTGTGATCTGAAGAAATGCCAAAATCTATTTGACATGGGGTTATGTCACCGTTTGTTAACAAGTAATACTTTCATGTGGTTTTGTAACAACGCAGACTTCGTCTGTGAGCATAATTTAGGCTGTTGTTATTAAAGGTACAAAATAGTATGAAATAGTGTCAAATCACACCTAGTTTGCTAGTGTCACCTATCTATAGTTGAATGTCAGTGTCCTTTTACAAACCAACACAAGTGCTGAGATGGATATACATGCCGGTGCGCCCTATGCAGGTTAAAAACAGAGAAACATAGCACATAAAAAGCAAGTTTGTGGGACTTCTGAGTAGGTAAATTGAGTACCCTTCAATCTTCCAGTGTCAACCTGATTCAGTGTGGCTGACACACACTCTCATTCTCCAATCAAACACTAGGCATACTGATGGCACACTTTAGCTTAAATGTAACTGTGTATAATTTAAAATGATTGTAAGAATTTTAGCTGCACTACGAAATATCAACAAAATAAATAAGATATATAGGAAACAGAAAAAAACATCGAAATAGATAATTTTAGGGGGCACTGTAATGAAAAGATACCCAAAAAAAGCTCATGGAACTATTATAGAACTCTTGTAAATATAAGTCCACCCCCTCCCCCGCAGTGCTCATGACGGATGACATGATCAATGTCATCACTGATGCCACTGGGTGTGATATTATAAAATAGCCTTAGTATGTTATATTTTAGTGCAGAAAACTGTGTGTTATAGGTTTCTTCCAGCGATCAAAGTCTTCTTGAAAAATAGTTGTTTTTAAGAGCATGTAGCTTAGAAGTTTTTTTAGGCAGATAGTACGGCCTGATTCACAAAAGTAAAAGTACATTTTTGGGTCTAGAAATTAGAAAAAACATAGGCTACGTTGGTACTAGGTCTTAATTTGAAATTCACAACATTTCAAAGGGTGCATGGCTTTTTATGACCCATGGATTTTTCCACGTAAGTCTCCTTTCCAATAAACGTGAGAAGTTCGCCCGAAGAAAATCAGCCTGTTTGGGGTAAGTGTGTAAGTAGCTGTTCAGTAATTTTGGATGGCTCACCCCTAATCCTAATTTACTCAGATGCAAACGTACACTAAGCAAGTAGCCCTTTCTGGAATGAGCAGATGAATTTTTGCACTGAAATGTAGTCAGTGTAACAGAATTTCACTTTTGCTTGCAATGATCCAGTTTTAATCTCAGCTGTGAGATTCTGCGATTCAGGCAAGTGAGTTCAAGAGGTGTGATTTGTGTTCCAAGGCCTCTACTCACACATCTAATTCTTTTAGACTTTGCCTGATGTACTGTTAAAGCTCGAGTAAACCTCTAAAATGCAAATTGATGTTACTTCACTTAATGGAGGTTGCAGCATAGATATGAATAGAACGCCTGCAGTGGGTGCACCACGGGTCCTCTAAAGGTGTACCAGTAGAATTGACACACAAAATACAGGCGTTTCTTGAAGGGCACTCAGTTAATAAACCAAAAATGAATGATCTACTTCCTAGGGATTACCTTCCCCAGAGGTTTTGGGTGTTTCCATCCAAGACAAAAATGGTGCCAAATAATGTTTTTACCACAATGTTACCCTGAGAAATTTGCTAAAATTACATATTGTTTTCACAATTTGATATAGACATATTTCTTCGGTGTTTACATTATCTTCTCTCACTTATGCCTGGCACTTCCTCTCATCATTCACAAATGGCCCACCGTTATATAGTGTAGTGCCATATTCATTCCATCACACTTATATCAGAGGCCGCTATTAAGGCCGCTATTAAGGCCGCCTTCTTCCAAAATATTTTCTGTCTTAAAGAGGCCATCCAGTGTAGAGTAAAAATAGTTTTCTTTAAACAAATCATGCATCTCTAACTATCACCAAATTAGTCTTTCTAGACCATTGCTTTGTTTGAGGACTTCAGCTGGGGTTTGAGATGTATTGTAACATCGTTCCCCAGATGCCCCTTTTGATTAAAGCTGAGCAGCTCGCTCCCTCTAGTAGCCTGCAGCCAAGTCTAATGTTTCCTTGGAATTGTTTCCGCAGAAAGGATAACTTATAAGAAGTTAAATTGATTAAAATTATTCACTTCTATTCCTCCTGTGACAGCGCATGTGAAAAGCTTCTTTACCTTATTAGTCCAACATTGAAGCCATATGACCATAGTGCTGCAGGCAGCACTTACACACGTGGGTACCAGGCATGGATAACATGGGATTACTGGTCTGTTCTCCTTCCTTCACAGACCCAAGAAAACAAAGGCACTTCTACTGACGCTCATGTCTGGCTGTGCCTCTATTTCTCTACTGAGATTATGAATAACAGGGTTAAACCCAAAATGTCATTAGGACCTGGGTTCATTTTTTCTAATATTCCCTAGGGGCATCGATTTGACATTCACTCAGCCATCAGTCCCCGTGTCTGCGTTGGAAATCGACATGATGTGTTGGGGAAACGATCGTTTTTTCATTTGATGGCGGCAGTCTGGCCATTGTCTGCAAATTCATTTTGCACTTAGGTATGTGCTGTATTTTACACACGTTTTTTATTGAGTCCTTCCAGCTTTTTGAACCTTAAGGCTGAAATACCAATGCCTGTTGTGTCTCTTATTTTCTCAGGCTCAAACAATACAACTTATCCAATACCTTCCGAATGAGGATTGTACTTAGGAACTTCAGCGCTATTCTGACCAATTTGACAATTAATGGTAAATTGCTTATTATTATTATATCTAGCTTTAACCCTTCCACAATGATACTGACCTGCGCCAATTTTACCATCTGATAGTATGTTAATAATAATGAATACCCTTCTTCAACTATTTGGCCACTAGCGTTAACCGAGACGTGTACAATTGACCCCCGTCTGGTTATGTACTGCCTATTTTTATTTTATTCTATACCTTTAGGCTCCAATTTGGAGGTAATTATTACCC
Source organism: Lissotriton helveticus (assembly GCF_964261635.1). Lineage (NCBI taxonomy): Eukaryota > Metazoa > Chordata > Amphibia > Caudata > Salamandridae > Lissotriton > Lissotriton helveticus. The sequence goes on from NC_136070.1 coordinate 494,164,614, forward strand.
TCCATCAAGGTACGACCCCGCAACCTAAGAACTTTTGTCTTCTATATCTTTCGGCTGTCTGATCATAGGACAAGTGGTAAGCATCGTCCTGTTGAGTATCTTTGAGTTTATTGACTTGGTCTGTAAATATTTTGGCTCAATATTGCTTCTCTTTATCTCTACACCCAGACAGGATATTTTGATTGTGATTTTAGATGTGACACCAATCCGTGCACGTTGACGTTGTACAGCTACCACTGCACCACAGTGGTAAGCAACATTTTGTCTATGTATTTAATCTAAGGGGGAGAGCCCCGTTCTGGTATATAAGACGGTACCTTCCACTCTTTTTGAGTATTCCAGAGGTGGTCTTTTCTGCCCCAATCCTCGGAATAGATTTTATGCAGATTTCTTTTGAGTTATCCCAATAATCCATCCACCCCTGACTTTATATTCCAATCGGAGTATTTTCTCGACAACATGTTTTTAATAGCTCTAGTCACCCTTCTAATTGATCCACCGTCTATGTTTATTAATTAACATAACTGGTGTTCACTGAATAATGAAAACATTTCTCTACCTTGTAGGAGGTTGCCCGCCCACAACTTTATACTGTCCTGAAGAAGACCCACCGTGTAAGGACCAAATACCTACCTTTCTTACGGGTCGAAACGTCGACTTTATTTAATACGACCAAATCCCCTTTCCCAAGCAGAACATTGACGGTTATCAGGGATTTTGGATCTGGTTTGGTACATTTATCAGTCTGACTCTTTTTGAGCGCTTTTTGTTTCTTGGTCCTTGGTGATCCAGGGGACCATGTATATTGTTTCTTCAAAATTTGTAATATTTTGTGTCACCGAATGACTTTCACTGTTACGTAATCCCATCTTTCCCTCACTTCACCTTCACCCCCCCTTCCCGTTGTGAATGTGGGCACCTATGCTTATTGACATTTTGTCTCAGTTGCAATGAACCGTATAATATGAATAATATCTAATGTACAGAAAAATACAGAACTGATTAAACCTTTTTTGTATGTAGTAGCATGGCTGTTCAAATTCTTTGTGAATGATTTGTCGAATGTTTATGTTCTTTGTCTTGGACCATTTGTCTTACATTTCTATTTCTCTACTGACTGCTTTTCCAGCCAATATTAAATGGAGAAAGGGAGAGTAAATAAAGAACAAAAAAAGATGATGAAAGCGAGGGAGACAAAGATAAGGACAATAAAAAGAAGAGGATAGAGCTGTGAAGGAGAAGAGAGAGTATGAAGGAAAGAGTGACATATAGACAGTGCTTAGGTGCCATTCACAAGTGTAAGTCGCACTTCAAGTCCAGGTAATTTCTTTGCATTCTGCGATGTGTAGTCCTCATCAACCCTTTATAAACTCAGAACTTTAAATGCCAGAATGCACAGAAACAAATATGGACTGGATAACCTACTCACACATGAACCTCAGAAAGCTGAAAGCTCTGGAGGTAGCCACGAATTTCCAATGGTATTCTCCCAGGAGAACCCTCCGCTCCTCAGAAGCAAAACAGGTATCTGTTCCCTTTGCAAGGAAAGCCAACTGGGGAGGTAGACGTTTTGTGGTTGGTGCTGCTAAAGCATGGAATGACCAACCGTTTCATCTTAGATGCATAACAAATCACCTGGATTTCAGGAAGGCCCTGAAGACATGGCTCTTCCAGTCTAGTTAAAGAGCTTCTCTTCTCTGTGCATAGGCTCTCTAGGACATTTGATGTTTAGCGTCAAGACACCCTAGGGTAACAGTTGCGCTCTATAAATATCAGTTACATTAACATTAACATTAACTGATAACAGACGACACAAAAGATTAGAAAAAAAGTTATCTGATGTGAGAAGAATAGCATTTACTAACAACTCCAAATACCTGCTCATGTGCGGGCATTTAACAGAATTAACTCGGTAGGTTGAGTCTTTGGGATGCTGTTCTTTCTGCAGCACATTAAGTTGCTTTCACACAATATACAACTTAATTGCAAACTAAGCAAGGCTCATTGTATATAGTTGTTTCATCGTCTGGCAAACATAATTAGCAATATTAATAAGTTAGAGCTAAGCGCTGCTGTCCACAGGCCACATTAAATATTGGGTGACTTTTTACCCGATGCTAAATGTGGAAAGTAAGTAAATACTGTTCTGATGTTCCTAGATCTAAGAAACACAAAAGGAAAGTCAGAAGATGTGGCTTAAGGACTTGAGAACCAGGTTTGAGTCTCGGGCGTTCCCATGCCTAAACAAACACAAAAAATGGAATCAGACATATAGTAATCCCATGCTCATGCAGAGCGCTTCAAAGCCTTTGACCCGAGTTCACACTACATAAAACTAGAAAACAAACAGAAAGTCACTCTGACAAGCAGCTTAGCCTCTGCTTATCGCACTGACTGAGGATTAAGGGAGCAAATAGGCATCTATTATTTCACTGCTCCTGCGTCATATGCTTTTGGAAATTTTCTTTGAGAGTTGTAGTCCGAAAGAGGGCAATCACAAGCAGGAGGAATAGGCTGTAAGTTCCTTGTCTAGGGGTAAAACATATACCCGAAGCATGAACCTTAAATGCTCCTCTGTTGGCCTGCAACACTGGTAGTGCCATCCACTGAGGTAGCTCATCGATCGAGTCACAGGTTTGCCCTGGTGGATCTGACATTCCATAAGTGCAAATGTCACTTTGGGGAAGTGGGCATTTCGATGCTTGTGGCTCTGTGTGCTTGTCGGCCTATCTCCAATTCACGTCTGGGTGCTAGGGGGATAGCTACTTCTGTGCATTCCTGATAGGTCATAAACTAGGGATTAAATAGAAACTGCAGACCTCTGACTTAGAGAGACCTTTCTGGGATGGTTATGTGGGGGTGGAATTGGGACCCGCATTCCAAGGGGCAGGGTCTTGGGCCCACTAAAGATAGTGATCAAACCTCCCGTGGTAGGACAGTTGACAGGACAAACTTTAGAGAGGGCCTATGCATTTCAAAGGTGGACTACTGAACTGATGGCATCTTCAAAAGCCATTGTGGGTATAATTACTTGTGTTCCGGCCTTAGAAGCTAGAGGCACTTTGGGATTTGGAACCATACTAAGCTGGTTTGACGCTGGGACACCAAGAAGAGGAATCATTAGGACAGGAGTAACTACAGCTGGATTCTCTGCAGACTTGTGGTGGCCTGGAGCTTATCGTGCTCCAAGAAGGGAACTATCAATTGGTGAATTTTGACAGGATGTTGTTGGCCTTCAGCTAAGTGCCAACTGTCGTGGCCCGGGTCCCTAAGTACTCTCAAAGGGCCGGTTGGCTGGCCCCTGTCCACGAGATCCCAGGGACACAAAGGATCTCCCCGTTTCCATGAGATCACAAGGAAAGCGCAGGGTGCGGCAGAAACAGGTGGAAGTGATCGTGGGTTGGTACAAGGACAGTCGTGACGTACACCGTCATCACACTGTGCAGAGGAATGTGTTTGTAAAGATCAGCAGCCCACCTGAGATAACGAGACATGAGGAGTTCGGGTGGGCTGCGGGGGAAGCTTGTCCGAGGGACCTGTGATTGCAACAAGGAGACTTGTAATGTCTGAAGGGTGTTGGGGGGACCTGAGCAGGGAGCTGAGACTGTCTTGAACCTCTGGATTGGGAAGACGACATTGCTTGATATTGTGTCCTCTGCCCGAGGTAATTGTTCCCTCTCCCTGGACACATGACACAAGGTACTTTTTTGTGGAAAATATCGTACTGGGCCTGAGGAGTTTTTTTGTGCCTTGTGGGCACCTACGGCTGGCTGTCGGGAGCTATGGCATCTTGCACCACTGATTAGGGCAAATATGCTCGTGCCATTCGGCTGCTAATGGGAAAGGTCAACAATTGCATATTACTGTAAAGTGGATATACAATGTGTATCTCAATTTTATTTCAATGTGCATGTAAAACAAAGAACAGTGTTTTATACATACAGTGTGGAGTCTTTTTTTGGCATATGCAGTGTGTTACGAGGGTGGTTTTGTGCCAATACTTTACACTTGGGCCCGAAGGATAAGCCTGACTCTTCAGTTCCAGGCTACGAAAGGATGAACTCAGGTTATCGGACACATGTATTATACTCACCATATCTAGGATGGTGTATTGTGACTGGTTTCGATGCGTTCCAGCCTGCCAGAAACCGATGGGTCTAACAAATAGGTTTAGTGTAAGTGGGTCTCGAATAATGTTTACATTTAACTTTTAGGGAAGCAATTTAGCTGCAGTTAGAATTCAATTGAAAAATGTATTAAATGTCCCCCCATTCTGAGAGCTATATTAATCTTGTTTAAGGTGTAAATGGGTATTCATGCCAGAATTGGCATTCTGAGTTTTGCCATGTAAATGTAAATGTGTGTAAATGTGTTGTATTTGTAAAGCGCACAGCTGCCCAGGCGACGGGGCGTCCCAGCACTGCACTCATACCGCTGTGGAACCCTTCCTGGCTTTTCCATGTGAAATGTCCACTCGTGGGCACCCCCAAGGTGAAGCCAGGCATCCCAGCGCTGTTGGGGCCATTGTGGAGATTAGGCAAGCTATTGCCCAGAGTCACAGAGTGGGACCCATGAGTAGACTAGGCACCGAGGCGAGAATTATTTGGTCTGGGGAGATTGAGTCCAAGAGCCGCCGAGGCGGGAATTGAACCCTGGTCCCGGGCCAGACCTCTGCATCAGGGTCTGCCGCTCTAATCATTGAGCCTTGCTTCTCCATAACTACTGCACATCTGCAATGTTCCCTTAACACATTACATCATGAAATATGTGTTGAATTGTGTTCAAGAAAAATGGTCAGAAGGAGGCAAACATGATAAATGGCTGCACAAACTCGAGTAATGCATGTGATAAATCATCCGACCATGGTAAATTTAGAACAGCAGGGTAATACCGCACCAGGTAAATACCAAACCTTTTTTTATTAAATTAAGGGAATGGAGAAGACGTTTATCAAGAACAAAGCCAAAATATACAGAATACATATAGGAAGAATCGCCACAGAAATGTGAATCAAATGACAATATTTATATTTTAGTCAGGGATATGCCAAATACACCTTATGATTGCAATAAAATAGAGTATACTCGAATTTACTAACCTCGAGTATTTTATTGCTCCCTTAAGCAATGGTGAGGGGATTGACGATTTCCACAAAGTTGGTATTAGAGGTCAGACAATCACAATAACAATAAAAGACATATGTTGATGTATTTTGTTTGAATATTGATCCAGCTTTCAAAGCTGACTACATGGCAGCGTCTAAATTCTACCACTGGTGTAACAAGGATTCTCACTGTGACATCTATACCAATAAAATTCAATCTGCCCACACAATTGTCAAATCACTCTACTCACTGTCGCTAGTCTCAGCCTCTAATTCGCCATCAGAGAATGGCTGTAATGCCTTAGCTCAATTATTTCTGAAAAGTTGGCAAATATGTATGCTTCCTTTCCTGTGAAGGCCAGAGACGCTCCTTGTTTAACCCCTTCCAGGCTGATGACGAGCTCAGCTCGTCATGAGCGTAACCTGCCGTGCGCTCATGACGAGCTGAGCTCGTCATGAACCGCGGGGTTTTTAAAATCGCCGCAGCGATGCGGTTAAACACCTGATTTGAACCTTCTGATGAAAGCTCGATGCTGCTGAACTTTAAGTCCATCAAATCTGAAGAGCTGTTCCTACTCCACGCTTCGGTTAAGTCTGGCTCCCCGCTTGACCCAGCATCCCCCTCCATTTTGGAGTGGGGCCTGCAGGTTGTCCACCCAGTACTACATGAGCTTCTTAACAGCTCCCAGGCCTCGGGCTGGGTTCCCCGGAGATGGAGGCATGCCATAGTTGCCCCACTCCTTAAAAAGTCTTTGTTGGACCTCACCAAGCCCGAAAACTACTGTTCTATCTCGTTGCTTCCACTTTTCTCTAAGAATACAGAGAAGCATGTCAATAAGCAGCTTTTTTAGCTTCATTGAGGCCCTTGGCCTGCTTCACAGGACTCAGTCAGGTTTTCGTCCCTCTTGTAGTACTGAGTCTGCCTTGCTGCTTGATACAGAATCAATCCATCAAATTTGGGATGCTGGTGATTCTGCAGCATTACTAATGCTGGATGTCAGTGCTGTATTCCACATTGTGTCTCATAACATATAGATTGAAAGACTTTGGAACTGCAGCGTCGGCCATAAAGCCTTGAGGTGGGTTGCCTCTTTTCCTGCACAAATGCACCTTTAACACCATCAATGCTACAGAGATTCAACCCCCATGCTGATCATCGATGAATCCCATTGTTCATGACGAGCTGAGCTCGTCATGAGCACACAAGCAGTGTACTGCATGACGAGCTGAGCTCGTCATGAGCATGGAAGGAGTTAAGGTGTCTCAAAAACCCTTTCAGTCAAATGTGTTCCCTTTTACCCAAGGAGTGCCACATGGCTCTTTCTTGAGTCCATCCCTCTTTAATATTTATGTGTGGCCCTTGGCTGAGGTCATCTAGGCTATGGGTTGACTTTCATCTAATATGCGAATGAAACTCAGCTCGTCATCACTCTTTCACAGAACTCCTCCAATATGGCCTTCTCTATATGCCTATGCCTTGCAGAGGTTGCTGTGTGTATAGACTCAACTTCCTCAAGCTAATTGTTGGGAAGACCTTGTTACTGACCTTAGGCAAACAAACCTGACATCTGGTCAACTGCTTGGTGGCCCAATAACCTGTATCCACTATCCCATCCTTAGCCTAAGGTTAAGAGTTTGGGCATTGGATTTGACAATAAACTTTTTTTTGTCAACTACATCACTGATGTTTTGTGTAATTGCAGGGTGTCTGAGGTCAGAATATTTGTCAAGTGCTACGTTATTCTGTTGAAAGTGTACTAGAAGTATTTTGATTGCAATTACCTTGGTTATTGGAATTAGAAATGTTTTCCTTCAATAATGTCACTACAATTGCATGATTTAGTGGTTTGACAACTAACCCAACAAAATCATGAACCAGTAATGTTTTTAGGATTAAGTTATCGTATGGGGTCAGTGTAGAGTAGAATGAATTTAATTGTAATGCACATCAGGGTGTTCAACATCAAGATGGTTGCATGAGTGTTATTTGAAGTCTTTAAGCTGCCATGAACTGGAATGTGGAATATGGGAATTACTGTAGGGGCGCTGCAAGAGAAATCAGGGAGGTGATCCATGTTATTTGTCAATAGTGATTCAGATTTCTGTTTGTCAATCAAATAAGGGTTGGATGTCTTCCCAGTATAGTCACAAACATCAAGAGGGAGGGCTCTTTGGAACCTCTGAGTCCTTTCATTAAACAATTTGATTTATTGATTTGCATTTTCTCACTTTCTCCTTGGTCTTTCAAGAAGACCAAAATATGATATCTTGTAAACTATAAGATCTGGATGTCCTCCAAGTACCCTAATGCACTGGACCTTCAGGAATAAATGGCTTGGATCAATTTGACTCTTTTATGGTCTTCCCCCTCACATGCTATGGAACACAGTTATAATCATATCCACTAGATGAATAAGAAAATGAAAGGCTCACATTTCCAACCACAACCTGGACTGGGCTCTACTCTTCCTACTCTACACGTTTCTAACATCATCAGGCATCCCCCACTGGCCCAATTCCAGGCCACAAAGGTAAGTGTTCTCTTTAGATGTATACATGAACTATTATCAGACAATGTATCCCGCAAAACACAACTCACAAATATGGTCAATACTTAACTTCTAAACAGCATATTTGCTAAGTCAAAAGCCAAAGCACTTCCTCGTTGATTTAAACTAAACCCACCCCTTTTCCATCCCCCGTGGGTTAACCTCATAACATCCAAAACCATAACTAGTGCCTGATGAAAACGACAGAAGTTCCAAAATAAAGTACTGGCGTATCAAAAGCCCTAACTCTAGCACCATAACATTTGCATCAGCTAATTAATGTAATATACAGTAAAGACATCCTTTAAACGCCACGAGGCCTACAATAAATATGGCATTTCACCTTCACCATCTACACTCCATATACCCTTCAACCAAATCTTGGTATTTTTCATCACAATCGACTACGCTAAAATAAACTTCAAAGGTCTCTGGACACTGCACGTCTATTAGAAATAGCCACCAAAATAATTGTGACCTTCCTGCCTCGCATACCGCTATTGAGATTTCTCTCTCCTCTTAGACCACTCATTCAGTGTTCCCAAATTAATTCTAAACAGCATTACCAAAAACATTGTCATTGGATTATAATGGCAACAGTCATCCAATAACATAATCTCTCCCAGATATTGAAATTCCTGAAAAAATATTCAGTTGCACAACCCAAGAAATGCATTACATCCAATAAATCCTCTATATGTAAACACTGAGAATGAAATAGTGACAAAGTACCTAAGGTGGTCTGTTGACTCTATGGTTTGATGTGTGAATGAGAGATACCTCGCGATGCGCCCTTGTTGACTTATAATTGGCCTTTCACGCAGATTATAGTAAGACAAAATCCACAATTTTGGATTGATGTGTAATGGTGCTTGTGCCATTCGTGGCAAACATGTTATGTATTCATGGTAAGCATGTTATGTATTTTATACACACTTAGAGGGGCTTTGATTCAGCCTCCTTCAGCCATTGCTCAATCTGCCTCAGAAACCTTCAGCCATTGGCTTTTAAAATTGTCAATCACATCTTTTGATGGATCAGTGCACAGGATTTTATTAGTCTCACCTACTTTCTTCTGGCAGTTTGGGTGTATTTTCCCTCCACTGCAATTCCTAAGGGACTAATTTACATATGAAATGTACACACTCTCAGTGCACATTTACTTCTTTATGTCATCTATGCACTCTGCGCACTGTATACACTAAGAAAACAGTTCTTTATATTGTTTTGCATTGGAGAAGGCACTTTGTATTGCTTTTGTTTGTGTTCCAGTGCGATCATCAAACGTATTGTCTTTGTCAATCTTTGTTTGTCATGTGAAGTCTCACTACAGATTTTTTTTAACACTTTCCTGTAGTCAGAGAGCAGTTGGTGTAACTGGAAATCTTTGTAACAGTCTGAGTTGCAGTCAATTATACTGTTCCTTCAAGGACCTATCACTGTTTTATGAGATATTTCCCACACTTGCTGACCCACATGCCATTTTCCAATTTCCTCTCTCATCCAGTTGCATCCTGTACATATATATAAAGTGATCTCAATTGCAGATGCCTTAATCACAGCCTTCTCTACTTTTACAATGCTTTGAAAAGACCATCGATTAATGGGATGGAACAGACTAAACCAAAACAGTAATATTTTGAAGGTTCTTCTCTCAGGCCCTCGTATATATTCTCAGCTTTCCCACAAACTGCTTTCCTAACCTATCTTCTTCAAATAGACTGACATGCACATCAAGGCTAGCAAGCATCTAGGCACCTAGTTAACGAATTGCCTATGCAAAACTACCGAGGGGAACGTCACATTCAGATCTATTTTCCAGGTAAAAGAGCTCAGAAGGATCCGTACATCAATAACTGTTTCACCTGAATGCAGCAGTTATGGGATTGAGATCAACACACAACTCAATGAAAAGGAAGCTCTGTTTACAGGCTTTTCTGAAGGCCATGTAATCTGCCCCCAAATCGTCCAAAATACATACACTAGGCTGACTATCAGTCTAATGAAAAGAGACTAAGTACTGACACCAAAATATAAATTAAATAACTAGGGGGCATATGAGCAAGACAGGAGATAAAATTATCGCCGTTTTAGCGGCAGAAAACTGCTGCTAAAACGGCGATAATGGGCTTTATAATATGCTCTATGGAATTCCAATTTAAGCCAATGTTAAATATGAAGGACATTTTAGCGGCAGTTTTCTGCCGCTAAAACAGCGATAATTTTATCGCCTATCTTGATATTATGCCCTCTAGGTCCTGTCATAGTCAACTTAGGGTCCCATGCTTTCACAACAAATGCTTCAACAGTACTCCTGATACCTACTTCTGAAATAAAAACTGCACTTAATTATCCTGTAAGTGTTTAGGAGCTTTAAATCCACAAAGATAAAGACAGTAGTCTTACATTGTGACATACCTAGTTTGATGTTGTGCAGGTTTAATCAATTAACAGTTAACTTTTTTAAGAGCAGGAAATGGACACCAGTCGACACCTGTACTACCTCTTCGGTGCATCTGTCGGCCATTGGTCCTTGCAGGGGAGGGCTTCCAAGGCCCCTCTGGAGCTCGCATCAGATGGCTTGCTTTCTATATTTCAGAGTTCAGGCTACTGCGGAAGAATTATCTCAGCAGCCTTAATATTTTTTTGGGTTGAAATAATGATCAGCGTGCATACTACGGTGATGTAATTTCCACTCAAGGTGAAAGTAAAATGAGGCGATTGGCTCATTTCACTTTCACTGAATCGGTGCTCAGAGGCACATTTCTTCCTCTCAAGCACCGATTTGTAAGGGGGAGATATCATTGGAAAGTGGAGAATTGTTACCTTTAATTATATCTCTCCAAGAGGATCCCTGCTTGGAGATCGCAGCAGGGTTATCCTCAGGCAGGGATCCACCCACTAGACACCAGGAATCAATATTTGCAGGTGAAAGAGCCCGCCCCCCCCCCAGTATCAGCCCGTGCTCCCCAGTCCCGGGCCCCACCAGAAAACTTTCTACCCACCCCAGTGGGTAGATGGTGGTGTATGCCCCCAATCTACTCCCCTGGGGGGGGCAGAAAGCCAACTAGAGACTAAGGTTGTCTACTGAAATTGTATTTTGGGGGGAGCTGCCTCCATGGGCACGTGGGCATGAGTGGGTTCACCCCTACCACCCAAGGCCCCATACATCTTTTTGTCACCCCTTGGCGTTGAATATGACCTCCATGGGGGAGGCAGAAAGCCCACTAGACACCAGAGTTGTTTTAGACAATAGTATTTTTGGGGGGAACAGCCCTCATGTGCTGCGGTCTCCCCTGGCCATATAGGTCTTTCTGTCCAATGGTGAATAGGGGTGTTTTTTGAGGGAGGGGTTAGGGCCCCCCCACCTGGGCATCAGGGGCGGCTCCACCATTAGGGTGTAGGAGCATCGCCTCACTTCTTTCTTGCAGTGTGAGAAGCAGAAACATAAAATTGTATTTTAAGTACCATTTTATAATTCTGCTTCTCGCACTGTGAGAAAGCAGGAGGGTATGCCTGGTTGGGGTGGGCGAGTCAGGGAGGAGTGGCTTGCCCAATGCTGTGGGCCCTGACTGTTGGGTCGGCCCTCTCGGGCCGACCATACCAGTCATGCGCACTCTGCATTTTCCCTATGTAGCTGCATGAAGCCTATATCGAGAAAATGGCCTCCCCATAGGCACCCGGCTGGGCACCGTCCCCACCAATCACAATGCTACCATTGCAGCATTGTGATTGGCTATGGGGAGATGACGAAGGCTGCCTGTGGCTGCTTCCTGTTCAGGAGAGCAGCAGGATAACTTGCAACGCGGCCAGGAGCTGAGGCGGCGTGCGGGACCCTGTAAGGTAAGTTTTTTTAACTTTTAATTAACTCAGCCCCCCCCCGCGAACCTGCGCGACCCTCCCACCGCAACCCCACCCGCTAGTCATGCCGGCTGCGACTGCCGAGCATGATCCTGTGTACCTACCACTCTGAGACACAATTGTTTTTCTGCCCCTAGGAGGGGAGGTAGATTGTACGGTTCACCCCCTATCTTCCCTCCAGGGAATGCAGAGGGCCAAATAGACACTAGGGAATTTTCAGTATTTCAGTATGTCTTGAGCTGGTGCTTCCCTGGCCCCATTAGTCTTTATACCTCCCTGGGGGGTGGATGGGGTGTTCACCCCCAATCTGCCCCCCAGGAGAAAAGAAAACCCACTAAAAACCAGTGATTACGTTTTAGTATTTTTGGGGGGTGGCCCCATGGCAAGGGCTTGAGTTCCCCCCTCTCCCTGGGCCTCATTAGTGTTTCTGCCCACCTGGGGCACAGAGTCCCATTCCGACAGAAAGCAAGAGGAAATGTTGATTCTTTTGGACGTAGTTTTGACATATGGAGCAGCAGAGCAGGAGTAAAACCAAATTTCCTCCTACTTGTCATTGTGAATGTTTGCACTATTTAAGGCCATATTCTGGCACTCATAGAAACTAACAACCCAGCCATTTTGAAAATCAGACACCCAGGGGACTCCAGCGTGGTGTGCCTGGTATGGATCCCACAATGCTTTCTTACCCACATTGCCCTGTACGTCTCAAACTTTGCCTAAAACATGCATTTGTACCACATTTCTGTCCCCACTTATCCTGATAAAAAGGTAAACATTGTGAGTGGCTGACTTTAATACACACAGCACAAAAGGCCCCAAAATCAAACATAGAGAATTCAGCAAAAGTGGCCACTGCAGTATTTGGGCCTGGGCTGGAAAGCCACCCAGGGAAACCTACCATACTCAGACATTTCTGAAAACTAGACATGCAGAGGGCTCAATGGTTGTGTGCCTTGGGTGGATTCCACAATGATTTCTTACCCACAATTAAATGCAAACCTCAAAATGTGCTAAAATTGCACATTTTCTTGCACTTCTGTGACGTAAACTTCCAGCATCTGTAGAGATTCACGCTATTCCTACAACATTGCATTCTCCTACTTATTCTGATACAAACTCTTCCCTACTTGTTTGGCTGAGCTTAGTGCCTGTGACAGAAACGGACCAAACTAGGGTCAATTACATGATCAAGGCCCAATCACACAAGAGAGGTGCTGTTTTTATCAGAACACTTGGGGGGATGCTGGGTGGTAGGAAATGTTTTGCTCCCACAGATTCCCGAACTTTCTGTCACAGACATTTAAGGAAAAAAAATGTTTTTAGACAAAGTTTGAGATTTGCAAAGGCTTCTAGGTAAAACAACTTGGTGAAAGCTATGCAAGTCTCACCACCCTGAACACCCTCATGTGTCTAGTTTTCAGAAATGTGCATTTCCTGTTCTGGGCACTAGGCCCTCCCACACTAGTGAAGTACTATTTTTATTGGTAGACTTGAGGGAACACCAGGAGGAAGGAAATGTGGGGCTCTCCAGAGTTTCAGAACTTTCTGCCTCAAAAATATTTGGACAATTTGTGTTTTCAGGCACCATTTGAGTTTTGCAAGAGCTTCTGGGTAAAAAGAACTCATTAAAATCACACAAGTCACACCACCCTGGAAAACCCCCGGATACATTTCAGAAAGACATAAGTTTAATTTATACCCATTTTTCACTCTTTATATTTTGCCATATGAATTGCTCTATACTTGGTACACAATGAAAAACCATTGCAAGGTGCAGCTCAGTTGTTGGTTCTGTGTACTTCCTAATCTTGGAGAAACGACAGACCCTATATATCCAGCGAGCTGAAGGGCCTAGTGGAGCTAAAAGAATATTGCTTTTGGCCATTTTGACAAGAAGTATCAGATGAAAATGATGTAACAAACGACAGTTTTTTCCTACTCAGTTTCAATATTTTGTAATTGCAACAGTTAGTTTGTTTGGGAAATTCTTAAGGCATCTACACAAATGACCCCTTGCTCAATTCAGAATTTGTGTCTACTTTTCCGAAATGTATAACTTTCTGGAATCACAAGGATTTCACACCTACTTTTCCGCTGAAGTTCAAGTAGGTTTAAAGGTGTCAATACCTTATGTGAAAAATAGGTATGGGGGTGTAAGCATGAAGAACCCCAAATAGCAAAAAAAAAGGCTCAGGACTGGAATGGGAAAGCCCCAGTATTTAAGGGGTTAATCGTGTGACATAAATAAGCATCATGATTTGGCAATAGGTTGCATTCTTCTGAATCACTGAATTGGGTAGGTCTGCCCCTAACCCTACTCATTAAGGTCCTCTAATACTCGCCAAAATTCAGTTCAAATGTGCCCCAAACTTGAACATATTTACAATTTAAACGGCTGTCATCATGTCCTAGATCACAACTAAATGGTGGCCTAAGTCATACATAGAATAAGGCCGTGAATTGAAAATCAGCTGTGGAACTGGACCTGGTAATTATATGTCCAACATGTTATTCCTCTTTTCAGCCATGACAAGACAGCATGATCAGTAATTTGGATAAAGATACCAGCCGGAATCAGTAACACATACAGATATTTAGGGCCTTCTTAAAGAAGTGGTCTTTAATTTAATTCCTAAAGTGTTAACTCCTCAGTAGGGTACAAGTCTTCTACCTTGTACTCAAATGTACTTCTAAAAAAAGGCAGCTGCTCTGCTTTCTAAAGAGCAGTAATTTCTTCTACTGTAATTTATGGAAAAACCTATGTCTTGTAGAATATTATAAGGTTTATAACTAAAAATGCTTGTTTCACAAAAATTCTTATTGTTTTTCATGCTTTAAGTGCAGCTGTAATGCTTACCAAGTCCCTCGTGAACCCCAGACTTTTCTTTGGAGCGCTTTCTTTTCCGTCGTTGCTCTAAGCAGGGAAGGCCACCTATTTTTTCAAAACAGAGCTTCTTGTTTATGAAAAGGAACAGCACTGCCAGCAGAATGATAAAAACTCCCACTGCAGACAGGAAACCGATCGCCTCTGGCGTTACTAGAAAAAGAACAAAAGGAAAATGCAAATTACAATCATGTGAGGTGAACTGTCCCATTTAAATAAAGCGCTTCTTAAATACCAGTGCTGGCACATTTTACATCTGAACAAAGCATACGCTTTCATTTGGTTAAAAGCCTTTTGATACAGCAAGGATGAACTCTCATATAGAAAATGTATCTCCTAATTTATGTTTTTATGAGCAGCTTTAATTACAAGATATTGCTGTTAGAGATGTAGTACTATTAACATGGTAATCAAAAAATAATATTGATAGGATTTCTGGTTTTCTGTTAAAAATTATTCTGACCGACAAAACACAAATGAAAGGAATGTTTGCTTTTCAGCCTGTCTGTTTAGCTACATGTCTCCGAATTATTCTGGTTATCTCTCTCTACCTCCCCTCTTAAGATAAAGTGGTTATTCAGTGTTATGATTTTCTGTTAACTCTTACTTTGTACATCTGGTTAGAGATAATAGCTGTTGTTCTGTAAAGCGCTCTAAACCCTATGGGCAGAATAGGGCTCTACAAAAGATCCTTAAATATTAAATAAACATGACCAAGTGCAACAGGGATAGGCTGAGACCAGACTGTAATAAAACATTTTTCAGCCCACTCACGTCTTTGGTATCTGGAGACAAAATCACATGGGAATGTGTAGCACTGGCTTGCCATATAAGAGAACAGGCCACCCCACAATATACACAGAATATCTAAGTTGAAACTTCCACTCAGCCGAACTTGGCCATTTGTCTGAAGAACAAAGTAAGAATGTGTGTTTAGTGCCCACTATTAGTATTTTATTTGTTGAAATCAAGTCTTAGTGAGGTGCAAACATATACTTACCTGTGGACATTCTTCGCATGGACTGGATCTGGATTTACAGCAGAGAAACAGTGCTGCTCTGAGTTACCGCTGTGCATGTTACAGCCTCGGTTCCTAGAAATTACTCCATTGTACTCCTGCTCTTTTTTCTCAGACTAAACTGTTTTGTCACTGTATGATCATTAATTTGTCCCCTAACTTTCTTCTCTGAAATTGTTCTGCTGTGCCACTCGTTGGCATATCACATAAGCATGCAAGGCAGTACAGCAGAGGGGCCAGGTGCTGTTTGTGCCCTGTCCCTAAAACAATGGAGGAAAAAGCCCCAATGCTCATGCACATAGCATAGCCTTAAGATAGGGTTTCCTTTACCCTGCACAGTCCTAGGGGGGGTTGCTCGTCTGAACCAGGCCCTTCCAGGGAGGGGTAGATCCTCTGGTGCACACACTTCTAGGAAGGGGAGCATCTCTCCTGGTGCATGCACTACTAGAGAGTGGAGTTTTTCTGGTGTGAATACTTCTAGGGTGCGGAGATCTCCTGATGCACGTACTTCTTGAGAGGTGAGCTCTCCTGTTGGACGCGCTTCTACGGAGGACACCTGGTTCATGTTCTCTAATGGGGCATGCACCGCAGATGTCAGAGTTTCAGTATGCAAATGAGGAATGCTCCCAGGCTTATTAAGGAACTGACCCCCATACAGATCAAGCTGTAGCAAAATTAGCATTATTCATTGACCCTTTAATAATACCAACATGTGCTGTGTGGGCAAGCATGATGTGTAATGTTGCCGCTAGTCTCTTTGAAATACCCTAGGCCCCATTCACAAAGGTAAACTCAGACTTCTGCGTAGGTTGATATTTTTTCCCTATTCACAAAGGTATTTTACGAGTAGTATCGTTAGGGCTGCGAAGTCTACGCCGTTGTGGTGGAGACTTCGTGCATTAAAAGATAGGAAAGACCAATCGGGGCAGAACCAGCTGAGGCCTGTGCAGGTAAGAGTGGTGGGGCCATGTGGGAGGGATTTCGACAGACAACCATGAGGGAAAATTAAATAAATAATTCATTTTCCCTGGTCGTCGTATGTCGAAATCCCTCCATCCCCACCCGGCCCCACCACTGTTACCTGTATGGGCAGCAGCAGGGCGGAGACTCTGCAGTCCTAAAGATACTACTCATAAAATACCTTTGTGAATATGGAAAAAACTTAGACTTTTTTTTGAGTTTAGAAAGCTTTATTGAATCAAATAAGCCAAGTAAAACATCAATACAAAAACACAATCAATGATGGAAAAAGAAAAAGAAAAAAAAGGGGAAATATAAAAAATATACTAAGGGAAAAAGCTTTGGAGGAATTGGGAAAGGAGATAAGATAAGATGGGGAAAAGAAAAAGGAAAATAGAATAGAAAAAAAAAAGGAAACTTAACACAAGTATGAGGTTATCTTTTGGAATCAGGCACTCAGTTTTTTTTTCCTAGCAGAACTCAGTCATCACACAAATATCTCCAGCCATGGAAACAAGTTTCTTAAATGTAATGTAAAATGTTAATAGAAAGCTTGTATGGCTGCTCGTCCCCCCCACAGTACACCCACACAGTTTAAGTGAAAAGAAATGAGACCATCAGTAGAACAGCTTCCACATCAATTTATGATCCTACAAAGAGAAGCATTTCAATCAGCTGTAAGCCGCCCATATGTTACCTACAGTTAATATACCAACTGCAAATAACCCCTGCTGATCAACACTGAAGGAACAAACAACAGACAACCGTAGCCTACGAATTACAAGTCGGTGATCCAGTTATTATTTCCCTTGTAAATTAAAACATCATATTTGACCAGAGAGCAAACAGGCAAAGTCCAGAGAGAAAGGTCATGTTTATTCATGAAAGACATCTAACGGGTAATTTGGTCCTGATCAGTAAGGTCCAGCAGGCAAACACTGTCATAAGTGACATTTGCACAAAGTACTCATATTGCTTTCTCCCTAGACTGTGGAAAAATGGAGAATAATTAGTGCTAATGTTTTTGCCTGTTTTTCTTGTACTAGCCCTCATTTAAACAGTTTCATGTTCACTATTAGCACTAGCGACAAGCTAGCAGTAATATCAAGTGAGTAACGCAGCTTAATCAAGCTGCCCTCAGCTCAAAATGTACAGTCATTCAAACAAACGTTAGCAAAGCCAATAGGCGTGGCTTATATTGCGTGTCCTAACTAACTTTTTTAGAAAAGCCTTCTGTGATTAAAAAAAAGATGCTGACTTACTATTTTTAGTATGAGGGAAGGAATTTAATGTGTTAATCAAATCAATCCAACTGGATTTATATAGCACAGCAAATCACCCATGAGGGTATCAAGGCACTTGAGGAGCTGCAGGGTGTTCAGTTGAACAACCAGGTCTTGAGTCCTTTTTGAATTCCATCAGAGAGGATGAGGTTCATAGGTGAAGCGGGAGGTCATTCCAGGACTTTGCAGCAAAATAAGAGCAAGAGCATCCTCCACTGTTGCTGCGGCAAATGCAGGGGGTGTGGGTGAGGCAGAAGGAGGTGGAGTGCAGGTGTCTGGAGCAAAGTTGAAAGTTTAGTCAGTGGTTCAGGTATGCAGGTCCCTGGTAGTGGAATGCTTTGAAGGTGTGGATCAGCATCTCTTCTGCAAGGGGGAGCTAATGGAGCTTTTTGAGTTGGGGGTGATGTAGATCTGTTTGGGGAGGTCCAGGATGAGTCTGGCCACTGAGTTCTGATTTGTTTGCAGTCTCTTTAGGATGTGTGAGATGGTTCTTTATGTTGAGTGCATTGCTATAGTACAGTCGGCTGGTGACCAGGGCTTGTGTTACGGTGCGTCTGCTGTCGATGGAGAGCCACTTGAAAATATTGCGGATCATGCAAAGGGTGAGGAAGCAGGCAGATTATACTGCCTTGATCTGTCTTTTCATGGTGAGATTACTGTCCAGGATGATGCCGAGGTTGAGGGAATGGTTGATCGAAGTGGGTGAGGGCCCAAGTTTGGGAGGCCAACAGGCGTCGTTTCTTGAGGAGACGTTGTTCGGTCCGTGTGCTCCCTGCTGGTGCACCATTTCCTTTCAAGTCATTTGCAGGTGCGCTTCCTAGTTCTTACTTCCATAGTGTACCAGCTGGGTTGCTTGGCAAACGTCTTAGGTGATCATTAAGTGTACTTTTGAGATAAAAAATTGCCCTTCACCTCAGAGGAGTTGAAATGATACGCAAAACTCCCAGTAGCATGAAGTAAGAGAGTTGACTCCTCTGTGAAGTCCACTCTCTGAATATTTCAAAGAATTTGTAAAAATAAGTCGGCCATTTATAAGAACTGAACTATCTATTGGTGCAAAGAAAAATATATAACTGTCAATCACATTGATGTTTCTCATATTTATTCCTATTTTGTTTGTATACTGCGCACTACATGATTTACTTGCTTCTACATAGTCTCAAGACAGCAAGCCAACGGTGATACATTAGAGGTGTGTGCAAGAGGGTTAGATATTGCTCCCTTAGCATTTTGTGATAACAATAAATGTGATATGAGTCACATAAAACCTAGCATCCCATACTCAGAAGATAGATAATGCATAAACATCACATATCTTATGATATCAATCGTAGCATCTGATATCACATATGACTGGGAAGATGAAAGTAAAGCTCCGCTCTTGGTTGTAAGCCAAAATAGGTGGATTTTAAGTTTTTTCGTAAACAGCAAATGTTTGAGGTGATGCCAATGTAAAATTTAGGGCAATTCAAGAGACAGGGACTCCGGTAGAGACACTTGTATCTCTTCTCACCATTTATTTTGTGGACCATGATGGTATCTATGTCAGACTGCTTTACGTCAGAAGGCGATTGCTTTCATAACCGTATATCGTTCCAAAGCCTACAGCGTAATTGTTTTTGAGGCATACATTCCGAAAGGAAAGTATGGATTGCTTCAGGAACCAATAAAGGCTTAGCTTGAAAATTAATATTACTGGAAAATTTGGAGTCTTTTGATGTTTTTTTATATAGTATGTAGGTAGGCCCAGTATACAAAGACTTTCCATGGTCCAACTGCTTAAGGCACAAAAAGACAAACATATTGTCTATGTATATATATATCTTACCATTCTTTAATGGGTCAAATAAAATAATGTGCCCTTCAGGGGCTTGGAGAAGTGTGATGCTTCTTAGATTGTGCTATAACAAAGAAAGTTCTATTGACCTTTGTATGAGCCCACCTTAGTAAGGGAGGTGGGCACTGTTAAGGAGCCATCCAATGTAAAGAAAACATAGTTCTCTTTACCCAGTCCTGAACTGCTAACGATCCCAAAAATAGGCATTCCAAAAAGACGCTTTGTTTGATGATGTCAGCTTGGGCTTTGCGATGTATTGTGATATTGTTCACAGGATTGCCCCTGTATTTAATCAATAAGTCAGGGGTTTCTATAGCGCAACTTTCTCACCTGTAAGAGTCTTGAGGCGCTGAGATTTATTCAAGAAGATGGGGTGCTGGCATTCGGCTCTAACATATTTCAGGACTTTTTTTGTAATAGGATAAATGGCTGAAGATGCAGTTATCACCAGGCATAATGCTTTGAAGTGAATATGTTTAGTCACCAGAAGCCAGTGAAGCGACCAGCAAGGTAGCCTGACAGGCTAGGACAATATTTTAACCCTGTGATATAATCAACTTTTAAAGAGTGAGTAGTTAAATGTCTGCTTCTATTGCCTTTTTGGTCACTAAACGTCCATGCACAGCCCTAAGGCAATCATAGAAGCACATTTGTGCTCAACACAAGCACAACTTTTACTGCAGTCTATTAAAATGGTTGCCCTTTGGAAAGTCAATTTGGGAAACCAGCACTTCCAAAGCTCAGACTGATTTCTCGCTTAGATTAATGGGAATGTTTTGGACACTTTTGTCATTACCGAATAATCTAAATGTATGTTTTACTCTCTATGCTAATTACACTTCATTATGCATTTGCAGCACGCATTTATTTTCCAGCTGGCTCCCATGGAATTCTCCATCCTCAGCTGCTGCTTGTCTCAAATTTTCTCAGCATTGAGGAACCAGAAGTCTGGTGCGTGGGCACACATTCGCGGTGAAACTGTGTGGCAGCTCCAGTATGTGTTATTACTGTGGCGTGCCAAGGTTTTCCCGCCCACTCACATGCCCATGTGATGTGTTGTGCATATCACAGTGGTGTAGTAAAGCATAGTAGGCCATCTGGAATGGTCTTGGCAGAGGCAGTTATTGCCAAGTTTCATGGAAAGATGATGTGAGGGCAGATTACTGCAATAAAGGAGGCATAGGATTCTGAAATAGAAATGGAAAGAAGAATACAAACATGATCTTAGTTCAATTTTCCAAGAGCATATAACCAGTGTAATTTCTGTTGCGTTCATGCCCTGCAACGTCTGGGCAACATGCAACTGACCTCTGAAGAAGAGGTTTAAAATTTAAAAATCCATATTTAATCCTTGATATAGTCATAAAACCATTCGTCAAATAAAAGCAGTATCAATGGATGAGACAAATGAAATGAGGTCCTCCATTGCCTTTTTAAGTCTGAAGCACAACAGAAACCCCTCCTTAGAGTATATGTTTGTATTAGCCTTTTAGGGTAACATAGGGGCCTTATTTAGAGGGAGGGGTGGAGAAAATAAGCTCTGCTGTTGTAGTCGACGAACTCCTGCCAGATTTAGAGATCTCCGCTAAGATGGTAGCTTGCCCTGTGCGCTGGGAGACCCCTCCCAGCGCATTGAGACGCTCACGGGTGAGTAACGCGCTTACAATTTCCCTGATTGATTGATTGATTGATGGAGAGAGATCTCTATCCCTTCAGAGGATCCGCTGCCACAGCAGCCCCCCCCTTAAGGCATTGAAAGTTTCGTGAGCTGCCATGATTCATGTGGCTGCTCAGCAACATTTTGTTTTACGTAAACAATCTCCCATTTTGGGAATAATGTTTTTTTCAAAGAATGTGAGTGTCATTTTTCTTTTTTTTCTCTTCAGGACCACAAGGCTATTACTGGTGGGATCAAAGATAAAATAAAAGAACATCAGACAGACCGCTCTACATAGGGCAGACAGTCTGTTGCACTTCCATTGAAGGCACCAAATCCATCATGCTATTAGTATAACGTTTCCATCAACAGAGCCAGCCAGGGTGACCACCGGAGGAAACATGGCGGTCTGCCCAAATTTCAATAAGGAAGGTGGACCGTCAGTTTGGTGGCAGGAGTACTCCAGCACCTTTGTGATGGAGTACCCTAGCCACCAAACTCTAAATCAGGCCCAAAGTCTGTACCTGTGACATACCTGACAACATTTTGATATAACAATCTTAGCAAAACAAATATGGAGCACATCTCAGAAGCACACTTCCAGGAATACTTGTTTGCCATGTTCAGGATACATATTCACTCTCTATACTCACTGCAGTCACAAATCCCAGCCGGGAGTTCTTCCTCTACCAGACCTGCTTTTGTGGCCCAATGAAATAAAAACCTTTGTAGAAAGTCATTTGATTTTGCCTTATAACCAATAGTAACTCTTAGTTAGTATTCCTACAGCACTGATAAAGCAACACTTTGTTGCTCCACTTTAAATATTACAACCTGTAAAAAAGTTTCTAAAATGTTTTATGGTATAAACTAATGCATGAGTAAAAATTGTATAAGATGTAAGGTGTCACATTAGAAAGAGCTGGATATTGACTTGGATTAACATCATGGTTGATTCGGGCCTACAAATCCCAGTGGCCGGCTGAAAGGCTAATGAGGTACAAAGTCTCCTGAAACATGATGGCACTGTACAGAAGTCAGGTCAACAGTCATTATTTTTATATTCCACTGAGCATACTTTGGAAGGAATGTAGTAGGTCTGATTTCCATTTTACAGCAGAAAATGATAAACTCTGCTCTGTGCCAGGACCTGTAATCGTCTCTCGCCTTCATTATATGTGTAAGGGCAAGTATAGGAAGGGTGTCCTCAAGCAAAACTTACATAATTGCAGGCTGAGAGCACAAGGGGTAAGAATCCTTAGTGAGGTTAAAAGAAGGTCTTGCAGGTCAAAATAACTTGCATTCTGGGGGTTTAGCAGCAGTACCTCCTACACGTGCACAGGTAATGCTAGTTCACCTACCATAAAACAAATCAATTACCCTGGAGTTTAAGGATTGAGAGTGCACCTGCACACTCCTCAGTACCATGAAAAAATTGGCTTCTTAATGGATGTGGTATAGGATCCTGGTCAGGGCAAACATGTTAAAGGAGCTAATGGGGGATGTACCCTCTTAGCCTCTATTTTCAGTGCCCTACCAAGAACAAAAATCCTGATCTTATTAAGTCAAAAGCTTGCCATTATTCTTTATTGATTGAAGGCAGAACTGACCATTCTGTCAGAGAGCCAGATTGGCCATTCTGTCAGTCTGGCATT
Source organism: Lissotriton helveticus (assembly GCF_964261635.1). Classification (NCBI taxonomy): domain Eukaryota; kingdom Metazoa; phylum Chordata; class Amphibia; order Caudata; family Salamandridae; genus Lissotriton; species Lissotriton helveticus. The sequence continues at coordinate 494,187,422 of NC_136070.1, forward strand.
TCCTGGGTGGATTGCAGGTTAATAGGACTGTTTTCCTAGCAATATGGGTAGCCATCCCCAACCAATGAATGTGGGAAGCAGGGTTCCCTCACTTGACTGCTCTTATAGACTGCCCATTCCACTCAGGCACACAGATTGGGATCCTTTTGCAGTCTCCTTCTGCAGGGGTACATTTCATTCCCCTCGCTTAGCAGGCAGGGGAGGCTCCTGTATGGAGAAAGTCCCAAATCTTCTCCTGCAGCTCCTTGCATGAGCAGCTCCTTGCGTGCTTTCCATATGAAGTTCCCTCACCTCTGGGAGACTGGCTGTCAGCAAAACTAACCCACGGTAATCAGCAAGAACTCTGAAACAAAGTTTCAGTTCCATTTTTATAATCATGTTACAGACCAGGAATATTGATTGCCCTGTCAGGGTATAGGAGCCTGCCACACCTGGTTACCTCTCTAAGTGTATCTACTTTCTGTTGAGCTGACACTGTCTTCGTTCTCAAACTCGAGCACACAACTCATTAAACTGATCATGCACGAAGACCTTGCACATGTCAGTCATCAGAGTTTGGGAGTAGCAATTTTGGGAGAGACAAAGGGCTTGTCCTGCCTGAACGATGGATTCTGCATAACAAAGGAAATCATTGTCTCTCCTCCCCCCCCCCCATGGGCTCCATTGATTAAAATGCTGGTGCTCTACAAATGACAATCAACAGATCTCTGCTAAAAAGGTCACTGTTGCATAACTAAAGTAGCATCGTGTTCACTCTCGTGTGCGTTACTGTCTGATACGAAGCCCAAAGGTTAGTAATGCCAGCAATACACTTTGCCAGTCTGGAGCGGCTGTTTATCAGCCTCCATCTGGTAACATACTTTACCGGGGCAATAAAAAATGGATCCCAATAGAATTACAGTCAAGACAATTACATCAGTAGCGGCTGCAGCCTGACCTGGGTGGTGGGGCGTGGGCAGGGAGGTGGGGGGGACAAAAAGAAAAATCACTTACCTATGACGGACGGCCACCGCCTCTCCTCAGTCCTCTTCTTTCTGACTCCGGTCCTGGAGCAGGTTGCAGGAAGCAGCAGACAGCACCCGGCTCCCAGCCTCCCAATAGCCAATCACAACGCTGCAATGCAGACTTGTGATTGGTCTGAGTGCCGTGGATCGGTGCTCAGCCAGGGAATGGGGGCCTGGGCATGTTCTCCACGCAGGCTGTAGTGCATCCTGAATGGAGAAGTTGCGAAGTGCGCATGAATGTTTGGCCCGCCCGAGAGGTCCAGCCAAACAGTCATGTGCACTTAGGTGTGGCAAACCACTTCTCTGCTGCTCCTCTGTCATCAGAGCAGCCCCACCCCAAACGCAAAGCTGCAACAGAAGGAAACATAAAATGATAATAATGCAAGTTATTATAATTTTATGTTTCCTTTGCTTCACTGCTGCTCAACAGTGGGCCGACGCTCCTCCGCCACAGGTTTGCACTACCAGTCGTAATGTATACTTCCTGTGAAAACACACTCACTCAGGATGTGTTGTCACCACAACTCCATGATTATGTCCTGGACAAAGACAATAGTCCTGTGTCGTGTGAATGCATGTTTGGTGTGCTCCACAAGACCACAAAGCCACACTTTGGGCCCCAGAACCATTAACATAGTCTTGGCCACAGTACACCTAAAATGGTTTTGTGAACTGGGTGCAGAAAATCAGAATAACAGTAAAAACTGCATTTGTCTGTAAAACCATGCAGGAGTATTGCTGTTCCAAAGCCCAAACAGTAAAAAACACATATTTTCTTCATCAACATAATCCTCCATATTTCTATGGGAAAACGTGAGGCATGGTGAGTAATATCAATGCTGCAGAAAGACTGAATTAAGACTTTAGAGTCAGTTACTCAGGGTAAATAGAGACTTGGCTCTCCCTTGGGATTCCTGCTGAGGTGGGTGTTCCCTGGCTAATTCTACAGGCAAGGACAGCACCACATCCAAAAACTTCAAATGGATCTTGTGCACCTTTGGTTGGGTGGTAAGTGGGTACTGTGCACCTTCCTGTTGTACCAGAAAGGTAGCTGAATGCTCAGTTCACAGGTTCATGGTGGGATGAGTTAAGGTCATTCATCTACAAGTGGAGTCACCTTCTCAATGGTGTACAGAAGAACATACCCTAAGGAGATGTGTGTGGTCACACCCCGTGTAGCCACACGGACTGCTATAGAGTTGTCCGTCTAGACGCATTCTAACTACTCCTTTTGAACTGGTCTGATTCTGTACATTAATGGAATTAACTGTCTGGACAATGCAGGCTATGGAGTGTGAGGAAGAATTTGTGGAGGTTCTAACCATACTATGATGAGTCAATTTAAAAAGATGTTTCACCAAACAGACAATAAATTTGCAGCTTGAGTCTTACTGACAATTCCAGTGATTATCTGCATTAGTCAGATCACTGGAAACGTTAGCATGGATTTCTATTTAGGAAAACGCCAGGCTTAGCAGAATTCACTTCATGCGCCCTTTGACCCTGCATGAAAACGAATTTCTGCTGATTAATTTAGATGAATGGCAGAGTGTAAACTCCAGAAATAAACATGTTTTTTAAAGTGTGTTTTCTTCATGTTCCTCTCACTCTCTTCATAGTCCTTCAAAACTGCGGTGCCAAGTGCAGTAACAAACAGAAAGCCTTGGGTAGCAACTGCAACCACTGGCTGACCCTAACTGATCTCTATAAACATTAGGTAGGATGCCATTCAAGAAAACAGAGGTGCAAATAACAGTTGTAAACAGCTCCTCCTATGAGACTAGAGGGCGCAGCTATCATTAGAGCAGTATGGGCAGCAGCCAAAAGCGAGAATGTGAGAGGCCACTGAACCCCAAATATGGCTGCCCCGTGGTTAGCGATCAAACCAGGTGCTAGGGAAGAAGTCTCTTGGGTGCATTGGGGCATGTGGCAACGGTGGTTATTTTGTAAAAGAAATAAGTGCCCAGACTCTGGTCAGGAGTCAGCCTGCATCAGCCAATTTCTCCTGTTAGCACCGCCTAAAACAGAACCAACTAGTTGGGAGAGGATGTGATGTAATGGCCAGAGCTGCCGCCGTGGGAGCTGGGGAACCAGGGTCGAGTCTTGGCGTTGGCTCAACAACGTGGGATTCTGGGCAAATCACTTAATCTCCCCGTAAATGAATGTGTCCTCAACTGGTGCTCATGAAATGCGCTGGTGATGAGGATTAAGTGTAGGTGCTGAGCACCGGAACCCACCAGCTCAAATTAAGCACTGTGTGGCACCAATGCCACACTGCTGCTTGTTTGTAAAGATGTAAAGCAGATTCTGGCACAGACGCCGGAGTTCTGTTTGGAAGTGCCTGGAATAAATTATACACTACAGTTAATAAGAGCCCTGGCCCATGTGCCAATGGCACCGATGCGAAACACCTTAAACATAAAATGCAGAGGCTGTGCTACTGAAACTCTAATCAGACTGGTTGGTGATTACAGCTGCACTAACTGTAACAACTCACCTTTGTAACAACACCCACTTATTCAGGCTGGATTTCAGATGGCAAAGGTGCTATAAAACTAAAGAAACTCAAGCCATAGTTCAAAAAAGGTAGAATCAAAAAGTTCCCTTTTCTTCCAACTGGCACAGTTTGTCCAGTTTCATGGTATGGTTCACATGCAGTTAAACAGTAACTTAGTGCAACCACACCTCCTGAAGTGACAGAGAAAACTGGCAGCACCTGTTTGTACAGCAGTTGGTGCCATCGCCTTTGCTGCCATGAATGCATGTGTCTCCTGGCACCATCTACTCCTGCAAATACTTGAGAATTACTCTGAAATGTTTGCTACATAAGGAAACGTGTTTTGTTCCACTTTGTTTGTTCCATGAAAACAAAATCCTGATTTTTGTTGATTTTGACAACATATTGCAGGGTGGCACTTACTAATGCATACCAGTAGCACCAGTTGAATACATACCAATCAGTTTATTCCACACAAACTCGGTCTCGGGCAGTGCTTAAGTTGTACAGATGGTTGCAGGTGCTAGGTACTGGCCCAGAGTATAACTCAGGGTCAGAGAGGGAAAGGCAGAAAAGACAGAAGGAAGAAAAGAAAGGTAGACAAACAGTGTGAAAGAGCGAAAGCGGGAATGAAAAAGAACCCTATAAAACTGAGATAAACAGACCGGAATTATAGGATGGTGGAAATAAAGAACCATGAAGCATAATCAAAACTAAATTGCTAATGTTTTATTATTGCATATTTGTGTGCTTTTATGGCCACGAGCCAAAATAAAGGTTTTGAACAAACGCACGACAGTGCCTTGCATTCGTAATTTTCCCTTATTTTTATGTATTATAAATGTAGGGCCCACTCTGTGAACACAGAGTTTAGATGCAAAATAAATTTCCCCACCAACTTTCATATTTCCTTGTTAGATTTCAATCTGACACACTATACAGAAATGTATTTAGCTGCCAGGTCTTGTCACCCTCATATGGAGTTCTTGCCCTCATCCATCCAGAGGCAAACAAGCTAAATGCTTTTGTATGATATCATGGAAAAAAATCTTTTTTCAGGGTCACGCGTTTTAAAAATAAAACGCATAATTATAAAGTGTTAAAGTAATTTTCCGGTTATATATGATATTGCATTTTTTGTACAAGAATCTTTCGTGACATATTTATATGTGTTAAGAAACATTGCGTATTTTTTTAAGAGTTACAAATCAAGTTTTAGTAGCCAATTAGAAATGTAAACTTGTATTTAAAAACTACTAAACCCTCTAATTAGTTTCCCTTTAAATATCTGTAAATGCACAATAAAGCATTGTTCTTTGATCTGAGAATACTAATCATTTTCTGAGAGTTTGATCTATATCAGCATTTATACTATAATGATATTCAATTACTCTAAACACAGTATCACAGGATCTTTCAGAAAATATACACAAAACTGTTCTATCCAAAAACATTTAACAACACTTCGACTACAGATGTGTAAATTGTTGCATTTTAAAGGATGTTGCTCACAGTAGAGGCTTGGCGTCGCACCACTGCCTGGAAGCAGTAAAAGAAAGGAGAAAATAAAATGATAATAATGTAATGTTATTATCATTTATTTTGTCCTCCTGCTGCGGTAGCTTTCAGTGAAGGGGTGGGGCAGAGCAGGGGAGGAGTGGTAGAACCCTACTAAGTGTGCAATGACTGTTTGGCCGGCCCTCTCGGGCAGCCCATAACAGTAATTCGCACTTTCCCTGTTCTCCATGCAGGCTGCATTACAGCCTGCATAGAGAACATGCCCAGGCCCCCCTGTCCCTGGCTGAGCGCCGAATCATGGTGCTCAGACTAATCACAACATTGCTTTGCAGCATTGTGATTGGTCAGGGGAGCCTGGCTGTGCTTCCTGTTCCTGGCGTCCGTCGCAGGTGAGCAGGAGCAGGGACGCGGGACCTGGCGGCAAGGTAAGTATTTTTGTTTTCATTGTGACCCGCGACTTATTGAGTACCCCGCCCTCCCTCCCGTCACCCGCGAAGCCTCGCCGGCTGCCACTGGTTGCTCAATGCCCGCTGTTTATTCCCATCTTTTTAACCTTGACATTATATTCACCATGTATTGTAGCATTTTAAATTTCAATGTTTATACAACATTTTTGCCTTTTTTACATATTCCTTCCTACAGCACTTTATAGATTCACAATTGTCCGCATGCATCAGTAATTTTGTGTTTCAAATTAACAGTGTGCATCATTTTGCCTGGTAATCATCCAAAGTGACTCACATTAATGGGAGCCAAAAAACAGTTTTCTGTTAAGTGGTGCATTTTCATCATTGATTTAAAAAAAAATTAATTCCAATTGTTCCCAACTCAGAATAATTTGTGCATGAAACTACTGATTTTTGTCTAATATTTCTAATGGCTTGGAACATGGAGTGCTCTCAGAACATATAAATATATGAAGTGTTGTGGCATTCATGTTTATATGCCTTGGCAAATCCCCATCTTTTTATATGCAGTTTCCATTAATGGCTAGAATGGTCTACCTCGAAGCTGGGGAACCAGCTTCAAGCCTCAGCAGAGACGCTCAACATCCTGGGCAATTCATGTAATCTCCCCGGGCCTAACCAAATGAATGTGTCCATCTGTACAGCAACTGGTGCTCATTTAAAGCGCTCTGATACCTTCAGGTCGAGTTCATGCTATATAAAAGTTTTTTTTTTTAAATCCCAAATTTTGTTTGTGGACTAAAGGTTCAAAGTTGTCCCAGTTCAATTTTGAAATACTCTAGGGAATGGTATCCAGAGAGTTTGACGTGCCTGATATCCATTGCAAGTTTCAAGTCCTGCAAGAGCTAGAGGACAACAGAGATCTAGAAGAAAGTCAGTGGGAGAAGAGCAAAGAAACTGTGACATCAACCTGCCAGGAGGTACTGGGCCACAGGAAACATCAGCACAAAGAATGGAACTCAACCGAGTCTCTCTGCAAAATCCAAGTGAGAAAGGAAAAGAAAGCTGCAGTCAACAGCAGCCAAACAAGAGCAGAAAAAGCAAAAGCTCAAGGCGACTAAAATAAAACCAACAAGGAAGCAAGGAGAAGCTTAAGGGTAGTCAAGCGAAGATTTATTGATGGTCCTGCCACAGAAGCTCAAGATGCAGCAAACCATGGAAACTTGAAAGAACTCTATGACACAACAAGGAAACTCTCCTGCAGATATAGCAAACCAGAAAGACCAGTTAAAGACAAAGCTGGGAGGACAATCATGGGTAACAAAGGCCATTAATGAAGGACAGTTCCTTCAAAATGCAAAGATTGCAGCCACGGCTCAACAGCTATGGCTTACATTTCCGGAGGCTCCTGATGCTACCCACACTTCAGTTAATATGTTATTAATGGCAGGGGTGGTAGATTTGTGACACACCTGTACCTAGCTCCAGGTGCAGACAGATGGGTCAAACCACTGCAGGTGGAGAAGAAATGGCAAACCCTCAGTGATGAGCCCCTGTCCTCTAGAGATTGGCTACATAGTCATGGAGAAGTCGGTAGGGTGTCAATATGGGCATGGTTTAAGCAAAGCCAATATAACATCATACATATTACATCTGTCTCCTAAGAGACTGCACGCAATTTATAATATACGTGACCCCCCGATGCCCGAAATGTGCAGCCCCTGAGGCTGATTTCGGGCGTATGGTCTGGTACTGTCCATTAGTGGCGACATATTGGGCAGAGGTTGAAGCGCAGCTTAACCACAACACTGGGTGGGATACCCCACTGATGATTAATAAATGTCTCTTGGCCTTCATTGCCCAAGGATTCTAAACGAAAACTTAGCAGGCGATTTATGGTGTTCGGACTCATGGTAGCAAAATGAAGCATTGCGATTCATTGGATGAGTGGCAAATTCCCAACCAGGGTCAAATGGGAGTGGGGTTTGAGAGAGTGGGCAGGGTTAGGAGAAGAACACATGAAAAAGATGAGGACAGATGACAAATTTCCTAATGTGCTGCTTGCCTGGGGGTTAATGTTGCATGGCCTGATGGGCCCTGCACTACACTCGGAACCTGGGATAGATCGAGTGGAAGACCTGGGGAGGTAGGGGAACTGGAGGAGATAAGATGTCCACCACATATCCCAGCCTGACAATAACTATGTGGATTTACCATCAGCCTAGTTGTTCTAATGTATACCAATTTGATATTGCCTATGGAAGATGACTTGATTGCTACATGGAAGCTACAGAAGAGGAGGGGGGCTGGGGTTATGGGTGGTATATCATTGTTGTATGGTTTGAAAATGACTACTCGTATTTTTTGCTATAGTATATGGCGATAGGTTGAACTGATATTATCCTGTTAGTGAATGCTATTAAAAAAAACAATAAATATATATGTAAAAAAAGGCCAACAACGAAAATATGCGGTGCACTTTCAAGAACTGCTGAACTAGCCCATGCACAGTCTCCACCAGACATACAGTCAGGTGACAGGGGCTTGCCAATCGACTGCAGCAGAAAAACCCAGGAAGAAAAAGGCAAGCCATCAAACATCTGAGAAATGGGAATGCAGCAGGACCCGACAACATTCCTTCAGGGGCACTTAAGGAAGACATTGGAACATCAGTAGACATGCTCAACCCCATGTTTGGAAGGATCTGGGAAGAGAAAAATGTGCCACTAGACTTGAATGATGGATATCTGATCACAAATCCCAAAATGTTGATCTGAGTAGCTGCGCAAACTACAGTGGGATAACTCTTCTATCAACCCCAAGCAAAGTGTTTAAGAGAGTCATCCTGAACAGAATGAAGGAACAAGTTGACGCTCAGTTACGAGACCAGCAAGCTGGCTTCCACACACCAAGACAATTCCTGCACAGACCAGATTGCAACTCTGCACATCATCACTGAGCAGTCAATGGAATTGAACTCCTACCCCTATGTCAACTTCATCGATGTGAGAAGGCATTCAACAGCATGTATAGGGAGACCCTTTGGAAACTCCTCCACCACTACGGTGTGCCCGAAAAACTTGTAAGAATCTTTTGGAACTCTTACGAGAGAATGACCTGCAAGACAGTCCATTGAGGTCAACTCATGAAAGCCTTTGAGCCTGCCAAGGTTGTTTGCTCTCGCCTTTTTTATTCCTGCTGGCCATAGACTAGATCATGAAGACATCCACAGCAAGAAAAAAGAAATGGGACCCAGTGGACGCCTTGGACGCAGCTCAATGACCTGGACGTTGCAGACAACCTTGCCCTATTCTCCCATATCCATTTACAGATGCAAGAGAAGACCGACAAAGCAGCAACCACATCAGTACAACTTGGCCTTAACATCAACAGGGGAAAGAACCAGATCCTGAAAGCTAACACAGCCTGCACAACTGCAGTTACTCTTGCAGGCGATACACTGGAAGAGGTTGAGGCCTTCACCTAACTGGCAGACGAGCAGGGCAGCACAGACACCACTGTCAAGGCAAGAATCCGTAACGCAAGATGGCCGACCGGCAGCTCTAGAGGAGAGCTCCTATCCCTGTCCACTAATCCTGCACCTTCCTGCCGTTCTACACAAGCATGCCTTCTGGTGGGGGAGGCTGCTCAACACTGCAGCCTACGGGGACCCCTGAGTCTATTGGGAGGCCCACAGTATTGCTGGAACCCTGTGAGTGGTGTGGGCTTTCCGCGCTTTGCGGTACATTTGTACATACACTTTTTCAGGCATACTGGGCATGAGTGGCGACGGAGCTCAGTAAGGTGTTGGGGGAATACATCCCTCTTGAGCCAATATATGTTCTGTTGGGGGTCTCGGAAGATGCAGACATCTCCAGGGCGGAGCTCCTCTTTTACAACTTGAGGATTGGGGTAGCCAAGTGTAATATAGCGTGTTATTGGGGTGCCCCTCCGGTCCCAACTGTGGGAGAATTATGGCCGGGGATGGACCTCTACATGACAGCAGAAAAGGTTATATATAAAAGTAGAGGCTGCCCACTCAAAGTTTTCAAGGTTTGGAGGTGTTGGTTGAAACATTATGACATGCAAATTCCTGCCACAGTGGCAGAAGTTTCTACTTGAAATTTTTCGTGCATGTGCTGTCATCTTATGAGTCATTGCCTCTTATCCTACTGAAGCATACTATTGCGGCCATGTACCAGCCTTGTGCAGAGGACAGCCTGTGTATACCTGCCTTGTCCTTTGTGGTAGGGTGTGTGATCACGCCCTGTTTGTTGCGTCTTATATGCAAATAAAGACATTAAAAAAATTAATAGGCAAAGCAAGGTCTGCCTTTATTCAGCTAAAGGATCTAATGCTGCAAACCAAGATCAGGCTTTTAAACACTGACATAAAATCAGTCCTTCTGTATGTAGTAGAAACTTTGAGGACAACTGTGACCACCATCAACAAAGCCCAAACCTTCATCAGCACCTGTCTGAGGAAAATCCTCAAAATCTTCTGGCCAAACGCCATCAGCAACAATGATGTATGGCAGCAGACTTTACAACTCCCTGTTCATGAAGAAATCATGTAAAGACATTGGGGCTGGATATGACACACCCTCCGCAAGCCCGCATGAAACACCACCAGACAAGCCCTTTCCTGAAACCCTCAAGGGAAAAGGAAAAGAGGAAGGCCAAGAAACCCCTGGAGTCCAGGCCTCTAGGCTTACTGCAAGGAGATCGGTTACACCTGGAGTCAGACTGAAAGAAAAGCCCAAGACAGAGATGGCTGGAGAGACTTAATTGATGGCCTATGCCCCAAGAAGGGTAGTAGGTATAAGTAATTAAGTACCCATTTCACCCGTCATTGGTTAAAATGGCAAAAATAACATACTCTGAGTGGCTTTAGTAGCATACCCCACAAGAAGAAAAATGTCAAACTTAAGCCAGTTTATTTTAAAAAAAATCAAATAAATGAAGTATTTTCTTGCTGTCAGTTGGGACAGAAAGACCAATGATGTAAACTATTTCTTTGAAGTATTCCACAAAGAGTCAATTTGACATAGCTGATAGCAATGGATAGAAACTCTTGCATTACATAAAATACAAAAGGTAACAATGAGCAGCACAATTTGGTGATTGGATAGTTAACTGGTGGACCTCTTCCACCCTATATTTCATGATGATATTTGCTTGGGGGCGCCTTACCAACCCCCGGATGGCAACTAAAGTCATTGACAACAAAATGTTTGTGTCACTTGCAGTATGATACTTCGTTAAAATACACTAGTATGACTCCATCTAATGATGTATTGCGACATCAACATTACGATAATCAAGGGAGCGGTCTCATCTTACAATGCCGATTTGTTTGAAGGAGTACATGCTCAAAAATTCGAAAAATTCAGTTTTATTCTACAAGCATCTTGATAATTCTTATCTCAACTAGTAGAGTTAACAACTCCATTGCCCTTTTCCTCCACAGCCTCATTGACCACACTGTATTCTGCATTCACATTGATTGCTGGGTCTCTGCATACAAGGCCCAAAAAGGAGTCACACATTTGCCCTCCCAAATGGGTCTTGCTGGATTAGGTAACCAGAGTCTCATGTACGTTAACTTGCTAACTTTCAGCAAAGTCATAGAATGTGTTGCAGACAGCGCCTCCTCTTCCGGTGGCTTATGCACGACATGACAGTGGTCCGTCGCCGACTTCAAACTCTGGCCAGTTCTAATAAAATACAGGGACAAAAGCAAGGCACTACATAGAAGGAGCCCCTATGTGGTTTTACAAGGAAACCATGGAGGTTCTTGAAAAATCCATAAACCAGGCTTGTCAGGCTAAGCCCCTCTAAGACAAAAAGAGGACTGTCAGAAACAGGGTAGAGAATCCCTGCATAATAAAGATGATCACCCTATGGATTCAGACTCGATTGTCAGGTGTCAACACTATATGAAACAGGAAGTGATCTAAAATGAACACAGGCAAACTTGCCTCTAAAAGTATGAGTTAGCAGATTAGTAGACATGTTGTTTTTGAATACATGCTCATGGGTTTTAATCTTACTGATTGTTGTGCACCATGTTTATCATTTTGTTCCAGATTTTGAACTACTTGCAAACTATTGGTTAAGTATTGATCCTTTATTCGCTCCAGATTTTCGTCAGCTGTTCTGCACAGCTGTAAATGTATAGTGAGCAATCCTATTTCACTCTGTGCTATTCTCTTGATACATTGGCTGTGTCAATGTGCCCCAACCCCTGTGTGAAATCGAGGTTAAGTACTGCTGAGGGTCAGGCCATAGAAGGTTTGGGGATCCTCCAGAATGTATAATGGTACACTGCCATCTCCTTGCATATGTGTCATTCTCTTGGCCCATTTCAGCTAAAATTCTTGCAAGATTGCATTCTGTTTTATGATATTGAGCCTAATTGGCAAAAAACCTTGTGTCAGCCTAAAAAAACTTTTTCACACTAAAGTTCAAAGACAATCACAGACCACAAACGAAAAAGAGTGTTCCTGCAAACAGAATGTCCACCACCAAAAACAAACTCAACAATGAAATAGGGAAAAGAAGAGGCCATTCAATGTATGGTCGCGTGAAATCATTGAGCACAGAGCACTACTGTCGAACTTGTGATGAGAAACAACTACACCTCTCAATTATAGAAGTAAAATACAAGCACTGCTTTCCTTAAACACCTGGAGGCAGATTTACAAGCCCCTTGTGGCACTTTTGCGCCGCCATTGCATCACTTTTGTGATGCAGCAGCTACGTAAACAATGCGGCCAATTTACAACGTGACACATCTAGGGAGATGTGTCACGTTGTAAAGCCCTGCGTCACATTATACCTGTGTCAGGTATAATGTATGCAGGGTGGGCATGCCCACGCAGGAAAGCCTCGTAAAAGAGATGCAGTAAAATCAACAAGATTTCACTGCGCCACTTCTAAGACGCCACTGTTTCAAAACCTTACGCCTGCTTGAAGCAGGCATAAGTAGAGACGCAGTACAATAAGTATAGGCCTCAACATGCATTGCTGGAGTTGCGTCATGCTTGCGACATGACTTCAGCAATGCATGACTTTTGGGCCAACAGATGCGTCAGAATTTCTGACGCATCTGTCAATCCTCGCGCTATGGTGCGTTGTATTGTAAATACGTTGGGGGCAGATTTACAAGCTCCATGCGCCACATTTACGCCACCATTGTGTCACTTCTGTGGTGCAGCGGCGGCGTAAACCATGCGCCATGTTGCACCTTATTTACAACGTGACGCATCTAGGGAGATGCGTCACGTTGTAAAGCCCTGCGCCACATGAAACCTGCATTAGGTTTCAAGTGGGCATTCCGGCGCAGGATGGGCGTTCCGTCGCAGGAGCGCCTCGTAAAAGTGGCGCAGTGAAATTTACAAGATTTCACTGAGTCACTTTTAAGTCCATGCTGCGTCAAAACCCTGTGATGCAGCATGTTAGGCATAGGGTGCCTCTGAGCATTTCTGGAGCCGTGTCACGCTTGCGACACGACTCCAGCAAAGCACCGCCCTTACGCTACACGCTTCGCCCTATCCTTGCGCCACAGTGCGCTGCACCGTAAATGCGACACATTAGTGGTGGCGCAGGGAGGGAATTGCGTGTCGCATCTGTTCTGGTGCATCCTTGTTGATTTGCAGAGATGCGCCAGAACTCGTAAATCCGCCTCGTTGCATCCATGGTGGTGCAAGGGTATCGCAGGCTGGCGCATGGAAACTGACGCATCTGTACAGATGCGTCAGTTTCTTGTAAATCTGCCCCCTGGAGTTAATGTGATGTAAAGGAACATAAGGGCATATTATCAAGCACGGCGTTAACATTATCCCCGCTTTAGCGCCAGAAAAACTGCTGCTAGAGCGTCAATAATGGGCTTGATAACACGCCGTAGAGAATTCCTATAGAAGCCCATGTTCACACCAGAACATGGGCTTCTACGGGAATTCACAAGGGCGTATTATCAAGCCCATTATCGCCGCTTTAGCTGCAGTTTTCTGCCGCTAAAGCGGCAATAATGTTAACGTTGTTTCTTGATAATATGCCCCATAGAGTAGGTGTGCTTAGAAGTGACATAATTTCTCAAGCATCATTTAGAAATATTTTGAAGATGCATTATAGGTTTCATGGGCCGTGCATATAAAAAGCAACATAACAGAATTCAAGGGTTTTATAAATATCTGTAAGTGGATGTGAAACTGTAAATAAAAAAAAATCAATAGTCTTACATTATGCTGCATACTGCATTATATTCTGTGGCATTATGATTTTGTCATTTTAACATAAAGTAATACTGTTTGAGGATATGTTGCACCTCAACTGAAAGGTGACCAGAAAACATGTGTAAAGGGATTGCTGCTGTGCGGCACCACATAAGTGCATTGTTTCAGTAACGTTTGATCTGTTTGAAAAATAAACAGTTTTTGTTGAACTCTGGAAATTATGCTACCAGGTAGAGGATTATATAGCAAATATGGTAAGTCCATAATTATGACGAAAAGTCCACAGTAGCTGAATAATACAATTCCAGTGACTCTGAACTTTTCTGAGGATTAGCAATGCGTGGTTTATGCAGTTAATTAAGTGACATTGGGAGGAAGCAGACATACTCTCTTACAAAGTAAAACAGCACATCACACAGCTGCCAAATGTCCCAATGTGTGTTCCTGGTAACGACTGTACTCGCCGAGAGGCACCTGCGTGTGACTAGCCTTATCTCAGCGATAACCTCAGGTCACCATTCTTCTCTGAGCGGGACAGCGACTGGCAGGGTAGTGAAGACCATTAAATACCTTAAAACACTTTTTTTAAACAAACGCCGGAGTACTTTTTCGTTTTTTGTTGTTGCGGTTTTATATAGCGCGCACTCGACGGAAAGGTACCAGAGCGCTTTATATGAGCATTATATGAGCACCAGTTGCATTACAAACGGACACGTTCATTTTATTTATTTTTATTTTTTTAGGCAGGAGGAGTTAAGTGATTTGCCCAGAATCACAGGATGTTTGAGCCTCCCGCCAGACTCGAACCCGGTTCCCCAGCTCCAAAGTTGGACGCTCACAAGAACAATGGGCATTACAAAATGTGCCCATCAACAGACCATTTCCAGTGTTTTTTCAAGGTTTTGAAACCATTTAAGAACGCCCAGAGCATAAACCGGAGCTAAACAAATCCATAACAAGGGTGACTCTAGGAACAGATTAGCCATTACAAATCTCATTCATCTCCTAACAGCTAACTGTTTGCCTACAGGGAGGTGCGACGTTTGGAAACTTTTCTTTGACCTGAGGGATATTTCGTATCTTAAAAGAGTGGGTGTCCGAGATTTTAGCCTGGTCTTAAATCCTTTGCAAACAACGGTGCCCTTGTTCAATATTAGCGCGAGATAAAATAGCTGAGCGATAATAGTTTCTTTTAGACATGTCTCTGTGTTAGACTGACCACATAGCATCGTTTAGTGTACATTTCTCCCTGTGTTTTAAATAGCGTTGCCTCCCTGTAATTTATGGATTATCAAATGGGCTGGTAAATATTTTGTAAACCCTCCAGCAAGTCAAGCAATTTGCATTACCTTACAGAGAGATAGTCATACCTACTTTAAGTGTATAAAACTGTAAGACAACTAAACAAAAGGTAACATTTTATCATACAATGCACCAATGACACATCAGGGAAAGTATGATGAATACATAACAAACGAGTAATTAGAGAGTCATGAAATAATTAATACTTAGGAAGTAATTATTGTAAAACATTCACATAAGCAATGCAAAACACAAGTAGAAGACAAACGTAACATATGGAAGATTATATTTCGCCACGCACAACCACTGTATAATCGAAACATTAAGTAATGAATAAGACAAATATTTAATACATATGTGAATACCTAATATGTGCACGAGCCAAAGAAAGAAGAAGGAATAGGGTTTTTGATTCTTCAAGTTTGAATACCTTAGTAAAAGGTTTAAATATAGTAACTACACTTTCGTTTGATAGGTAATTCCTATTTGATATTCATTACTAACCATAATTGTTATGAGTTGAATCAATGTTGTTGGATGTGCCCTGGCACATGGACCCAGAGGTCGGAGGGGCTCACTACACACCAATTAAACTTGACTTTCATTAACTTGCCAGAGGTACAGGGGCCTATTATCCGTGTCTGAATTGTGGCCCTTCAACCCATGTCACACCTGTGCGTTTACTGAATGATATTCAGCTGCTGGTGGTGGTCCCGATGACCGCTGTTACTGCCTGCTGCTCTTTAACACCCTACTGTCCCTTTCTTGGTTGGGCAGCTTGAATGGTGCCCTTGATTCGTCGTCACTTTACCCCACTTCGGCTTCTGCTCACCACACAAACTCCTTTTTCGGGCTTGCTTCCCCCCTTTTTCCATCCCTTCTGGCCTCCACCTCTTTTCCCACCTAGGAAAAGAAAGGGGGGGCACCACTCTGCTCCTGGGGCTTGCCAGCCTCAGGGCAGGTTTATCCCTACAGCCAGGGGCTTGCCAGACTCAGGGTGGGGTTACCCCCTAAAGCCTGGGGCTTGCCAGACTCAGGGAGGGGTTACCCCTCCAGCCCTTCATGTCCCTTCGCTCCCCATACCCTTTAACATATTCCCCCCAAAAACATGTGCACCTGCTGAACCACAACAGCATAAATAAGGATGCAGGAGTGGATACATCCTCTCTAGGGTTGATGGAGTCACCTGAAAATCCCCTTCTGCTAGAACAAACAAGAATGGGCTCTATTCTAAGCAAAAAATGCACCCATTGTAAAGTTCCACTCTGCCAAAACCATAATTTCTACATCAAAGGATGTTACTTAGCTTCGACCCCATATTACCACTTCCAGTAGATAAGCCACTGGTATTAACTGCTGAGCCCTGCATGCTCCTCTGTTTAAAAAGCATGAATGGCCCCATCAGCCAGGTCCTTCTGAGCATTACACATGCACTTTTGTTGCAGGTTTGTTAACAAGGCTGGTAACAGCTGAGGTTGGCTCAGAACCACAATCAAGTCAGTTTGTAGGCAAATCACTCTCAGGTTTTACATCAGATGGGAGCGCATGACAGCCCTCAAGTACATCAAAAACCAGACTCTACCGACAGAAGGCCGATGTCAGGCACGCTCTCCGTGAGGCTCACAATGTTGGCCATGTAAAAGAGCAATGGCCTTGAGATGTCACTGGAACAGCTAAGCAAGGTCTCTTAGATGCTCATCTTGGAACATGTCTGGGTACATATATAGTGCCCAATGTATCCATCAAATGTGGCGTTCCTAAGAGCGCCCCTTTTTGGTCTTTATTGAATATTAGAATATTGGGATGTGAGGACCGTCAGTGAAGACAATGGAGTGACAGAGGGCTTGCAATCGCTGGTATAGACTGACCGTCTCTTCAAGCATTCCAATATTGTTTTATTGCTTCTCCTTGTTCAATTTAGAACATTCCACTCTTATTTGGGGAATATTCCTCTAGCTTTATAGATCTTCTGCCTTACCCTATACCGATCCCATATAATTTTGTGGAGGGTCTTTAATAACAGCTTTAGAACTTAGCCGCAGGCCGCAATGCTAATTGAGATACATCAACAACATGCTGAAGATTGCTTGACCGAAGGAGGCCTATGGTTTCATGCCTACGCCGATAATGTAGTTACACTTACCTCTCACTCGCCACTGATTGTGCACATGCCATTTATAATGAATCACTTAATGTTCAATAGTACTAAATAATTCATAACGCAATGAAACTGTTTATGTAGCCTTAACACATCAAGAAAAACTTGCCAGGCTGCAAATGAACAGAGATTGTTGATGGATCTGACCCCAGCAGAAGAAGAAATGCTTATCAATCAATAGTCCATTATAGACATCAAAGTAGTTTGGAAACAATTTGGAAGCAAAACAAATGACCACAGTAAAAAGAACCCTTCCTGGTCCAGAATGCTTCATTCACAATTTCTTTTTCAAGACCTTTAAGACCCTTTTTTTGAAAGACTGTAGAAGTGATCTATGTAACCCCACGGGGAGCACCATAGGAGCCATAGCTACAGTCAATAATCCCACCGTCTTGACTACAGCACATGAGTGTCGGGTCTCAATCAGGGTCAAGCTAAGGTCAGCAGACACAAAGAACCATGGACCCACCCCTCTCGAACTACTGATGAAGTAAAATGGAGAAGTATAGAACTTCAGATCTCCGAGAAGTCTAGAAGAGCAGGATGTGCCCATCACGAATTTGGAATTGAGTAGGTAACAATCTGCGAAACGAAGCACTTTAGTATTCAGCACTCAGATGTGGAACACGTTATGGGACAAACCGCAGGGACAACAGAACCTTCCATGCTTCCACTGGTTAGTCAAGACTCAGTTTCACTCATCCCTGGGGAACGTGCACCGCTCTACACCACATACATAGGATTTTGCATTCATTAATAACTACACTTCCTTTGAAGGTTGTCGATGCACGGTGGTTTCACCGGGTTAATACTAGAAAGTGCAACAATTAACTGCCCTATAGAAGGCAGTTAAATCCCAACCTAGTCAAAATTCACTTCCTTCAATTAACCTTAATGCTGTAATCAAAACTTCTATTAATTGCTCAAATTAAACATCAATGTTTCGGTCCATGGTTGAGCAATGTACCCTGTAAGTGCCTTAAGACAAACTCATTCAGCGCTGTCCACTAGGCAAAATTCAGAAACAGACACAATTCCGGGGCAGATTTTATTTAAATAAAATTGACATCAGTTTAAGCACTCCCACCCCCTACCACACACACTCACTCAAAAAAGTGTTTTTCCAGTCTGCTTAACTGAGTAAATGCTAAAACTTAGGCAAAGAGGGAAACTAACTCGCCCACGTTCTCGAAAACCTGGCCGCCAAACAGGTGAAACAAAAATTCGTCAACCGCAAACCATGACTTTTCAGTTAAATTCGATAGCCACGCAAAAGTTACTGAAAGTTTGCACATTTTCTACTTACTAAACGGTTCCTACGTGCCGAGCATAAGTTCCACGGCGGTGCTGCCGTTCAGCCCGTCCCTGGCTCTGCCTAGACTAGAGGGAGTGGAGCCGCTCCTGGCTCTCCAACCCCACAAAGGTGTGATGGTGTTTGCGTACTAACAATGACAAGTGGCAAAGGAATGTCAGCCGGCAAGTGACGACAAAACCTGTTCAGTAAGTGTCTGCTGAGTGCTTACATACTTTGTCGGAACATCTTGTTTCAAGGTAATGCATTCAATTTGTTTTCATTTTTTGTAGGCCTCCAGTGAATGACAAAAAATGCTTTTGTTTTGGGGGGAAAAAAAACCTGCGCTGTTCATTCTTACCACCCCTACACCCTCCTTTAAAGTGCTGCGTAGGTACTTCCGCATTCCACAACACCCTCGACGTCATACATGGAGCAGGTATCAAGTGACTGCTCTTCGAGTGGTGATGGGAAGTCGCAGAGAGAAAGGAACCCGGGGAAATGAGCATAGGAGGAGACATTTACGAATGGGATTGGAGAGACATGAGGACACAGGTGCTAGAAGGCAAACACATTAAGGATGTAGGATGTCAATAAATATGGGCGTTGGCTCTGGGCCAGGGCACCAGCCTTTCAAGAGGGCCCTTGATAGGGCCAGCGCTGTTCTGCGGAGATGACGTTCTGATGACATTGAGTAACTCTTAAACAGATTGTTTAAAATACCATTTTCCTTCCATGTATTTTTTATGTGGGTGATGTGTGAGGGTCGATTACAGATATTTTGCAGAGAAATGTGTTTATATTTCATGCAACAAAAAGATTATTTTACAGAGATTGTGTGCAGTAATATTAGTGAGTTGCTGCTGTTATACAATATTGAAAATACTCTTCACCATCCCTGAATATCAGATGTAAACACATTTAGAATTTGGATGAGTGTGCCTGTGCACTGTCATGAACTGGCCAAAGAGGGCACGAAACAGCTAAAATTGGATCATAAATTCAAAGCTGTTCCGAACTGGGACCCCCAAATAAGTTTGACCAGGGCCTCCAAAATCCTTAAGATGTCCCTAAATATGGGAACATCTAAAAAAGATCATGCATCCTCAACCTGTTCCACACAACATGCCCACATTCCATTTAGTCGGGGCCCTAATAACATCTTCCTGTCAACATGGCTGTCTTCAGCTGAGCACAATGAATATTTAATCAACAAATAATATAAATATCTTTAAAAAGTTCCCTTTCAAGGAGTCTTTTCCTGCCTTCTGGTGCCTCAGAGATCATCCCCTTCACTTAAGAGGCCATGGCCCTGTAAAGGCCAATGCTCTACCATGGGAACCCAACATCAAATGTGCACTGTAATAACTCCAAGATGTAATCTGCTTCAACAACAGTAAACCAGGGGTAGAAATCCTCCCTATTGTAAAATGTTGACTTAAAAAAAAAACAACGAAGTGAATCTTGGCCACGAGTCGCCGCTGTACCAATCAAACCAATACATTTACCCATTTATCCAGCATTTTTAAAAGACACCCGCTAATTTGCACCTTCATTTCATCATTCGCATGCAGCTTTAAAAACACTGGAATGAATTAAGCACATATTTATATTCATCATCTCATCCGAAAATCTATAAAATATATATTATTTCAGGGAAGTGAAGTTAATCTCCCATACCATACTCAAAAAGGCTGTAACAAGAATTGGATACCTATACGTAAGGTGAATTTCTCTTTCAAAGACAGCTAATATTAAATAACAGCAAGAAGCCAGTGGGATCTGGAGGCACCAGTGTGGACAAGTTGACCAGGACAAGTAAAACAAGTAAAACCAGTAAAACAAGTGTAGTGTCCAGTACATTCCTGGGAGTTTTCATATGCAAGCTGCTGAAACAGTCCTAAGGTTAGGTTTGTTTTGATTGACAGTGGTGTGGATTGTAATGGGGAAAACTATTAGGACGGCTGCAGGATCTGACACCCAAGTGTAATTTGATGGACTCCATAGTTAAGAAAATCAGCTTGTCAATGCTAACACTTGTCTGGGTTAGTTCAATGGGCTGTTTGATGCTCATGGTGTAAATCACGTTTGATTAAATGTAGGATTAGACGGTGGATTAGGTTCTGAGGAGGTCTCTGAAAGGTGATCGTCTGAAAGTGTCAAAAGGAAAGTAGTGACTAGGTATATAGAGGTAACGCTAGCAGGTTCTGAAAGAATATAGAGGTAGGTTGGTGTAGTGTGAAGGACCATAGGTTCAAGGAGATATGCAATTTCTAACACTAATTACATATATAAGTTATAAAAATGGAGCCCAAAATATGACTGTGCGTAGGGTTTTCAATATGTTTAAAATGGCTGTGAGTTTACATTCATAAAGGAAAGTTGATTTTAAAATACAGAAAATCCTCTGGAGACAGTGAGCCCAAAAAATAGAATTCAATTAATTTTCAAGCTAGAAAACGTTGCACAATCATAATTGATCAGTAACTCTTTGTGAATATATTCATTAGCCTCTTAGTGGTATTATATCCACACAAAATGTCATGTATCCCTATCAGCTAAATATTTTTAATGACTAATAAGTAATTCTGTGGGCTATTTGGAGACATTGGGGAGGTTTGAAATAGACCGGAGACCTTTCTTGTGTCGATCTCTTGTCGTCAATTTACAAGACTTGCAAGTGGTTTATTTGTTACCTCTTGTTTAATGATACTAAGACCTCCATTAAAATACTTACAGCAATTGTAGTGAGGTAATACCGCGCCTGATTTTCCTGGTACTTCAGATATTGGTAATATCTGAAGGCAGACTTACCAGGAGATAACATTATCAACTATGGGCTCTTGTTAGAATGTGAAATAACGTAAGGAAATCAGAAATACCACACCTATTTTCGCACGCAAAATCCATAATTTTTTACCTTTTTTATCCTGACAAATTCCTTCAGGTTTGACCTGGAATATGAGTCCCCTGTAACATTGATTTCCAGTAATACTCCGAGTCACATAATAGTAATTTGCGCAGAAAGCTTTGTTTTCACCCAATCTGTTATTTATCAATTCCCATGGAGACATCCAAACCCAAATATGGACCCCTTGATATTTTCATTTAATAAGCGGGACTGTGGGGTCTAGGATACATTTTTTTATTTGATCCCCTAAATACTGGAATGTGCCCCCTTGTTCTATTCGGAAATTGTTACATTTCATCACCATGGCTTAAAAACTTGTGGAGCCCTATATGTATATGAATTTGACTTCTTAGAATTAGTTGGCATGTCCTTTGCTGTCTAATAATCTGTTAACGAATTTTGAACAAATGATGTAAACTTGGTAGTATGTGGGACATAAGTACTGGTTACCTACATACAAAAGTATATGAAAACGTTGAAGGATATCCTAAGGGATTCGGTGTTGATTAATTTTATTTCAGAATCTAATGAATTTTTAAGTTACAAATAGAAGGTCAAAAAATCAACCTTGTCTGTCGGATCTAGATGATGAGAAACACTTTTACTATTAAGAGTAGTTAAGAGTCCTTAATTTCCATTGCTTATAAAGTTGACTGGCGCCTTGGGCAATATTACTAGTCAGAATTCCAACATAACCCCATGAAAGGCAAGGAAAGCCATTTTTCTTTTACGGTAAAATACTTTGTGCACCTATAGTACAAGTTCCGAAAAGGCTGAACCGTTCCCAACACCTCATGAAAACTGCACCACACATCTAATCATGATTGGCAATCAAACCTCACCACCACACATTATTCTCACACACGTAGTCATATAAAGACACTGGATGAGACCCACATCATCTATTCTTATCCCATACTTTAAATGTCCATCCACGAGACAGCCTGATCCACTTCTTCAAAGGGAGTAGATAAGCCACCAATCACATAACAGTGTTGTTCCTTTCTACACTTCTCTTGCTTCCGTCATTCCAGAGCCATCAAGTGTGGACCACTGCAAATCTTGTTTGAAAAAAGGAGGCGGGACAATTTTCTAGCACATTCTGTCAAATGATCAATACATTCTTCATAGCACGCTTCCCAATGGTATTACTTAGGGTGGTGGCACCGAGTGAGTAGGTCGCAAGCAACTTGTAGTCAGGATTGATTGATGTACCCTTGTTAAACGTACGTTTTTTTGTTTTCTTAAAGCCTGCATTGAAGGAGTGTGAAAGCGTTATCTTATTAACTATCCTTTGAGCATATTCTATACTATCACTGGTTCTAGGAGAAACCTACACAAGTTTGTCGGCCCAGTCAATAATGCAGGAACTTGAGCTGATTTTGACGCTCTGTCAGACCGCTTGACTGAGGACAGTGGGACTGCGTGGTATTATGGACAGTAGTTCCAACTCGAACCCAGTGGCTCATCTCATTCTAAATGTTGAAGCATGTGGAATGAGAGGGTAGTAGACTAGTAGACATGTGGGATGAGAGGGTAGTAGACTAGTTGCTGCACCTTCGTAGTTGTTGCAGCGGAATTTCACCTAAAATAGTAACTACATCATGCACATTGTTTTTTGTTGCAGAACAATTTCAAATGTAACTATTAATGCCTGATATTTACTATGTAATAATATATTGTTACTGCACTCAGTATCTTGCAAGGACCATGTACATGCCAGCTTGTATTAGGTCAAAGAAGAAAGACGAGAGGCAAAAATGAAGGAGAGGGTGAGACATAGGTAAAGCTGTGGAAGAGGTGTGGCGCAGCGGCCAGGAAGTCTGACATGGAACACGGGGCTCAAGGTTCGATCCCTTGCGCCGGCGGCAGGTCAGCCCAGCACCATGTGACTTTTGGCAATAGCTCGCTTATTCTTCCCAATAGCCCCCAGCGCCTTGAGACCCTTAGGGGTGATTAGTTTGCACTTTACAAAATGGAATTAACAGAAGAAAGTGTAAAATAAATTAAATAGGAGAAACAAATCTTGAAGAAGTTGATGGGAAAAGGTGGAGAAGATAGAGGAGACAGGAGACAGTGGGAGAAAACAGAAATTGGGAATGGATTAGAGTTTGAAGTATTTGGCGGTGTAGTGAGACACAAGGAGAAATGATGAGTAACCATAATAGAAGGGGGAACAAGTAGGAAGAAATATAGTGAGTGAAAGGAGGAAGAGAGGGGAAAAAGAGAACAATGCAAATGGTTTATGGAGGAGAAAGAAAGTTTTAAGTAGTGGGAACTATAAGATAACAAAGGGAGAGGGGGAGGAATGGATGTAACGGAAAAAAATGGAGGATAGAAAAGAAAGGATGGGTACTGGTAAAGCACTTGTGTTGAGTTTTAAAGGGGTCGGCCCTGAAAACTCATGGACCTGGGTCAATAGGTAAGTACAAAGGAAAGGTGGTCCGAGTTTAGACAGTTTATTCACAAGTGTTCTGTATTACTCCATACAGACATTCACCATGTATACGTGGGGAATGTCTGTATGGAGTAATACAGAACACTTGTGAATTAACTGTCTAAAATCGGACCACCTTTCCTTTGTACTTACTGGTAAAGCACAGTACTTTTTAAAATGCCGGGCTATCTCACCATAAAAACTGAACACAGTAACAAAATATGGTTGCTCTATTGCTTCATGTCAGGAGGACACAATGAATCCAATTGTGGGTTTCCTTTAACGATTTGGTGCATTCATGGGACTTTGTAGTCTTTCCTTTCTTGAAATTAACCACCAAGTGGACTTCCACAGAATCTGTCTGTAAATAAAATCAAAACTAGTGCACACTGAATAACTTCCAAATATTTGCCAATCATAAGTCTAAAATGGGGAACAACCTTTACAACGCAACTTTTACAACGCACTACCATTACAACGAAACTTTTACAACGCAAAATCCATTACAAAGCATGCATTTACAACGCAGGCATTACAGCGCATGACACTACAATGCACACCACTACAACGCATGCCATTACAACGCATACCATTACAACGCATAGCATTACAACACATAGTACCCTTACACTATCCAACACTTACCCTACTGTTGCACCCCCTGGAGTTAGAATAGTAATTTCTACCCCTACACTATCCAACACTTACCCTACTGTTGCACCCTCTGGAGTTAGAATAGTAATTTTTACCCCTACACTATCCAACACTTACCTTACATGCAATGTAATGTAATGCGTTGTAATGATATGTGTTGTAAATGTAGTATGCGTTGTAGTGGAATGCGTTGTAAAGGTAGTTTCAAAGAATTCGTTGTAATGGCATGCGTTGTAATGGTGTGCGTT
Organism: Lissotriton helveticus; assembly: GCF_964261635.1. Classification (NCBI taxonomy): domain Eukaryota; kingdom Metazoa; phylum Chordata; class Amphibia; order Caudata; family Salamandridae; genus Lissotriton; species Lissotriton helveticus. Next base: position 494,212,085 of record NC_136070.1, read on the forward strand.
GTAATGGATGTTGCGGTGTAAAAAATGCGTTGTAAAAGTATGCGTTGTAACGTCGTAAATCCGTCTAAAATTCACCCCGTACTTGCTTTTGGGGCAACAATATTTTCCGTTCTGGAAATATAGATCCATAAATATAACTCAAATAACAGCATACAACAATTGCTTTTATCTAAATATACAACTTGGCGAAGGTGACCTTCATAACGGTCATTTAGTGCATCTTGGAAAGCACTTTACAGTACCCTTTCATACGGCTGTAAATCTTTGTTTATCAGGCCAGCATGCTTTATTAGTTGTAGGAATGTACTGTTCTGTCAACAAGTCTCTCGTCGCCAGAATAACACATAACCTGGAATAAAAATCAATACTTTCAATGTTGGTTTATAGATTTTACGCTACCCACTCACCATCACTGTACATCAGGCCAATGAGGCTTCTGTAAAACATTTATTTTCGAAATGTTACAATTGCTAAAAAAAAAAATAATAATATGGAGGTAGCTTTCAGCTATGACACTTTGAAGGATGTGCAGAGAAAATTAAATAAGCTGTGTAGAATGGAAGGTGGCTACCGGCTCCAGGAACAGAGCTTTCTCCATCTGCAGTTGTGTTGAGATACCGGCATTGTGAGGTTACCATACTGACTTCGAGACGGTCCTAGCCCAGCTTGTCTAATAAACTGGTTTGAAAAACTGTTTAAAAGCAAATACTTTGAATGCAAATTATTTCAAATAGTACCTTTACACAATAATAGAATATTTCTAAACAAATCACTTGAAGATACAGTTTGTTCAAAACGCCCCCTTTTTAGGTCGAGCTGGAGTTAGCATCCGAAGGATGCGTCCAGTCTCGACATCTTTAGTGATCAGTCTGGGGGGAATGAGGGACAAGAGGGTGTTACGAGCTTTTCTCCAGGATTTGGGTGCGCGAACGCGCACGTCTGCACGCGTGCGCACACAGCCAGCCACCACACAGACTGAAACACACGCGCGCTGGTTACTTTCACTTTCCATCCCCCCAACAGTCATCGGCTCTTTTTACACACGCACGCATGCATGCATGCATACATACACACACACAGACACACGCGCACACACAGGCACAAACACACACACACAGACACAGACAAACTCGCACACACACACACACACACACGCATGCGCGCACACATCCCCCCACCCTCCCCTCACACCCCACTCACCGAGTTCTTTTCGTGTGTCCCTCTCTCCCTCGGCAGGCAGCAGGTCATCCTCAGCAGCAGGCGGGGCTCTCCACGAGCACGGGAGCCCCGCTAGCTGACACGCAAATCTTCCGGCTGACGGGCACAGGAGCGCTTCAGCACAGGAGCGCGGGGTAGGCTCCCGTCTTTTTGCGGCCCCGCCCCTGTCCCAACACAGGTTGCCTGGCTTCCTGTTCAAGCCGGGCAAACCGTTGTAAGTTATTTCTAATACAACAGCATTTGCTTTGATAGCGTGTTTCTTGCTCCATTTGAAAACGCAAAAGATAAACGTAAAGCGCCCCACACGTATTTCTGACCGTGTTTGTGAATTTAATTAAATGATAAATCTAATTAAATAATACATCTACACTAGCATATTGGCGTAAATCTGTGAGTTTGTGTGCTTGTGGAGTGGGGCAATCTTAGTCTTTGTAGTACACAACCCACACTTGAAAGCGTGATACTGCTGTCAACAGCTGCTCACAAAATACACGTTAAAAAAAACCTTTAAAAACACTTGTAAAACATGATTTGATATTTAGATTTACGCTAATTGTAGTCTGATATACACATTAGAAGAAATACTGCAGAACAGAGCTGCTCAAGTAACTTTTTTGGAGCACGATATAGTGGAGAGTTTATAGTTTGCACAACATTTTGGAGTTGCAGCGGTTATGGCTTAAGGAGGGCTTGAGTTCAAGTCAACAAACAACTGAATATAATGATTTCCACTACTTAATGCAATAGGTAGGTTTTGCAAAGTTTGCACAATATGTTTGTGATGTTTACAATTACCTCGTTTGGAAATCGCATGTACATATCAAATTTATTTCTATCTATCATTAAAATTTGATACTTTTGTACAAGCCATATTTTATATGTTCCTTTTTATACAAACAAAACTTAACTACTGCATAAATAAAAAGACATTGCCATTTACAATACTAAAAGCTCAAACTTTCCTAATGCGAGACCTATTGCATTGCAAATGCTTGTTCATTTTGAATAGGAGGTCCACCCATGCCAAAACGCGCACCAACCACCCATACTCTTCCTTATTGGTCCTCCCGTTCACCTTCTCTGCTACCCGCACAATCACCCACATATTTTTCTTTTTTTGCCTGTTAAATGCTTCCTATTCTGTTCCCAGAAATACTAATTTGTTTACTATTTATTTATTTATTTTTGTAATCATTTGAAGCAAAAACATTGTTTTTCTAATTAATGATTGGCAAAATGGTCTTCTTGAACGACACCTGTTGCTTGTCCAGACTTAACCTAGGTCTTGGAAGCGGTCTTCCATCCTGGAGCAGTGGTGCTGGACAAAAAGAACCAGACAGTGCTTAATTTGTAAAAAAAAAATACAAATAGAAGTGCCAGGGATCTCGTCAGAAAGCCACTGAAGCTTGCACAGCACATTCCTCTTGCCATGTTGCCAATGACAGTTACAACACAACTACTTACCATCACACTCCTGCAAGTGTGGCAGTTCGCCCTATTCCAGGCCTCCAACATTATAAGAATGGCTTGGGCGGCAGGTAATAATCATTTTAAATGCATATTCAAATAATAATTGACTGTTGTTGGGATCATCTCTAAATTAGCCAGACAGAGCCACCTTGTGGCAGACTGTCACAAGTGCTGTGTTGACAGTTAAGTGCAGGTGCCAAGGACCAGAAACCACTGGCTCAAATTAAGCACTGGAACCAGAGTACTGTGAAGTGTCTAAGATTTCTCCCTGTGTTAAATGACTTACTAAGCAGTTTTATGAAGAGCTATGTTACGCTTTGCAGATTCTTCCAAAGGTTCCACATGTCCAGTTAGGGATAAATAGGAAACAGATAAATGAAGGATTGCAAAGAACTTAAAGATCGTACAAGCTGAGAAAACAAAATACCTAATCTGGTAAAGAATGAATAGGCATACCGAGGTTCCGTTATCCTGTAATGTAGACAGTTAGTTAAAAAAATTAAGAAATACATGTGAGGTTCAAAATGAAAAATACCAATTACTGCATGCCTGGAGAAAATGTTGGTGGCTATAAAGAATTATTTTATGACAAGGTTTTGGAGATGTGCTTGGGAAGTATTAGGCTCTCATGAGTAAAATAAAGTTCTTGCTTATTGAGTGAACAAGATTGGGTGACTTACATATTTAAATTTCATTCAATAGCTGCATCTGTGTTATGAGATAACACTGAAAGAGATGCCCATAAGAGGGATGGAGGAAGTTCTCTACCCTGTAGGAAATTGGGTTACTGGTTGAGGCTGGGGGCGAGGGGCGGGCGGAACTCTACTCAAGCAGCAATCACAACTCTTGCCAGTGTAAAACACAAGCAAACCCGAAATTAACATGTGCTTAAACATCTGATAGCTTGGCACAAAGCAGTTAGGCTTAACTTAGAGGCAATGTGTGAAGTATTTATGCAGCACTTCAAACAGTAATAAGTTGAAAACACAAACATGAAAAATCCCACAACAAATGTAGAAAAATAAAGTAAAATGTAGTAAATGACTTGAGACCAAAATGAAAACAATCCAATCAGTAGAACCAGCAATATGCAGTTTTCAACTTTTCAGTGAATACAGTGCTTAGAAGCACAAATCTCCAGCTGTGATTATCAGATTGCGCTGGGCCGGACAAAGTCACAAGATTAGGCCAGCTGCAATGGAGCACAGGCCAGGTACAGGGACAAGTTAGGTCAGCTGAAGAAAATACCTTAAATCAGGGTTGTGAAGTGGTGCAAGGTCTCGCATCAAGGATGAATTATCCAGTGGTGGGTGTGAGGTGCTGCGTCGTGGACGCGTTGCATAGAGGCGGTTCCACGGAGCTGTGAGGCTACAATGTGAGATACTGTGTTGCTGATGCCTCGCATGGTGGTAGTTCCGAGGAGCTGCGTTGCTGCGATGCAAGGTCCTGCGTCAAGGATGTGTCATGCAGAGGAGGTTCTTATGCGAGACTGTAAGACAATGCGTCAGGTTGTGTTGGTTTTGCCCAAGAGACCACTGCTGGGCTGCCAGAGCACCTTAAGTCCCACTTCCAAGGGCCCAGGACTGGGGTGGCAAAATTCACCGCAACCTGAGTCCAGGTGCTGGGTTCAAGATGGTTGGAGCCTTTCCTGTCCCTGAGGTTCTGATCAGGATGCCAGCCAACAAGCCTTTTGTGTCACTCTGGGGGTCCTGGTTTCAAGATGCAGGTTCTTCCTTCTTACTAAGGTAGTAGGGCAGCAGGGTAGTAGTCCTTTTTGCAGCATCTTCCACAGGTCCAGAGGTGTGCTAAGGAGTTTGATCAGAGTGTACAATATTTATACCCGGGCCCCACTTTAAAGTAGGAAAAGGTTTTGGCAGTTTCCAACCCAAGGGTGTCTGGAATTTCCTGCTTCCCTGCCCTAGCCCCAGCTTATCTACAGTCACAAAAAATACTATTGTCAAACCCTTTGTGAGGATGCTCAAGCAGAGCTTTTGTATTGTGCAAATGTGGTTGGTGACAGCTCTTCCCCCACATCAAGTAAGAGTTGGCCCATTCTACAAACAAATATTTCCATTGTGTCTCATTGTCTGGGAGCAATACACAAATTCCATCTGCCAGCTATACCTAGTCATGCAACCCAAGATGCAGGCTACAGGCACCAAATGGTTAGGACAAGAAAATACGGACTTTCCGAAATTGGCATTTTCAGAGTTGTGACTTAAAGAACAACATTACCAAACTTGACATTCCTAGCTACTCTAAATTAAAAGTTATCACTTATTAAATGTAATTAGTTAACCCGATGTTATCCTATGGGAGAGGTAGGCCTTGCAGTAGTGAAAACAATTTTGAGTTTTTCACTACCAGAACTCGTAAAGTTAAACAGTACATGTCCAAAATTTTAAATACACTGTACCCTGCCCTGTGGGTGTTGAGGGCCTACACTAGGGATGACCTAAGTGTTGAAAAGGAAGGATTATTTTATCAGAAAAGCATTACTTTGCCAGGTCGAAATGGCAATTTAAAACTGCACACACAGGCTGCAATAGCAGTCTTGAGACATGTTTAAGTAAGTGGGTGACAAAATCAGTGCTGCCGGCCACTCTAGTTTTGGTGGCATGATAAAATATCCCATGGAAACAGCATAGCAGATTTGGCATGGGACATTTTGTGCATGAATATCTGTGTACACTAGTGTGGGAAGTATTCTTTTAACTATTTCTAAGCACCATACCTTGCAAGTAGAAAGAATTACATCTGGTGGTATGGTACACGCTATTTATGGTATCAAAGAAGGTGACATTCTTTATTCCTATGCACACTTGTTATGAGAGACTTTCTTACTATAGGATATAATGTAACAAGCGAATATGCATACGTACTAAGTTATTGTTTGATTTATTCATGTCTATAAATGTTTGTTCATTTGGTACAGATGTTTGTTTGTTTGCCCAAAGGAACAACTCTCGAACTGAACCAAGTCTTGTGTATGTTCTTGAGGATGCCCAGAATAGGAGGACCGAAATGCGTCGACTTTTCAAAACTATATGGAGTCTCCCAGAATGCAAAAACACTGTGGACAATAACTGAAAATCTAAAGGAAACATAGAAGCCCAGTAAATTATAATAGGGGCCATCCTAGATGGCTTGGGCCATGGCCATTAAGGTGGACTCAATTTCAAGACATTTTATTTAAGAGACACCCACAGCGAACATGCAAGGAGTACTTGATGTATACATAACTTGATGAGGACTTAAGCACGTTTTGCTATGTCTTATGTCTTGTTAGCTTTGATTATACATTCTTGTCCAATGCCTAATGTACATACAATGTTGTGACAATCCTACTAAACAAACAAAACAAATTAAATTTGCAAGAATTAGTAAAGCATTTTATTGTCCAATAGTGAAATAATCTCTATTATTACGTTGATAATTAGTACATATCGATCCGCCGAGAGAACCTCATTTGATAATATGGCAGGCCCCCTAGTAGCACTTAATTTTGAGGCCCTGGGTACATGTAGTACCCCTTTGCTAGGGGCTTACAGGTAAATTAAATGTGCCAATTGGGTGTAATCCAAAGCTACCATGTTTAAAGAAGAGAGTCCAGGCACTTTAGTACCGGTCAGCAGTGGTACAGTGCGCAGAGTTCTAAGACCAGCCAAAACAAAGTCAGCAAAAACAGGAGGATCGAAGGGGAAAAGTAGGGAGTAAAACATGCCAAGGATGTCAGATCCAACAAATCTCAATGAAGAAGATTGCTACACAGATAAGATAGAATCCCAGCGGACAGAGAGGTTTAATGGTGTACCAACCAATTGTTTATCAATAAAAAGCTTTTCTTTGGGCTAAGATTCCAACTCAACTTTCTCACCGATTTGGTTATAAGTTTGAAATCAGTCCGCATTTCATGGCAGGGTAGTAATCCTATGCCTGTTTACCTTATGCCTCTTAACTTTAAAAAAGGGTAAATTACATGTTGCCTTTAAACTCATTGTCCGACTGGATGTGGTTGGCAACAATGTTTCCAAACATCCAATGCATTCTCTAGAGAAGAGGACGTATGATATAATCCCAATCGAAAAATTCAGATCTAGATCAGAATTTTCAACCCATGATTTTCGAATGATGCGGTTTATTGTGTACCAGATATGCAAAGGGCCAATTTTTGTTTCTATGTTTTACTGAGTTGTGGTATATGGCTTCCATATGACGCCTTTAGCTTGAATAACCGGATCAGAGTCCGGTAATGCACTGCAGTGATGTCACAACAGTGGTTAACCAAAGTGATTAACCACTGTTGCGACATCACCTAGGGGAACCCAGGGGAACATTTGTACTGCGGATTCACCTGGGTCCCTAGAGACCAGAGCTCGATTGTAGAATGGCGGTCAGCAGTCTCTACCACATTTTCCCTCCTCTGTCAAGTTTCCACTGATCTGAACAATGCTGGTGCTGTGCCTGCCCTGACCGCTTTTCCCTTGTTTGTGCGATTCTCTGCAGACTCGTGCTGAGAGGTGAAACAGAGCTACCAGGACATAGAGCCAGTGTCAGCGCAGTGCCAGGAGCAGAGAGTGCAGCTTTTGGCTGGGAGGATGTGGGAGTACACAGAGGGGGGTGTGAGTGGGTAGCAGGAGACCAGGTCATTTTTCTCAATTTGGGCGGTGGCATTGTACAGAGGGTAGTGGGGATGGGTGGCAGGAGCTCAGGTTTTTTTCCACATGTTGTATATCACACTATAATTATTCTTCAACTACTTTATATATGTTGGAAGCAGAGGCAAATGATTTTGTGAGGTGGATTTACAACACAAACTGCTGACAAGTAAAATGTGAATAATGGAGGTGTTATTCACCTCGGGGTTCAGAGTGACATCACAGACAACTCAAGCTTTGCTCTTGTTATCTATTTGATGTCATTCAGAACCTCTTGGTGAATAACAGCCCTAATCGCAGTTACATATCTATAATTCTTTATTTGTACCCCTGTCACTAGTAAATAGGGAAACCTTGGTCTAAGTCACAGAGATGGGGGATCCTCATAATCTTATTTGAATTTATTAGAGATATCCTTAATAATACCTTGATGAAGATATTCTTTTTTGGTACAAATGATTGTTCAAAAAGGATAGAACTTGAATTGGTTTACATGAAGGGTGGGTCTATGCCCAACACTTTTGCCCCTTTATCTGGTAGTCTTATCCGCTTATTTATGTGGTATCCATTTACATTCACCAAATTTAGGTTCAAAGTCAGCGAGTATGCTAACAAATTTAGAGCATTAGAACAGTTAGAAAAAGCTCAATATCTGAAAACAAGCAAATCTAAACTAAAATAATAATGATCTCAAATGAACCGAAGATCATCGACAGGAAACGGGTGCTGAATGATTCTGATCTGGCAATAGTAGAAAAATACAACTGCCGCAAGGAAGCTATAGATTCTCAGTTAGCTTGAAAACAAAGGCAACAGAGATGGAATGTGGAGAAGTGTGGCTCAATGGTTAGAGCGGCAGACCCTGATGCAGAGGTCTAGCCCAGGACCAGGGTTCAATTCCCCACCTCGGCGGGTCTTGGGCTAAACATTTCCACGGACCTGATCCTTCTCGTCTCGGTGCCTGTTCCAATCATGGAGTCCCACTCTGCAACTCTGGGCAATAGCTTGCTTAATCTCCACAACAGCCCCCACAACGCTAAGGATGCCTGGCCTCCACCTTGGGGGTTCCCAGGAGTGGACACCTCACAGGAAAAGCCAGGTTGGGTTTCACAGTGGTATTCGTACAAGCGCCTCGAGACCCTTGCGGGTGAGTAGTGCGCTATACAAGTATCAGTTTACAATTTTTTACAATGCAGAATGGCAAGGAATGGTCTAGGGCTGATGAGATTCTTTGTGCATGTAGGACAAGAAGATATAGGACTCTCAAACAGCCTTTGAGGCAAAATTCCTTTATAAGTTCTAAATAGTTCCAGCATTCAAACATTTGCATATTTGGACGAGACTGAAAAAGAGGAAGCAAAATTCTGAAAAATATTATTATCCATAAGACAAAGAATTACGGGGCCTATTATCAACACAGGTGATAAAATTATCACCTGTGTCGATAATATGCCCCTACATTTGCCTCTCTAAGACTATTTCTGGACTGGTGTGCCTAGTAATTTAAATATTGGCCCGAATTAAGCACTAAAAGTTAAAACAAATGAATACATCATTCTCTGTTCATTTAAAGCATAAGCAAACTGGAAAATCATCAGTAAAAGGATTTTAAAAAGCAGTGGAGCTATTACCACATTAGATGAAAATTAGGCATGTACAACTAATTTGTCATTCAGAACCTCACTCAACAAATATAAGAGGGACAGTGTTGGTCATGATATAGCAAAATTGTAATGTACGTTGTTTTAAACAGATTACTATGTATTTTACTCTGAAAAATGAAATGTTAATTTAATGTAAAGATATTAAAAGCAATTGGAAAGACAATTAATAATTTTACAACATAAGACCTTAAATGTGGGATAAAGGTTTAGAGGAAAACACAAAAGTGTAAACAATTATGTTAGGTAAATAGATGGCTTTGAAGGATTTCACACATTCATTGTTTGTGTTCAGACTCAGTAGCTCCTAGAAACTGATTTTTGAGAACTTTTTTTTTCTAAAGAAAATTTTAAGGACTCTTTCTGAAGCACTATACATTTTGTACAGTGTAGATGATTTTAAAGTCACTTTTCCTAATACAAACAAAAAAGTAAGATGTGGCCCTTTATGCAGCATTCTTGGTTCAGTACAACAAAGCTTAGACACTGTGGCACCAGTCCTCTTTCTTGTGCACATTGAATTGTCGGGACATGCCAGTAATACCTGTTTGAAAACACAAAACACGTGCCAATGGATCTACGCCAACATCTTTGGCTAGTCTCTCACATGAAATCCAGTCCTTGCCAATGTTGGCTAGCCTTTGTGGTGAGTTGCTGTGTGCTGCCCGCCCACTTACAGGTCCAAGAAGTCCTCTCTGACCTCTGTGTGCCAATACACTTTGTGAAGACGAGCTGAATGAGACCTGCAGCATGTGCCTGGATACCCTCGTGGGTGATAAGCCGCGCTCTATAAATTCAACTTGATTAATTTATGATGTGGTGTGCCCTGAGATATCTGCCCATACATGGGTGAATGAGTGTTGGCCACCCGGTTAAGAACTCGTCTTTCCTTTCAGGCTAAGGCAGTGGACATCCAGAACCCCTGCATCCAAAAATCATGTGATGTCCTGCCACCCATACGTGATTAGGCCAGTCAGAGACCCCACAGGACTGCTCAACGATCAGTGCTACAGAGCACACTCCTTACTCGATCTCAATCAATTATCTTCATCCAAAGCACCTATGTTGAGCTAGTCAAAGGACAGCAAGTCCTGCCATTGAGGAACCTATTACATCAGAACCTCTTTCAATATTACTCCTTCTTCGAGGAGATACGTTGTCATCTTCATCTAAGCCCTCTGGATACGTGGCTTGCATTCTGCCTGGCTTTCTGGGTGCCTGTATTCAGGGCCGGTCTGGGAACCAAAACCAGCCCTGGCAAACAGCTCTGCCAGCCCCCGTGGGGGAGGGGTGTGTGCGGCCAAGCTGTTTACTAGGGCCGATTTTGTTACCGGGGGCCTATATCGCCGGCCCCTGGTAACAAAAACAACCCACAGGGGCCCAAAACCGGCCCCCTCCCTAGCTGCCCATGGGGAAATGCCCGATGCCCGCCACGGCCAGTCCGGCCCTGCCTATTCTAGCTAGCGTACACACACTTGCACACCCTCAAGCATAATGGAAGGCAAAACTTGCCTACATATCTAAGCCATTACCAGCTTTACTGCTTTTTTGCCCAAGGTCATTTGTGACACAAATCTATTTTGTGCCCTTGGGATTATATATAGCAAAAAGGACGTTTTTGTCTGCCTTCTCTCCTATCACACTGTAACAAATACAAGTTTGAGCAGCTTGTCACCAAAGCTCTGCTTTTGACTTAGAGTGGATGTTGAACAGCGTGCAGTATATTTAAACTGCTAACAATCGGAATATATGTGCAGAGGAAAAAGCTCTATTTCTCAATCAATGTGTAAACTGTACATTGACCCTTTAGCTTTTCTGCAAATGTCAAGAAGCTGCTTTTGAAATATGGGCAAACTGCCTGCTTCAGATAACCCTTTGCTCAGTTGTTCAAGTGGCAAGTTGCCTTGGTAACATAATTTGCCTCCATTTCAGCTGAAGAGTGCCTCCATTAATGGGTTCACTGCATTGTGTTTGGCAGCCAGTCAAAGATCCATACATCGTAGTTGTTTCGATAAGCTCTATAAAAATAGCTGTTGCTATGGTCTGAAGCCCAAGTGCATATTTACTAGCCCCTTTTGCCACTTTTTTTGACACTCCGGTGGCCTTGCGCCATTCCCCATATGTACAAGGTGGCTAAGCCACTCAACATAGCTTAACACCACCTTGTAAATGCAGAATACAGCACACATAAAAAGAGCAATTATTGCGCAGGCACCCTTGAAACTTGGTGTCAGGTTGCCTGTGCTGACCCTAGGCAGCTTTATTTGCATCTGTGTTAGGGGCAATAAAAGGGTGGCTGTAATTTTTGTAAATACGGTGCATCCCTGCATTTAAAAAATCTCACACAGCGCTACAAAATTTGGCGTAGTAGCACGCTGCGGCATTTTCTGGTACATATGCCCCAATGTCTTTCTAAAGAAAATGTTGTAATCTCCACTGATTTTTACTGCCAGTGGCTGTTGGGTATCCAGGGTGCCATGGTTTTTACAGAGAGCAGGAAAAATGGCCCCACCCGACTACTAGTTGAGGAATAAAATACAGCAAATAAAAAGGGTTCAGTGGACTGTCCATGTGTCCGAGCTCTAGCATAACAGCACCTTCTTCGCCGCTGATAGTTGTTTCTGTGGCGATGCCTTCTTAATATTTTGGTGCAAATGTTTTTTTTTAATTTAAGATTTAAATCCTGAGCAAAATACTACCAGAAAACTCTGAAATTAGCTAGTTATGATTTTCTGAGCAAATCGTGCATTGTCCCTCACATAGTCAATGCGGGCTGCGGGAGTAATGATTTGATCAACTAACCACAACTAGCCAGTATGAGGAATTTTTCTGTTTTTTTTTATTGTGTTTTGTAAGAGAATTTGTTTTTTTTTAAATCTGTTAATGTTTTATATGTAAAAGAAACCATGACTTACCAGTGGCAATGTTTCTCAGACATGGTTTTGGCTCTTCTGATTATATACTACATAACACTTAGTTGTGTTCAACCTATGCTGAGTACAGTCTTTGGCTATATGCACTGCGGTCGGCCTCTAGACTTAGGCAGAAGCCAGGACCTGCACCCAACCTGGCTGTAGCGGGGGTCGTCCACACGCCACATGGCCAACGCCCTGCACACTCAGCCCCAACTGCACTGTGCAACAGACTTGCGTGCATTGAGCCTTTTGTAGTGGGTTCTGGGTTAAGGGCCGGAACTAGCCCCCACGCCACTGAACCAGCCTTGTTCGACCTTCACCATTGGCCAGTATGGGTTAGATTCAGGATCTGTTGGTTCCACTGAACCAGTTGATGCTGGTGCACCTCAGGCTCTAGACACCGAAAAAAGTCTACGACAAGTTCCTGAGCAATACACAGGGTCCCCAGAGCTTACCGTGCATGTTTTTTGCTATGCACAGTTGCAGTGTGAGTTTTTTAATACAGTTTTAACTTTGCAGGATTGTCAAAAAAAGGATATTGTAGTTTTCAGAAAGTTTGCTGATCTTCCTTACTTTGACCTAAAATTGAATCCTGTGACAAATACTAGGGCATTTACTTTTAACTTTGGTCATAGCTTCAGTTAGTCCTGGGATGTCCCCACACCACACACATCTACTGTGAGGCCAGTGGATGTTCTCCCAACCCAACTATTCTTCGCTTTCACATTTTTTTTCAGGGTGCAAGCTTCAATGAGTGACATACTCTACTGGCCACCACAACAGACAATAATCAGTGCCTGCCAGCCTATGTGTTCACCTCGATCCTCGAATACTGTAATGGCCACCGCAACAAAAAGAAATCAGTGCCTGCCAGCCTATGGGGTCACCTGGATCCTTGAATACTAAAAGGGCCACCACAACCAAGAGAAATTAGTGCTGGCCAGCATATGGGGGCACCTGGATCCTCGAATACTATAACAACCACCACAAGTAAGAGAAATCACTGCCTGCCAGCCTATGGGATCACCTACATCCTCGAATACTATAACAGCCATCACAACCAAGAGAAATCAGTGCCTGCCAGCCTACGGGGCCACCTGGATCATCAAATACTATAATGGTCATCTCAACAAAAAAAATCTGTGCCTGCCAGCCTATGGGGTCACCTGGATCCTCGGATACTATAACGGCAAACACAACCAAGAGAAATCAGTGCCTGCCAGCTTATGGGGCCACCTGAATCCTCAAATACTATAACAGCCACCACAATCAAGGGAAATCCGTCACTGCCAGCCTTTGGGGCCACCTGGATCCTCGAATACTCTGAAGATAGTCAAATTGTAAAAACAATTCTTTCTCCTTGGATTTACCATTCTTAGCTCCTTATGCATGTATCCTGACATTACATATCTTCAAGTTTTGTAGATGTGATGTTAAGAACAGCGTATTTATTCTTACCTATACATGCTGACAGTAAAATTTCTGCTTTGATATTAATGTACGACAATATTTTTCTACACAGTATTCTAACAGATAACATGGAAGGTACTGCATGAAACTAATACATGTGGTAAGGCTTAAGAAAAGAATTAGGCACTCCGTCCATGTGAAGGTAGCCAAAACCCGGAATTGTGTGGAAGGAGAGGTAACCTAGAGAAGTCATTGCATGTGCTTCCTGTCAGGAGGATGAGAGAAGGTTGCCTGGACTACAAACACGAGCCTCCTATTGGATATTTGCCACTGTGCTTTCACTCAGTGGAAGTGCAGAGCAGGAAGTAAAGAAGGTCCACTGATGTATAACTGCAAAAGAGAAAGAAGGAGGTCAAGGTAACCTGATGATTATCCGGTCGCAATTTTGAGAAAATGAGAGAAATTGACACTCCTTACCGGACAAAAGAACACTCGATTGGATGGTACAAAATATTTCATTTGCTCTGTACCCTTTCATGTACTCGCTACTTACGTCTGGCAAAATCTAGCATTTAAAGAGCAAATAACATGTTGATTGCTTTCTGTCAAATGTCAGTTCATCTGCAGTTGATGGAACTAGTTATATTGTAAGTTGTTGCATTAATGATTGCTTATTTGAAGTGATGACAGGAGATGGGCAATTACCTTGAATTGCGGTTAACGCCTGGAGCATATAAGACAAACTGTACGGCTGTTCCACTGAAGCAGAGGAGCGTTGCCCCACTGTGCTAAAAGGAAAAATAAAATTACAATAACGTACTGTTATTTTCATTTTATTTTTCTTATAGCCTGCAGTCAGCAGCCTGTATGCATGTGGGGCGGGGCCGGGCTGGCCAATGCGGGGGAGGAGTTTTTGCACTATTGGTGCGCGTGAACTGTTTGGCCGGCCCTCTTGGGCCGACCAAACATTTCATGCACACTTTGCAGGTTCCTACCAGGCTGCATTAGAGAGCCTGGTGAGGAACATGCACAAGATCCCTATTTCAGTCGGGGTGCCAATCCACGGCGCTCAGACCAATCACAACACTGCATTGTAGCATTTTGATTGGCTCAGGGGAGCCTGTGTGCTTGGTACTTCCTGCTGCCACCGGACTGCAGAAAAGAAGAAGGAAGACGAGGCAGGTTCGGCAGCGGCTAGCTGGCCGGGTGAACCAAAGTAAGTGGTTTTTTGTGTTAATTAACCTCACACTCCCCACCTCACCACCACCATCCGGTAGCTGCGGCTACTGCAAACTAATTGTGACTGAACACGGCCCCAGAACACTAGCTGCAACACAGCTCGGTGAGATCGAGTGGTGAAACAATAACATCGACAAAGGTCACTGATCAAATAGGAGACAGGTTCAGGACATAATGCAAGCAGTGATCGGTCTCCATATGGGCGCAGTTTTCCATGTTTTATCAAGATGGTACAGTGCAATAAGCGCTATATCATACAAGCTTACACCCTCCCCAATGAGCCTACTAGTGATACTAGCGCACTCTCCAACGGAAGACCTGTATTCATGCATGAAGGGCAGAACAGTGCTTAAATGGACATCGTAGACAAGAGTTGGCACTCGCAGGATGAACTAGTCAGTGGTGTCAGTTATCACAATACAAGCTGAACCATCAGCGGACCATAGTCAAATAAACACAAGCCCATTGATTTACACTACAAAAAGATACCGTAGGCAGATTATCTTCTGACGTACCTTGATAACCAACAAGAACATGTCTCTAACAATGAAAGGGTTTGGAATCAGCAGTCTCCGGGGAGCCTTAATCCACTACACAATTTAGATATTTTAGTATCTAATCACTACCAATAGAAACATTATCCTTGCTATCTATGATAACCTGTGAAGTGGAGCAGCTTTCCACGATCCAGGCAGACCGTTGAGTAAATGAAAGAGCAATGCGCCTCGGATCTTATCCATTTTAATAGGTATGTGGCTGGGAAGTTGATCGGGAGCAGCATCGACCCGGAGGGCAGGGAGTGCCGTGGTGAGCCTTTCCAAAAGCGCAAAGGCGAATTGCTCTTTCATTTACTCAACGGTCTGCCTGGATCGTGGAAAGCTGCTCCACTTCACACGGTTTCCAGGAATTCTGCACTCGTGAAGGCTGTGGTGTGATAACTCTCTCTCGCCTATTCAGCACGACACCCCCACGGAAAACAAACAACTTCAGCAGCTTGCTTCCACCCCTACTTAAGGGTTATAATTCGAGGAACACTTGCCCCAACAACATGCCTACTCAAGGAAAATAGAATCACTCACCTTGAGGACTTCAGGTACCAGCAATCCTGGCGACTTGACCTATGTAAACCACACCCACTTAGGGCGTTTATAAATTCAAATAAATGGCGTTTGAATTACAAAGGTGATGCAGGCATGTTCATTGTGGGACTGTCCATGAGGAAGGGGCGTTCTGGCCCCAAAACATGTCGGACCTTATCCATTTTAATTGGTATGTGGCTGGGAAGTTGATCGGGAGCAGAATCGACCCGGAGGGTAGGGAGTGCCGTGGTCAGCCTTTCCAAAAGCGCAAAGGCGCATTGCTCTTTCATATAGATATATATATATATATATATATATATATATATATATATATATATATATATATATATATATATATATATTCACTGAAAAAAACCATAGGTTTAAGGGACGTTATAGTTAGCTGGACATTTCACTCTTACAAAACCATAGAAATTCCACTGTTACAGTTAGTTCAGCTAACTATAACTCACGCACCCGCAATGCACTGCTCATGACGACACATATTACATAGTTAATGACATTGTCAGTGACATCACTGAGCGCTTCTTTTCGGTATTGCAGCAATTATCTAGGACAATTTCCTAGAAATCACAGGCCTCAAATTTTGGTCTGCGATTTGGTAGTGTTTCAAATGTTCAAGGCGCAGCCTGCCAGTGCATGCTCGAACGAGCCCTATTTTCATGAATGTTCCAAGAAATATTGGTACTACAGGCAAAAAATGTTTCTCTCAACAGCACCCTTGTCTTACAGCACTCAGTTGCAATTCAGTAGCCTTTGCTGGCCCATGTTGATGGAGCAGAAAAGTGTGGTGTCTCACTTTAAGATGGTAGTTTTCATGTATCTTTTCCGTGGGCATGCTTCTCTCAATATTTTTTCCAAACCTCGGGGCATATTAGCAAGAACCTCGTTAACATTATTGCTGTTTTAGCGGCAGCTAAAACGGCGATAATGGGCTTGCTAATATGCGTTATAGAATTCCAATAGAAGCCCTGGTTAGATGTGCAGGACATCTAACCTGGGCTTCTATTGGAATTCTATAACGTATATTAGCAAGCCAATTATCGCCGTTTTAGCGGCAGTTTCCTGCCGCTAAAACAGCGATCATTTTAACGAGGTTCTTGCTAATATGCTCCCTCCTTTGTAATCTTGGTGCCCTTGATGTCCTGAATTGCAAACGTCTGCTATGAATTTTATTGGTAAACTACAAGTACTGGAGTTAAAAGCAACTTGAAGACCAGAACTTAGGAAAAGCAGCCCTTTTGTTCACTCTTATTTTGAAGTACATTAAAGGTATCAGATCACTACAAACCAACTGTAATTCACAAAAAGTGGTCATGCTGAAATACATTTTAAAGGTCACCTTCCATTGGAAGATGATGTTTCCCAGGAACCAACACCGGACAAGTTTGAAGCTTGAGCTTCAGTGCCACTGGCTCCGACTGCAATTTTAAAGCTACTTCTAGAGTGGCAGTACTCTTTATGGATACTGGGTGAGTGTAAGGGGCTCTATAGGGCTTCCTACACATGCTGGAGGAAATACCATGTGTTGCAGTGCTGTTCTAGATCATAAATCAAAGATGGCGCAATTTCGCCTGCAGACTTAATTGTTGGAATGGGTAACAAAACTAATTGGGCTAAAGGCATCATGGAAGCCTAATAAACAGCTAATATTCAGAACCTGACTGAGAAGATAAAGTAAAACGAGGACTATTTGCCTACCTGTGATGTTAAGGGGCGGAAAGAGCGTTATACATTTTTCAGAGACAGTTGTGAAGATTCTGGATTCTGAGAAGCGTTCATACTCTTTGAGTTAGACTAGGTGGGGTACATTGTCCACGACTGGACATTGTGTTGCTCATGCCCTTTTGGATTGGCTGGTTTGCCGACAGACATCCCTGATGGTCAGAAACAAAGAAGACCCAGATAGGAATGGTTGGAGTTTTTTAGTTACAGTGAGAGGAACTAACCTAGGAGCTGTTTCAACTAGTTAGGGATGAGGCTTAGAAGTCATACACCAGCAAGATTTCTTTTCTGAGGGTTGACCCCTTGAGGTGAGACCTCTTAGGCTGACTTTCACCACCCTCATGGAATGTAGCTTGAAGCTCATTGATCCCAGGAGGCCTCAGAACTGGTGGCTGTGGTATGTTTCATTCATCCCTCCTCAAGCCAGTGTGATGTCATCCAAATCCTGCCAGATGGTGACATGCTTCCTAAGAAATCCCCATGAAGTTAAGTGGCTATCAACTCAGCTGTTTAGTCAGTGTTTGCCTAAAGATGGACCTCGCATTTCAATCGCCACATGGTGTGAGAGGGCCCCGTATTCATCCTTATGCGTACTAAGAAAATAATTTAATTTTAATTTATTTAATTATTTACCTTTTTCTTTTTTACAATGTACAGCCTTGCAAACTGTTTGAAATGGGATTCCTGGTTGGCTAGGGCTTGCGCCTAAGCAGGCAGAAACCACCACTCTAGTCATGGCAATGGAGTTACACGCTGAAGATAACCCCTGCTCACCCCCTTGATAGCTTGGCACGAGAAGTCAAGATTATCCCAGAGGCAATGTGTAAAGCACACTAGGCACACCACAAAAGAAACTCCACACAAGGTTGTATATCAAAATAGCCTTTGTATTATCATAAACGCATTAGAAACATAATCACACATTTACACTGTGCCAACTGGCACTAGGCGATATTCACAGGGGATTATATACACAACCGGGCAGGTCGGTCCATGGTCAGGACCATCACACAGATAGTAAAACACAAGTAATTAAAAAAACAGTAACTACTGGTACAGTAAAGAAATTAGCATTATCACATTAGCATCTTTCACATTTCTGCATAAACACAATATGCATAAATCAGGCGTGCACCACAGTACACTGATCAGGTGCACACCTCCTCTCAGGGCCTTGCGCCCTCCTGGCACACACAGGTACTAAAACCTGACCCCAGGCCAACTAGCCTTTAACCGGGCCCAATGCCCTATGTCCAGACAGTCAGGGCTCTAAAGGGGACCTCTCAAAGGGCCCCCTGGCTACCTCAAAAGCAAACACACCATGCACCCATGCGCGGGGGTATGGGGTGCACTCACCCCTTCTTTACTTAAAAGAACTGGCTCCCACATTGCAGTTGCACGCTACGGCGGAGCAACTGAGGAACAAAACAGCACTGGCACCACTGTGTCGCATGAGCCCCACTACGGGACTCTTAGAACAAAAAGTGCCCCCTTGGTGCAGCTGCCCGCTACGACGGTGCAGCTGCGAAGATAACTGCGGCACTCTGGAGCCCAGCTCTGGGGCTCTCTCTACCAAACTGTCCCCAACATTGGAGCGGCCCGCTCTCTTGCTGGTCCGCTCAAAACAGGCGCTAACAATGTGCCTCAACTGGCAACAACAATGATCCAGGCAACGATAATGTGCCTTAGGGAGTATCCGCCATGCGCAGTGTGAGCCCCACTCACAGGGTTCTCTGGTGGACTCCGCTCCTCTTGACTCCTCCGGGCCTACACCGGCATCTGGTCTCGCTCTTTGACGACTCACAGGGGCTTCTCCTGGAGGCTCAGTCTCCTCTGGGGCTCCCGCCGGCACACTGGGGCCTGCATCCTTTCTCAGCACATCCAGCGTCCTTTTCCAGGCTGGCTGTCCATGCCCCCAACCAGGCACAGCCGCCTGGCTTCAGGGTCGGACCACGGCAGTGATGTCTCTGCAGTGAAATGCGGGGTGGACTCCCGCCTCAAAGAAGACAATTGCGGGGTGGGCACCGCCGTCCCTAATAAGCACAAAGCGGGTTGGGCACCCGCCACCACAGCGGCAATGCGGGGTGGGCTCCCGCTCCGACCGGTAAAAATGCGGGGTAGGCTCCCGTTCATAACCACCAAACGCGGGTGGGCACCCGCTGTTCAAATGAGCGCATAAGCAGGGTGGGCACCCGGCAGTTAGGACCAAATGCGGGGTGGGCACCCGCTCTCCAAAGGAACTCGGGGGAATCCCTACGCCAGGGTTCCCTCCAGCAATCTTGCCAGCAGCACGCTGCAGACTACCCACTCAAAGTAGGAGAATCTCCAAGTCGCAGACCAGTGCTGCAAATAAAATAGAAGCGCCCCACGAGGCGCTAGGTGCTTGGAAGTCCTTAGAGGTAATGAGGGCAAAGCTGGGCCCAGGCAGGCCAGCCCACAGGGCCCTCTAGCAGGGAGGCAGTCCCTCGTGGTGGTTCCTCCTGAGGCTCAGCAGCAGCAAGCCCCAAGCACAGGAACAACACAACATCATGGGGTCACAGCCCCTATATTTATATTACATCTGGGCTTTGTCTGCCCTGGCACAGGGCTTGAGGGAACCAGCCAAAACTGGTTCAGGGGGAATCGGAGCACTTTGTTTACAAGGCTCCTCTTTCCCTGTGTCAGGTGGGGGCTCGTCATCAGACACACCACAGGGCGGCAGAGCCAGCAGGGGAGGCTTCAGGCACTGGGGCGATTTGACTTCCAGTCTGAAACGGTAACGCCTATGAAAGTCATCTCTGAGTTCAATGAAGGAGAAGAGCTTATTTATACAACCCACACTTTCAATGGCCTTTGGATAATGAGGGGCCCATTTACTATTCTTTCACACAGCATGGCACAGCAAAAGAAATGAGTGCACTGTGTTGCGTTAAAGGGAGCAGAAATCCACCAAATTTACAAAGATATGAAGCATTTCTGCGCTCTCCCTGCACCGGTGCACAGTGTGCTGCTTAGCATCATCACAGGCACCCTGTCATCACAGTGCAAGGGTGCCTGCGATACTGTCATGATTGTTTCTATGCAGGAAGCAGTACCTTCTTTCACAAAAATAATCTTTAGAGGCATATTCCTCTTCCTACGAGTGCAGTACACATGGAAAGAGGAACTAACAATGATAAATAAATATATTTCTCCTCGTTATGCTTCTGTCGGGTAGGGGCACCACTTTGGTGCAAACTCAGGTTTACAAGTCTTTGTAAGTCTGGGTTTGTGTCCAATTAATGGGTGAATTCATGAGGACGCCCATACTCCACCCATGTAACACCTACCTAACGCACAGTAACCCAAGGCAGCGCTATGCGCTGCACTGCAAATCTTTGTATTTACTAAACCGTGCAAAACTACACAAAAAGGCTTTGTGTGGCTTCGTAAATGCCAAAAATAATTTTGCTTTGGGGCTACACCACAAAAGTGACACAACCCAGGCACAAAATCATATTAAATATGGGCCTAAATGTGTGTCTAATTCCATATGCAATTAAATCTTGCCATCCCAAAATGTTAAACTGCACTTATGAAATTCCACTCTTCCGATTCCCAAGTAGAACAACAACCTTTACTAATCCAAAGAGGCATGGTCTAAAGCAGGCTTCTCCAATGAGTAGATCGTGAGCTACCAGTAGCTCTTCAGCTACCTGTAAGTAGCTCTCCTGTGTTCAGCCCAGCCTACTAGTTTAGAAGCTTTTGTTTGGTTGAATTAACATATGTAAACCAACATTGAAAATTGGGCATTTGAGATGAAACTGTGTATATTTACAGAAATCAAAAGCTGATTTTTAGAGGAAATGAATTTCAAATTATATTTACAGCTGATATTTGCATGAAAAATCATGCAGTGTTGAAGAGACTTATTATTAATGTTATCACCACTATCATAATATTGTCTGATGTGGTCACTATTACAGCACTTATAATGTTAGTAGCTCAGGATGATTTTCACTGAACATAAGTAGCTCATTACAGAAAAGGTTGGTCTAAAGTATTGAACGTCCATTGCTCCACACTCGCTTCACTATGGCAATTGTTGTAGCCACTGACCCTGCCATCTACCGGCATCCAATGCATTTTCCATTTCACCACCACCGTAGCTGGTACCCCCTCACCCGCTCACCAGCACTGAAAGGATCTGGCGTTTCCACTAGTGCTGTTGAGTTTTCCACCTCCACTCCATTGGCGCACAGAAGATTTGGCATTTCCACCACCATCGCTGTCGTCTCCACTATCCCTTCCCTCACCACTGCTGAATGGATCTCGCGCCTGTACAACGACCATTCCTTTTGCAATGGGTTTAACACCCAAGGAATTTGTCATCTCCATTACCACAGTTGCTGTTTCCACTGTGTGACCCCTCTCCCCATACCCTATCCCCTCACCCTCTGTCCCTCTCCGCACCCAGGGGATCTGACTTTTCCACAGCTGCAGTTCGTACATAAAGAGAACATATCTGAAAAGGCTCTAGTTCTTTACGCCTGTGCAATGGGTTGAGTATTTGTAGGTTTTGCAACGCCCCAATATCAATCAAAACTCAAGACTTTGACAGCTGACAGGCTAACATTTTCACGTTAAGTTTTTAAATTACAGACCGCTCTCTTTGTTCCTCTAATGAATAGAAAACGTGAAAAATCCGTTTAGAAAAATAAAAAGTTGTTCCACGCCCTTGTCGTTTCTCAAGAGTACATCGCGTATTCATCATAAAAATGAATTCTCGCGGGCATTGGCTCATATTAATAGAAGCAGAGCAAACTAAACAATATTATCGCTTTAGCTTTTAGCACCTGGTCAGCCCATTCATCAGTTCAAACATCGCCCTGTTCGTTCTGATCCCATTGACAAATAAACCATTTTGGACATTTACTTTGAGCTCAGTGTGCCAAGAACAACAGAGGCATATCTTACCTGGCACCCAGAGCGGCAGCGTGCCACTCCACCAAGGGGCTGCCATAGAAACGAGCAGCGGCCTGACATTAGCTGCTCCTCGACAATTACCTGATAACGGTGTTGTGCAAAGCCACCCGTTCGCCATCTCTATTTTTAGTGCGCACAAAGGGCACATCCATAAATCTCAGGGCAAAGAGAGCTTTATGGGAACGTTTTTTGAAATTGTCCTGCTTTGTGGTGTTTAGCACCTAGTGCTACGTCACCCTCAGATTTACAAGGAGCTATGGGGCATATTAGCAACAAATAGCGATAATTATCGCTAAATGTGCTTAGCACATTTTTTTTTACCGCCGGCTATCACCGGATATCATCGGAGAGATAACGTGCTATTAGCAATGTTTATCTCCAAAGCGATAAAATATCCGGCGATTGCGGCGAAATGCGTGAATATCGCTGGAAATCCAGCGATATTCAGGCATCATCGCTAATGGGGACTTAACCTGAATATCCACCTCCCATTGGATATACAGGTTAAGAAGTGGTCTGAGCAGGTGTTAGGTTTTAACAATAATCGCGCTTAGAGAGATATTTTTTATTGCTTCGCCTGCCTTGCTAATAGGCAATAGCTGTGTTAGCTGTGTTTTCAGTTGCTAACAGTTTGGGTACGCCCACTTTGCATGTCATTAGCGATAAATATCGCTAACATGCAAAGCGGGCCCCAAACCTGTAGCTATTGCCTAAAAGCTGTCGCTAACTGGTGGAGAAGCGTGGCTCAGTGGTTAGAGGCGGCAGACCCAGAAGCTGAGATCGACCGTGGACCAGGGTTCGATTCCCCGCCTCGGCGGGTCTTGGGCTCAAAAATTCCACAGACTCGACAATTCTCGCTCTGGTGCCTACTCAACTCACGGGGTCACACTCTGCGACTCTGGGCAATAGCTTGCTTAATCTCCACTACGGCCCCTCGCGGCGGGATGCCTGGCTTTCACCATGTGGACACCCTGCTGGGGTTTCTCACAGGGGAATACCAGGACGGGTTCCCTAAGCAAGCGCCGGGACGCTTACGGGCAGCTGAGCGCTTTACAAATCCAGCACATTTACATTTACATTTAACTGCTGTTAGCGACAGCTTGCTAATAGGGCGATAAAAATATCGCCGCTTTAGCGGGAAAAAGTCCAGCTAAAGCGGCGATATGGCCCTTGATAATATGCCCCTATATTTCCTGGTCTCCAATTTTGTGCAAAATGGAAACTGCTCATGAATGGCCCAGTCTCATTCTAATATAAAAATATCAATTCCATCATTCATAAACTAATGATGCTTTGTAACTAATATTAATCACTTTTTTTCACATATTTTTATTAAAAAAATGTTTTTACATGAACATCTTTGGCGTTTCTGTTACAGGGTTAGCCGAGTTGTTTCAGGCACATTTTTTACTTCGAAATATGTTTAGCTAACCCCACCTGACGGTTATAAGGAGAGGAGAGGTCCTCTAAGGAAAGTTTAACTAGCCTTGGCCTCAAGCTACACAGTTTCATGTCTCTTATATTAACGTCCCTGCTCCCAGTAAAATGCTTGGTACAACGTAACAATTTTTTAAATAACCTCAGCTACTCTTCTGTTCAGCATACATCTCCCTTCTGCTTGGGAAATTTAATATGAGGTTGGAAGAAGGTCCCGACCCCTCTGCTTCTCTGTTCTTAAGTGTTTTGAGCGATGTAGGATTTGCAAAATTAACTTTGGAGCCATCTCTGTGAATAGGGTATTGGACGGGATGTGACCTAATGGACGGAGCAGTCAAGTTGGGAATTGAGGTTACCAGGTGTAAGTCCTGGCCTTGGCTTAATATAAAAAGCCAATAGATCTGGTCTCAACTGTATCTGTTTGTTGAATGCAATATAAGTTTTACAGGAGCATGAAAGTATATATATGTTTTTAGGTTTCACATGTAATGGAGCTTGCATCAGTTTAAGGGTTGTTTTGTAATGGTGCTTGCACCATTTTGGTAAACATTTTGTATTCAATACATACCCACTCATACTGAACGGTGCTTTGGAACAGGTTTCTTCTATTAGCTTGAACCATTGTTAACCCCTTGCATGCTTCGGACGGCCCTCGGCCGTCCAACGTCACGGTGGGCGTGTGCGGAGGATGCGCCGCATGCAAGGGGTTAAATAAATCTTGGGTATAAAAGAGTCGCATGTTATTCTTCTGTCTTTTTATAACCTTAGGTATGTCCTTCAACTTTTTGTGGAATGATTGAGAACTATTTTATATGTGGAAAGGAGACTGGTTCATCATACATTAATTATTTATCTCATTCATGGATTGCATGTACAAAAGCATCTTTTTCAAATGCAGCAGGGCATTTTTATTTGCGTTTATACATTTATGGGGATTGGGAGACATGAGTCTCCACACAATCCAAAGATAAAGGTCAGAGCTCCTTTTATCTATAATACTATGCGTTTGTTACTAGGAACCAAGCCAGGACAAGGAAATCTGCAGTTTTACAACACAGCTGACAGATGACCTCATAGGAGAATAACATTTATTGAAAGCTGCAGTTGCACCCTACTACCAGCAGATGTCCTCACTGCAGATGGATGAGTGAAGTTGCAGGGAAGACAGGTGGGGGGGGGGAGAACTGAAGCTGTGATAAACAATCCCTTATAAAAGATGGAGGGCAGGAGGAGGCATAACATTCAGAGGCACTTTCTGATTGTCCCGGATCTTCCTGGGAGAATAATTAATAGTTCATCCAATTCAACTTTTCCCTGTATTTTGTTCTTTGTAATCTTTTATTAATAACTACATACCAAAACAATCTGGTCTTCTTGCACAATTAATCCATAGGCATCAGAAGAGGGAGTTATGCAACATCGGTATTTATTCTGTGTAAATGTGAAACCATACTTGCACCATGCAAAACAAAGGCATGAGCGTGCAATGACAAAGTTGTCATTTTGAGAAAATGCATACAGCACTGGCTTGCATCTGTGTCCAAGTTTTCCTCAGCCACGTCCTCGATCAAGTGCTAGAAAGCTGAAGTCAGACTATGCAGCCTACAGATGTCCTCAGAGAAGAGTTGTCCCCGGAGAAGAGTTCAATGGAGATGGGAAGCTTCTTTGGCTCAACTGCATAAGTTGTCCTTAAAGGAGAATGCAAGGGTGCTTGAAAGCTGAAATTGCTCTTTACTAACAATAGAGGTCCTCACAGAAGAGTACAATGGACATGTTGATGAAAAGCTGCTGTTGTGCTATACTGCTTGCCAACAAAGGTCCTTAAATAAGAGTACACTGGACATGGAGATGAAAAGCTGCATTTGTACCATACTACCAACGGATGTATGTCGTTACAACGCATGCCTTTACCATGCAACTTTTACAACGCAAGTCGTTACAACGACACGCGTTGGGGGGCGCTGGATAGTGAATAGTTTAATTTACTATTCCAACTCCAGTCCTCGTGGATAGTAGGGAAGGTTTTGGATAGTAAATTGAACTATTCCCTATCCTAAAGCGCCCCCCCGCGCAAGTCGTTGTAACGACTTGCGTTGTAAAAGTTGCGTGGTAAAGGTAGTGCGTGGTAAAAGTTGCGTTGTAAACGCTGTTTACCCTACCAACAGGGGTCCTAGCCCCATGCGCTCCGAAGGTGCGCCAAAGGTAAGCCCGTCTATGCCTGGACCGCGCCCAGAGCCAGACCCCCTGGTCCCCGCTTCACCCATCCTCCCCGCATTACATACGATGCCTCCTCCCTCTTTGCACTCAACCCCGGACGACTCACTAACTGCGCCCAAGCAGCACCAGGACACACCCATGGACCCTTCACCTGCCACTCCTGCAAATTCACCTGCGTCAAGTCCCAAACCAAATCCACAAACACCAAACAGAGAGCCAACACCAACCACCTCAAATGCATCCTTCTCAACACCCGCTCGGTTCACAAACACGCCATCGACCTTTGGAATCTACTCGACACCATTTCTCCGGACATCGCCTTCCTAACAGAAACTTGGATGAATGCCTCTTCAGCTCCAGACATCACCATAGCCATCCCGGACGGCTACAAGATCATCCGTAAGGACCGCCCCATCCAAACAGGAGGAGGCATCGCCATCGTCCACAAGAACACCATCCGCGTCTCAACCAGCTCAGATGACAACCTCACTATCGCCGAACAACTTCACTTCCAGATCCACACCGACCCCAAGACAACACTCAGAGGCACCCTCCTCTACAGGCCACCAGGACCCCGTACAAAATTCAGCGAAGACATCACTGACTTTATCACCCCACACGCCCTCCCTTCGGAAGAATACATTCTACTGGGAGACCTCAATTTCCATCTGGAAAAGAGCAACGACAGTAACACCACCACCCTTCTGGACAATCTCGCCAATCTCGGACTCAAACAACTTCTTAACACCCCCACACACTATGCAGGACACACACTCGACCCTATCTTCACTTCCAGCAAGCATATCTCCTTCACTCATACCACACCCCTCCACTGGACGGACCACAGCTGCATCCACTTTATTTACAATAAGACCTCGATCCACAACAACCCTCAACCAACTCTGCGAAGAAATTGGAACAAAATCACCATCGACCAGATCTCAACATCGCTTCTTCAAAAACCCCCTGCCTATTCAACGAACCCTAACCAAGCCGCCATCAACCTCACACAATGGTTAACCCAAACCGCCGACAAATTAGCACCCTTGAAAAAACATCAAATCAAGCAAGGAAGCAAGAACGCCCCCTGGTTCAACGATGACCTTAAGAAATCCAAGAAGCTCTGTCGTTCCCTTGAGAAAACTTGGAAAACAGACCCAAACACTATCACCCAAGCCGCCTTCAAAAACGCCACCCGCAAACACCACCAACTAATCCGGACAGCCAAGAAATCAGGACTCAAAGACCGACTAGACAACAACGCCCACAACAGCAAGGAACTTTTCAACATCATCAAAGAATTCACCAACTCCACCGCCAACTCTAACGACATCACCCCCTCTCAAGTCCTCTGCGACTCCCTGGCCTCATTCTTTCATGACAAAATCGCCAACATCCATAACCGCTTTGACAACCAACCTGTAAACCAGTCCACTCCACTCACCTCCGAACCGTTACCTCCTCCGAATATCCTTTTCTAATGGAACCCAATCACCACAGAAGAGACCATTCGCCTGATGAACTCCATCCACTCAGGATCCCCTACAGACCCATGTCCCCATCACATCTTCAACAAAGCAGACTCCATTATCGCACCCCATCTCCGAGATGTCATCAACTACTCCCTTAACTCCACCACATTCCCAGAAAGCTGGAAACACGCCGAACTCAGCGCCCTTCTGAAGAAACCCACAGCTGACCCCACCGAACTCAAAAACTACCGCCCCATCTCGCTCCTCCCATTCCCTGCCAAAGTCATTGAGAAAGCCATTAACAATCAGCTCGCCGCCTTCCTCGAAACCAACAAATCACTCGACTCCTCACAGTCTGGCTTCCGAGCCAAACACAGCACCGAGACCGCCCTCATCGCAGCAAAAGACGACATTCGAACACTACTGGACAACGGAGACACAGTCGCCCTTATCCTCCTTGACCTCTCCGCAGCCTTCGACACAGTCTGCCATAGCACCCTGATACAACGCCTCAGAAACATTGGAATTCAAGGAAAAGCATTGGACTGGATCATTTCGTTCCTCGCTGGAAGAACTCAGAGAGTCCGCCTCCCCCCTTTTAAGTCAGAGGCCACCGAAGTCATCTGCGGCGTCCCGCAAGGATCATCACTCAGCCCCACCCTCTTCAACGTCTACATGAGCCCCCTCGCAACCATCGCACGTCAACACAACCTCAACATCATCTCCTACGCTGATGACACTCAGCTGATCCTCTCACTCACCAAAGACCCAACCACCGCCAAAACCAACCTACACGAAGGGATGAAAGAAGTAGCCGAGTGGATGAAGCACAGCCGTCTGAAACTGAACTCGGACAAAACGGAAGTCCTCATCTTAGGCTCATCCCCTTCCGCCTGGGACGACTCTTGGTGGCCAACGGCCTTAGGAAAAGCCCCCATACCGACAGACCACGCACGAAACCTGGGCATCATCCTGGACTCCTCACTCTCGATGACCAGACAAGCCAACGCCGTCTCATCTTCATGCTTTGCTTCAACATCCTACGCATGCTCAAAAAAACATTTCACTGGATCCCCACCGAAACAAGAAAAACGGTCACCCACGCACTGGTTACAAGCCGTCTGGACTACGGAAACACCCTTTACGCCGGTTCCACCGCGAAACTACAGAAAAAACTCCAACACATCCAAAATGCTTCAGCCAGACTCATACTAGACATCCCCCGCACAGACCACATTTCCGCTCACCTGAAAGACCTTCACTGGCTCCCCGTCAACAAGAGAATAACATTCCGTCTCCTCACCCACGCACACAAAGCCCTATACGAACTTGGACCTGATTGTCTCAACACGCGCCTTTCCTTTTACACCCCCATCCGCCAGCTGCGTTCGTCCAACCAAGCCCTCGCCGCTGTTCCGCGCATCCACAAAGCCACCATGGGAGGAAGATCCTTCTCCTACTTAGCGGCCAAGACCTGGAATTCCCTTCCCATCCACCTCCGCCTTACTCAAAACCACCTAGCCTTCAGAAAACAACTTAAAACATGGATATTCGATAAGTAAACATCCCCCCCTTCCTCAAGCGCCTTGAGACCCTATGGGTATGTAGTGCGCTATATAAATTCTGACTTGACTTGACTTGAATATAAAAGCGCAATGGAGATTTTTTGGGGAGTTTTATATAGCGCAAACTTGACCCGAATGTATCAGAGCGCTTTACACGAGCACCAGTTGTGTTACACAAGGACACATTCATTTTTGTTAGGCAAAGGGAGATTAAGTGATTTACCTAGAATCACAGGATGTTGAGTGTCATTGCAGAGGCTCAAACCTGGTTCCCCAGATTTGTGATCGACCGCCTTAGCCATTAGGCCACATTCTCTCCCCAAAGGAGATGGATGGCAATTACACTACTACGCCAACAAAGATCCTAACAGAAGAGTGCAATGGCTTCCTAGCTCTCCGTAGGTGTATGCCTACACATTGGAAGAGCAAATTATGCTACAGTCACACACCACTGACATCTTGAAACAACTACACATAACACTGCTTTGCATCTAGGTCCAATGTTTCCTAAAAATAAGTGCAATAAACAAATATATTAACTTTTGCAAGTTCACATTTGCCATGGACCAATTTCCGCCATTACATTTTACTTTGTTTTTAGGAATTTATAAACTACACAACTATTCCGGGATCCATGTAACCAGACACCAGAGGTCCCTCTCAAGTCAAATACAATTGCTTGAAATATCAATCACAAAGCTGAGAGAGTGTGGCATCAACCTTAAAATTTGCAAGTGCACTCTTGCTATTCTAATGACTTGTGTGCACTGTAAAGATGCAGTCGCACCATACTATCATCAGAGGTCCTTATAGAATAGTGCCATGTAGTTCAAAAACTTGATGCACTCTACTAACAAAGGTTGTCACAAAAATGTACAAAGGAGATGTAATGCTGAACTTCTGCTGTCCTACCAATAGACGTCGTCACAGAAAAGAGCAGCAGAGATGGAAAGTTGCAGTTGTGCTATACTACCAACAGAGCTCCTCACAGACAAGTGCAAGGCAAATGGAAAACTGTTGTGGCACTGTACTAAAAACAGAGATCTTCGCAGAATAGTGCAATGGGGATGGGGATTCACTGTTGTGCTATATTACCATCAGAAGTCTGACAGAAGAGTGCAATGTAGATGGAAAACTTGCTGTAGTTTACTACCAACAAAGGTGTATACTTACATATTGGAAGAGCGAGTTATGGAAAAGGCTTACAAAGTTGAAATCTTGAGAAATTGCATACATCACTGCTTTGCACCTAGATTCACACTTTCCTAAAACAAGTGCAATAAACAAACATATTAGATTCTGAAATATCACATTTGCCACAGACTGCCTTCCATAATTAAACTTTTCTTTTCTTTTTACGAACTAAGATGCGCACTCCAATGGAAAATATCAACTGCACAACTATCCCAGGATAACTCTAACATCCTAAAAGTTTTGCACAAAATAAATGCATGTAATTGCCTCACCAGTGTTTCACAGAGAAGTGCAAGGCCTCCAAACCTGGTGCAGTTCCTTAAGTTGTTACTAGAGTACTGTCTGAAGTCAGATACAATTGCTTGAAATGTAAATCACAAAGCTAAAAGCATGTGGCTTGAACCTAGACATTTGGATATACAATCTTATTACCCTAATGCCTTGTGCTTGTTTTTCAAATGGATAAATAAATATACCAAAACTGATTGGTAGTGATTAGTTAATATTGCATTTTACAATAACTGTCTTGAATGTTATGGAAATAATTGAAGACACCCTACTATACATAGGATCTCTCAGTGATTGGGAAGTACAAGTGTCTTAAAAGGTCTACGCTTGGAAAACAATTTTTTTAGGTGTATGTATACATGTGCAAGGCAATAATATAGTCATTTAAAGTAAGGCTTTCAATGGTTGAAGTGGACAGGTTCATTAATCTATACTTTGTGCTGTGGTGGGAGGGAGCATTATTTGAGGGACAGCCGAACAGACTAATTGCGAGAGTGTTGATTGAGAGCCTCTATTTACATATGTATTTTTGTGTGATGTTATTTGAAAAACATAAATCTGGCAATACAGCTAAAGCTGCCTTTAGAACAGACATCAAAATGTCTAATGTTATCTGCCGCTCAAGTAAAGCGCTGTTTGTCTGTGTGCCACATGGGCAATATATTTAACTGCAGAAACAAATATAGCTTGTGGGATGGTCAGATCACTACGCCATTGATTTTAATTGCATGACTTCTCACATCCACATCTGTCCCCTGAGTACTAATGCTAAAACGATCACAAGACATACATCCATTAAACCTCAAAGACCACCTAGTAAGGTTATCTGCACAGTTGCCAAACTCTCCTGTACCATGTAATGAGATCTTTTAGATCTTTGCTTCTTCTTGCAGTGCCAGTCTTAACGACTCAAAATCTAGGTCACATTTTCATGGTGCTTCCTGGTCCAATATAGATCTTAACTAATTAAAACAACAAATGCACAGGTTAGAGAGTGAATGGAAAAAATATAAGATCAATCGGATCACATTAAAATTAAAATAAAAACTCGAACTTAGACACCATCTACACTCTATGCACCATCGACGTGTGTGCTCTGTACACAGCCATACCCCACAACAGAGGCATTGAAGCCATTGAATCAGTTCTATTTCACCATCCAATTGACGCAGACCTACAAGTCTTACTACTGGAGCTTATACAATACACGCTATACCACAGTTATTTTTCATGGAACAACGAGTTTTACATGCAACTAGTTGGCAAATCCATGGGAAATTGCGCAGCTCCCAGTTACGCAAATCTTTTTATGCACCGCCTAGAGCTGGATTACATTTTGAACAATCCCAGATGGCTCAAGAGAATCCAAACATTCTGGCGTTACATAGATGACATTTTTCTCATTTGGGCAGGTCCACCTGAAGAGATACTCGATTTCATCACCTACATCAATACCATTGATGACCATATACAGTTCACGCACACTGTGAGTACACAGGGCTTGCCTTTTTTGGACGTTATGATCAACATAAAAAAGAACAAGATTGTCACTGAACTATATGTCAAACCGACTGACAGGAATAATGCGTTGCACTTCAACAGTTGCCACCCTACACCTTTGAAAAAACTTTACCATACTCTCCGCTGTTGAGGGCCAAAATAATTTGTTCAGAACATGAGACTTACCAGTACACAGAGTACACTACCTTACAAAAATACAGAGACAGAAAATATCCAGAGTCTGTTCTGCAAACAGCCAAAGAGCGCATCACACTCAAGAACCGAACAGACCTACTAGTTCCGCGGAACGATCAAGCACGCAACCAAAGACCAGTATTTGTGTCCAAATACTCGACCAGGAGCACGGACATCAAGAAAATCATCCTAAAAAATTGGCAGATGATTAAATATGAACCAGACTTTTGTGGAATTATCAATCATACACCTTTGTTCACGTACCAACGTTCCAAAAATATTAAGAATCTTTTGGAAGTCCAACCTAAACAACCAATCACCAGTTACACGGGCACCAGACCCTGTCTCAATTATAGTCACTGTCATAACATCATCAAGGGCACCACTGTCAACCGTCCAACGTCTGGGAAAGCCATCAAACTACTGACAAATGCGACTTGTGATTCTATGAACGTTGTGTACCTGTTAAAATGCCCGTGTGGCTTACCATACGTGGGAAAGACAGAGAGGAAAATAAAAGTCCGTATAACCGAACATAAAAGCACCATCAGGAATAAATCATTGAAATCACCTCTTGCTGCACACTTCACCTCCCATCAGCATAACGTCAGCCAATTGAGGTGCCTTGTTTTGGAGATTGTACCTGTGAGACAGGGTATCGACAATAAAAAAAGACTTCTACAGCGAGAAATCGTTTGGCTAAAGAGACTTGACGCCTGTCAACCGAAAGGACTTAAAGACAGGATGGAATACAGTTGTTTCCTCTAATACACCTAAATCACACCTCCTTTACTACTTATTCAACATGTAGCTTTCTTATTTTTTCTTCTGGTTTACATATTTCACTCTATCTCTGTACTTTTCCACTTTTCCAGTTCCACCTCTTGTGCCTAGGTCACGACTCCACTTAGTCCTTTCTACCAGTTCTACACTAGTTTTCTACACCATTCGTGCTTCATGTGTAATAATGGTACTATCTTCATTGAAATGTCATTTACCTCCTTCGTTTTGCCGTTTTCCGCTTTTTACCTTCATTGTCACACACACTCTAACGTTTTTTTCAATATATCTTTATTCCTCATGACACACACGTATTCGTGCTGTTCCCTTTATCCTTTGTGCACCCATATACACTTCAAGATGGCCGCCTCGGCGAGTCCGTCTTCTATTCTTGTTACCCTGACGTCCCGTCGCCTTTACAGACAATATATACAATTCCATTTTACTAATCAGTTTTTACATTTGGTACTTCAGATACATTTGGGCGAATCCGCACTAAAAACACTCTTGTGATTGTACCTGATTGACCACACCAAATGGACAACAGTCCGTCATCGACGCTCACCAACACACCCCTAACACGCCCCTTTATCAATTACACACTTCCTCATTTACGGTAATCTACTTGAGCCCAGTTGCGGTTACGAGCTCCCCGTTACTTTGTGACTCTCCGGTAAGATCTTTCACACACATATTATTCACAGTCTGTTTTAAGTTAGTCCTCACGTTATAGTAAGTGCACGCGATAATGATTTTACACGGTTAATTTGAGCACGAACCGAACTTTATCACTAGCATTTTCCCAGTCATAGCTATTTCAATTGAGCACACCTACCACATATACCAGGTTAACCCTGTTGCTTTTCGTCCAGATCACGGCGCGTCCACGCATCTTTCACTTGGGTTTCACATGTGTTTACACACTAATCACTTTTTCTCTTTCTTTTTCCATTTGATAACCATCAGTAAAGCAATACGTTAAAGTACTACTTACTACAATATCCTGACACATGATATAGTTTACATCATTAGACATTTCCCCATGAATGTTTTGTACATGTCCGTACGATGCAGTCCCCTTCCTGAATGAATATACTTTTGTTTTCGGATTGCTACAAATTTCCCTGATGAAGGGCACGAGTCCCGAAATGCATAGGGACACATTCATTGGAATTGGATGAACTGAAATCTATATTAATGAAAGTACTTCTTGAATGATTCAAGTTCTAACAACTGAAATTTGAGATTAATCAAATAAACATCCTGTTGAACTTTTGTTGTTGCTCATTCTAAAATAGTACACCAGTTGACTACTTATGAGACATCATCTCCCACAGGAGTGCTACCAAGGACAAGTGTCGTATGATTCGACACTTCACTTTATTTTGTTCAAATTCCAGTCCCCCAAGGCCAGGAGGGACCCATCCCGTGGCACCCAG
This sequence comes from Lissotriton helveticus, assembly GCF_964261635.1. NCBI lineage: Eukaryota > Metazoa > Chordata > Amphibia > Caudata > Salamandridae > Lissotriton > Lissotriton helveticus. The sequence goes on from NC_136070.1 coordinate 494,246,512, forward strand.
AAACGCAATACTTTGCACTAAATTTGATTGACATTTATTTAAGCTGACATCCACACTAAGGTGTGCCGCACATCACTCTGTTAGTTTAAAGTAGACATTAAACCCCTGGAACCAGGTAACAGGAACCAAGCTGTTAAGTAACCAGTATTCACAACGCTCACTGGGGTTGGAATAGTTATGTTTTTTAGAATGAAAAAGTTTTCTTTCTTGAGTCCCCTCACTCACCAGGGTTTCCCCATGGTGACATGCTTCATCATTGGGCCCATCCCAGTCCTCTACGGACTGAGGCGTGCTACGACTTGCGACTACGTAGGAGCACTTAAGTGATGGACTATGTATAGTGCAATCAGTGTCGTGAAGTGGAGTGGAATTATTTTAAGTGGGTTAAAACTACCTACCTAGTGGGCTACAATGATTTATTCTTGCTCCTAGGAGGCAAAATTAAAAACAGGGTAGAATACTGGGGTTCTAGTTACAATGAGTTAGGTGTACCTAGTAATTCGAGTCAACATGTTTCCAGCATTCCCCAAGCTCTTCGTCAGGACTACACAGGGACCAGCCCTGTGTTCGCCACTCCTAGTTGTGCTCAAGTGAGGTTAAAAATAAGTTAAATGCTGCAATAATAAGGCATGCATAAGTACATACGTAAATTCATGGTCACGTAGTATCTGTGGGAGAGAAAGCACACGCAATATGGTTAAGGGGTTACATGGCCCCCAAAGTATTTACATTGTTTCTACACACAAAAGACACAGAATTTGAGGTTGTCTGTGCCTTAGTCATTACTAGAAATAAGCCGACTGGCGTGTATTTAAAACAGGTGTCTACGGTTGAGAACCGTGAAAGAAGCACTCAATGACATAACACACACACTAAATGTAAAACAACAGACAGTTGCATACATAAATGGGGACCTAGCTTTTCCCCATGGTCGCGGAGAGTTGGTGGTATCCCTTCAATCTAGTAATTCGGAAGAAAAATTAGGGAAAATAATGCCGTGTTAGAGGCCGCATATGTTAGAAAAAAGCAAGCGGTAACTGCTGGTTCTACCTGCAGTCCGCCATCTATCAGCACCTGTGGGGGCTAGAATGGGCACTACTTGGTATAGAGATACGCTGGCTAAATCACCTACACTGCAACCTCCGGACCGCATATTGGAGAGTGTGCGTCCGGTTGTTGCTATTGTGCTTGCATTTCCGCATTGTCATTGCGAAAGGTATAGACCACTCGCGGTGGGCTTACTCCACTGGAAATAGCGGCGGCCATCTTGGGTGTATGTCGCCCACTTCTAATAACGTTAACTTAGTAAATAATGCTCGTTTTTTTAAAAAAAAGTATTTTTGGGAGGTGTCAGGAGTGAAAGTTTCATAAAAAGTGAATTTAGAATATTTTACCCAAATTTTGGAAAACTGTTCAATCAATGCAGCCCAGTGAGCTGCATGCTTTACATGCATCATGGAGATTCATTTACTGAATGCAAATAGGTAAACTCAATTCAATTCATCCTAGTTTTATTATTATCTTTTCACGCACCCACATGATCTACGTTTATGAATGCATCTTGTTGAACTGCACCCGAGCAGAGTGTATTTGTTTAAAGCCTGCTCAGATAAGGTGCTCATATTTAATGAACCAAGTTAGATTGTAGTCATTACAGCAAGCCAGTAAACGGCTTTGTCTCGATCATGTACCCTAGAAGAGTACATTAACTGAATGCATCTTAGTGAACTGTGTATGATGCATGTATCTGAGTACACCGCCTTTATTTTGGCAGATGTTTTACATACCGCATAGGATCAAATCTGTTTTAAAGGCAGAGTCGCCCAATATAACATCAGACGTCGATGTGTTAATTTTCTTCATTCTAACACTTCCCTTGCAAACAATTAACTCATCTTATTCTTGTAAAAAGTGAATTTCAGAATGGGTCTTAAATGTTTGCACAGCATCTCATACACGCTATACCCTGACCCAGCGCCATACAATAAATCATACTGTCCTAATGCACCCCAATAATATGATGATTGTTGAGTTGATGATACCTCTCTGTCCCATGGGAGTGGGTGGTTTTTCATACAAAGATAAAATATATATTTTAGTATTTATATATGTTGTACATTAATGGTGGCTTGCAATGCTTCCAGGTGTTAGGCATACATTGCTTCTCATCAACCCACATACACTGCTTACTGTTTGGCAAGCCTTCCCTTGTAGGATAAGGGCTTTTTCTTGCTCTTGTGGGTGAATTCATACAGCATTTACTGGTGGCCTAATGTTGCTTCCAGGGGTTAGGGATAGATCAATTTTCGGTAGACTTCATTTTTTGGTGGCTTAAATGCGCCTCAAGAAGTGGGTGTGTGGCTCACAGTTGGATGACCTACAGCATTCACTGGTTGATTATCAGTGCCTCTAGGGGTACCGTCTTTGTCACTCCTATAAAGACACACAAAGTCTATCACTTGTGGAACCCTCTTATCCACATCAATCGGTTGGGATATATGATTAAACAACTACTGCCTAATCCATGAATTCCTTAACCACGAAGGCTATTCAATGAGTAATCCCAAACCTCTTTGTTATTATCAACGAATTCCTGAACCATGAAAATGATTTACATCACTATTTTCTGAGGGCAGGTTATTGCAGGCAACCACTTCTGATATTTCAGCACTCCTCATGTTAGTTAGTGCTTCGTCGCACCTCACCTGCGATGGCCCCGTAGTGTTAGACGCGTTCTCCAGCAACCCGGCTCGGAATCCTCTCGGCTGGGGGAGGCAGAGAAAAGGCACAGTGAATACTCTGTCACCGCTGACACCTTCAATTGCCTTTCACTCCAAGCCCTCCAGTGTCTCTACAGCAGATGGTCAAGTCTCAATTCCCGGCCTTGCGGTGACAGCAGTCTAAATTGAGACAGGCTGCCCTCAGCGGCCCCGTAATCTCACGGTGCATTCCCGCCCCAGTCTCAGTTTTCTCCCCGGCGAAACACTGCTCCAAAGCAGTGCTGATGTTCCCGCACGACAGATGGTGTGTATAAGGGATCCCAGTGCCAGAGCAGCAAGATAACATAGCCACCATATTTTCCTGTCGGCCAACCCCCCGGGTTACTACTTTCTTTCAGTGTCATTTTCTCTCATCGGAATTGCATAGTGCAGCTCTGAAGAGGATACGCGTATCCAAGTGCCTGGGAGGAGAGGTGAGTCTTTAGACATATTCTGAATTTCAGCTGGCTATTTCGTGTCTCGGATGTATCGCTAATGACTTCCATACATAGGAGCCCCCTACATAGAGTGATCATGCACCATATCTCCTCCATCAAACTGGCTAGGTCGACAATAGGAACCTGTAGAGGCTACTTGCAGGCAGGCAAGAAACAGTTTAGCAAGATAGTTCATTGAACGGCCATAAATCTGGAAAGGTTTTTCATTGTAATTACAATAGTGCCATCTTATGGCCAGTCACGAGGTCGGTATTTTCGTGGTTTTGGAAAGTCGTGGTTTATGTGAGTCGTTGTTAAGGATGTCGTGGTAAACAGATTGGTCGTTGTTTAGGAATCGTTATTCAGGCCAGTCGTTTTTCAAGATTCGTTATTAAGGCTGTTTCCCATCGGTTGCCCCTCAGAATAACTTGAGGAAAAATATCGTAGGCAGAATATCGACCCCCATAATATCAAACAAGCATTGCCATAGCCAATAGGTCTTGCCTTTTGGACCTTATAAGTATTTAGTTATGCAGCACAATATCATTGGTGCAACAACATGAACTGTTGCATGGCTAAACACTTATAAGGTCCCAAAGGCGAGACATATTGGCTATGCCAATGCTTGTTCTATTTGCCTTAAGATGCAGACGCTTTTCTATCCGCCGTTAGATTCAGATTTCTTTTTTCCCTCATTTAGAGCAGATGCTTGCTGAAGCCAATCAGAGTCTTTCTGGCAGAATTCCGATATCTTGACATCTCTTAAGATTTCTCTGACTTTTCCCTGGGTTAGTGTAGGGAGTTCCAGTATATGGGAGAACCGATTTGTTCCATTCTATCTGAGACAACTTTAAAATAGTTTGTCTTTGCTCATATGATTTTGAATTGCTTTGAATACATTGAGTAAAGCATTCATGAATTGGCTATTAAATTACAATGAATCCTGTCGATTTGAGTTTGTAACTTTGCATATCTTTTAATAAACATTTATGATTTTGAACTTCCTCAAACATTCTCTTTCTTCCTTTTGGGGACAAATGTGCTTCGTGTTATTGAAATGTATTGAGTTTGATGCAAGCCTCAGTCAGAACTTAAACATAATCAGAGGGCACTTATTGAAGCAGAATTTGCATCAGAATTTTCATGGAACAAAGTGCCCTAACAGTACCATAAGGCGAAGGGATACAGAGGTATGGATGACAAAGAACGAGGACGGAGTGGAGGCGAGCTAATTGACACTGGTTATTTAATTCTCGTCTGACGTAGTCTTATAATCTTGGGATTTAGGTGAGCAATGAAAATGAAAATTAGTTACAGAAGTGTACTTTTACAGGCTGTCACAGACCAAGTGACTGTTAATTGAACGTTTGTGGAGGCATAAAAAGATGTTTCTAATTACATTTGACCATCAGTGGTACAAAAGGATCAAAATCAGAGTGGCCTCTGCATAGAGTATTCTGACACACCAAGTTGAGGTAGTAAATAACAGGTGTACAAAACTTTCACTGTTAGTCATAATTTCTCTCTTCAGAGCTTTTATTAGTTCGGAAAATACTTAGCGCACCTGGAATATATGTATGCACAGCAGATGAAAAAAGAAACACTTCAAAATAACATTGCTCTAATGCTTGGTTGCTCAAGGCTTGCAATGAAATAAATATACAAAGTTTGAAAAGGAAGTAATGTTCTGTTAACTGTCTGAGCAAAAGAGGAGTGTGAAATCCTCTCCACAAGAATGAATATATAGGAAGAATATAAAAGAAGATACAAATTGAGAAAGGCAAATGTGAATGAAATAAAATAAAGACTCTCGTTTAGGGTAAATCATTAGGGTGGCAGGAATATTAATGGACCCCTGCTAGGTGTACTTTGATACAGTGGTAGAACAAGGATGCCAAGACTAAGAGGAGGAATTCAGGCAAGGCAGTGGGTCAGGGGTGGCCCTAAATCCATTTCCTCTTTTTGACTGTGCAGCAAGTGGGCTAGAGGGAACAGTCAAGCTAAATCGATGGCCTATGGGCCCTGGAACTGGATGGCCTCATGCAGTCAATGTAGGGAGCTTCGCCATGGCCAAGGCCCATCCACCCTTGAGGCTTCAGTCACCAGTGATGATGGTGTTTTGTACCCTTCCTGGAGACAGGACATCTGGAGTTACAGTATCGGTTGATACTGGCTCCTGGAGGAGATTGTGGAGATTATAGTTGCTGGCAGAGGGTGTGAAGTGCTTCAATTCCTTCTGCCCCTTGCTACCCATGGGGCAGGGGCCAGTGAACCATTTGGGTATAACTCCATGACAATACAGCCTATGCAGCAAAGATGATATGGCCTTGTGGAAACCTTTTGTTGGAATCCTGTTGTTGATTCTGATCCCCGGCAGTGAGCCAATGAACCTATTTTGCCCCTGGTCTTAGAGCCCGTAGGTAGTTGTTCAGTCTCTATGCTCTTGACTCAGTGTTAGGTATCTGCTGCCTTAGTGTGAACTCACCAGCTGGGGACCTCAAACTCTCTGGCTTGTGCCTCACAGCGAGAACATGACAAAACATAAGACAGGGTACCTTCCTATCCAAAGCAAAGTGGATAAACTTATAAAAACTATCCAGCTCATTGAATGCCAAGCTCAAGGGGTGGCCGAGCCAGGCTGTGGAAAATGTAGTCTTATAATCTTATATAATCAGCAGCTACTTCAACCACAGGAGACATACTGCAGGCCATAAACTGAACCCAGTGCTCGTTAGAGGCAAAGATTGGTGATGTTCACATGGATGTTGCCACACTCACCACGATATTCATAATGTCGTCAGCATAGTGAAGAAGGTGGAGGGTTGCACCTGGAGGAAATGGACCAGGATATTAAGGATTCAGTTACTAGTGGGGATCACCAGGGCATTTTGCAGGCCAAGCAAAAGTGCAAAGGGCTGCAAGCAATGGATCAGCTTGCGCATCGGGCGGATCCCAAAGGTAGCAGAGGGCATGTGTCTAGAACAATTCATAGAGGCCTTCCGCTGCACCCTTCTCCTTGCTGCAGACCTGTCAACTAGTTGCATGCTGGAAAAGGCACAGACATCCCTAACTTAACTGCTTTCTACTGTCACCAAGATCTTTAATTATGTGGACCATGATTCTGTGATGAAGCCAGCATACCATGTATGCCATGTCATGTATGACTTTCCCCATGTCATGGTATTTTCCAGAATATACCATGTTGGTAGGTGGCAGCACATGTCTTTGATGAAGTACGCACTCCATCATAGCTGGCCTGAACTTGTGACTTTGTCCTGGTGCTGCGCGACCAAATATCCACAGTATAGTATGTGCTTTTCGGCACTATTTTCTCTAAAAACTTAAATTCAGTAACTCAGAATTTACTGGTTGGAATCGGTTATTTTGGTCTTGTTTTATTTATTGCAAATTGCTCTTTTTTTTCTAAATCTAGCATGAGTTCCTTTTGTAGTATGTCTTCACTGTTTTATTGCTTGAAGTATTGCACAAAATACTTTACACATTGCCTCTCAGTTAAGCCTGACTCCTCTGTGTTACCCTACCAAGGGGGTGAGCACAGCACAGGTCAATTTGGGGTCTGCTTGTGATTTACCCTGGCAAGGATTGTGGTTGCTAATTGACAAGGGTTGATACCCCAGTCAACCAGTAACCCAATTTCTTATGATGCCAAGCTGGCAGTCATTTATAGAGCATTGCCAGGTAACATTGTCACTGTGATTCCTGTCAATTAATTTCGCTGTTTGGTTTAGGGTTCTGCCAACATGATGTAGCCCTGCACCAAACAGTTTACTTTTTTATTTTCAAAAACAAAACCCCCCAAACAGATTTTTATTTTGAAAATACAAAAGAAAATGCTTCCCTCACCATTGCAGTCCTTTCCCATGTCGAGAGGAGCATTTAGCAGTTTTGACTGTCCCTTACTGCCAGGATTTACCTAGCAGCGATGGGCAGTGAAAACTGACCTGAAATTCCACTCATCTAAATTAGATGGGAGGAATTACAGGTCTGCCTCTGACGGTCCTTACTCCACAAGGCCATCAGAGGGGTTTCATCACAGCAGAGACAGAGGATCCATACCGCCAAGATATAAGTCATCCCCAAAGTCATCAATGGAATCTATAAAAGCCCCTGGTGAATGAAAGACTTTAATAGCTGCCTACTGTAATCATAGCAAAGCCCCTGTCAATCCCGTATTCCTTTTAAAAACCCTCATGGAGAAACTGTTAAATACATTCTAGTTTACATTTAACTGAAGAGATCTAATTCTTCTGACACAGTCAAATGTGGTCCAGTAGTGATTGTACAATATCCTAGTTGACTTCCTCCTTAAAACTAAATAGAAAGGGAAACTTAAGTTTCTAGCCCTCCTCTTCAAATTCCATACCAGCAGACTTAGACTCAGGATGGTTACTGATGACAGAGGTAGATGGAAAAGAACACAAGGATTTTTGGGGAAGAATCCATTCCTGCTGAACTGCAATTTTCCATTGGAGAGGAAACCACTGCCTCGGTTGCCAGAAAGGAAGAACTATATCACCTTTGCCTTGTCTCTTTGGATTTTCGAAATTAGACAAAGTTTTAGGGAAATCTTTAAAAATGCAAACAAAAAATACCCTAGCCATTGTCTTAGCAACGCATCTGTTCCCTTTGCAAATTAATCTTGGAAATGAGAAAAGATATCAGGAAAAGATGCATAATGAATATTGGCAAAGCGGTCCACTACTCACAGATCTAACTTTTGACAAATCATTCGAAATATTTGAATTCCCAACATAGAAGCCAGTATAAGGATATATCGTAGACAAATTGTCTGTCAATACATTATACTTTCCCTGAACATGTACTGCCCAGAGTGACATGAGACAGTCAAGTATGGACTTACACTCCTTCCTTGTGTAGGATTGCCATCGAAGGAGCCAATATTTTGGTAAAGACTCTAGAAAAAACTTTCAACCGATATAATATAACTTAAAACTGCTAATGAGTTGCCTCCACAGAGAATATGAGAAAACGCTGATGGGACTCCCTGATTGTAATATAGAGATATGTTTCCTGAAGGTGAAGCAATGCAATAAAATCCACAGATGCTACTAGAGATATAAGAGTTTGCAGAGTGTTAATTGTGAATGGGGTTCTTGTAAAAAATTCTATCATAAGCCTGTTGTGGCTGGATGATTCTTTTTAATAGGAGTACTGGTGACTACCGCCCTGTTTTTCTATGTTAGCAAGGAACAGCAATAATTGCCTTAAAAGACAAAGGGCCTCATTTCAAGTCCCTATGTGCAGCAGGAACATCACTTTTATTGATGTTCTATTGTTCTATTCAGCAGCACACATAGAAGGAGGAAATCAACTCCATTGATTGTTTTGGTGCAGTGTCCCTTCCTGCACAAAAACAATCATTCCCACAGCAGGTGCCTGCATTGGCGCACAGCTGCCAATTGTGCGTCAGCACTGGTGAAGAGAACAGGAATGAGCCATATCTGATAGATCTGGGTCAATCCTGCCCTTTTCTGTTGCCGTAGGGCAGCGCGGCAGGTAGGCGTACGGCGCTGCCCTACAGCAAAGTATTGTAAATGAGGCCCATAATATTCTCCTGTAGAGATTTTCCCTTCTCTAAATGATGAGGCCTAGGAGTTGGAAGAGACCTTGAAATTGGAGGCACTGATTGGAACTCTTTGCAATATCCTTGTAAAACTACTTGTAATACCTACTTTTCCTTGACAGAATGAAGGTTGGAAGTCCCTGACTTTATGTGTGTCAAGTGTTAAAAAGGGAGGGCTTGATAGTCTTGCTTCCTAATGATGGTAGTGTGGACAATTCTTAATGCTCAACATTGATCATGTTATCTTTAGTAAAGCAATTGTAAATTAAGTGACCAATCTATGACCTTCTATTATTCACTTTGACCAAAGCAGATGTGTCCAGGATGCGATATTTCCCCAAATATCATGTTGATTTCTCATATTATGGAAGAAGAACAAACATGTACCCAATAGTAATAACAGCTGACCTAGAGAAGGCACTTGACATTATTACCTGGAAATATATCTTCTTTGTGCTACAATGAATGGGGTTCAGAGAAGACCTACTCCTATGGATCCCTTATATTCTGCACCAACTGCGAGAGTCCACACACACAGAAAACATCTGCACCATACAATGTAGACTGAGGAACATATCATGGGTGCATTCTTTCGCAAGTGATTTTCATAATCGTACTTGAATCTCTAGCACATATTATTAGAGCACAGAACAGTAATAGGGGTAGACATATATTGGCTATAGCTCATATTACATCATCAGCTTTTCTACTTGGCTGCGTAATTCCAGTGGGTGGTAAGGTGACTCTCAGACACCCAAACTACAGAAATAAAATACGTGATTGCCAAGTGGTCGAGGAGGGAGATGATGAGCCAACTTTTGGAAGTGAAGGGTCCTACAAGGTGGGCCTTTAGATAAGCGAAACTAGCGAGAGATGTTGAAGGCAATTTCAGGCAGAGGTTTATGCTAGAGAGATCTATATTAATAATATTCCAATAACGAAACTAAAGCATGCATATTCAGAACACAAATCTGAGGCATTGATACGAGCTAGGGTTCAAACAATGCGGGACCTATGTAATGCTACAAAGCTGCAAACCTTTCAGAAACTCATACTAACATATAGGGGCTTGTTTACAAGTCACTTGCATCACTGGTGCATCACTTTTAAAATGGGAAAAAGTAACGTACCGGCAGCGCAAGAGGCATGTAAATAAGCCCCATAGTATTTCAATGGGACAACCTGTAATGTACCACAAAAGGGACAAGTGCCAAAGCTCATTATTTTGGCAATGAACAGTACCAGAGAACCACCAATATGCACAATATAAACATTTGTGAATGTCATTAGGGACTTGAAGGAAGGTGGAAGCTTTACTTACAGAGCACTTATGAAGTTGACTAAGGAGTATTTGAATTGGCTGTGGGAGAGATGTTTGAATGATATTGGCATAGACTCAGCTGTTGAAGTCTGGGATATGATCTTACAAAATACCCTGAACAAACCTTGAAATGGGAGATTCAAAAAGACCGTGCAAAATGTACCGTACATCAGCTTCGGAGTGTTCAAGATGTTGGCAGTCGGTGTAACAGAGCAGAGTAATCCTACTTGTAGACAGCCCTATTGAAACGAAAGCTATGCACATTTATTGGGGTCAATGCCAAGATCAGGAAAAATGGAAGAACAACAATAAATGTCTTGACCAACAATTAGTCGTTTGCAAAAGCTTTATAGCGACGGCCTGGAGGTCTTAAATGGCTCCAGTTGTTCAACTCTTGGTGAAAGATGTGAAATATTGGGCTGTGATTAAAAGTGAAGCACAACTCTCCGGGGGTGGGGGGAAATAGGGACTGTGATCCAACACAATCGCAGTCTGCGCTACCGTAGATTTGTAGTTACACTTTGTATTGCCTCACAAGAGTTTTTATTATTGAGAACAAGGTAAATTCAGTGATTGGACCATCCCCTCATGTCAAACAATCACTGAGTTTGCGTATTTGTTTTACAGCTCTATAGACAAAGCAAGTTTGCTTAATATAGAATATGATATATGTTCTGAAACACTGAATTGAAGCAATTCAACTGGGTATAATTTATATAATTGTCAATGTTTTATAAATGTATTGCTGTGTTTCCCACATGGAACATATACTGACGCATGAAACTGAATACAATAAAAAAAACAATGGTTTAACTTAGGTATTCTATTGGACTGTAGCATTTACTTAGTTATTCATATAGCACTTGGACTTGCAAAGGGTTCTTGTCACCCTTTAGAGCGCAAAGCTGCTGAAAGGTTGGCTGCGATTTGTCCAATACGGTAGGTGTTGGTTGAGGTGCATGAGATAGAAAGATGTGTCTCAAACATAAGCATGATGGTGTTGCGGAAAGAGTGAGAACAGTCACTGCCATAGTAGTCAAGTCAAAAAATTCTTTAATTCCAAGAAATACATTCTTATAGAAATATTGCACAACACCCAATTTATTAACATATACAATTACAAATATCTTAAAATCAGCAACACATAGCACTTAATTGAATCAATTCAACCAACACGTTTCACCGGCCTAAAATCAATACAAAACGGCATAAGAATTAAAATATCTTCCTGCTAAAACTTATTAGGTGGTCAGTCACCCACTATCCTACAAATATTAAAATATTTGAAAAAGCAGCAGTTTAACTATCGACATGAAACTCATTTAGTCAACATGAGAACATAATAAAGTGCATTGTGTAGAACAAAATTATTGCAATCCGCAAATGTCTTGTTCGGTCTGGCCTCACTAACAGGACCAATTGTTCTGTATCAAGACCAGTTTCGTAATCAGGGCATCTTCCTAATTTGGTCAACATCAGGATAATAATTCAAGAAACATCCTTACCTACCGAAGGGGGATACCAATGGAGGCATGAGACAACTAAGAAGAAGTCCTTACATAAGATGTTATGGTTTTGCACAGGAAATGGCTGATGGCAATGACTACATCTTTGATTCTAAGGTCACATTGCAAGTTTAGGCACATGTCTCTCGACCGAATACCAATTTTTTTTAAACAGGCTGCAGGATCTTCTTCCTTTCCTCTAGGAGGCACACACAACCCATCAATAGATGGATCACTGAGTACTTTCTACCCTGCTACATGGACACTGACCATGGTTTTCAGCTATTTTTGCTTTCATCTCCGGCATTCATCATTCAGGTTCTATTCCTGCCCTCAGCCGCACAATTTCATTCCACAAAGGCTTATCTGAGATATTATATAAGTACGGGAAAACGTGTGAGATTAGGAAAGGAACCATTGAGCTCTTGTTCTTCAAATACTGAAGGTCCACACTCCAGCTAGTTTCAGCAGCACATCGCCTGAGAGTACTCTTTATTTTACTAATTTGTACTACTTCGCCCATTTCAAGGTGTATGTCAGGGACTCCCAGGCTCTTCAACATTACTGTCACAGGATTCCTCTTACCGGGAAAGATTAACATTAGCTCAGGTAGAATTAGCACTTATAGAAAATAAAGCACAAGGCTCTTGCATCTACCATAGTACTCCAGCTAAGGTCCTCTACCCCATCATTATGGCTTGCACCATTGCATTTTAGGGTAGATCAAGGAGTAATTTTAAAGTGCCACCTTATAAGCGTTCCCATGAGGCCTGTCTATCAATTGGCAGTACCTCTGCTCCACAAAGGGCCTGGGGGATTTGTTTACCCTGTATGACCTTACTAAGTGGCTCAATGGCATAGCTGCCATATTTATGATCAAACCTTTTCAAACCATTAACTTCAGCTGTCAATACAAGCCTTCGGGAGGCCAGGTGTTTGTTCCAATCATCTGAAAAAATCATACCCACGTACTTGTACCCTTGGACCTGCTCCAGTTGAGCATTACCTAGAAACCAAATGAATCTCCCTTTCCTTCTTGCGAAAACAGTGTTTTTGGCTTTTCAACATTGATCATTAGTTTATTTTCGAGGCAATATGAGCTAAGTGCATTTAATTTGCGTTGGAGTCCAATAGGCGTAAGATCCATCACCACCAGATCCAGTATCCAGTATCACATAAAACACTTAACACATTTAAACTACTGGTGAAGGAAGACATGAGCAAACTCAATTATGCCAAGGCAAAGAAAAGCAAACATAACTTAAGTCGAGCAGAACAAAGTACTGTGCGTAACTTGGCAAGAAGGTCGGAAATCATATTTCAATAAGCTGACAAAGGAGGAGGGCTCGTCATGATGGACCGTGAATTCTATGGTATTAAAGTCAATAATCATGTTAACGATAATAGCATCTATACACAACTAGAAATGGATCCAACTACAGAAATATCCAATCTCCTTGGAAAGATTCTAACTAAAGCTGTCAACTTAAATTGGATAGATGAAAACACCAAACAGTACCTGACCACTCAGTTTCCCAGACGTCCTAAGCTATATATGTTACACAAAATAGATAAAAGCATTATGAATCCACCTTTTAGACCAATAGTGTCGGGTTGTGGTTCCGTTTTTGAAGCACAGGGGCGATACATTGATGCTCAACTCCAATCTTTAGTTAAAGTTGGGAGACATATATTAAAGATACAATTGACTTTCTAAGAAGCATTACACCTTTACCAGAAACAAGAAATGAGGAATGGTACCTTTACACAATTGATGTTGTGGCACTCTGCACCGACATACCACATTCCAGTGGTTTAGAAGCAGTAGAGTGGGCATTACTGAGAACATCTGAGGACCACGATAGGAATATTTTGTGATTGAACTGTTGTAATTTTGTCTTCACCACAGCTATTTTTAATGTAATGATCTTGTTTGTTTTGTTGATCAGTTTTACCGCCAACTCAATGGAACATCAGTTGGTTTTCCAGGAGCCCCAGCATATGCCAACACTTTCATGGCTAAATTTGAAGAAGCCCACATTTTAAGAAACCCAACATGGAAGATCGGACTAATTTTCTTTCGACGTTACATTGACGATATCTTTTTAATCAGGAACCATCCTGAAGAATTGTTAGTGGAGAACATCTGAATCTTGAATACTAAATATCCCAGAATACAATTTACTTACGCCATCAACAAAATAGAAAAAGCATTTCTTGACGTGTGGATAGAATTGGATTCGCAAAAGAATGTGACTAGAATGTTCAAGAAACCAGCAGATAGGAACAATTCACTATTGTACCGGAGCTTTCATGCTCTGACACTAATTAAAAATTTACCATACTCACAATTCCTAAGGACTTGCAGGATAACTTCAGAAGTCAACATTTGTGAACAGACCATAGAACAACAAAAAATTAAATACATGGAAAGAGGATATCCTGGAAGCCAGTTGGACACACATGCAGAACGTGTACTTTCTCATGAAAGAATGGACCTACTACAAAAGAAAGCCAAAAAAACAACAAACAAAAAGGTATTTGTCTCCCTTTTTTCTACAGTATCAAAGGAGATTAAAAGTATTATATGCCAACGGTGGGAACTCCTAGAAGAAGAACCGGATTTTCATGGAATCTATACAGAGAAACCTCTCTTCCCTCACACAAGATCACGTAACCGTAAAGAAATCCTAACACAGCATCAAGAGAAGATCATTAAAGGAAATACGGGCACGAAGAGGTGCTATAACTGCATGTATTGTAACAATGTGATAGAGGGAGATACATTACGGCATTCCAGAACAGGAGAACAAATAAAAATCAGATACATGTCAGACTGCAATACTAACAATGTTGTATATTCCATCAAATGTCCATGTGGTCTATTATATATAGGGAAGACAAATGAAAAATGAAAATTTGTCTTACTGAACATAAGAGCAAAATCAGAAACAAAAATACCACAACAAGCTTGGCCACACATTGGGAACAGTGTCGACACACAATACCTCAACTGAAATTCCAAATCATGGAACAAGTGTCCATTACAGAAGGCATTGATACTTTCAAAAACACTCTTGCAAAGAGAAGCATTCTGGATTAATAAACTGAACACCCTTACACTATTAGGTTTGAATGAAAAGCTAGAAATAGCATGTTTTCTTTAATCAACCATTAAAAAAACGGATGTGACAGGTTAAACGTAGGTTCTGACCAGAGTCACTTCACACCTGTTTTCAAAAAGTCATCAGTACATCCACACATAAAGGTCTGAGGCATTCATAACCATCATGATTGTAATACCGCGTATGACAGTTGTGAAGAATGTTCAGTATTGTGATAAACAATGTACATTTGAGGATGTTCTGCATGAATCTATATACAAATGCACACTCACTGGTTACACCAGAATTTTGAGTCATTATTACTAATAGAACATCTTGATTCCATATAATGAATAACCTGATATACAATATCTTAGTTATAAGACTTTGTGGTGGATGTGGACGTGCTGCGGTTTACAGAATCTGTAATTAGGTTATGTTACACTATGGAAGTGATATTGGAAGTCTTGTAGATACTTTTGTATAACGGCTATAGTTTGTGATTGCTAATAATCCCATTGGAGAATGGGTGGTAAGAGATTGGTTTCACTGTCTTTTCCAATAACCTATAAAGTTGCAATGAAGCACAGTGAAGTCCTTAAAGGTTTCCTGTTTCAAGATGGCGCTCATATTTTTTTTTTATTTCAGTCATCAGATACGAACTCTACGTATGTTACACTCTCGCGCACCATTAGTGATGTTGAAGGTGGTGCGTGTTTAGCGATTCCTAAGCTTTTGTCACAGTTCATATCTTGGCTTGAATAAAGGTGCACCACAATGATCATGTGTTCGGCACCTCAGAGGCTGTTTTCCTATTAAAACATGGTGCTTACAATTTTCAGATGACCCGCAAATATCGCAAGATCACGCTGCTTTTTGTGTACTGGTAACGTGGAAGTTGAGTTAAGCTATCAACAGTGCGGAAACACCCTGACGCGGTACATTAATGTTTGCGGTAAGGCACCAGCACGCATTGAAGTGGCGGCAGTCTTTTCATTATGGTGTAGCATTATGAGTAACGCATTCTTTTCTCTGGCAGGGAGGGGTATAGCGTCTTAAGCATTTGAATGCGGAGTGGATAATTGATGCTGCGGCCCTCAAAAGCCTAAGGTAAATTGCAGCTTAGCTGCTATACTTTCTTCATTCAAATTGTACAATGAAACACGTATAGCACCTACCGTAACATTCTATGATGTGTTTTCAATTTAGAAAACAGACGAACCACTCATGGTCTTTTGGCTGAATTAGATCGTGCACAGGCACTCAAGATCTGAAGTGCTTTTTAACCGCATCGGAGCGGCGCTTATTTCCGCTGTGCGCTAAGCGCAAACGGAAACCTATGCGTTCATGATGAGCTCAGCTCGTCATGAGCGTACGAGAGGTGTAACTCATGATGAGCTGAGCTCGTCATCAGCGTCGAAGGGGTTAAGGTATATGGCTGACTCTTTGATTTTGGATAGAGATTTGACGTGGCTTTAAATTATGGTAATAATAGCATTCCCGCATTGTCCCATATATTTTTCCAGATGTTAGATGGAGTAAGCAGTATTCGTTTTTAAAGTTGTTGAAACATTCTGCTGGTGAGTTAAAAGGATCTACTAATAGCTATGCATGTGGTATGTTCACTGGTTGTTCTCCCCAAGGAGGTGAGAGGGTGTTGATAATCAATTGTTTAAGCAAAATGACATGTGGTTCATGCATCAGAAGTGCATGATGGCATTATTGCAAATGACATTGGTTAGTGGTGGTAATAGTGATTTAATAGTGCTGTTGATATGTTGGGTCTAACCCACTTTGTACTGAAAGAAATGTTTATTCGCGACAGGTTGTGCCCCTGACGAAGGGACCATTGTCCCGAAATGTATCGGGCTTCATTACA
The DNA here is from genome assembly GCF_964261635.1 of Lissotriton helveticus. Classification (NCBI taxonomy): domain Eukaryota; kingdom Metazoa; phylum Chordata; class Amphibia; order Caudata; family Salamandridae; genus Lissotriton; species Lissotriton helveticus. The sequence goes on from NC_136070.1 coordinate 494,263,122, forward strand.
CCTGCCTTTCATTGAATTCAATATACATGTTGTATGCTCATAATTGTTTGAAAAATGTATTTCTTTTTAATGTTTTGTTTGATTTGAAATGTGATATGTAATGTTGGTGCAAACATATCAAAAAAGCATTAAGGTAAAGCAAGAATAAAACTAAAATACACTCTTGCATAAAACTTTGATGAACTGGTTAAATATAATTTGTTTAAATTGTTGACATCAGGTCACTAGAGCTGTGCACGCTCGAGTCCAAGTTGCCTCAGGGACTTGGCCAGTCTTCCATTCAATGGTATAGCTGCCATATCTACGATCAAACTTTTTCAAGCCATTAACTTCAGTTGTCAATACAAGCCTCCGGAAGGCCAGGTGTTTGTCCCAATTTAGATCATCTGAAAAAATCATTCCCACGTACTTGTACCCTTAGACCTTTCTCCAGCTGAGCATTACCTAGAAACCAAATGAATCTCCCTTTCATTCTTGCGAAAAACTGTGTTTTTGGCTTTTGAACAATGATCATTAGTTTATTTTTCGAGGCACTAAGAGCTAACTGCATTTAATTCGCGTTGGAGCCCAATAGGCGTAAGATTCATGAACACCAGATCGCCTGCATACATAAGGCAGCTAATATGTAAGTAGGTAAGGATTTATAGAGCGCACGAATGCTGCGGCACCTTGGCGCTAGATGAGCAAAGAAATGTGTAGAGAATTGGGTGAGAGAGCTTCTTTCCTACTTCTTTACTATTGAGGTAAAAGCCAGGTCTTAAGCATTTTCCTAAACCATGGTCTAGTGGGTTGTAGTCTCATGTGGATCAGCAATTCATTCCAAGGCCAGGGTGCTTGATAGGAAAGGCATCTACCTCCCCATCTAGCCTTCTGGATTTTAGGGACCTGGACTAGTCCATTATTGGCCAATCTAAGATTCTGCCGTGGGGAGTGCCTTGAAAAAGATTCTGAAGGTCTGACAGCCCTCCACCATATAATGCTTTATACACCAGACATAGCACCTTGAACTCGATGCATTGCTTGACCAGAAGCCAATGAAGCTCTCTAATACTGCTAGAAATATGGTGGTATTTGAGAATGTTGAGCAGCACTCGTGCTGCGGAATTTTAAAGGGACTGAAGATTTAACAGTTGACGTTTGTCTATGCCGAGGAAAAGTGCATTGCAGTAGTCATTTTGTGAGAGAATTAGTGCGACTACAACAGATTTCCTGAGATCCAAGGGAATAAAAGGCAACATTTTGTGCAAGGTCTTTAGGAGAAAAAAGCAAGATGTTAAAAGATGAATGTGTCCTGCGAAGTTTAGTAGGTCATCAAATTAGATTCCAAGGTTCCTTCCTTTTACAGAGGGGTTTCCAGTGTGGTGGCCCATTCTCAAACTCCATGATCCCTGTTTTGTCTGTATGCAGTTTAAGGTAGCTCTGATGCATCAACCCCACAATGTGCTTCAGACAGTTGTGAAATCCCCTAGCCACGGTTTCCACACTCAAAGAAATCGAGATAACAATCTGATTGTCGTTGGGATATGATACCAGCGAGAAACTGTGAGCCTTTAGTCAGCTTGGCCAGAGAAGTGACATAAATGTTAAACAGGGTTGGTGACAATGCTGAACCTTGGGGAACTCCACAAGAGAGGGAAAACCTCTCTGATCTAAAATTGTCCCAACACACCTTCTGTTCCCTTGCAGTGAGGAACGAGGTGAGTAAGGTTAGGACCGCCTCTTTAATTCCTATTGCCTTCAGCCGCTGCGTTAATACCAGATGATTAACAATATCAAACACTGCTGATAGGTCAAGCAGAATAAAGATGACTCTTCCTCCCTCATCTAGCTGTCTGCGTATTTCCTCAGTGGCCATAATTAGGGCTGATTCAGGGGAGTGTTTTGGTCTGAAGTCATGTTGGGTGGGATCTAGGAGGTCAGTGGTGTCTAGGTAACCAGTTAGGTCTTGGTTGATTGATTTTTCAAGAATTTGTCCGCACGCAGTAAGTGGGATATGGGCCGGTAATTATTCACCTCGGAAGGGTCAAGAGAAGCTTCCTTTTGAATGGGTCTAATGCATGCTATCTTCCAGGAAGCGGGGAAAGCCCCTGACCTAATAACATTATTCAAAAGTGGATTTAATTGAATACCAATCTTGTCCAAGGCCAGATGTATAATAGCGGGGGACAAGGGTCAGTCAGGGACCCTGATTTTGTGGATAGTAATAGATTGTTTACTTTGTCCACTGTTAAAGTTGAGAAACTGGTCAATAGGCAAGAAGTGATCTCCGGGATAGAGTTCTCAGTGAGTAGTATTAGGGCTACGGTAGGGGCAGGAACCCTCCCTGCAAGTTCATCATAGACCTTTTAAACTTTGGTCTGAAAGAAATTGGCCACTTTATTACAGAGGGTTTGATCTGGTGCAAATTGATTCACCTGTTGCAATTTGGACAAAACACTAATGGTTTTAAAGAGCTCTCTTGAATACTTTTTAGCCACCTCGATTTAGTTTGTGAAATAATTCATCTTAATGCTTTTAATGGCTTCCTTGTATTCAGATAATGCTAGTGTGTAAGTAAGTTTACCCTCCATGCCCGCTCCAGGTACCTACACTTATATTTTATAAGTTTAGGAGCTGAATTTTTCCAGGGGACTGAAGCTTTATTTATTCGCTGTTTATTTATTTTTTCTGGGGCCAACTGATCCATAGCGGATCTAATCCATCCATCAAAGTTGTTGGCCACCATGTTATTATCTGGCCCTAGAAAGGGTGGATTTTTATCAAGCGCCTCTATTAGATCTTCTTTGTTAATTTTATGCCAAGATCTAAATGTGGCTTCTGTCCATCCTGTCGAATGCCGCTCAGAAGTCAACAAAGTAGCAAAAAGGCCCCCTACCAGGTCCATTGACCCCCTTGCAACTCCCCACAGCATGAAAAAGTGGTCCATTGTTCAATGCTTTGGTCTAAAACATACCTGCTCCATAGGGATCAGTCCGCTGTCAAAAGCCCAGGCAACTAGATGCTTTAATAGGGTTTCAGCAAAGAGTTTAGAAGCGATAGCAAGATCAGATGATAGTTAGCTGTCCATTGTAACTTTTTTATGAATGAGCTTCACCATGGCCCCCCTACATGAGTCCGGTAGGATACCTGAACCTATTACCCATTTGAAAAACCCACATAAAATTAGTCCCCACTTCCTAGGATCCTTCTTAAAGATCATAGACGGAAGACCATCTGGGCTGCCCATCCTAGAGGCTTTCATACTGCAGATTATTTCAGACAGTATTGCTGCAGTCTGGGTATTTGCTATAGCGTCTCTGTCCACTTGAGAGCTGGTCAGAGTCGGCAATATATTCTCAGAATTTCCACCACTATAGAGTGAGTAAATAAAGGTATGCCAATCTTCCTCGCTTATCACGCGAAGATGGTGAGGAGAGAGTAACCGAGTTCGCAGCTGCCAGAAGTGCTTACTACTATTATCTACATTGACAGCTAACATTATCTCCCAGTTTACCCTATAAAACTCCCATTTTATTGAGCACATAAATTGCTATATGCAATTTTCTAAGCTTCCATGGCTTCTCCTATACTGGCAATACTTGGATTTAATGTGAAGCGTCGATGTCTCTTGTTTACCGCTCTTCTACCCTTACGACAGTTGTCATCGAACCAGCCATTCCCCTTTCCTCTTGTCCTGCTGGTTTGATTGGGGCCCCCCTTTGCCAGCTTAAAGTGGGATAATAATTGCTCCATCAGTCTGTGGTACTAACCTAACGCATCATGTCCTACTTCCAAATGTAAAGGTTCTAAATCAATAGAGGAGAAAGCCTGCAGTGCTTCTTCCATGATCAAAACTATGATTCTCCTCTGATAAACTAACTCAAGGGGCAAGGTAGCGTTTGCACAGGCCAAAAAATGATCTTTGTACCCCAAGCTTAGAGCATAATGATCACTAGATTACCTAAATCAAAAATTCCAAAGTTTTTCACACTATAGAACTGATGGATTAGGACAAACACATAGTCAATGGACATATTGTTGTTGCCATATTTTAAGGTTCTAGTGGGAGGTATGGCCTCATTACACTGACCGTTGACTTGATCAGATCCTGTTAGGATAAACAAGGCAGTAACTTTGCATCTCCTTCACTGGTACTTGCCAAAAGATTACATTCAGTAATGTTTAATGCCAACCGTAGCTCTTTCACTGAGTCTTCAAACTCTTTGAATGGTGATTTTTAATTTCCCCCCGCTACAATAAACAGAGCTTCTGGATAATCCATAGACAATGTTTTCACATCATTAACCAAGGTGGGACTATATGCTAAGAAAGACTGGTTGTTTTAACTCTGCGTCGTCAATAAACAAATCCGTTAAGCAAGCAAGGACCCATACACACATTGTTTGCAGCTTCGTTACAGCCATTCATATTAACCATTTTAGTTGTGGCAGTTATAGAGTGCGTAGCACGTGGACAAGAGGATTCCGCCATGGAGTATATTATATAAAGTGCACCCAGAAGAAAAAGAATCCCAACACTGGGAATCAAGGTTAAACAAAGAGGATATGTAATAAGCTGGGTATACTCTGCAACAACAGTAGCACAATCCCTTGCATATGGCCATGTCTGAATTAATTGGGGTGGCGGAGTGGGCTAAAGAACGGTGATGGATTAAACTCAGATATTTTGACTGGGTGTGAGTGTTTGATTGGTTCAGATGCTCCATCCATCACCACCCCCTTTTGTACCGCTTTGGCCGCCATAAGTGTGGCAGGGTATGCTCAGACGTGAGTCCCTTGCTCACTTTGCCACTGGATTCAAGCAAGCCGGGCTGAAGACAACTGTAATGCCAGAAACCAGTCCTCGGGCGCTTGTTTCCAGTCCAGGGAAGGCATGGCTTGGCAGTTTGGGCTGGACTGTTCCCATTAGGCACAGGGTCAGACTGATTTGCATATGGCCATGTCTGAACTGGGGTGGCGGAGTGGGCTAAAGAACGGTGATGGATTAAACCCAGATCTTTCGACTGGGTGTGAGTGTTTGATTGGTTCAGATGCTCAGTCCATTACCACCCCCTTTTGTACCACCATGTTTACTCCTTCATCACTCCCCTCCCTGCAAGCCTAATACTTTATTTTAAATTCCAGTTACTCGTTTCCATCCATTCTAGTTTACATGCAAAGTCCCCTGTCTGGCATTCTAAAGATTTATTTCGATATATTTACACTTGAATTAGTAATTGGGAATTATAGTTCTGGGAAAAACAGAAACAACGTGGCAAAAGGAAAGTTAGCCTTTTTTTCAACAGGGCACAGGTTTGGGAGAGGGCTGAGGGTCTGATTTAGAGTTTGGCAGACAGAGAGAACTCTGTTGGGATGGCGGAGGACATTGCCCTTGACATCCCGAGGGATCTAACATTGCCAAATCTAGAGTCGTCCACCAGCCCTGTGAACAACTCTGCACTTTAACAGGAGCCACTGTTGCAGTGCTTCCTGTCAATGCTGTAAAAGCTCTACAGGTGGTTCAGTCAAATAGGACGGTGTGGTATCTTCCGCCTGCACTCCCCCCGGCGACTCCGCGTGTGATGGAGCTGCTCGCGGTGACATCACTTAGAATGTCACTGCGACCAGCGTTCCAAGGCGAGCGCCGGGGAGAACGCGAACAAGCGGATTGCGAGGAGGCTGTGGCTGAGGTCGCGGGGTTGAATTTCATGTTAATAAAGTCTCAGAGTTTATACCTGCAAGGCGTCACGCATGTTCTTTTGGCCATCACTACACTGGCGACGAGGGAAACTGACGCCTGCGACCTCAACACGCTGACAGACTCCGGAACTCCAGCTGATGAATGAAGAAAGAAGAATTCCGCGCTTCAGAAACAGACGGCGCTGTGTAGGAATCGCCTTCAGAGGAACAGAGGGAGTCGTGTGGAGAAGAAAATAGAGTGTAGCAGCCTTACATCCTGTCAAGTAAGTGCTGGTCGGACGGAAGAAAATTCCCCGTCAGAAGTGATTGGTGAAGCAAGGTACCGAGACCGGGATATGAAGAAAGGAAGAGAGAGGAGTATACACTCTCATGCATGAATGAACTAACCTACTTAAGAGAACGTGGTAGGGGTGCCTTTGCAATCCCGTGCTGACTGGTTTTAAGAGTTCAAGTCGCGGAAGGAACAGTTGGGTTTTCGTCCCTTAGAGGTGCCTGGTTCCGTCTATGTGAGAAAAATAACCTCCTGTCAGCTGCCTCGAGGTGCGTGGTTCTCATCGCACAGCGACTGTTCTTCTTGGTCTGCCACGGGAGGAAAGAATTACGAGTGCTGCATATTCTTGGGCAGGCTGTGATCGGAAGCACATAATAGTGTGTGTGTGAGGAGCATCGGAAAGTGCGACAGCGAGACAGAGGGAATCCAACTGTCCGTTCCTCACTGACTAAGCAGGAAAAGTTTGCCGCTTTTAGCCGCGCTGTGGAGATCGCGCGGTTTACTTTAAGCCTGGTGTGATTCTCACTGTCAGGATCGTAAGCTGACGTAAGGGAGCAGAGTAATTCCTGTGGTGTGAAGCAGACGGCGTCGGACAGGAGTCTTCACCTCGGTAACATACTCGGAGTGAGAACGGGGTGGCAGCCGAGCGTGAGGGGTGGTGGCACCAAGGGGCATGCTGCCTAGAAGTCCAGTGTTAGCTCACAGCAGGTAGCCGAGTGTAGAGTTAGCGTTTGTCTGTGTGAGACATTTACTAAGCACTCATTGCTGGCAAGATCAGAGTGGTAACGGTGAATGACTGGAAAGGCTCAGCTAACATAAGGAACCCAGCGAGGCTGTCACCACAGACAGCGTTTCCTTAATAAACATTGCCAGAACCTCTCTGCCAAAGTACTCGGAGCGTGATGCATGCGCTGTCATGTAAGAATAAGAACATTGCCGATGTTTGAAGTCATTTTAACCGGAACTTGCCAGGAAGTGTTTGACGTTTAACACATTGAGGAGCGAGGTGGTTGAGGGAAAAGTAACCCTGCTTCTTTATTTTCAGGTGCCCCCCCCCCGCTTTTGAAGGGAATCAATTGGTTCCACCCCGTTTTGACTTGCGTGTAGGGGAATGTTTCCTTTATCCTCATTCCCCGCACAATCTGTATCAAGCCAGTAGCAGTCTGAACTAAGGAGTACTGGCCGTATTTACAAGACCAGGAGACATAACTTTGGATTTTGTTCTTTGGGTTCCCTGCGGTCCGGGGTTGGACTGTGCTATGCGATTTATGTGGAATGTTATCCTCTGGTACCTGAGATCAGTCTTGACAGGCGTACCCACCACTGTCCCCACTAAGGTGTTATATGCACCCAGAATGCAAAGTAGAATTGTATGCAAATGTGTTATATGCGATTTTATGTCATTCAAAATAGCACCCTGCTCTAAACTTACACAGTGACAGATATAATATAACACTGTGTTTGGGTTCCCTGTTTGCACATCACACAGCGACTTTGCACTATGCAGAGTGTGACCCCTCCACCCTTTTTCCTGACTAACCCAGGTGATCCCCCATACAATGGAAAAAGTGGAAAAAAGTGTTTTTGAACTACGCCACGGTGTGTGGGCCTAACCTTGGTTTGGAAAGGAAGGTAGCATTGTTAGCGTATTACTTAGGTGCGGAAGGAGAAGAGGTTCTAGACCACCTCCCAGAGTTAGGGACTCAAGAAGCAAGGGGTCTCAATGAGTTAGAAGTTAGTTTAAAGAAATTGGACTTACACTATCTCCCCAAGACAAGCACAATTATGGAGAGGTACCACTTTGGGAGGAGGACACAGAAGGAGGGGGAATCTATTGAAGATTTTGTCTCTGAATTGAGGAAACTAGCAGCTACGTGCAAGTTCGGTGGGGCAAGTGAGGAGAGGATCACGGATCAGTTTGTATTAGCTTGCAGGATCGAGCGGGTACGGGAAGAGTTGTGGCTGAAGGATGACCCACCCCTGAGGGAGGTTCTCATTATAGCTAAACAAGTTGAGCACATGTTACAGTGTGTCAAGGAAATAAAGCAAGACACCCGGGAGAAAGGAAGCGAAGACAAACCCAATGTCAGTGAAGTAGTGACCGAGTGTGAGGCTGTGTCAGTGATCAAAGGCCAGAAAGTAGCAGGTAGAGAGCAGAGGGTGAGTAAGTTGGGAGGAACATTCAAGGGCACCTGCTACAGGTGTGGCAAGCAGGGGCATCTTGCTAACGACAAAGAGTGCCCCGCCCTCAGGTTTACATGTAATAAGTGCGGCAAGAAAGGTCACTTCAAGCAGTATTGCAAGAGTGGGCAAGGGTTTGGAAGACAGAGTAGAGACAGGACGAACGAAGTATGTGACGAAATTGTAGTGCAGGTAAAAAAGTTACAGATCCAAAGCCTTGTGGACGCCACATGCGAGGAAATGGGAGTACAAGTTGATGAGGGTCAGGTCTGCAGCCCCAAAGACACAATAAAAGTGGGGAGCACTGAGTTAGATGCACTGTTTGATTCCTGTTCTAGGATAACCATTATCAACGCAAAAGAATTCACTCGTGTGTCCAAGGGGAAGATAGTGTTGAAAAGTATGGACCTGAGACCTGGGGGGTATGCTGGTCGCCCCATCTCTATGAAAGGCTACTTCCTAGGAAAAATTGAGTACAAAGACAGGACAACTGTGTCCAAAGTGTATGTGTCCACTGTCGGGGATAACATCTTGGGGTGGCAAGCACAGAAGGAGTTAGGGGTCTATCTCAATCCCAATAGCAATCCCCAGATCCTGATACAGGAGATACAGGAGCAAAAGACAAACGTAGTGACTGAGTTCAAAGAAGTGTTCAGAGAGGAGCTGGGATGCTTGAAAAACTACTGTCACAAGATAAAACTGAGAGAGAACGCAAAGCCAGTCGTGGCCAAAGTCAGGAAGCTTCCCATAGCCATCCAAGGAGAGGTCAAGTCTGAACTGGAGGAATTGTGCAAGGCTGGAGTCATCGAACCAGTGGAGGTGACAGAATGGCTAGCACCCATCGTGGCCGCGAAGAAGAAGGATGGGTCGGTTCGGCTCTGCATCAATCTGAGGGCGTTAAACAAGGAGGTCGTGGTTGATCGTTACCCCCTGCCCAACATCACACAAATGATGAGCATGCTTGAGGGAGCCAAGGTGTTTTCCACTCTCGATCTCACCTCGGCCTACTTCCAGATAAAGCTGCACGAAGAGTCACAAGAACTGACAGCATTTGTGACACCTATGGGCGCGTACAAGTTCAAGAGGATGCCTTTTGGGTTAGTCTCGGCGGCCGCCGTATTTCAGAGACTCATGGGGAACATTTTGAAAGGCATCCCAGGTGTCATGTGCTACCAGGACGATGTACTCATCTTTGCAAAGAACCATGAGGAACATGATGAGAGGCTGAGGCGAGTACTGGGAAGGTTCAGGTCACAAGGTCTAACGGTAAAAAAGGATAAGTGTGTGTTCGGCTGCGCTAAACTGGATTTCTTGGGACACAAGGTGACAGCTGAAGGGATACGTCCCAAGATTGAACTACAAACACCATCGTTAATCTGGCGCCCCCGACGAGCAAGGACGAAATCAAGTCTATGATGGGAATGTTGGAGTTCTACGGAAAATTCATAAAGAACATGGCAGGAAGGACTTACGCCATCAGACTGCTGCTTAAGAAAGAGACAGAGTTCAACTGGAGTCAGGAGTGTCAGAGAGAATTTGAAGACGTAAAGAGGGCACTTGCAGAGGCCCCAGCCTAAAGTCATATATACCCAACCGGGCGACTGTGGTCACCACCGACGCGAGCGCTAAGGGGTTGGGAGCAGTCCTCACCCAAGTAGGCAAGGACGGAGAGGAAAGGATAGCCTTCGCCTCAAGGTCACTCCAGAAGTCCGAAAACAACTACTCGGTGATTGAAAAGGAGGCCCTGGCAGTATCATGGGCATTAGGGAAATTCAGAGACTTCCTGTGGGGCACACAATTCACTCTTCACACTGACCACAAGCCACTGGTGGAAGTATTCAGCAAAAAAGGCCTGGATGCCATCTCCAGTAGGATCAGGCGGTGGGTGGTCGGACTCCAAGAGTACACCTTCGGTGTCGAGTACGTCCCGGGAGCACGAAATTTCGCAGCAGACTGTCTGTCTAGGCTGGTAAATGAGAAGGAAGTGAGGGAGAGTCATGAGAAGGTGGATGATGAAGCAGATGAACTTCAGATGGAAAATGTCTGCGCCATCCAGAGAGCACTAGGAGAGGAAACATGGAAGAATGCGTTGAAGGAAGACGAGGTCTTGGAAGCGGTGTGCAAGAGAATAAAGAACAGGTGGAAACACGAAGATAAACGGGAGGAAAACCTGCGACCATACTGGGTTGTCAAGGATGAACTGTCCATAGTAGACGAGTGCCTGTTCAGGGGGACGAGGCTAGTGCCACCCGCGTCGGTCAGAGACAACCTGGTCGAGTTAGCCCACGAAGGTCATATGGGCATCACCAAGACCAAGCAGAGACTCAGAGAGAGCTATTGGTGGCCGAGCATGGACCTTGCCATAGAAAGGAAGATTAGAAACTGCATTCCCTGCAGCAACAGTGACAAGGTCTTGAAGCAACTCACACCCCCGATGGTATGCAGGCCGCCACCGTCAGGACCCTGGGAGGAGTTAGCATTGGACATCGTGGGTCCCTTGTCTGGAGAGCTGCGTACGCCGTACATCCTAGTACTCATGGATATGCATTCTAGGTGGCCTGAAATAAAGTTAGTAAGTGAAGTCACTACGAAGACAGTCATTGGATTTTTGGAAGAGGTGTTCGTCAGGGAAGGGCTACCCAGCAGCGTTCTCACGGATAATGGGGTGCAATTGTGTTCTAAAGAAATGGAAGACTTCCTTGGAGAGAGGAGCATCAGACACAAACGTTGTGCTCTGTATCACCCAGAAACGAATGGCATGGTCGAGCGTTTTAACAAAACCCTCAAGGAAAGCATACAGTTGGCCAAGGCCAGTGGCATAAGCTGGAAAGAAGAAGCATGGAGGCGAGTAGAAGCGTACAGGTTCACACCACACCAAACGACGGGGGTCACGCCATTCGAGTTGCTCCGCGCAAGGATACCCAACACCAAGCTATCCCCAGGGTGGATGGGGTGGCACAAGGGATGGTCAGACCACTCAAGAGAAGCAAAAAGCCTAGAGAAACAAGAGGGAGCAATGGCAAAAAGGAAGGGAAGATACGACCAGCTGAAATCTACACGAGAGGCCGGATTCAAAGTAGGGGACAGCATCAAGATCAGAACCCCAACTGGTAGAGCGAGCTGGTCAGGGTACAGTAGTCCAACCAAGATCACAAAATTGTTCAAAAACGCTGTGAAGACTCAAGAGGGGAAGATCTGGAATCTGGGGAGAGTAGTGAGGTTCCACCCACCCGGTCGAGACTCTAACAGTGAGGGTGAGGGGGAGAGTGATGCGGAGAAGAGTAAAAGGCCCAACACTAAGATTCTGTTGCCACCCCCCCACCCCAGTGTCAGGCCCAGCAGGAGAGTGACCGGACCCCCCAGACGCTTTGATCAATATGTCATGATGTAATGTTTTGCTGTACTTGTTGTGTTTGGTTATATCTCTTCTGTTCATTCCGCAGGGGAGGGGGATGTGTGGTATCTTCCGCCTGCACTCCCCCCGGCGACTCCGCGTGTGATGGAGCTGCTCGCGGTGACATCACTTAGAATGTCACCGCGACCAGCGTTCCAAGGCGAGCGCCGGGGAGAACGCGAACAAGCGGATTGCGAGGAGGCTGTGGCTGAGGTCGCGGGGTTGAATTTCATGTTAATAAAGTCTCAGAGTTTATACCTGCAAGGCGTCACGCATGTTCTTTTGGCCATCACTACAGACGGCTGCCCAACAACCTATTAAACAGTTTTTAATTTTCCCAAAAAAAATTCCCAAAGCATGTATTTGCTTTTGAAAAAGGAAAACCTAACGACCACAACACCATGGGAGTTTTCTCTCATGGTGTAGAGGTCCTTGTGGTTTTTTTTTACTGTCCATCCCCATTAGGTGATAGACAACAAAATAAAAGACATATGATCGCATACTCTAAATTGGACATGTAGTTGGATGGCTAACCTCAGTCAGTCTGAACTCCATCAGGCCATCTGAGGAGTATTTCGGAAATGGACTTGAGTAGGCTCGTTGTCGACATATTTTCAGTCCACCTGCCTCTAAATCGGGCGGGCAGACTGTGAGTTTGGGTTGAACGGTACTCCATTGCCATTGTGATGGAGTACACTCTCTGCCAAATTCTAAATCAGCCCCTGATTTTTCAGTCTTAGCCCAGTACTTCTCTGATCTGAGACTCTTTCAAGAAAAGTTTTCATGTATGTCTGCATAATAAACGTTCTTTCCTATCTTCTCTAACCGGCTGCTTCCAACCAGTATCCTTATACTACTTAACTCTGGCCTCACCTGTAGCAGAAGCCTCTGATCCAAACATTAGCGGCCAAATGCTGGTGCAAATCAGACCAGGGAGAGAGGAGATGTTTTCTCTCCTTATTCTCCAAGAACTCTGACCTTGGGGCTCCTGGTAAAGTTTGGAAAAATCATCCAAATGCCCCCTATTTCTTTAAGAGTGTTGCCATTGTCTTGGGCCATTCTCACTGATTCCAGGAACCCAAATCGCAGCCTAAGAGATATCCCCAACAATGTGCTGCATACCATCACTATAAGGCTAGAATACATTGTCTTATGCCATCATATATAAGGGATTGTGAAAATGTTTTAAAAAATCAAACTGACCTCAGTGTCCCATTCCTTCCCTGTACCCTTGAAGCATAACTCCTGAAATAGGCCTTTGAGAATGCCACTATAGTAGTTAATTCTAAACTGTGGTGAGGTGGTCCTCTCTTTTTTAAATCAATCTTTGGAAAGTCTTGAAATGACAACGCCATCAATGTTCCCATAGGAGAGCTTTTTCAGGGAGTCTGTCAAAGTAAATCCATATGTTCAGTCTGTACCTAAAAGCCAGAGAAGTGTTTTCATAAAGGGCGAGAAAAAAATGGGACCTAATTAATTCATGTACAAGGGAAAACATCATATATTATAGCACAAAAGGGAACATTTTTGTTGAAAGGTTTGGTTTGAATTTAAAATAGTTAAGCAGCAGTCGCAACATGATGAATGAGCCTTTCAGGTTTCATATTTAAGTACCTTCATTTCAAAATCAAAGCTAGAGAATAAGGGTGTGTGAAAATACACTCTTGAAATGCCATCAAGGACGTATGTTGCCATAAGAACAAATGCCTTGTGAGAGTAATAGCAGCTCATGAAAATGACTCACCGCGTGGGAGTAGAAAACTACTTTCGCTTCAAGAGCATTTCATTCAGAGGAGCAGGCCTGCCTCTGTGCAGAAAGTCAGGGTGAACTTCTAATTTCTTTCACTTCATAGTATGATTCCCAGTTCATTGAACAGTATTTGTCTGATCTGGAAAACTCTCTCACCAGGGGCAGCTCCTCCGCTAAGGCGGAGGAGCATTGCCCCACTGCTTTTGAGCAGTGTAAGGAAAAATAAAATGATAATAACTGAAGGTTATTATCATTTTAATGTTTCCTTATTGTGGACACGTCAGCATTGTCAAGCAGTGACGGACGGGCCTGCTCTGCTGACAGAGCTTACGGAGAGGAGGAGTGGTTTACACTCCCTAAGTGCGCATGAATGTTTGGCTGGCCCTCCCGGGCCAGCCAAACATTCATGCGCACTTTCCCTGTTCTCCATGCAGGCTGCATTACAGCCTATGCGGAGATCATGCCCAGGCCCCCATCCCCTGTTTGAACACCAAACCTTGGCACTCAGACCAATAACAACACTGCATTGCAACGTTGTGATTGGTCAGTAGAGTCTAGGCGCTTCCCAATCATAATGCTGCAATGCACCCATTGTGATTGGCTCAGGGAAGCCTCAGCCTGGGTGCCTCCTGTTGTTCCGGCCAGCACGCCGAGGAGGACACAGCGAGGAAGACGCGGCAAGGAAGTAAGTTAAATTAAATCTTTTATTTGAACCCCCCTGCCTCTCCGCCCCCGCCACTCCGATCCATGCAGGCCACCACTGTCTTTCACCGAAAGGTTCCTCTAAAGATACTTCCTCCCTCGGTGCACAATATATGTGGGACTGTAGATGATTTCTACTTCTATATGCAGGGACATCTGAAAGATTTTGGGGGCCCTGGGCCAAACATATTCTGGGTGTCCCTGTTCGGAACAGCCTTGAATTTATGATTTAATTCCAGCTCTTTCATGCCCTCTTTGGCCAGGTCGCTGACAGTGCACAGGCACAATTTCTAAATGTGTTTACATCTCATATTAGGGATAGTGACATGTGTTTTCAATATTGTAACACAGCAGCAGATCACTAATATTACTGCAAATAATCTCTGTGACACCCTTCCATTTCTCATATGTGAGGTCCTATTTCGATCTAAAAGAAACTTTTTATGGATGTTGAATTAAACATTTCATGAAACATGAAACATGATACATTTCTCTGCAAAATATCTGTAATAGACTCATAAATCACCCACATTAAAAAATAAATGAATGGCAAAAAGGTATTTAAATCAATCTATTTGGGGGCGTGGTCAAGATGGCGGTGTGAGCGGACGCTTCCTCCCGTAGCTCCCCCGGCCCGGCTCAGCTCGAGCCCCGGTTCCTGCGCTTCTCTCCCCCCGCGGCTGCTTTGCGGGCGAGGGGTCTGTGCCGGAGTTCCTGGGGCACATTTTGATGCCACTTTGACTCCTGTCGCCCCGGAGGAAGTGCCCTGAAAGTTTGCTCGCAGATCGACCCACGGAGAAGGGCTTGGGCCGGACCGCGGAGACGAGCCTGGGGGCGGAGCGTGTTGCGGCGCTGTCCGGGCGCCTCGGCTGGGCCGAGTGCTGAGTGCTGGTGCTCCCGAGGGATCGGACCCGAAGTGCTTTGCAGAGTGCGGGACCCTCCGGCCGGACCCTGCATGACCGGAGTCGCCGCTGGACAGCAGACCCTGGACCCTCGCTGGTGCTCTGACCCTTCGCGACTGGTGTCGGTGAGCGGAACGACGTTGATCCCAGACCTGGAGGCGGGGGACGGAGGCGTCTAGGCGGCGGCCGCTCTGGGCGGGCCCGCCGGTGCAACTGTGGGGCGCCTGCTCTGTACTTTCCTGGCCCATTGCAGCCCGGCGGTCTACGGCGGTCCTGTTGGCCTGGGCCGCCCTCCTGGGTCCCGCTCTTCCGCCATCTTGTCCTGGGGAACTGGAACTGGCGACCCTCCCGGCGCCCTTGCTGAACGAGTGCCTCCTTTTGCCCTGGCTTCCGCTCCGACTTCCCTGAGAGTGACCTACTGAGGGACCCTGACTTTGGCCCGGCTTACCGCTCTGGTCGGTGCGGTGATCGTCTCGCCCTGGCCTGAGCCGCCATTTTGTCGTCAGTGACGCTTCACCTTTGTCCCCGGCGGGGCCTTCACATCTGGTGCCCACAAGCGACCGGCCGCATCTACAGCGGCCAGCCCTGAGCTTTGCCCACTGCGGAGGTCAGGATGACTGGGAGAGGTGGCGCGAAAAAGGGGGACCGCACCCTGCCGGATATGCTCAGCAGGGCCCAGCAGCAGCGGGACAGGACGCAACCATCCCCGGGGCCCTCTCGGGCCTCTGCGGACGCCACTGGCGGTGAGCCACCGGTCACGAGGTCCTTCATGGAGGGCTTATTCAGCTCCCTCAGGGAGGACTTCCAGACGCTCAAGAGCGAGGTGGCCAGCGAGGTCCGAGAGGTGCGCAGAGAGGTCGAGGGCCTTGGCGAACGTGTTGACACGGTGGAAACGGCAGCCCAGCGCCGCGATGAGGAGATAGTCCATCTCCAGCAGGACGTTCTCCGCCTACGGGAGCAATGCGTCGAGCTCCAGGCCCACTCTGAGGACCTTGAGAACAGGTCCAGGCGGAACAATATCCGGGTGCGGGGTGTTTCATCCACAGATGAGGGATCGGACCTGGTGGCCTATTTGCAGGACCTGTTCCGGGAGATTTTGGGAGAGGACACGGACTTTCCGATCCGCATAGACAGAGCGCACAGAGTGGGCCGCCAGCGCCAGTCATCGGCACCCCCCCCTGATATTCTGGCGTTCCTGCCGGACTTCCCTTTGAAGGAGCGCATTATGACAGAAGCCCGCAGGAAGCAGCCTTTAACCTTCAGAGAGCGGCCCGTGGCGCTCTACCAGGACTTGTCCGCCATCACGCTGCAGAAGCGTAGGTCCTTCCGGATCGCTACGGACTTTCTGCGGGAGCATGAGACGCCCTACTCTTGGGGTCACCCCTTTCGTCTAATCTTCCGATGGAATGGAGTGTTACACCAGCTGCGCTCCCTCCAAGACATTTGCGGGGTGTTGGGACTCACAGCTACGGAAGAGGACGGAGCGACGCCCGCATGGAGACGTCCCGAGAGACGGGGCCGGCGAGGATCGAGGAGACGACAATCGTCGGCGACTGCGAGTCGCCCTGATTCCCCTACCGTCAGAGCGGAAATGGCGGAGGCCCTGAGGGCGGCGGCCGGGACCTCGCCTGAATCCAGCGGTGTGGCCATGACGGCCTAACTTCACTCCGGGGGGAGAGATTCTTAGCCTCTTCGATGCTGGGTTGGGACTGGGGGGTTGGGGGGGGACAGTTGGAGGTGAGTGGCTGAACGTCCACTTGATTGCTTTCTGCAGACTTGCCCGTTCGGGCTGGACTGAGACAATGGGGTGTTTTTCTTTGTTTATGGTTTTGGCTAGTTGCCGTGGGTTGGTTCAGGGGGGGTTTAGGAGTTGGTTTGTTGTTGGTGGGGTCCCGTCCGATACTGCCCATGCACGCGCGAGGCCGGTTCTGGCCTTCCCTGCACCCCTGCCCCGCGCGCCCCCTCCGCTGATCCCTCACTTGCTGCATAGCGCTTCGATCCCCTGGGAGCGATGCCGTCCTTGAAGGTGGTGACCCTTAATGTTAAGGGTCTGAACAACCCTGTGAAGCGTAGGGCGATCCTTTCCCTGCTGGAGGGGACGCAGGCGGACATTTGCCTTTTGCAGGAAACCCATTTACTTTCCAATGATTGTCATAGGTTGCGCTCTGCCAAGTTCCCCACCCAATTCTTCTCTTCGGCGGCGACCAAGACTGCGGGTGTAGCCATTCTTTTGGCCAGCTCCTTTAGGGGTGTATAAATATGCCGAGCAGAAGGGGAGGCTCCTCGTGTATCGCATGCGGCTTGGAGGTATCGCCTTTACGGTTGGCTCCGTTTACAGCCCGAATGACCACCAGGATCGTTTCCTGGCATCAGTGTTGGTGGACGTCACTGCCTCGCCCGATCGCCATGTTGTCCTGGGGGGAGACCTAAATATGGTCTTCGACTCAGCTTTGGATAGGTCTGCCCAACGCTTCCCGCAGACGGGGGAGCTTTCTCGAGCGGTGCGAGACCAGATTGCTGAGATGGATCTGCATGACCTCTGGCGCACTATGCACCCCACCGATAGGGACTATTCATACTTCTCCCATGCGCACCGCACTTATTCGCGGTTGGACTACCTCTTGGTGAGTGGACCGCTTCGCTCGGCCGCCACGGCGGCAGACATCGGGGTCTTGTCCCTGTCCGATCATGCACCGGTTTCCGGAGTCTTTGCTTGGCCGGCAGCCCCCCCCTCTAGAGGGATGTGGCGGCTTCGGGATACGCTTCTATATAAGAAGTCGGTGGTGACGCGAGTGGGGGAGGTTATTCAGGAGTACCTGGTCCACAATAGCAACTCCGACACGTCTCTAGCGACGCAGTGGGCGGCCTTGAAGGCGGTCCTCAGGGGGGAATTTATTTCCATTTCCTCGGCGGAGAACAGAGAGCGGCAATGTAAGAGAGACGAACTGACGGCGCAAGTCAGGGAACTTGAGCAGGTTCACCGCCGCACGGGGGCTCCTCGGGTCTGGAGGCAGCTGAAAGCGGCGAGGAAACTCCTCTCTGCGCTAGATCTAGATCGGGCGGAATACGCTGCGTTGCGTCTGAAGCATGCCTTTTATACGGGCGGGGACAGATGCGGTAAGCTCCTGGCCCATCGGCTCAGGGCTGCGCGGCAACGCAATGTGGTGAAGGAGTTGATGGGCGCGGATGGGGTCCCGGTTTCCGGTGACGCGGATGTGGCGGATTCTTTCCGTAGCTTTTACGAGGCGCTATACGCCGCGGAACCCTCCCCGCCGGGAGAAGCTGAGGCCTATCTGGAGTCAGTGACCCTCCCGTCTCTGGAGCCCGCCCAGGCGGACCATCTGGAGAGGGACATCCATGTGGTGGAAGTCATCTCCGCTATCGCACGCTTGAAGCACGGTAAGGCCCCGGGCCCGGATGGCTACACGGCCTTGTTTTACAAGACCTTCTGCTCCACTCTGGCGCCTCTACTGGCTCGCCTGTTCAACTCCTTCTCTGAGCCGGGGGCCATTCCGCCGGACCTTCTTTCCGCGACGGTGTCGGTTATTCCGAAGCCCGGGAAGGATCGGACCCTGTGCGGTTCATATCGGCCTATTTCGCTTCTGAATGTGGACCTTAAGCTCTACACGGGGATCCTGGCGGCCAGACTTGGCCTGCACCTACCGGGCCTGGTGGAGGCGGACCAGGCTGGTTTTGTGCCCGGTAGGCAGACAGTCGACAACACCAAGAGGGTGACACACGTGTTAGAAAAGGCCTCACGTGTCCCGGGGGAACGGATGTTGCTGTCGGTCGATGCGGAGAAGGCCTTTGATAGGGTTCATTGGCCGTACCTTGAGCTGGTTCTCGGGAAACTGGGGATCGGCGAGAAGTTCCGCTCCATGGTCTTCAATTGTTATAGGAGACCGTCAGCATCGGTGCGGGTCAACGGACACAGCTCTGGTAGTTTTGCCATTGAGCGTGGTACGAGACAGGGATGCCCCCTCTCACCGCTTTTGTTCGCCCTCTATATGGAGCCGTTCGCCCAGAGGATTCGCGACAATCCGGACGCTATTGGGGTTGAGATGGGTCAGTATACCCATACTGTTAGCCTGTATGCGGATGATGTCCTGCTGACCCTGGATGACCCCAGGCGGTCACTCCCTGCCTGCGTTCACGAACTGAACGCCTTTGCACGCGTGGCCGGCTTTAAAATGAACATGTCTAAATCGGCTGCCCTGGATGTGTCGCTTTCCGCGGACACCAGGCGAGACCTCCAGCGTCTTTTCCCTATGCAGTGGTCCTCTTCCACGGTGCCGTACCTGGGGATCCTGCTTGCACCTTCGCTGCCCGAGATGGTCAAGACCAACTATTCTTCCCTTAGCAAGAAGATTAAAGAGGAACTCGGCCGATGGGACAAGGGCCTGCTCTCGTGGCTGGGCCGTATCGCAGCGGTGAAGATGACGGTACTGCCCCAGATCTTGTATCTTTTTCGCGCTCTACCTCTCCAGCCCCCTGTGGGTTGGATACAGCAAGCGCAAGCTGACATCTCCCGTTTCGTGTGGCAGGGCCGCAAGCCTCGGATGAAGAGGGTTCTTTCCACGCTTGCACCGGAGGCGGGGGGTCTCGGTGTTCCGGACCTCCGGAAGTATTTTCAAGCGGCGCAACTCCGGTATTTGGTGGAATGGAGCAGGTGGGAGTCGGACAAGCACTGGCTCTTTCAAGATCAGGCAGTTGCAGGTCGCACCCTTCAAGAGGTTCCATTCTTGCGGCGCGCACACCGCCCGGCTAATCTCTACGCCTCCTTTGTCACCCGGGTTCCGCTACGAGTGTGGGATGCGGTTTGTGAACTCCGCGAGCTAACTACTTTCCCATCTCCGTTCACACCCATAGTTGGTAACCCAGACTTTACTCCGGGCCTGGACCCGGGAGCTTTTTCTCACTGGATGAGTGCGGGTTGCAGGGCACTCTTTCAGATTTACGGGCCGGAGGGCGTGCTCCCTTTCCAACAACTCCGACAGGACTTTGGTCTGACGGAGGTGGACCGACTGCGTTATATGCAGGTCCGTCACTGGGCTCTCCAACCCCAAGTGCGCGACGTCGCCGCCCGTCAAATCACACCTTACGAGCGGTGGCTGGTGACCCGGACCTCGGATGCCAAGCTTATCACTGATCTATATAAATTTCTCCAACCCCCGCCGTTTCATTACCACAACCCGGGGAGAGAGCGCTGGCACAGAGAGTTGGGCAGGACCCTGAGCCACAAGGAGTGGGACGGGATCGCATATCGGGCGAGGCACTCTGCGTACCACACTGGGCTGACGGAGACTTTTACCAAGGTGTCCACCTACTGGTATTACACCCCGGAGAGGCTCTACGAGATGCACAAACTCACCGACAAGGGTTGCTGGCGAGGCTGCGGCCAGGAGGGTACTCTATCGCACATTCTCTGGGGGTGCCCGGTACTATCTGCTTATTGGAAGGAGGTCTTAGATGAGGTGGACAGGCACTTCGAGGTTGAACTCCCGCGCTTCCCGGCATATGTCCTGCTAGGCCTTCCCAACGACTTGATGTACCCGCTGAAGTCCCGCAGGGGTAGGCAGATTGCTATTGCGCTAGGCTCAGCGGTTCAAAATATCCTTGTGCATTGGCGCACCCCCACTGCCCCCTCTATCACTGGCTGGTTACACAGACTCTGGCAGGTACTGGGTATGGAGAAGATGTCGCTCACAGTGGCTGGTAATGTTGACCAGTTCGAGGAGCTCTGGCGTCCTTTCTTGGCACTGTTGTCCACGGAATTTCGTGAGATCACATGTCCGAGGTACCTACGCCTTCTTAGGCTGACGCCGCCGGCGGCTCCAGCGGATTAGGAGGGATGGGATCGGGGGGACTGGGGGCTGGGGGTGGGTGGCTGGGGACAATGTTTCTATAACGGGCTATTGGACGGGGATGTTGGGGTATTGTTTTCTTCTTTTCCTTTTTCTGGGGATGGGGGGCTTGGAGGGACTGTGTTGTTTATGCTGTGTTGCGGGTCACTACTCATGCTTAGCTTTGATTGGGAGGTTGGGGACTATTGGAGGGTTATTCGCACGGCCTTCTTGCCTTACTGCATTTGCCTTTTTCCCCCTCCGGGACTACCGACCTCCCCACTTTCCGCCAGCATTGCTGCACCATGCCTCCTTTTGTACTGTATGTAAACTTGACCTCCTAATTCCCTTCCCCGTGTTTTTATGTTTTAATAAAATGCTTTAAACCTAAATCAATCTATTTAAGAATTATTAAACGTCATTAGCGCAAGACTTTGTGCAGAACAGAGCTGGCTCTTTCAGGGGCCCCCTGAAAGGCAGGGGCCCTGGGCCAGAGCCCACTTTGCCCATGCCTTAAAACGTCTCTGTCTATATGAGGAATAACGTTCAGGATACTCTTTCACAATGCCTTTCATCCATCCTACCTAACTTCCGGTTTCCCGCCAGAAGCGAGATACCCAATTGCATAGGCGCTGGACGTTGAGGTGCGGAGTGCTGCAGCACCCCTAAAATAATTACACTGTTTTTATCTTGTCACATTTGGAATGCGTCCAAAGATATGGATCAAATGTCAGACTATGTCTTCTGACAAACTGCAGCTTATGTTTTTTTAAAGGAACATTGGTGTTTTCTTTCTCTGACTGCAAAGTGGGATGATTTTGTAAAGTTAACTATCTTCCAATCTTCCTGGGATACATTATGTTAAATTTCTATATACGAACTGTACAAATATTGAAAAACATATTAGCAGTAAGGAAAGCCGACACGTTTTTAATTCTGAACAGTGTTGAAACAAAGATTTTCATAGGATCAAAATGTCTCAAGACACTTTACTTTGTGATGCTCAGATTATAAATACTGAACAAGTTTTTCACAATTCTTCGTGCATTGTGTAGTTTTATCAGTAAAAATGTATGTGTGCGCAAATTCAGAGGGCTTTCAATGAAAAATGTGCCGTATGTAAATGACAGTTCGCTACCACACCATCTTTAATAATATATATGCGAAAGCTTGTTCCATAATGCACCACCGGACACATGCTACAACCATTCTGCTGCTGAAAGTTGCAGGGCTTGTTCTTTGTGTGACGCTTGAATGTTTCACAATCCCTGTGACTTCAGTGATGGAACATTGATGGCAGCCCTCCCCCACTCTTAAACTTTTTCCAGCACCACTGCAAGTGATATCAAAGTGGATCCAGTCAGCTCATCCACAATCCAATAATTGTGAAGTTCTCCTCTCAGTCAAGTTATTCGTCGACAAGAGTGGGCCCCACGTTGACATTGTATTTTATATAGGTACTTCCTTGCGATCTTCATGTTTAGGTCTTCACCATACCCTGAAAATAACCCTGGATAAACTATTGCTTCCCTCCAAATAGCCAACTATCTCTCCCACCCACAGGTTCAATCTTTCTGCCCCAGTATGCCACAGTGGCTTCACAGAGCCTGGCCCGCTCAGCTTAACAATAGCAAACTATTTATCTATAACTATAATGAAAGCATGGGAAATTCCCCAGCATTGGATTCGGTAATAAACGACAGCTATAATTAGGTTGTACAGGATCCCTCACACTAAGGCCCTGGTGTACCAGCCACTGCTGTGGCTCCATCGCTTAAGCCACATGACGAGTGCCGATCCAGCACTAGAATGCTGGCAAGTAAATGGCACATTCAGGTGCCCACAAAAAACAATCTCCTGAAATGAAGCTGAAACAAATAGTGAGATTAATCAAGAAGTCAAATCCAGGTACTGCACAAAGTCAGCACTCTAGCTAAAAGTCCTATAACAACATCAATGGGCATCTCTCAAGCACAGAATCATCATATGAATATACTCAGAGGTGGCCCACCCTTACTTCTTCTTCTGAAAGAGTATATTTCACTATTACTGTTTGGTGAATTTAAGGGAACGCAACTGCTGATAAAGCCAGAGAGCGGCAAAAAACATAAAATGTTCTTAAAGAGATTGTTTGCATGCACTAAATAATATGAAGGCATGTGGTGTGAACCAGCAAGTACCAGAATTCTCTGGGGTCTCACTGGGATATATAAGTTGAATAATATTAGCTTTGAGGTGTTTTTTCTGAGGGCAACCACAATCTTTCTTCAAAGTTGTGCCCGAATCTTGTTACCACCCAGACTGCAGATGCAAAGCAGCTAGGTTTGACAGCAACTTGATGGGTACCCAGTTGGGTGAATCAAAAGTCTCAAGAGGGTATGCAGTTCTGTAAGTAGGAAAATCTCCTAACACAACTGTCTCAGAACTCCTGAATTAGTTTAGGTGAATCCCAGGGAGCCAAAGCCAGAAGGAAACTTCCGAGCAGTGGATCCAAGCCTGGGGTTACTGCCCATTCAGCAGGATCAAAGCCCACAATAGTTGTTATGTCTTTGTGGATAAGTCTCACTGGAAATGTAACTTAAAATGCCACCCCAAAGTTCCTAGGGTTACAAGCAGCTAACCTGGCACTCACAGTTAGGAACCATTTGGAGTGGCCTTTGAGGTTGTCATGGCATCGCAGGACTTGTGGTCTGACAAGCCTGATATTTTAACTTAAGACCCCTTGAACACTGAGTAGTATTTGTATATCGTGCAATTAAAGTCACAAGAGTGATTGCCTTGTGAGGCTTAGGAAATACTCTGACAATGGTAAATAAAGGAATGTAGATAGCATATGGGGAACTGCAGAACTATAATTCATAAAATGGAGAAGCAACTTAGAAAAACCACTATAGGTTACCCTATGGTGAATGAGAAGATTGTACTTGCCATGGCAGACATCATGGACAATGTTTCCGTGTATTTTCTCGTGAGTAATAACCTCATACAATTGGGGATGTTGGGTGATGGTTTCATCTGGTCATAGACAGTTGACACGAAGAGTTCTGAAAGGAATTACACAGGAACAAATGCTCCTTCCCCTCAGAGTGAACTGGTGATTCTACCAACTCTAGGCATGCCGCTTGGCCCCCTGTAGCCCCATGGCTACATACCCCACCAGAAAAGGACTTTAATATGGCAACGCGCTTCCTGATTCTCAAGAAATGCTACAAGAGGGAAGCCCTGACATGGGAAATTTCATTAGGTCACTATAAAACTACCCTACTCTGGTGGGCCTGAACACACAACAACAGTAGAGGGTCCCTGTATAAACTATTTACAGGGAGGGGGAGGCAGGGGAACACAAGCGAACAAGGACTAACCTCTCCACGGTATCTACTTAATATTCAGGTAATGTATCCAACATCTAAAATCTAAATCAACATTGTCCCAATACAAGAATTATTTAGAAAAACATATTCTTATTTATTCATTTTTTCTTCACAAAATTCATCATAGGAAAAACATCATCATTATATACACTACATTTAATTCTGTACAACACTATCTAAACAAGCCCCACAAGAACAATAGAACCAACAAAAATCAGTCATTCATTCAAAAATTTCTACCCAACAACCAACAAGTCCAGTCTGACCTATCAGACACAACTCAACTCCCATACTATAAGAAAAGGAACAGTACATGAAAACATACACAAAATCATATATATAACAAAAAAACAAAGGAAAAAAGACGCTGACGCGCGTTTTGGAAAAGGACCATGTGTCCACAGTTCCTTCGTCAGGGCGCAATTGATACCATTCTTGATGGGCATGAATTCTTGATAGGCGTAAACAAAGTTCTTAGTTTCTTCTTCAATGTAATACAGTTAGTCCACCAAAACACAGTTTTTTACACACAGGGGCTTCATTTTGTGGTAACATCCAAGTTCATAATGTCATCTTAGACTTAAGAGGTTACCTGATATTGAGGCATTAGAAGTTCTTCAGTCTCGAATAGAATTTCTAGAAGGTACTCCTATTAGATCCAAAAAGTGAGCAACCCCTTCCCACGAGGCTCTTGGTAAAAGTGTATGTTATAGATCGACCAAGGTCCAAAAAAGGGCACACGATTAGAGGATTCCAAGGTAGCTCTAAGTGTAACGTAAGTGGTCATCCTGGATCCAAGAATTCAAAGATTTAAAGGGCCGGATACCGGAGGGTCCTCCAGGCACTCGACCAGAGGGGCGCAGTGGGGGCTTTAGAACAGCACCCTCGTAATGTCCACTAATTCGTAAGAAAATCTAGGAAGTTTCTGAAATGGGCACGTCATCCAAGGATAGGCAAAAATCAGCAACGTTGGATACATTACCTGAATATTAAGTGGATACCGTGGAGAGGTTAGTCCTTGTTTGGGCCTGAACACACTGACTCAAGCGCATGTCGGTGGGGAAGTGTCTTGGTACATCTCCCTCTTCTGAGGGCAGATTCTTGTGTAGCAAATCTCCTATCACTGAATCAATAATCAACCAGCATCTGGTGGTGCCGGAGTATTATAATAAGGTCCTAAAAACACTTGCACATGGCACATTGGCATTAAGAGGTCCAAGGAAAGGATTTCTCTGCATTTTACAGCCCCAACAAGGGCATGAATCTCGGCAAAAGATCCCAGACCGTTAAGATTTTACATTTGTCTGGAAAGTCTGGAGGTCACACAACGACTGCGCAGCACAACTGTCCATGGGTGTGGTTCCTTTCTAGATCTTATGGATTAATAGTTCCTTCTAGCACCTTGGGCAAAACCTATATCCTTGCTGTTGGGAGCTGTGCTACTACGTATCCCGAAGAGGTACCTCTCATGAACATAACTTTCCCGGGGTTTGCCTCCATTCTGATTAGTTTGCCCAAGGTTGTCCTCTCTGACTGGAGACCCACCTTCATGCTCACATACAGCAACTCAATGCAGTATGGCTTTAACTACAAGATCCTCACCTTGTACCATCCACTTTTGGTGTACATTTCCACACCATGATGGTTGCTCTAGCCTGCCTATTAAGAAGGATGTAGGATAATACCCTTCCTTGTTTAATTTATTTGTGTTCACTTCCTTTTTATTTCCCTTGTTTGAAGTACTGCAAAGGAGCGAAGCGTTTAGACATTTCGAATTGTTTTTGGACACGAAGGGTGAGAAAGGAACTTTAGGTCATCCAGGGATGATGTGCTGGACTCTGTGTTAGGCTTCTGAAAGAAAAGGGTGTAACCCAGGCATAAGGCAAGGTATAACCTCCATGCAAGGCATAAATCCAGAAATTAATGATGCAATCGAAGGGACACCCTCAGTGGTTAGGACAGGAGGGTCTTATGCTTGATCCCATAAAGACAGTTACTTTTTAATGATGCAATGACTAGCCCCTGTGATGTCCTTAACAGAGCAGTAATGTGAATTACTTATTTGATACAGTGTCCACAAGAAAGATTCACATAGTCTTTCTGGTGAACAGACTCAAGTCATTCCACAAGTGTGTGTAGAAGCCTGAACTCCTAATGGCTGCAGACAAGAAAAATGGCATAAGTGATGGCAGTTGACTTGTTGCAGACAATAATGGCCCAAACCATGGAGCACATTACCCACCCATATTAACATATGAGCAACAGAGAAATTCCAAGATTCTAGTCTGAAAATTCTATGGCCTGATTTCCCATTCCACTGGATAAGAGACATAGCGCACTCACAACATCAACACTCATTACAAATTACCAGTGAAATAAAAATAAAACTAACAGATGACATATCAGGACTAAGAGTGAATCAAAGTGGAGTTGGTAAAGATGCTGGCGAATGAGCCCTCTCAGACCTCAGGCAAGCCCAATTAGGATTGTGTCATTCTTTTGTATTTTAACCATCCCTCTGGTTTGATAAAAAGAGGACTAAATAGTGTCCACAAGACTGATATGCACCGAGAGTTGATGCCTCATCTGCACATTTGATGCCATTAATTTCCTGGGCATAGTGGACTGTAGAGTGGTATTGGCTGAATCTCTTATTCCATGGTGCCAACCTGCTTTGGGTCATTAATTCTGTAGCCATCTTCTAGAGGATGGTGATCCAAATCACCTACTGGACTAGATGTATTGTGCATCACCTATTTACATTTACATTGCATTGTAATGTTTAGTGACACTTGGGCTAGGATCTGATCAATCTTAAAAGGTGTTGCAGGCATTTAAGAAGGTGAACCCCATAATCAGCACAACAAAGCACAGACCTATGTTAGAACACAGAACTGGAGCTACGCTAAACAGTTTTATATAAAAGAATAATGTCGAAGGAGGGCAGGAGGGGCCAAACAACTCAGAGGATGGGTGCACTTTCTGAGTGTCACAGCTCTTCCTGGGTGAACACTTATCGCTTCATCCACTTCAACATTTTTCCTGTATTCTGTGATTTGCAATCTTTTATTATTAATTGTACACAGAGATAACAGTACCATAGAAAAATAATGTATTTTGGCCTTCATGCACTATTCGTACATAGGCTTTGGAAGAGTGAGTTCTGCAAAATGTGTCTGCTTCTGTGTATATGTGAAACCATACTTGCATTGTACATGAAGAAGGCATGAGTGAACACTGACAAAGTTGACATCTTGAGGAAATGCATTCAGCACTGCCCTTCATCTATGTCCACATTTTCTACAGTTTCAGACAAGTGCTGGAAAGCTAAAGTGTCACTATGCAGCCTACAGATGAACTAACAAGAGAGTGAAATTGAAAACTTGCTGCACTGTCCTGCAAACAGTAATCATCAGAGAAGAATATAAGGGTGCTTGAAAGCTGAATCTGCACTATACTACTAACAGACGTCCTCACAGAAGAGCACAATGTAGATGGAAAACTTGTTGCACTCTACTACCAACAGAGGTCCTCACAGATGAACACAATGGAGATGGAGATGGAGATGGAAGGCTGCAGTGTTCTATGCTACCAACAGAGGTCCTCACTGAACAGTAACATTCTGCCATAGCCCTTTCTGGGTGCATGCTTACAATCTGAAAAAAACAAAATATGCAAAAGTCACTAAACAATGGCATATTAATAAAATACATAACACACTGTTTTGCATTTAGGTCCATGTTTTCCTCAAACAAGTGCAATAAACACAAACATATTAACCCCTTGGTTGCGGGGCCGATTCCCCCGCTGTGCTGGGGGGAGGAGGGGCGCGCACAGCGCCCCGGTGCTCATGACGAGCTCAGCTCGTCATGAGCCACGTTTCTTGTGTGCTCATGCCGAGCTGAGCTCGTCATGACCACACCCGTTCCTTAGAACGCCCAGCACAGCAGGGGAATTAGCACCGCACCTGAGCGTTGTAACGGTCATGACGAGCAGCACACGAGAACCGTGGCTCATGACGATCTGAGCTCGTCATGAGCGTCGGAGGGGTTAATTTCTGTAAGATCACATTTGCCATCACTCACTTCCATTATTAAATTGTTCCTTTCTTTTTAATAATTAAGATGAGGACTCCAATGAGCAATGGAAACTGCACAACTATTCTGTGATGACTCAAACATCCTGGAATTTTTGCACACAAATAAATGTAATTGTAACACCAGTGTATTGGACAGAAGTGCAAGGGTTGCAAAGCTCCTGCGGTTCCTCACGTAGTTACTAGTTGTCCCTCTCAGGTCAGCTACAATTACTTGAAACGTCAACAACAAAGCTGAGAGGATGTTGTTTCAAGGTAGAACTTTAAATATACATTCTTGCTACTCCAATGCCACATAATAGTACGTGGTTCTTTCAACAGTAAATTGTAACTCCCTTTTAGAATTTTCAGCATTCTGGTTTCTTCTTCTTTAGTCTGTCCCTTAGCGCTGGGAAACCCACTGCGGGTAGCTGTGCGCTTTATAAGCTTAAATAAATAAATAAAAATAAATAAATAGCAGGGCCAGGCTGGTAACAGAAACCGGCCCTGGCAAACTGTTCAGCTGGCCCCCCTGGGGTGAGGGGAGGGCAGCAGATCAGTTTGCGAGGGCCGGTTTCGGCTGATTTTGTTACATGGGGCCGATATTGCTGACCCCCGGTAACAAAAACAGCCCCCAGGGGCCCAAAAACGGCCCCCACCCTATCAGCCTACCGGGGAAAAGCCCGGTGCCTGCTATGGCCAGTCCAGCCCTGCAGTGTAGATGGAAAACATGTTGCACTCTACTGCCAAAAGCGGTCCTAATAAAAGAGTACAATGGAGATGGAAAGCTGCAATTGTGTTTGCTAACTTCAGAGGTCATCACAGAAGGGAGCAGTAGAGATGGAACGGCACCACTATTCTGAGATGACTAACATTCTGGAATGCTTGCATACATTGAAAGTATATAACTGCAACTCCAGTGTATCAGAAAGAAGTGCAAGGGCGGCAAGCGTGCTGCAGTTCTTCAAGTCTTTACTATAGGTCCCTCTCAAGTTTGATACAATTTGTTGAAATGTCCATCACAAAGCTGAAGGGTTAAGCTTCAAACTAGAAATTTGCATATAAGCTCTTGCTACTCAAATGCCTTGTGATTGTTTTTCTAAAAGATAATCAATGTGCAAAAGGTGGTACATTGTGATGAGGCCACACTGCAACGTACAATAAATAGCTTTAGTGTTATGGAAATATTTGATGACAGCCTACTATATATAGGGGCTAGCATTCAACGGGAAGTGCGTGTCTAAAATGCTCTAACTTGTTAAAATGTAAAGTGAAAGTATCCAGTGGCTGAAGCGGACTGCTACATTGGTCTGTACTTGTGCTATGGTGGGAGGGAGCATTATGTGACTTACATTTAAACAGACCAATGTGTAGTAAATGTCTTGCATCAAAGTAGGTTTCAGATGAGGATTTATTCAAAAGAAGAACAGCTTGACAACCACAGATGAGAGACACAACCTATCTCTCTCAAGTCCTCACTCCTTCTCCCAGTTCATCCCCAAACATTCTATATGACCTAATACAATTCTATATCTTACATAATGTAGAATACCACACAATGGATGAAGGAAGCATTATTTGAGTAAAATTTAAACAGACCAATGGAGAAAGTGTGTTGATTCAGAGTCTCCCAAAACATGCGGCTGACAAAACACCTAAACTTGCCTTTAGCCCACGTAAAAAAATGCAATGTTTTTGAATGTCAGTGGGCTGCGGCCAACTGCCTGGTAGTGCTGGCCTTTAAGTTTCAGCACTTGTTCTTAAGAGGTCTTGTCTTGTCATTGACTTGCTGGCCTTTTTTCAGGCGAGTATGTATGTGGACTTTCTCTGTGTACACCTGAAAGTTCATCTAGTATCACACGAGCATCTGAGCAAGAAGGTGCAGGTAGTCATAGAACAGCAGAGAAGAGGAGGTACTCCACACAGCATATTATGTGTGGAGGTTTCAGGAATGGAATAGTTAATGTGTTCCCCCTCAGAACTTTACTGTAAAAACTTTTTCAGCCAATATGTGCTGTAAAATGCATAGTTTGACTAAGGTCTAGTCCAGTACTATAATTGCACGGTACTATAGGTAACCGGAAAGCGGCATGTTAGTATGGTGCAAACTCTAAATCAGTGCTTAAATTGAGCCGGTGGTTGCCAGTTGGGGACACTGGTACTGATTTTTGAGAACCGGCTCCTATTTCCTGCATCAGCTGTTTACCGCCTGCAAGAGAGGGAAAATCATACAAATTGGAAAGACGGAGAAAGAGTAAGACAGCAAAACCAGAACAAGAGGAGAAGGTATAAACCTGCTCGAGTGAGAAAAAAGGGGAAAGGAGTGAATGGCAGTAGATTAAAGAAAACCAGCCTTGGTATTCAGCGTCCTTACATTTAGTTGCACTGTGCAGAGCTTCGAGTACCAGCCTACTCTCTCTTTCACAAATTAATCACTGAGCTAAATAAGATACAGACAAAAGTGCAGCACAATATTAATTACTTTTATTGGACCTTAACTATAATTAGGGCACGAGTCAGGGGTCCTCGCGGGTGGGTGGCGTCCCCCCACTTCTTTCACAAGGTAAATTCCGTCCACCCTGCCAAGAAGTTGGGCCCTACTAAAAAAGATGCTGAATTCGTCCTGGTGTAATTTCAAAACACTGAGACACATTCAGCAGCGCCTGCACGTTGTTGTCTGCTTTCGATCACAACAACTTGCAGGTGGGGACGGGGCTCTCTTATTTCTGACTCCTGGTGGGACACTCGGCCATAACAAAGGCCGAGACTCAAGGGTCATCATGCCTCCTTTTGTTGGAGTTTCCTGGCTGGCAGCAGTCAGGAGCCTCACACCCGATGCAAATGCAGCAGAGGGGAAACAAAGGCTCGCACCTTGGTAGCACTTCACACATACTTAGGAGAGGCAGCTCTTCACTTTGTTCAGGCTCGGTTTAGGAGATTTGCATGCACTGTTAGAACGCCAGATGTGCTGATCTTTCCCAGTATTTGCACAAAATATATTGCATTTAAATACGCTTATTACCCTTGAGGAGGCGTTGTAATAATTTAAATATCACTATTTCTTTTAAAGCTCTATGGCTATAGAAAGCTGAACGCTGACAAAAGGTAATATTGTTTTATATGTAGCGTACAAAAGTGTAAATCATCTGCCTAAATCAGGAGGGTTTGCAAGTATACTCGAAATATGCTCAAATGTACTCCTGAAACACCTGCTAAACATATATATAAGGGCCTAAGATCTGATATCTTAGCGCCAGGACGCCCCTTTGCTGGGGCAACTGTGCGCTCTATAAATCCGGCTAACATAACATAACATATCACTTCTTGTGATGCCAGTTCCTGTGATGTCACGCGCTGTGATGTCACACGCTGCGATGTCACACACTGCGATGCCACGTGCTGCGATGTCACTTGCATGCTGATTAACTAGGTTAGTCCCCCCCACTTCTTTTTTTTTTACTTGTGCCCTGACTATAATTGAGACTATTCCAAAGTAAATATGCCAAACTGGAAACTGAGATTGGAAAACTAAATGCAGAGCTTTCAAAATGCAACACTGATATTAAATCATGTAGGTAAACTAGATCTGAAAGTGATGCATGGAAATAAAATGGCGCTGGCTAACCCCGCCACCTAGCGGTACACACTGTGCATATCCGGACAAAAATAGCTTCTTGGCGCACACTATCAAAGCCCATTAATTCTGTTATTCTTCCCACCGCCTGTGAATTTCAATAAACATGCCGCCACCTGTTCACCTCCTGTGTGGGAGTTCAATCATGCGCTTGTCAGCAATATAATTCTCCAGCAATTACCCGTGGCTTTATCACCGTTCTTTGAGTTTCATCAGCGTTTCATCATCCCTGTAAAGCCAACAGCTTTGTTACTATCATTTCTGTCAGCTGCCCTGCTTTGCTGGTTGCTATGGAGACAATGCGCTGTGTGAATTATCATCTACAGTTGAGGATGGAAACATAAAGGAAAAAAAAAATAACTCCGCACCCTGAAATTATCTTGTTCTTCCAAGGTGGGCAATTCAAAATAAATTGATTGAGTGGGAACTTATGCACAGAGGCACTTTGCAAACCCAATTGACTCTAGGCACTGCGCTAAAACACAGCAGAAGAGAAACACCATTAGATGTTGCAAGGAAGTGAGATTTCGGAGATTGGCGAAAATTAGGACGGCAGATGAAAGTCTGGAGCATGCAACAAAAAGGTGGCTCAAGATTTGTAGGCCTAGGGAAAAAGCTGACACCTTGATTCTATGGTGTAAGAACAACTATGGCCTGATGTGAAAAGGGTTTTTGCAATCGCAAATTCTGCGATGTGCATTTGTCAGGTTTTTGAAATGTGAAAACGATGTCACTATGGGCTAGGTGCATGAAACATTGTTGTGTTCCCCAAACGTCCCGATCGAGAACTTAAAAATGCATTTTTGAGAACCCAAAAATGCATTTTCTGATGTTCAAAGCACAAATTGTGATTCGGTAACCTTTTGCCAGTTCGCAATTTGAGTTTGCAATTTGGTATTTGAAAAAAAGCATGTTTGGGACGTCCCTTCCAAATACCAATTCGCATTGGTATGTACGAATGTTTTGTGACCGAAATGCGGTTGCAAAACATTCGCCGTGTACCGCCAACTTCAAGTTGGTGTCAACCCATTTGCAAATGGCAAGGGGTTCCTTTGAGAATGGTTGAATAAATATTTTTTAAGAAATGGCAGTAGTCTTGCCTATTCTCAAAAAATTAAACGTAAACGTTTCATTATTTTTTTCTAAACATATCCTGTTTTCCTTTAAAAAAAAAGAGATTGCTTTATTTCAAAGCAATCACAGACATGGTGGTCTGCTGACCCCAGCAGGCCACCATCCCTGTGAGGGCAGCAAATCGTAGTGGGTCAGAAATTGAGACCTACCTCATTAATATTCATGAGACAGGTCTATTTGCCACCCACTAGGAATCACTAATGAAACTAAAAATAGTTTCCTACATTAGGAATAGCAATTTCCTCATTGTGATTTGAAAAAAATCCTAATTAGGAAATCATTATTCCTAACTTTGGAACATCTGGCCCTAAGTTCAACAGTCAATTTTGCAAGTCACAAACTGCTTGCAACTTGCAATGAACACACTATAACGTTTTCTGAGTGGCAAGTCAAATGCGTGCATTGAGAAAGCTCAACCCCATTGTGACTTGCAAGGATATAAACCAGTGGTTTGCAGATGCAGGCTGACAAAAGATGTAGGTAACCATCACAAAATGGAAGCTGTCCTACAGGTATAC
This sequence comes from Lissotriton helveticus, assembly GCF_964261635.1. NCBI lineage: Eukaryota > Metazoa > Chordata > Amphibia > Caudata > Salamandridae > Lissotriton > Lissotriton helveticus. Next base: position 494,296,575 of record NC_136070.1, read on the forward strand.
CTTCCACTTCTTGAGTAAGGAACAGACAGTGGCATGCTACCCCTATGTTGAGTTCACATTATGCCATGATGTTTTGGTATCAATGCCTGCAATAACAACACATTGAAAAAAGACAGCTGTTCCTTGCAGGCCTACATCTCCACATTTGAAGATATTCACAAAGATTCAAGGAACAAGTCCTGAATCATGGATTGTACTGGGTTAGGATGACTGTGAATCGTTGCACTGTTCCGTATTGCTACATATGGTGCACTTCATATGTTGCAGAAACTTTTCTACTGGTAAACTGACCCCAAATTTGAAGTCCACAGTTTCTTCTACAGATCATTGTTATAAGGAGGGAACTGACAGATCTAATTAAAAGGTATTGCTTGAAGGTTGGCAATCGGGACTCTGTTCGATATCAACGGGTCAAGTCCAGAAAACCTAGTCGATGCGATCCCCTTTTGCATTATCCAGGCCAAAATTCATAGTCAGTGTGATTAAAATTTGCATTAACTAGTTCTACAAGCTTAGTTTATGTGATTAACTCCTAAACTAGAGCGACAAGCCAAGTCCTACATTATCAAAGCCAAAAACCCAGTAAGGTATCCTACTAGAAAAAACATGGATAAAATATTGTGATTCAAAAATATCATGGACAAAATATTGAATACCAAAATATCAGGTTAAGTATTTCTAGGTCAGAATAGGTGACGGTACATTAAGTACATACAGCACAAATATATGTACCTTGACCACATATGTATATCTTCAAAGTACATAGATGAGGAGAAATGAAAATTAAATCCAAATGTATTTATATGTAATTACTTTCATGATACATTTGGCTCTCTATTGTTATATAGCTCCTATATATCCTTATATCGTGTTAAGTTAGCATAGGTACATTTGAGATTTAAACGCCATTTTTCCTTTCTTGCAACTTCTGCACACGACCCTTAATTGTTGACTTAGCTTTCAACCTAGTAGTTTGCCGTGGTGTATGTGAGAATAATATGTTATTGCTCTGATATCTGCTTTGTTTAATAAACCATGTCTGCACGGAGAGTGCTGAAGTTTCAGGAGCAACACGATATGGAATTGTTATGAGGTCTGATCTCCACGCCTTCATAGTCATAACACAAGTGCAGCCTTTGCCAACTTGGGCTTGAGGCGGGATTGATATTGCTTTGCACGAGAATTGTTAACACACTTGATGCGGTGCACATGCAGAGAGAGCTGGTGTATGCTGATGTGATTCCTTCATGCTAGGACACTAAGGTATGGGCCCGCCCTAAAACAACCCAAAGAGACCTTCTTAGCTAATAATATAATATATGTGTTAGGGAGGGTGAGAGATAAGTGTTGTTAACTCTTATTCATTACAGCATGTTAACATGCTGTCACCATTCGCTTTTTATGTCTTAGTAACTATGCTGATAATTTTGCTACTGATAATAAGTATACTTGTATTATCTAAGATACTGCGCCTGAGAAGACGGCATTAGTAAATAAACATTTCAAATGCACATGTGTCTTCTTTACTCCATGTTCTGGTTTGTAATGATAATATAACGAAAGAGTGTTCATGAGTCCCACGTACCCTGAGGTACTGTAAGTTCATGTTCTGGTTGGTCTAAACATTGGGAGTTTGATATGTCCAATGAGACACTGTAGCTAGCTCGGTAAGGGGTGAGTTGGTTGCTAAGGTAAGTTTTGGGACACCCTAATTTGCCGAGGTTCCACTCCTCTGTGCACAGTTCTGTGTGAGTACAGAAACCCTGCAACATGGCGCCCAACGGTTTCGGTGGTCTTATATCATGACACTCGAGTAGTTTATCGTTCATGCCTTAACCCCTTCACATCCGTTTCCGGAAAACGGGGTGTCGGTGAAACCTACCTATTTTTTGAAATAGGTCTTTATTCAAGCTTGATTCTTCCTTAAACGGTTTCTTTGAATTACTACCCAGTTGTGCTACAAAGTATTCTTTGTGTGTTCTTGTTTCCAGTGTTGTCATGGCGGCGGTGGCTATTGCGCAGCATAGTCGCGTAGCGGTACGCAACCATCTTCAGACGTACCAAGTCCCTGTAGATGGGATGGCTGTGATTTTCGTGGTATGTGCAGATCCGGCGTTTCCTTACGAGTTGTTTTACTCTTGGGTTACGTTTCCGGCTGTGGACGCTAATTCTGGTTTGTTCCACTCCTACACCGCCTCGGATGTCCCAGCTGAATATACGCCGTACAGGGCATTGGAAATACCTATTGATCATTGGCAGCATCGAGTTTGGTTTGATGGCGCCCTCCCCCACTCTTTGTCCGCAGCGAGGTTAGGTCCGCTCTCAATTCCAGGTACAAATTGGCCTGCGTTGGGTGGCTTTACCCCGCACCCGAATCACGGGGCTTGTACCCTAGCGGAAATTCGCAGGCTACATGTTGTTTCCATTTCCGTGATTCGTGCTTTAGTGCAATACATCGGTCGACATCTTCCTGGTGGTCCCCAGGGGGGTGCGGCCGCTCCCGTGGAACGAGGCGGAATGCGTCTCAATCCAGTGATGGTTAATTCGGTTTTTGGTGCGCGTCCAGTTGACAACGATGACTTCCCATTCTGGCTAGCAGAGAAGTTTGATCAATTGGAGGCAGTTTTTCCGAATTCTACTCCTGCTGATAAACATAGAATGTTAACGATTACTCTACCGAAGGATATAACTCCTGAACTTGTTGACTGTGAAAGCTGGGGAAAAACATTTGCGGCAGTTTATACTAGGTGCTTCGGCACCCCGTCTATGACTGCCCTGCCTGAAATCATTAGACGTGTTCAGAATGATCACGGTCCAGAGGCAGCGGTTGAATTGGGTATGCGCCTGTGTGGTTCTTTTGAGATTGTAAGTGATCTCATTCTCTCCAATGTTAAAGGAGATGCAGTAAACTTTCAGGTGTCGAATGCTTTGGCTGCTCTGCCCGATGCCGACAAACCCCGCCAGTTAGCAAAGATTGTGGTGGCCGCTTATAAGACAATTGGCCGCACAAGTAGAGGTCTGAAATATTTTCCAGTAAAGGAGAAAAAACAACCTCAGGGACAATCTGCAGTGACAGATGTCCAACCCAAGTCCAAGAAACAAAATTGGCCTAAGAAACAAACTCAGGGGAAGACGAATACACAGACTCAGGATTCTTTTCCTGCAGTACAAGCACCTGCGCCGCCGGAAAAAGTTTATGATTTGCGCGATCGCGCGATGATTAAATCACCTGATCGATTTCAGGGTTCTGATCAACGCTCTCCTCGTTCCTTTCAGGAAACATCGGCCCCGAAGACCGGTGGAGGAGGAGGGGGTGGACGTGGACGTGGTGGCCAACAAGGACGTGGTCAGTCCCGCCAGACGGACAGCGCAGTGAAGCAGGAGGATTCTACGCCTAAGCGTCCGCAGTTTGCGAAGAAAAAAGTCGCAGCCTTAACAGCGCATAGATATGCCACAGATAGTGAGAACGCGGCTTCGGAATCTGACGTGGGCTCTGACCTTGCTGGACAGCGCGGCGGAGATTACCATAGTCAGAGAGGCGCTCCGTCCACTACTGAAGGTGACAGCGACTGAAGTGTTCGTTGTGATAGAAACAGCCGATACGAGATTAGCTCCCCCTGAAAGACTTTTTGAAATTGTCCTGTTAATTGAAGGTGACATACAACGTACTGTCAGAGGGGTATTTTGGGAGAACCTTTTGTCTACGTACGACATTTTGCTTTCCGAGGCTGACTGGCCCCCACCTTTTGTGCTCGCAGCGCCGCGAGGGGAGGAGGTAATCCTTCCCAGTTTCGCGCACACTGTCTCGACTGAGCATGCGCAGCATTTTGCAGAAGAGTGGGCTCGGGCTCTTGCACCGGCTCTCTACCGCAACCAATGTGGTTGGGACAAATTGTCCCCTTGCCACGAAATTCCTTTGCGGTCTGAGCCGCAGCCTCAGCCTCAATATCCCATACGGCGTGAAGCTAAAGCAGCCGTCGCAGAAATCCTTGAACAATTGGAATATCAGGGAGTTATTGAAACGTGTGTGTCACCGATGAATAATCCCCGTTTTACTGTGACCAAACCTGACGGATCATATCGTTTGGTATTGGATTACCGGCATTTGAACTCGCATTGCCGTAACTGTGCAGTACAGAATACTCACGGCTCTGCCCTAGTGGATAGTCTAGTGCGTAAGCGTTTTAAGACAACGCTTGACATTTCCAATGGTTTTTATGCCCACAGACTGGATGAATTCAGCTCCCAGTGGACAAGTTTTACGTCCGCTGGGGTGCAGAAACGCTTCCTGCGACTCCCAATGGGCTATAAAAATAGTCCTGGAGTCTTCACCTCCAGAATAGTAACACTATTGGAGGCTATCGATCCAGATGCATGTTCTTATGTGGATGATATTTATCTCACAGACGACGAAATTTGGATGCATCTGTGTCGAGTGAATTCCATCATTTGTACCTTTGCAGACATGGGTTACAAATTTAATTTTGCAAAATCGCACATTGCAGAACACACGGTGTTGTTCCTAGGCTATGAGCTGAACAATGAAGGTAGAGGTTTGGCTCCTCACTTCTTGGAGAAATGCGCACAATTGCGCGCTCCTACTAACTGAAAAAATTACAGTCTTTGCTGGGCTTCTTGAATTTCGGCAGAACTTACATTCCGGAATATGCCCAGCGTATCAAGCCTTTGTATGCTTTGATACAACCAACTTTCTCAAAATCATGCTGGCTGCCTGAGCATTCAGCCATTTTGCAATCCTTGCAGGCTGATCTGCTCGCTTCTAAATATTTACTGACTCGTGATAACCGCACCAACCTGGTAATAAGAATTATTCCTGGGACGGTGGGTTTCACATACCTCACTTTTAATGAAGGTGACACAGTGCCTATTGCTTACAAGTCACACTTGTACACTTCGGCTGAGATGCGGTTTCCCACAGTGGAAAAGGTTTTAACTGCTGTGCAGATGGTAATTCTTAAGGAACGAGCACTGTCTCAGGGGAAACGCATGCTAGTGGTAACACCCTGTCCTCACTTGGAGGCAGTCACAAGAGCCAGTGTACCGAATTCAAAAGCTTTGCACCCTCGGTGGATTCAGTGGGCTGCGTCATTGTCATCCACGGATGTCATGTTTATTTTTGACGCCTCCTTACGGTCGCAAGAGTACTTGCAGTATGAATTCGTCCATCCTGCTCCTCTGGCTATGCGACCTTTGGAGGACTTCCATTGCATCATTTACACTGATGGGTCGGCGCAGGTTGCGCATGGCTCTAAACATGCCTACGTTTCCGCATGCGCCATTGTGGTCGGTGCTATGTTGAATGATGAGTTCGTTTCCAGGGAAGTGCACACGTTGCCCCTGGGTGACTGCACCGCACAATTGGCAGAGCTTCGTGCTCTCTTACTAGCTTTGGAGTACGCAGATCCAAGTGTTACTTCTCTAATTGTAAGTGATTCTTACTACTGTGTCCAGTCTTACAATGAAAACTTGTTCTTTTGGATTCAAAATGATTTTCATGATTCAAAGGGTAGCACAATAAAACATAAAATGATCTGGGTTCGAGTAGCAGAGCTTAAGGCTATGTTGCCACTCGTTTATGTGATTCATACTCTCGGTCATCAGCGCGTAGGAGTTCACGCTGTTGGCAACTCGCTTGCTGATGAAGCAGCGAAATCAGCAGTATCTAAATACTTAGTTGCAGCAGTTACTAGGTCTAAAACCAAGATTGATGGCGACATCTTGGCAGCGATTGCTGCCTCTGAGAAAGGAAGTAAACATCCTGTGGGATTCCCTTCGAAGTATAAATACCACTTAAGTCCCGAAAAGGTTCCTTTTGTGACAATTCCTGAGGTTGGGGAACGGCTGATTCCCAACTCGGATCGCAGAGCAGACTTGATTACAGGGGCTCATGAAGGTGTGGCGTCTGCGCATGCGGGCGTCTCAGCCACTGTAACGCAACTACAACAACGTTTCTGGTGGCGGGGACTGTACAAACAGACGCGTGATTATGTCCTTCTTTGTGACATATGCCAGCAGATTAAACCTTCAACTGCTGCACGTCCGCCACAGACTCAGTTGTACATTTCTAATAAACCACTGGGCTGTGTTTATTTAGATCACTGCGGTCCTTTTTCATCTGATACTGCGTATAAGTACATCTTAGTAGCAGTTGACTCATGCACACGCTTTGTGTGGGTATGGCCACATCGCAGCGCTGATTCACGGACTGTCATTAGAGATTTGCGTATCTTTATAGGGATTTTTGCCTGTGGTACCTTCCATTCGGATCAGGGTCCGGCTTTCGCCTCTAAGGCGTATAAGGATGCCATGACTTCGTTGGGGGTCCAAGTCAAGTTTTCGTCACCCTACAGACCTGAGGGTAATAGTGTAGTTGAACGAATGAACCGTGATTTAAAGCAATCTTTGACAGCCCGAGTTATAGGCACTGGCAGAAACTGGCTGGCTCACCTCTATGGCGTGCAGCGTGCTCTTAATAATCTCCCTAGAAGGTCTCTGGGTGGGCGGACCCCATACGAAATGCTCTTTGGCATCAAGATGTACGTCCCTGACCTTGACGGTCTAGACTCAGTGGTTCGCGCCACTTCCTTTGACGCAGATGAACATTGCAATGTTTTACAGAATCTACAAAAGACCAGAGACAGTCTTGCAAAGGAACATTTGCCCTCCACATCGGATGATGCGTTGCAGATCCCGGTAGTTGGCTGGCTACCCCAGGTTGGAGAACTGGTTCGAGAGAAGATCGACAACAAAAAAGAGTTTGGTCCCTCATATCGAGCTCCAGTCCCAGTGCTTGGAGTGAACGGCACAAGAACAGTCATTTTACCACCACTTCCAGGTCGTAAGGAAAACAGGTTTATTTCTATTGACCATGTCAAGATACACAGAGTGGCCGATTCTTCTTAGCATGACACCTGCTGTTTCCTGTCCTTCCATTGTGAGAAATTCAGTTATACCCACTGCTTCTAATATTGAACCTGAAGTGGCCATCGAATTGCCTGCTGTTTCCAGTCCTTTATTGAATAATTTACCGGGAACTAACATTGATGAGACAGACTATGCCTATCCCACTGATTTGTCAATACCTGACCTGCAGACACGCTTAGCCACAGAATCCAGATTTTCTTTTGACTCTGTTTCTCTTACCTCAAAGGAACCCTCTCGTGTTGCAGTTTATGCAAGCCTGTTTAAAAAACATTTTTTGATACCACCTTGGACTTACATTTGGCTGGTCCTTGTTTCGATTTACCTTTTTATGTCAGTTGGTTTTGTGTTTTATTTTTTTCGAATTATGAATGGACATTATGTCGAGGAAAGAACATGCATTACTCATTTAAATGGAACTTTGGCCCCACTTTCCTCTTCACATTCTACACACAGATTAAAAAGAGACTTGACTTTGGTTAACATCACAGCATGGCCTGTCCTGGATGGAATCGTGTGGGATGCAGTTCGTTTGCAGATTCATGGCCCAACGGAAGTCGTTAATGTTCCTAATGTACTTAGAGTGAATATGGGGGATGTGGTGAAGCAAAACATTCGTTCTGATGATTGGGATGTTAATGCTGTGGAAAGTTTGTTTTCTGATTTGAAATACTATGCTGCTTTTGATGCTGAGGATTTATATTTAGAATCTGCTAATTATGGTGAATTATTCTGCTACCAACATTATGGCAATCACTTCTTACACAAAACATCTTCCAGAAGGGAGACTGTTAATTTCACTCAGTGGGAACATTGCCCAGCTCCTAAACAAGGAAGTTCGGAAACATTTCTGAAAAAGTATACTTATTTCACTGACTTTAATCAGTCTAATCCAGAGTCCTTTTATTTTAAATTTCACAAACAGCCACTGTCCAAGGTTAGACTTACCAATACTAAATTGTTGTATTCGAAGGCCTTTCTAGATCTATTAGCTACTGGAGGCTATGAGCTATGGAAGGAAACAATCGACCTTAAATCGGTTTGGGGTTCGAGGGCCTGGCAGGTACAAGGCATTGAGGCTTTGCACCGTGCATGTCTCATCCCGAATCATATGTTGTTTTTGAATGAAACAATTTCCCAGACCACATGCTTTGGATTGGCTACTTCTAAAAGATTGAACACTCCTTCTTTCCCGGAGTTGGAGGAATATGAGGGTTGGAGTAATTTTACAAGATGGTCCATTAAAGAATTACAGGCTCTGCTTCTTAATTCCTCCTTTAACATTTCAAGTATGAATCCTAAGGGTTGGCTGCTTTGGCACCGTAGTGCTGATTCTTGCCAAAAAAGATTTTTAAATATGACTGACGGTTTTAAGACTGTTAGATCTGATCCCCGTTTTGACTTGAGTCATACTGTCACCTCTTACTCTGTAGGCAAGTTGTGTCAAACTTGGCTGAAACATTCTACTTTACCTGCGGTTAAGTATCACCTTTCCAAATTGAATGCAGAAGTGGATTTAAATGATTTCATTAAAGGCCCAGTTAGTGGCAGGTCGAAAAGGTGGTTATATGGGGTTTACAATGAAATTTGGAAACTGTCACAGATTGAGGCTGCTACACGCCTTAGGGCTATTGATCAGGCGAATCTTGAGAAAGTGCTTGCAGTAGTTGACAATAGCATTAACGTGCTTTCTTCTAGAATTTACACATTGGATAATATTGTGTCTTCTGTTGTTGATATTGTGCATGATGAAGTGTCAGTATTATACCATGGTCAAAATCAATTACGGTCAATCATGCAGTTTGCATGGACCCTTCAAACTTTGAAAATGGGTAAAGTTCCCTGGGGATACATGAACGTTTCCTCTTTATTTGCACCGTTTAATTTGACTGACAAACAACGCTTGCTTTCTATGCGTGATGCTTCCTTTTCTATGTTACATATTGAAAGGTTGGAATCTTTACCTTTTTCTGTGGCTGAAGCCACTGCTGCAACGTGGCTTATCCACGGTTTAATAACGCTGCCTTTTGCTTTATATAAGTTTTCTAATTGTATGAAATATGTGCCCATAGGTCGTTATGAGCCTTTGGGTAGCGGTTTTCTTCATGAGGTCTGGTCACTCCCATACACATACAGATGTTTCAAGGATGAACAGGAGGTTTATCTAACAGGGGAGGAGTGTACTCAGACGCCAGATCATTCTTTAATGTGCAGACACATACAGTTACACGGTTCATGCAATAAGGACCGACCAAATATGGCTTGCGTTTTACAGGGCACGCCAGTTCCTGCAATCATCCCCACGTTTAAATTGTTAGAAAATGGTAGTTATTTAATGCTCAATAATGAAAACTGTTGTGGGTTAATTAAAGGTATAGCTTTCATAGTAACAGTAAGTGAGCGAGTTATTTGCTGCAGAAATGTTCTTTATCCTCCCACACGTGAACATAGGGAGTCTTCCATTTGGCCACAGATACCGACCTTGGGAGCAGAATTCAGCGGCATGGCTAGAATAAGAGCTCTTTTGTCCCAGAAAGAGGTGGCCTTGAGCTCGGCCCGTGAAACTTTCGTGCTTCATATTGCTAACACACGTACGGAGGTTCAGGCTCTTTTAAATACTGATTTGCCTTTGCATTTCGGAGCTATGGTTCGCTCTATCTTTAACGCATCCTCCACAACGGGCCTAGCACATTTTTTTAAAGTTGTTAGCAGTGGTCTCGTGACTTCCTTTGAGAAGATTTTTGGAGTCATCCCTGCCTTCTTCCATTCTATTTTTTCATCCTTGTTTGGAGGGTTCCCGTTTTTTCTTGCATTAGCGGCTGGCGCTTTGGTGGTTTTCTGCCTTTTTAAATATGGATGCCCTTCCTGTGCAAGACCACGCGCAACTGCTACTGACGCGGTTTCGCAACCGCATGCTTGATTATTATGGCACACTGCCGTTGGCGACTCTAAGCACGGCGTTTGGATTATCTTTTCGGTTCTCCTATTTTACCTGTGTCCAGCCTGTATTTCGTTGCCTGACCTGTGATTTCCTTTGGGCCATTGATTTGTGTCTCTGCGGACCGATTTCTTCTGACGTCGATTTTAATCAGCTGATGAGTCCTATCATTGCTCACGAGTTGGTTTGTTCTGACGAGAGGATTATGGCCTTGGCGGTGGCGCATGGACTAATGGGTCCCTGGGATGTATTGTCGGCAGCGCAGAATTTCTTGGAACGAAGTTTTCTTGAAAACCCACCGAGCTGTCCTCTGATGGTTATAGAGGATCCGGTGCTGGGAGATCACGTATGTTCCTTTCATCTTTTAAATTGGATGGCTGAACTGTTTTCGGATGAGGACAGTGACTTCCTCCTGGAGGCTGTTGCAGCTTACTTTTCATATACAGTCTTCTCATAAACGCTGCCTCGAATTGACATGCTGATTAATAGCATTTCTTTGATTTTATTGACTTTTGGTCAAGACATTTTATTTTTTGCGTGCCTATTGGCTTGAGCCACATTATACTTTTGGGCTATTTTTTAGCATTAGTTTTTATAATTGAATTTTAATTCATGCTCGTTTACTGTTGGATTCTGCTCTCATGTGATGGCACTTCTGTTATCTTATTTAGTCCGTTCTCGGATCATGGGGGGGTGTTATATAGCTCCTATATATCCTTATATCGTGTTAAGTTAGCATAGGTACATTTGAGATTTAAACGCCATTTTTCCTTTCTTGCAACTTCTGCACACGACCCTTAATTGTTGACTTAGCTTTCAACCTAGTAGTTTGCCGTGGTGTATGTGAGAATAATATGTTATTGCTCTGATATCTGCTTTGTTTAATAAACCATGTCTGCACGGAGAGTGCTGAAGTTTCAGGAGCAACACGATATGGAATTGTTATGAGGTCTGATCTCCACGCCTTCATAGTCATAACACAAGTGCAGCCTTTGCCAACTTGGGATTGAGGCGGGATTGATATTGCTTTGCACGAGAATTGTTAACACACTTGATGCGGTGCACATGCAGAGAGAGCTGGTGTATGCTGATGTGATTCCTTCATGCTAGGACACTAAGGTATGGGCCCGCCCTAAAACAACCCAAAGAGACCTTCTTAGCTAATAATATAATATATGTGTTAGGGAGGGTGAGAGATAAGTGTTGTTAACTCTTATTCATTACAGCATGTTAACATGCTGTCACCATTCGCTTTTTATGTCTTAGTAACTATGCTGATAATTTTGCTACTGATAATAAGTATACTTGTATTATCTAAGATACTGCGCCTGAGAAGACGGCATTAGTAAATAAACATTTCAAATGCACATGTGTCTTCTTTACTCCATGTTCTGGTTTGTAATGATAATATAACGAAAGAGTGTTCATGAGTCCCACGTACCCTGAGGTACTGTAAGTTCATGTTCTGGTTGGTCTAAACATTGGGAGTTTGATATGTCCAATGAGACACTGTAGCTAGCTCGGTAAGGGGTGAGTTGGTTGCTAAGGTAAGTTTTGGGACACCCTAATTTGCCGAGGTTCCACTCCTCTGTGCACAGTTCTGTGTGAGTACAGAAACCCTGCAACACTATATTTAGGTCACAATGCTTTTCTACCACAATGTTTCTATCCTTGTTAGTCTGATATTTAGACATATAGACAATGTGAGCCGCTCCCGTATTAACTAGGCTATCTGGCTAAGTTGAACTCCTGAATCATTCTAGCTAATAGCCTAGTCAACGTGATCAACTCCACCATCAATGGGAGAGTGCATCAGCATTCTATTAAACAATATTCTTTGATCTTAGTCAATTAAAAGCAGAGTATGTTAACTCCTTTGAAATTGAAATACACAGGTTTTAATGTAATTGTTCAATATGTTCCATGCCCAATTTAAATCTCAATCTTCTGATCGTCATCAGTTTTGCCTGGCAGTTCAGCAGTACTGTTTCCATTGGAGCAGGGTGAAGACTGATTTGCATACGGCAGGATCCAAACTGAGGTGGCATGGTGTGCTGACATGCAGTCTGAGGAATTACCAGTGGCTGAGATTAATTTAAGCCTTCCATCCATCACTTTTTCGTATACTTCAGTGTTATGCCCTACGTGGAATGAGTATGCGCAGACGTAGGGCACTTGCACACTGTGCCAGTGGAACAAAGCCATACCTTACTGATGAGTCCTAATAAGGGTGAATCCAATCCTGGGTTGCTTGTGTTCTGGTTCAGGGAGGACCTGACCTGGTAGTTTGGGATGGACTGATTTGGATATGGCTGGGTCCAAACTGAGGTGACATGGTGTACAAAATAACGGGATACAGCCCAAGTAATTACCAGTAGCTGAGATAAATTCAAGCACTTCAACCATCACTTTATTGTACACTTCCTGTTTTTTTGAGTACCATATTGAGCTGTCGCTAACATAGGATTATGGAAACAACACTCTCGCAAAATCCACATTTTCAATATGTTCCCCATTGTTTTCATTTTGACATCTCACACAGAGTGCAGGTATGAGTTTCAGGAGCAAAAAAAATATTTGTCACACATACTCCTTAATATGCAACATTTATTTTTAAAAGTATGTTTTCAGCACCCTGTCTGCGTTGCATATTTCCAATGTGCAACATGGATTCCAAACTTAATTTGGGAACGTTTATTAGGAAATTTAAATCAAAACCAAACTTGCAGAGTACGGATATACTCATCTGAAAACAACTATTGTAAGGATATATTTATATTACCTATACCTTTTAATAATTTGGGGGTATGACGTATATTCTGCCGAGCTCAATGCACTCATATCAGTCCTTAGCAACAGGTATTTACACCTTTGGCTGAAAATCTGATCACTTTATATCTAGTTCACGCCACACCTCTGACAAAAAAATGGTTCAAATTGGAGCAAAATCTAGGATGGAAAATATGTGAAATTTTAGCCCTAACCGAGGGAGGTCATCACAAATAGGGGACTGTTTTTTTCCCCATTAAAATCCCATATTTAATCTCCTCCAAGAAAACAAATGGCTGGACAAGGTGAAAATAGGACAACATTCTATCTTGCTACACTGGTGAAACTCTGTCTGCTATCTAGAGGCCCATGGAGAGAGAAGCCTCCAAATCTAATTTGCAACACAGGAAAAATTAATTTTCCCGGATACTAGTGGTGCTAGTCTTATGTTGGCCAGATGGCTAAATGGGGCCTTAGGTCCTGCCAGGGAAGTGTATTACTCAGTAGCGGCGGAGTAATACCAGTAGCGGCCTGTGGTGGGAGTGCTGCCATTGCACGTGTTGCATCGCATTTGGCGATGCAGCACGCGCAACAATTTTTTAAAATTCATTTATATGTTTACTTACCTATAATCGACCGTAATCCATAGTTTACTACCCCCACCCTGCCTATTCCCCTCCCCACGCCAGAGCCCGGCAGCACTCCCACCACAGGCCACTACTGGTATTACTTCACTGGATATTCCTCCTTTGGCTGGAGAATACAGACGGTCCTCTAGATTAGGTACCTGTCACCTGTCAGGAAGAAACCTCGGTACCAGTTGTAATTGGGCGTGTCTCCTGCTTGGCCCATGAAACTTCTCTCTTGTGGCCTGTGGGTACACAATCTCTTGTAGACAGAGAAAATTGTTACTCCTGCAAGGAAGTCCAAAGGAGCAATTAATACTCAACATTGTGTTCAACTGGAAAGCATTGATTGAGTTTGAAGAAACATTAATGCACATTTGAAAAATGTACAATCAAAAATATTTATTGTGATGTCTGAAAGTCTAGCTGCAAGTGACTGTGAACTTGGAGGATATTTGTTCCTTTCAAAGAAGACTTTTTCACATGCTTTACATATTAGGGACTTAAATATTGCTCCAAGTGTAAATTAACTCCTCCTTTGTGGACAATTTTGGAAAGTGTCTTTATTTCCTTTATGACGTTGAACTTACCAACAAGTTTCTATTTACTTTAACCTTTGATATCTACATCGGATTTGCTTCTTTTTTGTGTAATCTATTTTTTAAATCGTTTTCTTTTTAACAAGTTTGAGTCTTTATTTCTTAACTGTATTATCATTTTGTTGTGGCAGATGTACAATATGCATCTTCCTTATAGAAGGCCTTTACCCTAGTGCCTAGCTTGTAAGGATGAGCAAGGAGTGCCACATAAAAACTGTTAATTTTTTGAGGAGTCAGCCTGTTAAGACGCAGCCAGGAGCTGACTCACAGCTCAGATCAACACACTTTGCCTCCCTCATTATCGCTTCCTTCTTTTCTTCGTTCCTATCATTTTTTCTTTTCACATTTAGACTGAGACTTCTCTTTCTCATAGTTTAACAATACAGATCATGTCAAGACTCTTCAGAGGTTCCTGGGAACTTGAGTCTCGTGATTTGTCAAGAAATTGTACTCTGATTCTCCAACTACACCACTGTGTGTTAAGGGCCACCACTGGCCAGTTTTGGGGGGTGACAGTGATGATTTTCATGAGAGCAATGGAGATTGTTTGCCCATCACACCTTCTGCCATGTGTCTGCCTGGTTAGAGTTCTGCCTGATTCAAAATGGCCACCACCTGGTTATAACTTGTATTTCCTTAATTGGTCATTTCCAAATCCAAGATGGTCATCATTGACTTCCATGTTGACGATCCTTCACTTCAGGGTTAAAAGTAGTTCTGCCCAACAACGAAAGACCCTGCCCAAAGGACGCTACTTGTGTCAGTTACTTCTATAATAGGACAGTCTAAACGTACTGTTAACTATTATCCTCCCCAGCACACTTTAATTCTGATAAGGGGATGTTTCACTGCATCTCGTCCAGAGATTTATGCAATTAGAAATAAAAACCTAAAGCAAACATCTTTGACAGCCACACAGAACGATAAAAAAGTGTCTGATACCTCTAATCAATACCGGAAATCCACAGCATCAGTGTTGGACCAAATTCTATTTAAAAAAAATGTGCGAGAAACGAATGACACCTCACGGAAACACCACCAACGGGGTAACTGGTATGTAATCTCCAGACAGGCCCCTGTCTCATCATCGGTTGTCATCCGATTCTCAAATAAAAAGAAGAAAGAGTGTCCAAAGCAACAAACCAAACAGTGCAACAAACAGTGGAAGCAGAAAAAATCTGCTAGTGACAAAGAAATTGCATAAGCAAGTGCATAAAACACAACATCCAATTCTCTTCGATAATTTTATTAATAGAGATATGGATGTCTGCTATTGAAAATAAAAAGGCTGGTAGCTATCCATGCATACCATTACCTATTTGCCGACATGTTTCACTGCCACAGCAATTTTGGCAGATTCATCAGGGCTGCACTATATGCTGCCACTCCACTATTGGACACTTGCTCTGTGTTAACCAGAAGCAGCTTGAATGCTCAATTGATACATAGCTTATATGTATCAAGCGTGAAGCCGCCCGACGAGGCGCTCGTCGGGCGGCTTCACGCTTGATACAAATAAGCTATGTGAAGGTGGAGACTCACTTTAGGAGTACTTCTGTATCCCATTGGATCCCCAGGCAGCAGGTATGAGCTTTCAGACAAATTTCAAGAATGTATGCGCCAGACAGCAGGATGGATCAGGCAGAACTCTCTTCAATTTAATGGGGGGAAAACTGAGGTGTTGTTCTGTCCCTCTCCCAGAGTGCACCAACCGGTAATTCCAGATTTCAAGCTCTCCCCAGAGGATGACCCCCTAACTCCGGCCAAAACGGTGCGTAACCTGGGGGTGCAATTGGAGGGTAAACTCCAGATGGAATCCCAGTTCAATAAAACGACTAACGTATGCTTTGCGTTGTTGCGAATTTTACACCAGATCCTCCCGCTCTTGCCTAAGGACATGCGTCCTATTGTGGTACAGAGTGTAATTCTTAGTAGACTGGACTACTGTAATGCTCTATACTTGGGAGCCCCGCAGTACATCATACAGAGATTAAAGAGAGTCCAGTCTATGGCAGCTAAACTGGCCCTGAATAGGCAATGGAGGACCTCTACGAGTGCAGCTTTGAGAGATTTACATTGGCTGCCCATTAAGGAGAGGATTCGCTTTAAGTCCTTGTGCATCGTGTACAAAGCGATGCACGACATGGGCCCCATCCCCTTACGGGAAAGATTTTCTTGGTATAATCGGGAAAGGCAGCTTCGCTCTTCTAATACAAACCTGGTAAAGACCATCAGCTTTAAGAGAGCCAGGACGGGGGGCAGAGCCTTTGGAGTTGTAGCGTCGCAACTCTGGAATGAGCTACCCCAGCCTATTAGACAGTCCGACACACTATTAGGCTTTAGAAAGCTGTTGAAAACATGGCCACTCAGCATTCCCACTGTGAGGGATTTACTGGAGGTAACAAGATGTCTTGATGGCCTCAAAGGACCCTCGCAGCCATGGGGACTTCATCCCCCAACAAGCAGAACGCCAGAAGGGGTGTTTGCAGAGTGGTGGAGAAAGGGGGCAGGCCTCCGGAGAGTTGTTTGCTTTTTTTTTAATGCTTTTTTAGGAAGCGGGCCGAGTGGCTCCCCTTCTGTGATCCATTTTAGGCCCGGGGGCCCCCATCCCCCAGGGCCTGCTTCTTATAAAAAATATATATAAAACAAGGGAGGGAGCCACGTGGCCACCCTCCCTGGATGATTTCTGTCCTGGGGAACCCATCCCCTGGGGCCTGGCCTTTCTTTCTTTTATTATTTCTTTTTTGTTTTCGACATGGGAGGGGGACTGTGAAGCCTTTCCCGAAGAGCCGAATGAAGCAATTGAGCATTGGGGTGTTAATGTTAATGTTAAAGGGTGAGAGCAGTGTGAGCTGGCGATGACAGCGTGAGGAGTGCATTTTACTGAGTGTCTGGCACTGGCGCGGTTGATCACAAACCGGCCAGCGCAATTTTTCTTTTGTGTAACACCTGGTGTTCGTATTTTAAAATAATAGCTACCAACTTGATTGGGGGGTGATTTGTGTGAATATTACATCTTGTTATCACCTTGCACCCACCTGAGTCAGTCCCCGGTCCGTCACGGCGATCTTGTGCCGATTGAACGGAGGGACGCGACTCCTCCCCCTGCTGCCTACATAGCTGCCTGAATTATCCTGCCGCGCTGGTGAGAGCAGTGTGAGCTGGCGATGACAGCGTGAGGAGTGCATTTTACTGAGTGTCTGGCACTGGCGCGGTTGATCACAAACCGGCCAGCGCAATTTTTCTTTTGTGTAACACCTGGTGTTCGTATTTTAAAATAATAGCTACCAACTTGATTGGGGGGTGATTTGTGTGAATATTACATCTTGTTATCACCTTGCACCCACCTGAGTCAGTCCCCGGTCCGTCACGGCGATCTTGTGCCGATTGAACGGAGGGATGCGACTCCTCCCCCTGCTGCCTACATAGCTGCCTGAATTATCCTGCCGCGCTGGTGAGAGCAGTGTGAGCTGGCGATGACAGCGTGAGGAGTGCATTTTACTGAGTGTCTGGCACTGGCGCGGTTGATCACAAACCGGCCAGCGCAATTTTTCTTTTGTGTAACACCTGGTGTTCGTATTTTAAAATAATAGCTACCAACTTGATTGGGGGGTGATTTGTGTGAATATTACATCTTGTTATCACCTTGCACCCACCTGAGTCAGTCCCCGGTCCGTCACGGCGATCTTGTGCCGATTGAACGGAGGGACGCGACTCCTCCCCCTGCTGCCTACATAGCTGCCTGAATTATCCTGCCGCGCTGGTGAGAGCAGTGTGAGCTGGCGATGACAGCGTGAGGAGTGCATTTTACTGAGTGTCTGGCACTGGCGCGGTTGATCACAAACCGGCCAGCGCAATTTTTCTTTTGTGTAACACCTGGTGTTCGTATTTTAAAATAATAGCTACCAACTTGATTGGGGGGTGATTTGTGTGAATATTACATCTTGTTATCACCTTGCACCCACCTGAGTCAGTCCCCGGTCCGTCACGGCGATCTTGTGCCGATTGAACGGAGGGACGCGACTCCTCCCCCTGCTGCGTCACTTCCGTTACCTCCTATAAGAGTAATGGCCACTCGTCCGCGCAGCGGGCGAGCGCAGCGGGCGAGCGCAGCGGGCGCGCCGACAGCGCGCCAAAGGCGCGCTCAAGGCAAGCCCGTCTGCGCCCGTCCGTGGCCGGACGGGGACAGGGGCCACGACCCCTGGTCAAAATGGTTCACCCATAATATGGAGCGCACAACAACTCCGCGCCCTACGGCCGGTAGTTGCTGACGCCTGTCTCCACAGTCTCAGTGTGGAGGGACTTAGCAAATGTACGGTATGTCATTATAACTGGCGTTGTATACCTAGGCCTAGGACCGAGACTATTAGCCTCACATGTGGACTACTGAACACTCGATCCATGCGGAGGCACTGTCTCGACATATATGACTTGCTTATAGACCTGAAATTTGACCTCCTTTTCCTCACTGAGACATGGCTGGATGCTAACTCTGAACCGGATATAGTTGCCTCCCTCCCTGTCGGCTACTCCATGGTCAGGTTAGATAGAATTGGGGGCAGAGGTGGCGGGATAGCTATTATTTTTAAGCAACCACTCTGCTGTCAACTTGAACACCATGCTATCGCCGACAGCGAGACAGGAGCCTTTTCTATCAAAGTCAATGCTAGCAACACACTGAAGGGCTTTTTGGTTTATCGTCCCCCTGGTTCGTTCTCTAACTTTGCTGCCAGCCTTACTGAAGGCTTAACAGAAGCTGCTCTTCGAAGGGACAAGTTTATGTTGCTAGGTGACTTAAACATCCACCTAGATGACCAACTTGATAAAGGTGCTACCGACCTCTGTCAACAACTATCATCCCTTCTACTCCACATTAAATCCAATGACCCTACCCACGAAGGGTCACTTATTAGACCCTATCTTTGCCAATTGGGAAGGCATTGAAGTAAAAACGCCTGTTCCCATTCCTTGGTCCGACCACCTGATAGTACCGTTCAGTATTACGATTGTCACTGGAAATAGTCGTAAATGTACTAACTCTAAATATATGAGCCGGAACTGGCGGGCTTTTTCCACATCCAAATTCCAGGCTGAATTGACTAAAGGCGGTAGACTTGGAGGTGAGGATGCTGATACGTTATCAGACAGACTAGAAAGCCGCATCAATGATGCCTTAGATCAAACTGCCCCTCTCTGTCAGAAAAAATTCGGCAGTAGACCCCAGAAATCTGCCCCTTGGTTTAGTGATGAGTTACGCTTAGCGAAGTCACAATGCAAGAAATTGGAAAGACAGTGGCGGGTAGCTTACCTTGACCTAGCTAAAGAGAGTTATTTAAATAAACGGAGAGAATATCATAATTCCATCAGACGTGCTAAAACTACTTACTTTGCAGGCAGGATAGGAGAGGCCAAGAACTCAACCAAAGAGCTGTTTAGAATCTATAAGGAGATTTCCTTTTGCAACTCAGCTGTCGACCCTTCACTGGTCTCGGAGGAATCTTGCAACCGGATTGCCGCTTTCTTTTCGAACAAAGTGGCTACCATCTATTCCTCCTTTACAGGGGGGGGGGAAAAGGGATCTGAGTTTAGGGAAAACACATCGGAGGCTGATGGTGTCAGCAGACTGGACCATTTCTTTACTCCCTCCCCGGACAGGCTCCAACAGATATGCCGTACCATTAAGTCTGGGTCTCCTCGTGATCCGGCGGCACCTAAACTTCTTGCAGAAAGCATCGAGACTCTTGAACCATATATTAGGGAGGTTCTCGATGTATCTTTTAACTCCTACACTGTACCCAAAACCTGGAAACAGGCTGTTGTCCTCCCTCTTCAAAAAAAACCGAATCTTAGTTGGGACCGGATGGACAACCTGCGTCCCATCTCACTCCTTCCCTATCTGGCCAAGGTGGCGGAAAAGGTAGTGAACCTCCTTATGCTTATGGCATTTGTTGAGCAAGCCAATCTATTACATCCTACTCAATTTGGCTTCCGGTCCCGCCACTCCACGGAGTCTGCGCTGCTGATGGCCACGGAGACCATCAGGCAAGGAGTAGATGAGGGCCAAACCATGGCCCTCATTCTTCTAGACCTAAGCGCAGCGTTTGACACTGTAGCACATTACACTCTGCTACAGTGTCTAAACAAAGGCGGTATAACGGGTTCAGCACTGAGATGGATTCAATCTTTCCTCACTGGTCGGGGCTTTCAGGTTAGACAGGGTGAACATTACTCCCGGATGTTCAATCTTGACCAGGGGGTACCTCAGGGCTCTGCCCTGAGCCCCACCCTGTTTAACCTGTATGTCTCCCCAGTGGCCACCATAGTTGAAGGCTATGGAATCCAGCTAGTGTCATATGCCGATGACACACAACTGGCCATCTCACTGTCACGGGCGCCGGACGTTGCGGCGATCAGCTTCAGTGCCTGCATGCAGGAGCTTGCATCCTGGATGTCTGACAACTGCCTGAGGCTGAATGGGTCCAAAACTGAGGTGCTCGTGGTAGGGGGTGGTCCGAGTGTGTGGTCATCGACATGGTGGCCGGCCTGCCTAGGAACGACCCCAGTGCCTTGTCAACAGGCAAAAAATCTTGGGGTTATGTTTGACTCTGCCCTCACATTTGCTCCCCAGATAGACCGGGTCACCGGGATGTGCTTTGGTATCCTAAAGAGTATACGTAAGATCCTGGATATACTTCCGGTCGGTGCCAGACAGACTCTTGTGCACGCCTTGGTTACATCAAGATTGGATTATTCCAACCTTCTCTATCTGGGTATAACAGCTAAAAGCCTTAACCGCCTCCAGGTACTACAAAATGCCACAGCACGGCTGGTGTTGAGGCTCCCAAAAAGAACTGCTTCTAGAGCGGCTCTAAAAACCCTCCATTGGCTTCCGGTGAGGGAGAGGATAACTTTTAAAGCACTATGCGTATGCCACCGTATCATCAACGGCAAAGCACCTATCCCTCTTTCTACCCTCATCACTCCCTATAGTCCTGGACGCAGGCTTAGATCCTCTGACACCGGGCTACTCGCTGTCCCTAAAATTAAGAAAACCCGAATGGGTGGCAGATCCTTCAGGTTACTGGCGGCGAAGAGTTGGAACATGCTTCCGAGGGAGTTACGCCTCGAACCCTCCGAAGTAAAATTCCGCAGAGCGCTGAAAACTTATCTCTTCTGCTCAGCATTGGTATAGCCTCCCTGTCATGTCTTCTCACCTTCTCTCCTAGCGCGGGGACACGCCGGTGTGCGTATTGCCATGCGCTTTATAAAATTCCAAAATAAAAATAAATAAATAAATGTAGGTTTGAAAACAGTGGGCTGAAAATGTGATGGGGGTATGATTTTTTTTAGCCAGTGTTTATACTCATTTGAGGCATAATTTATATTTAAAGGGGTTAAAATAGTTAACAAGAGAGATTTAATCTTTCCACATATTCCACATTTTGGGGTACAAACACAAACATTAGGGGAGGTTATAAGGTTCTAAGATCTTAACTTATGGTAAAAAACAGAACCTTCTGGGTTGAAATGAAGAGTCCTACATATCCCTACATGTCTTTTACAAGTTCTTCACCAAAAAGTAACCCATCGGCATCTACCTCTGCATCCTTCCTTGCAAGCTCAGCCAACTTGGGGTCTATTTTCCTCAAGATACTTTTCCTCATCATCTCATCAACAGTAATGCCTGTATTATTCAGATACTCCTCTTTGCACCTGTCAAAAGCCTTCATAACAAGACCTAGCACATCCAATAATTTGTCTTATCACCTTTTAAGGCCCTTTCCTCAGATCCGACCAGATTTATTCAAGAACACTAATATTTTAGTATCCAATTTGAGTGCATAAGCTTCCTATTTTTTCAACATAGACCTTGGAAATTCTAACCTCAACTGTGTCCATGCCACCTTTGGCATATCACGTCTGATCCAATACCCCGCATATTGTGCCACATGATCCACTGGG
This sequence comes from Lissotriton helveticus, assembly GCF_964261635.1. Lineage (NCBI taxonomy): Eukaryota > Metazoa > Chordata > Amphibia > Caudata > Salamandridae > Lissotriton > Lissotriton helveticus. The sequence continues at coordinate 494,318,411 of NC_136070.1, forward strand.
GACCACTGCAAAGATAAGAGGTGTTGAAACATGTCCTTTCCAAAAGGATCCATTAAACATTTGGTTCTCATCAACCCACTTAAACTCTCTCTTTTTTTCATTTTAGCTTCAACTCTTCCCGATCTGAATCATGCAGATCAGAAGAGCAACTTACTTAATGTGTCACCACAAGCCACCGCTTTGTGACCCCCTTTTCTAGGCCTTTACAGCCTTCTCTCCAACTGAGTTGACCCTCTTTTCCTTTCAAAACTACTACCATGTCTTATCAAATTACAAGTCATATCCCTTGTATCAACCAAATGACCCATTATCTGTGCTACCTTGCACTCCTCCTTAGAAACAGCTGCCTTAGCTTCTGACTCCTCAACAAACCAAAAATGCTCTTCCTCCAAACTATTATCAGTTTTTCCCATAGCAGAAAGTATTTTTTCCACACATTCATCCAACCTTTTTCCCAGTTGCAAAGCTAACGATGGAAATGCCTTCTCAACACAAACTTGTACTTTCTCACCTAAACTCTGATTTTCAAATGAGTATACTATTTTATTCCCTAAATTAACCTCTTAGCAAGCGTGATCAGTGTGCCCCTCAGAGAGTAATGACTCAAACAATATTCTCCATATTCCTAATGGTCTTTTTTCAAGATAGAATCCAACTTCCCAAAATATGGCCACTGACATTCTCTGACTTAACAAACACCAATACCCATCTCAAAATGGTCGCCACACGCATGCCTGACACATTGCTGTACAGCAGCCCAAAATTGACAAAGCAACAGAAAAACACACAACTGCAATTAACTACTCACACTATGAGGAGCTCGCAAGGCGGCCGAACCTCTCACCAGTCCTTAACGCCAGTCACACGCTGGGCATTGGAATACAGCTGCACACACTAGTCAGACACTCGCCGCGTTTAAACGAAAACCTTTGTGCCGCTAACTATAAGTCTTATTGCAATCTGCTTTGAAAAGTGCATTGGGTATTGTTTCTTGTTTTTATCTTCATATTATATATTTATATAATGAAATGATTTGTTACTTAATCTGTGTAGACTGATGACTAATTTTACAGTACTGTTGAATCAGGATATATGTCTATTTGTGGCTAATTTTGCACTTTTGTGGTTACTCCGCAACCGAATAAAGATTTGAAATTGAAATTAAATTGAATTGTGTACCCACTCATAAGCAGATCCCCCCAGCAATCATAATTCACTGGCTACGAATATAACAAAAAAATAATTATAATACAGACTTAACCCCTTCTGTGCTGTGCGAATTCCGCTGCGGTGCTGAAGGTTCTAAAGAACCTATGGACTCATGACGGAACGGTTCCGTCATGAGCACAGGCCAACCGACGCTCATGGCGGAACCGTTCCGTCATGAGCACCGAAGGGGTTAATACACTTTAACTTGGAATAAACTCTACATTATATTGAAAAAGATCATCTTTAACATCCTGACCTTGAACCAGCACCTTACCCAACCAAAACCTACCAAAATCACACTCTAAGCATCAATAAATAGCCACACTCGGGCATAGTACTTATCTTTACTTGAGCAGCAATGAAGAAGGAAGATGGCTACGTGTTTTGAGTATTTATGCATGTTTGGAATGTTATTGTTTTGATTCTCATTCTGTATTCTATTCTTGCTGCTGTGTTTGAGGGCAATAAAGAGGGAATTCATTTTATTGGCCTCTGTACCTTGCCATAAAATTAAAGATGCATGAAAACAACTACGTATTTAATGCATGGATCTTTTTTATAAGTTTGTTAAAATGTCGAGATAGCTATCTAATAAAGTTGCAAAGCATGTTGCATACCCTATAATGAATGGGAACCTACAATCTCTGTATAAAATACTATTTCTAATTTCCTTATTACCAGCAACTTCTGACATCTCTAATCTTTGTAATAATAAAATGACAAAGCTGCTCAAATGTTTTAACTTATTACATTCAAGTTCTGACTTCATTATGCCTCCTGCCAAATGACGATTCTTATAGGCTAACTGAATAAAGAATTGTGATTTTATTAAAAACAAGGATGCTAACATTATGCATGAACTTTTGTGTACTCCTTCTGAACAGCAAACCATTAACCAGACCCTCCAGAATTTCCCAGTTTTGCAATTCAGGAAATAATCGCAAAATCAGCTGAGGTGCCCAATGGCCGCAATATTTATCTTTTTGAGCGCAAAAAAGGTCTCCAGCAGACAGCAAAAAAATGGTGCAATTTTATTGGCACTGTACAGCCATAATAGATGCCTGGTTTCTCCCGCGTCATTCGGATTTACATATGCGAATGTACAATCATGTCAATGGCCCATTGACAAGATTGTACACTTGAGAGCTTGCATTCTCGGCTGCGTGCGACTCACAGAACAAAGGGGAAAACATGTTGTTGAAAGAAAGATGAGAAAAAAGAAATAGCTCTTCACTGGCAAACTCTGTAAAGTGGTGCTAATGTGTTTGGGTGTGAATAAAACCAATGTAGCACTTTGACTTTTTTCTCTTTCTCAAGACTGTATTTTGGAAGGGAACAATGTCTGAAAAAGAGATTTTAAGGAATGTGTTTTTTCTTTTCTTTTCTGGATTCATGAAGAAGACCACATTTTCCATTTTTGGGATCCATTTCACAGGAGAATGAAGGAAAAGAGTGGAATAAGAGAGTAAGATACATTTCTTGAAGACAAGGTTTTCAGCAGGTGATAAGGAACGAGATAGAGACAGATGAGGGAAGAGGGAGGGAGAGAGAGAGAGAGAGAGAGAGAGCGAGAGAGAGAGAGAGAGAGAGAGAGAGTTAGAACGGGAGAGGAAGCGAAAGAGCTGCCAGCTGCCTCAGTGCCAAAAGCAAAATATGAGTACAGTTTTATCAATGCCCCTCAAGAACATAACATGGGGGACATAACATGAGGCAAGGGGTCTATTTCAGTCCATAACATGAGGCAAGGGGTCTATTTCAGTCCATCTGAAGGAGCTGGAAGGATTCACAAAGCCTGGGCCACTTATACCAGTCCCACAGAATTGAGTCATCACAAGCAGAGACTGCAGCAGCCAAGGAAGGTACGCAGTAATGGACTTAATGGAAGGAAGCTATAAAACCAAATAACAATCTGTAACCCATAATGTAAGTTCAGTAATGAAATGGAATACTCATGGAACTGTGTGTGCTGATTTCTCCCTGGAGTTGGGGTTTCCACAATGAACTTACCAGTGTAGACTAACTGCTTTGAGTTTGGGGGTCAGATCTTTTTGAAATGTATTATTGTCCCTGCCTTAGGACCTCTAGTTATTAGCAGGGGAACTCTTTTTCTATGTTATTGGGGTTCAGGTTACGCCATTGGATTTCAGGCAGTGTTGTGTATTTTTTTCTTTGGTGGATGAAAATTAGCTATCAATGAAATACTTGAGAAAAGCCTAAGGACGGAGTCCTTTGGGGTGTGAATAAGTGACTGGAAGCAAACAAGGTGTCTGCAAAAGTCTAGATTGAAATCACATAGACAATGTGTGATCTTGGCCAAGAACCCATATTAAACAAAACTAAGAGGAAGAGTAGGGCATTGCACTGCGCACATGTCACATCTGAAACATGAGAACTTAGGGCAAACCCACAATTGAAACGGAAGACAGACTACTTACAAAAAGTCAGTTTAAATTGAAATATCCCGCCTTCATTCTGTGACTTAAAAACACCCATTGACAGGAAATCAGTGTATCATCGAGCACTTTCGGCGTGTTGGAATCAACAATAAAAGAAATCTGTGGGCAAGAAACCTCTGTGTGTGAGAAGGCCAGCAAAAACTGAGATGGAGCGCAAAAATCAACAAGCATTTACAATGCAATGGTCTCGGCATTGTTAAAGTTAGAGCTATTGGCATTGCTCGTGACATTATTTTTATTTATGTTTTTGTTTTTAAAACATATAAATGAATGGCATTGTCATTTACAATGCCAATAGCTTAATCGCTCGCAAATGCGAGACCTATTGCATTTGCACCCACACACAGAGCCTCCCACACAAAGCCACCCACACACACAGACAGAGCCACACACACAGACAGAGCCACACACACACAGACAGAGCCACACACACACACAGACAGGGCCACACACACACACACAGACAGAGCCACACACACACACAGACAGAGCCACACACACACACACAGGGCCACACACACACAGACAGAGACACACACACAGAGCCATACATAGAGTCACACACACACAGACAGAGAGCCACACACACAGACAGCTCTCTGCCCAGTAACGCCCCAGGGAACAGAGGCACAAAAAACCAGATCACAAGCAGGGAACAGAGGCACGAACAGGGAACAGAGGCACGAAAACCGGATCACAAGCAGGGAACAGAGGCACAAAAACCAGATCACAAGCAGGGAACAAAGGCACGAAAACCGGATCACAAGCAGGGAACAGAGGCACAAAATCCGGATCACAAGCAGGGAACAGAGGCACAAGCACGGAGCAGAGGCACAAAAACCGGATCAGAAGCAGGTAACAGAGGCACAAGTAGGGAACAGAGGCACACGCAGGGAACAGAGGCACGAAAACCGGATCACAAGCAGGGAACAGAGAAGAGAAAGATGGAGAGAGAGACATAATAGGCTAGGGAGAAGTGTTGAGAAATTACGACAGTAGTATGGTACAGGAGGAGAGGGAAGAGCGGATGCAGAGTAGAGGAGAGTGCGACATGGAGGGGATGTAGAAAGATCGGAGAAAGAGGAAGAGAAAGATGCAGTGAGGGAAAGACGTGGAAAGAGGCAGGTGGTAGGAAAGTGGTACTGGGTGTGAAATATGGAAGGGGGAGAGATGGAGGTGAGGGAGTGACAAGAGACGATGAGAGACAGGAGAAAAGGAGGACCAAGGAGAAGGGGTAGGGCCGAAGAGAGAGGGGAGAGAAGGAGAGAGAGGAGAGAGAGAAGGAGAGAGAGAAGAGAAGAGAAGAGAAGAGAAGAGAAGAGAAGAGAAGAGAAGAGAAGAGAAGAGAAGAGAAGAGAAGAGAAGAGACTTGCGTGAGTGGAGGGGGTTTTAATTTCCTTCCATGCACCAGGGCCCATGAGACTGGCCATCCTACTGACGCAACGTCTGACCCCTTGCAACGTCTGACGAACAATGGCTACTCGCGGGCATCCTTGCATTACAGGCACTCGAAAAATCAATCGCTACGTTTGATTTTTGAGGAGTTTATCACTTCAGGTTTCCCGCCCCCTGCCACCATCGTTGTCCTGCCCACCCAGTCACCAGTTGTAAAGTGCTTAAGCCACTGCTGGGTATCTAGGCGCTACTTCTGGCCCTGAGACACTTTATGTGAAAAAAAGAAAACAAAACTCTTAATAAGGATGTAAAATTGAAAACAAGCACAGCCAGGGGGGAGGAGAGCAAGCACAGCCAGGGGGCAGGAGAGCAAGCACAGCCAGGGGGCAGGGGCGCAAGCACAGCCAGGGGGAGGAGAGCAAGCACAGCCAGGGGGCAGGAGAGCAAGCACAGCCAGGGGGCAGGGGAGCAAGAACAGCCAGGGGGCAGGGGAGAAAGCACAGCCAGGGGCAGGGGAGCAAGCACAGCCAGGGGGCAGGGGAGCAAGCACAGCCAGGGGGCAGGAGAGCAAGCACTGCCAGGGGGCAGGAGAGCAAGCACAGTGAGGGGACAGGAAAGGGCAAGAAAAGCGAGCACTCACCGGCTGGGGCAGAGGACTCGGCAGCTTCTCTACTTGCGGCTGCGCCTCGTCGTAGTCCTGCTCCGAGGGCGCGCTCTGGTTGGCACGGCTGGTCAGCAGCTGGCACTGCCCACGTGCCTGCAGGAATTACCAGCTCTGCCCCCCGGGGCGGGACAGGTTGGCATGGGAGGGCAGGTGCCTGGAAGGGAAGTCCAGGGCCACGTTCCTGGTGAGGCCTGCGGGGCCCGTGTCTCGCCTCCTGCGGAGCAGCCCCGGGCCCGGGCGAGGCTGGCACTCCCCGCGGAGCTGTTTAGCTTTTGCCATCCAGAGTGCCCTGTGGCTATGAGGAGCGCAGACAGCCTTTGGGTGGACGTGGCATTGAGGGACCCCCGGACGAGCATTTCGGAGGCACCCACTGGCCCCGGTCTGCGGATGAGTACTGGGGAGGGTTGGCGCCGCTTGTCAAGGAGCCCAGGCCATCCCTGATGGTGTCTGGAATGGCCTCGGCGGTGGCGCTCAGCTCGGCCTTCTCGGGCTCCTCCTTGGACTGTGACAGGCAGGTCATGACCTTGAGCAGCTGCACCATCCATGTTCAGGAGGCTGGCCGACAGCAGCTCCATCTTCTCCTCGGCTGAGATGTATTCGGAGGGGTCACCCAGCAGCTGCGTCTCCCTGTGCCCAGCCTCGTCGGCTGCTGGGGCCCTGGGCTCCGGCTCACTGCTGTTGGAGAGCGTGGCCTCCAGGCTCTGGAGCCCAGGCCGCGCTCCGCCACCTCCAGGCGAGAGGCCTGCATCTGGCTGCTGCCTCAGACGGCGTAGAGCAGGGAGGCCAGCTGGCAGTAGAGGGAGCTCAACAGGGCCTGGGCCTGACAGAAGCTGTAGAGCTGCTGCTCCTCGGAGGAGTTACACGAGGTCCTGCGCTGAAGCAGGGGTTGGACGGATTTGTACTCCTGGTGCAGGCTCTCAAAGATGCGGCGAGTGCGAAGCGGCAGCTCCTCTGTGCAGACTCTGAGGCCGGGCGGGTGACTGGAGCCTATACCAGATGAAAGGGCACACAGAGCAGGCGTGGGGACGGCAGCCCAAGAGAGGGGTGGGGGGGCTTTTTGGCACAAGAAGAGCCACGGGCTGGATGCAGAGCGAGAGGAGACGGACTGCACACACAGCCGGGTACAGAGCAAGGGCAGAAAACCCTGCACACAACTACAACTGAGAAACATGTCTCACGCTGCCTGCACACGCCAGTCGGCCCTCTGATTGGTTAATAAGGAACACCAATCAGAGGGCCGACTGGCGCGCGCAGGCAGCGTGATGAGGGGCGTGCTCTCTCCCGATCACGTCAGGGAGAGAAAGAAGAGCAAAAACATACCCTTCTGGCCCAAAAAGACGGGGCTTAAATGGAGTGACGCCCCTCTCCTCCAATGGCTGGCCAGCATTTACGAGGCCAGCCAATGGAGAAGAGGGGCGGGTTTAAGCCCTCAATACTGTAAACATTAAATCTCGGCTGCGCGACACTGCTGCGCAGTGTAACGCTAGGCTGAGACCTAAAAAGGGGCCTAAGTTCAACAAGAAACTAATGGGGGAACCAATTACATTGATGAAAAGTAAAGGGGGGAGAGTGCTATGAAGGGAGCAGAAAGCTGTGGGAGTTATTTTAAAGATGCGCGTATCAAGAGAGAGAGAGAGAGGACTAGAAAGCTAGTCCGAGTCCCCGTAGTTTATATGTGTTATCAAAAGAGACTAGTTTAAATATGACCAATATTGGTAGGACTCTGATTAGATTTGTCACAGGCACCTCGTTGGTGGGTTCATGAAGCCCTCACCCACCAACCTGGTTGGTGGCATGCTTCATTATCGGGCCCACCCAGTGACACCTAATGTGTCCCGGGTGTGCTGCGACGCCTGATTACAGCTGAGCTGGTATTTTACTGAGTGTGAGGTGTAAAATGAAGTGTGAGTTAAAACAGCTTGGTGAGGGTCCCAGTAGCCGAGGGTAAATTAAATCTTAATAACTGGGCCCCCGTCTGCGGTTAAAATAAGGCTTGGGGATGTTTAAGGGAGGCTAGTTACTACCTCCTACATCCATCAGTCGGTCGACATGTTTCAGCCAGTGCCTTAAACTAAATCTGGCTTTCCTCAGAACCTTTTTAAAATAGAGTGTAGTGCAGGTTAAAAAGGAGTGTAATCCAGGCTATGTGCTATACTCACTAAGGTGTTTCTCCAAGTGTGAGAGGTCGGATTCCCTTCTCATATATGCGCTTAGATTTTGCAGCCAATGCTTCCAGGAGTGAAGCGGTAAGGGGTCGACCAGCTTTTCTGGTTAGAGCCTGCCTTGTACCTGTTGCACCGTCCTCGTACTCCGGTAGTTATGTTAAAGACACTTTTTTGTTAAGACGGGATTGTATACTGTGCTACGCAATAATTTCTAGTAGTAGGGACAAGGGGTAATTATCTTATAGTAAGGAGGTCAATTGCTTGCATTTAGATGATCCGCTAAGTTTGCTAAATTCCCTGGACTCTGAGAAGGATAGACAATGCCTCGCCTCCATTACCCTACTCTCTGGGAATGTGGATAGCATAATGTCGAAGCTGGTTGCTTCCAAGTGGACATCATACATTGAGGATTATGATGTATGCATATTGCATGAGACTTGGGCTACAGAAAAAGTGGTTCATAAATGGGTATACCACATTCAGTGTAGAGGCGAAACCACCAGTTAAATTCGGGAGGGCTATAGGTCGCCTTTTAGTTCTGATCAAAAATGACCTCCCAGGCTCTTACACCTCATTGCACATAAAATGCCCAGATTTACAGGATATTATTGTCACCTTACCTACTGGTCTCTGCTTGGCGATATTTAACATCTATGTAAGATCTTCTAAGACAAGCACTGATCCCCCTACCTTATCGATCCTGGAAGAGGTTTTGGACTCCCTTGACCCAAATACCAGAATAGAGCTAGCGGATGATTCCTTACTTATTTCTAAAACCTCGACGTGTCTTCAAATTCTAATTGACAAGTTACAAGGGTTTTGAAGGTCAAGGGGTCTAGAGCTTAACCGAAATAAAGCAAAATATATGGGGCCTTATTTATGAAGGCCTTGCGCCGCCGGTACGTCACTTTTTCCCATTTTAAAAGTGACGCAACGGTGGCGCAAGGCCTTCATAAATACGGCCCATGGTGTTTGGAATGGGCGTGTCCAAAACTTATATCATCCATGTGGGTGGGCATGCACTAGAGAGGCTGCATAGTTTTGACTATCTTGGGGTCAAGTTAATGGAGAGTTTTAAATAGACAGGACAAACTACTAGGAGCACCATGTTAGTAGAGCAGAGGTCCAACGCTATTATTATGCAACACAAGCAAACAATCTCACGCCTTGTTTCACCAGCCCTAGAGGTCTATCGCGCAAAAGCACAGGGTGGCGCACTTTATGGTGCCGAGATCTGGGGCTATGCAGATGTGCACCCACTGTAGCTGAAAATAAATTTGCAAGAAAATTAATCCCTGTCCCTCATAGCACCCCTTTAATTTCATTATATCGTGAACTGGGATTGAAGAGAAATAACGATCAGGCAGCCCTTGAACCTCTAATATACTGGGTTTTCCTATGGTCTACACCAGAGTTCAGTGATCATAGAGATGCGCTCAAATATTTACCTAACTTGACGGGCTCAAAGTCAGTTCCCTGGCTATATATTTCACAATGGTTTCGGAGGCTGGGTTTTAACAGGCTTTCGGATGTTGCAAGTCTCATATCTTGAGCTGATATTGCCAATCTGAAAATATGCTATTGGGCACGTGTATATGAAGGTTATATATAAAATGAATCAAATGGACTACTTCCAACATGTTTCTCTATTTGAAATTGGACTCTTGTTTTGAACTATACTTACCTTGTATATCTCCTCCACTCGCATAAAGTTGGTATGTTCGTGTTCGCCTTAGCATTCTTCCATTGAGATCATTTACTGTTAAATGAAACAATTACCTGTCCACAAGCCTCTGTCCTGCTTGTGCTTTAGATACAGAGAGTGAGACACATTTTTTTTTCAGCACATCATGGGTCTCGTCGTAATTGGAATCGTCCGATATGCCGATACTTGGACTTGTCGAGATATCTAGTGGCCCATAGAATTTTAAAAAGTAACCTGACCCCGGCTATTGTCTTTGCTGTCAGCAAATATTTGCAAGCTTTTTGGCATACGCAAGCAAAATCTTAAAGGAGAAAGTATGTTGAATTATACTGTACAGTAATTCTTTATAATTCCACTCTCGTTCTGATTACATATATTTGTATATTTACCATGATTTTAGATCTGATTGAGGTTTCACTCCCCTGACAATTAATTACTTGTACCTAATCTATCAGTTAATATTGTAGTAGTTAATTATTTAGAGGAATTGAATGCATTTGTTGAGATTTTATAGTTACACAGACAGTGGGAAAACTTTTAAACTGACTTGAGTATGAGCTATCTTATTACCAACGTATTATTTTCTTTAGACATATTTTACTGTATTATTGTATGTACACTTTGATGGTTCTTGGTAACCAAAATAAAGTATTCTAGTACTCCTACTGTGCTATGATCTATCTGTGCATTTGTACCTGTTTGCTGTGTACCTCTTAATGCATGTTTTATACAAGAGCCCATACGTATTTGCTTTGTCAATGACTGTTTCACTAAGCAATTAAGATTTTCCTCAGCCAATCTGGTTACATTTCAAATTGTGGTGTCCTACAGCAAATGGCTCTGGGGCTTGGAACCACTAGCCTCAAGTCACCACAATGACACAGAAAACATTATGACTAGCAACCCTATCCAGTTATGCTTCGCTTAACCTATGATACAGAAAGTTACCACAAAGGAGAATATAGCAAACCAACACTTTCAGACACATTAAACATGCCTATCTCGAGGTGAAGTACTCTGCTAAACAGTTTTCATTGATTTAAAGCCAAAAAGGAATGATTACTAGGGATGGGCCATGAACCTCGCTCCACCAGCAGTGTTCACTAGATTTTGCCCACTCCGCACTGTTCGTAGCGCAGAGTTCCGAGAACACTGCGCAAAGCAGTGCAGAGTTATTTCTCTTGAGCGGCTCGTAAATGTTAAGTCGTAGAACGCAAGCGAGGAAAATCATACAGTAGACGACCTCTCAGTGCGGTCAGTCACGGCAGGTCACTACCGCTCGCGTTGAGAAACCTGCTGCTCGCGTTGAGGAAGCTGATGCTCGAGTAGAACATCTACTCAAGTGGCAGTCAGAAGCAGTGCCCTCTTGCTCTGCGCATGGTGTCATTCGGGCAAATTGTACAGTGTGGTGCAAACTCTCTGCCTTAAAAATCAATGTGAGCAACGCGACGCACCACAATCCGCGACTTGAGGAGCATTGTGGAGATTTTTTTCGGCACTTCGTAGTGTTTCGTGTAGCAAGAACTCCTCCCAGGCCAAAAGATTACAAGTAAAATAAAGTGCCGCAATAATGTGCAAAATTTCAATTTTTGTGGCGCAAACATTCCTATTTTGTGCTGCAAAATTTGCAAATCTATGCCGTAGTATTCTGGGGGATCTGATTAAAAGCTTCCAACCAGAACTTTAAAAAACTTCAAAATGAATTAGAATGTGCAGTCCCATAAATACTCCTTGGCCTTTATCTTCTCCCTCTTTTGTTTGTTCTTCTTCTCAAACCACTTCTCTACTATTTTCAACACCTAGTCTATCCACGTTTAATCATTTGCAAAATAAATGAAGATATAAAACCAATTTATGGACACTTATCACCAGCATACACCCCACTTCAACATCAAATTCTATAACATCACTGTGATATTAACACATTATTGCCAGCATATCTCCTTTTCCCCTTAACCCCTACTCACGGGAATGGTGAGTGGGTTAGCCTCATTGTCATTAATAAAATTGTGGTTCTTTATTTATTTAACCTATAAGAATCGTCATTTTATCTCAAGACAGGAGGCTTCTGAACGTCTCAGCAGATGACCAATTTTAGGCTTTCACAATGTCCTCCATTCGACCACCCATCATAAAAGCCATATTTGTCATAGATCTCCTAGCTGAATGAGCCGTAAATTTCAACACACACCCACACCTGCCTCCTTCATAGCAGCCTTCACCCATCTTACAATTGTTGCCGTCGTAATTGCTTTAAATGGCATTAGATAAGAGATTAATAGCTGATCCACCCAAGCACATCTCTTATCCAACATCCTGGCCTCATATTCTTCCAAAAACACCTAACCACACACAAATTGGGTGAAATATCAAACCTTGGATAAAACATAGATCTAGACATAGACTAAGTCCATTTACAAATCTCAAAAACTATTCCATCGGGCTGAAAAAATCTACGTGACACTTCCACCTCCAAGTATCGGTTACTTTGCCAATTCTCATCTAACTGTTAAACCAAATCCACATTCCATATTGTTTGATACTTTGCACTAGGCGGTCTTCTCAATCAAATCCCTTTCAACACCCTGCAAACCAAAGGACTTCTATCAACAGATAAACCTTGCTGCAATGAATGTCCAGCTGCCACCGCCGACCTGTAACAATTTACTGTCCTGCATGACATTCCTTTATTAAATATAGCTGCTAGGAATTTTTCCACCTCTACCTCATCAGCCTCCATGGGATCCAAATCCCTTTCTACGCAGCAACGTAACCACACTTTCCTTGCTCCTCTATACCTTTTCTTAGTTCCAGGTACCCATGATTCATTGAGTAAGCTCGTAGCTGTACCTGAAAGCTCTGTGAATCTTCCAGAACATCTGATGTCCCCCATACTACAAGATTAAGGGAACCCAACTCCACCAAAGGATGTTTTTGCCTTCTACGCCTAACAAAAGTCCTTTGCAGGACATTATCAAGTATGGCTTTCTACTGCCATCTCCATTACCGTTGGAAACCACGCCCGAGTTTTCCAAAAAAGCTGTAACCAGAACCAACCAACATCTCTTTCTCCTCACCTGTACCAACACTCTCTGGATCATTGAGAATGGGGGAAAAGCATATCCCCTCATTCCTTCCCAAATCCGCGTAAACGCATCCACTGCTATTGCTCTCGGATCCCGCCTCCAGCTGATATAATATTGCAACTGAAAAGCTGGTCTGGAAGCAGATAGATCCACCTCTAAAGATCTCATCATCCTTAGAAAACTTTGAAAAACATCCTCTCATAACTTCCAATCTCTGTAATCAGTCATGTCATATTATGTGAATTCCAGTCTGCTATCATATTCTGAATCCCTGACAAATATTCTGCCTTCAAGACTATCTTGCGCTCCAAGCAAAATTCCCACATTTCTTTAGCTAATTCTGACAATCTCTTGGGCTTCTTCCCTTCAAGTTGTTTATATACATTACCGTAGTCAAACCTCCCTGCATCTCCAAACAATTTATATGTCTCACCTTGTCCAAACTCCACAGGTCTCCTGACCAAAACATGCAGCCCCTCAACCTAAGTTGCTCACATCAGTCTCAATACAAAATCTGTCTTTGTTCCAAAAATAGCCGGACTGCTCCAGGCTCCCAAACTCTCCTTCCATCAACTCCTCTCTCGCCTCCACAGTCAGAGAGACACCTTGTCTCTGTATCACAAACCTCTCGCCAAACCAGAAATCTTTAAACGCTTAAGTGCCTTGTAATGCAATGGTCCTGGAAAAACTGATTGGATGATGATGCCATTAGACCAATCACTTGAGCCAACTCTCTCAATTTAACCTCCTCCTTCCTTAACATCGACACCTCTTGGTTTATTTTCCGCATTTTCTTCTCCGGTAACCGTAACTGGCACATCACTGAGTCCACCACAAATCCTAGGAATTCCAAATTGTGCATCGGAACCAGCACAGACTACTACAAACACTTCACGATATCCAAATGCCTATAAATACCATGCTCTTATTGTGAAAGGGCCCTGGAAAGTTCAACTCCCTGTTAGTAAACGTGCAAAGAGAGTACAACACTTGCACCAATTGCATATGAATATTCCCTTTTTATTCACATGTATGAGGCTTTGGGGCTAATTCACAAAGGAATGTAAAAGTTCATAAACAAGTACGACAGGAATACACTTTAAAGCCTTTATGCATATGCCCCATTTTTTTTCACCATGTACAAGCTGGGTGGTACTCAGTTGTGTCGTATTGTTTTACTTTACTAATGAATTAAAGGTTCAGGATTGTACTGCGAGATAAATGGCATGGTAATTACTGAACAGTTGTTTCTAAACCCACACATTTGTGGCGCAGAAGAATACAAATTGAGCTCTACGCACCCTCGTGATGACATTCTAGTGATCGGAGACAAATGCATTTATGGAGCAATGGTGACATCTAGTGGCCAGAATGGTAAATGCCACAAGAATTGTTTAATAGGTGTTTTACTATTGCTTGGCATGTAACATAGCAAAGCAACAGAAAAAGGACCATCGATATTTTACTTCCCTAGCCCTTACAAGTAAAAGCGTTGAATAGCGCTGTGCATATTAGTTAATATGTAGCTACTATTGAGCAATCTGTAGTTCAAAATTCGAATTCCGGTGTTCTAACAAGGAAAGCCCCACCACCCTGCCACCGCATGTCTTTCCTTCCGGAAGTAGAAGTATTTCTATCAGAAAGGCGCAGAATGCACCCAAATACGTGAGAATAAGATAATTTGCTAATCTAACTCAGTCCTCGACTATTTGTGACCAATGACTTTTCTACTTGCTTGCCGTAGTCTTGGAAAGAAGGGAAAGTAAAAATACAGGAGCATTTGCATGCGCAAGCTGCACATGTGGGACACCTGTTAAGCAAGTGTAGCCTTCCACCTTGCTGAGAACTCATATTGATCAATTTAAATAATACTTTCACGTTTTACAGCGCTTAGAAATGGTGCCTGAAGTATAAAACACGTTAAACAACAAGATATTATTATTATTAGCATTATTATTAGTATTACTATTAGCTCAGATGTGGCTTGATATGGATTAATTTAGCATGAATGAACAGAGTTTACTAAAAGTCCCTGTGAATATACTTATATAGAAATATATTTATTTTTTGAAAAACATGAGACTAGGGGAATAATTAAATATTTTACTAGGCCAGACCTGAAAAGGAGCCCTTGACTAACCATTTCTGATGAAGCAGCCCAGTGTCCACACCACTAGGTGACACCAAAGGCTGGAGCTGCCTGGGAAAGTTAAAATCTTTCCCAGGAAAAAAAATATCCCACCATGGAATGATTTGTTGTTTGTATGAAACCAGACCCTACGTAATTTGACATGTGCCCCAAAAATATCTGATAGGTCTGTTGGTTATCAGGCACAGATTACACTTGTTTTTAGCACAGTGAATTTGAAAATGGGTCTGTGAGAAATTGATTATTAATTGAAGTGGATCGTACTTTTCTTCGTATCATATAGGCACTATTCCTCATGAAGTTTAGTTAGGTCTCAGTAATTTAAAACTGAGCTCAACTCTTGGTAGCTGTAGCACAGTGCAGACAGGCTTTACATAGAGGAAATGTGTAAAGTATTTCTCAGTACAAAAACAGTGAAAAAGTATAAAACACATCACAATAAATATACCCCATGTATAAACAAAATAGAGAAAATTCTAATGAGCATTTAGACACCAAAAATGACTGCGGATTACTTCCCTGGCTACAGCGTCTTTCTGGCACCAGATCTGACCTTCTCTCCCCGCGTTTCTAACAGCAACTCGCGGTACCCGCTGCACGGGTCCCGCGTCGTGTGGGAGGCATTTCCAAAGACTCTTTGTTACAGGAGGGGTTTGTAACAATGCATACTTGCAGGGCTGCGAGTAGGCGGAGGCGCAGGACTACCTGTCCCAGGAGCGCCCGCCCGCCCTTATTGAATCCACCTGGACAGCTCTCCCTGCAGGCTCCTCCCCTCCACACTCTGATCCTATAAACAATCCAGACTAGTCCCGCTGCGCGGGAGCGCCCGGGGCTAAGCCCGGGCAAAGGGCGGGCCCTCTGTGACCCTCAGAGGCACGAAAAGGCCAGGCAAGGCCATCCCCCTGATATCTCCATCATTGAGCAGCTAAGGTACTGTACCCTTTGTGGAAAAATATTGTGGATCATTGCTGTACATCGTCACTGAACATTCTTCGGCCAGTAATACCAGCCATCTTTACCCTCCATTTTCACACCGGTCACCAGACGGGGGTCAGTAGGAAAACGGTTTTGACCCGTTGCTGAATTGCCCAGGAACCCGGATTGGTAGGAGGGGTTACTGTTAAAGAAGAGGACTGGATTTTCCTTACATAAACCTAAGTAGCGGAAAAGTTACTCTGATACGCTGGTGACCCAATTGAGGTCAATGCGAACCTAGTGCTGGTTGTTTGAGAGGTTATCTCATATTTGATTTGGACCCTAGCTACTGTTTGCATTTGGTCTATGAACTGATTGGAGCAAGAATCTGCCTATCATTGTATGGTAGTGTTTCTCCCCCGTCTTGTTAGTACTGTGTATTGCTTTCGTAGTCAATCCTTTGAGTGCCGTTTTAAACTCCTGATAGCATCTTTATCCTGCTGTAAACATGCCTAGAAAATTGCCACCTGTAGCTACAGAGTCGCTTAACACCTTAGATTCTTACTTAGTACAAGTGGTCAATAAAATAAATAATGAAAGAAGGCAATCCCTAGTTCTGAGCCAATCACCAATTTTGCTCCCAGCCAGTCCTCTCTTTAATGCACCAATGTCTGACACACCATCACTAGACCCCACTACATATATACCGGACCTTAATTCTCAAGACACTGGCAATGATGATGAAAATTCAGACCTGCTAGTTGACTTGTCAACAAATGCAGTGTTTGACCCTGACCAACAGCAAAATATTGTAGTTGAAGTTCCCTCACCCTCGTTGCCCGTAGCACGGGCTGTGAGAACTTGTAGAAAATCTCAGCCAAAACGTGGGGGGAAACAGCTAGGAAGAAAAAAGCCGATCACACCACCTAGGCGCAAAGGGAAAAATGTGGAGTGTGATGTTGACGATGAGTTAAGACATATCATTGACGACGACCTATTCAATAGGATCTCAGACATGATAGATATGAAAATCAGGACTATCATTAAGCCATTGATTGGGAAAATAGACAAATTAACTGCTGAGGTAAAAAAGATGGGTGGGTCGCAAAGTAAGTTGGCTGACGAATTGGAGAATCTAGTTACTCATGTCACTAAACCAGTAGCCATAGCTGAGGTGGACACTGGTGCGGACATGGGTCCTACGGAAGGCCCACTACAGTCTATCCCGCTAGGGCAGCTACCACCACCTGCGCCTAGCCAGGAAGCAGTAAGAGAGTCCCCCACTTTACCATCTGTTGTGCCAGCACCACTGCATTCAGGGGATGACTCATCACAATTCATCATGGAAGCCTCACCAGTAGTACTTGTATTGGCCAATGTCCCTGCTCTATTACATGGCAAAATGGAATCTATTCAAGGACTAAAAGATAAAGCTTTACACTGGCTCACTAATAATATGCACATGGCATACCAGGGGTCCGACCAGCTAGCAGGGGAGATCGTAATGACAAGGATGGTACCATGGATTGGGAACAAGCCAAAGAAGTTTAAGGGGGACTGCGTAATATTAAACTTTGCTAACGCAGAGGTACTCCCAAACGTCCTGGCCAACATCTTTCCCCCTCAACGAAGAAGTGGTTCCATAATCCCCCTTACCCTGAAATTCTTTTATAGTGAGGACCAGATTGCGACCTTCTCCAACAACCCTAGACCTAGAAGGAATACAAATGTCACTAACTGGGGAGGGGACACTAGATCCAGATATAACAATGACCGTTTCCATCCTATGATTAGTCTTGGGACAGGGCAATGTAACTATCCGACTGGGCCAACTGCCAGAACACCCAGGTTAAATTGGCCCATTATAAACAGGTGGGGACCAAGCACCCCGGGATATGATCATAGAGGTCAGGGAAATGGGTTTATAGCCCGGTCGGGAAATGAACAGCTCTCGATGCGTCCAAATACCCCACGACCCATGTGGAACACAACAGCTAGCGGATGGGGTCAGGCGGCCACCCCTTTTGACTGGGGATTTGGAATGGGGAATAGGTATGGAGTCTTATCCAATTTAAATGACTGCGACTGACATATGGAGGACATTGATTTGGTGAAAGATGCTTTAGATCAGCCACCAGTCCAGAGCAGTCAACTTATTAATGGCTTAGATCCCAGTGAGTTCATCTTTCAGACAGGGCAAGAAGACCAAGTCACATCAAAACATGAACATCTCCCCACTTTACATCTGCCTGAGCACTGTGCGAATCAGAGCCTTGCCAGTGATAACCCACAGAGCTTTTCGAAAGTGGGAACTAATGAAGGGACCCAACTGTCATGAGCAGCTGAAGGGGTATTGGGGCGGTACTCAGAGCCTAAGACACCTATAGATTCTTGCAAGATGATAAGCTGGAACATAGCAGGGCTAAACGCCAAACGACAGGATAAGGCATGGTCAAGTTTTGTTTTAGGCCACCATATTATTGCTCTCCAGGAAACCTGGGACACATCCGCCAATATTTGGTGGGATGGGTTTATCAGCTTTACCAAAGCAGCTGTCCCCAGTTGCATGGGGAGAGCTAAGGGAGGCCTTTTAATTCTACTTCTCCTTAGACTTAAAGGGAAGTTGTAGGCAGATTAGCACCGATTCTCATAACATCTTAATGGTAGAAAGAGTGACCAACAACACTAGCAGGACCATATATATAAACTTTTACAACTCAGGGAACAGTGACCATAGAGGATGTAACATCACTAATTTAGATAGCATTTTAAAATCAGCCAGCCAGAATACCAAGTATGACTTAGAGTATATTTTATTAGGCGATTTTAACATTCACCCATGTAACCTAGCCTGTAGGAGAAGTAGCGATGACGGGGACGAAGGACTAGAGGGACCCCACTTCGAACATACTACCGAGGGAGAGGAGCTAGAAGAATTTCTTGCTAACTTCGATTTGCACGAACCAGATGGTGGCCCCAGACTGCCAACTTTTACCGGTGTCCACCAAGGTACAATAATAGATTATATCTTTGTTTCCCAAGGTATTTTAAACCGGGTTATTGTCTATCGTACGGTACAAACAGATTTTAGCGATCATAACCCGGTAGTACTCGAAGTGGCTTGGGGAGTTCATATGGGATTACCCCCAATGATAGCAAGGCCCGTTCACCCCCTGAGGACTTCTGACCAAGGCAGGCGAGTGAAATGGGCAAAGATGGTCCCGGAAAAATTCTATGCAGAAAATTTCCTTAAGATCAAGGACCAGGTCGAGATTTGCAAAAATCCTTGTGCCCAGGGTCAAGAAATTGTAGAGGCATTTGAGGCAATATGTGGGCAGGTGTCACAGGATCTTTTAGTTAAGCCCAAAAAAGGAACCCCAGGAAACAAGCGCTGGTTTGACTCAGCATGTTCTAAAGCCCACAGATCACTGCTGGCAGCCCTAAAAAATACTCCTAGGGTAAAAGATGAGATCACCAGACTAAGGAAAACTTATAAGCTAGCCGTAAAAAAACGAAAGGACACCATTAAACGTGAAGCGTGGGAAAATCTCCTCTCAGTGGCAGTCCTGAAGGATAGTAGGAAATTTTGGAAGATTATTAAACAGCCCTTCTTCTCAGATGACAATAACGAATCCATGGACTGTGTTATCCCCGATGAAAAATGGTTGTCTCATTTTAAAAATGTATACGGGGATAATGACGAAGCAATCAAAGGTGTTCCGTTGGTAACCTTAACCGCCCGTCCCATCCTTTTCAACCATCAAGAAGTGGAAAAAGCTATCTTGGCTACTACTAAGCATAAGGCACCTGGTCCCGATGGAGTCCCTGCTGACTTTTTTATGTATTCACCAAAATTGTGGGCAGAGGTTTTGACAAATGTGTTCAATGCAGTCAATGGCAACCCAGCACCTGCCTCATGGGACACCTCCACCATCGTCCCTATTTTTAAAAAAGGCCAGCGGGATGATCCCGGCTGTTATAGGCCTATATCACTCCTGGATTCCTCTGTCAAAATCTTAGGTAGAGTCCTCTTATCCAGGTTGAGGGAAAATGTTGAGAGCTGTGGTGGGTTGTCTGAGATCCAATATGGTTTTAGAGAAAGAAAAGGGACCATTGAACAGTGCGCTAACTTGCACTTGCTCATCTCCAAATATACCGTGGCCAAGGAGGGGTCCGTGTTTTTAGCATTCATGGATCTCTCCTCGGCTTTTGATTTGGTCAATAGGACAAAGTTGTGGGCCATCCTGTTGGAGATGGGCATTGACGAGGCATTGGTCACCTTTATGGCCACTTTGCACCAAGAGCTCTTTGCAGTCGTACGTGTAACGAATGAGGGTAGGTGTAACCCCCTCTTTAAATCATTAAAGGGGGTACGGCAAAGCTGTATATTAGCCCCCTTGCTCTTCACCATTTATATCAACGGCCTGGGCGCACACCTAGGGGAGCAGGAAGCCGACGTCCCGCATGCAGGAGCCGTTAAAATCCCGGCGCTCCTGTATGCGGATGACGCCGTACTGATCGCTCGCACGGGTGTTGGCCTCCAGCACCTTTTGAATGCCTTTGGTTCATTTATGGAGCGATTGGATCTTAAGGTAAACGTAACCAAGTCACATACAATGGTGGTGGGCCATGAGTGTAGTAAGAAGAGAAATAAAACATTCACATGTAGGGGGGACACGGTTTCCAGGGTATCTACATTTCCCTATCTAGACGTACTGTTTGATCAGAAAGGGACCTGGGGCCCGCAGGTAAGAGCAAAGAGGTTGGCTGTCATTAGAACATCATCAGCACTCCTGGGCTTTGCTGGTAGGCTAGGGGCTAGGCCTGTGGAAGCTCTGTTAAAAATCTATAAGAGTAAATCTGTGGCCATTGCGCTATATGGTTCCGCATTGTGGGGGTATGTAAACTTGGAACCAATCCAGAGAGCAGAGAATAGATTCAACAGAACCTTGCTTTCTGTACCACAGTCGACCCCAACCTACTCCATCCATAAAGAAGTGGGCCTATATTTCTTGTCTGACATGCTGAGCATGGCCCCTTTGATCTTTTGGTTAAAAATGTGGATGAACGAAGAACTCCCATTAAATCATAAGATCATGTCTGACGTCCTGTCTCTGGACAAATCTAATAAGATCCCCTGGTTGGCCTATTTGGCTAAGGCATTCTCAGATCTGGGACGTCCGGAGCTTTTCTCCTCCCCTGAGAACATCAAGGTACATGACATCGATTTTGTAAAAAAGTCCTTTATGGGAAGAAAGGAAGCATGCCGTGAAGAATGTGAACTTGTGAAACTGTCAGTGAGGGAACATTGTCTACTTGTTAACTCATTTTCACTAGCACCTTACCTTGGTTTTGTTACAATGCCCTTCCATAGGTTCCTTTTAACCAAGTTTAGATTTAATTTGTTACATTTTCATTTAGGCTCTTTTAAAAGTTGGCAGAAGCCGGAACTAGCCTTGCCCTGTAGCTGCGACCAGTTCTCTGTACAAGATACAATGCATTTTGTCATGTTTTGTGGGTTGTATTTAGAGCCAAGAAAAAAATACTTGTTGCCCATTCTTAAAGAGGCTGGCTTCACCCAAGTAAGACCGGCCCTGCTCTTTTTACAATTACTGCCCAATCCCCACATTCCTTTTTGTATAGCTAAATTTCTGGTAGCCGCTTCAAGGGTGAAAGCTGTCTGCCTAGATTCGCCTTAAAGCAAATGTTTTACTATTTATACTCATTTTTGAATGTAATACTTTTTTAACCGTCTGTAATACTTTTTAATTGCCTGTCTGTATCTACCGTTTTTTAAGAAAAAGGAAAAAAAACCTTGTATGAAATGTTTTTAACTTTTCCCCCTCTTTGTATGGCTTTTAAATAAGTCGAATAAAGATATTCTGACTGACTGATTCTGACTGACAAACATCTTATGTAGCCAACCTGACATATAATTTTTCAAAGCTTTAGATATTGTTTCTAGCACCAAAATGCAGAAAGTGTCAACCGTAGGTATCTTGTTGTGCGAGACCCACGCAAAGTCAAAAGTTAAGGCCAACCGCTTCGGAGCATGGTTGAGATACAAGGGCCAGGTTTGTCCCTATGAAAAGTTTATTTTCTGATTTAGTTGTTTTTCTGGAATGAAGTCCTCGTTGACGAGGCCGTCGGTGGTCAGGGTGCCAGCTGGATCCGCAGAGGGGCTTGTCAATTGCAGCCTGCTGAAGCACAGGACCCGGTGGAAGCAGGCAGGAAAAATTGGAGCAATCGAAGTCTGAATTCCTGGCCCAGGAAGTTGTTGTTGTTATCTGGATCCTACTCAGTGGAAGTCCTCTAAGTTCAGACTTAATAACTTTTCTGGAAGTCACCAGCAGGGGTCAAGCAAATCCAGATGGAATTGGTCATCTGGGCTCAGCAGAGATTTGTTTTTTTTGCAGCTTTTGTGTAGCTGGAGCTGAACAGGAGGCTAGCCAAATAGCCCTTGGAATCTACTCTTCTGTTCTGGGTACAAGTGGGAGCAAGTAGCACCTGTGGGGTTTCCCTCAACAGTTTCCTGTCTTCCGGAGGTCCAGAGGTATTCTGAAGAAGGTATCCAGGGGTGCCACTTTTATGCCAGGCACTAGCTTGTGGGTGGGGGGAGACTCAATGACCAATGAGGGAAAAGTTCCCAGTGGCCGCCCTACTCACTGTGACATCACTCCCTTCTGGTTTGGCACTAAACAATCCCACAGTGCACTGGTCTGCCAAACTCCAATATGGCACAAACTTTTTTCCCCTTTGCAGAACTCTTGACACACTCCTGAGGTGTGTCTAGGAAAAGGAGAAACTCCTGCACACCAGCTCTGGAACACATTTTCCCACCACTGGGATTGGTGTGACTCTGGCTGCTCGTACAGTGGCTCTGACAGCCGTAGGTGTATGTTACGTATGCCTGTGACTGGGGAGGGCAATTAGAAGCTTGTGCAGTTGGTGGGTATATCCAAGGACATTTTGCTAGAAGGAGGTCACACCTCCTCCCAGGCAAGACCCTTTTGTTTACTTTCCTGGGAGCCATTCACACCTCCTTGCCAGGGGACAGCAGGCTGACAGGTGACAGTTGGGGATCAACTTAAAAAAGGCAAATAAAGGCTTGAGGGAGGAAAATGCAACTTTCTAAATGTGTTAGTTTCAAAATAGTAATTTAATGCCCAAATAGACCATTCGATTTTAAATTACTATAAATGTGAGACCTTGAACCATTGTTCTAGCTATATCCAAACTGAAGTTATGCATTATTAACTGTTATAATTTAATCCAGTGCTTTTTATGGGAGAGCTAGCCTTGCCACAGAGAAAAACAACTTCCATTGGAGATGAGATTTTTCACTGCCAGCACATGTAAAACTTAAGTACACATGTCCTACTTTTAAATACCATGCACCTTGCCCTATGGGCATTTAGGGACTACCTTGGGGTGACTTATAAGTATTAATGAGGAAGGTTTAGGTCCGATAACAGGTTTATCTTGCCAAGTCGAATTTGCATTCTGAAAACTATCTAGCCAAGTAGCAGGGGCAGGCCTAGAGGCATCTTTTCATCTGTCATTTTAGTGATGGCGCAGTAAGTGCTGTAGTTCACTAGTGATATGTAATTCACAGGTCCCGCTTACACAGAGAACCATATGCTAGGAATTTGTAGGTAAGTAATCGATTAGCCCATTCTATATGTTTTCAGGAGTCAGAGCACACACACTGGGAGCAGGAAGGCAGTGCCCCAGTGTTCAGAGTCCATACACCAGCAATGAAATTTAGCTAAAAATGGGAGGGGGTGGCCACGTAAAATGGGCGTTTTCTTACAATGCCTATTTGTGTTTTTCAAATGCCCCATGCTGATGCAAGGGCACCCTTTGCTGGTGGTGCTGCTGTGCAATTTGCATTAAAAAAACAGGAACCAATCATCAACATCGAAGACTGTCTCAATAAAATAATGTAGCATAAAAATTAACATGTTCTTGAAGTTGGTGGAAATCATAAGATGGGAGTAGATTGTTGGGGGTGAAGAGATATAAAAGTAGCTGTCTGACTAGACTTTTTTTAATAAAATATCTCTTTGGTTTCTAAGAAAATACGATTACTTTTCTTACTCTCAAAATAAACAAAATCAAATAATTATAAGAAGTACACAAAGTAATGGGTACTTGGTTCCTATTTAAAACACCCTCAAAAATAGTTCCAAAATATATATAGGTTGTTGAAAAGACACAGTTTTTGACTGAAATGTACAGACCAACCAGATAAAACACATTCCCCAACCCCTCAAAATGAAGGGTCTGTTCTCTGCCCAGTTAGTGTGACACCACTTTCAGGTGTTCCTCATTGGCTCAGAGATGTCATTTAGGGGTCAAGGGGATTGCAGCTGTGAGTCTTTGTTTTCCCCTTGCCCTGCCTGGCACAGCAAAATCAGTGCAGAGAACACATGGGTGGTTCGCACGTATCGGTATTAGAATTCCACCCTTATAGCCTTTTGCCCATTTGTATTAGACAAATTGTGAAGCATATCTTATTATTCAGTATTAGCGTAGTAAAAAATAGGGCAGTATATGTAAGTACAATAAAATACTTTTAAATGTACGCTTTGTGCATGTGAGAAAGAACGAGTGTGTGAGCATGTGTGTGAGTGAAATTGAGAGAGAGAATGAGTGACAGGTATGGAGTGAGAATGAGTGAGATTGAGTGTCAATGAGTGGAATAAGTGAGTTAGAGAAAGAGTAACTGCAAGTGAGAGTCAGGTTAAATGGATAAGTAGAAATGAGTGTAAGAATGAGTGTGAGAGAATGAGTTACACTGAGTGACAGTAAGTGAAACAATGAGTGACAGTGTGAGTCAGACTGAGTGAAAATAAGTAATAATGGATGAAAAAGTGAGTGCAAATGAGTGTGGAAGGATGTGTGAGTGAGAGTAAAGGTGCGTGTGTGTGACAGTGAGTGTGAATGAATGAGTGATAAAGAGTGTGGCACAGGAGATGAGAATAAATGAGATTGAGTGAGAATAAGTGAGTGAGAGTAAGAGTGAGTGCAAGTGAGGGTTAGTAAATATGAGTGAGTTAGAGTTAGAATGAGTCAAAGTAAGTGCGCAAGAGTGAGTGAGCAAAAACGCGTGGTTGGAAGTGAGAATTGGTTAGAAGGAGTGTAAGTAAGTGAGAATCTGTACAAGCGAGTGAATGTTAGTGAGCATCAGTGAGAATGTGTTGTTTTGTTTTTGCCGAGCTTGCCTTTGGCCCTGGTACAATGGAAGGAATTATTGGTTAATAGAGCCACCAATCACAAATGGTGGCACTGTATACGTGAGCCAATTCCTAGCATGAGTAGCACCTGTGACACGATACTGGTACTGGCACACTAGAGATAATACTTGCCATAGAGGACACCATGGCACAAGGCTGGTCATTCTTGTCATAGGGACACCAGTAGAAATATACTGGTGCTGCCATGTTGGGCAAAATCTTTGGTATACGGTGCACCCATAGCAAAAATAGGCCCCACCCTAAACCCTTGATTGGTAGAGGTTCGGGCAACACACATTGCTCTTTTGCTCAGGCCAAGTATTATGCCCCATATTTTACAACACAAGGGAACCCAAGGCGCAATTGTTAGGGACCTATGGGTAATACTTTGTTTACAGAGACAATGGTCCCTAAAATAACTGAATAAATTTAGTACAACATAGACTAAATAGTTCTATATTGGTGTCCAGCCGGACAGTTTAATTGCATTTAATAAAAGATCGTATCAAAATTTCAGTAAAAAGATATAAGTGGGACACCAGCCGGTGCCCGACTCAACAACCTTCAACAAGGAAAACAACATACAACATAAATTGTGTAGGCAAAACAAAAAAGCAGTCTGGTTTGTATAAAATATATACAGACTATACATACACTACACATATGCACACACAATTACTAAATAGAATAGTGACATTTGTGTATTAAGTCGACGACGTTTCGAACTACCATTGATTACGAGTTCATCTTCAGGACAATTAATCCTTTGCCTATTTACAGATACTCTGACGTTTGGTTGTATACAGGAGTATACAAGGGGGGCACACACTAGATTTAGTATTTGCTAGCGAGGATGAAACATTGGTACAAGATATCCTACCCCAAACGTGGACTGATCACAATCTAGGGTAGGGGCTCAACGGGTAGGAGAAAGGACCGCAAGCACATACAGACTGGATAGGAGGTGGGCTAAATTGGATAGTGATATGGCGCTGGCCCTGATTGAGGAAAATGATTATCTGACCTCTACTGATTCGGTGGAGAAGAGCTACCAAAAGTACTGCAGCACCATGGTTAGG
Source organism: Lissotriton helveticus (assembly GCF_964261635.1). Lineage (NCBI taxonomy): Eukaryota > Metazoa > Chordata > Amphibia > Caudata > Salamandridae > Lissotriton > Lissotriton helveticus. The sequence continues at coordinate 494,344,473 of NC_136070.1, forward strand.
AATCTAGATCGCCTACTTCCAAGGTGCAAAATTAAAAATAAGGATAAGAATTCAGCCCCCTGGTGTAATGCGAAGGTAAAAGAACTCCGCCGTCTGCGTAGAAAGGCAGAAAGGAGCTGGAGGAGACAGTACGAAGACGTAGATAGAAACCTTTTTAAGCTAGCTCAACTCCAATATAAAACAGCAATTGCTAAAACAAAAGCCAATTTTTATGCCACCACTATCCTGAACTCCACGAATAGTACCAAAACTCTTTTTAAAATTTATAAGGACATCACCTTGCCCCCCAGCCAATGTAACAAGACAATTGCTTCACAACAGCTCTGTGATGACATCTCAGGCTATTTTCAGGAGAAAATTCATAATATTGTCGGGAACTTAGTCCCCCATAATACCCAGCCTCTAGACACTGAACAGAAGGAACCAAGTATCGAGTTGAATGCTAACACGGGACGGAAACGGCATTGACCACAGTGATGGACAATCTTCGACTGCGCGCCGACAGAGGGGACGCGTCGATTCTTGTCCTTTTAGATATGTCGGCGGCCTTCGACACTCTGAGTCATGCCGTACTGCTACAAAGATTGTGGAACAACGGAGTGAGAGGAAGAGCCCTTGAGTGGCTACAGTCGTACCTCCAAGACCGCCAACAGACGGTGACCCTAGGCCAGTTTGCATCAGAAGCTTCTCCCGTCCCGCATGGGGTCCCAAAGGAGTCTTCAGTTAGTCCCATTTTATTTAATGTGTACCTGAAACCCCTATTGCCCATCATTAAATTCTTTTTTGTCAGCGTTATAAATTACACGAATGATACTCAATTGATTTTCTCCTTGGAGGGCAAGCAGAAGACCTCAGTAGAGGCCTTCCAGGAGTGCATGCGGAAAACGGCGGACTGGCTCAGGGCTAACTCGCTCCAATTGATTAGAGCAGTGGCGGATCCTTCATGGGGGCGTTAGGGCGCCGCCCCACTGCTTTCTCGCCGTGCGAGATGCAGAAGCAAATAGTAGAATACTACCTTTTGTTTCTGCCTTCTCGCACGGCGAGAAAGCAGATTAAGTTCCTGTCAGAGAGTGGGCATTACTCAAGAGCAGGGGGGAGTGGCTTTCCCACTGTTGTTAATACTGTCTGTTTGGACAGCTGTCCAAACAGACTGTACTAATTGTATTAATAACAGCGGGCAAGCCGCTCCCCCCTGCCCTCGAGTAACCCCTCCCACTCTCCCTGTTCTCAGTAAGCTGTAGCATACAGAGAAATCACGTGGTGTTGGGGCAGCCGGCCGAACGAATCACAGCGCTGTGCTGTGGTGAAGGGGAGGGAGGCTGCCTGCTGCCTTCCTGCCTGAGCGTGACGACAACGAGCACCATGGAAATCAATTCAGAACAGGACGGCGGGAGTCGGCAGTTGAACTTGAAGGCGGGAACTTGAAGTAAGGTACTGCAGACAGAAAATGCACATTCAGGTAGAAGCGCTTATCTTTCTGCATACTATGTGGCAAGTGCTTCTGCTGTTTTCAATAAAAATGCATTTCATGGTGTCTTTGTTTTCTAATCGGTGTTCAGGATACAGGCACGTTAAATGTATGGAAAGCAGGACGCGCTATTTATATGCTAATTTGACTGAACGGAGCAATGCCAGTAGAAGCCATGTGTGGTTATCGGAGCTGTAATCAATGGCCTTGACAACGAGGCGACGCCCAGACTGGCCGTCGGCGGCCAGTAGCAATGACATGTTCAGTCCCAGGCTCGCTGCAGCCTCTCAGGCTTTCTGAACCTCGCCTTTATTTCAAAACTTATGTGAGGAAAGCGCGCGGGTTTGTGTACCACGGCAGCTTCGGTTCAGATGGTGCTGCTATGCACATTTACTTATCGAACAAATTACAGTAAAAACAATATGTGGGGTAATTTCTGGGCACATTTCTGAGCAGGAAAGGATTTATTACTAAGAATGACTTCAAGACCGGAAAAGCAGTCTGACAGAAATGCAGCAGCATATGGCACTGTAAATGCGAAATGCCTCGTGAATCAGCAGTACTTTTTTAATATCCGCGCATATATTTTCATTTTACCCTCTCAGTAATTTAAAATGCAAAGGCGGCGGCGGCGCCATTATGTATCTAAGAAGGTATGTGCATGAGATGAATGTTTGTTCTCACAGAAGTGACAATGACCTTCAATCGTCCAATCATATTGTGGCTTCTGTTTCAAGGTGAGCTCTGCTCTCGGTGCTCCACGACAGAGCCCGCTGGCTTCGAGCAGTTAGACATTCTCTGGGTGAGAGCAGTTAGTGAGCAAGGTCACACATGAGTCTATTGCTGAGTTACGGGTGACGGCAACAATCTGGGAGTTTGGAGCTTGCTACCCCCCTCGTCGCTGCTTGAATAGATAAGGCAGTTTGGTGTGTGTGGGAATGTGTTTGGATTATGGGGTAAAGGTCGGATTAACGTGAACTGTAAAGGGATGTTATGATTGGGAAAGTATAAAAGAGGTGTGTGATAAAAAAATAATAATAGGTTGATGTTCTTTATCTGAAACTAAATAAAGGACCCGCAGTAAAATATAGCTTTTTTAAGTGTCCTCAACCCTGTTGAAGCAGCGCATCCTGTTAGGTTTAAAAAAAATGTTCTATGACTTGTCTTAGTTATAACTGGTCGGAAATACTACAAGCACCAGAATGAAAGGAAAGTAGCAGAGCTGGGGCAAAGCTCTGGTATTTCTCGGGAGCAGCTTTAAAGGTTTTTGTGTTTGTGGCTTAGAGTCGCGTGGCTTTGTGGCTGGTCCACTGTATAGTAGAGCCGTGTCTGTAGTGCCCTTTGCAGTGGAGCGTTGTCGGTACACTGCCTGTAGTGCATACTATAGTAGAGCCGTGTCTGTAGTGCCCACTGCTGTGTAACAGTGCCTGAACATTGTCTCCAGTGCTCACCGCAGTACACCAGTGCCTCTACAGCCCAGTGCAGTGCAGCAGTGCCTGAGCATTGCCTCCAGTGCTTTTTCATTTTCTTTCTAAATTATCCTAAAATGCACTATTTGCCCTTTTTTTCTTTCAAAAACTTCTCAGAGGAAGAACCCCCTCCCCCTGATCTTGACTTCTATTGGTTCGGCTCACTTGGGCCTAACTTTTTTACACTTTTGAAAAATGACCAGCTGCCACTGCTTTACTTATTTTACAAGCTCAAACAGATAAGATGAATGCTTTAAAAAAAAAAAAAAGCATTTTGATGTCAAATGTGCTATATATGAATGGTACTCAGCATTATCTCGAAGTCTGTTATAAAGTTCTGTGATTATACTGAATAAGCAACTACCTATGTTATGATATTGACATCTCTTTATTAATGTAATAACTGTACTTTCACACTGCTTTTTTAACCTTCTTGCTTTCTCAAATCTGCTTGAAAATGCACCATTTGCCCACACTTTTCCCAAAATTTCTCGGGGGGACCCTCCTTATGCCAATCGAGCTTGCTCACCGCGGTACGCCTCACCACTTTCAAATGTCACCAGCCGCCACTGGATTAGAGGGAAAATGGAGGTGATGTACTGCTCAGCTGCAAAAATCTTAAAGCACCCCATGACAGAATTTAGGCTTACCCCAGAAGAAGACTCTCTGAATCTGACCAACATCGTGCGCAACCTAGGAGTGCAAATAGACGCCAACCTTCAAATGGTGTCACAGGCCAACAAAACCATCCAAGTTGGCTTTAAACTAATTCGCATGCAGAGAAAGATCCTCCCGCTACTACCAATCGCCTCACGAGACTTGGTAGTGAGGAGCTTAGTGTTGAGCAGGTTGGATTACTGCAATGCCCTGTAACAGGGTGCCCCTAAGTACATCTTCCAAGGACTCCAAAGGGTGCAGTCGGCGGCAGCTACGGTGGCTCTTAATAGACCATGGAGCTCCTCAACATCCTTGGCACAGAGAGACCTTCACTGGTTACCATTTAAAGAACGGGTCAGCTTTAAATCACTATGCATCGTCTTTAGGGCGGTTCATGGACAGGGTCCTTTACCACTGCAGGATAAATTTAATTGGTACGAGCCCCCTAGACAATTACGGTCTGCTAACACTGGCCTAGTCCTGGTCCCTAGATTTAAATGGTCTAGAATGGGAGGCAGGGCTTTCAGTGTGGCAGCTGGACAATTATGGAATGGGCTGCCACAGGGCCTCAGGGTGGCTAGCTGCCTGCTAAAATTCAGGAAGGAGTTGAAGACCTTACTATTCCCTAGGGGCTAGTTCATCTTCTCTAATCTGGAACTGTAGGATAATCGTTAATTCTTGTCTGAGCGCCAAGATACCCGTAGGGTGATAGCTGCGCTATATAAGAACACAATACAATACAATACAATACAATACAACCATTTACTGCTGCCATAAGCACTCCTGCTCCCCCTCCCACTTTGCTGACCACGTAGTTATTCATCTACTCTTGTTTGCTGAAAACTATTTCTAAAGCTTGTTCTCCCTATTTCTGTTCACATGCTTACACTGCAGAAAACCTTTATAAAAGACCTGTGTTCTGTGACTTCAGTGTACTGCCTCCTTGCAGCACGTGCTTTGTGGACGTAGTCCCACTCATGAGTGATTAATAAACTTGTTATTTATTTTCAACTCCAGTGCTGATCTCTATTTTGTTGGTCTTTGAACCCGTGGACAAAAGGGTGACCCTGCACCAGTGTACCCCTAAAAAGGTACATTTCCACAGGGAGAGTAAAATAAATAAAACCACTTACCTTGCGCTCGCTGCATTGATGAGTCAGCGATACGGCGAGCACATGGTAAGTGGTTTTATTGATTTTTTAAATTTAGTTTCCGTTTCCCATCGTCTGTCAACACCCTCCTCCCTGCCTCTGCCCCGCCCCACTGTTGTTACCTGTGCGTGCCACACCTGATATGATGTCACTTCCTGTGAAGTCATTAAGGTCAAAGGGTGTCCATATACCATTTGCTGTATGCAAAACAGGCAGCGAGCCTGTGAACGAAACTGCATTTACCTGTTATGCATGTATCAGAATTGCATGCCTTAAAAATCTCACCTCTTGAATTATATACTAAGCCTCACACATAATCTTTTGCGTACTGGGCCTTGAGATTTATCTGATTATTGACTGCTTAAATGGACCGCACTGTGTCTTAAATACAAAGGGGCATGTTGTAGGAGATTCTGCATTCAAGAGGATGTACACAAAGTGACAGCCAGGAGGGCAAAGAAACACTTGGGGCAGTTTAGGTTCTGCTCTTGCAGAAACAAAAATGTTTAATAGGATAAAAGAAAGTATTTTGCTGGAATATGCATCTCCAAATTTAATGCAAGGTGGTGATCGCTGCATTACAAAATACCTAAAGAAATACATAAATGTATTGCACCTCGTATCAAAAGTCAAAACAAGCTTTATTCGGCATGAAAAAATCCATAAAAGCATTCTACATTATAAAACTTGGTTCAGGAAAGTAATATAGCAATAAAAAATGTGTCCGTATTAGAATCCCCTTTTTCCCCCCTCATAAAAAGGTTTAATAAAAAGGATACGTATTTCATTTTTGATGTATAGACTCCATGCTAATCTATAACATTTCATGGGGTACATAGAATTACAAGAATCTTAAAAAAGGTACCTGAAGTAAAGCCCAACATTTGATCAACTAATCAGTCTCATAGACAAGTGATTCCAAATATGAGAGCATTTTCCTTCGCTTGATTGCTATCATTGCGAGCATGCATACCAAACTGAACACCTGCTTCTGATTTGTTTGTGTGCTTTAGAACTAGACTGTTAGACAAAATTGCGTCTTCTTTTGAGTATAAAAACAGCATAAACAGGAATTTATTATGCCATGATATTTTATACAAAATGTGCCTTCCTGTAACCAACTACGGTACCACTCTGGTGTAGGAGGCCACTGTCTTGGGCAATAATGAACACTTTGCTGAATATGAAAATTTGTAATAATTCTTATGTTGCAGTTCAAATGCACACATAATAACTCACCAAAATGGTAGCACATGCCAAGCTGTCACTATCTGCAAATTACATCTTTGCACTGGCAGTGCAGCTCACAAGACCAACTAAGATTTTAATCCTTCAAAGGTCGATAAAAGAGTGATTACTCCTCAAACTGAAAACAAGTGTGCACATTTTAATTCCTACACTATTAAACTGCCCTGAAATTTCAGGTGAACACGCGAGGTGAGCTGCAGTGTTCGGTTTAGAAATCTTAATTCCTCTCATGTACACTGGAAGGAGTTTGGCCAGCCTTGAAAAATAAGTCAGTTTTATAAAGTGCGTGTGCGAGAAGCAGGAATTGTGGCTTGTTAATGAAGGCAGATTCCCAACTTAAATAACCCCACAGAATACCGAATGCAGGGGCATATTATCAAGAAACGACGTTAACGGGGGCGTGGCTTAGCGCCCGATGCGGATGGAGGTCCCGGGGTAAAGCTCCGTCTAGACCGGAGTTTTGTGGCGGTCCTACTCTTCCCAGAAGGAAATGGTGCACATTGAACGACGTCGGAACGCCCCGTCTCCCCACTAACCTGTCTACCGCTTCCAGGCTCCCTCAGCCTCGCACAGCAGCTCCCGTTTTCCTTCGGTCGCGGCTTTCCTTCAGCCGCGGCCGCCATTTTGTCATTTCAGACGGCGCTCGTCTGAGGAGCGAGTCTGCGACGGTGACAGCCTCCTGACATCAACGCTTCACCGAAAATGCCGCATTTCAACGGGAAATAAGGACAAATCATCAGAACCCTCACAGGTGATTCTATTCCTTTTCCTTGGAACCGTTTTTTCGTCTATTTTATCTCGGAGTCTTGCCTTCTCACTGGCATTGGCTTGGCAGCCATTTTAGGCTCCCTGCTCCCTCAGCTGTGAGTCGCCTATATAGCAACTTGACTTTCCTCAGTTTTACAGCCACAATTCATTGACTCCTTCGAATATTTGTTGCATTTGGCGCTTGCTCCTCCTACTATTGACTGTTGTGTATCCCTAACGATTGCAGTGCTCACCAGCCCGCACTTTATTGCTGAAACTTTATCTTAGGTGCTCTCATGGCGGAGGGCCCTGGTAAAAACCCTAAACGGAATTTCATCAAGAATTCAAAGCTTTTCACTGCATTGGCTAATTTGGACGCTTCTGGAGAGTCCTCCACTGGTGAACCATCTCTTACCATGGATGCACCCCCGCAACCAGGGTCGAAAAATGCCGTCAAGAGACTGAAACAGCATCCGCCCTCTCCCCCAAAGCCTACATCAGCTATTTCTATAGAATTACTCCTCGAGGAAATAAGAGCACTGCGCCCATTCATGGAGGAGACAAATTCCAAATTGCAAACCTTGACTGACAATTGGTCCCTAATGGATACTAGGGTCTCCAAGGTGGAAAAATCAGTCTCATCCTTCCAGGAAGCTACTACCAAAGTTGTCCACATGGAAACGCAAGTCTCGTCACTCCAGAACCAGGTGGAGGACCTTGAAAACAGAAATAGGCGCAATAACCTACGCCTTTATGGCCTGAAGGAAGGTTGCGAGGGGAACGACGCCATTGCCTTCTTTACATCCTTCCTGCCCAAACTTCTTCACCTTCCTGAAGGCACTTCTCTTAACATTCAACGAGCACATAGGCTAGGTCGAGCGCCTTCCACCATCTCTCCTAGGACAAAGCCTAGAGGTGTTATTATGTATTTTCTTGAATACACAGATTTGCTGAAGGTTCTATTAGCGGCTAAAGCTATACCTCACATCAAATGGTCGGACTCCACTTTATTCTTCGCCCAAGATATGCCAAGGCTACTGCTTCACGCCGCAAAGCATTTCTCGACATGAGACCAGAACTGCGTTCCATTGGAGCCAGATATGGACTTTTCCATCCCTGCTTATTCAAAGTCACACATAACAACAAGACTATGACTTTTGAGGATCCTCTCCGACTTCGAAGTTTTCTGAATTCCTGTGGTACAGCTGACATGGAGTTTTCTGGCCCTTCCTCTTCATTTCCACCTTGACTCTCGTTGTTGATATTTTTGGATTACCTTACAACTTATGGTTCCTAGTTCTTAATATATTATGATATTCTTTTTTTTCCACAGGTTCCTAAGCTATCGCATACCTTTCATGTTCATTGCCTGTGTTGGTTCGTTCCCGTTACTTAAATGTTTAATCTTGTCTTTTCCTTGATCCCTTTTCCTTATGTACCTGGAAATACGTTGTTCACCTGGTTCTAATATTATTGTTTTCCTTTTGCAGAACACCTCCCTATATTCCGTCACGTCTCTCCGGTTGGACGTCTTGTGGCCCCGTCTACCTACCTACCGTTGGTTGTTCTTCCCCCCCTCCTCTCATCTCCGTTTTTCCCCTTGTGTTCAGTCCTCTGAACGTATCCACTTCCCAAGATCCCTTGTAAGTATCGACCTATTTTTTCTCCCTCTTCCATTGTTGACATGCTTCCTATTGTTTTATATGTTCTTGTCTTGATTTTTACATGGCGACTGTTTCATCCTTTAACATCGCTCTCTTACAAACCACTCTTCTTCTTATTTTTGATCCTAATATTCCACTCTCTTATTGTTCTTCTACATCCCCTCCCTTTTTCTAGTTTTATTTTACAGCCCTATGCTACACCCTCTTTACTCTTGTGTAACATTCTATGGCTCTTTCCAAATTATCTTCTTTTTCCGACATTTATGGCCTACTTCTCTTCTTGCCTTATATTCTTTTCTGCTCGGCTGACTTTTATCCTCTCATCACGATTTTCTTTTCATTTCCCAGCGCCCCTCTTCTCCATTGTCCTCTTTCACTCTCTTCTATCTGTCCTTCTTTTTTTCAGGCTTTCTTTTTCTTTTTTCTCACACTCCTCCTCTCTCGATGTATCTGAGGCTTTTTTCCATTTCGTATTTGCACTCCCTCTCTCTAATTATTCTTAATGTCAGTACGCATTGTTTCTTGGAACGTTAAAGGTTTAAACTCACCTATCAAGAGACAAAAGATCCTTTCCCATTTAGCTAAACTGAATGTAGATATAGCCTTTCTTCAAGAAACCCATTTATCTGATACTGACGCTGCTAAGCTTCAAAGAGGTTGGGTGGGAAAGGTTTTTTCAGCTCCCGGGGATGGCAAAAGAAATGGTGTTGTTTTGCTAGTTCGAAAGTCCTTTTCTCACTCTGTATTGCATTCTGAATCTGATCCCGATGGCAGATGGTTACATGTCAAACTTTCCTCTAAGGGTGTCCCTTTATCCTTGCTTAATGTTTATGCCCCCACAGGTGGAAACCCTACTTTTTGGAATGCGTTTGCCTCTCGCATTACTCAATCCATTGAAGACAACTTTATTCTAGCAGGTGATTGCAACCTGCCGTTGGATCCCTTCTTAGACAGAAACTCCAAAGTTTTTTTTGTCCCTAATAAATCCCATAAGCTATTTACACATGTCATTTCTCAGCACAAACTAGTAGACGCCTGGCGACTCTGCAACCCAACCAGCAAAGAATTTACATTCTACTCCCCTGTTCACCAATCCCAGTCACGTATTGATTATATTTTTCTCTCTCACCATCTATCCCAATCCCTCACCCAAGCTGACATAGGCCCCATTGTGTTTTCGGATCATGCCCCGGTTCTGATTAACATTGACATCTTACCCAAATCCACTGGTCCCAAACGGTGGCGTTTCAATAATACCCTCCTTCTTGATCCCAAATTTACGACCTCCTTTATTGAGTTCACCACCGAATTTTTTGTTATAAATGACACCCCTACCTTAGCTACCCACACTATATGGGACGCTTATAAAGCTGCAGCTAGAGACTTTATCCTCAGACATGTTGCTACAAAGCGTAGCCTTGCCCGTAAACGTACCAGGGATCTTTTATCTCGGATCAAAGCTCTGGAACATGCCTTTTACACCTCTCACACCCAGGAAAGTTTGACAGCTCTTGTTAATGCGAAAATGAATTATAACAAACAGTCCACTGATGATGCATCATTGTACTTACTGAAATCCAGCTCGAAATTTTATGGTGGGAAGAATAAGGCGGGGAAAGTTCTCGCTAACTATTTGAAGGTTAAACAAAATAAGCTGAATATTGAATCTGTTTTTGGTGCTAATTTAGTTCTGCAACACAAAGATGCGGATATTTTAGAGGAATTTTCCCGTTTTTACTCCACACTTTACTCTTCTGGCACGCAACCTTCTGAGCACTCTCTTTCCACTTTCTTCACAAGCATTCAACCTCCCTCTAACTTTCCCGTTGACCTCACCTCCCTTGAAACTCCCCTCACCGTTCGTGAATTGCACACAGCGCTTCAATCTCTTAAGAAAGACAAAGCCCCAGGTCCTGATGGTTTCACTGTCGAATTTTATCAGCATTTTGCTACCCTTCTGCTACCCAAATTATTTCACCTTTTGGAGTCTTTTAAAACTAACGGAGCCTCTTCAGGCACTTTTTCTGACGCTTATATTTGTATTATACCAAAAGAGGGGAAAGACACTCAACACTGTAAGAATTACAGACCGATATCATTGGTTAACATTGACTATAAGATATATGCCAAATCTTTAGCCATCAGATTAGACTCCTTTCTCCCAGAACTCCTAGGCCCTGAGCAATCTGGATTTGTTAAAGGACGCTTCATATCAGACAACACTAGACTCCTTTTTAACGTATTATCTAAATCATCACGCTTCAGTAATCCCCTAGCCGCAATTGCTCTTGACGCCGAGAAGGCGTTTGATAGAGTAGAGTGGTCATTCCTATTCTCCGCATTAAAATGGTTTGGGTTTGGCCCTAATTTTATTTCCCTCATCTCCTTTCTTTACGCAAACCCTAGAGCAGCGGTCTGTGCTAATGGTTTAATCTCCTCCTTTTTCAACCTTGGCAGAGGAGTACGACAGGGATGTCCCCTATCCCCCTTTCTTTTCAACCTTGCTCTTGAACCTTTCCTATCTAAATTACGTCAAAATCCAAACATTCACGGCTTCCCTCTATCCCACTCGCAAATCAAATTAGCTGCCTATGCTGATGACATTTTACTTTTCATTTCAAACCCATCGGTTTCCATCCCAGCTTTTCTTGCTGAAGTTAATGTATATTCTCACCTTTCCGGTTATAAATTGAACAACGACAAATGCGAAATTCTACCCCTCACCAAATTCACCTTTAAACCTGATTTTGTGGCTTCTAATTTCAAATGGAGCCCATCCCATATAAAATACCTCGGTTTACATATTGCCCCTTCTGTCTCGGATACTAAATCCTTATGTCTTACTAAATGCACTCAGAAGTTATCCGACCTCACCTCCAGGTGGCATCCCTTATACCTTTCCTGGTGGGGCCGACTTGACACTATTAAGATGATGCTCTCCCCAATTGTCCTTTACACCATCTCGAATATTCCCGTTTCCATTTCTGCCAAATTTTTTGCCAAAATCAACACCACCTTATCCTCCATTTTATGGTCTGGGAAAAAACCGCGCATGTCCTTATCAAGATTGCGCCTCCCCAAAGTGGAAGACGGGGTTAATTTCCCAAATTTTCCTGCTTATCATAAAGCCTTCCTTCTAAAACAGGCCGCTATCTGGCTTAAAGATCCTATCGAACCCCTTCCCCTTTGGGCTAACCTTGAGCACCTTTCTCTCTCTCCCTTCTCCTTTGCCGAGTATCTCTCCTTTTCTCACAAACCCCAATTTGTATCCACTCCAATCCACAAATACACCGCGAAACTACTTTTAGCCATCACCCCACCTCCTCCCTCTTCTATCGCTGACCTTCTCACCTCTACGATTTGGTATAATAGCAGTATTCTTATCAAATTCAAGCCCTTCTACTGGAAATCCTGGAGGCAACGTGGTTTAATATGGGTTTCCCAACTTTTTACTGGTTCTGTCTTCACTCCGTTCCCTATTCTAAGCCGAACTTTCTCCCTCCCATCCTCTTTTGCCCACAAATATATATTACTCAAGACTGCGGTCACGTCCGCATACGATTCCCTTTCTCATTCTCCTCCAATTACGAATTCTACTTCACTGGCTTCCTCTTTACACTCTCAATTGCGCTCCAACCCCTCAGCGTCTTCCATTTATCATTCCTTCCACAACCCTCCATTACCCCGGCCCACAACTACGGTGGAGGCGCAATGGGAATCTGAACTCGAAGTCTCTTGGCCTACCACTTTATGGGATAAAATTTGGATTAAGCTTCGCAAGTCTTCCAGAGCTGCTTCTCTTACACAAACACTTTTCTTTCTTTACAATCGACTCCTTTACACGCCTTCTCTTCTTCACAAAAGGTTCCCTACAACTCCAGACCTTTGTTGGTCTTGCTCCGCCCCCAATGCCACGCTTTTTCACATGCTTTTCCTCTGCCCTCACACGAAAGCATTCTGGATCAAAGTATGGGATCAAATCAATTCTATCTTTCACACCTCTATCCCTTTCTCTATCACTGACATATTCCTCGGTTCACTGTCCTCTTCCTGGACTAAAGTTGAAATGAATGTTCATATTATTGATTTGCTATTAGCTGTTGCATTTCAACAGATTACTGTTAACTGGAAGAATTCTGAGGGTATTACGTTTAAAGCTTGGTGGTTCAATGTATGTTTTAATCATAGATTAGATACTGCATTTATTTATCCAATCACCCTGGCCCCGAAAAGACATGCGTTGTGGCTTCCTGTCACCCTTTACTTGGATGTTTGCGCCAAACGCTCATCTCACCTTCCCCCATCGCAGCAAGAGGTCTCGAAACCCCCATGAATTGCCTTTTGTTCCCTCTTTTTCTTTAATACTTATCTTTTCGCTTATATTTGCACTGTCTCCTGAAGTACAAAGCCTCATCAAGTGTACAACTTTCATCCCAAGCCTCATTTACTATTTTTTGATTACCCTTTTCCTCTTTTTCCCCTTCACGTTTTATTTGATGTAACTTAATAATGTTATCCTAGCTTATTATTCCTATCGCCAATGTTGTATTGCCTATTACTTTTTGTAATGACCATTCTGTTTACCCTAATAAAAATTATTTGAACTTAAAAAAAGAAACGACGTTAACATTATCGCCGCTTTAGCAGCAGAAAACTGCCGCTAAAGCGGCGATAATGGGCTTGATAATACGCCCTTGTGAATTCCCATAGAAGCCCATGTTCTGGTATGAACATAGGCTTCTATGGGAATTCTCTACGGCGTATTATCAAGTCCATTATCGCGGCTTTAGGGGCAGCTTTCTGCCGCTAAAGCGGCGATAATGTTAATGCCGTGCTTGATAATATGCCCCAAAGTTTTAGACATCGAAATAATAATTTTCCTAATATATAATGTGCTTTTAAGAATCTCATGTCTTTACTAACCAAACTAGCCTTGCGCGTAAATTTCAAATACATATTGCAAGGTACAACAGACACGCGAGAAATCGACACGTAATGAAATATACCATTTTTTTTTATTTAATGTGATTTTATATAGCGCGAACTTTACCCAAGGGTGTCAGAGTGCTTTACAAAAGGACCAGTTACATTACATAAGGACTTCAGAGTACATGAGTTACAGAAAAACTGTAAATTCACAAAAGAATGATAGTAAGTACATACGTTTACTACAGATACTAGTGGTTAGAGTTCTATATATACAAGTTGAACATTCACTCATGGTAAAGATACAAACAGAAAAACTCTAAACTTACATAAGAATGGTAGTGAGTACATACGTCTACTACAGATACTAGTGGTTCGAGTTACATATGTACAAGTTGCAAGATCCCAATAAAGAGCCTGCCACTGGTTAAAAAACAAGTGCCAAACCTTACACAGCAAAGGGACATCTACATTTTCAACTCAAAATGCAGCCCCTAAACGTTTTTCCTGCAAATGCTGGTGGTGAAACAGACTGATCCCGCCCGACCAACATACCATGAAATGGGCTGAATATATAAATTCCCGGCACCACCAGTCAGTTTCAGGACGCTCTAAATAAAACCCCTAGTTAGGTTAATAAAGTGAATCTCGGCTCTGGCACATTGTGTGATCCTGAACCTCAGTTCGCTTATCTGAAGAAAACCAATTAACCAGTCAAGAAAAATAATTTTAGTTTGTATAGCGTAAAGAGAGGGAGGCCCAGTAACTGTCTACTCCCCATGGTCAGTGACTGGCTGCCGCCCCCTCCCTATGACCACACCAACCCCCGGACACATGAACATGAAACATGGTTATCTTTGGAAGGCGGGGGGTCGCAAGACCCCCCGGCCGTATTTATTAAGATATAAAACAATACATTTTAATTGCACGATAATCAGTTTATACAAAAAATCCGCAGGACATTAGATACAAGATTGTCAACAGGTGTGAGAGACTATCCTTAACAAAACTCTAATACAGATTGTTTCCTAACCGAATCTAACATCCTCATCTGAATTTTTTGTATACTAACATTTCTGGCCATATGGCAAGGTCGCTAACCGGTGTCAGGTCCTACTAGATGCGCCTCACCAAAAGATGTGCGAATGGGCAGCCGGGCCCGGTAATTACCCGGTCCACGCCGTGAACTCCATTTACCCACTAAAGGAGGGCCCTTACTCTGCGCCATCCGCTGACGTCAGAAGTATGCGTGCGCGGGGTGGCTACCAGCCTAAGGAAAGCGTGACTCCTCCAATCCGCGCCCCTTTGAAGCACCAGTTACCTTGCCCCTGAAGTTCTAGGAGGGGCCATTGGCCCCTCCCCCTGGGCGGGAACCTCCATAGGATGATGCCCGCCCCCTCAGACCTTAAAATAGCTGCTCACCGGTCATGACCTTACCGCATGCCCCATTCCTAATAAATACGACGACCTATGGGAAAAAATTCTAAAGCACAACTACACTGACTAAGTTAACCATCACGCATAACACCGTAGAGCTACAAAAGGGAAAAAAGGCCTAAATACCATTGCAACCAAATAACATATTACAATACCATTAACTAAACAGGGAAAAAGGCCTAAGAGAAAGCCTCACAAGCAAAATACACAACCAAAACAGTTTTCTACGCATGGAAAAATTGGCCTAACAAACATCATAGCAAATTACAGACTGAATCAGACTAATAATGCATACAACACCGCATAGTTCCAGGGATGGTGGGTGGGAAAACAAGAAGCCCCGAGCGCAGGGCACAACCGGTGTGGGGGAGCGTCCAGGCCACAAGGGGTCACCTGGGCGCTCCCCGCTTCTTTATACTCGAGGGGCCCGGGGGGGGCGGCACGCCCCCTCTCCCAAACCCTCCTGCAGCCCGCCCCCCTGACCCGGATGTCGTTTAATGCCATCAGGGTCAGGGAGGGCGCCAACCAATCGGTGGTAGGGCGCGCCCCAGAGGACACGCCCCACCACCGAGAGGTACAGAGGAGGGGAGCGGTCGCCGCACCGCCATGCGGGCGGGGGGGCCAAGAGCCCCCCCTTTTCATTTTATTTTGCAGATCTTGGCAGCTGTTTAAACCCCAAGTGTCTCACACACGTTAGGGAAGGACACGAATAAATGTAACATCAGAGGAAAAATGTGTCGGGAAAAGGAAACTATAGAAATATATCAAATGTGTAGAGAAGGGACTGCCCCCTAACAAACAGGGAGCGCTGATAGGTTTATGAGTAACAATGTTATGGCAGAGTATGAAGATTTCAGAGAAATACAACAAGCCTAGATGTCTGCCCAAGCGTGCACAGAGTATGGCATCCTTGAATGTTGTTGTAATTAGTTTAAGTACAAAAAGGTTCAAAGATGTTAGTTTACAAGAAAATATTATAAAACTACCCTCAAGTCACTGGAGCCTAGAGGGACTACTTTCTCGGTGGGTGACAGCTGTGTGCTTTGACAGAATGCAGTCACTCTCAGCCGTTTTATCAAACCTATTTGTACTAAATATAACATCTCTAGAACTATGGATCTCACCGAGATCATAAGAGCTCCCCCGAATGAATGTGTATGTCATAAAGTTTTTTCATGTTTATAAACGTTTCTACCACTGTTTAGAGATGTATAAACTATGAACAACGGATTTTCCTGTATATATTGTATTTTTATATTGTGGTATTGTGGATCTGATCAAGTTAATAAGAGCTCCCCCAGATTAATTTGTACGTCATAAAGTATTTAGAAATTTGGCAGCCTTTTTTGTTTTGACTTCCTGTTCCAGGGCCTTATTTAAAAACCTTTAGTTCACTGCGAATAAAATAAAATGAGGAAGGTATGCCTAAGCATCACAAAAGCAACTCTTACAAATAACAATACAAATAGTTATATACATTGAAATTAGTTTTTTACAATGTCTAAGTCCAGTGTCTCAACCTGGATGTCTACAAATCATATGCGAAAGGTCTCATAGGACCCACGTCAACCCGACTAGCATCATCAATATGGCACCGATGCAAACCAATCCGCATCTATTTTTTCACGAAACAAAATTATAATAGAATTAAATAAATATATACACTCAATAATAAAATGTGTTAAAAAAAGCAATGATGCTCATTCAATAAAAAGCTGTGAGGCAACCTTTGGTGTACCAGTTATTTTATGTTCAGTTGTAAATATAAGCACCGCTATAAGCACGACACCATCTACACTTCGAGTATGTTCGAAACACAGGGACTTGAGAATGGAAAACATTTTCGGCAAAAAATAAGCTTGTTCATGGGCCCAACAGGGAACCTCACCTGATGAGGGAGCCTTTTCTCCACCCACCTAGTTCATTTCCACGAGCCCTGACTGGTTTGCAAATTCAACTGTCTGCCTGGGACAGAAAAATATTCTGTTGCTGCCAGCATTACAGGTTGTGATGCACAGCTACTGGGTTCTGTTATTAAAAACTATATAACGAGGCAGTGTTTCCAGCCCCTGATCCCTAGACTCAGGAGGAACCCCTTTGATGTTTAACTGTGACCAAAATACCGAGTTTCATGCAGGGTTCAAAGACCCCTGCACAGGTTTGTGATCCCTCCCTGACAAGTTTGTAGACCCACAAATAAGTTTGTGAACTCAAGGCCTATTTTGAATAAATGATACCCTGGCCCTGCAGCTAGCACATGTATTGTATAGCCAAGGAATGCTGCACATGGCCAAAGGCCCTTTTCAGTGTGGAGTGGCAGCCTGTGGTGGGTGAGGCACAGGGTCTGACCAAAGGCAAGGCCCTGCGGCCAATCCACGCGACAAAGGCCTATGCAAGTGAAAATAAATGTGGCTCAATCACACGGTATTTAGAGTAACTGCTTTGATAAAAACACATTCACACATTTATTGTTACAGTGCATATTTTGCAGAGCAGTGTATATTACTACAATGCAGAAAAATTGACATGAGAAACCATACATGCCAATGTACAGAGTAAAATATGCCATCTCTTACAATTGATGAGGGAGGGGAAGGAGAATGATGAACTACTCAACACTTAACTTCTCGTCTGTCAAGTCACCTCCCTGCACTCAATATTGGTAACAAACAGCATATCACACTGTGGACGTCTCCTTTACATGGTCTCCATTTGTTTATAGTCACAATAATCTTCTGCATGGCAGGAGGAAGAATTGCAAGTCCTTAAAATTTGAGTACAGCAAAAAAAAAAAGATTTTTGGTGGGTGCCCCACCCTTGTGTCCTTTCTCAGAGAAAGTACAAAAGTAACCAGGATGTCAAACCACACCCTGTAAAAAGAAAGGAATAATTTAGGCACTAATATTTATTAATTCTATTTCCTAACCACCCATTGATTGGTAGACGGGAGGAATGGACCTGGAGGATGCACGCCACCACTTAAGTGCCACTCCCTTGGCGACGATTCAGAAAAGGGGGTGGTGATGAACAGAGTGTCTGAATTAAGCAGACCACTCTTACCCAGTCCAAAGATCAGGGCTTGATCCATCACCGTTATTTAGCTCACTGCCCCATCCCAGCTCAGAACCTGGCTATATGCAAATTAGTCTGTCCCTGGCCCAGTGCATCATGGGAACAGGGCAGACCAAACTACCAAGCCAATTCTTCACCAGAAAGGATACAAGCTACCGGGGACCGGTTTCTGGCATTTCAGCCTCGTCGGCCCGGCTTGCTTGAATCCTGATGGAGCAGTGAGCAAGGGACTCTTGTCTGAGTATACCCTGCCACACCTATAGTGGCCAAAAACGATTCAGAAAAGGGGGTGGTGATGAACAGAGTGTCTGAATTAAGCAGACCACTCTTACCCAGTCCAAAGATCAGGGCTTGATCCATCACCGTTATTTAGCTCACTGCCCCATCCCAGCTCAGAACCTGGCTATATGCAAATTAGTCTGTCCCTGGCCCAGTGCATCATGGGAACAGGGCAGACCAAACTACCAAGCCAATTCTTCACCAGAAAGGATACAAGCTACGGGGACCGGTTTCTGGCATTTCAGCCTCGTCGGCCCGGCTTGCTTGAATCCTGATGGAGCAGTGAGCAAGGGACTCATGTCTGAGTATACTCCCTTGGCGACGCCACTGGCATCCGAAGGAAGCTAGACTGAGCCCCAAACATGTCAAGTGGCAGATGGGGCAGGACATAAAAAGAACAAGCGACAGCAGCCATTGAAGTGTACTGTGACGCTGAAGAGGAAGCCAGGAGCTGTCAGGCTTCATATCAGCGCTTAAGTCTAGGGGTTTTGGTCGCGCACATCATAACCAAACAAACCAACACCAGTACGGTGAAAAGAAGGGGAAGGTTCATGCATGGACAATCAGAGACAGCCTACAGGGTGCGGTGATTATGGGAGGGCAGCCTGTGCCACAAAACAATTTTTAAACCTCTGGAGCATGGAATTCAGCGACTCCACCACTGAGGACCTTGAAATGGTGCCCTTCCCAGAACCAAATTCCCTAAAATCGGGAAAACGCATTCTTTGAGCAATCTGCTCCAGATCAAATTCAATCCTAAAACGCTGAACAAATAATACTTGTTTCAATAAAAGATGAAAGACAGTGGAGAATTTGGTAGTTCGGGGCTGGGCTAACATAGCACTTAAACTTTCTTTGTTCAGATCTACCTTAGGTATGAGTAGCAAGAAGATCTTTCCAAAGAAAGTCTGGTAAACAGGAGGCAGTAGGGTAAAGTAGATAGAAACAGTGATACCTACAGTATGCCGCTATCTCTGGAGAATTGTCATTGTCGGTGTCATTCTTCCAGGTCATTGGTTTCTTCTACTGTCTCATAAATTGTATTCTCCAATCAAAAAATGTCGAAATGCGAATCTCTTTCTTTTATTCCTCCCGTGAAGGGCTCAGACTCTTCTAGTGTGCAGGACTTTGGTGAATGCTTCGTACTTGGGAAGCAGACATCTAGAGGGTGGGGTGTAATCTAGCACCGACATCTTTCCTCCACGTTGATTGCCAACTAAATTAGTTTCCTGCCTTTCGATATCCACTGATCCTTGAATTTCCTTTCCCTTCTTTTGTCCTTATCTTATCTAACATGTTCGTATTTGATCTGTTTCCTCTAAAGCTTAGTGGCCTTCAGAAGAAAGCGTTCACTGCTGTACTAATGCTTAAAGTTATCCTTGTTTGTACAAAACGGGAGTACTAGATGAGGCTACATATTTTTGAGGGTGGAGGGGAGGGCTTAAATAGCGCGACCTCGACCCGAAGGTTTCAGGGTGCTTTACATTAGCACAAATTGTGCTACAGAGACACACATTCATTGCTAGGCATGGGGAGAATTAGTGATTTGCCCAGAATAACAGGATGTTGAGCAGATGCTGAGACTCGAACACGGTTCTTCAGCTTCCAGGTTAACTGCTCTAGCCATTAGGCCACATCCTCTCCCCTTCATATCCTACAGCTCCTAAATTAAGAGTTTTTCCCTCTTAATTTATCCTCTATAGATGGGATTTTTAGTTATGCTGTTAGCCAAGGCTTTTTGATTTTCCTAAAATTATATGTATAATATGCCTACTTACAGGGGATTTTAGCCGGCCTTCTTCATTCATTGGCCTGCTACCTTGCCATTCACAATTTTATTCCACCCACTACAGCATACGGCATAGGGGTATAGGTGAATATACTTCAACTATTGGCTAAATTCACAGTGAGTGACCGCATTCTGCTCTTCACCAGAAATACATCCACATTAAAAGTACTTTGCTTAAATGCCAAGGACTGCAACAGCAATGGGTGTTCTTTAAACCAAAAGTTGTTTTTGCTTTTAGCTAATGGTTTTTTTTTCGATAGATGAGCGCCTGACAGCTACTGCAACAATAACGTTTTGCAAAAACATGATAAAAGAAAACAAGCAATGACAAAAACAAAAGGCTGCCAGCCAACACCAGAACTATTGGCTTTGACAATGCTTGCTAATGATTGTGATCAAGTGTAAAATGAAGTTTCTCAGATGCCTCCATGTCACCCAGCACGCAATGCTCCTGTCCTGGGTTTCTGTTTGACTACCTCCTGTATTCATGGCTATGCAATCCTGGTTCACTTTAAAAAACAACAGACACGTAAATAAATGCCCACTCTACTTGAGGTCTTATAAACTATCTCTTTAAGCTTTACACAGTTTCTAAAAATATGATAACAGTGAAAAACACACCAGTTAAATATGCACATTAACTAAAAACCTGAAGGCGACTGTAGACATCTGCTTTACGACACCACTTCCAAGGGCCGTAACAGGGCACAAATTTGCTATAAACAACCTCAGAATGTTTCGCCTTGGGCTACAAGAATCTTTGGAATTGAACTGCCACAACAGAGATTTTTCCTGAAAAAAAATGACATTCGTATAATGGATAATAACAGTTAGTGAGGTGCCACAAACCTTCTGACTTTCTCTAATCTGCAAGAAGTATGCTAATGTACTTTAGTTTCCCATGAGAAGAATATAGATGACACCTATTGGAGAAAGTACACTTAACAAAAGACTTAGCAGAATTGCCTTATTTATTTATGAGCAGTGTTACATAGTGACAGAGGGCATTACATAAACAGTTTTATACATAAGGACAGTTTTGTTGCATTACAGAATCTATCTCAGTACCAGAGGGTTGAAGCAGTGCTTAGTTTGTAAAAAAACGTAGGTGCCAGGGCCCTCATCAGGAGGCCACTGTAGCTTGTAACACACATTGCCCCTGCCCTGATGCCAATGATAGTAACAATACAACTTCTAACCATCACACATTTTCAGGTTTGACAATGCTACTATTTCAGGCCCCCACAGCTATATATATATACGGCTTGGGTGGCAGGTAATAGTATTTTTTATGTATATTGAATTAATAATTAACTGTTGTTGTGGTCATCTTTAAAGTAGCCAGATATCGCCACCTTGTGGCAGTCTGTCACAAGCACCGGTGTTGACAATTAAGTGCCGGTGCCAAACACTGGAAACCACCGGCTCAAATTAAGCACTGGGGTGCAGGCAGCTCGACATATAGGGCTAGATTCACAAAAAAGTATGTGTGGAGTTCTATGACTCTGCAGAATGTATCTTTATATATCTTTATATTTTTTGCTATTCACAAAACATGGAATGTCATGTGACTCTGAAAGCTGTCTACAAAGCTGTGCAGACTTGATTGCAAAGAACAATTCCACACAATAGGGAAGATTAGCTGAATGTTCAAGGCATGTTTTTTTGTGTTTTTTGTTTTACTTCTTTGCTGGGAAAATATATTTCTCAGAGAAGAAAGCCCTACCATGCTTCCCTACCCAATCTGAGGGTGATCCTCGCCCCTTCCAATCCAGGATCCAACCTTTTGCTGGAGTAAATTCCTGGCCATGTCCATGGTTAAAAGGTGCATATTACAGTTTCTTAATGCTCACACATTAACAAGTTTGTGGGTGTTCACAACTTACCATACTCACCACACCTTGTTCCTCCCACTTCCCACTCCTAGCTAATTGCTCCACACTGATAAAGTAGAAATCTACAGTTGTAAAAATAATTATACCTGCCAGGTATTGTGATTTCTGTGATTTCTTAACAGGCATATACATAACCATTTTCATTCATAACTCCTAAAAAAGCCTAAAAAAGCTTTGTGAGTCAGGCCAAAGTATGCCCCTGGCTAGGATAGAAATAAGACTTCGAGCACAGCCGGATGGCAAGGTCATTAACTCTGTTCATGGCTGCCACTGTGTGTCCCAATTCCTTGGTATTTGTGTATTATTCTCACTGGCCTCCTGCTTGCCTCATCATTTTGCTAATTCCTCTTTGTTGGCCTTAGGACTCTGAGCTCTTTACCACTGCTAACCAGTGCTAAAGTGCAAGTGCCTCTCCCATAAAATATGGTTTGATTGACATAGCTACAATTGGCAGATTTAATTTACCTGTACGTCCTTAGTACAGTGCACTACATGTGCCCAGGGCCTGTAAATTAAACGCTACTAGTGGGACTGCAGCAATGCTGGTGCCACCCAGTCAAGTAGACTTTAAACAAGTCTCAGGCCTGCCACTGAAGAATCTGTGTTTACAGTGTTCTCAGCAGTGCCTCCACGTAACTACCCAAGGAAAGGCTTTGTCGATTCCCTGATGAAGGGCATGAATGAATATGCCCGAAATGCATTGGACATCACATAATGACATTGCCTGAAATACATTGGATTACAATCCATATGAAAAATATAATGAAGTTTGTAAATATGAAACAAAAATAATTGCATTAAAGGAATTGCATATTCAACCAATATAGAACTGAGTGGGAGTATTTTTTCCCCCAAGGGAAAAGCAACTAATTTGTGTGCCTTAAAAGGATGAGATTGGACACTGCCCAATTTCACATCTATACAGTTTACAGTGCCATGTCGACTTGGTGTTTAAAACCCCTTGTCATGCCTTAAACTCCCCTTGTATTACACCTAAGTCACCCCTAAGGTAGGCCCGAGGTAGTCCATAGGGCAAGGTGCTGTGTAATCAACATGTACTGCTACGTTTTACATGCCCTGGTAGTAAAAAACTCCCAAACTCATTTTTCACTACTGAGAGGACTACTCCTCTCATAGGTTAACATTGGGGGTTCCTTATTACATTTATTAGGCTGTAATTCCTAATTTACAGAAGGTAGAGTTCTGATGTTTAGTATCTCTGGCTTGGTAATGACAAATCCTCTTTAATTGTAAAGTTGGATTTGTAGTTATCATTCTGAAAATTCCACTTTTAGAATGATGGACATGTTCCTGCTCTAAGCCATTTGGTGTCTGCTGCCTGTTTCTGATCACTGCTGGGCTGAGTGACGGTTGACTTTGCATATTTCCACTAGACAGTTCCACATGAAGGAAGGCTGGGTGTGACCATGCATCTCCCTGGGAGGAAGGGAGGGATGAGCTGGGCACAGCCTCACACTTACACCTGAATAGGATGTGCTCTGTCCACACATAAAGTGCTGCAAACCCCACTGTAGTGAGTCTGGAGCCAGAGCAGGAACAAAGGACCTCTGTGCACTTCAAAGGCACAACTGGGTATAAGTACTGGACCACTGACCCTACCAACCCGGTATTCTTTTGGACCTGAAACCAACTTGCCAAGAAGAAGAACTGCTGTGCTAACTGTAGTGTCCTCCACAGCCGGGTACTCACCAATAACTATGCCACACACGGAGCTTAGTATAACACGTCTTTATTCTTCTGCGTGTAACCGAGAACTCAACATTCTAAACCTGCATTCACTTCACAGTGCTTTAATGCTTACGTCACAGTTCTACGGAGTCCATCTGAAGGCACAAAGGTTCCGTCATTACAAACTCACACCACACTACACTAAGGACTACCACTCTGCTGGACTGCTGCCCTGGAAGGCTTCTGCCTTGCTGTGCTGCCCTGCTGCCTGCTGCTCTCTCTGACTGGACCTTTATCCCGTCACCCAGAGTGACTCCAAGGGCTTATTGGCTTGCCTCCTGTTTTTCAAAGACTCTGAGACATCAAAGTCTGTAACCCTCCTTCTGTGCCTGGTCCTTTGGAACTGGATCTAGGTGCTTGCTCTAGTGGAATCGAAGCATCTTCAGCTATCTGAGACAGAATTGATGCACTGTTGCAAATCCGGAAAGAGAACAGGTGCATCGCACTTTGAACCAGCGCATTACCATTGGAACCGACGCATCTGAACAACTTCATAACCGCCAATGCAGGAAAGACAGTCTATGCATCCCCTCAACTGCGTGGAGAAACCTGGTGCATCACACTTAGTACCAACGCATCTTGGAACTGGCGCTACATCTTCGAAATGAGCATATCGCCATTGTAGCGAAGAGAAAACCAATGCATCTCCTCGACTGCAGGATCGGCACCAGCACATCGCTCAGCTGCATCCCGAATCTCGTGTTTGCAACCAGGATTCAGGTATTTTTACACAGCGGGCCCTGCATTGGTCCTGTATTCGGCCCACGCTCCATCACAATCAGCCTGAACTCTTGACTTTGTCCCAGACCAGCGCAACCAGATAACACCCATAGGCGCATATTGCTTCCAAGCATATTTACACTTTAGGGGCCAGATGTAGGTAAATCATATTTACCGACTCTTAAATACAGAATTTTACCGATTCGGTATTTAAGAGTCGGTAAATATGAAGTACCGAGATGTAGGTAAATCCAGATGTGGATTTACAGATTCTTTAAAAGTCGGTATTTACCGATTCGGTAAATACCGACCGGTAATGCTCCATTCATTCCTATGGGCTTTGAAGCCCATAGGAATGAATGGGGCATTACCGGTCGGTATTTACTGATCGGTAAATACCGATTTTTGGCAACGGTGCAGGGGGTGTCACTTTGACACCCTCTAGCACCCCCAAAAAAGGTTCGGGGGCCATATGGCAGGCATACCTGCCCTAAGGGCAGGTCTGCCTGTCATATGGCACAGATGTGCATGCACACATGTGCATGCACACCTGAATCGGTATTTCACCATCAAATTGAATTTGATGGTAAAATACCGATTTCTTAGGCCTTGTGGGACTCATCAGAGTCCCACCTACATATCGATTTTACAGATTCTGTAAATATACCGGTCGGTAAATTTACCGACCGGTATATTTACAGATTCGGTAAAATTACCGATTCTGCCCCCTACATCTCAAATTCCTTTTACCGGTCGGTAACGGCCGAATTCGGCCGTTACCGACCGGTAAAACCCTACCTACATCTGGCCCATAGTCTTTAAAAATGAATCTCCTGACTTCTACTTTTTGTCGTTTTGGTCTTGGTTTATATATAAAATCATAATTTATTTTTCTAAACTGGGGTGAAGCTTTTTTGTGGTGTTTTCACTGTTTTATTGTTTGAAGTGTTGCACAAATACTTTATTTATTGCCTCTTGCTTGTGCCAAGCTACCAGTGGGCGAGAACAGGTTAATTTATGGTGTGTATTTGACTTACCCTAACTAGGTTTGTGGTTCCTGCTTGGACGGGATGCATACCTCTGCCAACCAGAAATCCAACTGCTAACACCTCCTGAATATTTCTGTAGTCTAAGGTAGGCCTGAGCAAGTTTGAATATTTCTGTAGTCTAAGGTAGGCGTGGGCAAGTTATCTCGACTCCTTAGAAGCCACCACCAGATTATGTCCCATCATCTAGCTTCACAGCTTCAATAGATGCAAGAGATTTACAGAAGAATAGTTTGCATTTTCATAACTAGAATGAGAACATACTTTTCTATATATCTGAGACAGCTGTACTGAAGACCTGAGATCCTGTGACATTGCCACTCCTTCTGAAAGATGTTGCAAGCTATTAATCGATACTTGAAGGAACGTTTTCCACAGTGGCGTAATGAAACTTTAGCGGGCATCCCTCCAGACTCAATCTGGAGCTCTCCGGCCAAAGTGCGGTGCTGAGGGGGCCCCTTAGACGTTGGGGTGCACTCCACACCTCGGGGGCTGCGGGGACCTGTGTTACGCCCATTTTCCAGAAATCAGCATCAAGCTGTGAAACCCCTGAATGAGATGTCTCTTTACCTCTTCTCATCCGAGACCAATCCCTGCCCTACGAACACCAGTGGTATGATCCATCAAGGAGCCCTCTAATCCAATCCCTTCCCAGTCTCTGGTGGTATATATAACTAAACCTGGCCTCCCTCCTTCTCCCCCATAACCTAAGCTCATGCAGTAATCAACCGAGAGAACCAAAATATGTAAATAAATCAGAAGTTATCGGTGAGCCTTAAACTCTTCAACAAGTGATCAGTAGCATAAGATAGAAAAACTGTGAAAGAAGTGAATGTTTATTTCAGTCTTCGTTCCTGCATCCCATGGCTCAAAGTTGACAGTGCATCTATCATAAATTCAAAAACATGCATTGCTAGGCTCGACTCAATATTCATAGGTTTCTCCAGCTCGGACACTAGCTTTAAGAGAAAAATGTGTTATCCTCATACATTTTTATTTTATTGTTCTGTGCTTTTTTACTCAAAATCAATCAAATTGTTTTTAAAACTATCCGCAAGCGTATTGCTTTGTAAATACGCAAAATACTTAATAGATGCTAAATATAAAATACTTAAAATATAAGCTATCATGGGGGCGTGGCTTCGCGGGCGAAGATGGTGGACGAAGATGGTGGACGCAGCCTGCTAGAGCTCCCACCAGCCCGATCCTAATCCGATAATTTATCCTGGCTCCCAGACCTGCTCTGCAGCCCACAAGTGTTGCCGTAGTAGCGCTCGGCGGGGGTTGTCTGCTGGTGCGGAGTGTTGAGCCCCTGGACCCCCCTGCGGTGGTGATAGCAGCGGCAGCGGCCTGAGGCCTAGTCCCGGCGTGTGCAGCCGGGGCCTCGATTTTAGCGACTCCCGGCCGGGAGCTCCCAGCGCTGGCCTGCTGCCGTGACTGTTGGGCCCCTACCCTGGGCTTCTGTGGAGAGTAGGGGCACGGCGGTGCCCTCAATTGCAGGTGTGACTGCCCGCACTACGGAGGCGCTGGATGAGGACTGCGGCCTACACCGAGATCCGGAGACCGGGGACTCGAGTTTGGAGGTCCCCGGCTGCTTGTGGTGGTGCACGGAAGCGGCCTAGGCAGTGAAGCAGAGGGACCGGCGGTGCTGTGGCCCCCAGGGCGAGGTCCTGCCCGGTGTGCCTGGCCTGGCGCTGCCGTGCTCGCTTGGCTCCTGACCAGTGGACTCATTAAGGCCCACACGGGTGTGGAGCCCGGGATCTGAGGACGCCCGTAAGCAGTGGTGGCGGAGGTGAGACGAGAACAGTGAGTGTCCCTGGGGCCCCCGTGTGGGTGGACGAGTGGCTGAGGAGCTGAGGCCCGCTGCTGGTGTGCCAGTGGACTACCCCGCAGTTTGGGCAGTGGAGTGGGGGGACCCCTGCGGTTCGAGGTGTGCGGCCGGCCGCTGAGGGGTCGAGTGGAACCACGAGAGCGGGGAGGCGTAGCCGGGCCGGTGCCACGTTATACTCCTTAACAAACGGCTGGGGCTGCATGGCGGTCTGAGGGGTCCCTGTACATCGGAGGACGACTGCGTGGAGGAACCGTGCACCTTGGAGCGGTGGTGACCATAGGGTGGAGTGGCCCTTGTTGATATTGGTGGCGCGGCGAATCCGAACTGAGGTGTTTCGCAGGCGGACTGCAGGGCTATACATCCCCGACATGACCAGAGGCGGAGGAGGCAGTGGGTCCACCAAACAGGGGCCCATTGACAAATTCACTGGGCCGAGTGGGGGGCCCGGGGCATCTGGAGGTGGCCAGGGCGCAGGGCCGGACAACGCAGCGCTTATGGCGGCGATAACTCAATCCAGGGACATGCTGGATGCCAAAATAGGAGCTGTAGGGGCCGATGTGACTTTGCTGCGTCAGGATCTTCGCAATGCAGTGACTCGCATCACGGAAGCCGAATCCAGAATCTCCAGCGTGGAAGACGATGTGGGGACCCTAACGCAGAAGGTAGCTGCGATGGAGAAAATTCAAAAGTGCCTTGCGCTCCGGGTGGAGGATGCTGAAGGGCGGGCGCGCAGGAACAACCTTCGCTTTGTGGGTTTTCCCGAAGGCTGCGAGAAAGGGAACATGGAACACTTCTTACTCCAGTGGCTGGAGAGCTGGCTCCCTCCGGACGTCCTGTCACAATGTTTTGTAATAGAGCGCGCACACAGAGCCGTGATGCAGAAGCCGCCTGCCGGGGAGCGGCCCCGGCCGGTGATTGCTAGGATTCTGAACTTCCATGACAGAGACACTATCTTACGAGAGGCGAGGGCAAAGGATTCGCTTACGTTCGAGAACCAGAAGATCATGATCTTTCCGGACTATACTAGGCTGGTGCAACAACAACGACACTCCTTCATAGCTGCCAAGGCGAAACTGCGAAGTCTGAAGCTCCAGTATTCCTTACTCTATCCGGCCCGCCTTCGGGTGGTTTTCCAGTCACTGACCCATTTCTTTGATACCCCAGATGAGGTTTTCAGATGGACTGATGAGACGGTAAGGGTCCGGCCACATGCCCAACCGGGCTTGAATCCGGGTCCATCACGGGGTTCGTCACAGGAGCGGGGCGACCAAAGTGTCCGGAGCAAGAAGAACAGGAGATCTAGGTCGCGGAAGCGCTCCTCCTCTCGAAATGGAGCACGGGAGGGGACACCTGCTGACTCTGACCACTCCGGAAAGGAACATTGAAGGACGCTGGGGTGTGAGATTATCTGTTGGCGTTGTGGGCCCCTGCCGGGGGTGGTCGGGGGCCTGCGCTCTGCTGATCGGACAACTGAGGACTGAGTATATCGCGACAGCTCGCTTTGCATATTTGTGACTGTGTGGGGCTGCGCGGTGGGGTTCTGGGAGCTTGTATGCAGGGGCTTCTTGTCTCCTACGTGGGTGGGAGTTGGCGGGGGGGTTCTTCTTGGTTGAGTGGGTAGTTGGGATCCATTGGTATGGTTGGCCTTGGGCGCTCTGTTTTGGGCCCGAGGTTACCCATGCCGCGACAGATACTTCAGTGTTCTATGAGGTATAGGGGTGGGTGGCGGGGGAAGGGGGACTGGGTGTTGAGGGGGGCGTTCTGGGGGGGTGGGTGGGAAGGGCGGGAGGGGATGGTGGGGGTTGCACGTGATTTCTACTGCTTTCTTCTGATTGTGCTGTCTACTCGGGCCTACTACTGGTTGCTCGGGTTTTGTGTCCCCTGGGATTATGGCTGATGCATCAACTCCGGGACTCCCTAGGGCGTCCATGCGCATACTGAGCTGGAATGTTAGGGGGATGCTAGATAAAATTAAGAGGGGAGCAATTCTGCGATGGGGGAAGAGGGAAGCGGCAGATGTCCTACTACTACAGGAAACGCATATGATGGGGACGAAAGTGCTTAGTCTGCAACGCTTTGGCTATCAACAAGTCTTTCATGCTGGGTTTACCAGGGGCTCCAGGGGGGTCGCCATATTGGTCCACCGCAGGCTGGCTTATGTACATGAGAGACAGTGGCTTGACCCACAGGGTCGGTATGTCTTTGTGAAGGGAATGGTGGGTTCAGAATCTGTTGTGTTTGGGAGTATATATGCACCTCCCCCGTTGCAGTGGTCCCTGGCTGAGAAGTTGTTTGTGGTGTGGGCGGAAATCCCGGAGTCCCTGGCAGTATTTGGAGGGGATGGGAATGATGTGATGGATGCGAGTATGGACCGTCGGAGACCGCAGGAGACACCGCCTGCTGCTACTCCCACCCGGTTGAGTGCAATGGTGGAAGGGCTGGGTTGGATTGATGTTTGGCGACACTTGCATGCTAAGGTACGTGAGTATACCTATGTTTCGGCTTTGCATGGCTCCTTCTCGCGACTAGACTGTATTTTTGTGCCCGGTGCGTTTCTGAGTAGGGTGCGAGGGGCAGACATTTAGCCTCGGGGGCTGTCTGACCACTCCCCAGCGGCTGTATATGTTGAGTTGCACAGGAGGAGACAACCGTTTCGGTAGAGGATGTCTTCATGACATCTCCAGCAGGCTGATTATGTGCACCACATGCGGGGGGCGATTGCCCATTATTGGCAGGAAAATCTGGGGGCAGACGTGGATGTGACGGTGGTCTGGGAGGACATGAAGCCCACACTGAGGGGAGTTGACATCGCGTGGTGTGCGGCGGCCCGTCGCCGACGTAGGGAGGCCATAGTTGCTGCCGCAGCGCGCGTGGAGGTTCTTGAGCGGCAATGTCAGGGAGGGGGAGACGATGTGGCGGTGCGGCTACTTCTGCAGGCGCAGCAGTCCCATGCGTCCGTGTTATTGGACGAGGCCCGACAGACGTGCCTGGCCACGCGAAGTAGGGTTTACCAATGGGGGGATAAGTCCTGTACTATGCTCCATAGGCTGTGTCAGCGTACCCTGCAGCCACTTACGCTGCCGGGACTCACAGGTGATGACGGAGTCACGTTGACGGATCCGGTGGAGTTGGCGGCTAGCTTTGCCCGATACTACGCAGGGCAATATGCGCCACAGGACTGTCTTCCAGCTGATGAGGTCGATAAATTTATTGCTGATTTGCCCCCGAGGACCGTCTCGGAAGAAACGCGAGCGGCGTTGGACCTCCCTCTTACGGCGGAGGAACTGGGCGCTGCGCTAGGACAGCTGAACCCCGGGAAGGCACCTGGGCCGAGTGGCTTCCCGTGCGAATTCTATAAGAAATTCCAACTACAATTAGGGTCCCACTACAGGGCCGTGTTGGAAGCGGCACGGGAGCTGGGTAGGCTGCCAGCTGACTCGCGCCACGCTGAAGTGGTGGTGTTCCAGAAACCGGGTAGGCCGCCTGATCGACATGACTCCTACCGCCCTATATCTTTGCTTAATGTCGAAGCTAAGCTGCTGGCAAAGGCGTTGGCGAACCGCCTTCTCCCCTATGTGGCTGATCTGGTCCACCCGGACCAGGCGGGCTTTATGCCGCATAGGGCAACGCGGCACAATATTCGACGGGCACAGAAGGCAGTGGACGCGATGGGGGCCACGGGAGAGCAGGCAGCCCTACTGTTGGCAGATATTGATAAGGCATTTGCCTCCGTTAGCTGGACCTACCTGTTTGCGCTCCTGCCCCATCTTAACCTGGGCCCTGTTTTTATCTCGTATCTCAAGCTGCTGTACACTGACATCACGGCGTCCGTGCGAGTCTCCGGGGCGGTTTCCGAGAGGTTTCCTATTGGTCGGGGAACCCGTCAGGGTTGCCCGCTGTCTCCGTACCTATTTGCGCTGGCCATGGAGCCCCTGGCCTCTTGGGTTCGGATTGATGCGCAGTTGCGGGGCTTCCGGCGGGACGGGGGACTCACAGACAGGATCGCACTATATGCGGATGACGTCCTCTTTTTCCTCACGGACTTAGATAGATCGGGCCTTCGGGTATTGGAAATTATGCGCATATTTGGCGAGGTATCGGGTCTTTATCTTAACCCTCGTAAGTCCACCCTGTGGGTGCTGGGCGACGGGGCGTGTACGGGCTCCTGGGCGTCAGCCTTGCAGGTAGCAGTTGGAGGCCTGCTGTATCTTGGCGTGTTCCTGTCTGCGTACCTGCTTCCTGTCCACCTATTGTGGTGGCCTTGCAACGTCTGACGTGCTGTCGTATTACCAGGCCTCCCATTTGTTAGTGTTGAATGAATGGTGGCACGGTGATAGAGGAGACCCG
Source organism: Lissotriton helveticus (assembly GCF_964261635.1). Lineage (NCBI taxonomy): Eukaryota > Metazoa > Chordata > Amphibia > Caudata > Salamandridae > Lissotriton > Lissotriton helveticus. Next base: position 494,375,968 of record NC_136070.1, read on the forward strand.
GCATATGCATTAGAGCGATCGTTGATGGGTGCCAACACACTGCACACGCTCTTGTACTCAGCCAGACTGCGGAGGCAATTGCCTCGTGCCACGCAAGTGGTTTTTGTGATATGGCGACAGGCGCTGCGCCACATGGGCTGGTGGGGCAGATTGACAGCAGAGACTCCTCTGTGGAGAAATGGGCGACTGCCCGCGTTGGCCTCGCTGGCAGGGTTTGGCGGATGGGATTCTATAGGGATCTCTTTGCTGGGAGACGTTGTGTCCGGAGTAGCCCTCAAATCGTTCCAGGAGGTTAGAGACGAGTTCCATATGCCTAATACCCAATTTTTCAAATACCTGCAGCTCCGCCACGCGCTTGAGCCCAGTCTGTTGGGCCTGGAGTCGCTCCCGGAGTTCAGCCCCCTGGAAGCGAAAGTTTTCATGGGAGACCTTGGTGACAAGAAGGTGTCACGTATTTATCAAACCCTTCTCATCCATTGTTCCTCTACTCTAAGCGCATTAAAGGAAGCCTGGGAAGGAGACGTTGGACCCCTAGATGAGGACGATTGAAGGGAGGCCTTGGAGTCCCCGCGAGGGACTGCTATCGCAGTGCGTCTCAGGCTAGTCCAATTTAAATATCTGCATAGGGCCTATTACACGAGGGAGCGACTGTGGAAAGCAGGCTTGATTGGATCCCCGGAGTGTTTGCGATGCGGAGTTGAGATCGGTACCTTGCTGCATACTGTATGGGCATGTGCCGGCCTGACTGGGTTCTGGAGGGGTGTATGGGGATGTCTGTCGGAGGTGCTGGGGTGGGATCTTCCCCGTACTCCTCGACTGGGCCTTTTGCATGTACTGGAGGGCGTGGGGGGAATCTCTACAAGCGCCGCCTCTTATTGTTGGGTCTTGTCGTGGCCAAACGGGATTTGGCACGAGCATGGAAGAGTGATCGTGCCCCCCGTTGACCGCGTGGAAAGTAGGTATGGATTATTTTATGGGGCTAGAGCGCCCTGTGTTTGAAGCCAGAGGGTGCCCCCGGAAACACTACAAAATTTGGAAGCAGTGGGCGGAATATAGGGGTTTGGTTCTGGTACCTCCAGTGGAACCTGATGATGGACTAGATTTGGAAGATGGACTATAGGCCTGAGTGGACGCAAGTTTCCTGGCTCGACACGAACAATTATTGGAGGCTTACTGGGATCACGTGCACGGGTTTAGGGAGGGATAAAGGGTGGGTAGGTGGGGCACTGGGTGGATGTGGGCGGCGGGGGGGGTTAAGTGGGGTTGTTTTTGATTGGGTTTATGTGATGCTCATACCAATTTTGACGTTTGGCAGGACTCTCCTGACTGTGGAGGACTGCATACATGCTTCACCTGATCAATAAAATAAAAAAAACTTTGTTGTGAAAAAAAATATATATAAGCTATCATCTCACCCGAATCAACCTCTACTGCCTGTGCACAAGGTAACCAGATATTATTACAATGCCTCTTACAGTAATGAATGTGATATTTAACTCACACAAGTCTAGTCTTATCACAGTACATTGTCACGACCTTCACAGTACTCTTTTTGTGCTTTTGCTTTCAATCACTTTGAAACTACCATACTGTTTTATACAACTGCAAACAAGGGCCGGCTATAGGGCAGTGCAAACAGGGCAGCTGCACTGGACGCTGACCTGGGAAGGAGGCAATGACCTCAGTGGAGGGAGGGGGGACTGTGTTTAGCAATACCTTATGTTTGGAGAGATGAGGGGCCTTTTTGCCTGGTGGTAGTGAGAGATTCCGAGGAGGCAATCATTGGGTGTGGTGGCGCCAAAAATGATTGTCGCACTGGGCGCCACCAGCGCTAAAGTCGGCCCTGCTGCCAATCCTTCCCACAAAGCCAGACTTCAATCCCACACCCCTCTAACGATGCACATCAATCAATCAATCAGTATATTTGTTGAGTGCTACTTGTCATTTTAACTTTTTAGTTAGGTAAGTTAGTAAGATTTTAGCTTACGTTTAAAAAACGCTAGAAATTCACTGAAAAAAGGGGGTGTAATAACATAAAACTCACATTTCAAAAGCAAAAAACAACTGAAAGTCACCAGTTACACTTTACTGAGCTAACTATAACTTCATGTCATTTAACATGCCATTAATGGTGTACTATGTGACGTCATAAGCACTGCACGAGGGGGCGCAGGTTATAGTTACCTCAGTAGGACTGTTTAATTTCTATAGTCTATTGATTTTTAAGGCTAGTTTGTATACTATTACAACACCCAGCTATGACCTCACTTTAACCTTTGGTCTTTTCAATGGCTTTCTAGGGTCGAGGTCTTCCTTCTGCATTTGAATTTGTACCAGAAGGGTATGCTTAAACTACAAATTGTATGCTAGACAGTACATACGCACCTCTGCACCACAGGTAATGAGCTGAAACAGGCTATTTTCATAACTATGGCTCTGCTCTTTTTTTGCACAGCACAGTGCGGCAACTTTGCTTGCTGTGCTGTATGGTGCTGCAAGATAATATATCTGCACCTTAGTGTGCATGCCTTGCCTGCCCAGCTTTATTTCTTGCCTTCTCAGGCATTTGGTGGCAATTATATTGATAAAGAATCTTTGTGTCATTGCTCTCTGTCCTTTCCTCTTACCACGTCTATCGTAACCCTATCTCTTAATCTCTCTCAATTTTAACCCTCTCAATTTTAACCCTATCTCTTAATCTCTCTCAATTTTTACTTCTTCATGTACCTTCATCCTCTCATTCCATCTCAGCACTGTCTGCCTCACCTTTGTCTTCCTTACCATTGTCACAATACAACAAATATACCTCATTTGACTTATTCTCTCACTACCTCTCTCTCATGACCTTGCAGCTATCTTTCACTCCCTGGGCTTATGCATATATCACCCTTGATCCCCTCTATCAACCTCAATTCTTACTCTCTCTCTCTCTCTTTATCTCATCCCCCTCTTTGACCTCACTGCACTTTTTCCAATGGACCTCCCAGGATCTCTAATGCATCTACCTCACTTCTCACACAACCTTACCTCTAGTTTTATGGCACCTCCCTATCTCTCTCTTTCTCTACATGTCTCTACTACCTTACCTCTCTCACAGTTCTTTTTCTACCTCATCACCTCCTCACTTCTCTGTCATTTCACTCTCCACCTCACATCTTGCTCACTACCTCACCTCTCTCTACCCCACCGCTCTCTCTCTCTCTCTCTCACTACCTCACCACTAGTTTGCTACCTCATCTTTCCACCTTCCCCTTCTCTTATTTTACATCCGTTCTCTTTACTTCATCTTTCTTCCTTCTGGCTACCTCTTTTTCTCTACCTCTAAATTGTTTAAATCTCACATCTTCTCTCACACACACACACACACTGAAACACATATCTTTCTCTGGACCTCTTTGTCTATTTCATCTCACCACCTCCCACTCAACTATCTCTCTCAACCTCCTCCTATAGAGAACTCTCTATCTCACCATCTGTTGCTCTTTTACTATTGCACAACTTTCTATCTCTGCATAAACGTAACCTCTTTCTCTATTTCTCATATGCCTGTTACCTAACCTCTTTCTCTATTTCTCATATGCCTGTTACCATATGCTTTTCCCTCTACACTACATGTCTCTTTCTATCCTTCACCCCCCTCTCTACCTTTCTGTCTTCCCCATTACACTTAGTGCCTGAACCATTCTCCATGCCTCTTCTCATTTTCCTCTCTCGGTGTACCTTGCATCGCGTTTTTCCTTGTCTCTCTTTCTATGCCTACCTTTCACTGCCTTTACTCCTCGCTAACTCACCTCTTTTTCTATATTAGCTCTCTCTTTATCTCACCCCATGGTGTACTATACTTCTCTGCCTCTCTCTCAGTGGTGTAGCTAGAGGGGACACTGTTTTTGGGGGCGGCAGAGGTGAGCAAGTCATGTCTGTTGACTACCACCATCCCCCGCCCTCGAGAACAACTTGTCCTTTGGCCGGCAGTGGCCCCCCTCCAGAATAATTTAGCTGTTAGTCACCTCCCCCCAAAAATAAGTTGTCCGTCACACCTCCCTCCTCCCCACCACCCCGCTTTTACCAGCAAACTTAGGGTTCGCCCTGGATGGTAGTAGGTCTAGCTATGCCACTGCTCTCTCTGCATTTCCTAAGCATAACTCTAATCCTCTGATGCAGTCTAAAACCTCACCTATTTCTCCACCTCTCTAAATCTTACTCTTTCTACCTCACCTCACTCTTCTCTATTTACTTCTCATCCTGACTCACATACCGTTCAACATCGTCCCGATCTCTTCCCCTACTTCGCGTCTCTCACTCTACTGTTCCTTTTATGTCTCTGTCCATCTGCTGTGTTCTCCCTGACCCATTCCCTTACTCAGCAGGGTCACAGGTAACTGTCTAGCCAGAGAACTGCACATATAGAAAGAGGAGAAGAGGGGTGTGAGAGGGAAAGAGAAATTAGGAGAAAAATAGCAGATATAGAATTGTAAAAAATGATTTAGAGCATTATTTTAAATTTCACTCTTGCAGCATGATAGGCAATGGTGAAGAGGGATATAATTGTCTTTAAAAATATTTGGCAACTAAAGCTACAATTTCAAGCAATATGTGCATGTGTCTTACTTTACTAGTTCACAAAACATCTAACAAATCAGCCTTACCATATTGTTCTTACCATGAGAGTAATCCGCTAGGGAAACACTGAATTCCCCCCAAAAAGTTGTTGCAAGTAAAAAAATCTATATCCCAACTAAAAAAGAAATGACGTTATCAACGCTTGGTCACACTTACTTTCGGTACAATTTGACTAGAATACAACAGACAGATTGTTGGTTTTTGGTCCCAAGTTATGAAGATTTAGACCAATTAAGATAAGGGTTTTTAGAGTGAGGGAAATACTGGGCGCACTGCTCACGGTAGTGGAAGTAGTGGTATTAAGAATGGGTGCATGCAGGTGAGGGGACAAAGGACCCTAAACCCCTCAAAGAGTGTGTGCCAAGACACACACCGTACACAATATACAAAACACCTGTTGCACACCAATAAAAGAAAGTACAGAAATAGATGTCTCAATGGACATGTAATAGTTCAAGTGTCCACATTTGAAGAAAAAGGAGGACGAAGGGTAGTACGGCTCCTCTTTTATTGTTATGGATGGCCAACCGACACGTGTTTCGTCGTAAAGTAATTACAGTACTTTAGCGACTCCTCAGGGCTGGGGAGGATACAAAAATAAAATATGGAGTACATAGTAATATTACAATGAACATCACGTTGCCTTGGTGACTACTTTTAGTGCAAGTGCAGGGTGCAAGTGAGTATAGTGTCAATATACAGCAAAATTCTCGTGGAAGCATACAACACCGTCCCCGTATTCCAGTATTCCAGTATGAAAGTGTAGACACATATGAACTGTTGTAGTATTATTGTGAAAAAGGGAATCTTATCGTGGTGACGCAAAAAGGGGGGGGAAAAAGAAAAAGGTATCAACGCACTCGAGAATTTTGCTGTATATTGACACTATACTCACTTGCACCCTGCAATTGCACTAAAAGTAGTCACCAAGGCAACGTGATGTTCATTGTAATATTACTATGTACTCCATCTTTTATTTTTGTATCCTCCCCAGCCCTGAGGAGTCGCTAAAGTACTGTAATTACTTTACGACGAAACACGTGTCGGCTGGGCATCCATAACAATAAAAGAGGAGCCGTACTACCCTTCGTCCTCCATTTTCTTCAAATGTGGACACTTGAACTATTACATGTCCATTGAGACATCTATTTCTGTACTTTCTTTTATTGGTGTGCAACAGGTGTTTTGTATATTATGAAGATTTAGCACACAATTCAATATTGTTTGCCATTGCGAGTGAGCGAAAAGGGTTAATAAATTAAAAGTTGCCCACAAAATATATCTTGCCCTGAGCCCACAAATTCCTAGGATGTCACTGCTATTACCCACTCATGATAGATTTCAAATGTTTGAGATATTTAATTTGGTGTTTCCCCGCTTGAGATATCTGTTGAGCCATTTAGAGAAGCTTTTGCGCTTAATCTTTATTATAGGCAGGTGACACATTTTCCCTTCTGTTTTAGGGTTTTACTCATAGACACTCATGATATGCACCTTACTGACCTTCGGGAGAATGGACGGCTGAGTCGGTCTTGCATAGCCTCAACATCATCTCCTACGTTGACGACACCCAGCTGATCATCTTCCTCACTGAAGACCCCCACACCGCTAAAGCCAACCTCCACAGAGGAATGAAGGCCATCGACGAATGGATGAAGGACAGCAGGCTGAATTCAGACAAGACGGAGGTCCTCATCCTCGGTCCCACTCCCTCAGCCCGGGACCACTCCTGGTGGCCAACATCACTAGGAACAGCCCCAGAACCCACCCACCACGCACGCAACCTGGGTGTCATCCTCGACTCCTCCCTCTCCATGACCAAGCAGGTCAAAGCCGTCTCCGTTTCCTGCTTCAACACCCTCCGAATGCTCCGCAGGATCTTCAAATGGATCCCCTCCGACATGAAAAAAAACGTCACCCAGGCCCTCGTCACCAGCAGACTGGACTGCGGGAACGCCCTCTACGCAGGAACAACAACCAAGCTCCTAAGGCGGCTACAACGCATCCAGAGCACCTCGGCACGACTGATGCTCGACGCCCCCCCGAAACAGCCACATCACATACCTCCTCAGAGGCTTGCATTGGCTCCCCGTCAACAAGAGGATCACCTTCAAACTCCTCATCCACGCACACAAAGCCCTACACAGCGCCGGACCAGAATACCTCAACGGCCGACTCAGCTTCCACACCCCCACCCGCAGCCTCCGCTCCGCCGCCCTCGCCACAGTTCCACGCATCTGGAAAACCACCGCCAGCGGCATATCCTTCTCCCACCTCGCCGCCAAGACCTGGAACACGCTCCCTACCAGCCTACAACAGACCCAGGACCGGCTGGCATTCAGAAGACTTCTCAAGACCGGGCTTTTAGATCAGTAGCAGCCTCCCTCCCCCTGCCCCCCCCCCAGCGCATTGAGACCCGCACAGGTATGTAGCGCGCTTTTCAAGTGTTTGATTGATTGATTGATTGATTGCTGGCATTCATACCTGTGACCCCTGCCGACCACCACTTTGTTTCAAAAGCAAAGGTTCAGCTCATTGAATTACCCTTCTGGCTTTCAACCCTCTCCTTTAATCCAAAAGCATGCCTCTAAGCAAAACACACACTTTCACATGCAGATTTGAAAGGATAACCAAATACCCTTGGAGAGCCCGTTAATTCACAGGACATTCAATCTGCTGTTGTTCATGGCTGTATGCTAATTTCTTTGCAATACAAAAATTGAGTGCTAGAGAGCAAAAATGTATTTACAAATTCCAACAAATTTAACTCCGATACAATATCTATTTCACAGTTATTAATTCCTTGTATAGAAGGGGATTGATGAGAGGTGGCAATAAAACCTTGGATTATACAGAATAAAGAATCTCATATTTATATAAATAGAATACTGTAAATCATCTCAGAGGTCCTTGATCCTATAAACAAACAACATGTTGCCTCTTTCCTCAGTACATTCACAGAGCTCCTATCTGATTTGCAATGATAAAGTACAGTACATGGGTACTTTATTTCGTATACTGCAATTCTTCCTATTTATTGGTACGGTTGTCTAGCGTTAACTCTCCTGTGCTATCCTTTGTAAAGTAGAAACGAAACACAATGATTTCAAATAAAAATTTACATTTGGAAGGATGAAGTCATGGGCTTGTCATCTTCTCAGCCCTGAAAAAGGCGGGCCTGTGGATCCTAAGGAGGTCAATAGGAGGTTATGGCTCCGTAAGGTGTTTGGGAAACTCAGGGTCTGTGAGTAATGTGCTCATAATGTGAGTACGGGCAGTGGCGTAGGAAGGTCAGGTGGTAGCCGGTGCGAAAAATTTCTTGTCACCCCCCCCCCCCCCCCCCCACCACCACCACATTGAGATTATTAAAAGAAGGAAAAATAAGATACTTAAAGCTTTGCCTTTCTGTTTTTTTGTTTGCTGCGCACCACTCATTTTAAATATTATTTTTTCCCAAAAAAGTGTTGTGAGCCCAAAAGATTTTTTTTATATTTTAAAAACACATATTTTGCCATTTTGTCACCCCCACAGTAATGGCACCATGGGCGGCTCGTACCCACCGCACCCCTCTTCCTACGCCTTTGAGTATGGGAGCAGCACTGAGCGATTCCCCCTTGGCAGGTTAGTAAGAGCCCCCTAACATGTCACTTGTGCAGTCTCGCCAATTTACAAGAAAACCGGAGCTGAGCGGCGCCCTTTGAGGGGGGCAGCCCATTTATCTCATATGGGGTGGTGGTGGGGCTGTGGTTTTATACACCCATGTTCCTTTGTGAAACAAGAATGGCTTGATTAAACTGAATGCGCATCGATTACGATCAGCAACAACGCTGCACGCCCTCTCACTCACAATGCATTTGGACACAAGATGTCCTTCCTTGTAGTTAAGTTTTAATACGTTTAATTGAGCAGTAAATAATATTTTTAGGCTCAGCGCCCTGTGCAAGGAGTCTCCGTCAGAATTCTACTATGGCTATAAAACCTCGAGCATGCGGAAAGAACACACTGGGTGCAGTGCGTCACACTTGACATGCATTTAAGGAATGTAATGCTTACAAAAACATTTGCAACAATTTTAACCTGAAAAATACTGATTAATGCCCCGTTCTGACTCCCTTTCAAACTTTTGTAACAACTCGCCTTACCTCTTTTGCTTTTCTCCCGTTACCATGGCCCCCTAACTCACCAGCTCATGTCCACTCAGCAGTCACTCCTGAAACCGCACTCCTCACTGCCTTAAGCTCACACCCTCCCTGCAGCCTTCCCCAGTTTATCTTTGCCAAGGGCGAAGCCATTAATATGGTCCATCAACACACCCGCCTCTTTCACACATTTCCTGTACCGAGCTAGTTCCTGAACTCACTTCCTCCAGCACATCCTTCTGTCCGTCATCATCTGCATGTTTTCTTCTCCACAAAGTGGGAGTGCAACTTTTATAATATATGGTTACTGGCAAATCATAATGCATGCTCTCAAAACCCCCCAACACTTTTCATCTCATAGTATTCCTATATGACAGCACTTATCTGAGTAGACTGAATAATTACGTTAAATACATATGAATTGAATTTACCATGGATAGTTCAGAAAAAAAAGAAAACCACCTGGGGGTCTGAGTATTTTTTTTCGGTCTGACAGAAAAACAATAATGTAAGATACAATGGCATATACGAAAGGTTTTGGCCAAACATCATCAATTTCAAAACACACTCAACATTCAAACACATCGGTTAAACAGTTAGAATTTCCATGACAGTAAAAATCCACTTTCATATCAATTCATCATTGCATGGGTTACCCTGCAACGAATGGCACTTTGTAATTAGCTTGCTGAGCTGATAAGAGAAGTTGTAAAAAAAAAACCGTTGCAATCCCACATTGCCTAGAATGTGTTTGTCTTAAAAACTGGTAATACATAGCGTTTCCTGAATGCAGAATAAAATGTACAGAAAAGCAAAAGTGCATCTTGCTTTTTGCAGAGTCATACAGGCAAATTCTTAATATAAGAGCCTGGTCCTGGAAAGGCCCCCATAACATTTATAGTATCCCGCCTACATCTAGTCAACAAACATCTATTATCAGCCAGATTCATCAAAGTAAAATCGGCTCGCAAAGGGCCAGATTCTGAGAAGCTGGCCCTTTGCGAGCACAATTTTTGCAGTTGGAATTCATCATCCCAAGTGCAAAAATCGCAAATCTAGAAATCGCTAAATTGCGATTAATTGCGTTTAAGGAATCTCAATTTGCGATTCCTTAAATGCAAATCATGAACCATTTTAAAATTGCGAATTCGCAATCTAGGCCCGCTATTTACGGCGAAGTCTAACTACGTGGTAAATAGCAAAAACGTAGAAAAATGCACTATAGTGCATTTTTCTAAGTTGTATGTTACACACATGTCCTTTGGACATGTGTGTGCGCAACACCAGTGTACATGACCATATCAGGGGTGCTACAGGGTGACCTTTGGACACCCTGGCACCCTTGAAATCGCTTCCTTATTTGCGATTCGCTAATTGCTAATCGCAAATAAGGAATGACTCCCCATTCATTCCTATGGGCCTTTAGGCCCATAGGAATGAATGGGAAAGCCATTCCTTATTTTCGATTAGCAATTACCGAATCGCAAATAAGGAAGCAGTAGAAATCGCAAAAAAGATTGCGATTTCTACATGCATCCCGTTTTGCGAGTCTTTAATAGCGATTCCTTAAAAATCGCTATTAAGGACTCGCAAAACGGGACATTGATGAATCAGGGGGATAATAGGCTCTTATTCTTGACCCAGGTAAGATAAGGTTCAAGGTTTTTACCTTCCTTTTCTAGGTTCTCCCCCTTACAAAGATTTTCTTTTGCAGATGTTACTTTCTTTCATACCTCCAGCCCTACATAGTGCAAGTAATAGAATAGACTCCAACAAACAAGTTAGAATTAGTTTCTGCTGTACTCAAGGCATTGCTAAAACCAAGTGTAACTGGATAGTTGGCATTCATTAGTTGGATCAGGTGTTTCATTAGTTGGATCAGGTGTTTCATTAGTTGGATCAGGTGTTGTTGTTCATTTATTTGAGAAACTCTTTCAGGGTTCTCATGGTTAGATAGTCTAACTCTTCCACCTCCCAAGAGTTTGGCTTTAATTACTACTTACGTGCTCATTAGAAGTGTTGTTGTTACATCACATTAGTAATGCAGCACTGGGAATTATAAATAATGCTTGGCACAGTAATTCCCAGGTGCAATGCTACGGCTCATTTTAGGTTTTTATGACCTCAGAACGTGAAATAAAACAACAGAATCAGCGTTTGCTCCTGAGTCTGTCATGGTTTTTCCTCATTCATCTGATCTTTCCCCAGATACGTTCTACCTGTTTTTACAGGACAAAATGTGTCCAAGAACAACCCTGAAGGTGCAGGTTTTCCTACATTGCTTGCGATCTTGATTCAGCGAGTAACTCCTATTCCTGGTCAAATTGGAATTTTCTCTGAACTTTTGATGAAGGCCTTAGTATTTCCTATTTCTTTCATATGCTCTGAATATTTCTCCGCAGATGTTGGCTCCCAAGCTGAAAAGGTTTTACACTTAATTTGCCCAAAATGCCATGAGTTTCATAGTTGCTCTCTTTCTTCATGCTGCTTCTCATTGTTGCCTCATTACACTGCTTCTTGGAGTGCTAGAGCTTGACAATGGACCTAGAACTGAGTCACAAAGTTCTTTGCTCACCCCATTATAACTTAGGTGTGCATAAATATAGATTTCTGAGTGCCTATTCCTATGGGATTATTCCCATGCCATTGGCATTTGAACACATATATATTTTGCCAGTATGATGAACCTCTGTGTGAGTATCACTTACAATGTATGCCTTTACCACACATATAAAACAACATTTTGACTTTTTACAATGTACTTTATTACATTGTCATTCTTAAAAGCGCATTGTTCAGGGTAACAAATAATATTCATACAAACACACACACCATGCACAGTGAAGTTAGTCATCAATGATTTCATTTCAGATGTCATCAGTGATGTTATCAATGATGTCATAGAAAATATTATGAGTGATGTAATATGTGAGGTCATAAGCTGTGAAGGGCAAGCCCGTGATTTATAGTTACTTCGGTTCAAAATAACAGGTGAATTTCAGAGTTTTCGGAGTTTAAAATGTTATGTTTTAACTGGCATTTTCACCTAACTATAACATCACTTTAACTTTTGGCATTTTCATTAAAATTCTGAGTTTTGTTTATAATGTAAACTAAGATATTCTTACCATACCTTACTATTAAATCACGTTGCCCTTTGTTTTTTCCAGTGAATTTTGAAGGTTTTTGTAACTGTAAATTAACAATATAAAGGGGTGTCATTTTAAGTAGGGCAGACCTATTGGCTTTTTTCAAAGGGTTAGAAAACCAAAACAGAAAAGGCAAGCCTGTTGGCTTTATCGAGGGGTCATTAGTGATATCACTGACCATTACGTGAGTGATGTAATATATGAGGTCATAAGCAGTGCATTGCGGGGGCATAAATTATAGTAAGCTCAGGTAACCTTAACTGCTGAATTTCTATGGTTTTGTATGAGTGAAATCTGAGCGTAACTATAACGTCTCTGTAGCCTTTGTTTTTTTTAGCAAATTTCTAAGGTTTTTTCATGCTATTTCCTAACTATAACATCCTAGCTGTATAGGTCGGTGAGTGGGGGTGTTAGTGGAGGTGTTACTGGTAGTAACAGGAGGGGTTCTTGGCCCCAAAAGACCCTCATCATCCAAGTGGACTTCATCCCCTAACCAGTAGTGCACCAGGAGGCCCTTTTGCAGAGGGGTTGACCAAGGAAGCAGGACCTTAGACGAGGTCTCAGTAATCCTATTGTGTGGGGATTTACTTGTGGCAACAATAGGGGTTCTTTGCCCCGAATGTCCCTAGGCAGCTTAGGGAACTTCATCCCCCAATTAGTAGTGCGCCAGGAGGCCCCTTTGCAGAAAGATTGTGAAAGGGGGCAGGGCCTCCAACGAGGTCGCAGAAATCCCACTGTGAGGGACTTACTTCAGCAGTAGGAGTTCTTGGCCCCCAATGACCTTCATCAGACAAGAGGACTTCATCTCTCAAGCAGTAGTGTGCCAGGAGGCCCCTTTGCAGAGCGGTTGAGAAAGGGGAGGGATCAGATCAGAACCTATCACTCAGTCACTCATGCTTACTAGTGCTCAGAGAAATATACAGAATACACAGTGGGACGTTTTTAATATATTTATTGAACCAACATATTCTTGTATAGAATATATGTGCTGTGATATTCAGTAGACAGAAGCAGATGGAAACGATTACAAGCACCAAAAGAGTAAATAGTAGGTACAGTTCTACCATGGTGCTAAAACAGTGTATATATGCAGGCATATAAACAAGACGGTAATAAGGCGTACTCCTACTATGAAAAACGCTACTCTAAGTGTGTGTGAGTGTAAAGCCAAGAATCCCCCCAATGGATGATCCAACCCTATTACCTGGCAGGAGAGAGTGTAAGAGCCCGACTTGGTCACAAACTGGACACCCCCTCACATAGATGTCAGACGACTGTGTCAAGTCTCAGCATGCAGGGACCCTTGGTGTCAGCTGAAGTGCCTCCTCTGCCAATATATTGGGATGCTCATTATTAATAATATAAAGCAGTCTTGTGATGTACGTTGTAGGTTAGCAATGTTATGGATATGTAGATAGCTCGGTCGCTCCTTGGACGAAGATAGAATGACATTTGTACATAGTGCACAAAGTCGCCCTGTACATGATGTTCGAGGCATCGCGATAATGTTGTGCGAAGCTAGAGGAGTAAACAAAGTAGTTTCAGAGAAACTAATCCAACATTGTTGTGCATGCAGATATGTGCAAAAGTTCACAGCTAAAATGTTATTGTGAAAAATAGTACGATGTAAGAAATGAGCAGCGTCGCTACATGGGCCTACATTGAGAACATAACACCCACTCATCATATTAAGGGTTGATGTATGAAAGCTATCTAAAAAGCCAACAGACCATAATGAAACATAATTAAAATAGGTTAAATACTACTCTTAAAATCATCTAAAAGCAAGCTTCCCTTTAAAATATTCATATAAAAGCCTTAAAGTCATTATACTATTTGAAATACCAAACACTCAGAAAGCCATGGTGCCTAGAAAAAGCAAAGAGCTGTTTTCATTCAATTTGTTTACAAAATAGGCCAAATTGTTCCCACATGGAAAAATCCAATTGTTTATGTGTTCCGAGTGGTAGACACAACATTGCTGTGGCCCACAACCACTGTCATCGATCTCAGAGGATCACCTCAAAGCAGGTGTATGGCGCAAAGGTGATTCCATCTGGTCCCCACAGCAGCCGCTGATGGAGGGTACTGCATCCTGTAAGCGTATCATTGAGCCGGTGTCCATTTCACTAGGAGTCAAAGCAACCCAGGGTGGCTCGAAGAATGCATTCATCAACAATGGAATACGCTGGGGACAACGATGCCCATGGGCCTTTAGGGAGTCCATCAGTACCTCAATGTCCAGTGGCACAACCGATTGAAATCCTAGGCATAGATCCAATATGCATTTGTGTCTACATAGCAGGCACGGAATTCAGGTTGCAAAGAACACTAAACAAGCACCCTCATAGCCTATCTATTCCATATATCAAAGACTTGATAACTCTTAGGTTATTACATACATCCAATCACAACAGTGACACTTAACATTAACATTTTCATTATTTTTATTCTTTCACTGCTTTATATACTTTATAGAATTTCTTTTTTACTTTTCTATTTTTCTTAAATATTATTTTTAATTCAGGTAGAAAAAAGACTTAATCATGAAAATTCCTACAAAAGTCAAAATCATTTCAATAAATACATAACATTTCACATGTATGAATCCACTAGAAAAAGGAAACACCCCCTGGACTAACTTCAGTTAAAACATCCATATCATAACTATTAAAACACATACATACATACTTTCACAAACTTCATACAACCAGCATATGAACAAGGCGGAGGTTATGTGTGATAAGTATGTACAGAGCACCAGGCTGAGCATAAGGTCGAAACGCGATTCGGCGGTATATGAAGAGTAGTTAGACCGCCTTCATCAAGACCTTTCCAGATACCAACATCAATTCACAATGACCAGGGGACGAGATCAGTATAGTTGGGGAATTTGGGAAGTTATTCATATATTCTAGTAATCAAGAAAAGGCATCTTCCCTTATTCACGACGAGTGCTGCCGCACCTAGGCAGTATCTTTAGCAAATACGCGATTTATTCTCTGTTGATCCTAAAGAAATATATGCGAGGAGGCCAAGACTCTCTAATTTGAAGAATGGCAGTGCAGAAGAGAACCCTTTTTGTTATCATTCATCAAGTTGTTTTCCTCAGTCGGATTTTCCAAATTATGTCCAATAAAATTCCAAAATAGTTGCACTAGTGTAAAGCCAAGATTCCCCCCAGGGACGATCCAACCTAGATTACCTGGCGGGAGAGAATGTAAGAGCCCATCTTTGTCACAAACTGAATATCCCTCACAGAGATGTCAGACCGATACATGGTGAAGCCTCAGCATGATGGGGACCTCGGTTTCAGCTGAAGTGCCTCCTCTGCTAATCCATCGGGATGCTCATTATTTATAAAAGAAAGCAGCCTTGCGATGTACGTTGCAGATTAGTGATGTTATGGATATGTAGATAGCTTTGTTGCCTAGTGGATGAAGATAGAACAACATTTGTAAGTAGTCCACAAAGTGGCCTTGTACATGATGTTCGAGGCATCGTGATAATGTTGTGCGAAGCTAGATGAGTAAACAATATAATTGTGGAGAAACAAATCCAATATTATTGTGCATGCAGATATGTGCAAAGGTTCACAGCGGAAATGTTATTGTGGAAAAATAGGACAATGTAAGAAATGAGCAGCTTCGCTACACGGGCCTAACCTGGGAACGTAACAGTTTTAATTCTTTTGGATCAGTCCATCCGCCAGCATGTCTACTGCAATTAACTACATATGGCCACCCTCTGTTATGGCAGCAATTGTTGAAATCTTTGCGAGGGTTTCACTTTCTTCCTCCTCCCAGGTTTCCCATGGTGGAGGTAGTTGCAGGGCTAAACATGAGCATAAGAGTGAGGTGAACTGGCAGAGGTCTTGGGGACTCTAAGTTCATTTTCCAATTTATCTGAAAAGAGATGCAGTAACCTGTGACTAGTGCTCCCTTTCCCTCAGTTTGAGTGAAGCGAGAGAAAATGGTGCGATCCCGCCTTCAGAGGCAGCTGCCTGACGTCCATGAGCGCGACTGAGGTAACAGTATGAGTAGGGATTGCAAAGGAAATCTAGCCATCTGGTACCATGGTGCATACCCCATGAGAGAAGAGAGGTGGCAGAGAGGAGGTCCGGTGACAGTGATGTAAGGAAATATAGACATAGCTGTTCCTTTGAACAAATCGCCAAGTTACTATAGATGAATAGTCAGCCTGGGAATGGCTAAGTGTGTGCGAAGCTCCATTATATCTCACTCTCTCCAAGTTAACTGCACCTCTTGTTGCCTTTACTATGTCCTGATTGTGTGGGACACCCCATTGTGTCTTCCACTCTCTTCGATCTAACTGCATCTCTCCACACCTCTACTATTACTATGAAATTACTTTGCCTCTCTCATATGTCTCTTCCCCACTCTCTAATCCATCTCTTTCTATTAGGTTTTCAATCTCAAAGGTTCCCTTTCTCTGCTTTCCTTCCGCTTTCTCTCTACTCAAACTGTTCCTTTTTTCCTTTCTACCTTTCTTATTTCCTTCCATCCTGTCATTCCTTGCATCAGTTCTTTTCAATTCAATACCATGCTTTCCAAATCCAAAGTTATAGCTAACACTACTGCAGAGTCTTGGAATGTCTCACAGCCTCACAAGCAGACATGCTGTAGTCGCATATATAGGCTACTGAAATATTTTTCTTTGGCTTGGTGCACAGAACAAACTGTCTTCCTATGCTAACTTAAATGGTAGCATTAATATGCAACTCAGTATTATCTATTTTATCTTCCTGCAAAATTGAAAGGCTATTTTCTGTCATTGGAAGGAGAATGTGTGAGTGTGTGTGCATGTGTATGTATGTTTGTGTGCGTTTGTGTGTGTGTGAGTGTGTGTGTGCTTCCATGTGCTACACTTCCACCACTGTACCTGCTCTGTGTGTATGAGGAAGGCTTGCACTGCTGATGCCATGTAGAACCTGTTCTGTTTGTCTCTTGAGTTGAATCAGGAACTGCTGCTCCCTGTGGAGCACTTGTTTTGGATGTGTAAGATAAGCTCACATCATGTGCCTCACCCCCTTCATCCGACTATTCCCACTGCCTCTTGTATTCTCCTTTAACCCCTCCTCTGCTGGTGACGGAACCACTCCGTCATCAGCTGCGGTCTAGCTGTGCTGATGACGGAGCGGTTCCGTCACGGCCCGCTCGGCGCGCCTGCGCAGCGCGAATTCCGCGCCTGCGCTGGACGTTCCATTGAGCGGGCAGGGCCGTGATGGAACCGCTCCGTCATGAGCACAGCTCAACCGCGGCTGGTGACGGAGCGGTTCCGTCACCAGCATGCGGCCGCCGCGCGGCCGCCCCGCCCCCTTAGCACTGCGGCGGAATAGCCGCCGCAGTGAAGGGGTTAAACTCTACTCTCGCCCTAGAACTTGCACTGGCTACATCCAGCAGTCCTCACAAACTGTCTACCACCTTTTTAACTAGCCATTCACTCTGCCTTCTCTCCCCTGCACTCTGAGACAACACTGTCCCATTTACAAAGGCATTAATTTCAGCGTCTCTATAGTGAAAAGATGATCAGCAGGTTTCATTAACATACAACACAGGTATGGGGTAGGCAGAAACAATGCAAACGTCCCGTAGCACTAACACCAGTTACTAAGTAAGGGAAAGCTGTATATTGTTTTCACACAGACAGAACAGAATTGTAAAATTGAGACTCACCTGGGTTGTAGGAGAAGCATCAATCAAAATGTCAAGTAATCCCAAAATATTGCCATTCCCGAAGAAGTGCTGGCAGCTGAATATCAAAATATCGACTAAGAAATACTGTGCCACCAAAATATTGCAGACAATTATTGAGCGCTAAAATATAGAGTAGGTAAGTTCACATAGGATGTATAGATTTACTATTTTTAAGTCCACCTGTCCATACCTTGAAGATATATATATTGTCAGGTACCTACATGTGGAGTTAAGTAAAGTAAACATATACTTACATATATATATTTACCTTGTCAACATTTCGGTCCTCAATATTTTACCCACAATATTCTGGTAGCAGGACATTCTAGAGTAGATATTAAGGTGGAACATCATCCCGGCAGTGACAGTTGTCAGTCATTCATCTTCAGCTGTAGCAAATGCCTTACCTTCCTCCTCCATTTCAGCTTTAGCCACCTTTTTTGTTCAGAATATTCTGGTAGTGAGTATGCCCACCACACACAGCAGTGCAAGCTCTTCCACAATCCTGTCAACATTAATACCACCAGGTTGAAGACTAGGGAAACAACACATTTCTCCATGGTAATGCTCTCATGGGCCTGGCCGGCTACCCACCCTGCACCCATCAGGGTGTGGCAGGAGCCTGCTGCAGTGGTTTGCGCCCACCCATTGAGAGACGCTTTTCTCAGCTCTCAGCGGGAGGGACAAAACCTGTCTTCCCTAGCTTCAAGAACAGCGGCAGGGGGTTGAAGTTCTCCCTCCCTTGCTCATGCAGGCAGGAAACTACAGTGTTCCTGGGACACTGCTTTCATCAGGGGCTACTGAAGGGCTTGGGGAGGGGGGGGGGGGGCATACCCCGCTCCCCAAACAAAAAATTGGCACCAGGGGATGGGGTGCCCAGGGCCCTTTTTTGGACCAGGGGGTGCCCACACCCTTCTCCCCCCACAAAAGCATTGAACAGTGGTATAGGGACTCTGGGGCCTTTTTGAGGCTCTGGAAAGAGAACCCCACAGCCCCGTCCCCACAAAACAAACATTGGACCTGGGGGGGGGGGGATTCCCAGGACTCTTATGTGGCTTGAGAAGGGGGCTAGATGCCCTGCCGCAAAAACAAAAATGATCACCCCAGTTGATGAGGTCCCCGGTATCCTTAAGTGGCTCGGGAATGGGCGCTGCCTGCCACCTCCCCAACAAATAAATGATGGCTCTGGAAAATGGGGTCCTCAAGGCCAACTCTTGGCTCAGAGAAGAAGGCAGCATGCCCCTTCCCCATTAAAAAAAAATATACCCCAAGGGATGGTGTCACCTTGGTCATGAAATAGCTCAGGTGGGAGGGGAAGAATTGAATGTGAAATGAGCAGAGTAGCCGCTCATTTCAAATGCACTGCTCCAGCTAGGGAGCACCTCGTAATAACCTGCAAGGGCTTTCTTTTAAAAACTCTTTTGAAGCTCGCAGAACTCCTAGAAGGGACAGGGGAACCTTCAAGCATTTTCAAGATGTTGTGGGGGCTGCAGGGAGTGCAGTTGCCCCCTCAGCAAAATTAAACAAAAACACACTGTAAGTCTCCTGGGTCATGACTGAAGGAGACCTTACCACATTTTATATAACGCACTCTGAGCTGAAACTGTATGCTCTTTAGCTGGAGTGCAGGGGTCCCTTGTGGTTGGTTCTATGGCTGCATTTTGTAGTCTGAAATCTTTATGAAAAAGACTCAAAGACATAATAATGTTTTTAAGGGCTTTTTTGAAATTATTAAATTATAGAAAAGAATGATGTATGGCATGCTTGAATTCATCTCAGCCACTGTTAATTACTGGAGGCAGCATCCCAGTTCAGCATTATTTAGCACACCAGGCCACCTCAGTTTGGACTCAGCCATCTGCAAATCAGTCTTGACACTGCTTCAATAGTAATAGTCCAGCCCAAACTGCCAAGTCAAGCCCTCCCTGAATGAGAACACAAGCAACCCCACCTTAGTTAGGGCTCATCAGCTCATCAGCCAGATATAGCTTGGTTCCAGTGACATGGGGTTCACAGAACCCATGTCTGGTCATTCCCATCCCATCTAGGGCGACACATTAAAAGTATACAAAAAAGTGATGGATGGAATGCTTGAGTTAATCTCAGCCAATTGTGAGTATTTGGGCCGCTCCCAAGTCCATTATTATTTTGCACAACACGCCACCTCAGTTTGGAGCTAGCCATATGTACATCAGTCTTGACCCTGCTCCAATGGGAACAGTCCAGAGTGAACTGTCAGGCCAGGTCTTCCCTGAACCAGAACACAAGCAACACAGGACTGGTTTTGCAATAGTTAGCGCTGATCTGCCAGGTGTAACTTGCTTTCAATGACACAGTGTGGAAGGAAACCATGTCTGGGCATACCGATGGATTGGAATGTAGTCCCAAGAGTTTGTCAGTGGCTCAGATTAATTCAAGCATTTCATCCATCACTTTGTTGCTGTTGCAATCATTTTCATTCAATATTACACTATGTGAGTTTATCAAATTTACATTTTATTATAGTTATTGGTGACTTTTTGACACATACATTAGGTCAGCTTTATATATGTTCATGTACTGACCGCTTGATAAAAGCAATATGCCCACTTTTTATATTTTGAAGTCAGTAGGTCTATGACAAAATCAGCAGGTATGCTTTAGTTAAAATGACACCCTTTATATTGATACATCAAAGAGTGAGCCATGCGTTCAATTCTGCAGGGGTTTGGGCGAAGAGCCTGGTCATCAGACCCTGCACCCAACTGCACGGGTGCATGGTTAAAGCCATGCACGGTGGGGGTTGGACTCGCAACCCCATGCTACGCATAACAATGGACATTTTATTGTATATATAGAAGATAGAAATTCACTGAAAAGCTCAAATGTTAACATGACGTTACAGTTAGGAGCTGTAATATATCTTACTTTATATTGAAAAAAGTAGAAATTCTGGGGAAAAAACAAAGGTTGGAGAAACGCTATACTTAGGTGACAAGTCAGTTAAAAAAACATTTTAAACAAACAAAACCACTGAAATTCACCAAATGTAGTTATCTGAAGTAACTATAACTCATGTCCTAAAGTAACTGTAACCTTTTTATTTAAAATGACACCCCCTAACAATACTTAATTTACAAAATAAACACGAATTCCAAGGTTAAATTATATTAAAGTTAGCTATGGTAATATTATTTTATTTTATAATTTTTTTTTAACTCTGATATTCACTGAAAAAAGGTTAAAGTGACGTTTTAGCTAGGCTAAAATGTCAATTAAAGCATAACAGTTTAAACACTAAAAACCTCTGAAATTTACCAGTGATAGTTAACTGAAGTAACTATAATTCCAACCACCCCCATGCACTTCTTATAACCTCACATACTGCAGCACTCTCTATGAAGTTATTGATAACATCATTGATGGCTACTGAAATTACATCATTGATGGCAAGTATGGGAGAACCCATGTCTGCCTGGAAGTAGTTACTAAAAAGGAAAGAGCTTTGGTTGATTTTGCCATCCTGCAAATTGTGAGTTGCTTCAAGGAAGTCAGGAGTAGCGTAGGTTTGTGGAATCTCTGGTTTGGATATGGACAACAATCTTCTAGTGCTCCCCACCGCCACTTTTATGCCCACAAGGAAGAGAAGACATTTTGAGAAGAGGGGATAAAAAAAAGGACAGGCTGAGGAACTCTTGTTTGGAGAGGACTCTTCAGCTTTACGTCTTTGACTTCGGCTGGACTTAGTCTTGAGAGCCATTGGCACAGTCTTTCTCACTCCCTTTATGCGACAGTGAAAAGAGATCGCTGGTTTGGATCCCACTAGCTTCTGCTGGTACCTCTGGAGTTACTGAGTAGCTGTTTCGCGGTCAGAGAATAGCATTTAAGTCACCTAGGAAAACCTGCTTACATTTCAGAGGACTGGAGTCCTTTACAAAGTGCTCCTAATGGCTGCAGCACGGCAGCAGATACAAGAAGACAAATAGTCAGTGTAATCTAGGAAGTTGGTTAAGGAGTCCAGTTGTCCAAGGCCTTCTCCTTTTCCCCGCAGGGCTTGTCTGAGGATTTGTGGGGCTGTTGGGTTATGAACATCCTAAACAAGCTTAGTAGTTTCTGAAATGTACCATAGGTAGCCCATGGCCATTAACGGTGTCTCAATCATAGGGGATTCTAGATGGCATCTAGGGAATTATTACATAATGCTGAAGTTCCCTTGTTGAAACATCCCAGTAGTTTACAAGGCCCTTTGAGGGTTTGCCTATTGGTATTTCCATTTGCCTTCTTGTACATATTTCTAATTTTTGGGCACAGTATACAGTTTTCAGTGTAATAAACTACTTTTCTTTTTAAAACTGGGTAATCATTTATTACGTTTTGTTTGTTATGTGGCTACGTTCTGAGTCTATTCCACACCACCTCGCTGAGTATGCCTTGGACTTTTCTGCCTTGCTGGCCTGAGAATCAAATACTAAGAAAACTTCTTGGGGCCCAGTTTGAGGTGCTGCAATGAGGGTGCCTCAAATGCACCTGAAGTGAAAGGCTCTGGTTGTTTCAGCAAGGGTGTACAGACTGCTCTGGGACTCTCCGCCCTGGATGTCTCACAGCAGGTAGATCCAATTCTCTGTCTCTGAAGATATTGCAATTACCCAGAGAGCTCTGGAGCAGGTGATATACCCTGCTGTTGCATGTTTTTAATCCTCCTTGATGGAAAAGTATATAGACATGAATTGTACAGTTATATGTCTATGCTAAGATGTACACCCCTCTGGCTCAGCCTCTACAGTAATGGTTGTCTACTGCGGGGCACAGTACAAACTTCTATCAGCTGTCACATCGGATACCTGCTCACAATGTCATTCAGGTAAAGGATTCAGGCGCAATCCAGGTGCAAGAGAGATGGATAGACTGAAGCAGACATTAAACACCATGGGGCAAATTTACAAGCCCAGTACGCCACATTTGCTTCACCGTTGCGTCACTTTTGTGACGCAGCGGCGGCGTAAAGCCAGCACCATGCTGCGGGGTATTTACAACGTGACGCATCTGGGAGATTCCGGTGTAGGAATGCCTCCTAAAAGTGGCTGAGTGAAATCTGCAAGATTTCACTCAGCCACTTTTAAGGCCATGCTGCGTCAAAACCCTGCACCTGCTTGAAGTAGGCGTAAGGACTGACGCAGCATGTTAGGCATAGGGGCACCCCGAACCTTGCTGGAGCTGCGTCTGCAACTCCAGCAATCCGTCACCTTTACGGCAGCAGATGCATCATGCATCTGTCTATTCTTGCCCCATGGTGTGCCGCATTGTAAATGCGGCGCATCCATGGTGGCACAAGAGGTGTCTGCCGTGGCGCACAATAACTGGCGCATCCCTGCTGATATGCAGGGATGCACCAGTTATTGTAAATCTGCCCCCCTATCTCTAATCTCCAAAGTGATCCTTCCTTCAGCTTCCCTGTCACAAGATGCATGGTGCTCTGGTCATTCACTTGCATTTCCACTCATTGAAAATCACCAAGGAAGCATACTGAGTGGTATTTTTGTAAAATCAAATCACGGTGGCGGGTAACCATAATTGAAGCAATTATGTTTGTAAGACCTTCCTGGTCATATTGAGCATGAAGCTTGTAGGAAGCATTCAAATAATAAGGCTTTCAGAATCTATGCACATTAGACCACTTATCTGCCTTGTGATCACCTTAACAGGTACATTATGGCAAAATCCCAATACTTCTGCATTAACTTGAGTGCACTGCAAACTAATCACACTAGAGGATAATGTAGTTGCCTAAAGCAGCTCAATGCAATATGTGTGTGAAGGATTGATGAGTTTCTATGCTCTTCTTCACTTATTGCATTTTATTAAAGATTTCTGAGGATGATGAAAGTGACAAACACTTTGGCAAAGGGCGCTACTACTTTTAGGCTTCCTATAGTGTTATACAAAGGGGCACTTATCAGGCCATTAAACTGGTGTTGCCTATCACCGTAAAATGTTAGTTGAATCATTTTTATTAATGGGTGTGAGCTTGAACTTAGTCTGCTTTTATGTCTAAGACTTTAATTCCTTTGTATGTTTGAGGGGGTGTACATTAGTCAAGGGTTTGTCTGTCTCAAAGACAGAACCCTTCCCTCCTTCGTCTCATATTTGATCCACTTATTCATGAGGGGTTATGTTTCAATGAGCACCTTTTGGTTAATGTATTAGGAACCCCCTCATCCATTGCCTTCCCCCCAAATGCCTTTGATCCAGGTGAGAAATAACGTCAGATCAGGAGTAACTAAATAGAATTCCTCTGGGAATGTTCCTCCCCATCTTCCTTGGCCAATACTTAAACTAAGAGGACGTGAAATCCTGCTTAAGAAGCTAGGATTTAAGGAACTATGCCAATCCTCACTCCTCATTGTCTAATATTAATGTTGGTTATTTCAAAGACCAGTGGCTTCTTGTATGAGATTGTTTAATAGGACAGCTTATCTCTGAACAAGAACTTCTCTAGTGAGGAAAAGACATTTTTTTCTGGAGCATCCCTGCCACAACCTCTTATATTCTTGACTTTGTGAGATCACAGAACTGTCCCATTGCAGCTCGAGGGGGACCCATATATTTTGCTTCTTCATCTTAGGTCTTAGAGTAGCAGGCTGTTAACTAAGGCAGGTAATTTTCACTTCAGAACCATTTGAATCATCACACTATTCTTCATGGTTTGGGATACAGTGAATGTGAGAAATTAGGTGGATGGTTGAAGGGGGCGTGAGCCCTTCTCAAGCAACAGCCACAATCTGTGTCAGGGTGAACCACAAAAAATCTATAAATGAACCTGTGCTTAATCCTATGGTAGTTTGGCACAAAAGCAGTCAGACGTAATTCAAAGGCAAAGTGTAAAGTCTTTATACAGCACGCAAACAGAAATAAAGTGAAAACACTACAAAAGAAAAAACACACCAATCCAGAAACCTAAAGAAAATTCTAAGAAACTTAAAATAAATTGAAAACACAACACAAGAAAAAACACACACCAATTCAGAAACCTAAAGCAAATTGTAATAAACTATTGGACACCAAAATGATATAATTCCAATTAGTAGAACCAGGGATGTGCAGTTTTAAAGGTAAAAATAGTGCTTAAAAGCAGGAAAAGCCAACTGTGGTTATCTGGTCGTGCTGGACTGGGACAAAGTCACAAATTCAGGCTGGCTGCGACAGAGCACGGCCAGACAGATGGACCAGGTTAGGCTTGCCGAGTATTGTTCTTTATATCCTTGATGCAGTGACTTTGGTAACTGCACTCTGAAACATTATCCTTGCATTTAGTGTACATCTATTCATTTTTAAATAATTTTCTTTTTAGATTATTTTACGAATTCTCAGCCACTTTAGATAAAACACACAGAGCTGCACCACCCTATAGCCAGGGTTGCTGAGAAGAAAAACAAACAAGGTATGTATAACATGTGTAAGGAAATGCATTTTTTCAATGTTTTCCCCCAATTTTTGGATTGATGCTGCTGGTTTTTTGACCTTGAGAGTGCAATGAGGCTCGCCAACCAGGCCTCAGTGCCAGTGTTTAACCCTATACAAAAGTTATGTTTAATTAGATACAGCCAATAGGCAAGTACTCATTTACTTGTAAGTCCCTATTTTATGGTACCCAGGATATGTGAGACAGAGTGTTAACACAGGACTGCAGCACTGGTTGTTCCATCCTGCATGTGACAGAGTTACAATGGACCCCAGGCTGCCACTGCAGACTAACAGGGCAGGGCAGAGTGTCACACTGCTAACTCGACTTTGCCATTACACCTAATGGCAAAGAGACAACTTCAGTTAAGTGACATATGTAAGTCTCCCCTAAAGAAGGCCTATATAGTCCTATGGCAGGGAGCTATAGCTTATTAAGCAAGTCATATGGTTTAATATGTTTTAACAGCACCACTTTCAAATGGTTGTTTTGCTAGGGAAAGTTAGGAGCCCCATAGGCTAACACTGGGTTAAACCGTTGGCACTCCAACCCATCTAACTACTGAATGGAACCACCTAACAAAGTTGCATAAGGTGTCAACTTGATTGGGACATCAATGCCTACCTGATGGCCAGGCCAGATTTAAGGTCACTATTTACAACTTTAAGATAGTTGCTACCCTCCAATCCAGCTTGTTCAGTGGCCTCACAAAACCCATGACACATAGATGGATTTCTGACCACCTGGGGAGATGTGTGAATGATCCCAAGGCCCTAGAAAAAAATATTGTTGCCACAGAGTGAGGTGTTACCGCCTCTCCCAGGATGGCCACTCATTGGGTTTGAAGGGTCGCTAGTAACAACATCCTTGAGCAGGATGCCTTTTGTTCCCGCAGACAATGAGGAGACAGGGTCAAGAGAGGGAAACCAGTGCCCAAACCAGTTTTCCCATGGGCATGTAGCCCACAGGTAGCCACACCCCTAGGGTGGGCTACTCTCCTCCTCTCGATCAAGGAAGGGCTGTGCCATCTTGAAAGGGGCAAGAATGAAGTACTCTGGGATAGTCAGGTTCCACACATCACAGGAACTTCATCACCATAGAGGAGGAGACCCAGTAGCCCATTGGTTGGTGACCACATGGTCCCCTCCAGTTTTGTTTCTGGGATAAATAAACTGTGAACTACCCCTTAGTTCACTTTGAAGAAGAAGAGAGGACTGAAGCAGGATTGCCCTGCTGCCCCTGAACTGTGGAAAGAGCGGCTGAACCTTCGAGAGGACTGCACTTGCTGCACTTTTGGGCTGGAAACATTGGGACTGTCCCTGGGAAAAGTTGATTTCTCAGCTTCACCAAGACCAGTGGCTGATCCCTTGAACCATCTCCAGGAACACAAGAGCTGAAAGACTGGAAGAGCCCAAACTGATAGATTTATAGCCCTTGCAGAAGATATGCCACTACCAGTCACCGGGCACGACAAAGAGAGAATCCGAGATAGCCAAAACCTGCACCAGAGTCTGGTGGACCCGGTAGTGCTGTTAAAATTCAGATTCATCATACTCAAAGGACACCAGCCCCCACCAAAGGTTTTATATACCACTGCGGTGAAACGTGAACAGTAGTCCAGCATCGGCTGTCAAACTTCTGCAACATAGAGGACTTCAAGAGACCCTGCTCTCCATGGCCAAAGTCACCCCATATCTCCTGTGGGCAGAGGAACCACCACCGAGACACCACCGTCAACTGGAGCATCCTTTTGAGCATCTTTGCCTGCATCCTTCAGCATCAGGACCACTCCAACGACTTCTATGGCAGTTGGCATCTTGCTTAAAAACACTCTGGTGGCCAGGTAACTGTCTCAAGTATCCTTTCTGCCCCCCTAGACCTTGTCCCTGTCGGATGTGGTCACCCAAGCCGTGCTAACTTTTCAAAACTTTTCAAACTTTACATTTGTCAGTGCCTCTTTGTTACTGCATTTAAAGTGATAAACAGTTCTACAATCTGAAACTCCTGAACCCTTGGGTAGATTTTAATAATCAAGGTCCCTAAAAATTCATAAAAATACGGTTGAGTTCTAAATATTAGTGCTGTGTCTTTATATTGGTGTGTGATTTTCTTATTCTGGTGTGTGGTGCTGTCAAATGCTTTGCACTAAGTTCCTTTGCCAAGCCCAACTGCTCAAAGCCACAGCTACCCAGGATTGACCTAAGGTTCAGTAAACAATACTGAATGGACACAGAAATGTATCTCAGAGTGTATTCCACAATAAGACCCCACTGCTATATCATATCACCCAGATCCTCACAACATGTCATGCTTGATATGTTGTAGAATTTTGTCGGGTACATTATTCCCATTGATTCTGATATGTAGTAAGTCTTGCAACCTAACATCACTTAAAAATAGGCCCTATTGGTGTTTAATGTCTTATCTTAAAGCAGCAGCGCTATAATTGAGTTGAGGCCTATATTGGCCCATGATAGGGCCCTCTTGAACTTCATAATTTTGAACTGTCCTAGTTTTCAAAACGTAAATAAAAAAAGTATTTCTTTTCAAATATATAGCTGTGACAGAACATTGACTTTATTATGTGTGATAATATAAGCTGATATAAACAATTAAGTAAGATCGTGCACTGCGTAAAGTTATTTGTGAAATTAATTGGTATGCCATGCTCCAGAAAATCGTTCCCTGCTCGGAAGCGTAATATTCAAAATCCAAGTAGCACTAGATGGGATGGAATCTATGTGTAACAACAATAATGACGTATGATGGAATACTTCAAATTGTTCATTTGAAATGATAATAGAAGACAATACAATCAAGAGTTTATATTTTGAAAACTAAAAACATACCAATCAACGTTTGTTTCTGAGATTCTTTTGTGTATCTTTGCTGTAATTGACAGCATTTAAGCATCAGTGCGCAGAGAGACACTTCCACAGTAGTGGAAGTGCTACTTGGATATAATATAAACTGATCCAATAAAGGGTTTGAGTTTCAAAGCTAGAACACCTGGAGCAAGACTTGACTGCTCACCCGTGCTACCCTTGGAGATTTAAATGTACAAAGGGAGTAACTTAGTTGGCAAACTGGAGAGCAGTGGCACCCGAGACCCGTGGATCTATGTGACAAATGACCATACCCACAACTGATTCTGTCGCTTATCCATTAACTGCCTTAAGGCCCAAAGAAAAAGCCTCACATACACACACTTGCATTAATAAATAGTAAGCGCGTGATTAGAAGTTGGATGGTAATGGAAAATCCTAATATCTGAGGTGCAAAATCTAGAGTAGCCTCCACCAGTGGCATTTCCTCAATTCTCCATCTCTATGGTGGAGAAAAGTCCACCATGGAATTCTCTTTTATACATTAAAAAGCAGGGTTCTTCTACTTGTATCTCCATCTCCAGCAGGATATCCTCCCGTGCTTAATTTGTCCCAGTGTTTGCTGGTGCTCTCACCTGGACTTAATTCCTAATACCAGCACATTTCTTGTTGATAGTCCAGCACATAGTGTCTATTTTCAGGAGATCATGTCAATTTAGCATTTCAATATACACTAAATAATAATAATAGCAGTGCTCCCAGGCCATTAGTACTGTCATTTTGCAGCACTGGCAGGGGCAGTGCTCTATTACTTACCGGTAATCTCCATTACTCCGGTTCCTGTTGTCCTCGTCCCATTAATTAAGAAAATCATTTCCGGCAGAAAATAAAGAACAGAGGAATGCTGGAACCCTAACCCCAGCCCCTCCCACTGGGAGTACATAAGCAGTACTTACCCAGCATTCCGCCTGTACTACCAAGCCTCCAACAGGAAGGCCGCCGTCTGGGAGGGAGGGTGGAGCATAATGAATGGGATGAGGGCAACAGGACCCGGAGTAATGAAGATTACCGGTAAGTAATAGAGCATTACCCTCAGGTCCCTCCTATCCTCGTCCCATTCATTACAAAGTGGAGAATACCAAAGCAGAAAACTCAGCCTTCCAAAACCCCAAGCATACCCTGGAAATCACACCAATGGCAGCAACCCAAGGGAGCAAAGGGGGAACCAAAGGAAAGAACAGGCAGAGCACCTAGACAGGAAAGCTCCCCACAAAAGCAGGGATGCTCCCCCCAAAACCAACGGGAGATGACCAAGCTGAGGAAGAAAGACACCCAGAAGAGGGCAACCAGCACACAACAGGAGCATTCCCATGAAAGAACATGGAAGGGGAAGAACACACCAAACCAAAAAAAAAAACCAACAACAGAGGCCACCCACAACGAAAGGACAGTGAGGAGGACACACAAAGAAGAAGACCCCCAGCTGCCCAACCGGCCAGCAAGCCAGAACAGGCCAGCAGGGATACAACCAAGGACAGGAAACTTGAACCAAGGAAAACAGAAGGCGACAGCAAGGAGGCAGCCAACCAGAACAAACATTGGCATAGCCAATAGGTCTTGCCTTTGGGACCTTATAAGAATGTGCTTGGGCTGTCTTACTGTGAGTGGCAGGCTGTTTCTGCATTTCTACTTAATACAAAAGTCCACTTAAGTGCCAAGCCTCATGGATTATTCTCCTTTGCATTTCAAGTGGGGTTTTTTTTAGCTGTATTTTTGAGCTCGGTCAATGTTGCATGTTTATGCAACCCATTCATTACCTGGCACCTTTAGACAGGACAGTTTCATTTTTCATAATTTAAAACGTTGAATGGCTGTTGCAAATGTTTGCAAAAAAATTGCTGGCTTGTCAATGCCAGACTTGTGTGCCAATACTTGTATTCTGCTGTTAAATGGCATCAGTTACTGTCTTCTTTTCCTGTGAGGTTCTTTTGTCTTGAGCCACTTTGAGGCTTGGTGCTTATAAAGGCCTCTGCAGCCTGGCAGAGCCTCCTAGAAGTGCCCCTCCCCCACCTGTTTTCAGGGGGAGCTCTCGGGTCAGAGGATGGGCGGCGCCTGCTCTGCAGTGCCCGCATGTTCGGTGCCACATCAGTGCCGTGTACAACAGCACGCACCTGCTCGCTGGTACGACTGGACTAAAGTCTTCACCACCTGCACACCGCTGCTCCTCCGTTGTGAAATCCCTTGGCTGGTGCGCATGTTTGCTCGGCTGGATCTCTGGGCCTGTGTGTGAGGGAACACAATAGCTTTTGTTTGGACTGCACGGCTGAGTGGGACCCAAGAAGGATGTTATTGCTGTTCCAGTGTAACATCTAAAACTAAGGCATGCAATGAAACAGATGTTTACAGCACAAGGGAATTAAACTACTGATGAGCCTGCCAGGCTGGAGGGCTGGTGCCCAATGCTGCCCAGGTTCGATGCAAGTGCTGCAGCACTTTACACTGGCACTGGGCTTGCATATTGTGCTCTTGGAGGGGTGGGGGCTTTAGACGCCAGATGAGACTGACAGCATTCAAGCTTCAAGCCTGCGGTAATGTTGGGTCAGTGAGCCCACAAGTGGTGCCCGCGTGCGCTGCAAAGACGCTAGAAGAAACGTTTTTTAAAAAGCCAGTGAGGGGTGCACTGCAAAGAATTTAAGGAATGCAGCAGCTCACTCCCGAGATCCCTTGGCCAGGGGAGAGAGAAGACGGGATATGCACCCGCCTTTGGCCAATTGCGTGCTGTCTTTCTTAGAAAGACAGACACAAAGGCCAAGAGCATGAGAGCAAAATAAAACACATGCACGAGCGTGTGGTCCGAGTTGGAAGTCCTTACTTGAAGCCTCGCAGAGCAGCTCATGCGTGCTGGCTCAGGCAAGACCTAAAAATGGGAAACAGAGCACCCAGGCCAACCCAAGAGAAACCCCGAGCCGCCAAGCGGAGAGGAGCACGTCATAAAGGTAACCAGGCAAAAAAGGAAGCTGACAAGGAGGGACCCAAAAAGGACCCCAAAGGCAAAGACCCAGAAGGGAAACAGGTTCCAAAGCAACCAATACTGAGGAACCCAGCAGACCAGAGAAGACGAATCCTCAACTGGGCACAACCAAGGGAGCCCACTGGACAAACGGGCCACGAAGCCCAGCACCACCCAACAGGCACACAGGACACAGTGACAGCACAAACACAGAGCAACCCCAGCAAGAACAGACGGGAAGCCCAGACAGCCAAACAGACACACAAGCAACACCAAAAAGACGAGGGAAAGAGAGGAAGCCCCACAGCCCTCGACACAACCAGGCATGAAGGGGCGAAAAGGCCAACCAGAGGACAAACCCGAACACCATCGGAAAGCCACACTAGAGAAGACAAAAAGGAAAGAGGCCAGGGCCAGTCAACAGGGAAAACGCCAAACCCCAAGGACCACCCAGGGCAGGACCACCTAGACCAAACCAGGAAGGGGAGAGGCACCGGCTAGGCATCAGCCTCTCCAATCAGAACGAACCGGTCCCCAGATATCCCAGAGGACAAAGCCCCCGAAATCCCACAGAGGAGGACCAGGCCCCAGGGAAAAAAAGACCAGCACCACCCACCAACCACCCAGCCAGGGAGGTGGAGCCAAAGCGAGAGCCCAAGAACAGCCCAAGAGCCAGCCAGGGATAAGACACACACCAGAAGCTGGGAAACAGGAACACAATACCCGGGAAGCTGCCCCACAAGGCCCACAGAGCCAGAAGGAAGCAGGCCTGAGCACTCAACAGAACCAGCCAGCACACGATCGAAAGACCAACCAGGAAGACCAGACAGCCAGACCCCAACCAAACAAAAAAGGGCAGGGGAAGAGCCAGGGATCAGAAACCCAAAAGGCCAAACGCCCCTGAGGGAACAAGGCCCCAAACGGAACCAGGGTCCGACACGAAACACCAGAGCAGGAAGAGCAGGCAAGGACAACCCCCAAGGCCACGAAGACCAGAGCAAACAGAAACAGCAGAAGAACAAGTCAGCCAGTGACACCCCCCAAAGAGACCAGGCAGACAGCTGACCAAACAACAGACAGGCCAGCAAAAGACCAGGCACCAACAACCTAGAACCGGCACAGGCCCAACGACCACAACCCTGAAAAGTAATGTCCTTTCTCAACCACTGCTATGAAACTTACACCTGGCTCCCTACAGAGATTACAAACTGCTGTAAAAGTGAAATGGGCAACCAAACTAACTAACATTTGACATCTACACATTAGACCACATCAATGGAGGTGTGATATACCAGCAATATGGTTCGTCTTATAGCAACAACAATCTTCACACCTCTCCGCGTAGTGCATAAATCTATGCGTGGCAGCAGGCCATGAAGTCTGGCAAAACTGTCCTCACCTTTTTTATTGCCCAGATGCCTAAGACTAGCCTCTCAAACCAAAGTCTGCATTCCTCTTGCACAAAAAAATCTTTCTGCCTGCATTGGTGCAGCCATTCCTGACACAGCAGTAAAGGACTTGAAACAACTGTAACAATGATCTCCCCAACACCACTGGCTACAACTTATCCTTACCCACCGTTTCTGTTATTAATTCATCCCCCACGTCCATTTCACCAAGAAAGTGCTTTGAAGCCGCTACCTAGTGGGACAAGCATAATACAACACAGGAAAAGCTGTTGTGTGTCACTGCGTGTGCTAACAATACTTGCAGGTACCACAGGGTATTAACAGTACAAGGCAGTTTATGTACAATATAGGTTTAAATATTAAATAGAACACTTGCAAAAAGATGTCTTGATGAAAGAATCCAGTAGAAGGCACAACATTAAAGCTAAATAACACAATATTTTGTTTTTGAAAAAAAAAATGTCTCTATCCCATTCACAAAATGCATTAGCCCTGGAGAGGTCAATTATGTACATTAGTGAGAGTTTCCTATTATGTCAAGTACACCATTTATGTTGGCTTTCATAGATGTTGTGAGGTTCGCTACAAAATTAAAAGGGTCTTCAAATGGAACTCAGGGGCCCGTTACAATGGGGGAAGGACCGTCACCGCCAACCCAACGGTGACGGTCCTTCCCACATCGGACCGCGATTTTCCCACCGCCCGATTACGATGGTGTGGGATCCAGACCACGGCGGACACAAAGATTGTCCGCCACGGAACCACCACAGGCAATCTGAACAATTGCCTGGCAGAGCAGTCTGCATCTGTACAATGGTGGTGGTGCCTAGCAGGCACCGTCCTCCAAATTATGTTGCGGTCTTCCGCCAGCCTTCTCACAGCAGGTAAACCACTATTGAAAGGCTGGTGGAGATTGGTGTTGGGGCCAATAGCGGGCCCCCAATGTGTTGGGGGGGTGTTTGCGCACTGGGGGGTACTTCACTGCACCAAGTGGCAGGCACCATGTGGTGCCTGGCACGAAGTGCAGTAAAATGCACTACGCATTTGAGAGAGCGCAAACTGATATAAAAATATGAGTACATCACATTTACCTATAGAGAGCATAATTCATGAAGAGAAATGCCATGAGTGCTAATAGTATTTGAAATTATATTCTAAATGTATAGCTAATATAGAGATTTAAGTAGAAGTGGAATTAATACAGAAATGTGTGACATTATATGATTTTATTAGACGTGATTATTTTGAATCTATGTCGTATAGCTGTTAACATATAAGATGGTCTGTGGTAAAACGCAGAACGTGGTAGGCCTCAGGGCCAGAGCTGGAGCTAAAAGGGAAGGTGTTTCTTTTCACGACACAGATTGTTTAACGTTTTTGGTCATTGCATTAATGGGCCATGATTTAGAGTAATGTTTTCTAAATAATAGAATAAGAGTTTTAACATGCTTTAATTAAATGAAGAAATTGAATGCTATAATCATAATGTGAAATATTGTAGGCCTGAAATGTTTTAGCATTGATTTACACGTACATGTCTGGGCTGAGAAATGTTGCAAGCCTTTTTTAGAAGTCTATGAGAGTTGGGTTCTTGGCGGCAGATATCTGTCTGCAACAGGAAAGGGGGGATCCAATTATAAGTGAATGAATAGAGGCCTGTTCAGTAGACGGCCCAGACATGGAGGAGGGTTCTGGAATGTTTAAGGGGTATCAGCGGGCCGGAGAAGAGACTGAGAAGCAAGGTCAACTCTAACGTCTGAGGCCCAATACAAAGCATCATGGAAAAAGCCTGAAGTTGCACCACGTGAGAGGCGTTTCGCAAGGGGCGTCTCAAATGTTGTTGACTGTTTTGTATTAGGGACAGCACCCCTGGGTGGAGTTAGAGCAGAGACCTGAGGACCCTTTAGAGAGCGGATGGGTAGGCAGTGAGGGGTCATGACTGGAGAACTTTAGGTTTTCACCAAGAGACTTAGAGTGGGTGACTTCCCTTGGGGGTCATTCATTGCTGACACCTTTGTTAGGTTGGGACTTGGTTAAGTAGGGATACCATCTAGAACAGGGTAGGGACGCCTAACCTGTGTTTGTTTTCCTCCAACCTAAATGAAGGAGAGATATGCGTCTATGCTGATAGCTTTGCTATTTTTAGAACTTGTGTTAGTGATTTCTGTTGCTCGTCTGAGGGCTTTTCGAGAGCACATGTATGTAATTGGACCTGTGTATCTCGTGAATCTCATTCTGAGATGCTTGTATTTGCAGCTCATTATATCTTTACAATAAACTTTTGAAACCTAGAAGTTGTCCGTGATCTTTAAGAGTAGAGTCCTTTATTGGGTGAACTAACTTGCAGATAGGTGTACTGTTTCCTTCCAAGACAGGCAATAAAGGTTCAGTCGACCAGATCGAGGTTTGGATCAATAGATATAAGGTATCGATCAAAATCTCGCCCTTTCAGTTGGTAGCTATAGAGGATGGTTGCCTTCTTGAGGACGGTGACCTAGGCCAGGTTAGCTTACCCCAAGGCCCCTAGAAATCGATGATCGGAAGAACAGCCCGCAGATGAAGATCCGGATGACGTGAGACAGAAAAAGCAGCAGTATCGGTCGAGAGTGAGTATAAAGGGTTATGCGTGTTAGATTGCGGTGTTTTTGTATTGTATCTATGTTGTAATGTCTGGCGGAGTTGAATGTCTGTAGAGTGACTGTGGAACAGGTTGTGAGCGCGCGCAACCGGTGGAAATCTTAAGTTCAAAGAGAGCTTAAGTGGTTCGGGTGTATCGGACACCCAGAGTAATTGTCAACTAGTGTGAAGGGGGTCATGAGGTACCATTGATCACCCGAGAGACCGAGATAGGGGGAACGTAAGAGTGAGTGCGTGAGTAACGGACGCTGGTCGGAAGTTACTGTGTGTGTAAGTAACCTATCAGAGAGACGATAGACATCTCGTCAGTTGTGTTGACAATTACAGATAGACTGTGGACGTACAGTCGAGAGAAGTGACCGCTTGGTCGGAAGTAGTCATTTTTTCAGTGTATGAATGGGACGCATGCATAACCGGGAGACGAGTTGAGAAAGGAGGGGTGCTGCTGCGAAGCGGAGAAAAGAGACGTCAGGTGGTGTCGCGCAGTGATTGGCTGACAGGAGAAAGACCGCGCTGTGATAGGCCAGCTAGCGAACACGTCATACAGGGTCGCGACGTGATTGGCCAACAGGAGAAAGACCGCGCTGTGATAGGCCAAGCTAGAAAAGCCGCGACAGGATTGGTGGAGTGTCATCAGGAAGTAAACAGAGTAGCGAGGCTGGATTTTGTGCGCATAATTATGAAGTGTTTTAAATGGTTGAAAGCGCTGTTTAAAAAAGAGAGGAGAGGATCGTATGAAGGGGAAGAAGCCCCGCCGGAGGGTACGCCAGCTCGTTATATGGCAGTAAATGTTGGGTTGCATACGATCCTTTGGATATCAGAGTGGAGTAAGATTACTGAAGGAAACGAGGAACTGACGTTCCCGAAGTACGGGACGTTCAGATTAGAGGTGTTACATCGATTGAAATCAGTCATGACCTCAAAGAGACCCTTGCCTAGACCAACCCAGTTTGAAGCCCTTGAAGCATGGCTTAGGGCAGCGCATGAAAGGAATATGAATAGACGGCAAGAAAGGGTGAAACGCTCGGTAAGGGCAGTACAGGATGCCAGGTGGGATGCGGATGCTAAAAGATGGAGAGTGCATAATTTGGAAATAAATAAACTGTACCCAGTGTTAGAGGCGCCAGTAAATAAAAGCCCCCTAGAAGAAGATGATGAGAGCGAAACAGAGGACAGCCTGATAAACAGATTACTGACAGACAGGCCACCCCCGTATAATAGAGCAGGGGGAGAGGTCGAGAATACTGAAGGAGAAAAGGGGGGCATTGCAGGAGAGCATAGACCGCTTCCCAGTTCACAGTGGGATCCTGAGCCAAAGAAAGAGTTGTTCCAGCCTAGTCAGGTGCAGCAGGTGGTCGGTAGGTTTGTGGTACAAAGAGCGCCGGAAACGGAAAGCGCCACATCCTACCCATTACCAGATGCACTACAGGTACCTGTTACCATAGGTCCTATAATATCGATATATGACCAAGAGAGAGCAAAAGGGGAAGAACGGAAACGGAAAGACAGAGAAAGAGCAGAGCAGGCAAGGAGGAACGATACCACTAATTCCCCAAGTCAGATGCCGATACCCAGAGAGTGGAGCACCCCGATGCACACAGCAGGGGACCCAGGGGGAGATCCTGGGGGCCCTAGATGGCCAATGGATCTGAGGGGATCTGGACGAAAATCCTTTCAAGAGCTAAATGAGTACATGAAGCAGTGGGATGAGGCAGTGAAGGCTCAAAAGTGCATCAATGCTGCAGAAGCAGAAAGGGAAAGTCAGGACAGCAGAGCACGAACTCACTGCGGGGCTGGGGAGAGTAGCCCGGAGTGGGACTGTAGAGGGAGTAGGGGAGTCACCCATTGGGCCCGGAATGGAGGTAGAACAGACCTGGAAAACGGGGGCCCCGGGAATGGAGGGGTGGCGTGCCCAATACTCAGTGAAGGGGAGAGGAGAGCGCAAGAGTACAGGAACAGCTTTAAGTGTCCACACTGTGTGCCTGGCACCAGAGAACAGAATGGGAGTTGTGAGAGGTCGCACCATAGTCCCTGTGATGACAGAAATGAGCGCAGCCCAGGGAATATGGGGAACCAGGAAGGATCGTATCGGATACTGAGCGATACGAGGCAAAGGGAGTGTAGCGACCAGAGGGAAAATAACAGAGAGATGTGCGGTGAGAGGAGAGAAGAAGATGAGAGTGGGCAGAGAGAGAGTAGGGATAACAGGCCCGTGTTCCATCACCTTCCAAGATCGGATGGCCGAGCATGGGACCTGGAGAGATGGGAGCAAGGGAGGCCACCCATTAATTCTCCTGAGCCCAAACGCAGAGCTCGGAGTTGGGATGGTAGGGAGACCAGTGAGCCCCCTTCGAAAGACATATTGCGAGCTGAGATAAAAGCCAAGAGACTTGATGTCTCCAGCTTAAGGTCAGATCTGGATGACATGGTAGATGGTACCCTGCCTTTAGAAAGAATGGAAATGTATGAACAAGATGAAATACTGTATATGGCAAAGGACATCACACGAAAGGCGAGAGCAGTCCATGAGAAGTTAGTCGAACTAGCAGGCAAATATATGGTGGACTTGTCAAGAACCAAAGCATTACAGGGTAACCACAGGCTACATTACTCAGATCGAGATCTAGATGAGAGGAGAACGATTGGGCTGAAAACACACATAAGGGAACTGATTACTGGAATAAGGACATGGAGGGCACTAGATAAATGGGAAGAGAGGTGGTCCAAGAAAGGGACCGGCAGAAGAAGCATGATTGGTATAACACCAGGACAGCAGGGAATAGAAGCTTACCCTTTGCGTGAAGTTGCCAATGGGAGCTATGTACATGTCCCTTGGAGTAGGGGAGATTTAGCTGCTTTTACCACATCTTTCCCCAAGTTACGAGAGAGCCCCGTGGAGTGGTACAAGCAAGTCGAGAGGTTTGTAAAGATCTCAAAAGTCCTATGGATAGATCTGAACACGCTGTTTGACATTGTAGTACCAGGAGATCTGTGGACAGCATGCAAGGTTAGCGCTGAGTGGCCCACAACGGAGCCAGAGAGAGATGCTAGGACTAATGGGCCGTCCGAGATCGTGATGGCAAAATTCGAGAGAGTGATGACTTGGCTGAAAGAAAAAGTGCCTATGCAAGACATAGATTGGGTCAGAATAGACAGAACGAGACAGGAACCCAAAGAGACAGTCCATGAATATTACGAGAGATTGCTGAAGGCGTTTAAACAGTATAGCGGCTTGGATGTAATGGATCCAAAGGACATAGGGCAATTTGTGTCCAAGTTCGTCCTGGGACTGAGACCGGATATTAGTTTAATGATTCAGCAACACTCGATTTGTTGGCAAAGTAGACCCCTAGATGAAATACTGAGATATGCCAGGTACTGCTGTGATGAGGTAGACTCCAAGGCTAAGAAACTAAAAGAGAAGCTGATGGTGGTACAATTGCAGGCAGCAGGAAAGGGGGGACCGCAACAACAGCAGCAAGGGACAGGTACAGGAGGTAAGAAGCAGTACAGTCAGAACAAGGGTAATGAGGAGAGTACTAACTTTAGACCCAGAGTAGACATAGCTACCTTGAAGAAAACGACTAGGTGCCACCAGTGCAACGAGTTGGGGCATTGGAAACGCGAGTGCCCTTACAATGTGGAGATCGGAGAGCAAGAGATAGAGGAGGAAGAGGTTCAGAGCGCACCTATGAGAGGGGCGACGCCATACCAAGGAAAGGTGCTCAAAGGGGGGGGGGCTCCTCCCCGAGCCCAGTTCCCGCAACCTCCTCGAGTAGGGAGTATGGGTAAGACCTATAGACAAATGCCCCTGTTTGTGGAAGGTGAAGAATGCTATTATGTAGACCCATTAACCGGACAGAGAGTGGAAAGAGAAGACTGCACCCTCGGGGCAGCCTTAGAGGTAGATCAGAGGGGACCC
This sequence comes from Lissotriton helveticus, assembly GCF_964261635.1. Taxonomy (NCBI): domain Eukaryota; kingdom Metazoa; phylum Chordata; class Amphibia; order Caudata; family Salamandridae; genus Lissotriton; species Lissotriton helveticus. The sequence goes on from NC_136070.1 coordinate 494,414,834, forward strand.
TATGTGGAAGCAGAAGTAGCAGGGTGCCCTACGACATTTCTGGTGGACACAGGAGCCACTAGATCCACGATCAGATCAGCTGCAGTTCCAGACCTGCCCATGTCTGGAGAGACCATACAGGTGGTAGGGGTCGCAAACAGGAGAATAACCAGCCAATTGACAGAACCGGTACAGGTGAAAATAGGGAAGTACAGCGATGAGCACCAATTTGTGGTTTGCGATTCAAGCCCTGTGTGTCTGCTAGGAAGAGACCTGTTGTGCAAATTGAATTGTACTATATATTGTACACCCCAGGGAGTGGAGGTATTGACTAATGATGATGATGCAGATTTCAAAGTTGCAAACTCAAGAATATGTGTGGAGCTGTACCCTACTTTGACAGTAGACGAGCTTCCCTGGGATTTGAGAGAGACAGTGGCATCAGAGGTATGGGATTTCACTGGGGAAGAAATTGGATTGGTCAAAGGGGTGGACCCAGTGAAAATTGTAGTGAAACCGCATGCTGAGTTCCCAAGAACACCCCAGTATAAATTGACTCCAGAAACGATTGCAGGCATAAAACCCGTGATCGAGTCCATGATTAAACAGGGAATATTGAAAGAAATTGTGGGTAGTCCATGTAACTCCCCGATTATGGGTCTGCAGAAACCAAATGGGAAATTCCGGATAGTGCAGGACCTTCGAAAGATTAATAACATAGTCGTTTCATGTTGTCCAGTGGTACCGAATCCATCAGTGATACTGTTTCAGATTCCATTCCAAGCTGAGTGGTTCACTGTGATAGATCTTTGTCAGGCTTTCTTTTCGATCCCTTTGGACGAAGATAGCCATTTTCTTTTCGCATTTAAGCTGGAAAATCGCGTCCTAACATGGTGTCGTATCCCTCAGGGGTATACAGAGAGTCCATCGATCTTTAACCAGCTTCTGAAGAAAAATCTTGAAAGTCTAGTGCTGCCCCAGAAGTCAGTTCTGGTCCAGTACATAGACGACCTCCTTGTGGCGTCAGACACAGAAGAAGCTTGCAGGGAAGACTCCATTGCTTTGTTAAATCACCTAGCTGCCAATGGGCATAAGGTATCCCCGGGAAAATTGCAGTACTGCCTGACAGAAGTACAGTACTTGGGACACAGAATTGAGAAAGGCAAACGAAAGGTGTCACCAGACAGGATAGAGGCGATCATGAAAATGAATGCGCCTCAGACCCAGAGAGAGGTCAGGATGTTCCTAGGGATGGTGGGTTATTGCCGACAGTGGATCGTGAACTTTTCACTGAAAGCAAAGCCCTTGCAAAAACTGACGCACAAAGAGGTGAGTGATCCGGTACCATGGGACAAAGACTGTTTGATGGCATTCTTACAGCTGAGAGAGGACCTGTGTCGTGCTCCGGCATTGGGAATGCCTGATTACAATAAACAATTCTTTCTTTACTGTTGTGAGAGAGAAGGTTGTGCGTTGTCTGTGTTGGTCCAAATCCATGGGAATGCCCGTAGACCAGTTGCTTATTTCTCGGCTACTTTAGACCCAGTAGCCGCAGCGTTGCCCGGATGTCTCAAATCCGTTGCTGCAACGGGTGTCAGCATTGAGAGATGTGAAAATATCGTCATGGGGCACCCGTTAGAGGTGTGCGTGCCACATTCTGTTGAACTGTTGATGACCAGGACCAAAACACAGCATCTGACCAATAGCAGGCTCACGCGCTATGAGCAAGTTATTCTTGCTGCAGAGAACGTGACCCTCAAGAGATGCTCTGTTTTGAACCCTGCTACCTTAATGCCACTTCCAAATGATATTGATGATGATGATGAATATACAGACCATGACTGTCTCGATGTGACTGAACTATGCACCAAACCCAGACCCGACATCGTAGATGAGCCACTGACCGACCCAGACGAAGTTTTCTTTGTCGATGGCTCATGTGTAAGAGACGAAGTTGGGCAGTTGAGAGCAGCTTATGCTGTTTGTACAATTGAAGGAGTTGTGGAAGCAGGGTGCCTGGAAGGAGTAAACTCCGCTCAGGTAGCCGAGATTATTGCCCTAACGCGTGCTTGCTTAGCAGGCAATCAAATTCGAGTCACCATCTACACCGACAGCCAATACGGGTTTGGGGTAGTTCATGATTACGGGCAGTTATGGTCTCAAAGAGGGTTCATGACTTCTTCAGGCTCTCCCATTCGCAATGGAGAGTTTGTGCGCTTGTTGTTAGAAGCATTGCAATGTCCAGCAAGTATCGCAGTTGTAAAGTGCATCGCACATACCAAAAATGAGGACTTTGTTTCGAAAGGCAATAGATATGCTGATGAAGTTGCGCGGTATTGCGCAGAACAAGGTTACTCTTTCACAGAGGTGGATGTGGGTGGAATAAATGTAAGAACTGAATTAGCCATGATACTGGAAACTGTTGATACTTGGGATGAATTGTCAACCATGCAAGAAAATGCTCCTGATTCTGAGAAAGAAACATGGGAAAAGGCAGGATGTGTAATGGGTGAGACTCATTTTTGGGTCTCAGCAGACGGCAGAGCAGTGTTGCCCAATGAGATGGTGAGTCCAATGGCTAGACTCATACATGGTCCAGTACACTTAGGGAGAGATGCTATGCTGAGAGTGTTTAGACAGACTTGGTACAATCCTAAGTTTAGAATAGCAGCAGAAGCAGTGTGCCAGCGTTGTGTGACCTGCCAGCAGCTGAATGTAGGGAAAAGAACACCAGTTGCACTAAGTCACATAGGAAGGTCTGGAGGTCCATTCAACAGAATGCAGATAGATTTCATTGAAATGCCAAGATGCAACCGCCTCCGCTATGTTCTGGTGGTTGTTTGTGTGTTCTCCAGATGGGTTGAGGCATACCCTACACGTAGGTGCGACACCCTCACAGTGGCTAAGTTACTGCTTAGAGAACTTATCCCTCGGTTCGGGGTGCCGGCCTTTTTGGAATCAGATAGGGGAACACATTCTAACAGCGAGCTTGTGAAGATGATTTGTGTTGCACTGAATATAGACCAAAAGCTCCATTGCAGTTACCGACCAGAAGCCTCAGGAATTGTGGAACAAATTAATGGCACGATCAAGTCCAGAATAGCGAAAGTTTGCTCCTCAACGACCCTGAGTTGGCCTGATGCCCTGCCATTGGTACTCATGAGCCTTCGTAGTACCCCAGACAGAAGAACAGGGTTGTCACCACATGAGGTGTTAATGGGGAGAGCAATGAGACTGCCATCTATTCCAGCTACTGCACTGTTAAATATCACAGATGATATGATCCTGGACTATTGTAAGGGGCTGTCTGACGCCATGCGTTCTGTGTCCCTTCAGGTGCAGGCTGCAGAGGTTCCAGCGTGCCAGGGCCCTTGCCATGACCTGTATCCTGGGGACTGGGTCCTGGTGAAGAAACATGTGAGAAGAAGCTGCTTGGATATTCGTTGGCGTGGGCCCTACCAGGTCATCCTGATCACAAGTACAGCTGTAAAGGTGGGAGGCCTGCCCAACTGGATACACGCGTCGCATACGAAAAGGGTTCCAGCACCTCTGGAAACAGCTCCTCTCTCGGATGGACGTCCAGCTGAGGACCAAGAAGCCATAGAGGGGGCTAGCCAAGCCGTAGAGGTGCCAGTGGAAGCAGGGAACGAGTCTGACCGAGCTGAGGACGGTCAGTACAACAGCGAAACAGAAGACGCTACAGAAGGAGAAGACAGCTGGGAGTACGAGTCTGACCCTGACAGGTCTGAAAGAGAGCGAGAACAGACCAGAAGGAGAAGGAGTAGAAGGGCACGTGGAGAAGCAAATTGGCCGCAAAGAAGAAGTTCTAGCCTGAGGTCAACTCCAGAAGCAACCCTTCCTCCGATATCAGAAGACTCAGACCCAGAAGAAGGTGCTCAGGGCGCTGAAGCACCAGACCGAAGAAGGTCAAGAAGAGTGCGTGTGCCTAACAGAAGATACTCCACACCTGAGTGGACATATCTGGCGACAAATGTCTGTGAAACCGGAGACAGGGAGGATCCGAGCGGTGGTGGTGTCCAGTTCTGAGCCCATTATCACCGTGGAAATACAACTGTTGGTACCCGGTGTCGAACAAGAAGGGTCACTAACATTCGTGCTCCCCAGACCTCCCCGCCTCAGCAAGTTAAAACACATGTTTCTTACAGAATTGAAATTCCCCGACTTTGGTACCACGATAACAGCACATGAAGAGCATACTCTTCGCATGGAAATATTGAACTATGCTATTGAAGCTGCAACCACAAATCTAATAGTCGATTGTTAAAGGACTTTGTAAATAAAGCAAGCAGAAGAAAAGAAGATTACCTAGCGCCCAGGAAGCAGAGAATTTTAGGGAACCCCTTGAGTGGATGGAGAAGGGCTAGGGTTGTCTTTTTGAACTGTGAAAGGACTTTTTGCGAAAAAGGCTGTCAGCCTCCAGCTGTGTGGATTCTAAAGACAAAAAAAGGATTGAAAGAGACTGTAAAGGAACGAGAGGAAAAGAACTTTTTTTGCAAAGAGAAAGGGAAAAGCTAGATTGTCTGACGAAATGGAGGCCGGCACCCCGAACCGCAGAGCTAAATGTATAATAGGTACACTAATAGTAGGAGTGATAATATTAATAGCTTTAGTGGTAACAATTTCTTATGTAAAGGGACATGAGGAAGAGGTAAAGGTAACTGATGCGAATTCTGTAGTAACACTTACACCCACTGTTGCAGGTGAGAAAAGGGAAAACACTCAAGAGAAAGCGTTATTGGCTGCAGAAGCCCGCAGGTTACATGTAGACGAGTCCCAAGGAGACTTTAGGTCAAATGCTTATGCTAAACTTTTGTATGAATACGTGGATGCCATGGAGGTTAAGGATTGCTACGTCTGCATGCAGTTGCCTGCGTCTGTAGATGAAGGAATTCGATATCATCACCTCCCTCTGACATATGGCATTACATGTAGCTTATTGCTTAGTATATTTTATGAGAGAGATAGTTTTGAATACTACTTCTCCAATTATGATTCTGTGTTGCCAGAAGTCCCGAATTATAAGCAGATGAATAAATGGGATTACTGGAAGAGTGAAGACAGATTGGCCAAATTCTTCATTCCTTGGATTACCTTAGATACTTCACATGCCCGTAGAAATAATCTGACATGCAAGGTGTCAGAAGTCGAGAAAAAGTTCATAGGGCAGGTGGATGATCGTTACAGGAGACAAAAGATTTTGAAAAAATCAGGACAAGGGAAATTAGATTGGACCGAGGAAGAGAAGTCACATAAGAGAAAGGGTAGTAGTGGTCCAATAGCTTTAGATAAGGCGCAGAAAGGAAAGTTATGTCTTCACCGAGCCAAAACGTATTATGAAAATGTATACGTGGGTGAAGTTGACTGTGAACATGCTTTTAATTTAGAGTACTACACTAAGGATTTCCTGAAGGGAATGCAAGTGATTCCAAATGTGTATTTTGTATGTGGAAGAAATGCTTACGTGAGACTACCTGACAACTGGTATGGATCATGTTACTTGGCAATTGTCTTCCCCAAAATATATCATGCACAAGACTTATTGATCAATGAGGGCCAGATATCATCGAGGGGAAGGAGAGATTTAGGAGATGCAGAAATGGTTGGAGATGTCTTTGGAGCTATGTTCCCTCTTTTGGGAATAATCCTTAATGATGTTAAAATTAGACGACTGGCAACAGTTGTCGACAGGTTGTCTGCCAGCACTGCTCAGTCCTTAATGCTGGTAGAAGGAGAGATGCAATCGATAAGGGCTATGGTTCTTCAAAATCGGCTTGCATTAGATGTCTTATTAGCAAAAGAGGGCGGAGTCTGTAAGGCTTTGAAGGTTCAGGAATGTTGCACTTACATTCCAGACCTTTCAAAACCCCTTGAGAAAGTTATTAAGAACATAACTAATATACACAAAGAGATCGAAGACTTGAGTAGAGAAAATGTCTGGGAAAAGGTGGGCCACGGAATGAGTACAGTTGGAGGGTGGTTTTCCACCTTAGGCAAAAGCTTTATTTGGTATATCCTAAAGCCTATCATCATAATATTGATCTGTGGGATAATATTGTGGGGATTGGTGAGGGTATTCAAATGGTACAGAGCAAGAAGGTCAGAAAGGGCCCAAAGAGAACAGTTGCAGAGATTGGCTGCCATACAAGATAATCAGTACAGGAGCCTGAGAGCTCTGGAAGCGCAGAGAATGCCAGCAATAACTGCAGTTTAAATGTTAGTGATGACCCCGAGAGGTCATCAAAGGGGGGAACTGAGAGAGCGCAAACTGATATAAAAATATGAGTACATCACATTTACCTATAGAGAGCATAATTCATGAAGAGAAATGCCATGAGTGCTAATAGTATTTGAAATTATATTCTAAATGTATAGCTAATATAGAGATTTAAGTAGAAGTGGAATTAATACAGAAATGTGTGACATTATATGATTTTATTAGACGTGATTATTTTGAATCTATGTCGTATAGCTGTTAACATATAAGATGGTCTGTGGTAAAACGCAGAACGTGGTAGGCCTCAGGGCCAGAGCTGGAGCTAAAAGGGAAGGTGTTTCTTTTCACGACACAGATTGTTTAACGTTTTTGGTCATTGCATTAATGGGCCATGATTTAGAGTAATGTTTTCTAAATAATAGAATAAGAGTTTTAACATGCTTTAATTAAATGAAGAAATTGAATGCTATAATCATAATGTGAAATATTGTAGGCCTGAAATGTTTTAGCATTGATTTACACGTACATGTCTGGGCTGAGAAATGTTGCAAGCCTTTTTTAGAAGTCTATGAGAGTTGGGTTCTTGGCGGCAGATATCTGTCTGCAACAGGAAAGGGGGGATCCAATTATAAGTGAATGAATAGAGGCCTGTTCAGTAGACGGCCCAGACATGGAGGAGGGTTCTGGAATGTTTAAGGGGTATCAGCGGGCCGGAGAAGAGACTGAGAAGCAAGGTCAACTCTAACGTCTGAGGCCCAATACAAAGCATCATGGAAAAAGCCTGAAGTTGCACCACGTGAGAGGCGTTTCGCAAGGGGCGTCTCAAATGTTGTTGACTGTTTTGTATTAGGGACAGCACCCCTGGGTGGAGTTAGAGCAGAGACCTGAGGACCCTTTAGAGAGCGGATGGGTAGGCAGTGAGGGGTCATGACTGGAGAACTTTAGGTTTTCACCAAGAGACTTAGAGTGGGTGACTTCCCTTGGGGGTCATTCATTGCTGACACCTTTGTTAGGTTGGGACTTGGTTAAGTAGGGATACCATCTAGAACAGGGTAGGGACGCCTAACCTGTGTTTGTTTTCCTCCAACCTAAATGAAGGAGAGATATGCGTCTATGCTGATAGCTTTGCTATTTTTAGAACTTGTGTTAGTGATTTCTGTTGCTCGTCTGAGGGCTTTTCGAGAGCACATGTATGTAATTGGACCTGTGTATCTCGTGAATCTCATTCTGAGATGCTTGTATTTGCAGCTCATTATATCTTTACAATAAACTTTTGAAACCTAGAAGTTGTCCGTGATCTTTAAGAGTAGAGTCCTTTATTGGGTGAACTAACTTGCAGATAGGTGTACTGTTTCCTTCCAAGACAGGCAATAAAGGTTCAGTCGACCAGATCGAGGTTTGGATCAATAGATATAAGGTATCGATCAAAATCTCGCCCTTTCACATTTTTCACATCACAGCGGTGCTGCTGTCAGCAGCATCCGCCACAATGTTAAAAGTGGCAGTCACATCCTGATTTGCTGTGCGGAACTGCCGCAGGTATTGCGCATGGTCCCGTTCACCACCACCATGGCGGATGGACTCCAGTCCGTCCGCCATCGAAATCGGCCTCTCAGTTAGGTAACTCCCACCTCAAAGAAGAGGTGTGCATCAACACTGTGACAGACGTAGTAGATGGAGTGTCTTTGGTAAAGTTTGTTTAAGAGCTAAGAAGAAGAAAGAAGAAGGCAAAAGACAAATACCTTATATAGGGCCAACAAACACTTTTATTGATAAATAACAACACAACAATTGAACAAATTACATAGAGTGTTTAAACGCTGATGCCATGTTGCACTCTTCCAGATTACACAGCCTCCAATGGTTCCAGAGCAATCGTGCACTGATGTCAGCATCTGCCACATGGATGCCAGCCCATCTCATTATCTATGCAAATTGGCCATAAAGGGGTGGAAAAAGAACAATTCCCCCTAGAGTTTCACGCAAAGTTACACCTCCTAAAATAGTGAGATTTAGCAGGCAGAATATTGCGTAATGATCCAAAATTTAAGGGGCTACATTTCCGAGGTTTTGCCGCAGGGCAGCGCTGCAAGGAATCTTGCTGCACTACCCTGTGTCCAAAGAAAAGAGCAGAAATGCGCTGTATCTCTAAGATACAGCGCATTTCTGTCCTTTTGCCCTGCGCCGGCGCACAATGGTGTACGATTTCTCAACGTTGGCACCCTTGCGCCATGGTGCAAGGATGTCTGCGTTGTAGGGAATATTGTTTTTTTGCATGAAGGGACACCTTTCTGCACATAAACAATCACGAGAGGTGTTTTACTCTTTCTAAGTGTACTGCATTCTGCAGCACACACAGAAAGAGGAAAAAACGAGGAGAAATAAAGATATTTCTACTCGTTGCGCCTCCCTAATGCCACCCCTGGGGTGGCGTTAGAATCTGATGCATTCCCAAGTTTAAGATTCTTCGTAAATCTGGGAATGCGTCAGATTACATGGGTGTTGCACCCACAACAACACCCATGGAGCCCCCCCTTTCACACAGTGTTCTGCATGAATGGAGCACATATTTACAAGTTCATGAAAAGCTATGCAAAGCGGCTTTGCTTAGCCTTGTAAATATGCTACGGCATATTGCGCCACCAGAGCGGCTCAAAAGAGCTGCCAGGGGCCTCATAAATAAGGCCAATGTTTATTACTACTGAGAGGAAGGGGTCCCAGTGTATACAAGAAGCAATTACATACAATTAAAGAGAGTTAATCAACAACAATTGCTTTGATCCACAAAGTTTAATTCACAATGGGATGTAGTATATTGCATATACATCATGCAGAGAACAGTCAGCTGTATTGAGAGTCATACAGTGCCCCAAGGAGGGAGAAGGGAGGTGATGGTGAGAGGTTAGGGAAGTGATGGGATTATGTGACAGTAAAATCAATCCTTTAAGCACTTATTTAGGCTAAAAATGTAGTAGCAACAACTTGCATAGTGCATAGCGACATTATTTGAAAGAAAGGCATACGACACAAGGTACAGTGTATATACAAAATGTTGGCGTGAGGTTGCCACAATTGAAACAAATAGTCGACGTTTCGACCCTCTGAGGTTGCAGGATCGTTTAACCTTGCTGTGGGGTCTTCATCAGGACCGGACGGGGGGGCAAAGGACCAAGAAGTCAGTAATCTCCTGGGAAATCTCGAATGGGGAATGGAGAAACGTGCTGCCGCATCGAGTGTTGGCGTCCTGTCGGTCTCAGGATCGATAATCAACTTGGTAATTTCAGATAAGTAATGGAGAACATAGGTGCTGCATCGAATGATGGCGTCTCGTTTGGTCTCAAGGATCCGCGCTTTCTGTCATCGTGTGAAACCGCGATGGGTTCGGTAAACCTGAATTGAAAAGCTCCGTGTGCGGGCCCGTACCGTACCTTGTGTCATATGCCTTTCTTTCAAATAATGTCGCTATGCACTATGCAAGTTGTTGCTACTACATTTTTAGCCTAGATAAGTGCTTAAAGGATTGATTTTACTGTCACATAATCCCATCACTTCCCTAACCTCTCACCATCACCTCCCTTCTCCCTCCTTGGGGCACTGTATGACTCTCAATACAGCTGACTGTTCTCTGCATGATGCATATGCAATATACTGCATCCCATTGTGAATTAAACTTTGTGGATCAAAGCAATTGTTGTTGATTAACTCTCTTTAATTGTATGTAATTGCTTCTTGTATACACTGGGACCCCTTCCTCTCAGTATTAATCTAACCCAGGTCCCAGTGACTTTATATGGGTTCAACCCCTGTTCATAAACCAATGTGTATTACAACAACATTTTAGCCTTTTTTATGTATCTACTATTAATTTACAATTTTTTTTATGTTATTTGTTCATATTTGTATTGGATTGTGTACAATGGGTTCCAAGTCAACGGAAGGAAGTGCCAAGGTGAAGCTTTGTACTGTAGCACAACATTTAAAACAGTGTTTTATCTTAAAATCTGGGCCAAGGTGTAAAACAGCCTCGTATTGGCAAGGCGGTCAATCGGGCACGGACCAATGGGCCTCTGTCTGAGGCTAGTTGGTGGGCCGGTTGTTTGGTCTACTAAGGCTCCACCCTTGGCGCACAGCATGAAAGGCTGTTGTTGCAGGGTTAACAAAGGACCCCATGCAGGTGAAGTCAGACCAGCGGGCTAATGTCAGAGGCAAAATGACAATGGGCTTCTCCGCTACGACACAGCATGAGGTGTGCCTGCCTCCTTCCAGGTGTGACAGAGTCTGCAAGGAACTGCTGATGGGAAGCCATTAGCAATTATTTTGCAGAAGTCTGCAGCAGAGGAGAGGCCTGGAGCATTGAGTGGTGGAGGTTAGTGAGGACCAGCGAAGGAGCTCCTCAGTTGATTTTTGTCCTCCTCCACTCCATACTAGCAGCAGAGATACATCTGACTCTGCTTTTCTCCTCCTTTGTCTGCCAGACAACAATTACTGCAGTCAACAAGTAAAGATGGTGGTGGCCGTTGAAACTGAGAAACCAGGTTCAAGTCCCAGCGTCAGTTCGACACCATGTGATTCTGGGCAAATCACTTAATCTATATGAACCCAAAAAAATAAATGACCCTTTGTAATGTTATCCGGTGCCTACGTAAAGTGCTCCGATGCTTCTGGGCTTTGTTCATGCTATATAAAACTGCATGCAAGAAAAGTGACACTATTTTTGGTTTCTTTTTGTAATTACACACTAGCAGCATTCCCTTTCTCAGAACGTACACTGAGCGCAAGTGAAACAAAAAACACAGAGGCACCATTCACCAGTGTCTGAACATTGGAGGGCCTTTCTTAAGTGCTACAAAAAATAAAATGAATATTATAAAAAGGTGGGTGTAAAAGGCAGTTTAGGTCTGTGCCATATCATGTTTCACAGTGAACATTAATCAAAATATCCACAGCAAGCGTATGGATAAAAAACAAAATTATAATTGAGTTCCTAGTATTTTTGATAATTCTGTGCTTCTAAAGTATATTTTTTTCAATGGAATGTTAATTTCATTTTGAAGTACTGGCCCTATAAGCTTTAAAATACTTTTATTTCTGCAAATGTTTGTCATCCTTTAGCTTTATGATCCTAACCAAGCAGTGGTCATTCATTTATTCATTCATTCAGTGTATTGGGAAAGACTGATCTAGCCGGGTCTGGTGATGCAATGGACTAACGCGTCCACTGTAGGGGCCTGTGTTTGACCTCATGGCAACAGGTTTAAATCCTGGCGGGTCGACTCAGCCCTTCATCCATCTGAAGTCGATAAAATAAGTTCCGTTAGGTAACAATAAATATCTGTTATTTAGTGCCTTGAGACCCCTGGGTGATAAGTGTGATTTTCAAATACACGTGTTGTTATTTGCGAATGTGGGCCACTTTTATTTGGGGGGCTGCCTGGGCCGATTTGTGGTCCCCAATCCATCTCTGGTGTGAAACCATTCCTCTTGTTTACAATACCATGTTTTTTGCAAAGGAGACAAAATAGAAATCTGTTCAATACTGGCCAGGTTTTACCATGCTCCACTTCCTTTACAGGCCCTTTGTTCAGCATTTTGCTTTGTTTTACAGAGGAAGTGGGCGCAAGCTGGGCTTGTTAGGGTTCCGCCCACAAAGGCTGCCTGAAACAAACGCGAGCACAGTGAAGGATGTAAGAGCAGGAAAGAATGAGAGCAGCAAAAAGCTGACACAAGGAAGGGCCGGCGTCATTTCACTCATTATTAGTCGTGTACAAAGGGTAATAGTTAAAAACATCAGGAACACCCCACTGCCTTAGAGGGAATCCGCTTCAGTAAAATGAAGGAAATACGTATTTCCCTATCAGTCGCCTGCCATTGTAAGGCACGATGAATTTTGACTCGGTTTACATCACTTAAACATATTAAAAAACAAGAGCAAGTGACGTAATTGTATTATTTTAATTTGAAACAAGCACTTCTATATGTGTTGTCCTGAAAAAAATGTTTAGGAAAAGATCATCCGTAAACTTACATAACATGTTTTTCTAAAGGTAAATATAGTTTGTCCTTTTCTTAGAAATGTTATAGACTTATTTAAAATGTCATAATACGAGCAGAAGTCTCTGAACTTTTTCCAGGCACAGTAAGACCCATCCGACAAGGATCAGTCAGACTGATTGATGGCAGAGAGCTGAGTAGGTGAAATCGACACAGGGCTGGGGTAAGGGTGATGTGCAGGGTTTAGGACCTCACTGTTTGAGGTGGTCACTGGTCCCACATTGGTTCATTTCAAGGTAGGACTGACCAATAGAGAAATCGGGCTGTAATGTTCTGGAAGGTCAGTGTAGCTGTTTGTGGGTCTGTTTTATAGTCTGCTGGGCTGCTGTTGATTTCCATGAAATCAAAACAAACATTTCCCGCAGCAAACTCAAATCCATGCAGTCTTCTTTACCTTAATATACAGCGTGACTTTATAAGATCAAAACTGACCCAACTTGCAAACATGGGGCACTTTTTTAGCTTTCTAATTTACTAATGGGCCCACTTTTATGTTAATGCCTAGACCAATTTTCTGTCTCAGTACGACCCTGGTGCATTCTAGATGTAAATGATTACTACCTGGACGGTTTTAATTCCCACCTTTTCAGTGCACTTTTGGAAGTAAGATTTCTCTCTGGGACTGAAAACGGCGGCATACATGTTACATGTAGATCATTAAAGCCCTGATCTCTTTTACTATGACCAGGACGACTGAACAACTGAAGGAGACGTACTATTTTCATAGTTTTTATTTTTCATTCTTTCACCTCTTCACTCCTTCTAGGTCGCGCTTTTCAAATTTTTATTAATTTTTGTATGAAGTTTCTACTTTCGTTTTTTCCCAATTATTCTTTATATGTTTGTTGATTTTTCGGTGCCTTCGATCTTTTCGTAAGACATATGTGTCAGCCACAAGCAACGTAGATGTTACATTGACCACTTGGCAAAGCACTTTCCATACAGGAATTTCTGGAAAGACACATTTGTATAGCCTAAGGCTGATACACCAGCGAGGAAGCCAATCTTAAAGCGAGGGTGTTACGAGTGTGTCTTTTCTTAAACCATGCCCTTCCTGTCTTAATGGTACAGCCAATCCTCTCACTGACCCATTTGCCTTCTACCTTTTCAGAGAGGCAAAGATGAGGACAGTTTACACATCAGTCACGTGAGGGAGAGTAACGTTAGTGTGGGGCACTGCGCCCTAGGGCATAATCGACACATCATGGGTTTCACTCATGAAACACCTAAGAAAAACTTATCGACTACCTGAGTGCATGTATGTTTACTTGTGAGTGTCAATGTGTATGCCAATTATGGTCAATAGCCTTTGAGTACACTTTAGAAGTGAATGGTATAAAGTTGGTTGTTATTGTAGAGGGCAGTATCCTTTACTCTTGCTGATTGATTAAACAGCTCCTTGAACTTGCTAAAAAGCCACCAACTCACCCCATGCAAATCTGAAATCCACCCCCCCCCCTTACTCTGATTCCACCTAATTCTGGGGAAGGAGCTAAATTGCATAAGTCAGCATAACTGACATACCGCAATTCATTCTGAATGGCAATAGCAATGAGGAGAATGGTGCTTCTCCGTACCTACCTACCTATAGTAAAAAGTATAAACACCTGACGAGACGGCCCCTGTTAAGGCTTCGATTTCTATAAAGGCAGAATGAAGCCCCCCCCCCATCCCCAGTAACCAAATCAGTACAACTAGGAAACTTACCCCCAGATGCATCAAGCATCCATTTTGCGATTCCTTATTAGCGAAAAATAAGGATTCGCTAATAAGGAATAGCAAAATGCTATGCATGAAGAAATCGCAAAAAAATTCCGATTTCTTAATATTCCTTAATTGCGAGTCGCAATTAAGGAATACCTCCCCATTCATTCCTATGGGCCTAGAGGCCCATAGGAATGAATGGGAAGACATTATCCATTTGCGATTAGCAAGTAGCGAATCGCAAATTTAGAATGCAATTTTAAGGGTGCAGGGGTGTCCAAAGGACACCTTGTTGCACCTCTGAAATTAATGTGTGCACATATGTTGCGCACACACATGCCCTAAGGGCATGTGTGTGCGCAACATGAAACTTTGAAAAATGCACAAAAGTGCATTTTTCAAAGTTTTAGCAAATTACCATGAAGTTCAACTTGATGGTAATTTGCTCCCCCTATTAACGAAATTGCTAATTTTTTTACTTTGTTGCATTGCATTTAAGGAATCTCAATTTGGGATTCCTTAAATGCAATCGCAATTTAAGGAATCTCAATTTAGAGATTCCTTAAATTGCGATTTTTGCATTTGGGATGATGCATCCCAAATGCAAAAATACCGGTTGCAAAGGGGCAGATTCTGAGAATCTGCCCCTTTGCGACCAGATTTTCCTTTCATGCATCTGGGCCTTAATCTTTATCAAACAACCCCCAATAAGAAGATCCGCTATTTTTACACAGATTCTTCCACAACTGCAGAGTAGCAATAGCTGGTCACGCAGAACTAAGGGAACCTGTAAACAAAGATGGATTAAACTCATCATTCAAACACAACGGGTTGAACGGCCCTTCCCAAACCACGATTGGCTACTTGATACCGCGGTATTTCTTCATCATATATGTAGAACACGAAGATAAAGCAGCTAAAAGTTGGCCACAATGGGCAAAGCGCACTCTTGCATGCTCATGGCAGACACCATATACAGCAGACAGCTGTGCAGCTGAGTACCTAGTACTGAAGATGAACCCATATTTCTCACAAGAAAAGTACCTCACCTCATATTGCACAATATTAGCATATGATTAGGTCTTCAATCTAGACCTAACCAGATTAATACAATGCAGCGTTAAGTGCCAAAATGCCATATCATTTACATTATATATTGAAAACACAAGGACACTGTCTAACCTAGAAATAATAGAATGTGGATCCAAAAACAACTAAAACGTTTTGTCAATGACACATTTGAGAAAATCACAATGACATATTTAAAGTCCAATGATCTATGGACCATCACAGGAATTGCACTTCACCTCTGCTACCACACTGAATGATATATAGACTACCACAAACTAAAGATCAAGAATAAATAAACAATCCCACAGTGGTTCTAAACAGATCTAGGCCTAGAGATCAAAACCTTCCATACACCCAAGAAAAGCGCTGGTTTTGCCCAAACCCTTAATTCGTTTCTCAATAATTTAAATGCCCTGAGAAACCTCCTTTGGCCACATATGGTACTGCACCATGCAACATAGGTGAAAAAACATTGGCATTTTAAATGCCAAGAACTCCAACTTCAACGAAGGCGAGACCTATTGCATTTGCAATGCTTGCTTGTACTGTCATCACACGATGGTGTTCTACCACAGACTCAAGTATTTAATATTGTCCTGCAACATTAGAGAGTACAAATTTCGACTACCACTTTATAGTCAAGGTCACAGGTAAACATAGATGTAATATTCTTAACCTCACATCTATGTTTCTTGATAAAATATACTTCTAAAATATGTAGCGGTAGAGTTAAGAATAGCAGATCTACACTAACATATGTACCTACCTTAATTGTATATTGGTTTTCGATATCTATCGCTGAATATTATTGCAAGGTCATATTATGGTATACAGGTCACGGTATTGGATGTATAATTAACTTTTATCTTTGCTGATTGTTTGTCAGCTTACATTGTGCCCTTCTACTCTCCCTTTCCTTTGTGTTGGAAGACTTCCACACACTACTTGTAGGTAATAGGTGTAGGAGAGTAGGGTCTGCTATCCTATGGTCACCCCAAATTTTTGCTTTTTGCTTCACTGGTTTCTGACTTAATGTGGCTGTGGGCCTGCTAATCAGACCCACAGCCTGCTGTTCTCTCTCTAAATTAATGCCAATGCACTCTAGGTGCATTACCAATTGGAACTGGTTCACCGTATAGGCCCCTGTAACAGTGTACCCTAGGTACCCAGGGCATAGGTGTATCCAAGGAGCTGGAGCATGTATTTTGCCACCCCTGGCCTGGCCTAGCTATTTGACACAACTGGCTGATAACTCAGCTGGGGTAAGTTGGTGTAATCACCTCTTACTTAGGTATAGTATATCTATATCTAACCTATATGGACACATGTTAACCTCTGAGTCACTCCTATGGAAGGCCTCGACAATCCTGGAGGCAGAGTGCTTGGTTTCATGTGAGATGGTGCTCTGGCATGAGCTGAGCCTGTCTGCAGCTTTCGGAACAATGTCCTTCAGCTGTTTCATGATATTGCCATACCATATACTCTTAAGTGCATTATGAACCTCGCGGTAGTATTCCACCCTTCTAGAGGGACACGACATGTACCTAACCTGAAACCCGGGTAAAGTTAAACACGAGCCTCAGCATCACAAAATGGATGCTGCGATCACAGACACAAGTCTGACCTCCTGCTGCTTGGAGTCCTTCCAGCTTGGGAGGCTTGGACAAAGGGTTTCCTGTCAGGGGAGGTGCTCACACCACCCCAGACAGGATTTTGTGTAGTGGGTTAGGGAGGGCTAAATAGAATGAGACATGCCTGGGGCACACAAGGTGTCACTGTGCATATGCCAGTTCAAACCGGTGCTGGGGCTCTCCAGCCCCAGTCCTGGCACGAAACTGGACAAAGGAAAGGGGGTGTAACCACCCCCCTTCCTGGTCCCACCCAGAGGAGGGACCTAGCAGGTAATCCGGCCCCTAGATTTGGTTTAAGAGTAGGAGCTGTGTCCTAAGACTTCAGATCATCCTGAACTCGACTTGCAACTAAGAAGAAAACTGGACTTCGACATTCTGCTGCACAGAAGACTGAAGAGCATCTCCCTTGTGGCCAAGGAGTGACCACCCTGTTAACACAGGCACCATCCAGCAACTCGATGTCTGCTTTGCCGCCGCCTCCCGCCAGAGCCCGAGCCCAGAGCCCAACAAGACCTGGATTCCCAGACATCTCACAGCCCGATCCACAGTCCCTGAAAAGAAGAGACCCGTGGAGGCATGGAGAGACGTGGGACCGGCCATCTTGAAAGACCCCGAGAAGCTGACTACGCAGCAGCCGAGGCATCCTCAATGCTGTGCTTTGGGGTTTGAGAAGCCCCAGCACCGAGCAGCATCTGCACCGAAGATCAGCCCCCCAGCATCTCCACGATCTGCGTTGGGCCCTTTTGCATTTTGCCACTTGACGCTTCATCCCGGTTACTGGCCCGTTGGCTAGTGGGCATCTTGGCGACGAAATTTACAATCAACACCGCTAGTTTGGTTGCTCCAGACTGGCCCACGCTCCTGTAAAAAGGAGCAGCCCCTCTGACCTTGCTGGTCAGAGCAACAAGCTTTCTTCACTTCCTGCGTGGCTTGCTTTTGCCAAGGCATGTTTGCTTCAATCAAGTTGCCGATACCGCCATCAGCGAGAGCCTGCGTGGGACAGCTCGTGATCGAATCCTGGACGTCGCCGACCTCTTCGTGTCCACGTGGCTGCAGAGACAAGCTTTCTTTCTTCACCTGTTGGCACCCGACATCGCCTGGTTCTCTCCTGGTTCCACGGTAGTCACTGGTTAGTGACTTTGAACATTGTCCCCTCTGCTTTCAGGTCTTCACATCTTCAGATCCACCCTTGGATCCACCAGAACTCTTCTCGACTGACTGCCTGCAGCATCTTCATCTCTAGGCTCCATTGAAATACACGACGAAACCCGACGCACTTTGAACCCTATGCACCCGCTTCCTGTGGGTGAGGTAACGCTGGCACTCCGGTGCTCCTGTTGAGAGTAACATCTCTAGTGTCTAGGTTTTAAGTTGTTAGGTTCTGGTCCATCCGGAAGGTTCCCTTTGCAGTAACTTTGTACTTTTTACGCACCCATTGAAAGTCTATGGGCGCCCGCGTGTAACTTCAAGCACTGCACACGCATCCCGTGGGCCTCCTGGTCACTAACTATTGTTAGCTCCTCGTAGTCCCAGCGATTCACAAGGCCCTAGGCCTTCCTCCTTTTAGATACGTGGTTCTTATACCAATATTTTAGTATATGGTTTGAGTGGCCACCAGGGCCTATCCATATTGTGCAACATTTGTATATTTAAACACTGTTTTGTTTTAACGCATTTGCTTCTGTGCTCATAAAGAGTATAGGGGGTACTTGTAGTAAATAAATATATATATTTTCAATATATATCTATGTGGTGTCCTTTCATTTGGTATTCAAGGAGAGTGTATATGGTAAAACAGCTTGCTTCCCATGCCTTTACAGAGTTTAGCCTAAGACTGCTTTGTTCATGCTACCCCTAGGATAGCTGGTCTATAAGGTTGACTTACAACCAATCATCATAAGTATTGCTTGGCATGGTACAAGGTGATCACTAGAACTAGTGAGCATCATATACCAGGCCAACTTCTCACATTGGTGAGCAGCGGTTGGGATTTGAGCTTGCTGTTGTTTTACCATTACAATCTTTGAAAATATCATTTGAAAGATCATACAGGTACCTGTTAGGTACATATAAAACAAGACTAGTATACTTAAGTTCTACTGAACTTAGTTGTTGTAGAGCAAAGGGATTAGCACACCCTGACTACAACTACTAGATAGGTTTAGTAAGTAAACACCAGTGTAGGTAGATTGCAACACATCCACCCACACAAGAGCAATGTATGGAGCAGAGGGGTCCACTGGACCAGTCCCTGTTGAGAGTGACCCTCCAAGGGCACCATCCAAATTTGCTACGTTAAACTTTAAAGAGATGAGGCAGCTGTGTACCTTAAGAGGTCTCAAGACGGGTCAGA
The DNA here is from genome assembly GCF_964261635.1 of Lissotriton helveticus. Taxonomy (NCBI): domain Eukaryota; kingdom Metazoa; phylum Chordata; class Amphibia; order Caudata; family Salamandridae; genus Lissotriton; species Lissotriton helveticus. The sequence continues at coordinate 494,433,858 of NC_136070.1, forward strand.
ACCCTACCACAGCACACCTCAGAGAGCTTTTAGACCAATCTGAAGCTCTAAAGACCTCCAATCCTGACCCCAAAGGGTCTGGAGAAGGAGGCTCTCACTCTGAAGATGATAACACTGATGCCCCTGTCCCTATTGTCCAGATAGATGAGGAAGACCAGACCACTGGAGATACTCAGCCTGAGGATGAGGAGGAGGAGGAGGAAGAAGAAAGTGATTCTGATGATGAGAGACTTAGTCAGGTGCCAGTCAGGAGACATAGCCAAGCTAACTTAAGCCAATTTGGGACTGAGACAGGGTTAAACCCACTCAGACCCCCAAGTGGACTTAACCAGGAGCCTATGAGGAGAAGGAATCACTCAGGTGAATCTAACACTTCCCATGCTTCTAGAGGTTCTCATGGTCACTCCAGAAGGAGAATGACAACCCCTCAGAGGAAGGAACATGAGGCCAACATGAGGGAGGCTGAGCTTAGGATCCAGAAGCGAGAGCTAGAGGTAGCCCTGATCCAAGAGAAACTTGCTAAAGCAAGACAGCCTAGAGAGAGTGGATTAGGATCCACTGGTGGCAGCACTATCCCTAAGGATAAAGACAGGTCCTATGACAATAGAAACCTGAGTAAGATTGTGCCCCCCTACAAAGCTGGGGATGACATCCACAAATGGATAACTGCACTTGAGAGAGCCTGCAGAGTACAGCAGATCCCTCAGGAGCAGTGGGCAGCAATCTTGTGGCTCACCTTTGAAGGTAGAGGCAGAGACAGACTCCTCACAGTTAGTGATGAGGATTCTAGAAACTACCTGGTCCTGAAGAATGCTCTGGTTGATGGGTTAGGCTTAACCACTGAACAGTACAGGTTGATGTTCAGAGAGACCCAGAAGACACAGACTCAGGACTGGTCTGAATTTGTTGAATGTGCCATTAAGGCTCTGGAGGGCTGGTTGCTGGGAAGTAAGGTTACAGACTATGAAGGATTGTACAATTTACTCATGAGAGAACAAATTTTAAATAATTGTCAGAACCAGCAGTTGCATCAACACCTGATTGGCTCAGATCTGACCTCTCCCCAAGAATTGGGAAAGAAGGCAGACAAATGGGTTAGAACCAGGGTTAAGCAAAAGAACAAGAACCAGAACCAGGGTGGTGACCAAAAGAAGGCAGACCAGAAGGGTGGGGAGCAGAAAGCTAAGGACCAGAAGTCTTCAACAGGGCCCCAAACTAATACTGAGGGTGGGTCCCAAACTTCCAAGAAGAAGAAGAAAGAAGGTCAAAGGAAACCCTGGTGTAGTACATGTAAAAACACCTCTCACTGGACCAGTGAGTGTAAAAAGGGTGGAGCCCCCAACACTGCAGCCCCTAAGGCACCTGCACCCACTAGTACAGTCAGCAGTGTTGGTCCACAAACTAAGGGGGTAGTGGGTATCACCTTGGGAACTGAGGGAGAGTCTGGCCTAGTCAGAACCCCTATACAGGCTGTTCTGATTTGTGATGTGGACATACATTTGTCCACTACTGTGAGCCCCAGTAATCTGGGCAAGTACAGACAGACACCTTTGATTAATGAAAAAGTGGCTCAAGCATACAGGGACATGTGTGCCAGTGTCACCATGGTGACACCTGGCTTTGTGGACCCTGGACAATACATACCAGGTGATAATTACCTGGTGACCAATGCCAGCAATGTCACTATTGCCCATAGTGTGGCAATTGTTAATGTCTCCTGGGGAGGGGTAACTGGCCTAAAAAGAGCTGTGGTTAGTGCAGATCTCCCAGTTGAATGTTTGTTGGGCAATGACCTGGAGAGCTCTCTATGGTCAGAAGTAGAGTACAGGACTCATGCAGAGATGTTAGGGATATCATCACATGTCCTTGCTGTGACCAGGTCACAGGCCAAAAAGTGCCTCTCTGAACCTCAGGTCTTGGATCCTGGAACAATTGTCCAAGCACCTACCAAGAGGAAGAACAGGAGGGTTAAGGCTGTGCCTTCCCCCTGCCTACAAGTGAGGATCAGTCTTCCCAGGAAGATGATCTCGAGACCCCTGAAGGAACTGTCCCTGAAGAACTTGAACCTGACCAGGTTGAGTTTCTGGGGACAGGGGGCCCTTCTAGGGCAGACTTGGGGCAGGCTCAGTTAACCTGTCCTTCTCTTGAACCCCTCAGACAGCAGGCTGCTGCTGAGGCTGCTGGGAATGCTCAAGGTACCCATAAAGTATATTGGGATGATGGGCTCCTTTATTCAGAGGGTAGAGACCCCAAGCCTGGTACAACCAGGAGGTTGGTTATACCTCTGCAATTTAGGGGCTTCCTTCTAACCTTGGCCCATGATATTCCTTTAGCAGGACACCTAGGCCGGAACAAGACTTGGGACAGGCTTGTCCCTCACTTTCACTGGCCTCACATGTCTGAAGATACCAAGGAGTTTTGTCGCTCCTGTGTAACCTGCCAAGCCAGTGGCAAAGCAGGTGGCACAACAAAGGCCCCCCTGATACCACTACCTGTGGTGGGGGTTCCCTTTGAAAGAGTGGGGATTGATATTGTAGGTCCAATGGATCCCCCTACAGCATCTGGGCACAGATTCATACTGGTGGTGGTGGACCATGCCACCAGGTACCCAGAGGCAATTCCCCTTAGGACCACAACAGCTCCTGTTGTGGCCAGGGCCTTACTTGGAGTTTTCTCCAGAGTGGGGTTTCCTAAGGAGGTAGTATCTGATAGAGATGCAAAATTCATGTCAGGATACTTGACAGCTATGTGGAAGGAATGTGGTGTCAACTACAAGTTCACCACCACTCCTTATCATCCACAATGTAATGGGCTTGTTGAAAGATTTAACAAGACCCTAAAGGGTATGATCAAAGGATTACCTGAAAAGCTCAGGCGGAGATGGGACATCCTTCTACCCTGCCTTCTGTTTGCTTACAGAGAGGTCCCACAAAAGGGGGTTGGCTTCAGCCCCTTTGAATTGTTGTTTGGGCACCCTGTAAGAGGACCCCTATGTCTAGTGAGGGAAGGATGGGAGTTACCTCTCAGAAAGCCCAAGCAAGACATAGTGGACTATGTACTTGGTCTCCGCTCCAGGATGGCTGAGTATATGGAGAAGGCATCCAAAAACCTTGAGGCCAGCCAAGAATTACAGAAAGCTTGGCATGGCCAAAAGGCTGTCTTGACTGAGTACCAGCCTGGACAGAAAGTGTGGGTGTTGGAGACAGTGGCATCAGCATCACTCCAGGACAAATGGTCTGGACCCCATACCATTGTTGAAAAGAAGGGAGAGGTTACCTACTTGGTGGACCTAGGAACTCCCAGGAGTCCCCACAGGGTGCTCCATGTCAACAGATTAAAGGCATATGTTGACAGGGCAGACATGGGCTTGCTCATGGCTACAGATGAGGGGCAGGAGGAAGAGAGTGACCCTCTCCCAGATCTGTTGACTCAGAACCCTGAAGATGGCTCAGTTGATGGTGTGGCCTTGGATGTCAGCCTCACTGAACATCATCAAAATGACTGCAGACAAGTTTTACAGTCATATAGACATATGTTCTCCTTGACACCCAGTCAGACTAATTGGTGTACCCATGTGGTGGACACTGGTGACAGTCTTCCTGTGAAGAACAAGATTTACAGGCAACCTGACCATGTCAGGGACTGTATAAAGACTGAGGTGCAAAAGATGCTGGAATTAGGTGTTACTGAGCCTTCAGAGAGCCCCTGGGCTAGCCCAGTGGTTCTGGTCCCCAAACCTCATACCAAAGATGGGAAGAGAGAAATGAGGTTCTGTGTGGATTACAGAGGACTCAATGCTGTCACCAGGACAGATGCACATCCTAGTCCAAGGGCAGATGAGCTCATAGACAAGTTGGCTTCTGCCAAATATTTGAGCACATTTGATTTGACAGCTGGCTATTGGCAAATCAGGTTAGCCGAGGAGTCCAAAGCCCAAACTGCCTTTTCTACCCCAGGAGGTCATTACCAGTTTGTGGTGATGCCCTTTGGTTTGAAAAATGCACCTGCCACCTTCCAAAGGTTGGTGAATCAAGTCCTTACTGGGTTGGATGACTTTTGTGCAGCTTATCTTGACGATATTGCTGTCTTCAGCTCCACCTGGGAGGATCACCTGGTCCACCTGAAGGAAGGCCTCACTATCAAGGCCACAAAGGGCCAAACAGGGCAGAGTAAGGTTGTGTACTTGGGCCACCTTGTAGGTGGAGGCCAAGTTCAACCACTGGAGAGTAAGATCCAGACCGTCAAGGACTGGTCCCCTCCAACTACCCAGACTCAGGTCAGAGCTTTCTTGGGCCTGACTGGGTACTACAGGAAGTTTGTTAAGAACTATGGGTCCATTGTGACTCCTCTTAATGACCTGACATCCAAGAAGATGCCCAAAAAGGTTCAGTGGACAGTAAGCTGTCAAAAGGCATTTGATGGCCTGAAGAAGGCCATTTGCTCTGCACCTATCCTGAAGAGTCCTGACTACTCAAGAGAGTTTATTGTCCAAACAGATGCTTCTGAGTTGGGAGTAGGAGCTGTGCTTTCACAACTTAATGTAGATGGTCAAGACCAGCCCATTGCTTTTATTAGCAGAAGCCTGACCCCTAGAGAGAAACGTTGGTCAGGCATTGAGAGGGAGGCCTTTGCTGTGGTGTGGGCCCTGAAGAAGTTGAGACCATACTTATTTGGGACTCACTTCAAGATTCAGACCGACCATAAGCCCCTCTTATGGCTTAATCAGAGGAAGGGTGAAAACCCCAAACTACTCAGGTGGTCCATTTCCCTACAGGGGATGGACTTTACAGTGGAGCACCGCCCAGGGACTGACCATGGTAATGCAGATGGTCTCTCTAGGTAGTTCCACTTAGAACATGAAAACACAACTGGTCAAGGTTAGTCTAATGTCCCTGCGTTTGGGGGGTGGGGAGGTGTAGGAAAGTAGGGTCTGCTATCCTATGGTCACCCCAAATTTGTTTTTTGCTTCACTGGTTTCTGACTTAACGTGGCTGTGGGCCTGCTAATCAGACCCACAGCCTGCTGTTCTCTCTCTAAAGTAATGCCAATGCACTCTAGGTGCATTACCAATTGGAACTGGTTCACCTTATAGGCCCCTGTAACAGTGTACCCTAGGTACCCAGGGCATAGGTGTATCCAAGGCCTACCAGGGGCTGCAGCATGTATTGTGCCACCCCTGGCCTGGCCTAGCTATTTGACACAACTGGCTGATCACTAAGCTGGGGTAAGTTGGTGTAATCACCTCTTACTTAGGTATAGTATATCTATATCTAACCTATATGGACACATGTTAACCTATGAGTCACTCCTATGGAAGGCCTCGACAATCCTGGAGGCAGAGTGCTTGGTTTCATGTGAGATGGTGCTCTGGCATGAGCTGAGCCTGTCTGCAGCTTTCGGAACAACGTTCTTCAGCTGTTTCATGATATTGCCATACCATATACTCTTAAGTGCATTATGAACCTCGCGGTTAGATGCTATCTTTGGTTTGGCTTTATCAAAACATGTCGAGTAAGGTGTCATACGAATTGGAATACTACCCCCTCGCCAATTCTGGTGACGGGTGTAGCATTCCACCCTTCTAGAGGGACACAACATGTACCTAACCTGAAACCCGGGTAAAGTTAAACACGAGCCTCAGCATCACAAAATGGATGCTGCCACCACAGACACAAGTCTGACCTCCTGCTGCTGGGAGTCCTTCCAGCTTGGGAGGCTTGGACTAAGGGTTTCCTGTCAGGGGAGGTGCTCACACCACCCCAGACAGGATTTTGTGTAGTGGGTTAGGGAGGGCTGAATAGAATGAGACATGCACACAAGGTGTCACTGTGCATATGCCAGTTCAAAAACCGGTGCTGGGGCTCTCCAGCCCCAGTCCTGGCGCAAAACTGGACAAAGGAAAGGGGGTGTAACCACCCCCCTTCCTGGTCCCACCCAGAGGAGGGACCTAGCAGGTGATCCGGCCTCTAGATTTGGTTTGAGAGTAGGAGCTGTGTCCTAAGACTTCAGATCATCCTGAACTCGACTTGCAATTAAGAAGAAAACTGGACTTCGACATTCTGCTGCACAGAAGACTGAAGAGCATCTCCCTTGTGGCCAAGGAGTGACCACCCTGTTAACACAGGCATCATCCAGCAACTCGACGTCTGCTTTGCCGCTGCCTCCCGCCGGAGCACGAGCCTACAGCCCGACAAGACCTGGATTCGCAGACATCTCACAGCCCGATCCACAGTCCCTGAAAAGAAGAGACCCGTGGAGGCATCGAGAGACGTGGGACGGGCCATCTTGAAAGACCCCCGAGAAGCTGACTGCGCAGCACCCGAGGCATCCTCAACACTGTGCTTTGGGGTTTGAGAAGCCCCACCACCGAGCAGCATTAAGATCAGCCCCCCAGCATCTCCACGATCTGCGTGGGACCCTTTTGCATTTTGCCACTCGACGCGTCATCCCAGTTACTGGCCCCTTGGCTAGTGGCCATCTTGGCGACGAAATTTACAATCAACACCACTGGTCTGGTTGCTCCAGACTGGCCCTCGCTCCTGTAAAAAAGAGCAGCCCCTCTGACCTTGCTGGTCAGAGCAAGAAGCTTTCTTCACTTCCTGCGTGGCTTGCTTTTGCCAAGGCCTGTTTGCTTCAATCAAGTTTCCGACACCGCCATCAGCGAGAGCCTGCGTGGGACAGCTCGTGATCGACTCCTGGACATCGCTGACCTCTTCGTGTCCACGTGGCTGCAGAGACAAGCTTCCTTTCTTCACCTGTTGGCACCCGACATTGCCTGGTTCCCTCCTGGCTCCACGGTAGTCACTGGCTAGTGACGTTGAACATTGTCCCCTCTGCTTTCATGTCTTCACATCTTCAGATCCACCCTTGGATCCACCGGAACTCTTCTCGACTGGCCGCCTGCAGCATCTTCTTCTCCAGGCTCCATTGAACTACACGACGAAACCCGACGCACTTTGAACCCTATGCACCCGCTTCCTGTGGGTGAGGTAACGCTGGCACTCCGGTGCTCCTGCTGAGAGAAACATCTCTAGTGTCTAGGTTTTAAGTTGTTAGCTTCTGGTCCATCCGGAAGGTTCCCTTTGCAGTAACTTTGTACTTTTTACGCACCCATTGAAAGTCTATGGGCGCCCGCGTGTAACTTCAAGCACTGCACACGCATCCCGTGGGCCTCCTGGTCACTAACTATTGTTAGCTCCTCGTAGTCCCAGCGATTCCCAAGGCCCTAGGCCTTCTTCCTTTTAGATACGTGGTTCTTATACCACTATTTTAGTATATGGTTTGAGTGGCCACCAGGGCCTATCCATATTGTGCAACTTTTGTATATTTAAACACTGTTTTGTTTTAACGCATTTGCTTCTGTGCTCATAAAGAGTATAGGGGGTACTTGTAGTAAATAAATATATATATATATATATTTATTTTTTTTCAATATATATCTGTGTGGTGTCCTTTCATTTGGTATTCAAGGAGAGTGTATATGGTAAAACAGCTTGCTTCACATGCCTTTACAGAGTTTAGCCTAAGACTGCTTTGTCCATTCTACCCCTAGGATAGCTGGTCTATAAGGTTGACTTACAACCAATCATCATAAGGGTTGCTTGGCATGGTACAAGGTGATCACTAGAACTAGTGAGCATCATATACCAGGCCAACTTCTCACAATAGGGAATTGGTAGGCATTAGGGCTTGCTTTCAGTTTAACAGAACCATAAATATAACATTTAATATTTATTTTTTAACTAATATTTTGCCATTGACCACCCTGCTCTTTCATATTTGGTTGCTTTGAATTGAAAATGATGTTTGTGTTTTCTATGAAGCATTTGGCATTAATCTTTCAGTTTCACAGTCTACCCATTACTCCCATGTGCAGAAATATTAACTTTTTTATAGATCTTGCTACAGACAGCTTTTGTAGTCTTAGAGACTATATGTATAAAACAATTACATTTCATAAGTAGTAGAGACAGTGGGCTTTGAGTCAGTGAACTTCAGCATTGATTTTTATAGGTTTTTCATAGTTTGTTTCTGATTATAAGGGCTGCCCATTAAGACCATGGCACTTTGTGGGCAGTTACATTGTGTCATTATGCTCAGGTAGTCGTTTTGTTGTATTGCAGAAACAACATCATGTGTAGCTTGCAATTCAGATTGGGGGCGTGTTTCTTGATTTATTTACTGACATGATGACATTTTAACTGCTGCTTTATGTCTTCCCAGGCTAAGGATTCAATAATCACCCTTGCACAGTTATCTGTTTCACTCTGCTGTCATTGTGATATGTTTTGACTTACCACTTTTTTTGTTAACAAAATAAAGATGTGTATCTCTTGACTCCTTTCTATAATGGTCTTCTTTGATGGTATAGCTTACCTCCACTAATGGAGTATGTTAAAAAAAAAAAAGGGGGGCCCGATTCCAATCTTTCATATTGTTTTAACCCAAGAGGTTACTTCATTATCTTATTTTCATACTGGGACAGCAGGGAGTAATAAACGTAAAGTCACCTATTACCAAACATTTCCTATATTACAGACACAGGCCTATTGCCTATACATATATGTGTTTAAAAATAAACCCTTGATTTTGTCAGCGCTGTGTATAACACTCATTAACCGCGGCCGTTTTTTTGCGGCAGTGCGGCCGTTTGAAAGAACGGGCTCCGCTGCGTCGGCCGTTGAACGTTCGCAGCACCAGCCAGGTAGTGCTCCGAACGTCCAACGGCAGCACTTCACGGGTTAAATGCCGTTTTGTAACTTCTTAGAAGGGGGACCTTCCTGCACATAAAGAATCATTGGTGTTGTGCTGTTTCTATGTGTGCTGCACAAGGCAGAACACATGGAAACAGCAAAAAACGAGGAGAAAGAAAGCATATCTCCTCATTTCCTCCGTTTAAGACCAGGTTTTCCCTGGTCTTAATTTTGGCGCTGCCTCCTATTTACACTGCCCTTGTAAACAGGGAGCAGCGTCAAAATCTATGGGTTTTGTGGTGGAACGGCCACCACAACACCCATTGCCCGCCCCTTTCACTCTAAGTGTAGCGTGAAAGGGAGCCTTATTTACAAGGCAGAGTTAAGCCATGTTAAGTGGTTGAACGCTGCCTTGTGAATACGGTGAAGGTCCCATCACCACCATATTAGAATAATAGAATGTTTACAAGCCCCTATCGCCACACTAAAAGTGATGTTGTGGTGGCAATAGGGGCTTGAAATATGCCCCTCAGTTTGCAGAATGTCTGCATGTATTTTTCCCACTAGCAGAAATTCAGCTCAACTGTACTGCAATGTTCCTACATCTGTCATGATAATATGTTCTCCTCATTAATGTGTACAAGGTGAGAAGGTCTCAAAAATAATATACAATTAATGGTCTGTAAGGCACATAGGCAAGCTGTCAAACATGTATAATTAGCCAGCATTCTGCACCTGTTTTCTGGATGGCGCGGTTTAGAAATACATAGGAAAAGGCCTTCAGCCACGAGAGAACTACAAAGAAAATTCAATCATACGGTGACCTAGTTTATAATCACGGTTCGAGCATTACACAGGGTCATTTAGAGGCGGGTCAACATTTACTAAGCCTTGGGGTCCCTACTCATTAAAATGTATTATTTGAGTCATGTCATAGACGTATGGCAAATAAATAATTTGAAAACAAGCACACAAACACACGTGCAGGCGCACGCGCGCGCACACACATTGATCAAAGAACATGTCAAATTCACAAACACAGAAACCTTTCGTAGACTGCGCTCAGACCTTCCAAAGCTGCCGATAAATGGCCGGCACTCGGTTTAACATACATTTTCCATCTTCGCAGCTTGCACAACATTTCCATCAGCTTCTGGGAATCAATGAGGTGGGGGGAGGGAGGGGTCGCTTCAATAAATAATAGAAACATTGTTTCCACGGACTGTTCCCAAACACTCTGAAAAATTGAAGATATGGTAGGAATGGCAACACTTGAGAGACCTTTTTCTGGCACATTTTCGACAATGTTTGACATGGGGAGCACTAAAGGGTTGTATTCCAAAATAACGTGATGCAAAAACATTGCGGCCGATATAGGCTTCCACAATATCGTGGAGTTAAAGAGCGATGGGGCCGGTTGTGGGGGAGTGGGGTGATGTATGTTTGTGTATGTTTGATAGACGACGAGGAGAAATTTATTATTTATTTAATTTTCCCTTGTGGTCGTCTGTCGAATCCCCCCAACCCGGCCTGAGCCCCCCACAACCCGTCCCCCCCCCCCCACAGCCCGCCCCCTCACTGCTCTTACCTGCATGGGCCATGGCTGCTTTGAAAATGTATATATAATAAGTGCCCGCTTAATTCCAGTGGGGGCAGTAACAGTGGTTACCAGCCTTAGATCTCCTAACTTTCACCTGGAGAAATGTAATGTTATGTTATGTTATCTAATGTTATTTTATGTCATGTTATGCTATGTTATGTGTATTTTTAAAATACACTATCACCCGTGAGTGTATCCTGGTGCTGAGCAGCTGTGTGTGCCTAGCCCTGCTTATGGTAGGTTAGACAATTAAGAAGTGAGGCCTTCAGCTTCTTGCAGAATTAAAGAAGAAGGAAGGAGTTTTTGATGTGGCGTGGGAGACTGTTCAACGCTTTCGGAGCGTGTAAGAAAACACCCTTCCTCCTGAATTGGTTCTGTGTGTGCCGGGGAAGTTTGGGAGTAGGAGTCCTGAAAAGCAGAGGTGTCTGAGTGGTTGGTGGAATGAGATGCAACTGTTCCGGTAGATGTGGTCTAAGTTGTGTAGTGTCTTGAATGTGTGTGAAGAGTTTGAAATGAGAGCATTTGCGTATCTGGAGCCAGTGGACTTCTCTGAGGTATGATGTGCATTCTGTGTGTAAGGTTGAGGATGAGTCTGGCTGCCAAGTTTTGGACTGTTTGCAGTTTTCCAAGTTGCTTGGTGACCCCGGTGTAGAGGGTGTTCCTGTAATCCACCTTGCTGGTGACTGGGGCGTGAGTGACAGTTTTTCTAGTGATGCTTTGTCGCCATTTGACAATCTTCCTCATAATCTTCAGGGTGTGGAAGCAGAATACTGTGATGGCAGTGACTTGTACTGCCATGCCCAGTTTGTTGTTGATTATTTTGAGGTTCCTGGCAAGGGTGCTGGGTGTGGGTCCATGTTTAGTCTGCAAACAGCTGCAGTCCCATGGTGAGTGTTCTTGCCGAAGATCACTATTTCTGTCTTGTCAGTGTTGAGCTTTAGACTGTTAGCTTTCATCCAGTTAGAGACTTTGGTAATGCTGGTGATGTCTTTCATCAGCATAGGGGAGGATGTTGATATCATGTGCGCGGATAACGCAAGTCACAGGGATCATGTCTGCATTGAAGAGCGTGATGGTGAGCGATGACCCTTGATGCTCTACATAGATTGCAGGCTTCCGAGGAGTAAGGTCCCAGGCTGACAGCTTGTGGTCTATCCATGAAGAATGAGCCGATCCAGCTGAGAGCATGTCCTTGGATGCCAATTTCATTTAGACGTGATGAAGTATGAGACTGTGTCAAATGCTGTAGTGAGAGCCAAGAGAATGATGGCTGCTGTGTCTTTTCTGTCAAGGATCATGCAGATGATGTCTGTGGCAGCAATGAGTGCTGTTTCTGTACCGTGGTTGGGCCTATATCTAGACTGCCTGGCGTCAAAGAGCTGGTGGTAGTTTGAGGTCAGTGAGGCATTGGTTAATTAGTTTTTCTAAGAGTTTGCAGATGCAGGATTTCTGCAATAGATTGGTGTATGTCCTGTCTGCCCTACAAGTTAATTAACCTCCTATGTGGGGGAAGGGATGGACACCATCACCCACCCCTTCACTGGCATCAGTACAGCCCTTTGCAGGCAGGGCTACAAGCTCAAGGCTCTGCCTGCTCTTGCTGAGGGTGTTGCTGGTCAGAGATGTGCAACCACACAGAGCTTCCAAAAATATCTGTTACACTGCTGCTGCTGAGGGGAGTGCATATACTAGCATACAGCAGTAGGTGCCCAGGATATACAGAGATGAGGTTTGGTAGCTGTTTTCAACAGGAAGGGTTGAGCCTCACAACTTACCCGAGCCAGAAAAATAATAATTAAATAAAAATAAAACGGACCTTGCCACCGGGTCCTGTGTCTTCTCTCCTGCTTGCCTGTGTCCGACTCCAGGTTGGAACAGGAATCAGGCAGCCAGGATCCTACCCCTAAGTCAATCACAATGCTCCAATAGTTTGTTGTGATTGGCAGGGCTGTTTGGGCGGGCATGTTCTCCATGCAGGCTGTAATGCAGCCTGCATGGAGAACAGGGGAGTGCACATCACTGTTTTGGGCGGCCCGAGAGGGTCATCCAAACAGTCACTGTGCAAAGGAGTGTCTACCACTCCTCCCCTGCAGCTCCTCTAACTCCCTTGCCACTGCCGAAGAAGGAGGACAAAATTAAATGACAATAACTTTCCATTATTAGCATTTTATTTTTTCCTTCCTTTGCTGCTCCTGGCAGTGGGGTGACGCTCCTCCGCCTTAGCGGAGGAGCCGCCACTAGATGTTTACTGCATTTGGCAAAATGCAAGCCCTGACATTACAGTGGAAATTCTCTGCATTTTGTGCCTATCAAATTGCTTGTACCAGCTGCAAGCAAGTACATGCCTGGAAGGTGGTTTTAAACAATATTTTATAGGTTGAGGAACAGAGCCTACTTGAAACTTTGCTTTAAACATATTTTATTAATTTAATTAGTTACAAACATCATACAAATTCCATACTTCAATTTACCGCAGTGCGTGGGAATGGACAGTACACCGCATAGTATATTTGTGACGCTATGCATCAGCTTCCTAAATCTAACATATAGTTTTTCTAGTTCATTACTGCACCTCGCCCTCCTCTGTTGTCATTTGTTAAACTGACATTTCCCCATGCCATGATTTATTTCAGCAACTTTAAGGGTGTCCCTTTTTGCCACAACTAGGCCTAGGTTAGCAAATTATTTTTGGTATCTAATTATGTTCTAGTCATCCCATAGCTTTAACAACACTGCAGTGGGGGTCAGCTCCCATCAATGTATCAGGTTCCCTCAAAATTGATGCTTAGAATTTTCCGATAATGGTCATAGTGTGTGTTCGGCTTTCATTTGTACTTATGTCTTGATAGTGTTCCTAAGCTGCTGTAGATGGTATAGAGTGGTAAACTGAAGGGTTGGAAGATTTGGCTATATTGACCAGTCTTATGTTTTTTTAGCATTGAGTATATGAAGCAGTAAGAAGTTTGCAGTGCAACAGGGCAACCTACAGCATGTATACGGACCAATCAAATTGAAATAAAGACACTACACGTGTCCATCTTTATTGTCTAGTACCGCAAAATCTCTCTGACTGGCTCACAGAATATTTACTTCATTTGTTTAAATTTATCTGTGATATTTGTGTAATGTTGACCCAGCCTCAGAGGGGCAGCAAGCAGCTCGACATAAAAGGAGACTTCCATCCCAGTTTGCTCGTGGTTACATGGGACACTCGGAGTAACTTACATTGCTCATAAACAGTACATACAGGGTAAAATCATCATAATCTATAACTTGGGCCGTGGAAACTACGTAGTCGCGAGTGGGAAATGTAGGGGCTCAAGTGAGGGAGGGCGTAGACGGACTATTAGACATAGACAGTGGCTTTCATTATGAGATACTCTTTAATTCAGATGGGAACAGTAGTGGCAGTTGCTGGCCTTTTCAGAATAATGAGTAACAGGAACACTGTAAAGCTGTTAGCTTCGCATTTAGCTGCTGAGAGCAGCCAAATCTCCAGGTGATACTCTGGTGAGAAAGAATGACTTTTGGTAAAGATGGTAACGAACCCAGAGTTACAGGTCAGAACGGATGTATCCTCTTTTCTGAGAGGACTGTTAGAGTCCCACTCATAATCATCCAGTAACTTTGTCCTCACTCCTACATCCCTGGAGTTACTTATTTGTACTCAGGTTATGAGTAACTCAGGCGACAGAGTTTCTGGGAGGAAAGTGTGACACTTATAATGAATACAGTGCTACTCACCAAAAATTGCTTCAACACCTCATCAGGTGTAGCAAGCGCTATTTAAATGCAAACCTTTTTCCCTCTGCTATCCTTCCGCTATCCTTCTCAATCCAAATAACTGACTAACATATCCACTGCCAAATTACTTTCTTATTTCACTATACTAATTCACCACTGATCCTTTATGGGTTTGGGGGTAGAGTGCTTCAACACCTCATCAGGGGCAGCAAGCGTTACATAAGTGCAAACCCTTTTCCCTCTTCTATCCCTCCACTATCCTTCTCAAACCAAATAACTGACTAACATATCCACCACTCAAATTAATTTAATATTTCACTATACTAATTCACCACTAATCCTTTATGGTTCCGGAGTAGCAGGCTACTCACTGAAAAAGTGCTTTGATGCCTCATCAGGGGTAGTAAGTGCTATATAAATGCAATTACAATACAATACCTTACCTTAGTAAGAAGGAGACAAGTAGTCTCTGAAATTGAGGGTCTTCAGTTCCTTACAAAATTCATGTAGGGATGAAGTAAGTTTCTATGCTTTAGACAGGGTCGGACTGTCCTACAGGGCAGTCTGGCAATGTCTGAAGGGCGGCTCTGTCTGGGCCATTTTTTCTGCCTGTTTGTGGGCCAGTGTAACGTTTTGGTGGGCTGTTTGTTTCTCGGGTATTCCCACAAATATTGCATGCAGCAAACACAAATGCATGCTTTCGCCATATCTTGCAAAACACATGTACAGCACGTCTTTACATTTTCAAAACTGCCCTTTTTAGGTCGAGCCTGGGCATTGCATGCTCTGCTCTGCGAGGCATGCTGTATTGGAGTATGGACTTGAAGCTCCTCCCACTCTCCGCCCATATTTTTAATTGGCTTGTTTCACTGTCCTTTGTAAATGCTGGTTTCTGATTCGTTTCTATGCTTGTTAGTCTCTCCTTAGTACCTCCTTGTCTTCATTTGTAACCTCCCATGAGGACTGGCCCTTTTACTTCTGTTGTTACATGGTATGTCTTATTTAGTGTGTAGTGGTACAAAAGGGGGTGGTGATGGACGGTGCATCTGAACCAATCAAACACTCACACCCAGTCAACAGATCTGGGTTTAATCCATCACCGTTCTTTAGCCCACTCTGCCACCCCAGTTCAGACATGGCCATATGCAAATCAGTCTTACCCTGTGCCTCATGGGAACAGTCAGCCCGAACTGCCAAGCCATGCCTTCCCTGGACCGGAAACAAGCTTCCGAGGACCGGTTTCTGGCATTTCAGGCGTCTTCAGGAGTGTGTAAGTACTATTTTCTTTAATGAGTTTCTCCTACTGCAGGCACAACATGCTTTCCTGCAACATTCTTTCCAAGCAGCCCGGGACAATGGCAGTCGCTGCTTTGAAATGAAATAGGCCTTGCATTTACAAGAGTTTGACCTATTGGCATTGTAAATGACAATGCTTTTTATTTATGTATTAATTATCAAAACAGATAAATAAAAGCATTGTCATTTACAATGCCAATAGCTTAAACTCTCAAAATGCGAGACATATTACATTGCAAATGCTTGTTTCAAATGTGGGCCACTTTTTAGTTTTCTGATTAGCTAATGGGGGCTACTTTTAGAGCTTGAGCCCATTTACTCCGAGGCTAGACTCCGTTTCAGACGCCGAGGGCTAAAATGAAGACGGTTTATTGTCCTGTCCTAGTCCGCAACGATTTAGAAACGTAAATAAACAATGTTCTAGTAGTTTTAAAAGTTGAAAGTATGGTGAGCGTCAAAAAGACTATAATGTCTTGCTTCGGAGTTGCTTTATTTTACCTTCGCCTTGCCTGCCTTCAAACGAATTCTAAACCACGCTGTGTCATTTCTCTAAATTGGGCGTCAGTGAGTATAATTCACAATTATGTGTTACACGACTACATTCACATTCTTTTGATGGCAGCTGGCATTAGGAGAATATGTCCTTGGCACTTCTACCATAGTTTACATATTGGGTGAATTCATTATAAACTGTACCATCAGCGATAGATGAAACTGTGTGCCTTTTTCAGCATTTAATAGGAAATGTGTGTAATATGTGGTCCATGTTGAAGCTTGCAATGCAGTAAGCAGAAGCATAATTTAAGTGGTCTTCCTAAATTTTTATTGTGACTAAGGAATCACATTTGTGAAATAAACAGGGCTGATGGCTGTTGGACTTCAAAGTATATTTTGCTATTGCAGGCAGGACAAGCTCTCCAGCAGCGCTTTTTTTTAAATTTATTTAGAGTTGCACGCCTTGGCTGGCATAATCGGCATTAATCTATGGGGATACCCAGTAATGTGCAGAACCTGGGGACTATTACATTAAACGAGCAGTGGTTCTGCCAGAACACACTTACAAAAAATTTAACTTTTTTATCCCCTTCTACCGTGGGATTTCATTGAATGTCATAAACGGATCTGTCTAAACACATATTTGAAAAGAGAAGGCACAAATTGTACTATTTTGAAGAGTATTTAAATTGTTTATGAAAACAATCATGTATCAATGTGGAACAGGACATATACACATACATTTCTAGTGTAATTATAAAAGTGAAACAAAGGGGAAGTGAGGTGTATTATACATATATCACAATGTAATTCAACAAGTACATAAAAATTAATACAATGAAACAAATACATTTAGGCACAGCGTGAAAACATGGTGATAATCTCAGGATGACCTGTAATTATATTCCTTCTATTTATGATGGTCAGGTTGGATTATAGTGCTTCTATTTATAAGACGACGTTTCGACCCTTGGATTATTGTGCAATAAGAGAACATCAAACTAGGGTCTTCCTCAGGATAAGAAAAGGGTAGTCTGTGTATAGCCTTGTGAGTTTGGTCCCAGATGGATACCAGTGGATGAGAAGGGGGCTATTAAATTGCTTCCTCCTAGAGTTTGTTATTAGCTCATGAATAAGTTAAAGAAAAATCAGGGGCGGGCACAGTATGCTCTTAAACCATGCTCGCAGCGAGCATTGTTTGAGAGTCCACGGAAACGAAAGGTTCCGTGACCCAAGCGGTTCAGTGTGCATGGAGGTGAAGTGCCCCTGCAGAGTCTGGGATATTAAGTGACGACTCCGAGCGCATGATGCCAGAGATTGTCCACGAGCACACTGTGAGTGCCCTTCACTGAAAACGGACTATATGTGACATATGGAGTCTGTCTGCCCCAACAATTTTCTGCATTCATTGATGTCTCTGAGCGCATGACATCAGAGGTGGTTTAAGAGCACGCTGTGCCCGCAATGGGTTAGGCTAGGCATTGCTTTCACCCATAAAGACCACTCTGTGCAAATGTAAAAAATAAAACATAAAATAAAAGTAAAATGGACTAAAAAAAATAGTCCCAAAAAGTTTGACATTGCATCTACCCATATACATAACATTGCAAAAATATAAAACTGCATAATTAATAGAAAAAAACTAGGCACATAACTATAAACATCGCAAACACTGATACAAACGCCTTATACAAATTTAAACAAAATGGAGGCACACACATCGAAAATTACAAAAATAAAATTACATTAACTTGCTAATTAATTTTTTTTTAATCGTGTGTTCATGAATTGGGCCAAAAGTAAGCTCGAAGCTAACCAGACTTACACCAGAAATTCAGGAGTACGCTAGAGTACAACACAAGTAAGTCACACCTACTCACAAAATGTTTGTGAATCTTATTGTTGAGGAACTTTGGTAAGGTGTCTGTGCAAACGAGGTTATAAACACCCTAAACATTCTACCAACATCTAGGTATAGGCATGCCTGTAAGTATTGGAAGAAATATCTCAACTTCAGCGAGGTATTCCCAGATTACAACTCAATAAAATAAAGTTTGTTTCTATATAGGAGACATGCAGTCATGTAGGTTTGATAAGAAAAGGCCGCAAACTTGAGGTGAGCAATTCTCTCTAAATAACTGTGCACAAGAACATGTATCATTTCAGTAAGACACAAAGAAAGACCATCTTAGTATATCACAAACAAAACAGTTCACACGAATCATTGTTCTCAAATTGTAGCTCCAAACAATTGTGAAGGAATAGCACCCCATTTAAAATAACGAGGTGGCACAGCTTCAGATGAGCAGATGGTGAATGACAACTGATGTGAGAAAAGCACTGTCCTGGAGGACTTTTCCATTGTGTGTCACATTTCTTCAGACTTTTATAAACGAACTAAATTGTAGATACAATTGAGTTACTTGTATTTAATAAATAGTGGACAATTGGTCATAGCATTTTTGTTTTCTAAAATGAAGCTTCGTTCTCCTTTTCTGAATTCCAGAACTTTATTTTAAAAAAATGAGATGATAATCAACCTACAGAGAATTTATGAATCCATCTAACCTCTTTAGACTTCCATTGAGATATACAAATGCAGTCCCTGTACTTTTTAAAAGCAAATTCACAAACATTAAATAATATTGCTATCAACAAATTGACAGAGCTGCCTTAGGGCAACAACTATTAAACCAATTTGTCTATTGTAAGCACACTTGGATACATTGTATTGCGACTTATATAGCGCACGTATCACCCGAAGGTATCAAGGCGCTTGCTTAGGGAACCCGTCCTGGTATTCCCCTGTGAGATACCCCGGCAGGGTATCCACAAGGTGAAAGCCAGGCATCCCGCCGTGAGGGGCCGTAGTGGAGATTAAGCAAGCTATTGCCCAGAGTCGCAGAGTGTGACCCCGTGAGTCGAGTAGGCACCGGAGCGAGAATTGTCGAGTCCGTGGAATTTTTTGAGCCCGAGACCCGCCGAGGCGGGGAATCGAACCCTGGTCCACGGCCGATCTCAGCTGCCGGGTCTGCCGCCTCTAACCACTGAGCCACGCTTCTCCACTTGTCTTACATAATTATAAATGCAGTAAGGCATTAGGCACTTACAATTAAGTAAATAATGCCATAGTAAGTTCACCGCACAACAATTTGTGTGAAACATCTAAACACAAATAAGGATTCTGCTGTCTGCAATTGATCCGAAATAAAGAAGTGCCCTGCACTGTATTCTTAGTCTTGCAGGGCATTTTATTTCAGAAAGTCACACCTTTATAAAATTCATTTGTTTTATGTACAAACTAAAGCACTATATTTGATAACAAAATGCAGGACCAAAACCTGAACCTTCTGCTTAGTACTAATGAGTTTATATTGCATTTGGACACTAACAAGGGGTTACATGCTTGATGCTAAGTTCAGGTAGGAAATAAAGGTCACAGGTCTGAATGGGAGGATTAAAGCCCTTGTTAAGAGTAACAGCAGTTACCAGCCTCATTGGAATTATGGGATCTACGGGAACCCTGTGGCTCTATTTAATCTGTGGCTGAAAATTGATGGGAATATTAGTAATTATCAGTAGAAAATTGAAATTTAGCTGCACAAAAATTGATATTTAGAGGCAATATTGCAGCACTTTATTTTACTCGTAATCATTCATCATTTTTCAGTTTTAAATCAATGGAAACTGTTTTAGCAGAGTATTCCACTTTCAAATAGACATGTTTAAAGTGTCTGAGAGTATTTGATTGCTATGCTAAATCCCTGAGTCCTGTAATGGCTGGAAGCAACATGTTTCACATGTTGCTGGCAGCCAAGCAGAGAACTTGCAGGACTCTGACTTCCGCAGGAGAAAGATGGCCCGAGGGAAGTAAAGATCCTAGGGCCGATCATAACGCTCTACTTTTAAATTGGCATGCCCAATAGGGTCTAAGGCACTCTTGAAAGCCTAAATGCACCCCTGCTGGGTCCTGAAACAAGAAGAGAGGGGATGCATTGGTGCCCAATGCTGATCTCTGCTTCCTGTCTACTCTTGGCCCAGAACAGGGTGCAGGCACCCCTACCCTGACCAGTGGCATCAACTCTTCCACTCTCCTGCCACCTACCATGCTTACAAGCTAGGCAGTAAATCTCTTCTGCTTAATTGGTTGCAAAGTCTGCATTTTAAAATATTTCATGGGGTTATGGCATCTGCTACAGAGGTGCCAAGTAAATCATAGGGATTAATAATGCTGCGATAACTCTGGAGGTAAAGCATTTGTTGAAATGATCTGTAATTTGTGTAGTCCCAGATTTGCATCAAAGTAGTATAGAAGGTTAATGTGTCTCCTTCAAAGCACATCACGTAACATGCAGATGAGAGATTTTTATTTTATGTAGCTAGGTAAGTAAGTTACTACTTTGAACACAGAGATCCTTTTGTTAATTGCAGTTCATAAATTATAATCCTTCTAATGTAGCATAGTGAGCTGTGAAGGACATGTGACTCCTACACCTTATAACCCTCACTGACTCGTAACAAATCTTGTACATTGATTTACACACTTACATGATTTATTATCAATGTCTAATGTGTATGTTATATAAAGCGCTCTGACACCCTGCATTGAGATGAGTAGCACTTAAAAAGAAATAAAATAGTACTATTTAAATTGTTATTTTTGTAAATACTTGGACAGACCAACACATCTGACATTCGTACAGTGCATGCACTTACTTAATTAAAGGGACTGAACAAAGTCGAAAGCATGCATCTCTTAAGTACGGCTGAAGAGATAACAAGCTATGGGGCATATTAGCAAAGGCGATATCGCCCTATTAGCAAGCTGTCGCTAACAGCAGTTAGCGACAGCTTGTAGGCGATAGCTACAGGTTTGGGGCCCGCTTTGCATGTCAGCGATATTTATTGCTAATGACATGCAAAGTGAGCGTACCCAATCTGTTAGCGACTGAAAACAGTCGCTAACACAGCTATCGCCTATTAGCAAGCCAGGCGAAGCGATTAAAAAACTCGCGCTACGAGCTATTATCGGCAAAACCTAACGCCTGCTCAGACCACTTCTTAACCTGTATATCCAATGGGAGGTGGATATTCAGGTTAAGTCCCCATTAGCAATGATGCCTGAATATTGCTGGATTTCCAGCGATATTCACGCATTGAGCCACTATCGCCGGATATTTTATCGCTTTGGAGATAAACGTTGCTAATAGCACATTATCTCCTCGATAATATCCGGCGATAGCCGGCGCTAAAAAAAATGCGCTAAGCATATCTAGCGTTAATTATCGCTATTTGTTGCTAATATGCCCCTGTGTTCTTTTGTTTCCCCTCTGTTGTATTTTCAATTAAGTAAGGTTCCAGGCCACGTCTAGTCAGGATACTCAATCAAAAGGAGCCGCCTGATGGCCCCTTAACTTGGCCTTTATCTTCGACACAGCTGGAGGTGACAATAATAATGCACGTTGCTGCTGAGAATGCAATGCAGGAATTGCCCTGCACGGGTGGCGTGTGAAAGGGATTATGCCTGACTGCTGCAGCTTTCTGCCGCAAAGCCTTGATTTTGAGGGCACTTTTGTACACTAAACTAGATATTTGTGACATTGCACGAAGTGCTTAATAAAAAAAAAGTTTCATATTCAAGTGTTTGGTCCCCGTTCTGAGGAGTTAAAAGATAAGAATGATGCACTTTTCCTGCATACATTCTACCAGGTTTTACCTACAAATATTTATGAGGGGCAGCTCAAATGTGCAGTAATTACAACAACACTTAGTATTTCTGAGAGTTAACACTCAAGTCGGGTAACCTGCAGGAATTGAAATGAGGCCACAATGTGAGCACCTCAGAATATTTTGCTCTGAAAGGCCACCCCATCTCCTGCCTAGTTAGAACCATGCATAGTAAAATAAAAAGTAATTTAATTCTGCCTTAGAATCGTCTGTGTGACGCTGTCCATAGTCCCAATATAGGTGAAAAATAAAACTCGCATCATTATGGGTTTATCGACATGCGAAGGAGTTAGGATTTTTACTTATTACAGGCTTCAATTTACTTGGTGAGGCAAAAAATTTACCCGCTGAAGTGAGGTCCCAGTCCTGGCAAAACAAGCCCCTCTCCCGGGGCACAGTCTGGCCCACCTGCCCTCAGAGCCCTGCTTGTAGTTCCAGGCACCCCTTATCTGGCCTTGCTGTCCTCCATTACAGCCTGACCCGTGCCCTGCTTGTCTTTCCAGGCACCCCTTATCTGGCCTTTCTGTCCTCCATTACAACTTGACCTGTTTCCCTGGACATATCCTTGCTTGCCTTGCTTTTCGCATACTTTGCTATCCATTCTACTTGTCAAAGCCTGGCCTGCCTTCCCAGTCCTGATACAGCCTGTCTCTGCTGCAACACAGTGGCCACATCTGTCAAGAAGAACTGTAAAGGTGAACTTGATAATGTGGTAACCGCAGGCAGCACAAGAGTGAAACGGTTCAGTGGTGGAAGGATTGTAATGAGTGGCACCGCATCAGTCAGTACCCACATTCTATATGGGATTTACGCTGACCATGTACTTAAGTATCACTTCAAGTACCCCTTTTTGAGCACCTATTAACTGTAAGAAGGTGTCTCCAACCAGCGAGCTACCAGTAGCGTGTTGACCCCTTCAAGGTAGCTCACAGATTTAAGTTCATTTTTTAAAAAGAACAGCTTCACATTTTTCTTTTAAAGTTAAGGGAAGGCTTTGTTTATTTTACATTATTTTCTTCAGGCTCCAGATAGCAGTGATGGAGTCAGATTTATGACCCAGGGCACAGAAGTGAAGAACTGAAGCATTGAGGTGGGTAACTCCTAAATAAATCATTGTCAACTCAATAATAGAGTGTACGAATAAAATGATGTTTCTGAATGCTTGTAAATGGTATAATTCTTCATTTGAATTTTCTCCCACTTCAAAGTGTCACATATACAAACAGCAGGCCTCTTTTGCCCCGAATAGCCAGTAGACACTGTGCCATATTTATAAATAAAAAATACAGTCCTCTTTTTTAAATGGGAGAAATTTACAGAGAAGAAACATATTTCTATAAAGCATTAAAGGGCTCATTATGAAGTCGGTGGAATAACTTCTGTCCGACACCGACTCGGTCATGAGAACGACCGACACCCGGTTGGCGGTCCCGAACGCCCCATTAAGATTCAACTGAACACTGTTCGGTCACATTCCTATATTTTACTATGAGGGCATGCATTACGGGTGTAAGGTGCCCATAATGCATGCTTCCATCCCTGTACCCCGTGGCAGGTACTGCAAGGTGCCTGCCACAAGGTCCAGGGATCAACATGGGGCACCATAGGTGGCCCTGCACCAAAGGGTGCCCTGCTGGGGGCACCCTACCATGCTTTCCAACATGGTTTCCATGTCGGACAGACTGTCATGGAAACCATGTCAGAAACCATGATGGTAATCTCAAAGGCAGAAGACCTGGCCCTTGAGATTATAGGCCAGATTCCGACTGGCGGACGGGCTCTCCGAACCTGTCGGAAGTCAGCCGGAATGACTGTCCGGTTTCCTTTCTGACCGCCGCCATCATAATGAGGCCCTAAACGTACACAAGTACCTATGACATAGGTTCTCAGTCAGCCATAAACATTTCTTCCATGCATACAAACACATGTCCATACATACCCAAAGACTACACTCTCACTGGCACCCGGCAGTCCTGTCATAGTGCCCATGTCAAAGTATTTTGCTCAAACCATAGTATCTGTTTCTATGGACATTAGGCTTAAAGTCAATGGAGCTGGGCTTCAGGATGCCTGGTAACAATGCGCAAGTTGCTTAGCCTTCAGTAGCTCACCATGATATTCACTGATCAAAAGTAGCTCTCGCTACTTATTGGTCCTGGGTACATAAATAAATAAATAAAATGTAGTACCACATTACTAAGGTATACAACCTTTACAACGCAACTTTTACCACGACCTACCATTACCACGCATTTTTTACAACGCAGGATCCATTACAACGCATACCATTACCACGCATGTATTTACAACGCAGGTACTTTTACAACGCATACCATTACAACGTAAGTATTGGTAAGTATATTATTTTATTAAAAATATTATTTGGGTTTTTTGGTAAAGGGGTATTTTTAGGGTTCAGGGTCAGTTTTGGGTTTTTGGGTAAAGGGGTATTTTTAGGGTTCAGGGTCAGTTTTCAGTTTTTGGGTAAAGGGGTATTTTTAGGGTTTAGGGTCAGTTTTCAGTTTTTGGGTAAAGGGGTATTTTTAGGGTTTAGGGTCAGTTTTCAGTTTTTGGGTAAAGGGGTATTTTTAGGGTTCAGGGTCAGTTTTCAGTTTTTGGGTAAAGGGGTATTTTTAGGGTTTAGGGTCAGTTTTCAGTTTTTGGGTAAAGGGGTATTTTTAGGGTTCAGGGTCAGTTTTCAGTTTTTGGGTAAAGGGGTATTTTAAGGGTTTAGGGTCAGTTTTCAGTTTTTGGGTAAAGGGGTATTTTTAGGGTTCAGGGTCAGTTTTCAGTTTTTGGGTAAAGGGGTATTTTTAGGGTTTAGGGTCAGTTTTCAGTTTTTGGGTAATGGGGTATTTTTAGGGTTCAAGGTCAGTTTTCAGTTTTTGGGTAAAGGGGTATTTTTAGGGTTCAGGGTCAGTTTTGGGTTTTTGGGTAAAGGGGTATTTTTAGGGTTCAGGATTAGTTTTGGGTTTTTAGATAAAGGGGTATTTTTAGGGTTCAGGGTCAGTTTTGGGTTTTTGGGTAAAGGGGTATTTTTAGGGTTTAGGGTCAGTTTTCAGTTTTTGGGTAAAGGGGTATTTTTAGGGTTTAGGGTCAGTTTTCAGTTTTTGGGTAAAGGGGTATTTTTAGGGTTCAGGGTCAGTTTTCAGTTTTTGGGTAAAGGGGTATTTTTAGGGTTTAGGGTCAGTTTTCAGTTTTTGGGTAAAGGGGTATTTTTAGGGTTCAGGGTCAGTTTTCAGTTTTTGGGTAAAGGGGTATTTTAAGGGTTTAGGGTCAGTTTTCAGTTTTTGGGTAAAGGGGTATTTTTAGGGTTCAGGGTCAGTTTTCAGTTTTTGGGTAAAGGGGTATTTTTAGGGTTTAGGGTCAGTTTTCAGTTTTTGGGTAATGGGGTATTTTTAGGGTTCAAGGTCAGTTTTCAGTTTTTGGGTAAAGGGGTATTTTTAGGGTTCAGGGTCAGTTTTGGGTTTTTGGGTAAAGGGGTATTTTTAGGGTTCAGGATTAGTTTTGGGTTTTTAGATAAAGGGGTATTTTTAGGGTTCAGGGTCAGTTTTGGGTTTTTGGGTAAAGGGGTATTTTTAGGGTTCAGGTTTAGTTTTGGGTTTTTGGGTAAAGGGGTATTTTTAGGGTTCAGGGTCAGTTTGGGGTTTTTGGGTAAAAGGGTACAGGGTAAAAATTAAATATAATTAAATTTAAATTAAATTAAATTGATTAAATTAAATTAATTAAATTACATTAAATTACATTAAATTAAATTAAATTAAATTAAATTAATTAAATTAAATTAAATTACATTATATTAATTTTAATTAAATTAAATTTTAAAAAATATTATATACTTACCAATACTTACGTTGTATTTGTATGCGTTGTAAAGGTATATGCGTTGTAAATACATGCGTGGTAATGGTACTTCGTTGTAATGGATCCTGCGTTGTAAAAATTGCGTGGTAATGGTAGGCGTGGTAAAAGTATGCGTTGTAACGTCATACATCCCATTACTAAGGACTTACCAGTAAATTAAATGTGCCAATTGGGTGTAAACCAATTTTACCATGCTTTAGGGGTGAGCCCAGGCACTTTAGTACTGGTTAGCATTGGTAAAGTGTACAGAGTCCTAAGGTCAACACAATCGTGATCATCAAAAATAGAGGAGTAAGACAAAACGTTTGGGGGAAGAACTTGGACTTGGACTTGACTTGGTCCCTGATCAAACATGTGAGGTGGTTGGGAGTGGTGAGTGGCTGCACAGGCCAATAGACTTGATTCCTAACTATATGTGTAAGACTATGACATCACCCCTCCTAGTTTGACCTGAGACAAACTGAATTGGGAGCTGTAGGGACTACTGTGCCACCTCACTAATACCCACGCCATCTCATTTGTATTTGTGCTATCAGCCCAACACACACGAGTCTCCCGGCCACCCTCGTCCATCGGGTGGGTTACCCAAAATGAGTTCTAAATGTGCTGCATCGGCGGCCACTTCTGCCGGCTGACACTTGTTTTTTTTACACTGTTTGTACTCTTTTCTTCTTATGGGGTGGTCTTTAGCATATTTGGGGAAGTGTTGTTGTCACAGCCTACAAATGTTTGCTGAAGCTGACACACACATTGCTCTATTGTTTGCCGCATCAGTTGCTGACCTTCCTCCATGAAGTACATGGATAGGTCGCAACCACTAGAATGTATATCCCTAATAATGGGGAATGTAAGAGGGCTCAATAACCCTGTAAGACACACCATGTGTTAGCCTCCCTAGATAAACACTGTATACAAATTGCTCTCCTCCAAGAGATACATTTAACTAAACGGACGGAGGACGCTGTGGGGGTGAGCTTGGCCACAGGCAGGCTGGCCTCTTCATACTTCTCATACTCTAGAGGGGTCTTTATATTAGTCAAAAAATGAGTGCCTTTCATCGTCACTCAAACAGTGACAGCGGATCAGAGCGGATATGCAATATTGCAGGATGTTCTCTGTGGCACGCTAGTCACATTGGTGAATACAAACTGGCTAATGGTGGTACCGGAAAACGTTCTGAAAATGTGTGCACCTACTGTACACAGCCCTGGTAGCCAGGGTGCGCATAAATGAACACACATCGGAATTGCTGCATATACACTAGGTACAGGGACATCTTCTGGGTTTTGGGGACCCTGGGCCAAACATATTTTGGGGGCCCTTGTTCGGAACAGCTTTGAATTTATGATCCAGTTTCAGCTCTTTCACGCCCTCTTTGGCCAAGTCACTGACAGTGCACAGGCGCATTTGTCTAAATTCTAAATGTGTTTACATCGAATGTTCAGGGATAGTGACGTGTATTTCCAGTACCACTAATATTGCTGCAAATAATCTCTCTGACTCCCTCCTATTTCACCTTTGTGGGGTCATTTTTTGATGTAAAGGAAAAAAAAATAATAGATGTTCCATGAAACACATGTCTGTAATAGACTCTCACACATCACCCACATTGAAAGGAACACGGAATGTAAAACATATATGTTTAAGAATTATTCAAGGTCATGAGGGCAAGACTCTTTGCAGAACAGAGGTGGGGCCCTGGGCCTGAGCCCACTTTGTCCATGCCTTAAAATGTCTCTGACTGGGTACTAGACAAGGTGCCCCTTCTCCCCAATTTTGTTTCCGCTGGCCGTTGAACTGCTCATGTGTGTGACCTGACAGAGACATGTGGAAGCAGCACTATATTTCCGGCAGTGACCGATCGGCATTTTTCTATATGATGATGACATGATTCTCTATGTCCGAAATCCCACATGGCACTTAGCGACACTTCTCAGGAAATATATCTGGTTCAAAAGACACTTCAGCACGGGCATAAACTGAACAAAGTCGGTGATACTTCCGGTGACCCTTCACACAACATCCCATACTTTAGAATATCCACTGGAGTGGGGCACAGATCTGGTGAAGTACCTGGGGGTGTGGATACACAGAGACCCTTACCTGGTGATTCCAGAAAATCATGACGGTGATAGAGAAAATGGAAACCCAGGTGGCAAGATGGTCCAGGATGCCACTATTCCTTGCTTACAGAGTAACAATAATGAAAATGATCATACTGCCACAGCTTCTCTACCCATCCAGTAATGTACCTATAGAGCTCCCTAAGTCCTTTTGTAAAACGATACGCACACACAATTCATCTGGAAATTCAACGCTACCACACAGTTAGATCTGGTGTATAAAGAAAGCCTATGACTTACCAATGTAGAATACTTTGACATGAATAAGGACTCGGTCAATGGGTGGGACATTATGACATTGCCATATGCGCAGGGAGGCTCCGGTGCGCCAGATGTCTACTTATACTACCCTTGTGCCCAAGCGCAATTTGCGCATTATTGGTATCCCCCTCATGCATGCATGCACACCCCACCTGGCAGTTCAGGAGGGGAACGCACACCTCACCCTGCTTAGATTTATTTTTAAGACATAGATGCATGGACGTACCACGCACAGAAATCAACATGATACACTGCACAACGTCGGCCTGGCAGGCTATTGAAGCAAGAGCCCACAGACTTCCACTTCATGCTCCTGTGCAGGTCATTATCCAGCCTTTTCAGTTATTTAAGAGGCAGGTGCACTTGCGCTATTTAAACAAGTAGTGCTCGAGAAGATGAGTGATACCTACCCTGAAGGGGAATTTATTAACCCCACAGACCTGACATACATACAGAATGAAACACCACTTTCTACATTCACATACTACCGTCTTCGATCAGCTATTAGGGACTTATTTTCTTCATTCCCAGAAGAACCCTCCAAACTACATGCCCTACAGACTTTACTCACTAGCCCCATGTACCAGCACTTGTTCAACTAACTTTATAATGTGGGGGACAGACCACTGCTGCCGAACCAGCCTCCAGGGTTTTTGTTGTACACTGACAGGGAGGCAAACGCCTAACTGCAACCTACATATCATCCACTTGAAATACTTACAAAAAATGTATCACACATCTGCCAAACTTTTTAGATATAGGTTGCGGGTAGATACACGATGCGCAAGATGTGGGCTGTTGGATGCAGATTTTCTACACGTGGCCTGGAGCTGCGTTCCCATCCAGCAGTATTGGATACATGCAGTGTGCGATCTGAGATCATAACCGTCAGACTCAGTGGACTCCACCCCCCAAATGTGCTTGCTGCGTCTGGTCTTGAAGCTTCCACCTTACGGGTGCAAGTATGTAGCAGTGGTACAATTATTAGCCAAACAATGGGTGGCCATGAACTGGGGAAAGCGCTCCATGTCTAATCATAAGCATTGGATGTTGGAAATGATGTATTATGAAGCTAAACTAGAGATATATGCAGAGGAGTTACGGGTATCCTCACACCCTAGAGACATATGGGCACCTCTAATGGCTTATCTACTGGAGAACCCTGGCTTAGCCTCCAACTATGCCCAGTAAGATGTATCTGGCTGTATGTCTCTTCCAATGTTTGTAACAACATGAAAGGGAAGTTCCCATTACTCTAAAGGACCAATAGGTTCAAATATAGAAAATTGCCCACAGAACAGCTGGTGATATTAAATCATTTTATTGTCATGTACAAATATATTTATAAAAAAGACTTCATTACTTCAGAGACTCTATTGACATAAGTAATTCATGTAACGTCAGCCCAGAGCAACAAGGAACAATAAAAACATTTTATATACAATAGTCACTCCATTCTGGTGCAGAAGGTGATCCGGTCGACTACTTTCGTGGGAGCTCCGCCATACCTGACGAAAACTACCTTTGAAGCACATATACTGTTTCCAAAAGGTTGGGCTCAGCGTGTGTAATTTCCATCGTTCTGTTTCACTTGTCCATACTCATGTGAAAGTTCGAAGTATTCTCACTAATGTACGTGTCCAAAATTCACTGGTATCGGGATTGCTGCACCTCTGTCTCTCCATTGAATAACCGCTCCCTTGAATATATAGATACCTTGGAGTATATATGGACTATACGGCAACCGACTGTTACTGCCTTTCCATACACAGTCCACAGAAGTCTGATTATTCATCGCCCTCTTCCATGTCAGCGGCCATCTACTGAGTGATCTGCCGTTTTCCGTTTTGAAGGCTTAGACGCTGCTCTTCCCTCCGATACGCTGGGATATGCTGTTGTTTGCCCAGAAACTTTGGAATTGAGCTAAAATGTCATCCCTTTGATAAATTGGAGGATCTTGATGGCCACATATAACTGAATGACTTGCGCCCTGATG
The DNA here is from genome assembly GCF_964261635.1 of Lissotriton helveticus. NCBI lineage: Eukaryota > Metazoa > Chordata > Amphibia > Caudata > Salamandridae > Lissotriton > Lissotriton helveticus. The sequence continues at coordinate 494,463,657 of NC_136070.1, forward strand.
AAGGAATTTCCCATGGTGGCATTTTTCCGAAACGCGCGTCGGCGCTTTCTTCTGTTTGTCTGCTGAGAATGTGTTTGCAGTTGACGGTATCTTGATGTATGTGGTGATTTTTGGATGTGTGTATGCTTGAGGGTATGAGTGACTATTGTATATAAAATGTTTTTATTGTTCCTTGTTGCTCTGGGCTGATGTTACATGAATTACATATGTCAATAGAGTCTCTGAAGTAATGAAGTCTTTTTTATAAATATATTTGCACATGACAATAAAATGATTTAATATCACCAGCTGTTCTGTGGGCAATTTTCTATATTTGAACCTATTGGTCCTTTAGAGTAATGGGAACTTGCCTTTCATGTTGTTACAATTATTGACTTCCCTGGTGGGTTGTTCCCCCGTATCCTTTTATGAGGTTCAGGCTCCCCTTTTGCGTTCTTTATGTCTCTTCCAATGTACCAATGTTATAGTTGTTAGCTTCTCATAATGAACTGATACTATACATATTAAATATCTTTGAAGATACGGTCTGAATACAATCTCACCATTATTAGTTCTGACTGTTGTTGGAACTGATTTTAAATCAAATTCTGAACATCTAAGGGTTTCTGTGACATTGCACAACATAAATAATCATGGCGCCTTTTATGTAATTCTTGTCCATTCACTTGTAGTGTAACTCGATGTGGTACTCTTGATGATATAGGATCCTTTTACATGGATCAGTTGACTCAATACTGGTTCCATTTGAGGAACTGAACTTTTGATATATTCTCACATTTATCTAATGAGATACATTTTCGAGGTCAGTTGAGTTATAGGACTTAGGGCCATATGTATCATAGTTCTGTTTTGCGAATTCTAAATAGCGATTTTTAAGGAATCGCTATTTAGAAATCGCAAAATGGTATGTATGTAGGAAATCGCTTTTTTAGCGATTCCTTAACATTCCTAAATTGCGATTAGCAAATTGCTAATCACAAATTTCCCATTCATTTCTATGGGCCAGAACACCCTGCTGCACCCCTGAAAATGACATGTGGGGCATATGGCGCACATACCTGCCCTAAGGGCATGTATGAGCGTCATATGGCACCTTTGGATTTTAAAAAATTTGCTTCTTTTAAAGAATTTGCAACTTACCACCAACTAGAAGTTGGTGGTAATTTGCGAATCCTTATGGGCATTTTTGAATTATTTTTTCTTTGATACATTGCATTTAAGGAATCGCAAAATTTGCGATTCCTTAAGTGCAATCGCAAAATAAAGAATGGCAAATTTTGCCATTCCTTATTTTGCAGCCAAAATGTTTCATACATACCATTTAGCTAATTAGCATTCGCAAAGGCCGAAATTCTGCGAATTTCGGCCTTTGCGAATGCAAATTTGCTTGATACATATGGCCCATAGTTATCTTGATACAGTACACTAAATGCCAGATGACAGTCAGCGCTTAGTCTGAATTATTTATTCAACTGGGAGACTAACGTCTTTATATACATCAATTGGGTTCGGATGACGGTGATTCGTCTCTATTATACACTGACCAAGGAGGAAAATGTCTGGACATGTGTCCCTAACTGACAGTGCTGCATATCATATACTATGAAGAGTGGAACATGATGTTAGATTCACGTGAAGTAGGGCTTATCAGCCGAACTGAGTTATAATCGCCGTAAAACATTTGTTGTGTTTGGGCACAGATTATTGGTCCAAACGGTGCGCGGACCAAGTAGGGAATCGGATATAAATAATTGTCATACTTGAAGTACCGTAGATGGATAGCGACAATATATATGGAGGCGATGTAGTAATGCAAAATATGTGCTTAGTTTTAACCAATGTGTTAAACAAAATGTGATTGGCCATCGAACATTCTTAGTATTTGGACGTTCATTATTGGCCCAAACATCACACGGCCATAAGCGGGAACATCTGAAAGTTTAGCTGGAAACGGCTAATGAGAATAGGGCTTATTTATTTATTTATTTTATTATATGCATTTTTATATAGCGTGGACTTTACCCAAAGGTGTTAGAGCGCTTCACAATAGAACCAAGTACGTTACAAGAGGAGAATAATACATATTTACACTTTACAGAAACAAACGAGAAACAAAGGCAGGTAAAATAGAACAATAGACAAAAGTCACACAAAAAACACAATTGGATGAAGATTCTACAGACATAGATTACAAATTCACAATAATGAAAGAACTTCCTTGCTGGATAAGAAAAGGAGTGAATTAGTTCTGGAAGTATCTTTCTAAAAGATGAGATTTGAGGTCAGTTTTGAAGGTCCAGATAGAGGTGGTGGTACGGAGTAGTGGAGGAAGCGAGTTCCAGATTCTCACCGCCTTGCCAGAGAAGGATTGAGCCATTGAACTTTCCCTTTTAAAGGTGGGGGCTTAAGCAGTAACTTTTCTGCATTGCGAGATGGTCTAGAGTCTCCAGAGATTTTCGTTTATTCGGCAGGTATCGAGGGGAGGAGGTGTACAAGGCTTTGTGGGTGATACAGGCAGTCTTGTAGATTGATCTAGGCTCGATGGGGAGCCATCGAAGAGCAGACAAAATGGGTGTGATTTTGGTCACTTCTTTTGGCCCCAAATATAAAACGAGCTGCTGAATGGAGAATGGATTTAAGAGGGGAAAGGTGGGATTTGGGGAGGCCAGCAAGAAGAGCATTGCAATAATCCAATCTAGAGAGAACCAGAGATTGGAGCAAGGTTTTTAGGTCTTGCTCCAGAAAGAAACGTTGAATCCCCCAGAGAAGGCGCAGTTGGTATTGTGCATTCTTTGCAATGGAATTGATGTTGGAGAGTAGATTGAGCCTTTCGTCAAGTATAACACCAAGGGATTTTGCGCTGTCGACAATGATAGGTTTGTTGTTGAATAAATTCAGCTGATCCATCCAAGATTGAGCAGGAGGAGGAGAGAGTGTGGTAGAGAGGAGGAGGAATGCAGTTTTGGAAGGATTCAGAATGAGTTGATGAGCTAACATCCAGTTTTGAATAGAGGTGAGAGTAGAGTTGAGTATTGAGATATCGTGTGCGGAAGACACCTTAAGGTAGATTTGAGTGTCATCCGCATAGAGATGGTAGAGGATCCCAGTTTTACTTAGGAGATTTCCCAGTGGTTCCAAATAGAGATTGAACAAGGTGGGTGCAAGGATAGAACCTTGAGGGACGCCTTGACCTACTGCCAATGCAGACGAAAGACTGTTCGCTATTTTGATCATTTGGGATCTGTCCAAGAGGAATGAGGCAAACCATTTAAGCACTGTGCCTTCCAAACCCATTCTCTATTGAAGGGTGTTAAGGAGTGTGTTGTGATTAACAGTGTCAAAGGCTGCAGAAAGGTCTAGAAGAATCAGAAGACAAGACTCCCCTGAACGAGTATACGCAGCGCTTCATCGATCACTTGCAGCAGGGCTGTTTCAGTGCTGCAGTTTTGAATGAAACCAGACTGGAAATTGTCAAGAAGATTATTATCCTTAATATGTAGGGAAAGTTGTTTCGCTACACACCTTTCTGTGATTTTGGCAAGAAAAGGGAGGTTAGTGATGGGGAAGAAATTGTTGAGGTCGTTCTCATCAGCCGAGGGTTTTTTAAGAAGTGTGGTAACCTGTCCTGTTTTAAGGTCAACAGGAAGAGAGCCTTGGCTGAGGAAGAGGTTAACCAGACGGATCCGATAGGAAAGAGTATTGGTGTAGAAATCAATGGCAATGTCACTAGGGATGGGGTTAAAAGAATGGTTAGAGGGTTTTGTTTCGAGGATGCATTTGAGGAGGGCATCTTCAGAGATGATGTCAAAGTTCCGCCAAATGACTACAGATTTGCGCTCCTCTAGGGGGGTAGGATGAATGACTGATCTACTAGTGATTTCACTTTTTCATCAAAGAATATAACAAATACTGCTGCTTTCTTTTGAAAATCTCAGGCGTGAGGTTGGGGGAGAGCAGTTTGGATTTTCGATGAGGTCAAATAGTTTCTTGGGTCTGTTTTTGGCTAAGTCAACGAGAGTTCTGAAGTGTGATGCTTTTTCATGGAAGATGTGTTTGTGGTATTTTGATCTTGCTGATCATAAAATGGAAAGATTAGTGGTGGATGTAGATTGTCTTCATTCTTTCTCCAGGATTTTCAGGTTCTTCTTTTCTTCATAAAGGGATTTATTGAACTACGGCGCTGAAGGCAGGGGTATTTTCCTTTTGCTTTGAAGAGAAGTGACATTGTCAATTTTGAATGCAAGGACTGAGAGGCAGTGGGAGGTGAGATCTTTGACATCCAAGTTAGGGTCTAGCCTTGGAAGAGATAGCATAGCAGAATCACAAAGAGTGTCAAGGTCAATGTGTTTAATGTAACGGAACCAAGTTGTAGTCCCTTTAGGTTGGCCAAGACTTATAGAGTGTGATAGGGGAAGAGAGAAAGGGATGAGGAAGTGGTCAGACCAGTCTACATGAATAGGGATAGCAATAGTAAGCATGTCTGCTTTCGATATAACAAGGTCCAGAATAGAGCCCTTAGCGTGTGTTGTTTCAGTGCAGTGTTGGATAAGATCATTTGCTGAGAGAAAAGTGGCAAGGCTATTGGCACAGAGTCTTCCAAAGAGCCCCAGTGAAGATTGAAGTCTTAGAACACAGTAATTTTCTTGTTGTCATAGGATGTGAGGAATCACACAGGTTATTAGACCTAAGGGTTATATGTAAGGAGGTATTATTTACAAAATGTAAGGTGACTGGCATTTTGAAAGTTTGCGCCTAGTAGTAACTGATATATTATTCATAAGTAATTGACCGTGGAATATTCCTGGTATTTGGACATTGCTGATTGGTCCAAGTATCACATGGACCAGGGTGGGAGCCATTGTGGAGGATTTGCATACGGATTATGTTGCACTTTTGTAACCAGGAAGAGCATAGGGCGGCTTTTCAAGCCGGAAACAGGTAGTGAGAATGTGTTTGTCAAATGCATAGGCACTGGCCGAAATTTGCTTTAAATTGAAGTTCTCGTTTAGGACGCACCAACACAGATTGACTGCTCAGCGTATTAGACTTTGAACCGGATAAGGCAGGTGAGTGTATAATGGAGCTCTAGTCATTTTAGGAAGTAGCGATTATGGACCTGCTTGATATATTACATTTGGCAAAGTTTGATTACGTATTTGAAATGTTGTTGTAGCATTTTTTGACTGTTGATTTGATGATCCAGACAACGGAGCCGATAATTAGTAATACTAAGCGAAGGGTGGAATATGACCCAGAAATATTTGAAATCTTTAGCTTGGAGTATATTTGGATGTCTAACAAATGGACCGTGATAGACTAATCGGTTAGTGAGTTTGATTGCATCACTTAAGATTGGTGTCTACTCGGGCTTGTAGCAGAAGGGGTTTATTATTTGCCACTGATGTCATGGAGAAGCGTGGCTCAGTGGTTAGAGGCGGAAGACCCGGAAGCTGAGATCGACCGTGGACCAGGGTTCGATTCCCCGCCTCGGCGGGTCTCGGGCTCAAAATTCCACGGACTCGACAATTCTCGCTCCGGTGCCTACTCGAATCACGGGGTCACACTCTGCAACTCTGGGCAATAGCTTGCTTAATCTCCACTACGTCCCCTCGTGGCAGGATGCCTGGCTTTCACCTTGTGGACACCCTGCCGGGGTTTCTCACAGGGGAATACCAGGACGGGTTCCCTAAGCAAGCGCCAGGATGCCCTTTGGGTGACAGGTTTGCGCTATATAAGTACACCTACATTTACATGATAAAATCTTAGGACATTGACACATATTTCATTTTAACTATATTGATGGTGCCTTGATTGGAACAGATGCTAGAGCAGCAGACTTTTGATTTTTGGCCCATTTGATATTTTAGATACGTCAGAAGGTACTATATCTTTTAATACTTTGGAACGAGAACATCCTGGGGACACTTTTACCCTTTTATTTCCACTACACAAGGACACATTGTTTACCCCTTGGAGGAACATATCCAAGTGAGTTACATTTTGAATATGGTCAACCTTAATAATCTACATAAATTCGGTTGGTTAAGAGTGTTGCTCAACATAATGACCTTATGTTTGCTTATTTGAAGAGTATTTGAAGTAAAAAGTTTGTAATGTTTAGCTTTTACAGTATAAATGCTGTGCATTAATATTGGTTCTAATGGTTATTCTAAATAATTTATAAAACATCGATTCACTATGAATGTTGCCCAACATGATGAGCTCTTATGGCATTTTTAAATCCTGTCCAAGTGAAACACACAGAATGTGTAGCTTTTTGTAGCATACACGATCTGTGTTACTATTGTTTTGACACTAAACAACAAATATGATTGCAATGAAGGTAATAACAGTTGTTTTTTTGTGTTTTACACATAAACTAGAGTGTACATAGACAGGGGTCGTGGATAGCAAGTTTAGAGATATTGTGAGATTTTGGAGATTTGGTATAAATAGTAATATATGTATATCTTTTTACAAATGACACATAGGCTTATCTATATTTTTAATAAACATTTTTACAGCCCTACTGAAGTCCTGTTGGACACAACGTGCTGGTTGGACTGATGTAGGCATGCAATTAAAACTTCAATAAAGTGGACTTGGAAACAGACAAATAAGTCTCCCTGATCAATATATCTGGATTGATGGATTTATGAGTCTTGTTGTATTTACAATTGAATCTTACTTGATATAATAATATGCTCCTTTTCACTCTTTGTTGATTATGCACAGTACGAAGATAAGGCTGAGGATATGGAACATCAAACTTGTGGTCTGCTTTATTTAAGTCATACAATTGTAATGTGTGTATTAGAAATATAAAAGCTGTTGGCATGTTACTGTCTTGTTCAAAATGCTGAAAATCAATTAAAAAAAATGAAGATATGTCTTCAGCAGGATGAACCTAGTCCCTGTATCTGACCCGCACTCCATTGAGGTCGGCCTGAACTAGTGACTTTACCCTTGTTCAGGGTGACCAGATAACCACGAGTGGTGCTTTGAGCTTATTGGCACTAATTTCACATAAACATTTAAAAACACATATTTCCAGTTCCTTTGAATTAATTTCTGTTGTTTTGGCGTCATTTAATTTATGAAATTTGATTTTTGATATGTATGTATGTAAAAGTTTTTGGGGGAAACTTCATTCCATAAAACTTACTCACAATTAAACAATGATTTAACCGCAATGTTACAAAATTGTTAAGGCCAATTTAGATCACGTTAAGACCAAACATAGCATACCTCTCTTTAAAAGCAATCATTCACAAGATGGCTCTCTTTAAAAAGAAATAGAAAGTAGAGCAGGTCCAGTAACCCCTCCTGAAAGTAAAGTCAGCCATGTGCAAAGGAGGCGATCTGTATAAGCAGCCCATTTTGGCTTTGAGCTAGAGTTTACGACCTTTAGCTTTCCTTATCCTCTCCGGCCATGAATAGAAACCTGCTTAGAGCAAAGACAGTGTAAATAGTTGTGCTGCCCTTCAAGATTGTCATTGCCTCCAGGCATCTCCGGAAGCCATAATACAAACCGAGTGGGCGTATCAATTTCTCTCTAGGCTTTGCGTATGCTGAGCAGAAAAATAATACATGGCGTATGGATTAATTTACTCATCCGTATGCACATAGTGCATACGGATGAGTGAACAACGATCCTGTTTGAATTCCATTGGGAAGTAAATGACTCCAGCTCCAGTGTATCATTGCAAAATTTTAAATATAAGCTTTTTGCTAGTTGATGGAGCGGCAGGTCAAGATAGGTTTCATAAAAGGAGCTGTCCTTGATAGACAAACATTGATCTGTCACCCTACCAATTGAGGAACTGCGAATAAGACTAGTGTATATGTGCTCCCAGTAGTGTTTTTTTTGCTGCAACTTAAAATAAGCTTCCAACGAGGCGGCATCTGACCAAAAGGATCCAAGGTCCAATTTTTCAAACCATTGAACCAGGGAAAATTCAGGGCTTCGTTGAGGACCCACAATTCCTCGACAGCCATCTGGTAAGGCCTCAACTCTTCCATGCTCCAGAGCCTCACCCAATACAAAAGGGGTCTTAGTCTGGCTACGTCTCCCACTCTTTTTATGTTGACATCATAAAACAACCCTATTAAGGGAGTGCTCGATAGGAGATGGAGTAGTGAGCAGATTGTTTTTGCTTATGGTGAGAGCATCTAGATTAGCATATCCTAAAAGATCTGCCCCGTACAACGTGGCTGATTGGGCCTTTAGTTTGTAGAGTTCAAAAGCCGGGAGTAGGGCTCTCAATGTTGTTCCCAGGAACCTCCTGTATATTTCTTAGGCCTGGTGTTGAGCCACAACCCTTCTTTACTCTATATATATTACCTACTGGCAGTCGCAAGTAGGTATTTCTATTTAGGACCTAGCGCTATAGGAAAAGCGTTCTTTAACTTGCTTATAACTTTGGCGTCGTTTGTCGAATCATCATAAAATTTTCCAAAAAGTGCCCCGCTTTGACTAGTTGTGCCTGTAAAGTTTCAGTCCTTAGTTATATAATTTGAAATGTCATCAGTGATGTCAACAGTGATGTCACTGGCAATGTCATGAGCGATGTAATATATGAGGTCATAAGCAATTTCTATGGTTTTGTGCATCTAAAATCTGAACCTTACTATAACGTCCCTGTAACCTTTGTTTTTTTTCAGTGAATTAAATATATGTGGGTGTGTGTGGGCACGTGTGCGTGTATGTGTGTGTGTGTGTATATATATAAATATATTACAGAGTCTCTCCTTAGTTATAAATAGGGTTACCAAAGATAGGAATTTCTCAAATTTATCACCATTAATAACTTTGCACCCGTTTGGCAAATCTCCACGAAACTTTGCAGATCTATTCTTCCTTCTACATTGGCAGATGATACAGTATTTCGGTGATTGATCAAGGGTTTGCAAAGATAAAAGGGGGTTCCAAAAGATGTTTTCCCACCAATACATTTTGTTTAGATTTATGTATTTCACGTAACGTGGAATAGCTGAATGGATTTATATGAAATTTGGCAAGATTACACATTAGGGTGCTCAGATGATCCTTATAACATGTGCATTTGTAAAGTGCATGTTCGCCCAGAGGTCTCTTGGCACTGAATAACAGATGTTCATTGTTACCCAACTCAATGGTACTCATTTTATCGCCCCCAGATGGAGGAAAGGCTGAGTGGACCCACCAGGATTTGAACCTGTGACCATGAGGTCGAACACAGGCCCCTGCAATGGATGCATTATTCCATTGAGCCACCAGACCCTGATTGGGTAGTAAAGACAGGGTGAGTATTTTTTAAGTTATAAGGCATTCAAACTTAGTGATGTCTGTTGTTGCAGTATTTTCGCAAAATGTCACAGTATTTCGCAGATGTACCACAGTACATAGTGATGACAAGTCATTATGTGATTGACTAATGATTGTCTTTACAAAAGTTAAAGGCAGCCATGTTGTTTTTAGATACACTTTGGCTGAGTTATGAGTTAGGTTTGATATTTTCCCCTACCCATTACCACTTTATTAAAGTGGTAATAGGTCAGGTAAAATATTTATAGGTTTCTACATATTTAAAATAAAATGCAGGTAGTACCCTGGTACTTTCTCAGCGGTACAGCAGTAGTAAAGATAAATGTAAAAAAGAGAATGTTAAAGAATTAGGAATATATTGTAATACCCTATATTTTACAAATGTAGAATAGTACAGTTTGTTTTCTATTTTTAATGTATTTACATCTTCACAAAAACTTCTACGCAGTACTACTGACAAATTAAATGTTTTATTTAAAAATACGCAGCTCTCTCTAAACTGCTGTAAAAATATATCGAAAATTATAAATTAATTTGTCTAACCATTGAAGTGGTAATAGGTTGGTAACAAAAATAAAACCTTGTACTTACCTAGATCTATGACCCTAATCCAGAATGCAGCTATACTGTGCTGAAAACTACATGACTGCGTCTTACGTTTGGCAAACACAGCCATCAAGCAATCACATACTGCCTTATTATGCGCATGTACCACGGTATACGGCGAACTTTCCATGGTATACCGTGGTTCAATATATAACTGAGTATTTTAAAATGTAGAACTTTAACACTACTTACACTATTCACATCTACTCCAAAAATTACAATTTACACCTAATAATGTATATTCCTGCCACATCACATCTACTTTCGTTCACACACTTTCATGCTGTCTATTTCAATTACCACACTGACACCACTCCAGTCTACTTCATCTCACTACAGGCCACTCCACTCTATGTTAATGCACTGTACCCCACTCCACTTTACCCGACTCCACTCCAGTCTACAACATTACACGGTACTCTATTACACTCTACACCAATCCATTTTATGACTCTCCAGCAGACACCACTCCACTGTACTGCCCTCCACTCTACACTCATCCACTGTACGCTATTCCACTGTAAAAAAACTTCCTTCTACTCTATTCCGCTATGTGCCACTCCGCTGGACACCACTTTAGTGTAGAACACTGGACTGTACTCCACTGCATTGTATGTAGCCCTGGGCGGAAAGCTCCGCTCAACCAACAGAGTGTTGCCTACTCCGTGCTTCACGAATAGGCGGAGTAGGCAGCACCCCACACACTCCGCAGCAGAGCGGAGTTGACACTGGCCCCTGCCTCCCTCCCACTCTATTAACAATTAAATTACAAGCCTTAAAAACATTTTAACAGTAAGGTAAATGGCTTACCTTAGCTGCGGCATCCCGGGATTCCCTCTTCCTCCTTTATCACGACTTCTTCCTCAAAACTGTGCATGCACGGGCCCACGCGGGAGGGAGGAGGGTGGTGCGTAGTGGGGCTACGCGGAGTGTGCGGAGATTGTTTTCGCCTCCGTGGCACTCCGAGTAGCCCCACTACGCACACTATGCCCACCCTTAATTGTATGTTACTTCATTAAACGCAACCCCTCTATACGACAATCCATTGCACCCTATTACACTGTACATCACTCCATTCTACACCACTTTCACTCTACATCACTCTACACTAATATACTCTATTCTATTATACTATATGACACTCCACTCTATGCTACTCTACTTTACCCTATGATATTCGATTATATGCCACTACACTCTGCGTCACTACTCTGTACGTCGGTAACACTGAATATTATTTCACTGGACATGACTCCAATGTACGGTACTCCACTGAATGCCACTGCACTCTACACCACTACACTCTATGCCACTCCAGTCTATGCAATGCCACTGCACTCCACTACACTGTAGCTTATTTCCCATGCAAGACAGCATCCAGCTGCTCAGTACATATGATCCTGTCTCCTGCTAGTCATAACCCACAATATCAATCTGCTCCATTGGCTTCTACTTATCAAATGTGGCATTAGAACTTGCACATTCTGACTCATGTTCGTTCGATATCTTGAGGGCACGTGTGCTACCTTATTCTCGTGCACTAATATCTGGCTGCCACCTATACATTCACAGCTTGGTTGGTAAGTTTACAGACACTTTGTCGTTTCTATCTTCGAACACAGATTCATCTAGCCATTTAGTGACTGCCAGTTGAGCCCATAGAGGCATCTTCATATTCCAAATGATCAGATTTAGGATTCCCCTCCAAAGTCCCTCGGAGGTGACAGTTTGGTACCATACAAATGTTCCTAGTGGCTTTCCTGAAGAAGGCACTCAGTGCCGAAACGCGCATAGATGACAAAAGAAATTCTATTTTCAAGCCACCGACTGGTTGTTGTTTTTTTTGATTAAATAACTTGTTATATATCATTAGTCCTTATGAAACATTATTGTATTACAGGCTCTAAGCTCAACTTGTAGTGCTTTCCTTTATTGTTGTATTTATGTCCTTGTCTGTCTACTTTGGTTATGTACCTTGTTTTTATGATGTGGTTGAACTGAGTGTGAATGCAGATATGTTTGGAGGGTGGATGTGAATTAGTATAGAACACATTTTGTACTGGCCAGATTTTATGAATAAATTGAATACATTTATGTATTAGCCTTCACAATCAATTTGTTGCCCTCATATGTTTGTGCAAGTTTGATCATGTTTTAGATGAACCATTGTGAGTTGCCCTAGGTTTTGTACACTTCCTCACTCCTCTGTAAGCCATTCTACTTTATGCTACTCAACTGTATGTCACTCCACTCTACACTATTTCACACTACACCACTCCACTTTTCCCCACTCTAGGGGACGCTATTCCGATGTACGCCATTACACTGTACCTCACTTCACTGTACGCCACTTGACTGTATGCTACTCCACTGTACACCACTATGCACTACGCTATTCCACTCTACGCCGATCCACTCCACACCACTCCATTCAATGTTATTCCACTGTACACCACTACACTGTACGGCAATCCACTCTACACTATTACACTGTACGCAACTCCACTGTTCGGTAATCTATTCCATTCAATGCCAGTCCACTCTATACATATCCACTGCATTCCACTCTAATATATCCTATTCCACTTTACGCCACTACACTGCACAATACACCACTCTACTTCACCCTACTCAACTCTGCACCACTCCACTGCATGCCTATCCACTCTATGCCACTGTATGCTATGCTACTCTATTCTACTCTACTCAAATCTACTCTATTCGGCTGCATGCCACTCCACTCTACGTTAATCCATTCCATGCCACTCCACTCTACACCACTCCACTCTATGCCACTCCACTATACGCAATTCCACTCTATGCCACTCTACTGGGGGCCACTCCTCTATACCCTATTCTACTCTACGCCACTCCACTCTATGCCACACCACTGTATGCTAGTGTAGTGTATGCCACTTCACTGAATGCCACTGAAGTTAATGCAACTCCACTGTACACCACTACACTCAACACTACAACACTGTACTGCATGCTATTCCACTGTACGTAATGCCAATCTACCCCACTCCACTTGATACTATTCTACTCTATGACACTCCACTCTATGCCACTCCACGCCACTCCACTGTATATCACTCCACTGTATGCCATGCCACTGTACTCTACTCCATTCTACTCTACCCAACTCCACTCCACTATGCTCCGCACAACACTATACTTCACTCAACAACACTCTATGCTCCTCCACCGTACCACACTATACTCCACTGTATAGCACTACACTGTACAACACTCTATGCCAATGTACAGCTCCCTATTTTACTCTATAGTGCTTTTCAACACTCTACTCCACTCTACACAACTCCCTCAATACTGCTCCACCCTATATACTCTAATCTGTGAGACCCGACTCCACTCTACTCTACTATTGCACTCTACACAACTCTACTGTACACCACTCTATACCACTCAACTCTATGACAGTCTATTCCACTCCACTCTACCATACTGTAACCCACTCAACTCTACTTCACGCCAATCCACTGTACAACACTTTTATCCACTCTGTGACACTCTACTCTATTCCTCTCTAGGACACTTTTCAACATTCTACAACACACCAGCCCACTCCACTGTACCACACACCATTCCACTCTGCAACACTTTACTCCACTGTATACTCGGCCATTCAATTCAACTTGACTCCAGGCCACTCAACTCTAGAACACGCTACTCCACTCTATGCGAGGCCACTCCACTGGACTCCATTACACTCTACTCAACTACACGACACTTTACCCCACTCAATGGCACTGTATAACACTCCGCTCTACACCAGCCCACTTTACCACACTCTACTCCACTCATTTCAACTCCACCCTACACGACTCCACTAGACTCTGTGCCACTATACAAAAATTTACTCCACTTTATGCCCCTACACTACACTATACAACCCTCTAATCGACTATATGCCCAACACCCCAGTGTACAACACTCTATTCCACTTTGCAACACTTTCCAACACTCTACGACACACTAGTCCACTAAACTATACAATACGCCAATCCAATTTATAATAATTTACTCAACTCTACACTACACCTGTTCACTCTAATGCACTCCAAACCACTGTACTATAGAACATGCCACTACACTACATAACAATGTGTTCCACTGTATGCTACGTCACTCTACTCCATTCTACTCCACTCTATGACACGACACTCTACGGCAGTACCCTGTACCACACTCTTCTCCACTCTACTCTATCACACTCCACTTAATAACAATCAACTCAATGACAGTAAACTCTAAGATTTGACATACATTTTATTTAAAAAAAAACACTTTGAAATACAATGAAAAAAAACAAAGTTAAACTGTATTTATAGTTAGGGAAACTTTATTTATTCTTTCTGTACAAACCAAACTTAAACTACTCAAACATTAGACATTCTAAAGTAATACTTATACCTTAAATTTATAATTTAGGCAGAACCTTCAAAGTATTATAACTCGCACAGCTCCATACACAGTGTATTGAACTCTGTAGCCACATTACATCAACTATAAAATGTGCATTCTACATGCACTGCTTATACCCTTTCACATTACATCACCTATACTTTCTGAAATCATAGCATTTACAACAATACCTAAGACTTTTCAACAAATCATTTGTGAGAACACAGAGCATGATAGAGTGGTGAGTATAGTTAATGTAATATTGCACTTTCCTTGACGCATGTGTAACTACAGAAAGTGCTCACGTCAGTCCTAAACATGTTATAAGCACCAGCCCACAGTTGGGCCACCACATTTGCAAGGTGAAGGTAAGCATTCCTTCTTTCACCTGCATACAGAAGTGCTCAATTGTATCGCCAATAGACCATTAAAATGCATATGCATTACAATATCATTTCATTAAAAATTTCCAACGATTCTTTGGAGCACATGGTCGAGCCCTCACATTCAAATTTATAAATACCATCGTTTGGAGCCTGCGTCGCATGCAATAAATGGCAATAAATACAAATTTAATATATTAATAAAAACAAATATGTGACGTTATACAAACACACAGAAAACACTTAGAAACCTCAGATGAAGGAGATGGATAAAATGGAACAAATCCAGTCAAAACGTGGTGAAATTAGCGTATATGTCCTACACAGTGACATTCAGAAACATTTTGCATAAACACCACATAGAAAATAAAAAACATGACACCGCAAATACAATAGGCACCTGTGTGTTGTATTTCAGCAATCTAATGCCTCTACGCAATGCTGTGTGCCTAGGTTTCTGCATAGCTGAGGCAACCAGCGGTGCCTAGCCTTCCTATATCCAGAACAAGAGAAAAAAAGGGAATGTAGTAATGTCTCCTCTGAATTGCTGCATGCCGGGCATCCTAATGGTATTGTGCCAGCCCATTTATTTATTTGTAAAGGCGTGCAACGGAAGAACCCGGCGCCTAAATTGCAAGTATAACTTCCTGGGACAGGTTGAATATCATCCAAAACAAGCTCTCAACTATACTGATTTTTTTTTGTTGAAATTTTTTTGTTGACATTTTTAAGACAAAATACATATATTATAATAACTGTATGCATTGTCATGCATAAGTACATAAGATATTTGTTAGGCATAAGCATATAGTAAAATTATCTGAATAATTAATCATATTTTACAATTTAATTAAAACATAAATATATAATTGTAAAGACAAATATTAGCTTTATATCGAGATCATAAAAGATGGAATCAAGGGAAGGGGGAAGAGAAAGGGAAGGAAAGGAGGGATCACAAAAGAAAGCGACAAGTGAAAATATACAAATATGAAGCATTATGCAATATAAATACGTTCAAAGGAAAAGAAGACACTCTAGAAAACAATGCTAATAGATAAAAGATGAATATAAGGATCAAGTAAGTTTATTGGATGTATATAAATATAAATGTAAGAGAGGACATTCTAAGTGATGGATAAAGTAAGGTAAGATAAGATGCGTTACAGACTTACCATAACATAAAGTATTTATGCTGATTCAAAGAAAGAGAAAAAGTAATATTCTGTGATATAGACAAATTAAATAAATTACATTATACTACAGGTATATGAATATATTGTTACAGAGCCAAGAGAGAAGAAGTAGGAAAAGGAATGACGAGATAAGAATAGAAAAAGATAATGAAATGGATAATATAGAGAAATGTGCAAACAAATGAAAACAATAGGTATATTGTGCAGGATGAAAGTGTAAGCAGAGAAACAAAAATGTATAAATATATATATTAAAAGATATAAAATGACATGTAAATGCTCTGGAGAGTAACTATTCAAAACAACAACAAGTAGTAGATAAATACAATATGTATTTAGATTTATTAACCACTAATAATGAATATGAGTGAGAATAAGAGGAGATAGAAATGTAATTACTGCTTAGATGGGTCATTACCGTTCGGAATAGGTATTTGAAACTAGAAAAGGTGACCATACTCGAAGAAAGAGATCAGATTGATCCTGTATGTTGTATATAATACGTTTGTAGGAAGCTGTTTGGATCATGGCCACCATCTATGTTTCTTGTGATGGTGGTTGAGGCGATTTCCATTGTCGTAGTATACAAATTTTGGCTGTAGCTAAGGCTGTGTGTAAGAGTCTGGCTTGTGGTTTAGAAAGTGATTGTGATTGACGGGTATCATGCAGAAGAATGGTAGCATGCAAAAGTGGAATTTGTAGAGTCATCGTGGAATATAAGGTTTTACCTATATCATTCCGAAAGAGTTGAATCACTGGATATCCACAGATGATATGAGAAATGTTACAAGATGTACTATCACATCTCCAGCAGTTAGAATGGGGAAGCCAGCCAGCTTTATGCAGTTTTGTTGCTGACCAGTGCCAATCATGTGAAATCTAGAATAAGCAAAATTTCAATTGTGCTTCCTGCACACCCCTGTTGAGATTGCTTTGAATGTCAGACCATTCATCATCTGTATAAGAGACTGATAATAAGGTTTGCCATTTAGTACGTAAAGCTTGCGATAAGGGTTGAGAAAAAAGATGCGAAGTGAGAACTTGGTGGAAGTCAGATGTAACTCCTTTCATCTTACCCCAAGTGTGGAGATATGTTACAATTGGTGAGTCGGGCAACTATACTGATCTTTAATTGCTCAGTAACACTGCAGTTAGTGAGCCTGTTGATGAGCTCCCCTGTAGCTCAGCAAGTTTGCTCTTCCTAAAACTCCAAACCAGTTCATTCCTAAAGGTAGTGGGGAAGACTGCCTCTGCATTATAACATAGGTTTGCTCTGCCCATGGTCAAAAGTGTGTCCCTAAGATATGCTATCCAAAGTAATGTTTCTGCACCATGTAGGCACAGTACCTCCCTAAGCTCTGCCCTATAATCAGCCATCTGTGGGGTAAGGCCAATTGCTGATGAAATCGCCCTTAGACGAAATGTGAGAGGTCTAAGGGAGATTTCATCAGCAATTGGCCTTACCCCAATGTCCAAACGGAGCGGTGTGAGGGGGAACTGAGGGGGAGTACAAATAGCTGCTAACAAAAATATTCTCGATCTTGATAAAACTTTGTGGTGGACTGTGCCCCAGATTTCAGCCCCATGCAAAGCACGTTGTAAATTTCAACTAGCGGACCAATGGGTTTATGACTAGAATTCCTAAATAGCTTGGTCAGGCCCCTGTGGTCTGTGCTAGCTTTAAGCTAGCTTCATTGATTTGGGCTCCCCAGTCCATATTTTTCATTTAAAGTAACCACAAGGTACTCAAATACCGACACCCTCTCCAGCAGGATACCTTGTTGGCAGGGGTTAGGTCAAGTTGAGCTGCTTGAATTAAAGACCATAAATGTAGTCTTCTGGGTATTCATTTTGAGCCCCCTGGATTTACAAAAGGCATTAAAGCTGTTGAGGATCCTCTGTACACCCATTATTGATTCGGAAAGCGGAAGAGTATCGTTAGCGAGCATCATTGCTGGCACTTTCCTATTCACTAACTTGGGAGCATCATCATAGTTCCCCGTATTAAGTGTCTTGACAAATAAACAAAAAAGGGTGGGTGCGAGAACACACCTTGCCGGACACCACTATCTATGGGTATAGGGTCAGTTAGTTCTCCATGCATGCCACATCTAATTTAGTCATAATTGCCTTCATGTTACCGCTTTAGGAGGAGGCATAGATCTCTTGGAACCCCCAAAGTGCTTAAGACCACCCACAATTTATCTTTGGGAACCAAATCAAATGCTGAATTTAAAATCCACAAAGATTAAATATCGCCCTCTAAGATCACATTTTCCAATAAAGAAGTTAGAGCCTAAAGATTTGATCTATAGTGGACAACTTTTCCCTAAAGCCTGCTTGAAAGGGACTCAAGATCTTATTTTCTTCCATCCACGTCTGTAGACGGTCAATCAACATACGAGCAAAGATTTTCTGGCTGACATCTATTAGACTTATTGGTCTATAGTTTGTGGCAAGAAGTGGTGAGCCCTTTTTATAAATTGGCAGAATTTCTGCACCAGCCCAGGTTGGGGGATCGCCATTCCCTGCAGTATAGCATTATACAATGTCCACATTTAAAACATATTTTAAATATCTGGATCCCCGCTCTATCAAGCTATTATTCTTTATCTAAGAACTCCCTCACAAAGTGGAGGTCAAGTTCCCTCTGGTAGTATTTTCTTACTAGAGTGAGATAGAAAACTAATAATGAAGCATGCCACATTGCATGGGTGAGACTTCTTTATCCAGAAAAACTGAATCTGGTTTCATAGCTAACACAGAAGAGATTATTGTTCCATATAGTTACTGTGACCCGTACTTTTGTGTTAGGATGTGTTACCCTCTATTAGAGGATGTACAGAGTGTCATATGTTCCTCTTTGTCTCTCACTGTGATTAGAGATATATCTTAGTTAAGCTTGACTGCGTTAAGCCAAGGTAGACAGGAGGTAAGAACAGGTTTATTTAGTGACCATAGTAGTTTACCTTGCCAAGGACTGTGATTATTATTTGAGGTGGTTTCTTTCTCCCAACTAATACTCCAATTTCTTACACTGCCACAATGCTGCCAATGTTGTGGCTGGCCAATAAAGGGGGTGGACTTTTGGGACCACCCTCCCCAAATACTCCTTGGTGTTAGGGTATGCACACTTTGCACCACTTGTATGTTTTTTTCATTCATTTTTAGGATGCAGACACCATGTTCCTGAGTCCTGCAATGACTGTCACAAATATTTTTGATGCTGTGGACAATCAGTTTTCCCTAATCACCTTTAAAGTGCCAAATAGAGCATATCTGGACACCATTTTTATAACCCCTTCCTGACCATCCCGAGCACTTCTTTAAATGCAAATTTCTCAAAAACGCCAGTGCGGATTTCTCCCAAATACCAAAAAGCACACTTTCTTAGTACATTTCTAACCTTGGCCAAATGTGATGTAATTCTTTTTAGCCATTTTTCCTTTACCTGTGACAGAAATTTCCTATCGGAATTACCTAGGAAATCAACATTTTTGGACTCCTCCACTTTCTTTACCCGTGCTTTACAGATCACCCCAAAACTTTCCAGGAAGGGGCTAAGGGGGATGATATTTTTATGGGGTAAAGAAGATGAAGAATACCATTAAAAAATTAAGGGGGAGAGGATATAAAAACTCATTGGAAAAATGTGACAAGTGATGGAAGAATCTATATAACTATAATCAATAAAGACAGCTGTTAGTCGCCAGAAAAGAACCACACAGTTAAAGTTACTACCTAGATTCACAATCTCGTTTGCTAACAGCTTTGACAACATTTTAAGAAATGCCATGGCCAGGGAACAGCAGCTGTAAATGTGTCCTTGCTAAATTCACTGACCTCTCTTGTAGAGAGTGAGCCGATGCACTTGTTGATAGAGGCAGACGAAGAACGGTAACAGCTGGAGAAAAAACACAAAACCTCTGGATAAATTAGGGCTAGAGAGTTGGTTCAAATAAACCCAAAATTAGGGGACAACTACTTTAAAACTGACAGGATGAAAAGCAAAAAACGCTCCCTTCCCTATTGGTCTAGAAGAGGACTGAAACAGGCTTTCACAAAGTGAAGTCTTAGATGATATTGCTTGGGTCAGGACAATGTAGGATGCAGGATGCAAAGCTTGATGGCAGACTGAAATGGTTGCAGTTTGTGGGAGCTTCAGGACACATAATCCTACACTAATCTCATGTTTCTGGCAAACACATGGCCAACCAGATGGGGACACAGCAGTGCATATGATCTGTGCTTCTGGGGACATGAAATTGGAGATAGCACAACAGGAGAAGCAGAGAGTCAGCCAACAGTTGTAAAAGAAATTACCCCTTCTACCAGCAGGAGGAGTGAATCAGTTCCTGGCACAGGGGAGCCTCTGTTCGTTTACTGCGAGGTATGGAACATTGGATATTAACCATCCATAAACTAGCACATATTTCGAAAATTCATAATAAGGAGGCCTGATGACGTTGAAAATGTGACGAAACACGTGCTGACTATGGGTACAGTAAAGGCTAATGTCAAGAGCTATCAGAGTTACAATAAACTACTTAATAAACTACTGAAGAAACCAGAATTGAGGATTACATTACTATAATTGTTTCATATATAATTCCTTACGTGTGTCAGATAAAGGTATATTGTCTTACAAAGAACGTTTGATAAGGGTTCCTATTTATGAATGTGGGGTGAACATTCATTCATCATGTGCACCTTTGTTACAGGGTGTGTGCAATAATACTATGGTGCTAATCCAAAGTGAGAGCTGCGGTACCTTCTTTTTCACCCTCTTTTTTTTCAAGCCCCATAGTAGACTTCACAGGCATTAGGAGCAAGACCATACAATAAGTACGAATGAACGTAAAAAAAAGTTCAAAACAAGCGCAGCCCAATAGCCAATATTGATGGGTACACAAATGTGCACGTTATGAAATGACGTAGCCCGTAAACTATGTTGAAAACACGTCTCACCATAAATTCAGTGCCTTTTGTTCAAACAGATCACAGCCAAACTAAGTTAAAATTAAAGGAGCTCTTGGAAACTTTGGGGCAGATTTACAAGCCCCTTGAGCCAATTTTGCGTCACTTTCCCCAAGTTAAAAGTAACCCAAAAGTGGCACAAGGGGCTTGTAAATCTGCACCTTTGTGTTTGTGTCTGGAGGTGGTGGGAGGGTGGAAGCAGCGACCGGCGTAAAGCAACCTTTTTAAAAAAACATTCTCTAGAAGAACAGATGAAGAAAGTAAGCGTAAGGAGATTGTGTTTGGCTGGTGCTCCTTTGCTTTTACCAGAAGTGAGCTATTGGCTGCGTGAAAGATTTAGGAGGCAGCAAAGAAGAGCGACATAGTAGTAATCCAATGGTAAGTTGCAGGTGAGATTTCACTCTGTGTAGTGCTTACAGCAGGTCTTGCAGACAGTGCATACACGCTGCCTATTCTCGACCTAAAAGTGACAGAATAATAAAGTAATAACATCACAAAATGCTCTGCATTACGCCACATAATGTGCCTTTTCTTGGTACATAATTTAAGTCAACTCTGCTGCATAATTTAGCCCTACCATGTTACATAATTCCAAAGGCCTGAGTATAAGGCAGTTATCCACTCGTACAACTCTCTGTATGTAACCGTATATAAGCCTGTGCAGTTATTGTATTATTTTTATACTTGCAAAACTCCAAAGGAAAAAAAACGATAGGGCCAAAATGTATCAGGGCTGGGTAAAAATCTAAAGCACTATCATTACGCGAATGGTCATAAATAGTGCTTCTCCATATTTACAACATGTCGAGCACCCACAGTGTCATTGGCCGTACTCGCGAAAAAATACTGAGGTAGCAGGACACTACGTATGCTTCAGCTCCACACTACAGTTTAAAAACATGCAAGTGTTGTCTTTCATGAGTTCTGTACTTGAGGAACATCCTTGAAGAACACACTCAACTTCAAATCTCTACTTGTCGACAATCCCCAAATGTCTATTGTCAAGTCAAGTCAAAAGGCTTTATTTCGATAAAAGTTATCATAAAAGCTGCACAGTAAAAACACATCAATTCATTTGATTACAATTTGATTAAAATACAGCGAGTTAATTACATTCAACTTTAAAAATCTGGGTTTTTCCATTGAAAAAGAACACGTATTAAAAAGTTGTAGTTAAAAGAAAATTAAACATTTGCTTTAAGCCTTTTACTTCTAATACACCAGGCCCACGATAAGAATTTTGAGAGGGTACAAAGATACAGTGGTCGTGAGTCTGACATTAAAATACGTAATGCCTCAACATGATGCCTGGTCCCCAGCAAGCGGCACAGTTGCTTAAGCCATTTTCTTCTTGGTCGGGCATACTCCTGACACTGAAACATAAAGTGTGCCACTGACTCCTGTTTAAGTGGGCACGAGGGGCAAAACTCTGTGGTCTGAGCTGGCGTTTTCCACCGTGATGTAAAGGTGTGCAGAGGAAGAGTTCCAGTTCTAAATTTAAAGTAAAGGGACCTATCAAGTGGTTTCTCAATAATGTCTAAATAGAGTTCCCGAATTGGTAGGTCCTTAAATCTCAGGAAGTCCTCCGTCAATCTGCCCAATGAACGATTTGTACTCCTTTTAGTGTCTATTGTATACTTTGTGTCATTTCACAGAAATCGCACACAGCGCATGAGAAAATCACGCAATTCTCCTTTGACCCACTGTTCGTTCAAGCTTTCATTTCATGAAAGGATTCCACACAAAGTTAGGTTGCGTTATTTTGAGCTACTTTAGTTGGCCGGGCGTTTGAATTAAATCTTAGGGGTGTTTGTGCTGTTTCTTCCTTGTTACGACCACTTTGTAACAATTATCTGGGTTTGATGCTGTGTAACCTGACGCAAATTAGCATTACACTGGTAAGAACTTTCTGTGCAAAAACAACTTTTGCACGTTAAATTTCATTGGCGCTGCCATTTGTGACACTTTGCGTCACGTAGCGCTGCTTGGGGTCACGTGAGCACCCACGGTAAACCTTAGCACAGATTGACTACTACTTCTGACATGTTTGGTTTTTGAAGCCATTTCCTTTTTGCCACATTCACGCACTCGTTGTTATCTTTCTTTACCTTTCCCTCCTACTTATCAGGTTGCCATAGTAAACTCAATCCCCAAATCTTTGTAACAAATGCAGAGTAGTATCCGCAACACCCTCCCTATCCCCATTCCAAGCAGTCTCTCGTTCAATGTTGTCACTTAATTCGTCAACCTAAAAGTATGTCACAGTTTTATTTACGTCTAATAAACAAGCCCTAGGAATGTGTACTCTTAAATTTCGAGCTCACCTAGGAGTCAAAAAAATTCACCTTGACAGCTTCACACCCCGAGCAGCCAGGACAGTTCTAACCGCGAGTTGAGTCCCCCTGACTGGAATATTGAAAAAATCAATTGTTTTCTACATGCGTGCAGAAAATGCGCCGACGTGCGCTTCTGCTGCGCCAGAAGAACTAAGTAAGCTCTCTACAGAACATAAATCACATAGTAATCGGTTGTAAACAACATTCTGGCAGCGCGAAGCCCAGGGGTGCGCTGTCGTGTTCCCTCGGTGCCACAGGCCAGCTTGCCTGTGCTCCACACGGAGGTGATGGGCAGCAAACACAAGGTGACACAACTTCGTCCCCGGCACGCGCCCTCCCCTGGGTCTGAACGCACTTACTGTCAGTTGCCATGATTCTGCGGACGGTCCAGCTCCCTGCGCCCCTGTCAGCCTACGAGGGTTCCTCCAGCCGCTGGATCCGGGGGCCGTACGGTCATATTACACCTCACCTCGGTGAGGTGCGGAGGGCTGCGCTCAGTGCATCCGCCACGCGGAGGGGGCCACGCCTGCCCGCAGCAGCGCCCCTTCCCTCTCCAGATGTGACTCCCTTTCTTCTTCTTCCTCCTAATATTTCACGGTA
The DNA here is from genome assembly GCF_964261635.1 of Lissotriton helveticus. Classification (NCBI taxonomy): domain Eukaryota; kingdom Metazoa; phylum Chordata; class Amphibia; order Caudata; family Salamandridae; genus Lissotriton; species Lissotriton helveticus. The sequence goes on from NC_136070.1 coordinate 494,487,490, forward strand.
GATGCGCGCGGCGGCAGCATGACAATGCTTGTCCACTCCCCGCGGGCAGGGGTTGGTGTTACTGTATTGTGTACACTGCGCCGGGTCCTGCAGGGACGCTGCTGCTGTTGCCGCCCCCTTATCCTCTGTACTGCTGCAACATCTGTCTCTGCAGTGAAAAACACAAACTGCGTTCAGTGTCGACAGTCACCTCTGTGAGGCTTCAAAGCGCTGTGGTCAAGCGCCTACACGGCTTCTTCCCTGGCAGTTCTCAGGTGCTGCTGCAGTTCACATCCTTGGTGCATCTTTCCCTCTCTGTTTCTGCATAGAACATCTGTGGTCACGTGACTGTGCTCTGAACTGCTGTATAGATTTAAAGACACAGGAGCTGAAACTGATATCTAAAACGCCGCTGCTGTCGGCTGAACAAACGCAAGCCCCAGCTGGGGCGATTGGGATCTGTGACCTCTGGCCACACTTAGCTAGAAATCGTTCCCGGGGTGTAAATCTGTTCCCCAAATCACGGCTAATTGCAGCCAGCAGAGTCAGATTACTGTCCATGGTGCTGAACCAAGTTGTGGTCCATTCTAATGTTATTTGCATTGATATGTAGGTGTTTGTGTACCTCTGGGGCGCAACAGCCATTGGACAGAAAGCGCCCCCGCCCGGTCAGCCTCCGTGGGCTGGGTTGGACTGCCAGATTGGAGGTCAGCCTCACCTGAAGTATTCCACCAGCCCTCTCTAGTCCCTAAAAGCTTGAAGAAGCTTCGGTTATTTTGCATTGCTTTGGTGTGCCTCCTGCCCCCACTCCCGACCTGATCAGTCTCCCTGCATGATAACCAACAAAAAGCAAATTTTGAAAAAATAGTGGGCAAATGGTGGATTTTCAAACAAATTTGAGAAAGCAGGAAGGTTAATAAAGCAGTTGTGAATCTGTTCTAACAAAGACACTGACTGGCAAAACTGGGTGTAAGCAAGGTTAGGTTTTTGCCTGAAACAAGAATATAATCATGCACACATTGACACATGCCCCAGTGATTTACGGCATAAAAAGGGCGGGTGCACGCACTGCCAACCCTTTCAACCATGCACAAAGTCCGCCTGCTGCCTTGCTGAATTGCTTGCAGATTGTAAAAAGATAATACAGTGATAACATAGAAACTAATGGAGAACAAGTTTGCCTTTGAAAGTAAATAATACATTTGACATTAGAACAGAAATGTTGAGAGGTTTCTTTTCTGTTGCTGTGAAGAGGTTCATAACACAATACATTGAAAGTAGCAATATTTAGCACTAAAAAGGTCAATATCTGCCAGAGCAACTGTTGCATAAATCTCAACTTATAGTTGTGATATTGAAAAAAATGATGAAACTGAAGCTTATAACACAGAGACAAGTAATGATAGCTGAGCGGGATAATGTATCTACTCCAGTGCCATAGCCCCAGGTTCAAATCTTTCAACCACTCATCCCTTCATCCTTCAGAGGATGAGTACCATTGACTTGCAAAACAATTAATATCTCTCGTTTGACAGTAATACCTAGAGAAGTACTCAGGGTCAACGTGCACTATTTAAAAATGCCCGACATGTCTATGTTAACACGACCCAGAGTCTCACTTACAGATAAGCTTCCTCCACAAATTGCCAATAAGGCAAAAGTGCAATGTCACTCTGCACAATATTTCCTTGGTGATTTATCGTCATCTCCAACGGGTGGACACTATGCATCTATACACATGGTCTTTTTTTAAGCTAAAGTTGATATTCAACTGCACGCATAATTGTGTCTATTTCACCCTCTCCACTCCACCCTATACCCTTTGCTTATGCACATCTGTAGGTGCCACACCTTGCTTTCATCACATGGTTCTAAACTCTCACGCCTCACTTAAGATGTCCACTATAGACATATTTGACACTAAAACAACGTAAACCTTTGATACAATAGCAAGCATTACTGAGAGTATGGTAAATGGCCAGTGACTCCGTTATTTAAACAGGAAAGGTTTGATTGATTTCTTAAGGACCAGATCATTTTTGCTTCATCCGAAGGAGAACCGAGGCTCATTCCAAAATTTAGGGTCATCAAAGCGGAATGACTATTCCCCACTGCAAGGTTTATTTATCCGGGAACCAGAAGAAGAGGCTGACCCAAGATGGCCTTTTATTGTAGCAGATTTTATGAGAGGCAGTGGGTCTTAAACCTGATTATTTGGTCCAAGGACAGCCGGGGAAGCCTACACTTTCAAAACATCACTTGATCATTTTTCGTTTCTTTACAGAACAGCCTTATCCTTACCTCATAATTCTGGATATTCTGGGGCCTAGCAGGGAGGCCTTAATTCATGGAATAAAAGTAGCCAACCTGGCCGGCAAGCATGAGCATAACTGTAGCCAACAATCACTTGCAAGGAAAGGTAGAATTTTCCTATGTGGCGTCAGTAACCCAAAGCAGGGGTTGGAAACAGGAAATATTAGGGGCGAAGGAGCAGATGTTCACAAAGAATCACACTAATTCATTTGGCATTTGCCACAGGCGTTGGTGGTTCACCCATATAAGAAGGCAGCAAACAGTTGCTCTGGTGAAGTTTTTCTACTAAAAAGTAAGATCTCTGGCCTGTCGGGGGAAAATGGCCAGGTAGTTGTGGTCCATCCATTGCTGGACAGTGTCAAAAAAAGCATTCAAGTTGGGTCAAAAATCTGGTGCCTTTTGGTTCAGCTGAGCCATGATCTATAATATTAATAATAATCCACATTTGTAAAGCGCGAACAATCACCCGTAAGGGTCTCTAGGCGCTGGGGGCCTTCAGGAAGATTAAGCAAGCTATTGCCCAGAGTTACATGGTGCTGGGCTAATCTGCCATCGGTGCCGGGGATCGAACAGTGATCCACAGATTCCGGAGTCAGTCGCCCTAGCCGCAGTGCCACACCTCTTTCATATGAAAATGCTTGGCATCCAAATGAGTAGCTAAGGTGTAGCAGAGATTGCATTGCATCAAGGAAAAGGAGGAGCATTGTAGCACATCACATTATTCACAACAAATGGAAACCAAAAGGTAGATAACCTCACCACTTGAGAGAGCTCCATCAGTAAGGTTCTAAAACAATTGCAGATCATACATTCAAAGCAATATTTCAACGATTTCCCCAGACCTCTTGCCTCTTTCAGCAACATCAACCCCTCATAAGACCTTTTCAACAAGCTCTTGGATTTCTTCGGTAACAAAATCACCTCCACAAATACCACAACTTTGACCCTTAACCAGAGCACAGCACTGTCGCATCTCAACTTCCCATTACAGTTGATTAACGATTCCTGTCCTTGTGGCCTGTCATCGCCAATATCAAAATCACTAGCACCGTGAGGACCCTTGCCCCCACTATGCCTTCACCAAAGCACTCCTACTGATCAGTGAAGCACTAAAACCCATCCTCAATGCCTCCAGTGACTCGGCCACATTCCCAGATACCAGGAAACAAGCCACCATCATGCCCCTGCTCAAGAAACCATCCACTGACCCTTACTTCCAACTACAGCCCATTCTCCCTCCTACCATACAAGACAAAGTTCTTAGACAAACCAGGGCCAGCTTTAGGACAGTGCAACTGGTGCGGCCACACTGGGCGCTGACCTCGCAGGGAGAGAAGGGTGCTGTGTTGAGCAAGAACGTACAATTGAAAGGCATCTGCTGCAGAGTTCAGTGTGCAATCAGCGTTCAGGCAGTGACAAAAATGGCAAGATAACTCTTGTGATTAATGTTCCTGCTAGAGGAGTTTTGTCTAGAGGCAGTTTTGACTCGCCATAAAAAAGCGCAGAGGGCTAATATGCCTGCTGTGAAAAACAGATCTGTATTTGTTGTGGATAACTGAGTGGATTAGTAAAAGTATGTGAGAGAGGGTCTGTAGAGCATAGCTTTCCAAACTTTTCATAGTGGTGACACACCTTTTAGTCAATCTTCATCTTGCGACATGGTAACGCGAGCAAGCGCAGCTCGCAAGCCCAAACCGCCTAAAGGTGGTTCGGGGGGAGTTCTCCCCCCGAGAAAATTTTGAAAAAATAGTGGGCAAATGGTGGATTTTCAAGAAAATTTGAAAAAGCAGGAAGGTTAATAAAGCGATTGTGAATCTGTTCTAACAAAGACAGTGACTGGCAAAACTGGGTGCAAGCAAGGTTAGGTTTTTTCCTGAAACAAGAATATAATCATGCACACATTGGCACATGCCCCAGTGATTTACGGCAAAAAAAGGGCGGGTGCACGCACTGCCAACCCTTTCAACCATGCACAAAGTCTGCCTGCTGCCTTGCTGAATATGAGTTACCTCTTGCCATTTGAACCCCTTCAAATCGCCACAATAAAAAAATGCATTTAACATGAAAAAGTAAATCTTAGAAAACATGTTTCACCTGTTGCCCATTTGAAATATTTACATGCATACCTTACCACAGAAGTGGGTACCTGGGGTGTGTAAATGTGTCTCTCATATATCCCCCTCATACTCTGCCTAGAGTGCTGGAGTATGTGAATGTCTCCCATACCACCCCCTCATACTCTGCCACAAACATGCATAAATATACAGACAAAGGATGACTGACACATGTTCAAAAACAAACATACAATCACATGCATAGAAATATGTGACATTTCCAGACACGAGCTCACACTCTCTCACACACACACACTCATGCTCACATACACTCAGGGAGGACCCAAAGAAGGGACGGCATGGTGAACACAAATTCTCAGACAGAGCATACACAAAAGCTTGCACTCTCCTAGACACATAGGGCAACTGACTAACAAACACACAATGCTGAAACGAGACAAACTCTCCGGGAGCACCCCAAAACATAACCGGAAGCACCTGCACTTTTGACAGTAAACCCTAAAGTAACTGAAACCATGTCTGCCCTGCTAGATGTTTCAAATACAACTGGCTTTAAACTCGCACACAGCTGTGAAAAAATACACAAAACAAATGCAGAAACCCTCACAGGCAGACAAACACACTCAACAACTTGCACACAAAGAAAAAGCTTCAGAAACAAAAAAACAGGAAGGCAAATAAATGCAAGTTGAAAAGCCTAAACATGAATGTAACCAGACATGGTCCCAGGAGCACACAGTACAAAAAGAGAGGTCCAGGGCTACAAATGGATGGCAACATGACCTGGGAGGCAGCTCTAAGATGTTGTATACTATAGATGGCTGACTCTGTGTAATACCACAGTAGTGACATTATTGGAGGACTGTAATACCCACTTGCACATGTTTTTTTCCTTCTTCCTCCTTGTTTTCTTCCCTGTATAGGTCTTTGTAATTCTAAAAATGTGTAACTTGGAGACCGAACCTCAGAATACTGAACTTGAAAACCATGAGGCCTGCAGCACTAGATAGCAGGTGGCCTGCTGAGCAGCGAAAGCCTTAAACTGGAGCAAACAGTCAGAGGCAGGGGTCTTGTGCACGTAGCATAGAGTCTGAGCCATGGGGTTAATAATGCCTAATCTGAGGCATGCTGAACACAGAGTTTGAGGCCTGGGTGCGCTGTATGCTGACGGAAACTGCTACACACAGACATCCATCCTCATGTAGGCAGAGTCTGAGAGATGAGGCCTGAGGCATGCTATCCATGGACACAGACACAAGCCTCCTTCCTGCATACAGCATTGCGCACAGCTGCTGTGCACAAAGACACAAGCCTCCTGCACGCACACAGCATTGCGCACAGCTACACCGTTCTCACAGACTCAAGCTTCCTTCACGCATACAGCATCACACGGCTGCAGACTCTGCTACACACAGAACAAACTTGCATGCTATAATACACAGACAGTAAGCAGGCCTGCTTCAAAAAGACAGCGCAATGACTACTGGACAGTTTGAGGTCATCTGCACACAGGGTAGAAGGGCTCACTGAAAAAGCCAAACTTTAAACTCCAGCAAACCGAGCACATTAACAAACGCAGTGGGTCAGGTCAGGGAAGGAAAATGGGACAAAGCCAAATACCTACTTTCTAAAAGTGGTATTTGCAAACACAGAATATTAAAATAAAATTCACTAAAAGATGTATTTTATTAGTCCAGACATACTAAACTCGAATTTCTACCATGTTCTCTGAGTCTGCTAGGATTATAAAGTGTAATAATTCTAACAGCCCATTCTGGCCTATGGAGAACAGGTAGCCTTGCAATAGTGAAAAACGAAAATGGCTGTAATTCACTATTAGGACATGCCACACACATCAGGGCTTGTCCTACCTTGTACTTACAATGCACCCTGCCCGTGGGCCTACCATAGGGGTGACTAATATGAAGTCAAGGGAAGGTTTAGGGACTGGCAAGTGGGTGCACTTGCCCAGTCGGCATGACAGTACCAGACTGCAAGCAGGCTCTGCAATGGCAGACCTTAGACACGTTTTGCAAGGCCGCTTCTGTGAGGGGCACAACCAGTGCTGCAAGCCCACTAGCAGCATTTGGATTTACACACCATGGGCACACTCAGTGCACTATACTAGTGGCTGACAAGTAAACCAAATATCCAATCAGGGAACCACTAATCAATACATCAATTTACAGTAGGGAGCACTTGCACTGTGGCACTGGACAGCAGTGGCACAGTGCTTAAATCATCTAACACCAGCAAAAACACATGAGGCACAGCAAAAATGGAAGGGAGACCCACGCCAATGGTGCCAGGTCTAAGAGTAGGCGACACAGTGCTGTGTCGCGACACACACTTTTGGAGCACTGCTGTAGAGAGATGAGGGGCACTGTTGCTGATGGTGAAGGAATCCTGAAGTAGAGGCCATAGGTGGGGCGCCAAAAATCCTTGTTGTACCAGCAGCCACTAGTGTTAAAGCCAGCCCAAAACTAACCAACTGACACCTCACCAACCACCTCAGCAACCAGCATCTGCTAGGTATCCAACATGTTGTCCATGCACAATTGTTTATCTCCCATCATTTCTAAAATAAAATTCCTAAGGCTCGTAGAAGTGGTATCAGGAGATCATTTCTTTTACATCAGAGGGATACAAATTCAATTTTTGTCAGTAGTGTGGTGAATGCATCTTGGTTGTATGAGGCTTAAACCATACCAGAAATATGTAAAGTTTGAGTTTAAACAGTTCAGTGATATTTCCTGACAGTGCATGAGCAAGGGATTTGAGCACAGCAGGGGTAAGGAGGGTCATCAGGGGAACACAACTTAACAGAGGATAAGAGTTATGTTTATCTCAGCTAGCAACCTGAAGGTGAACCAGTCCAAATGAGGTGCTACATGATCCTTTCACCTTGAAGAAAAATCCTATTGAAATACAGTCGCAGTTCCATCAGTAAAACATGTGTAAACATTTCAAAGAGTTAAATTGTAGATGAGTTATTGTTCATGCACCATAACAAATATTTTCACAGCTACTACCACTAGTTTATATTTTACAGCTGCCACTATTCATGGGTATCTTGCAAGTACGAGAATCTATTCTTTGCTGTGGGGTAACCATATATACTCACATTTTGTGCTTAGTTTCTGTTCTTTGTGTTGTTTTACATGTACTACATAACTAGGGGACCCCAATTATCTGAACCTGGGTTAATAGATAGATTTTGAAAAACTGTGGTTCATTTAAGGTCAATAGATCATGATAGCGATATATTTTCTCAAAAAAACAAAAAGGACAGTGAGTCCTATATCCTCCAACTTAAGGAAGTTTGTTTTAGGCAATTATGGGACGGGACACAAGTAAACCATGTCAAGCAATTCATTTATTAATTACATAATATGATTCAATTTCAGTATTCTAAGAGGATTATAGATCCGGTGCTCACAAGTAAGTGAAAAAGTGTGCTGTTGTGAGTGAGATTTTTTTTTTAAAACCGAAATCGAAGTGACAACAAGAAGAAACTCCTTATAGACACTTTTATATATAATAAACAAGGAGTTTGGTTGTATTAGAGTCGACGACGTTTCGATCTCAAGAAATTGAGATCTTCATCAGGACTGGTGTGTGAGCACCTAATATCTATAAGGTAAAAACAAAAGAAGGTTTAGAATATGTTCAGAAAAACTGAATGTGAGCCACGTAATTTACTTATACAATTAGGTTTATAATTAATAGTGAACAATTGGAGCTAGCCATGTAGGAAAAACTGAGTCAAGAGAATCCGGAAAAGGAGAGAATAAAACTCCTAGCAATGTTAGAGGTGTCTAAAGATTGGATAGGTCACTGGGGGGAAGCTGCATGTTAAGAAGTGGTAAATCGTGTGTCTAAGAGTAATATACAGTGTACAAATTGCCGGTGGAGCGTGCCTCGAATAACCGTGGGGGCCGTCCAAGGAAGGGCTGACAGTGCTGGGATTTAGAAGGGCAAAGATAGCAAGAAGCGCGCAACAGGTCGGAGAACAACTTAATCAAATATGCAGAGGATTAGTGTGAGGGAAGTGGTATGAGGCATCGGTGGGCTGAATAGGGTGCCAAGTAAGAACACATCCCTGGAAGGGGACTGCTGCATTTTATGGATCCTTGGATCTAAGTTAGAAATTAGAGGTTAGACAACATCGATTGCGGACTTAGAGCCCAAGGGTAATCGAGGGCAAGGACGTACTTACTTGTAGTATTATGGCCACAGGCGTACTTGTATGGCCAGTTAAGGCTCCTGAGGAACCAGCAGCCTTCTGCAATTAGTAGGAGAGTGAAGCACCTGAACGTCTGGTCTGAAAAAAATTACCCAATGGGTCACCATGTGTGGTGGTGCCCGGGGCGGATAATATTGTGTAAGTGGGTGCGGCGAACGATGTGTTGTTTTACAGCCAACAACTTTCCAAATGGGGGTTGCATTTAAGGTTTTTGGAGGCCCTAAGCATATCACAATCAAGAATAGTTGATGTTAATTGGAACTTCGGGTTATTACGTAGTACCAGGATATACACTTTCTGCTTTCCATGGGTTTGGGAGCATGGTCATGAGGCACCTTTTCCCCAACATCCAGGCAGTTATCTTTTAAATTAACAGCCAGTCCTACGAATACTGTAAATGTATTGTATGCTGATAAAAGCTGAGTTATGCCAAATATCTTGAAAAGATGTTTTACACCCTATTCAGCTACTGTCAATGTGATTATAAAGCACATTTTGCTAGTGACGGACCCAGAAGTTGAATCACAAAATTCAGCTTCAAATTGAGTATTACAATCAGACATTTAACAGTAGAGGGAGACCCTAACAGTAATTTTGACTCTGACTTTGATGATGGCTCCGCCCCCAACCCCTCCAAATATTAGGCCCCCCAAAGCTTGGGTCTGGTTGTACCCCTGGTGTACCTATAGGTATTTGTAAAGTGAAAACCCTGCTTGATCGCAATAGAGCAGTGGTTCTTATACTTTTGACTTCTGTGGATCCCCACTGAATCATTACTGGAATCAGCCCCCCCCCCTACTGAGTCATTACTAGAAACCATGGACCCCTGGCCTAATCAATTTCTATGATTTGAACCTCAAAATAATACAAACAAAAAACAAGCAGACACCAAACAAATCCTCAAATGTTGAAACATGTTGCTTAATGCACAATCACATGTAGAACATGTTTATTTTTTTTATTTTGCTTCTTTAAGTGCATATACTTTATTAACTTTAATGTATTAATTTTAACATCATTTAATTTTGAAAAATGATTGAGAACCTCCTGAGTAGGTCTTGCGACCCTCAGGGGTCCTTGAACCACAGGTTAAGAACTACTGCAATGGAGCACTGAACAAGTATGGAAAGGTCTGAGTTACAATTCAGCATCGTTTGCAGTGAACACACCACAAATGCAGAACATCCAAATTATATGGCTGAAAGGAGACATTCAGCACCTGCAGGACGGGATTCTTCATAAAAATAACTACATTTTCAGTAGAATGGGATTAATCATTCATTTATTAATCTTCTAAGTGCATAGTGCCAGAGAGCAAAAAGTGCACAGTGATGAGTAAGAGTGGTGGAGCCTGGTTGATTATGTATTTAATTTTCCTTCTTTGTCATCTGTCGAATTCCCCCCCCCCCCCCTTCAGCCCCACTGCCACTGCTCTTACCTGCCCAGGCCGCTCCTGGGATTTTTCTTTACCATTCAACCATAAAACATACTTTTGCTCTATTCTCTTCGAAAGGTAGAACAAGACCCCTACATTTTCCTGAATAACCTTTGAAAGCATGCAGAACTGAAAGCACTCACAAGGATAGGATTCTATTTGATTTCTACAAAGAATGGTCTTCTGCAATTGTCAATGTTTGATAAAGCCGGTAGTTACTGACAGCAGCAACCCCGAAAATGGGTCACAATGAAATATAACTTTAGATGTAGGACACAAACAAGTACAACGGCTAGAGAGAAATGAGGGTGAACTGAGGGTGACTGTCATGAGAAAACACAATTGAAGAAAGGGAGAGTTTTCAAGACAGAAAAAAGACCTGAAGTAAAACTCCAGGAGGCAATAGGAATTGAGAGAGTGGGGAATAAGGACATGGGAGGTATATAAAGGATGAAGGATAGAGTGCATATGGGAGACAGAGGAATGAGAAAGGGGGAGTTTATAGACTAAGAGAGAGGGAAGGAAATAGTGCAGGGGTGATGGAAACGCAGAAAATCAGGGCAACTACGGAGAGAGAGAGAGAGAGACAGGGAACGAGAAATGGAAAACAAGAGAGGCAGAATAATGGGAGGGAGAATGATAAAGGAGGGGATTAAAATAGAGGGTGGGGTTTGTTGAATGAGAGAAAGACAGAGGGAGTGAGGCAGAATGAAAAGTTTGTATGATATATGGTGAGGCATTCAGAAACATTGAAAATCCAATAGATGTGGTGGATGAGAACATGAGAGTACAGGTGAAATGAGAGAGTAAAGAAAGGGAGGAGAGGGATCAATACTAGCAGGAGTTGTTAAGGGCTATTCAGTGTGGGGGTGAAAGAGAGAGCAAGGACACAGATAATATATAGAAATGAAAAGAACGGCTGTAGTGGAAGTGATTTACTCCCGCATGTCAAGCACATTCTGATCATGGCTCTTCCCACAGTATAAAAGGTACCAAGCTGAGCTATAGCCCCTAAGACATCACACACAGAGACTTGGATGTGTACAGCCACAGAAGCCTAAAGTTCAGCAGTGAGTCTTCTGACTTATGAAGGGTGAGCAGAGATGTCAGGAGACCTCTGGGTGACCGGGAAAGTCAGTGATCTGAAGGTAAACAAGATCTTCTGGTATGTGAAATTGAGGAGATTCAGCAACTCGAAGATGACGTGTCCAAGGGGTCTAAGGTGGACTGGCTCTTCAATGCTTAATGTCCCTAAGTAAGAACCTCTGAGCACTTGAGCGTGGCCAGGCACCACCGGTAAATGACACTAAGCAAGAACCTTAGCACCCCCAGGTGAGCCAGAGCCATTGGGACAAGCAGGAGCCTGAAAAGCCCTTGGAGTGAGCAGGGTGTCGGGCAACTTGGAGTAAGCATAAACCTCTAGACCCTGAGAGTGAGTTTGAGGCTCAGTGATTTAAACTCAGCTATGCCTCTGAAGTATATATTCACCCCCAATGCCCACTGCGAGGACTGAGGGTGAGCAGGAGCTTCAACCGTCTGGTGGTGACAATACACCTCATGCCCTTAGAATGAGCAAAACATCAAGGAAGCTATACGGATATGTAAGTTATGCAGAATAGCATCATAAACATGGTCCTCAAGGAAATGAGGAAGTCCTGGAGTGTCCAAGTAATAGTGACCAAGAGCTACAGAGTCTGATGGTGAACAGGGAAAACAGGTGACCAGATGATGAGTTGGAATCCAAAGGATCCCAAGAGAGAGTTGGAAGCTAAGGATCTGAGCCTGAGCCTTGGAGGCAGTGGCTGCTCCTCAGCTATGGCGGAGGAACGCTGCCTACTGGTCAAAAGGAAAAATACAATTATGATAATGTACTGTTATTATAATTGTATTTTTCCTTTTGAATTCAGTGACTCTCATGTCCGGGGGGGCTGGGTAGAGCAGGGAAGGAGTAGTTTTCACTCCTTAAGTGGGCATGACTGCTTGACCGGCCCTATCTGGCCGGCCAAGCAGTCATGCGTACTCTGCATTTTCCTCACCAGGCTGCATTACACAGCTGGTGAGGAACATGTAAACCCTCCCAGTCCCCATCTGAGCGCTGATCCACAGCGTTCAGACCAATCACAATGCTGTATTGCAGCATTTTGATTGGCTTTTGGGAGGCTGGGTGCCGGGTGCTTCCTACTGCTGGGACTGCAGGAAGAAGGAAGATAAAGACGACGGGGAGAGGCGGCGGTTGGCGAAAAGGTACGTGTTTTTATTTTATAAATTCCCCCACCCCATCACTCCCATCTGGTGGCAGCCCCTACTGCCCAGAGGACCAGAGAGTGGAAATGAGTATAAGGGTCCTTTTAATTAGTGGGTAGTTTAGAAACCAACTGATGATGAGCAAGAGTCTGAAGGCCTTAGGATGAGAAGCACAAATGGATTCTTAAGAGTGAACAGAAGCCCACAGACAAGAGGGTTCGCATGAGCTTCTGGGGTCATGTTGGTCGGGCCAAGCAAGGATCAATAAGAATGACCAGGGTATTTAGAACCTGATTGCAGAGAGAGGATTCAGAGATCAGAGGGTGAGTAAGGGCTTAGAGTGAGCAACTGATTTAGGGACGTATTAGTTGGAAGACTTGTGTGTGAGCTGCAGAGAAATAATAGTGTTTCCAGCAAGTGGATAATGCCAGCGCCTCTAGAACATTTGAAGAGTTTAATTTATAACAAACGTATCCCCAAATTAGCTCCCTCACTATCCAAGCAATTTTTCATGAAAGGTTGTGATCTGCAAAGGTGGGTCACTTGTTTTTGGGTGCACGGGCCAATTTCTGGTCCTGATTAATCCAGAACATAGGCTACTTTCAGGCCTGGGGACAAGTGTGATGTCAGCAGGGATGGTAGCTGATGTATACGCAAATGAACAGCATAGATATGTCCTGAACACTCTCACTCACTCCCGAGGATGAGGAAGAAGGCTCCATTTGCAACCATTTTGCATCATAACACTATGATATTTTCAAAAGCACCTTACCTGAAGTAGTTCAGTGCCTTAACAATAGGTGTATTAAGGTTCATAGTGCACACCTGTTGTACCCTTAACTCCTGCTGAAGTCTTTTTTTATTACATGAGTTGCTAAGCAGACCTCCGTAGTGACACAGGGAGTTACATCATATGACTTATGACCCTGATTCTTCCAAAAAGTGATGCCACATAATCTTAACCCTGATAACACCATGATAATTGGCATTGCTGAAATTAACTGCATGACTAATATAGCAACTCAACACAGACAAATGTCTCTTTTATATATGACCCATATTAGGGTGCTGACATTATCTTTGAAAGTGGTGGAGAGTAATACATGCCCTGATTTGTACTGAACAAGCGAAGTGAGTGAGCCAGATCTCTTCTATGAGTGTTCAAGTGGATTTCTCCTCTAGAAGATTTAGAAAAAAATGAGGTCATAGGGTTCCTTTCAAGCTCAATTTTCACCTAGATGTGCTAAAAAGCCACAGGCACTAAAGAGCCCTCATTAACTATTGAGATCCTTTCATGTTGTGCCGAATCAATAAAAGCTGACGCTCCTCAGGAGTTGATTTGTTTATTTCAATATGTGCTCTTGGTGCCCCATATGTCAAAACTGACCAACCTCTATAGTGCCAGGGCCGGCATTTTATCATGGGTGCCCCTAATATATCATACACTCCCATCATAAGCCATGGGTGCCCCTTCGGCCAACAATTGCATGTAATGAGTATGTGCCAGAAGTCTGCCATTAATGTGGTCTATATGCCATGGATGACATATCTGTCAAAAATGACCTCTAGTGTGTGAGGGCTAGCATTCTGTCATGTCTGCAGCCCTCTCAGTTGCCATAGTTTTCCTCCTTAATTACATGCATTGCCCTCAACGTGCCCATCCTAGCAGTTTTCTAAGAGTTCCCCATGTGGCCAGGATCACCTATAGTATGCCAGTACTAGTTTTTTACCATGGGAGCCCATTATGCAAAAAATTACCTCCAGTATACCACTATTTCATGACAGGTGCCTCTCACGCCAGGAAATGCCTGCAGCATGCCAGTGGCAGTATTGTGCCATGGGTGCATCCATAAGTCAAGAATAGCTTTCAATATGGTACGGCCAATGCAAGACTCACAAGCATAACCCCACATTCTAACTAACGCCACGTATTCATTCACTTACACTCATTCTCACACACAGTGATTCATTTGCACCACTTAAACTAACTCATTTATTCTCACTCACTCACTCTTTGGCAGTCACTCTTTGAGAACTTGGCCTTATGGGCCGAGCGGCGCAGGGCACGCCTGAAATCTCCGGGTTCACCTGCCTTGTCAGACAGAGACACGAGACACTCTGTTAGGCGTAGAAAATCAGGTTTATTAGCTGCAGCTAAGCACAGTTGTCCAAGAAGTACACCAATGGTAGGTTCTCAGGAGACTGCCACTTCATTCCGTGGCGCACAATCTTTTATATCATACATTTTTACAATGCCTATTCCCAAAACATACAAAACTGACAAATGAGAAAAGTTTGAAAACAAGCTATCAAGTATCTGTATACGCCCTTCTTTCAAACTCCGTGTTCTCCCCTCCCCTCAAGTTAATCAATGCTAGTGCATGTATTTCAATTTGCAGGTGGCAGGACGTATTTGCGAGCCTCAAAGGATGGTTGTGTAATAGGAGAATACACAGAGAGAATAGTGAAGGCCAGTCAAACAAGATAAAGTAAAGGAAGAATGGTGGGACCCAAACAGTCAACTAAGACAAGGATCAATCAGTCTAGACATGGATTAACTAACTCGGCCAGTCCCTGACATCGGTTTCACAAACAAGGACAAAGGGTTACTTTTTAACAGGAGAGACGAGCAGCTGAAAAGGCAAAAACACTATATTCGCCGTGTCGCCTGAGTGAGGGCAACACAAAATGGCGGCTGTCACAAAATGGCGGCTGACTACGAAGCGGAGTCGAAAATCACGTAACCTCAGCCCCTCCTTTTGCCATTACTCAGGCAAAACACAAAGGACTCAAGTTAATCTGAGTCAATGTCAATGGTCATGAGGTCAGTGAGCTGTTGCTGCAACATCATTTTAATGTTCTCTGTGTTCTGTGACACAGGCTTTGGGACACACAAGGTGGCACAAAGACAGATGGCGAGACCACACTGCAAACAGAGACAGCAAGAGAAAATGATGGCTAAAATCATTCCAAGGAATGTCAATACTTTCCATCCCCATGTGGACAGTAGTCCCCAAAACCATCCCATCACAGACCAATCCCCTGTGTCCTGATGAATAGACTGGGAAATCACATGTAACTTAGAAATGACTTGGTATACTGTAGGGGCATTATCAGGAATGTAAATGCAGCAACTAGACCCAATCAATTTACAAACTCCTCCTCTATCAGCGAGGACAATGTCTAAAACCATTCGGTTTTGCAAGGTCATAAGACAATCCGCCTGAAGTTCAGCCGTCAAGTTACTCAAGGCTCCGGAAGTCACATTTATCGTAGCCTCAACAACACGAACTAGCTGTCTAATGTTTCTGCTATTGGCCATTGGGCCCCAAAAGGGAAGAAACCCTTTAATAAAGTCTCCTCCCTCTTGTTCAGCTGTGTCTCCAGAATCAATAACCCCTCTACCATATCTTTTTCTGTGATGTCCTGAAGGAGCAGTGTATGTAGGGGGAAGAAGAAAAGCTATATAGCATGTTCCTGAAAAATAAGCGGGAAGCCATGTATAGGCTCTATCGTGACAGACAAAATATGTACCTTGAGATGGTACCAACAGAGAAGAAATCATGGGGGAATAGACATAAGTATGTGAACAAACACTCTTTTCCTATTTATTCTTATTATTCTGACCATTTACTTGCAAACATAGGTTACCTTTATGAGGTACAGTCCAAATTGGTAAAGATCGTCTTTGTCTAGCTTTGTCAGTAAAGCTAGTAATGTAACAAGTCACATTCCAACCATCATATGCTCGTTTCTCATCAACGGGAATCTTACTAATGTCGACAATTTTAGCCATAGTCACTATTCACTTTATTAAAGGACTATGACTATAATCTGATCCACCAGTATATATATCACCAGGAGGATATCGAAGTTGGTTCTGATATGCATTAGAAAACATAGCCACATAAGCCCAAGCAGAACCTTCATATGAAAACGGGAGAGCTAAATATGGCATCCCTTTCTCTGCGTTATGGGGCATGAGCCCACAAACCCAACAGTCAGTAGTATTAACTACCAGTTGATGCTGATGTAACAACTGGATGAATGAATTGTTGAAATATTCTGTTCTCCTAACTTGTTCATGGTCTGGGAGTGTATAGAACTTATGCGGAGAGTTAGTAGAAGAAGGCAAAGGAACAGGAGTCGGAACAGGTGCTTGCTGCATAGTGTGGACAATCCATCCCACACAAGCTAATAGAATACATAGACATACTAAAATACACAATGCTACGCCACATCTATTAAACAATAATTTTTTATACCTTGTATGCATTGTAACTTTTTTATCATTCCCCTCCACTTTATTAGCCATACTCTAAAGGCGTTGCTCACGGTAATCTTCCTGGATCACTTAGTTGTGGTTATTAGTCGTCCTATGACACTGCAAGTCCTGCTGACCTAGGTCACTACTCAGGTCACAGCCTAAGACTCATACCGTGACCCTGCAACTTGATGGATAGTGAAAAGGAAATGTCTTTAAAAAAAAAAGGTAATCAAAGGAAAAGAAAACAAAGTTCAATTGTCTTTCGACAACCTGGATCTTAGGTTGTACCGTATCTTGCCAGGTATCGTTTCATCTCGAAACAAAGTCTCTGGGTTAGTCGTGTCCAATCTCAAATGTGGTGGTACAGCTTCTTGCAGCACGTCATCATCTTCTTTCTCAGAACTTGTCCAGTCCAGGCGTGCACTACTGAAAGGTACAAATCGGGGTACTTTCTCACTTTCGCTATCTCCTATGCCTTCTTGGATCCACTGGTCGTAAGGTAAAGGCAAGGGTACCCTTTTACAGTGCACGCCGTGAACCCAGTTTTTCTTTCCAACAACTTTAACTGCTGTACGGGTGACAAGAAGCCCTTGTCGCGGCAGCCCCCAACGAGGTTCCAGTATCTTCTTCCTCTGGAAGGTTTTTATGCAGACATAATCACCAGGTTGAATGGAATGACCTGGATCTGAGGAAGCCTCCGGCAAAGCGTTGTGAACCTGTTGATGAATAACACGTAATTTAGTAGTGAGGTCATGTAAATAATCAACCAACAATGGGTATGGAATATCCGAGTACTTTTTAGGTTGAGGGACTCCCCAAACATTGGCTCGGCGTCCAAAAACGACCTCATAAGGAGTAAGTCCTAAACGAAAATGTACAGTTGTTCTCGTAGAGAGAAGTGCCAAAGGTAAGGCGTCGGGCCAGGCAAGGCCCGTGCTGGCCTGAATCTTCGCTAATTTGAGCTTGAGAGTGCCATTATAGCACTCTACCAAACCCGCTGACTGAGGATGGTTTGCCGCATGGAATTTCTGCCTAATCCCAATACCCGCACACACCTTCTTCATAATTTGACCCACAAATTCACTTCCATTGTCACTCCAGACAATGCACGGCAAACCAAACCTTGGGAAGAATTCTTTCAAAAGGACTTAAGCAGTGGACAAGGCAGTATTATCCTTTAGGGGGTAGGCCTCTATCCATCTGGAAAAGGCACAGACCACCACAAGGACATACTTGAGGTTATTGGAACGTTCCATATGAATGTAATCTATTTGTAAAACCTCCAAAGGATACGTATGGGGAGCAAAATGACCTGCTGGAGTTGGTGTTCCCTTTCCTGGATTATGCATCAAACAAACAATACAATGCTTTACCACATTCTCCGCACATTTAGGAATACCTTCATTCTGCCATACTGGAGCCAGAAGCTTACATATTCCTTTCGCACTGATATGAGCTGGACCATGCGCCATAGTAACTACAGGCAGTACATAGGCATTTGGTAACAACCAACGTTGATGTTCCGACAATTCCGTCCAACATCCTGTTTTATCCAACATTCCCGTACTTTCTCTCAACTTACTTAATTCCTTCTCAGTTGCTTCTTCTTGAATCATTTTTACACTCTCCACTGTGTCCTCACACATACCTCCTTCTCTGATCCATCTTGCAGGACCTGCAACATACATGCGGCTTGTAACATCTCTCGCCGTTTCTTTCGCTACCTCGTCTGCAAATGCAATCCCACGACCCACATCATCAGTGATCCTTTTATGTGCACTGCACTTCACAATCGCTATTTGGGTAGGCAAAGCAAGTGATTCAAGAAGGTCAGTTACCAATTGACCATGCTGTATTTTAGTCCCATGGAAAGTAAAGAATCCTCTTTCCTTCCACAAACGACCAAAGCTATGAGCCACGCCAAAGGCGTATTGGCTATCGGTGTAAACAGTCACTCTCTTTCCTTTCGCTAATACACATGCTCTCGTCAGTGCAATCAACTCAGCTGCTTGTGCTGAATTCTGTGTAGTACGTGCAGCTTCTACTACTGTATACAAAGTGGTAACAGCATAGGTACAGTCGTATCACCATTAGGAAGCTTGAAACAAGACCCATCCACCCATAGGATCCCATCCGGGTCCACGAGTGGTGTGTCTTTTAGATCTATCCTGCCTTTAGTTTCTTCTTCTGTACGAAGAAAACAATCATGCTGTTCTTGTGTATCTGTTTCATCTAAAATGGGTAACAATGTTGCTGGATTTAAAACATTACATCGCTTGATATGTATGTGACTAGACAAAAGCGTGAACTCATACCCAGACAAGGGAGCACTCGTAAGGTGTTACGTTTTTGTTCTGTTCAAGAGAGTATCCACTGCATGTGGTACCATAACAACAAGAGTGTGATCTAATACCAATCCAGCAGATTGACGAATAGAAATCGCCGCTGCTGCTGTTGCTCTGAGCAATGCCTTGGCTACTGGATCCAATGTAGCCGAAAAATAGGCACATGGCCTTTGCTTGTCTCCAAATTGTTGTGTTAAAACCGACAATGCACAACCTTCTCGTTCATGCACGTAGAGTGTGAAAGGCTTACTGTAATGTGGAGTACCCAACACAGGAGCAGAACACAAAGCAGTACGTAAATCATAAAAATTCTTCAGACATTCATCAGTCCAAGGAAGAGGATGGGGTGTATCTTTCAGAGTAAGTGCCAACAGAGGTTTAGCCAACAGGGAAAAATTCAGACTCCACTGTCTACAATAAGAGGTAATGCCCAAAAAGGCACGCACTTCCTTTTGTGTGGGTAGTACGGACATTCGGGAAATTGCATGAATAGGTTCTGGGTCAATCGCCTTCCCTCCTTCGACAAGAGATGACCTAAATAGGTAACCTCTTGGCGGCAATATTGTAACTTAGAAGGTGACACCTTATGATGTAATCAGACAGATGAGGCAAAAGCGAAACAGTTGCATTTTTACAAACATCCTCTGAATCAGCAGCCACTAACAAGTCATCCACATACTGAATAAGAGTAGCACCTGGAGGCAAGGAGAAAGCATCCAGCTGGGATTTCAAAGCTTGGCTATAAATGGAGGGACTTTCACAATAGCCTTGAGGTGCGCGTTGAAATCTAAAACTTCGGCCTCCGAGAGAGAAACCAAAGAAATCCATACTTTCCTCTGCAATAGGAATGCTAAAGAAAGCATTCTTGAGATCAATAACTGAGAACCAAACAGCCGAAGCAGGTATCATTGTGAGCAAAGCAGTGATATCTGGGATAACAGGAAACTGAGGGACAACAATTTTGTTAACCTCTCGAAGATCAATCACAAAACGATATACAGGAGGCTTAGAAGGATCAGTACGTTTAAGAGCAGGCAAAACAGGACTGTTGCAAACATTTCCTCTCATTTTTTCAACAACACCTTTCTGAACTAAATCATACACAATAGCCAACAGAGCTCTTTCGCCATCGTTAGAAATCTTGTACTGAGGAATACCTGGCAACTGAGCACCAGTTTTGACAGTAATCACGTAAGGTGGAATTTTGAGCAAACCAACATCATTCGGACCCGTGGTCCAAAGGGTAACAGGAAGTGAACGCAATTCAAGTGGTAGTTGATCCTTAGACAAATACATAGGGGAAACCAATTTATCACCCAAAGTAAGGTGTACACTAGAAGGGGAACAATACAATGTTGCATGTAGACGTTTCAATAAATCCAACCCCCAACAAATTCTCACCGCAACCAGTCGTTAAGATGAGCAGGGCTTCCAAATCATAAGGACCAATAGAGATGGGCAAAGGGCATGAAACTGGGTTGCTAACTGAGAATCCTACAGAAATATTTGTTAAGCCAGACAAAGTTGCCCCAGGGAGATTGGAGTGAATAATAGAACTTCTCATTGCACCAGTATCCAAAAGAAATGGCTCTGAAACACCCAATGCAACAACGTTAACATAAGGCCCATTCTGATCCACTGGAACCGATTCCACTCCCTTGCTTTGTCTACGGCTGTCCTAGCTAGTATGAAAATCAGGATTTTCGTTCTCAACACAATAATCGTCATTGTAATATTGTGCAGACTGGGAATTCTGCTGATCAAAATAATTCATAGTATTCTGAGGGGGAAAGGAACGCTGTCCCTGAGACAACGCACCTCGCCCTCTACCCCTAGGTGCTGACTGAAAACCACCACGGCCTCGTGGCCCTAATAGTCCACCGGTACGCTGCAATAAAACCGGACAACTATTCTTGAAATGACCTTCCTCTTTACAATAGGCACATTGATTAGGACCCAACAAAGGTCGCGGAACAAACTGTGTAGGTTTCTGTAACAATCCCTGAAACTGTGGAGGCTGTTGCAATTGATGCTGAGCAGAACGAGGGGGATAAGCTTGTTGCAAAAGAACCTTCGTTTTCAACTTTTTAGTCTTTTTCTCTACTTTATCATTTTTTCCTTATCCCTATTCTCATACTACTGAGCAGTAGCTAATATATGGGCAGATAAAGAAACTGCCCACGAACTCTCGGAATCTTTCAATTTATGCGATAATTCGGGAAGTAAATTAAATACAAATTTATCCACAAACAATCGCTGTCCACCCTCAGTTCTCATATCTTGACCACTGTTGTTGATGAACGTCTCCTCAAAATGAGTAAAGAAGTCAGAGACACTCTCATCTTTCTTCTGTTTACACGCAGCTAACTTATCCCAATTAACTCGGAGGGCAGGCATCCTTGTTTTCATTAGAGCTATTATTCTACCAAGCAACTCTGTAATCAAATCATCGGGTTTAGCACCACCTATTTGTGCTGCATCTGCGGCAGTTAAAGCAGCCCAATTACCACCTAAAGCTTGATCGTGGTCTTCCCTACGAATCCGAGCCCATAATGCTTGAGGGACTACATTTCCCATCAGCAAATCAATATCTGCCAAATTCATAACACACGCATCAACAGTCTGGGACAGTTCTTTATAATACCCAGCAGGATTCTTACGGGGGTCCGGTAGAGACTGTTTAAGCGCCAGAACTTCAGATCTTTTCCAAGGGACATGTACCCATATACGCTGAAAATGAGCAGGGACAGGCGGATTAACACCTGGATCTGCTGCCCTCCATATTGGAGGAACTTCCCGCATAGGATAGTGTTTCACTTTATGCCTTACTGCAAGATCAGGTTCAAGAGAAGTTTGAAAGAAAAAGGATGACCTAAAAGTACTGTGTTCGAACAGCTTCCTCGACATCGGAACCCACAATAAGTCCTTTATCGAATTTAGCCTGCATATCAAACAAACCCTGAGGAGGTAAATCCAAATCTATATCACCCCATCCTTTAACAAGAGTATTACACATAGCATTAAAAATATGTCTTTGTTTAGGCGCATTCCACTGAAGAAAAGTATCCAGAATATCGCGCACATTATACTGTGGACCACTCATGATCCAATTGTGAGCGAGAGAGTCTAACCTAATTTGCTCATCAGTATCTGGAATTTGACTACGGGGTTGTCTTCGGGACGAAGCAGGAGTCAAATTAAGAGACCCGAAGAAAGGTGACAGAATACCAGAAACAGTATCAACTAATCGTTGACGAGCCGTAGGAGAATCTGACAGTAAGACCGGAGACAACATGTTAAGCACAGCAGGAGAAGAACTATCAGTAAAAGAAACTGACGGTAAAGGAGACTGAGGTACGGAAGTTGGTGGCAAAGAAGGTGGAGCTGGAATTACTGGAAGGGGCAATTGTGGAAGAACCGGAACAACTGGTTGAACAACAGGATGCTGAACAACAGGTTGTAATGGGGGTGCATTAGCACCTAATACATAAGGTGGAGGTAATCTCAACAAATGAGACATTAAAGGATCTTCGTCAAGATCTTTACTCTTCGTGGAAGGAGGCAACACCGGATAACATCTATCTATTGCCATACGATGCTGTCGTTCTGATATTGCAATGATTTGATCAGTCTCATTATTCTTAAACTGTTGGGCAGCTTGTAGAATCGTCATATCTTGCTCTTTCTTATCTTTTTTCGCTTGTTTAATTTCTTTCTGTTTGGCCTCCTTACGCCATAGGGGAAAAGAGTCAAACATTGCCGGCTGGGCTTTTCTCTTAAACAGAATCACTTCTAGGTTGTCTAATACATCAGGCTCAAAGCTACCATTTTGTGGCCACTGCAAAACACCATCTTTCTTCTTTGTATATCGAATCCATGTTTCATTAAAGATAATAAGGCCAAGACCATGTTTCAAATAGAGCTCATAAGTGGGAGTTCCAACCGGAGGAATTGGACAAGAGTCCTCTAGCCGGGAATCCCTAATACAACTAATACAGCAAAATTTCTTAAACTTAATAAGTCCAGGCATTTCGTAACGAACTGGACTATTCACTAACTTCAAGGGGTTTAAGGCAATTATCACAGCACAAACGTACTTACCCCTCGGCTTCGGCTAATGCATGAGTCGAATAACAAAAACCAAAAAAAGAGTGGGCACTACCCACGAATACTTAACTAAATATTTTCTCACGCCAACAGATGTCCGTCTAACGTCTTGCGATACCAATCATCACCAGAGGGCCAAGGCAGGGCGACAGTCAGGGCAGCAGTCGTCTGCAGCCGTCGGAAAGGAGTAGCCGTGCTGTAATAGACCTTCGGTCCACTTTCGACATACAGGGGTTGCTTGACATGGTTCGCGAATCCTCCAGAATTTTCTTGCGAGACTCCTCACGACCTTCGGGCTGAACTGCTACCACTGAAGTCGCCCCACGTTGGGCGCCAGTTGGAGAACTTGGCCTTATGGGCCGAGCGGCGCAGGGCACGCCTGAAATCTCCGGGTTCACCTGCCTTGTCAGACAGAGACACGAGACACTCTGTTAGGCGTAGAAAATCAGGTGGCGCACAATCTTTTATATCATACATTTTTACAATGCCTACTCCCAAAACATACAAAACTGACAAATGAGAAAAGTTTGAAAACAAGCTATCAAGTATCTGTATACGCCCTTCTTTCAAACTCCGTGTTCTCCCCTCAAGTTAATCAATGCTAGTGCATGTAATTCAATTTGCAGGTGGCAGGACGTATTTGCGAGCCTCAAAGGATGGTTGTGTAATAGGAGAATACACAGAGAGAATAGTGAAGGCCAGTCAAACAAGGTAAAGTAAAGGAAGAATGGTGGGACCCAAACAGTCAACTAAGACAAGGATCAATCAGTCTAGACATGGATTAACTAACTCGGCCAGTCCCTGACATCGGTTTCACAAACAAGGACAAAGGGTTACTTTTTAACAGGAGAGACGAGCAGCTGAAAAGGCAAAAACACTATGTTCGCCGTGTCGCCTGAGTGAGGGCAACACAAAATGGCAGCTGTCACAAAATGGCGGCAGACTACGAAGCGAAGTCGAAAATCACGGAACCTCACTCTAACTCACTCATATTCACTCACTCACTGAGAATCAATCTCAAGCATTGTCATTCACTACATGCCACTGACCCTTACCCACTTCACTATTACTCACTCATGCACACACCCAAACACCCATATGCTCACATATACAGAAACGTACACTCACACATATACACAAATTCCTACCCGCCAAAATTCACACAACATACATTTAAAAATGTTTTTCTTCTTACCTTAGCTGCCAGTAAAAGACTTGTTCCAGCTCCTGGAGCTCCATTTTTTATCACAGCATAGTAAATAATAGACTACTATTCAATGAATTCCAACAAGTAGGGCTATTGGGGTGAAATGGCTCAGAGTTTAATCATAGTCCTACCTTTTGATATACAATGACCACCAGAAAATCACATTAATTACAACTTATACCTATTTATTATTCATCTACACATATATAAATCAACGTTTAATTTCTGAAGAGTACTCATTAAATATTTACAATAAAAAACGTCACCTTCTTCAGTCTACTCTCAAATCATGGCTACATAATGGATCATTATACTGTTTGAAATATTAGCCAAATCAGAATCTATTTACTATCAAACACACAGTATTTTGTATCCAAGCCCAGATTCTACCCATGACAGTTCATTCTATTTTTTGTGATGAGTCAAGTCTGAGCTTATTTTAACATGATCCAAGCCAGGCCTAACACGTGTTTCTCTGCACCCTAACGTTTCTACAATAATTAGAAGGAGTGGGGGGATTATGAGAATGTTTGCAGGATGGCAAGCAGGAACTGCTGCAAATGTATTGAGGTTACCACTGGGGACCTTTAACCCATCGATTAGGAAGGGAGGCAGGAAATATCCCTTCCCCCCCTAGATAGGTTCCCGCATAAATGTGGCATCACAAGGCACCCTCTCCAAAGCAATTTCTGGACCTGTGAAAGAACAGAACTGGACTGGACCTGCTGCCTGGGACCCGAGAGTATCCCTGAAGGCCTGGATTTGTCCCAGTTGTATCCAGGACAAAGAAGTCGGCTCAAAGGATCAGTTGGCCAACTTCTTGTGTAGCTACATGGCTACAAAAAGATGCAAGAGGCGTTTCTCTTGAAGTGCTCAGCTGACCAGCTAGATCTGACTGAAACACTGATAGTGGTCTCTGTAGGAATGAGTCTTCACCCCCAAGGAGTTCATCAGATACAGCATGTTGCCTTGCCCCACTGAAGGATTTTGTCTTACAGAAAAAAGCCTTAGTCCCAAGGTAAAACCTCAGACCCTATAAAACCTGGTTGATGTATCCAACCCACACTCTATCGTGAATGGCCTGAAATCGCTCCTAGGTCCCATAATACCATGCCCATTGACTACCATGAGTACTTTGTGGGGGGGTGGGGGTTGCACTATTTTTCCTTAAATCTTTAAAAATTCAAATATCTTGTTCCCTGTATTAGATTTTTGAAGTGAACTGAAGTAAAGAGATATGGTTCGGTTTTGCAAATACATACAGAATCCCTAGGGAAATGGGTCAGCCTACTTCAGCCATTGGCTCTTTCACTCAAAGCACATCCACACAGAGATTAGTAACCTTTAGTGTCACTGTTTTTGATTTTCTATATTATGATTTTACTGTTGCCTTCGTGTTTAGAGTCTGATGTGATAGCAGAACACTTTCTAGCAGCACCCCATATTCTTTATGAGAGCACAGGACATATTCCAGCTTTATCAGTTCCTGTCCCCTACTAATGCTGTTGTAATATCCTTTTGGAGTGGCCTTTGGTCTACTGCACTTTTAGAGCATACGAAGCCATATTCATTTGAAACTCTTCTTTATAAAGTTTTCCTCTTTTTACTATGCACACAATGCA
Source organism: Lissotriton helveticus (assembly GCF_964261635.1). Classification (NCBI taxonomy): domain Eukaryota; kingdom Metazoa; phylum Chordata; class Amphibia; order Caudata; family Salamandridae; genus Lissotriton; species Lissotriton helveticus. Next base: position 494,513,330 of record NC_136070.1, read on the forward strand.
GTGCATTTTTAATGGTACTCCGGTATGTCATGCTGGTATGTTTTTTAATTGAGGAGTACAGTTATACTTTTACACCAGTTTAGTCTGTATGTCCTGCTTGTATGGCTTTCTATTTTGTTTTCAGTGGCCTTGTATGTCATGCTTATATAGCCACTTAACTATTATATTACTATTTGAATCTATGACATGTATTTCACTTTTCTGTCCTATCTATCTGTCTTTGAACCCCTATCTACTTGCCTATCTGTCTGACAATCTACCTGTCTGTCTACCTACCTACCTACCTATCTCTCTACCTACCTACCTACCTGTCTTTCTGTCTGTCTGTCTGTCTGTCTGTCTGTCTGTCTGTCTGTCTGTCTGTCTATCTATCTATCTATCTATCTATCTATCTATCTATCTATCTATCTATCTATCCATCTATCTATCTATCTATCTAGCTATCCATCCGTCCGTCTATCTATCTTTGGAAATACTATCTACCTATCTTTCTGTCAAACTGTATTTGCATATCTATCTATCTATCTATCTATCTATCTATCTATCTATCTATCTATCTATCTATCTATCCATCCATCCATCCATCCATCCATCCATCCATCTATCGCAACACTATTCATGTATCTATCTTTGTATGCACCCCTGTCTATCTATGCAGCTGTCTCTATCTGTACAATGATAAATCTACTCACCTATACCTTCCTACCTATCTATCTGTCTATCTAGCTATGAATCTATGGAACCTCCTCAATCTATACAAACCTCTCTATCTTTCTTTGCAAGTCTCTCCATTTATCTATTATTTTCAAACCTATCTATTTGTATTAAGATTGGTGGTAGCTAAGACCTTTCAATTTTACTAAACTGATGTGTATAACACAGTTACTTAAAGATTAGGGGGCATATTACCAAGCAATAGCGATAATTATCGCTATTGCTTGGTTAGAGACAAAATTTTACCGCAGAGCTGCGGCGATTTTTACCGTAGATAAACCTTGGTATTACCAAGGTTTATCGCAAATGCGATAAAAAACGGCCGCAATGCATGAATATCGCTGAAAAGTCAGCGATATTCATGCATTACCGAGCTAATGCTCTTAGCCATGTTATCCACCTTCCATTGGATAACATGGCTAAGAACTGCTCAGGGCAGGTGTTAGCTTTTGGAGATATTTGCGCTTAGCGCGAATATCTCCAAAAGTTGGTAATAGGAGATAGCGATGTTAGCGACTGTTTCCAGTCGCTAACATCTTGGCACGCCCACTTTGCATGTCATTAGTGATAAATATCACTGACATGCAAAGTGGGGCCCAAGATGGTCGCTATCTCCTACTAGCTGTCGCTAACTGGTGTTAGCGATAGCTAGGTAATAGGGAGATAATTGTATCTCCGCTTTCTTGGCTTTTAAAGCCAAAAAAGCGGAGATAAACCCCCTTGATAATATGCCCCTTTATTTTAGCCAGACGTCATCTATTAGTCTGTTGTTGAGTCAATCACATTTTTCTTTCACCCACTCCAGCATGGTTCCTGGGGCATTAGTTGGCTACATTGTGAGATATGCATCCAGCCCTTTCACAAGGCGTGCATACATACACAAAGTAGTTCCTTAAGTGTAAGGCACTACTATGGCAATTTGTGCTTTTTTTTTTTTTTTTTTTAAAGGGTTTTTTGCATTTTATATTGATGAGGGCACAGCAGCTCCCCCCAACAATAAAGTTTTGCAAAAACCGGGACAGAACAATACAAGAATTTTAGTATTTGTGATAGTACGCCCATAAATACCCAGTCTGCTGCCAAAACCCTCGCCATTTTAGTTGCATCTCTGGCAATATTACAAACATTTTTTGTTTCTGTTGTCGGGCTGCTGCACCCAAGAGTTTCCGAATATGTTTCCGGTTTTAGTTGTATGCACGTTTAATTATCTGGGAGGCGCTTTAATTCCGTGCTTGGTCGTCCTCACTTCCAAAAGGAATAATCTCTTTTGTAGAACGCTGCAGCCTCGTTTCCCAGTTGCACCTGTCTGCACTGAGACTCGTCCCTGGGGGTGCTGGTAAAATCATTACTTGCAGTGTGAGCCCTGTTAGGCTTCTATAATAAGCTAGGAGATGTTAACCATCACGGGCCATTGCCCATTTTGCTTTTGTTTTATTTTCAGAACTGCGGCATAATGTGAGGCAGCCTTTAATAACCAGGCTGCTGTGATTTATTGTTAAGCTTCCATATAATAAAAGGAGAAAGCAAAGTTGTAAGCACTGCGCCAATATGGCTATAGAGATTTGTATTGTTTTTATATTGTGATTATTTCACAGTAAGGAATTTCAACCATAAATCATGTGCCTGGGTTACTAAAATGTCATGTTGTTGTTTTTTTTTATATGCCTCGAGATGGTTAGTTGTTTATGTGCCTGAACCTAGACGTGTTGCATGTAAGGAATAATACAAAAACATGGTAGATAAACGATTATGGCTACAATTGTGGCCACAGTTGATATGATGAAGGAAAGGGTAAAGATGGTGGTATTGTTTCCAAAAGTCGTTTCCGACACTTTTAGATGTCAGTCAGCAAAGAAGAGGGAATCATTTTCACAGACAGTATTTCTGCCTGTGATTACTGCTCTTCAATTCCAGCATGTAAGTATGCATTTATTATATATGTCAGTCAGTCAGTCAAAACACTTTATTTCGGCAGTTACTGACATAAAATACAACGTACAACATTTTGTTAAATTGATCATCATAAAATGACAAACTAGTAAGTTAAAAAAAACAAAGAAATATGCTAAAACATATATATGTATGTTTTAGCATTTTTAAAGCGCCAATCTAGCTGGCTAGCAATAGAGCGCTAAACAGAGAGGAAAGCCCCAGTAGGAGATTCATAGGAGCGAAGGGGACAGAGGGAGGAAGCAGATCTAGGGCCCGATGTAGGTAATCCCAGATTACCGATTCTTAAATACCGAATCATACCGATTCGGTATTTAAGAACTGGCAATTGGGATGTAGGTATTTTTACCTATTCAATTTCCGAATCGGTATTTACCGATTCTGTAATTGCCTTTGATTCCTATGGGCTTTGAGGCCCACAGGAATCAATGTCAATTACCGAATCGGTAAATATCGATTCGGTAAAATTACCGATTTTACAAGGGGGACAGGGTGTCACTTTTGACACCCTGTTGCACCCCTGATTCTGGCTTGTGTGCAATGTGACACACATACATGCCCTCAGGGCATGTATGTGTGCCACATGGCACCGGTGTACATGCACAGATGTGCATGTACACAAAAATTCATTATTTAGCACCAAGTATTATTTGGTGGTAAATAATGAATTCCTAAGGGCCTGTGGCACTTTTTTGAGTGCCACCTACATCTGGATTTACAGAATCGGTAAATTTACCGATTCGGTATTTTACCAAATCGGTAAATATACCAAATCTGTAACTTTACTGATTCTGTAAAGTTAGGCCCTCTACATCTCAAACTCCAAATACCGGTCGGTAACGCCCGAAATCGGCCGTTACCGACCGGTATTTGGCGACCTACATCTGGCCCCTAGTGAGAAGAGTAACAAGTCCATGGTAGTTGTCCTTCAAAATATGAGTTTCCCCTTCTTCCAGATTACAGAAGGGTTGGTGCTGTTTTGATATCAAAGGAGAAGTTGTTCCAGATCCTGGAGCATTGCCTAAAAAGGCTTGTTTTCTAGAAAACTCTCCTCCCTGCAGTGCTTACTTTCTAATCTACCAATGTCAGACCTCCTCGTCTGGTGCTGAGCCCAAGATATATTGTTTATTTGTTAGCTTGGTAAACATGGTCTCGGTGTAGAGAGTATTGTAAGTGATGCATTGATTTTATCAATGATCAGGGCTTGCAGGGAAGCCAGTATGGATTATTTATTTAGTATAATGCTGCTGTGATTGGATTTCTTCAACCCTTGATGAACCATGCTGCTGTATGAAGGATGACTTTTGGGGTAGTGAGGGTAGTTTGTGGGATATCATTTTAGGAGGGTGTTGTCTCCGTCTAGGTAGGAGAGGACTAGAGCTTGAACTGGCATTCTGAAGTCTTCTCCTTAGAGAAAATGTTTAACTTTTTCAGAAGAGAAAGTTGGAACCTGGCTGCTATGGTCTTCTTGGCAATGAGTTCTTTGAGTAAGGAGTTCGAGTCGACAGTCAATCCAAGGTATTTGGCATAGTCTGTCAGCTGAGATGTGGATTCTGCTAATTTAAGTTGGAGGAGCAATACTGAATTGGAGATTGCTGGCCATTGTTGGCACCCAGGAGGAATTTGGCGGTTTAGCATTAGGTAGTTTGCTGACATCCATGTTTGGATGCATTCAAGGCAGGGTTTGAGTCTGTGTATGTCATTGGTTGAGGAGATTTTGAAATAGAGTTCGGTGTCATCCGCATACAGGTGGATTTTGTGTTACTGTTTGCAAGGATGGCTCTCAAGGATTTCATTTTAAGGGTGTAAATAATAGGTGCCTGGATGGAGCCTTGTAGAACTCGCTTGTGATGCTGTGACGGGATAATCCCAGGATATGGTTATTTCTATCTGAATGAGATGCTGTCTGTTGGTCTGGTAGGGTATAAGCCCTTGTATGATTGTGTCACTGATGCCGGTGGGAGTTTTAGATGTGAATCAATGCTGGACAGTCAACGGCATAGAAAGTTTCACTAGTGGTTGCACAGGTCCAGGAGCCGAGGGCCATTTTTTACTTTGAGGAAGATGGTGTTGTCGACTACCTTAAGCATGGTTTTCTTCTAATCTGTGGAGTGGTCAGAACCCCACTTGATAGCTTTGAAGTGGATTATTTTTGTTGATGTGTTAGGCGGTTACTGTATACTCTACAATTGTTACAACAAATGGGAGGTGGGTTTTACCATGGAAATTGGCAAGATGATGGTGTCTTGTAGCGGCATTTTCAGCAATAGGAGGGTCTGTTGGTCCTTGAGGCTGTCCAGGAAGATAACATGGATTAGCAAGGCATTAACAATGTGAACAAGAGGTGCGAGTACTTTTCCTTGGAGAAACCTGATGATGGAGGAGAGAAACATGTTATCTTTGTAAGGGGTGACTATTACTAAGTTCAGAATGTTTAAGAGGTCTGTGTGGGCGATAGTGTTGAAATATGACCGGTTAATCGTGTGGCAGCTGAGAATAGGTGTGGCAGGTGGGTATAGTTGATGGTGTGGTTGACGATGATATTAGATCTGATTTTGTTGATTTTCTCTGTGAAGAACAATTGATAGTGTTGCATCTGTCAGCTGATGGTGGAATGGTGGGTCCTGGGATGGGGATGACATACTATTTGCCAGCCTGAAGGAGGCCTTTGTTTATGTTGATTGTTTTGCTGATGGGGGTCTTGAAGGTGCTAGCTTTAGCTGTGGTGATGATGGAACAATGTTTGGAGCATAGTAGTTTCAGAAGGATGAAGTCCTACTAGCGTTATTATCTTCTCCATATATTCTCCTGTATTCCTGGTGCATACTTATTTTCCGTAACCTCTTAGGTGTACGAGGATGCTGACAGTGCAGTACAGAGATGCCACTTTGCAGAGGAGAATAGTGTTATATGTGGTTCTTCAGAATGGTGTTGTAGATGTTGAGAAAGTTGTTGACATGTGTTGAGGTCTGGAAGAGGTGGGGTACATTCTGTCTGGCATGTTGATTAGTTCTTTTTGGAATCTAATTAGAGTACTCAAAGGAGCGGAGGGTCACTTTCTGCGTTTTGTTGTGCCCTTCATGTGGGGCAATAGCATGTGAGACAGTGAAGACAGCAGCAGGGTGATCAGCATAGTCCAGTAGTATGGGGGCTGGCAGGGGATGCTGGTGGATGCATAGAGGATAAGTTCCAGTGTGTTGTCTTTTGAGTGAGTTGGGTTGTGTGGTGTTTTATTGCTAGGGTGTTGAATAGAGAGTCGGGGCATCCTTCCTGATGTTTGTGCTAGATTGGCCAGGTGGATTGAAGTTTCAGAGGAAGCTGGGGTGGGAGTGTTGGATGGAGACAGAGGTGATGAAGCCCACTTTTTATTATATGAAGTCCTTGTGGGGGTCCAGGTGACCTGTGTATGAGATGAATGGAGGCTGGTTTGCAGGCTGAGAGAGGAAAGTGGGAGGAGAGGAGCTCAAAGGACTTAGGTGTGTCCATGTTGAAGATGATGCAAGCCCTTTCCAGTTTTGCTTGTGCAGTATATGTGCTTGACGCTTTATCTGGAGGGGATGATAATGTCAAAAATTGGGTGTAGAGAAAGGTGTGAACCAGGTGTGTGGTGATGTGGGTGATGTGTGTATTTTAGTAAGTGGTATGTGAATGAAGTTGTTGGTGTTATATGCGTGACAATAGTGAATATGTTTGCATGGTCTAGGCGTGAGAGTGGGAGTAGTGTTTGTAGTGGTGTTTGAGAGACACATGATCATTGGTCGCTTACTTTGGCAGCTGGGATTCTTTGCCCGGTCTTTCAGGTCGGAGCATACCCATTCAAACAATACCCTGTTCTTGGGTGCCATTAGCTTGGGACATCTGGACAAGGGATGCCCTAAGGGGGGGGGGGGGTCTTTGGAGTCCATGGAGGGTGGGAAGATGCAGCAAATTTACGTCTTATACAGAAATATGGTCAAAAATATGGTGATGTCACTTTTTGTTAAGATGAACAGCGAAAAATCTGGAGATGTCTTCTGTTTGCATTGGATACTGTGAGATGTGCCCAGCAGTAAAAAGCTGCTCTCTGATATTACTGAGAGATGAGCGATGTTACCAGGTTATCGCAGATAAGATGCAGTATTACTTCTTCGTCTTCCGGTAACACCAGTAACGTTTGTTTATGATGCCTGATTACTTGATATCTAAATATGGAGTATACCCTTTTTGGACAAAATAAACCATGATAGCTGTGGTGCAGCAAAATGAAACAGTGGGTGACGCAATAAGTAATATAACAGTCTACATAGCCAAAGGTGCTCAATGCACATAGTTGCTGTTGAGTATGGTTTAGCTGTAGTGAATAGTTCAGTAAAGATAAGTGGGATTCCAGTGCTGAGCAGGAAAGTAGTTCTCTGTGACAATTGCAAAAAACACAGTTGATGGACAGAATGTAGAACAATGTCATACATTCACCCCAGTACAAGGATCTGGGCCTAAATCCATCGTTTTGCACTCCACACCACCCTGGGTTAGACAATGGCTATATGCAAATCAGCTCTGACCCTGTGCCTCATGGGAACAGTCCAGTCCGAACTACCAAGCCATGTCTTTCCCAGACCGGAATCAAGTATCCAAGGACCGGTTTCTGGCTATCAGCCTTCATCAACCTGGATAGCTTGACTCCAGTGGTGTGGAGAGCCTGGGACTCACGTCTGAGCATACCCAGCCCACTTGGGGTGAAAATTGCAAAAAACACAGTTGATGGACAGAATGTAGAACAATGTCATACATTCCCCCAGTACAAGGATCTGGGCCTAAATCCATCGTTTTTTTGCACTCCACACCACCCTGGGTTAGACAATGGCTATATGCAAATCAGCTCTGACCCTGTGCCTCATGGGAACAGTCCAGTCCGAACTACCAAGCCATGTCTTTCCCAGACCGGAATCAAGTATCCAAGGACCGGTTTCTGGCTATCAGCCTTCATCAACCTGGATAGCTTGACTCCAGTGGTGTGGAGAGCCTGGGACTCACGTCTGAGCATACCCAGCCCACTTGGGGTGAAAATTGCAAAAAACACAGTTGATGGACAGAATGTAGAACAATGTCATACATTCACCCCAGTACAAGGATCTGGGCCTACATCCATCGTTTTTTTGCACTCCACACCACCCTGGGTTAGATACTGGCTATATGCAAATCAGCTCTGACCCTGTGCCTCATGGGAACAGTCCAGTCCGAACTACCAAGCCATGTCTTTCCCAGACCGGAATCAAGCATCAAAGGACCGGTTTCTGGCTATCAGCCTTCATCAGCCTGGATAGATTGACTCCAGTGGTGTGGAGAGCCTGGGACTCACGTCTGAGCATACCCAGCCCACTCGGGGTGAAAATTGCAAAAAACACAGTTGATGGACAGAATGTAGAACAATGTCAGAAGCAACTCTCAGTGAACAATACATAAGTCTTCTCACATGTGAAAGCTGCAACAAGGCCCCTGTCCATCAGTACAACAAGTACAACTTTTATTCGATCATCTTACCTATTTGGCCACGCTCATGTGCAAGCCATACCATTAAAGCTCCTTGAGACACAGTCAAGCCATCTTTCTTTCCTCTGTCAGAAACTCATTTTCCAAGGGACTTAATACTCTGTTTAAAACCCGTCCAGTATATAGTGAGATATCAAATAGAACAGGCATATTTATGATTTAGCAAGTAAAAGAGGGACTCAAACATATATACAACAAGCACTGCTATACTAACACACTTTACTCATTGAGACGCATAGAGGAAATATAATGAAGTACCTTTAATTTGAGACAACAAATCAGTAGGTTGTCCTTACAAATGCTTTAAAATGCTTACTTATGATACAAGGTATTTAGTGAAAAGAGTACACTTTATTGTAAATAAAAACACAAATAAATTAGCTATCCTGCCCTTTGATAGAATGCCATTCCTACAAAAATTGCCAGAAGCGTACTTGACAATTATCTTTCAATGTACATTGTTTCTGGACAACATTCTTATGAACTCTGAGTTCAACATGTGGGAAGGGCTTTGACCACTCTACCAGTGATGGGCAGAGGACGTGGCATTCAGCATGTAGGGTATGTAGTCCCTTGTGTCCATTTCCTACGGGGCAGAGCCATTCAATGGAAGATGCAACTTTTGGGGCTCCACTAGAAAGTTCTCCCCTTTGAACAATTTGCTTGCCTCTTTCCACGATCAAACGTAAGAGATTTTTTAAAACATTTGCCAAGATTTGTCATACACTTAAAAAAATTATAAGCAACTAAAAATAAAATGTTTTTCTACAACTACAAGCAATATGAAATCCCTGAGCTCAGTAAACTCCCGGGGGAAGATTTACGAGTTCTAGCGCATCTCTGCAAATCAGCAGGGATGCGCCAGAAAAGATGCAACACGCAATTCCCTCCCTGTGCCACCACGAATGCATTGCATTTACAATGAGGCGCACCGTGGCACAAGGATAGGGCGATGCGTGTCGTATCCTATGCGTAAGGGCGGCGCATTGCTGGAGTCGTGTCGCAAGCGCGGCGCCAGTGATGAAGCAAAGCTTCGCATTTGCGACTTGTTTTTGTCATGAACCTCGTCCATGTATAATCAAATAATAAGTTGTACGTCTTACTAACGTTTATTCTATGTTTAAACGAGGTTCCCCGACGCTTGCCTATGTGTTTTACTAAAATAATTAACTTGAGTCTTTTAAAATGGCCGCTGCTTGGAAATAAGTGTCTGCGCATGCGTCAGTCACACTCACGTGTCCTGATGTGTTTGCAGAGTTGGAGGGAAATAGTTGCGCATGCGTAATGCATAGCTTTGCCAATAACGTGGTACTGCTCGTGCCACTGCTCTTGTATCTGTTTATATGTAGCTAACATTTAGACTGCATAAGTATATTTCTTAGTGATAAGTTGAAAGTACAAGCCCTGTGATGTGTTTTCATAACGTTATTTCTATGTATTAATTTGTTCTCGCTTACTTTTCATGTACCGCGGGGAATGGGGGTCTGACTGAGCCGAAAGCCATCTTGGAGGGTACTTGTGCGCAGACTCGCCGAAAGTCATCTCGGCATTGAATTGCTGCCAAGGAAGGTTGATGCTAGAAGCCACCCTGGGAAGCAGCACCTTAGCCCCGCAGCATCTCGATATTGTTCTATTATGTTGCAAAAATGTATTCTTTGCCTGTATTCTGCGCAGTTTCTCATGGGAACCCCAATCTTGCTAGGCGGTGCCCTGAGATGTAAATAAGGCCTCCAAATAGTGTATTCTGATTGGTGTGTTACCCAAATCCTATCTTAGGACCAATCCAAATTGAGGGATTCTGACACTTTGCAACATTGGGGGGTGGTACACCGTCCCCAAACTGTATATCTACCCTGGGTTCACCTAGGGAAATCGTCCGACTTGTCTGGTTTAGCTGACCTGTCACTGACCCATCGCACTCAATAGGTGACTGAAGATACATAGCGCTGCGGAGCACTCTGTCCGAAATTGACCATAGACTAAGGTTCTACTGAACCTTAATGTGCTGGCGAAGCACTTTGCTGGGAGTTCGCTGACCCAATCGGGGTCTTGATCGATAACTGCAGAGAGGGTGGAGCGCAGGCGTTGCTTCCAAACTGCGGGTGCGGTCCTGTCCTGAGCGGTCCTGTCCTGAGGGTTTCCTGTCCTGTCCTGAGGTCCTGTCCTGATTCCTAATCTGAGGGTATCCTGTCCTGTCCTGGGTGTCCATTCTGCACCTGCTGTCCATTGAGGGGTATCCTTCCTTGAGGGTTTCCTGTCCTTAACTGACCCGTGGCCAGGGTTTGGTTTCCACACCAGTCTAGGTAAATATTGCTCTAAATTCTTAAAACTTGCCCCTTTCTATTTTTCTGTCTTTTGCTTTAATAAAGACACACCTTTGCATATGTTGATTTTTCCATGCTTTGCCGCAAACTATTGAATCATAAAGTCATTTGCATATTTTCATAACGTTTTCCCATGTTACCCTACCTGTTAGAAATCATATTTTGCATTGCAGTTTGTCATTTTCTGATATGGTCTAGAACGGCCTTACTTACATTTTCCAAAGAACTTTTGCCCTAAGTGCATAGCGTTTCCTGTTGCATCCCATATTAGCATTTCCATGATTACCCTGACTTTATTTCTCTATAGTTATGTACTTTTCGTTATCTTGATTATTGATTGCCTTATTCTTGTAAATCTTATGCTTACCGAGAACGAACTTTAGATAAAGATTTTAAAACTTCCAGTTGTCCGTGGTCATTTACAACAGTATTGAATATCATTTTGGGTTGGTATTTTGCTGCCTTTCCTTTTACAGCTAGCTCCCTGATCCGTTGAGGTCATAGGTACCCGTGCCGGTGGATGGTAAGTCGGGTACACTGAGTAATTATAGTAGGGAATTCACACAAATTGGTAGCAGCCCATGAAGTCACCCTGTCAATGAATATTGTGAATTGAAAGTATATGGGCCCGAAGCCGGAAACGGCGAAATTATTGGCTGGGTGACCTCGCGCGCTCTATCAGTTTTTCTGGCTAGCAGAGGATGGTTAGGGACTAGTTGAGGGTTAGGCAGGATTAGTTAGGCTAGCTAAGTCGGTAGCTGCTAGTATATTAATGCTGCTATAAGAGCGGTCGTTCCGAGGGACCTGATCAATCCCTTGTGAATACGCATGAATAATCTCTTGTGAAAACAATTCATGAATTGTTTTATCACTGTTATTCTTGTTCTTATATTGTTATATGTATTAATCCATGCGTTTGTAAACCGTCTCGTTCATTGTTGTCCGAACTCCCCGGGGAATTGAAAAGGCAAGTGGTGAATAGAATCCATTGCCTTGAGGTCGCAGGCTTAAGGAAAGTTAGGTGCAGGTTAGGATAACCGGGAAGCACTAACTAGGGTTTTTTCTGAATACATGTGTGAATAAATGTCAGTTACGAGGTTCATTGGCAAAATTCCCATAGTGGCGTAACCTAGTAAGGGTCACATCGGAAGAGTAGCAGGTTCCTCGGAGCTTGGGTGAAAGCAGAGGGGTCCGCTGGGAAACCCTAGACTCGGATATATCCCAGAAAAGTGGATGAGTTTAGGGGAATAACAGGTTCACCGATGCTAGAGTGAAGGGTAGGCGGAAGAGATTTACCCGCAGCGTGTGAAAAGTAAATGGAAGTAGTTTACTTGCAGTAAAAGAAATCTTTCCTGTCTAGACACTTGAGCACTGTGGCGAATGTGTATTCGTTGTAAAATAACCAAGCACTAGTACTTTAGAAAGAAAGAAAGTTTCCGTTACCTTGTGAAGGGAGGGAGTCAGCCGCGAAGCGTCTCTGACGTCACTCCGTGCCGCGCTGGGATTGGTAGAAGCAGCGGGCGGGTAGCGGGGCTGGAATTGTAAAGGAGGGGTGAAGCGCCGGAGCGTGAGGACAGTCTCACGAAGGGGCCGCGCACCCATTGGCCGAAATTATTTGAACGCGTGCACCCCATTGGTCGCACGGAATTGCAAGACGCATTCTGATTGGAGGTGACTTTGTAAACAAAGTTAAGCGTAGAAATCGTATGTGGCACTCGTATTGTCCAGAGACTAGACCCGATCCAAGAAGCCAAGGGTTTGAAAGGGATCAGTGGAAAGCCAATAGATACGATATTATGTACGGAACTAAGAGAAAAATGTCCCTTGTAAATAGGGTAAAGAATTATTTCAAAACGGACAAACCAATTAAGTCCAGAGAGGGCGTTATTGTCCCACCACCGAATACTCCCGCCTCTTTCATGATGTTTGATCGAGGGTACAATACCTGTGTGTGGTTGGAAAATTGGGTAAAGTACACAAAAGATGACGGAATATTGGCTTTTCCGTTAGACGGTACTTTCAATGGCAGGATTTTATTTAATTTGAGAACCCGAATGAATGAATTGCATCCCAGACCAAGACTAACGCAGTATGAGGCATTAGAGGAATGGGAGATTGAGGCTTTTGAAAGAGAGAAACCCCGGTTGGACAAAGGTCTGACCAAGTGGTACCCAAGGCTAAAACAAGAGACCAGGGACAAAAGGATGAAACAGTGGAGACAGAGCATGATTGTTGAGGGTCTGTTTCCCATGATGCCAGCGGGTACCCCTTCTGCAGGAGAGAAAAGGACAGAAAAGAGTAAGCATTGGGGGGCCCTGGGGGAGTCAGACGATGAATTATTAGATGACATTTTTACGAGAAGTCCGCCCCCTTATAATGAGGGAGCCCGACCTTCCAGTACAGGAGAAAATCCCCAGCGTCCATCTATTAAGGAGGAGGACAGATCCCTAAGTAGGGGGGGAGGTGGCCAGGTACTGCCCTATTTTGAGAATCCCGGACCCGCGGAGGTACGAGATATATATCCTAGAGTGCCCGTGAGCCCGGAGGAAAAATATTCCCGTGAAAGAGCCTTTTTCCCCGGACCTCTTTATGAAAACGAAGAGAAGCCATTAAGTTCAGGAATGCCCTTTTTGCAGCCTCCATATGGGGAAGAGCGCAGGTCATTTGGCACAGGAACTTTGTTCCCAAAACCAAATTATGGTGGAGGACCAAGTGAAACGCATCCTAGTGCCCCGAGTCTTACCCCTCACCTGACCCCACAGATGATACCTGACCGGACATTAGGAAGAGTACTAGATGAAAGGGAGCAAGAGGCCCTAGCTAGACAGAGGACAGAAATAATTCAGAAAATCTCCCAGTTAAATACCAGTCCTGAGGCTTTGACTATTCCGGTAACAATTGGACCAGTGGTTCCATTGTATGGGAATAATCAAGGAAGTTCAAACCCTCCAGTCATGAACCCAATCATGGCCCCACCGAGGCAGGAGCCCCTACTGATAGACGATCAGTCCAGTGAGTGCGAGTCTGAGGTTGTGTTTTTGGACCTGCCAAACAAACAGACCGGGAAGGGAGTGCAGAAGAGGCATAATCCTTTTAATGCGAAAGAAATTAAATTAGAATCAACGTCAGGTACTAGGAGTGTTTCTCTGGTAACTCCGGAAGAAATTGAAAATTGGAGTCGTGAATTAGAAAAACAGACTCCGCAAACGAAACATTTAGACCTCTACAAACTGAGGGTAGAAATAGAGGAATTAATGGCAGGAAATGTGGGATTGGACAGATTAAATACCTACTCTGAAGAAGAGTTGCTGTTTATGTGTAAAAGCCTCACCAGAAGTACCAGGGTGCTCCACGAAAAGTTGACAGACACTGCAGCTAGTATGGGGGTAGATATTTCAAGATCCAAGCCCTTACAAAAGCCTTACAGAGCTGAATTCTCAGACAAAGATATAGAGAACTTGAATGTGTCAGGGAAAAAGTTGCAGATTAAAGAATTGCTTGCAGTTTTGCAAAAATGGGGAGACGTGGAGAAATGGAAAAGCAGGTGGGCACGAAAGAAAGAGGAGGCTCGATCCAGACAAACGACCCCTGAGTTCCCTTTGAGAGAAGTAGACAAGCCCGAAACATTATGCCCCATGCGTGAAGTACCAGGTGGGAGGTATGTGCACGTTCCATGGTCCAGACAGGATATTGTGTCCTTTACTAACGATTTCCCGAAATTACGCGAGAAGCCAGTTGACTGGTACCGGCAAGTGGAAAGGTTCGTAAAGGTGCAAAAATGCCTGTGGAAAGACCTGGATGGATTTTTCGACATTGTGGTTCCGGTAGATCTATGGACCGAGTGTAAAATAGCCATAGGCTGGCCTAGTGAGGAGTACCCGAGGGACTCTAACACAGGGGAGCCGTCGATTGAAGTGATGAAAAAATACGAACAAGTAATGTTGCATTTGAAAAATAAGGTGCCCGCAAAAGAAACTGATTGGACCAGGATAGATAGAACTACACAGGAGAGAGACGAGACAGTGCACTCCTATTATGAAAGGCTGTTGCAGGTGTTTAAAACATACAGTGGTATAGATAACATCGAGATGAAGGATATGACGCATTTCATTTACAGGTTAGTAAACGGTTTAAGGCCTGAAATTTGTCAGTGGATAAAGGATAACAAAATTTGTTGGCACTCCAAAAAGATAGACGAGGTCCTGCGGTACGCAAAGTACTGCGAGGGCGAGATGGCAGAAAAGAAAAAGGCTCTCAAGGAAAAGGTCATGTGGGCTCAAGTGAAGCTCGCAGAACAGCAGGAAAAACAGTTGAGTAACATGGTCAAAAACACTCAGAACCAAGGTCCTGGGGGTGGGGGAGGAGGTAAGCCCCGGCCCAAAATGAGCAGGGAGGAGGCTATGAAGAAATTTCCCTGTCACCAGTGCGGAGAAATTGGACACTGGCGTAACGAGTGTCCTTATTTGCCTGACGATAACCCCAAAACACCTGATTTAACTCCACAGACGCAGAAAGAAAGACCAAGAAAGACTCAGCCACAGGTAAAAACGATTCAGGTGCCCCGAGCTCCAAAACAAGTACATAGGGGAAAAGCGACAGAGGGTGATGAGATAGAAGTCTGGGAAAGCAATGAGAACAGAAATGCAGCAACTTCGCAGTATTTGTTGAATGATACCTTCCTTTGTGATGACCAGTACTGACGGGGCCTGAGAGGGGAGGACGAGGAGTGCGTACTTGGCGCCTCCTTGCCGGTAGACCAGTCCGGACCATACATTGAAGGAAAGGTTGACGGAAATGATGTCACTTTTCTGTTGGACACTGGCGCTACCCGTTCTACTGTAAGAACAGTGGACGATCCAAACCTACCCCTCTCGGGAGAAGCCATCCAAGTAGTGGGTGTATCTAATCAATTGATTAGTACTCCTGTTACCAAGCCCATGGAGATCTCAATTGGAAACTTTAAGGAAATGCATAGATTTGTCGTTTGCGACACTAGTCCAGTGAACTTACTGGGACGTGATTTGCTGTGCAAAATGAATTGTACCATCTTTTGCACACCAAAGGGTGTTGAAATTCAGACCCCAGATGAAGACGGCATTTATAAATTAATGTTAATCAGACCTGACTCAGAAATTAAACAAATGACCATGCAGGATTTGCCCAAAGAACTCCAAGAAGCAGTGAAGCCAGAAGTATGGGACTTTACTGGGAAAGATGTAGGGTTAATGAAAAACGTAGACCCCATACAGATAGCAATAAAGGACAATGCTGTATACCCCAATACTAAACCCTACAGAATGAATGCAGAAGTGAGAGCAGGTGTCACTCTGGAAATACAGAAATTGTTAGAAGGAAACATCATACAGGAAGTAATGAGTAGCCCATGTAACTCACCGATTATGGGTATCAAGAAGCCTAGTGGCAAGTACAGAGTAGTGCAGGACCTACGAAAAGTAAACAAGATAGTGGTCCCTGCTGCCCTATTGTCCCGAACCCAGCAGTGATTCTGTATCAGATTCCCTGGGATGCTGAGTGGTTCACTGTGATAGACCTATGTCATGCATTCTTTTCCATTCCCTTGCATCCAGATAGCAAATTTCTTTTCTCATTTGCCTTCAATGGTCACGTGTATGTCTGGAACCGGGTCCCTCAAGGGTACACAGAGAGCCCCTCTATCTTTAATCAGATCTTGAAAAAATGTTTGGAAACTTTGGTATTACCTGGGAACTCTGTCCTAGTGCAATACATAGACGACCTCTTGGTGGCGTCTAAAAGTCATAGGGATTGTGTGATTGACACCATTGCCCTACTGAATCACCTGAGCGAGAAGGGACATAAAGTGGCCCCTGACAAATTACAGTTCTGTGCAAAATCAGTGAAATATCTGGGGCACCAGATAGAGAAAGGTGTCAGAAAAGTGACATCAGAAAGAGTGAGAATAATTCAAAAGATGCAGTTACCCCGTACTCAGAAAGAGATCAGAATGTTCCTGGGAGTGATAGGATACTGCAGGCAGTGGATTCTGGGATTTGCAGTCCTAGCTAGGCCCTTGATTAAAATGACCAAGAGAGGAACACCAGAGATTGTAGAATGGGATGATGAAAGCTTAACGGCCTTCACCAAACTACGAGATTGTCTGTGTACAGCACCGGCATTGGGAATGCCAGACTATTCAAAAGAATTTGCCCTATTCTGTGACACTCGCGATAATTGCGCGTTGTCAGTCCTGACACAAGATCATGGTACAACCAGAAGGCCTGTGGCATATTTCTCTGCCACCCTGGATCCAGTGGCTGCTGGATTACCGGGATGTCTGAAAGCAGGAGCTGCTACCTGCACAAGTTTAGAGCAGAGTGAGTCCATTGTCATGGGACATCCTGTAACTGTGTATGTTCCACATGGAGTGGTAATTTTACTGACCAGAACGAAGACTCAGTATCTCACCCCTAGTCGGCTGACTAAATACGAGAGGATCCTTGTGGGTGCTGCAAATGTAAACATTGTTAGGTGCAGTATTTTGAACCCTGCCACTTTACTCCCCGACCCAATGGATATGGAAGGTGGAGTGGATGATGAGCATGATTGCATTGATTTAACAGAATTCAATATCAAGCCACGTCCAGACATTAAAGAAACACCATTGCCTGTGCATGACAAGGAATTATTTGTAGATGGGTCATGTCTAAGACATGAACTAGGAGGCCTGAGTGCTGCCTATGCGGTAGTCTCCTTAACCAAAATTGAAGAAGCAGGTTATCTATTTGACGTAAAGTCTGCACAAGTAGCCGAATTGATAGCTATGATAAAAGCTTGCAAAATTGGGAAAAACCTACGCATAACAGTGTATACTGACAGTCAGTACTGTTATGGGGTTGTGCATGACTTTGGCCAGTTGTGGCTACAGAGGGAGTTCCTGACTTCATCAGGTACCCCTATTCGAAATGGAAAGGTTGTACAAGACCTTTTAGAGGCAATCCAGTTACCAAAGGAACTGGCAGTGGTAAAGTGTGTCGCTCATAAAAAAGACATGGACACTGTATCACTGGGAAACGATTTTGCTGATCGAGTGGCCCAATGGTGCGCCAGAGATCGGTATATCGTAAATCCAAAACGAGGGGGGCCAGGAACCAGCTGCCAACTTCAGGTGTTTGAAGAAGTGCCTACATGGGATGAAGTGAAAGAGTGGCAGCAGGCGGCACCTTGGCAAGAGAGAGAGAAGTGGAAGGAGGATGGGTATAGACCAAGACGTGTGGATGGTGTCATCTTAGGTCCAACTGGTATGCCTGTGTTACCTAGACACTTACTTAGCACAATGGCGAGATTGATACATGAAGGATCACACATTGGTAGGGACGCCATGATTCTAGTGTTCCAACAGACTTGGTACAGTAAAAAGTTCAGGAAAGTAGCAGAGTCCCTCTGCCAGAGGTGCCTGTCATGTCAAAAGATGAACCCAGGCAAGAAAACTGTGGTGGAACTGGGGAAAATTGGGAGGTCAGGGGGTCCCTTCGTGAGAATACAGGTTGATTTCATCACCATGCCCCGTTGTGAAGGGAAACGATATGTCCTTGTCATGGTCTGTTTATTTTCGAAGTGGGTGGAAGCTTTCCCTACTCCCCAAAATGACGCAAAAACAGTAGCTAAGTGTTTACTAAAAGAACTGATACCTAGGTTCGGGGTTCCAGTCACTATTGAATCAGATCAAGGCTCACATTTCCAGAATGAGGTGATCGCCGAACTCTGTAAGGCCTTTGGAATCTCACAAAAGCTTCACTGTGCATACCGTCCAGAGGCTTCTGGAATAGTGGAACAAATAAACGGAACTATCAAAAACAGACTAGCAAAACTGTGTGATGCATCTAAGCTGACCTGGGTGAAGGCCCTGCCCCTGGTCCTGATGGGACTCAGAAGTGTTCCTGACCGTAAGACAGGCCTAAGTCCCCACGAAATAATTATGGGAAGAGTGATGAGACAAGCATGGGTACCGGGAAGCAAACTGTTGAGTATTACTGATGATTTGGTACTTGAATACTGCAAGAGATTGGGTGACCAAGTGCGTTCTATCTCTCGCCAGATCGGAGAAGACGCCATCCTCAATCCAACGACTCCTCTCCACAAACTGGTCCCGGGAGATTGGGTCAAGATAAAGAAGCATACTCGGAAGAGCTGCCTGGAGCCAAGGTGGGGAGAGAAACGTCAGGTGATCCTGGTAACTACCACAGCAGTAAAGTGTGCAGGGGTTCCACGTTGGATACACGCCAGCCACACCCAGAAGGTATTACCCGACGAGGAGCCTGGAGAAGAAGGGCGTCCAGCAGAGGACTCTGCAGGAGCCAGACCAGAAGTAGCTGACGACGTACAGCCCAGTACCAGTCGAGCTGCAGAATCAGCAGACGTTGGCCCAAGAACAGTTGATAACGAACTACCAAGAGCCCACCCTGCTGAAGGGGTCCAAGAAGCTGAGCCAGAAGTAGCTGAAGACGAGCTGCCGAGCATATGGCCAGAGGAGTGGATACCATTGATTGATCTCACTGAAGACCCCATTCGAACAAGTGAGCGACTTTGGGAAGGTAGAGAGTGGAATAGAGAGGAAAAGGAAGGCACAGGCGAAGAACCTCAGGATCTTGAGATTCACATCAAAACTGAGGAAGGAGAAGGTCAGACAGGGACAGAACAAGTGATTGATACAGAACAAGTGATTGATACAGAACTAGTGATTGATACAGAACAAGTGGTTGATACAGAACAGGTGATTGATACTCCTCCACTGACTACTGATGTCGGGAAGGGACAGACTAGACACAGCGTAATAGTTCGAGCAGAAGAAAATCAAGAGATCGAAGTGCTTGAACAGGATCAGATAGGATTAGAAGAACGTGTTCAGGAAACAGAAACTGAGACATTTGAAAAGCAAAAACAAAATTCTCCTGAACCAGGCCAGATTAGTAACCAGGCAGAAGAAATAGATGCTAGTCCTGGAAATAGTCAGATAGAGGAGGAAGAAACTGAAACAGAATTGCCACAAACTAATGAAAACAAAAGGGCAAGAGAAGAAAACGAAGTCTCGGTACCAACCAAAAGACTTAAGAAAAGAAAGCACATTGAACCTGGATACATAAAGAAATTGAGACTGAGAATAAAAACAGTAGAAGAAAAACGTGCAGAAGAAAGGAGAAGTGCTCGCATAGCAGAACAACCCGAAGATACTTCCAAGAGAAGGAGTGATCGAATAAAAAGACAAAATAAAAAGTACAAGTCTCCTGAATGGACGCTTGTTTTGGAAGAATTTGAAGATCTTGATCTAACTGACGAAAGCGACGGAGAACCCGTCCCTGAGTATTCTGCCGAAGAAGAAGACGAGCCACCGTGAATTTGCACAAAGTAAGCTACTGGTGTAAAGACACAAAGAGGGGTCGAGAAACTTCTTCTGAACCAAAATGTCTGATTCAAACGTGAATGGTAGCCCTAGTTGCAGTCGTTGCAAAACATGCTGCAAGGTATGTGTATGTAGTATAGTTATACTGATATTACTCTGGATAGGACTAACAGTTTTCATTCCTTTTGCGGTGAGCAAAAATACTAATATTGTCCCTACTGAAATTGTAAATACTGACAGTGAGGAGCTGACAACACAGAGTGTAGCAAGACATGAAAGAGCACTTAGACAAACAAATCGAGACTTAGAAGCATCAGATGAGGGAGGACTACATTATCATGGAATTAAGAACAGAACGCATTTAAATGTTTTCGCAAACTTGTTAATACACTATGTAGAGACTATGGAAATTGAAGATTGCTATGTCTGCATGAAGCTACCTACCTCTGTAGCTGAAGGCGTGACATACCATCACTTGCCTCTGACATATGGAATTTCCTGTAGCATTTTAGCTAGTTTATTTTACAAAAGAGGACCGTTACAGTACTATTACTCAAACAGTGACGTGATCTTTTCTGAACTTCCTATACGTGGGAACTTGAATCCTGTACATACCAAAAGTGACGTTACTCGCTATATAGGCGAATACTTTTTGACTATAGGTAATATAGACCTAGGTGACGCACACAGAGATAACTTGACCTGTTCTCTGCGTGAGCAGGAAAAGATGTTCCTGAACATGGCAGAGAAAAGGAGAATAAAAATAAAAAGAAAGGCAGATGACGAGACACAGAAAAGGCCAAGGTGGGCTGAGAACATGGAAGGCACCTCAAATGGTGGAGCGGGTCCTGCTCTGTTGCTGGATTTTGAAAAGAAAGGCAAGCTATGTCTTCATCGCGAGAAGACTAGCTATTATAATAACATTTTCATTGGTTCCAGTGAATGCGAACATAATTACAAGGTAATTGGAGGTTGGGGTTTCAAAAATGGGTCAGAGCCTGTATTTCCTGGAATTTATTATATTTGTGGGGACAAGGCTTATTTCAAATTGCCGGATCACTGGTATGGAAGTTGCTATTTTGGCATTGTCTTCCCGAAAATATACCATGTGAACAAAGTTGTTGGAAGCAGTGAAAATACTAATGGCTTAGTGCGTAGTAAAAGAGAAAGCATAGGTGAAATAATGGGTAGTATTTTCAGTGCACTGATACCTGGAGTGGGAGTGGTTCTGAACACTCACAGAATTTGTAAATTGTCCACTATAGTGGATGCGTTGTCTACTGACACAGCTCATGGATTTCTGCTGGTCAATACCGAAATGGTTGCGATCAGATCAATGGTTTTGCAGAACAGACTTGCTCTTGATACCTTATTAGCAAAAGAGGGCGGAGTCTGCCGGATGTTGAAGGCGCAACATTGTTGCACTTATATTCCGGACAAAAGTGTGCAGCTCAAAAGATACGTGAAAAACATTACTAATTTGGAAAGGGAACTCAAACCACTCGAGGTTGACAGTGCCTGGAAGAGACTGGTAGATGGTCTCTCAAATATAGGTCATTGGTTTGCTAGCTTAGGTAAAAGCTTATTGTTTAAGATACTGATGCCAATTGGAATTATAGGTCTTATCCTATTTTTCATATTTGCCTGTTGCAAATGTCGCAAGCACACTGGAAAGCATCAAGTGAATGCGAGAGGAGTGAAACGAAGTGTGGATGAACTTGAATTAGAGGAAATGAATAATCAGATATACAAAAGGGTGAAGAATTCTCACCCTACCAAAAATGAGAGAGAAAAGCTGGATAGCTTGCTGGAAGAGATAGAGATGTATAAGGTGTGACAAGTTGGCATCTGGTTCCATTTATTTTTGTGATGATAGTAAATATCATCAAAGAGGGGATTGATGAAGCAAAGCTTCGCATTTGCGACTTGTTTTTGTCATGAACCTCGTCCATGTATAATCAAATAATATGTTGTACGTCTTACTAACGTTTATTCTATGTTTAAACGAGGTTCCCCGACGCTTGCCTATGTGTTTTACTAAAATAATTAACTCGAGTCTTTTAAAATGGCCGCTGCTTG
Organism: Lissotriton helveticus; assembly: GCF_964261635.1. NCBI lineage: Eukaryota > Metazoa > Chordata > Amphibia > Caudata > Salamandridae > Lissotriton > Lissotriton helveticus. The sequence continues at coordinate 494,535,302 of NC_136070.1, forward strand.
GAAGTAAGTGTCTGCACATGCGTCAGTCACACTCACGTGTCCTGATGTGTTTGCAGAGTTGGAGGGAAATAGTTGCGCATGCATAATGCATAGCTTTGCCAATAACGTGGTACTGCTCGTGCCACTGCTCTTGTATCTGTTTATATGTAGCTAACATTTAGACTGCATAAGTATATTTCTTAGTGATAAGTTGAAAGTACAAGCCCTGTGATGTGTTTTCATAACGTTATTTCTATGTATTAATTTGTTCTCGCTTACTTTTCATGTACCGCGGGGAATGGGGGTCTGACTGAGCCGAAAGCCATCTTGGAAGGTACTTGTGCGCAGACTCGCCGAAAGTCATCTTGGCATTGAATTGCTGCCAAGGAAGGTTGATGCCAGAAGCCACCCTGGGAAGCAGCACCTTAGCCCCGCAGCATCTCGATATTGTTCTATTATGTTGCAAAAATGTATTCTTTGCCTGTATTCTGCGCAGTTTCTCATGGGAACCCCAATCTTGCTAGGCGGTGCCCTGAGATGTAAATAAGGCCTCCAAATAGTGTATTCTGATTGGTGTGTTACCCAAATCCTATCTTAGGACCAATCCAAATTGAGGGATTCTGACACTTTGCAACATTGGGGGGTGGTACACCGTCCCCAAACTGTATATCTACCCTGGGTTCACCTAGGGAAATCGTCCGACTTGTCTGGTTTAGCTGACCTGTCACTGACCCATCGCACTCAATAGGTGACTGAAGATACAGAGCGCTGCGGAGCACTCTGTCCGAAATTGACCATAGACTAAGGTTCTACTGAACCTTAATGTGCTGGCGAAGCACTTTGCTGGGAGTTCGCTGACCCAATCGGGGTCTTGATCGATAACTGCAGAGAGGGTGGAGCGCAGGCGTTGCTTCCAAACTGCGGGTGCGGTCCTGTCCTGAGCGGTCCTGTCCTGAGGGTTTCCTGTCCTGTCCTGAGGTCCTGTCCTGATTCCTAATCTGAGGGTATCCTGTCCTGTCCTGGGTGTCCATTCTGCACCTGCTGTCCATTGAGGGGTATCCTTCCTTGAGGGTTTCCTGTCCTTAACTGACCCGTGGCCAGGGTTTGGTTTCCACACCAGTCTAGGTAAATATTGCTCTAAATTCTTAAAACTTGCCCCTTTCTATTTTTCTGTCTTTTGCTTTAATAAAGACACACCTTTGCATATGTTGATTTGTCCATGCTTTGCCGCAAACTATTGAATCATAAAGTCATTTGCATATTTTCATAACGTTTTCCCATGTTACCCTACCTGTTAGAAATCATATTTTGCATTGCAGTTTGTCATTTTCTGATATGGTCTAGAACGGCCTTACTTACATTTTCCAAAGAACTTTTGCCCTAAGTGCATAGCGTTTCCTGTTGCATCCCATATTAGCATTTCCATGATTACCCTGACTTTATTTCTCTATAGTTATATACTTTTCGTTATCTTGATTATTGATTGCCTTATTCTTGTAAATCTTATGCTTACCGAGAACGAACTTTAGATAAAGATTTTAAAACTTCCAGTTGTCCGTGGTCATTTACAACAGTATTGAATATCATTTTGGGTTGGTATTTTGCTGCCTTTCCTTTTACAGCTAGCTCCCTGATCCGTTGAGGTCATAGGTACCCGTGCCGGTGGATGGTAAGTCGGGTACACTGAGTAATTATAGTAGGGAATTCACACAAATTGGTAGCAGCCCGTGAAGTCACCCTGTCAATGAATATTGTGAATTGAAAGTATATGGGCCCGAAGCCGGAAACGGCGAAATTATTGGCTGGGTGACCTCGCGCGCTCTATCACCAGCAATGCTATGGGGTGCCCTATGCCTAACATGCTGTGTCACTCCTTACCCCTGCTTCAAGCAGGCCCCGGGGTTTGACCTAGCATGGACGTAAAAGTGACTGAGTGAAATCTGGTAGATTTCACTGCATCACTTTTACGAGGCGTTCCTGCGACGGAACGCCCACCCTGCACCGCAACGCCCACATGAAACCTAACGCACGTTTCATGTGGTGCAGGGCTTTACAATGTGAGGCATTTCCCTAGATGCGTCACGCTGTAAATAAGGCGCAACGTGGTGCATGGTTTACGCCGCCGCTGCCTCACAGAAGTGAAATGTGGCGCATGGGGCTTGTAAATCTGTCCCCTGGTATTGGGGACAGGGTACGGTCCTGTGTACTGTACATACTGGTGTAAGATCAGATTTCGGGTTAGGGGTACATGATCAGTTAGTATTAGGGTTAATATCATAAAGGAAAGAGGCATTCACTTAGAAAAAAGGCATATTTTCTGCATGCTTCCATGGCTAAACACAACCTCTGTTCTGAGACGGATGTGCAGTGCTGTATTTTCCAACCCACCGGAATGTGTCCTCATTCCTCTTATGTTGGGGTGGGACACTCAGGCACCATACAATTTCTTCAGTAACGAGGGGTTGGAAACCTCTGTGCCCATTGAACCATCGCTCTGGCTGGAACAAAATCTTTCCTGGTTTGTCGGGCAATATAAGCATTTGAGACCACTTTACGGGCTAGAGGTTTGACTTGTTTTAGCAGTCGCAATCGAAGAATCGGGCAGTTTGTTTCCGCTAAAACAGCTTTCAGCATGTACTATTTAGCCAGTCGGTAAACTATTACCAACTTGCAAAATAGGGTTCGAAAGTCGGTATTAGGAAGAGGCCTGCCAAGGGCATCCATTCCTATTAGTGAGTCGCAAGGGTGTATATAAATGTTTTCGACCAGAATGCAGTCACGAAACATTCATATTTTACCGACTCCGTGAAGGCAGTAGTAACCCATTCGCAAATGGAAAAGGGACCCCAAGTGATCCCTTCCCCTTTGTGAATGTGGGCACCAGCATTTTTAGAGCACTGCCTACTCATACAAAATGAAGAGGGGAGACGCTTTGTGTGGCACCAGGATACTGTGAGGAAACTACAGGTCCCAGGAGCCACAGGGACCTTGAGGGCGTGCTTAGCCCTCCCACCAGCACCTGCAGCGCTTGGAGAGCTCCTCGCGCCTCGCGCTTTGCGGGAGACGCTTCATGTGGCACCAGGACACCCGTGAGGAAACTACAGGTCCCAGGAGCCAGAGGGACCTTGAGGGCATGCTTAGCCCTCCCACCAGCACCTGCAGCGCTTGAAGAGCGCCTCATGCCTCCCGCTTTGCGGGAGACGCTTTGTGTGGCACCAGGACACCCATGAGGAAACTACAGGTCCCAGGAGCCAGAGGGACCTTGAGGGCGAACTTAGCCCTCCCACCAGCACCTGCAGCGCTTGAAGAGTGCCTTGCGCCTCCCGCTTCGCGGGAGACGCTTCGTGTGGCACCAGGACACCCGTGAGGAAACTACAGTTCCCAGGAGCCAGAGGGACCTTGAGGGCGTGCTTAGCCCTCCCACCAGCACCTGCAGCGCTTGAAGAGTGCCTTGTGCCTCCCGCCCCGCGCCTCCCGCCCCGCGAAGCCCAGGCCAAGGGCGGGCCCGTTTGTGCCCGTTGGAGACCGGGGGAGGCTGGGCAGGGCTGAGCCCCCCCTCTGACATCTTCCACACCACAAGACCTGGCCTCAGATGAAGTAAGTGGACTAGCGATATAAATAATTATTTTATCTGCCTGCAAAGATGCCTGCCCAGGAGGGAAAGGGGAAGAAGGTTACAGGCGCTGGTTATGTGGCCGGGACCTTGGACCAATTTATAACAAGAGCCTCGTCTGTTTTAGAGAACGAAATAGCTATCACAGAACGGCCCCTCTCCATGGACCCAACCTTTAACAAGCGCTCATCCCGGGGGGGTCTAGTGAGTTCGCGCACCCCAGATAAAAATTCACAAATGGCCTCTACTACCATAGCAACAACTACAGGTACTTGCGAATCGCATATTACGGATACTGGAGCCTCCAACTTAGGTGGGGTACTGGTACAGATAGCTCCTCTACATAGTGCCCCAATACTCAAGCGGATTAGTGGCCCTTCCACTCGAGCAATGGATGGCCACAAAAATCTAACGCATCCCCCCGAGCAGATGCAGGGTGCAATTGCTAAGAGGACGCAAGGGGGTGCCCAACAGAAGGGGAGAAATCCAAAAGCCTTTAAACTAAATAAATGCAGCGTTGTGGCTACGGTGGACCCCCCTGCCACTCAAACTGCCCAGGATAGTCGTACCGTTGCTGGCACATTGAATGAGAAAGACTTTGCCAACAGACTACCCCAGACAGAGGACGCCTATTGGCAAAGAATTAGCGGACTTATTGCCTTGTCTTTGAAACCTTTAATGGATAGACTTTCAATAATTGAAAACAAATTGTTAAATATTGGAGAAATTATGGTTCCTAGTGTGGATGCCATTAAGAACACTATAGCAAACCTTGGCAGACCATATGATCCAGTGAATGAGGGTTCAAAGGGTAGTGGGGTGTCTGTTGGAGCCAACCTTAATAAGAGCGTGCAACCTTTGGCCCCCATTGTAGAGAGGGATGAAGCACGGGGTACGAATAATTCACCAGAACCAGAGGTGCCAAGTTATAGGCCCCGTACTTATGGGGAAACACTCCCGGGAGCCCCAAAATCACAGAGAATAACTATTGCCACCCAGGGAACCGACACTGGGATAGCTGTAAAGAACATTCGCCCACACCTAGATTTACCCCCGGATTGTGCACCATATGTTGCAATACTGACTGGGGTACCAGAATTAGATCAAGGGAAGGTTGAATCACATGATCAACTCAAAAACAAAACGATCCTCTGGCTAAAATAATAACAGACCCCTCCTGATAGAAGTCCAAGGCCAGAATTTATGTGTGAGAAGAGTGAGTTGGGTGGGAAGTAGACCCAAAAACTCTGTAGGAGACTGCATTGTTATGAATTTCAAGGATCTGAGAGTAGTGGGTCATGTGTGTTTGGGCTCTACGAGATTCTCAGGTTCCACCATTAAGGCCCATAACCTAAGCTATTTCTACTCCCCCCCCCTCCCACACTACATGTCCAACTACGGCCAGCTTGAATGGAACAGGGGTAGCTATGGTGGTCAACAGTTTTCTGTCCCACTCAGCAATAGATTTAGCGTTCTAGATCTGGTAGATTGACTGTCACCCATGTGTACTAGTTTGAACGTTCCACCTAGCCAAAGTCTAACCGCTAGTGAGGTAGTGGGCGGGGGTCTAATCTCTCAGATCCTTTCAAAGGTTGAGGAGGGGCTTATAACTGACGGATTACCATCGTTGCCCAATTTAGTGGGGGTGGGGGAGAGCTTTATTAGTACAAATGCTCCCAACTGCGGTTGTGCTGCTCTGGATCAATGCTTAAGGGAACCTTTCCCAGAAAATGTTGGAATTGTTGCCCAGGGATCGGCTGAGACGCATGGGGTAAATCCTCGCCAGGACAAATGTTTGGTCCCTGGAGGTTTAAGAATTCTATCGTGGAATATCGCGGGCCTCGTGACCAAAATGGATCAACCCGATTGGGGGGGCCTACATTGACGGTCACGAGATCTGCCTATTCCAGGAAACGTGGGCTGTAGATCCTCAGTATAGAGCAGGGTTTGTGGCATATTGTGAAGCAGCCTCCAAGGGGCCTATGGGTAGACCATCGGGGGGGACTATGCTTATGGGTTGGTTCCCATCTAGGATACAAGATAAGGCAAGTAGATACGCATTCTGCGGATATCATGTGTATCCTCCTGTCACACAGTAACATCCCGAGACTAGCTATTATTAATGTCTACTCTAGGCCAGCACAGTATGGTGCAACCTCCTCTACCCTAGACTCTTTGGCAAGCTTTCTAAGCACACATGAGGGGGGAACCCACCTTGTAATCGGTGGGGATTTTAATTGTCATTATGAGCCCCTTAATGGCCTCGCTCAAGCTATAAGCAGTGATGAGGATGCAGCCTGGTCAATTCCCCCACCTAACATCTACCCAACTAGGGGGTGGACACCCCTAGTTCACCAGCTAACAACACTAACTCTGACCTACTCCCTAAGGGCTTGCAACGGGCGGTTCCCTGGAGATAGCCCGGGGCATCCCACCTTTGAGACAGGTGGCCGAGCTTCAACAATTGACTATTTAATGCTTAGCTTGGAGGTCTGGCACAATGTCGTTGATTTCAGCGTTAATGTACGCTGCAAAAGTGACCACAACCCTCTAATCATTGTGCTGGACTTTCAGCTGGGGGGAGTAGGTATCAAGGGAGATACTTTACAGCATAAAAATCTAGTAGTTGTCCAAGGAGGGAGACGGATTAGGTGGGCCAAAGTTAACCAATCCCCAGAAACCATGTCTGAGCTTTATACAAGCATTATCCAAATACTGGAGAAGGCCAGCCGCATAATGGAGGACAGATTGACCCTAGGCCCTAATAGCGAACTTGGGGAAATACACCTGGAAATGGTCCAGACCCTGGGAGAGTTTTTTTTTAATAGTGGGCCGAATCAACACAAACCCGGCAGCGATAAAAAATCTTGGTATAATAGGGATTGCAGAGCAGCGAAAAAGGCTCTGTTGCTCTCACTTAAGGGGGGGCAACAATGATTGTATCAGGGAAGCAAGGGCTGAATTTAGGAAAATATTTAAAAAAGCAAAATTAGATTGGGAAGCAGATAGGTGGCAGGCTATTAAGATTGCCTTAGACTCAAAGGATAGTAGATCTTTCTGGAATTTGGTCCACTCGGGGAAAACTGAGGGTAGGACCACTATTGATCCTAATATTGACGAAGAATCCTGGCATCTATATTTTAAAGTATTGTATTCTAGCTCGTGCATTGATACGAGTGGTAGTAAGGCACCTCAACGTGATTTTAACTTAGAACCCTTACAGGAAATACCTCCATTGTAGTGTAGTTCCTATCTTCCCAATAGGCTCTGCGCATTGGAATAATACCTACAGCAGTAAAGGCCTAGGCCAGACGTTAACTAGGTCTACTACTGTCGATACTAGACTTAAAGTTTTGGGTTTGCCAGCGTAGCTCAGAGTTCACTAGAAACTTTCTCGAATGTTCAAGGAGGAATTAACTTCCCTGATTAGACAAGAAGGGATTTAGTTTCTGACAACCATAGAACATGACAACTTTGCTCTCCCCTAATCAAGAGTCAATCTCGAGAGTCGTGTGAACAAAAGGCAAATTATTTTACTCAGTCAGTACGTGCATTCTTAGTCTCATCAGAATGTAGAGAAAAGGAAGAGACGGGCGTGTTCAATAAAAAGGTGTTATTTATTGATCAGTCTCTTTTCTCATACAAGAGAAATGGATCGATATTATTGCAATACTTATAGTTAAGTAAAGTGCATACATTAAAAGCAATAGTATAAAATAATACTGTAAAAACATTGATATGGTTTCTAAGCCATAAGATGTTTTTAAAATGAATAAAATATATTACATACACATATACATTTGACTAAACATACTCAACTGGTGTTTCTAGATACGCCTACCCCGTGTACCTGACCTAAGTCTAATACGTGGGCGGGAATAGATAGTTACAGTTTAAGTTAAGTTTGTTTTTGCCAAGTGAATAACTAAAGAATTCTCTGTGAGGGGTTATTCAGTTCTGTACCTGGAAGTTAGGATGAATGAGGAATGGTATCTCTCTCTCTGGTCTCGATATTCCAGGCTGCCTGCGAGGGCTGCCCAGAAACGCCGGTGCTGGATTCTCGGCAGGAGAAAGCAGCGCGTCTCTCAGCGCGTCAGAAAGGCGGGGCTGCTGCCAGCGGGGTCTGCTCTGCTCTTCGCTTCGGCAAGTATGGCTGCTCCGTCTCGTCACCACGCGTGTGTTTGCATATGGCAAGATCGGTAATATTTATACCTTTAAGGTGCCGAGATTGACGTAAGGATGGACATAGATACATCAATAAGGATGTCATACGACTTGCTCGTTAGCACATTCTTTTACTAAAGTTCTCGGTGAAATCAAAACAATGGCCGCAGGGTTTTGCCCAGGTTGTCATAGGTTTGATTTGTTATGAAAGGACTTAAACAAAACAAGAAAAGACCTGAGCAACATAAAGTTGAAACAACAGCCAACAACCACTGAAGAACCACCACCTGTCCCAGCAAGACCTGTCTGGATTCCAAAAGTCGGGGATCTAGTCAGGGAAAAGATCGCGGTAAAGAAGGAATTTGGGCCTTCTTACAGAAAAGCAGTTCCTGTCTTGTCTGTCAACGGGACAAGATCAGTTGTACTACCGCCACTTGCTGGAAAAAAGGAGAACCGAGTTGTATCCATCGACCTGGTAAAACCACAACATGTGGCCGATAACAAACAGTAGGCCAAGTGGACTCCCAATAAGTAGCAGAACACCAAGGTTTGCTACCAGTACAGAGGTCCTAACGAAGAGGCTCATCACATTCGAAACGCCTACAGAAGAACAACAAGGACTATGCAACAATGCAATAGAACTAAGACCTCTGAAAACCCAAATAAAAACATTTAGCAGAGACACACCACTCTATAATGAAGTACCAAGTGAAAATGCAAGAAACAGAAATCCTGAACCAATTGGAACAATTGACAGAACTGCATCCGGCTACTTCATTAACTTCGATGATTCCTCTGAGGGCTTCAGCGAATCAAAGACACAGCCATCATCAAAAACCTTTAAAGACAAAGCTAAGGAACTTTTGAGACAACTGAAAGAAACATATCTGATTTCCCCATGGATTGAATTTTGGGTGGGTTTTGGTGCATTTATTCTCATACTTTGGCTCATCATGGTACTTACTTTGGGACGCTTCATTGAGGGAAAATATGCTAAAATGGACACAGCAAGTCAGAAAATCAACTTGATCCTCAAACCACACACATCTTCACACGTCGAGAAAAGAGAACTTTCTTCAGCCAACTTCACAGCCAATCCGATACCTGGTGGGGTAGCCTGGGATAACACTGACTATGAAATTTATGGTCCGGTCGAGATCCTGAAATATCCACACCAAATTAAGATCTCATTGAGTGACTTTGCAAAACCAAACTCATTTGCTGATGATTGGGACTTCGAAAGCATTAATAATATGATGTCTGACTTAGTAATGTCTGCTAAATTTACCAAACATGATTATTTGCAGGGTTCTACAAATTATGACAGTATGTATTGCTATAACCACTATGGTAACCACTTTTTACATAGATCTGCACAACCTAGAAATGTTTTAAATTATAATCAATGGGAACATTGTGCAACACCTCCAAAAGGGAGCTCAAGAACCGTTTACGACAAATATTCATATTTTTCAGGTTTTAACACAAGTAATGCTGAAACATTTTATTTTAAATTGTCGAACAAGACAGGAACCAAAACCATGATAACCAACACAAAATTGTTATATTCAGACTCATTTTTTGAACAAATGAATACTTTTGGATTTGATTATTGGGACAAAAATGTTGAATTGAAAAGTGTTTGGGGTACAAAAGAATGGCAAGTACAGGGTATAGAAGCTTTGTTTAGAGCCTGCATGATCCCAGAACAAATGATATTTTTAAATGACACTGTTCAACAGACCACCTGTCTTGGCTTAGCCAAAATCAAAGATTTAAATAAACCGTCTATTCCAAAGCCAACAATGTTTAGCAATAACTCTGATACAGATGAAGAGATAGACGTAAACCATATATTAAACCGGAACAGAACACATCCTGATTGGAAACAGTGGTTGATCTGGCCCACAGATACTAATAACTGTCAAGACAGATTCCTGAACAAAACACAGGGGTTCAAAATGACCAGGCCAGACCCTAGATATCCTCAAAGACATCACCCAGGGATAATAACCACCTACAGTGTGGGCAAATTATGCCTTCAATGGCTACAAACTTCCACACTGGCAGAAATTAAGCAACACCTAACTTTACTTACTGATGGTGCTGACTTGCGTGATTTCACTTTGGGACCACGCAAACAGCGTCAAAAGCGTTTCATAGCAGCCTCTGTATATGCAGCATACAATGAGGCCTGGAAGGTTACTCAAATTGAAACAGCAGAGAGAATACGGGAAATTGACCGTATTAATTTGGAAAAATCACTTTCTGTAGTGGACAATGGGTTAATGACTCTGTCCTCCAGAATTTTTTCTTTGGACAGCATTGTGTCGTCAGCAATCGATATATTATCGCAAGACTTACTGTTATTACAACACGGTCAGTCACAATTGCGTTCTATTGTACAGCTTGGCTGGACGTTACAAAATCTGCGTTCAGGCTATGTGCCTTGGCGTTTAATCAACACAACGTCACTATTCCAAATCTTTAACCTTACTGATAGACAAATCAGTATGGCGCAAAAGGGTGCTGATTATACAATCTTGAGCATTGAAAAACTAGAAAGATTACCAATGACAATGTCAGAACGACCTGTCAGTGAATGGATAATACATGGGATAATAAATATTCCAATCTCAACCTTCAGGTTTCAATACTGCCAAAAATATATACAGGCTGGCATGTACGAGAAATTGGGAAAGGGGTACCTTAAAACAACATAGAACCTGCCCTATTCACATGCATGTGTCAGTAATAAAGGACAGAAAGTGTTTCTTAGTGGCAACAATTGTGCGATGTCACTGAGTGGCACACTTCTGTGTAACGGAATTAGTTTGCATGGAGCCTGTGAAGGGAATTCATACAACCTTTCATGTCACCAGCAAGGCGCACCTGCAACAGAAATAGAACCATTCTTTCAAAGACTCTATAATGGGAGTTACATTCTTATTGTAGACCGCAGATGTTGTAGTCTTATGCCCGGGACTCCTTATCTAGTAACTACGACTGCGAAGGTCAAGTGCTGTGGACGCACATTGTTCCCCAGCTCCTTCCCAGACAGGGAGGCAAGGGCATGGCCCGATTTCAAAATTACTTCTATTCGAATAGATACTTTAAGCAGAATGAAAACAGTCCTTCTTCAGACGCCTACCAGGCTCTCATCATCAAAAGAAACGTATGATCTACAAGTCGCAAGGACGACTGCAGAGATACATACATTATTATCAACTAATTCCCCCGTACATTTCGCGGAAATCCTGAATGAAATCTTAAATATTTCTGATACCAATGGGGTCTCAAAGGTATTTAAGACAGTATTTTCGATGGCATTAACACCATTCAAAGCCATACTGGGTATTTTTCCAGATTTCGTCCATTCGATTTTTGGCGGACTTCCCCTGATCCTGGGACTAATTGCAGGAATCCTATTCTTAGTCCTTATTTTTCGTTATGGCAACCCATGTCACAGACAAAACTCTTGCGACAAGGGAAGAAACAATCCTAGCCATTGGATACCGGGACCGGATATCAAAAATCCTGGGACTCTCCCGGCTTAGAGACCTGAACATGACTTGGTTTCTATCATTTCGACCAATGTGGCAAAGATGTGTTTTACCTGTATTGAGGTGTCTGCTATGCGGAGAAGAATGCGTGTTAGACACCTGTCTGACGCTACAATCGGATGCGCCGATGGATGCAGAAACATTGTTGAGCCCGATCAAGGTTCATGCTTTGTGCTGCCCTCAAAGGCTACCAATCCTGATGACGGCATTCGTGGAAGCTTCACCACTACGATTGATGGGTAGTGAAGTTCAAGATGAAAGCAGCATCGAACAGGTACGACCTTCTGTCAGTAATGCAAATCAGAATGTCAATGGAGACAATCATGCGCAAGAATGCATGATTACACCTATTTCCGAGTTAGTGGAACTTTCCCAGGAAGCTGTTGACAGTTTCTTCGAAAGCCTAAATGATATGATGTTCTCACCCGAACAGAAATAGAGACTTTTGAGCAAGCTCGCACACGGCGTTCCCTGAATTCGGCCTTCAACTTTAAAAATAAAGTCACATGAACATTTTCGCTCCAGTTCACGGACAGCAGTTTTTCCAGCAGCCCCAAATATTTTTGCATATTTTTCGGGACACTATCTTCTGCTTAAAGTAAGAACTATTCTTAGAGAACTATGGTTTCTAAATTTTAGATAACTTATAGACATTAGCTGCCCGCTGGCATGTTCATAGATATTTTATTCTGTGATGGAATGGTCTCGAAACTTTTTTCTGTATTTAAGAAACCATTTCATGTGTAATTCTCATATAGCAAATAAGCAATAATGTATACAAATGCGATTACTTTGGCATTTTTCTACAGCTTGAGTGCATACCATATATATATGTCTGCAATTTTTCAGTATATTTGAAAATTTCAAAATGCAATTATGTATTTTGGGGTGGTAAGGTATACACACTACTCTATAGTATGTTGTACTATGTTATACTATGCCTAGATTAGTAAATATGTCCATAGTTAGCGTGGAGTGGGTGTCATGTATTCCTATAGGTTCTGAATCGATCCCCCTATTCCTGACCCTATTCTAGTTAAACAAACCAACAAGTTAACTAGCAGTCAGCCCATGAGGCAGAAAACCCCCATGATGCAGATACCGTTATCTGACGCAGTCACACTACGGCACAGGAACGTGTTATCTGATTAGGTCATAACACTTGCGATCTAATTAGACAAGCGATATTCCTCCAGCCCCTGATAAGGCATACGGAGTTCTCATAACAAATCAAACCTATGACAACCTGGGCAAAACCCTGCGGCCATTGTTTTGATTTCACCGAGAACTTTAGTAAAAGAATGTGCTAACGAGCAAGTCGTATGACATCCTTATTGACGTATCTATGTCCATCCTTACGTCAATCTCGGCACCTTAAAGGTATAAATATTACCGATCTTGCCATATGCAAACACACGCGTGGTGACGAGACGGAGCAGCCATACTTGCCGAAGCGAAGAGCAGAGCAGACCCCGCTGGCAGCAGCCCCGCCTTTCTGACGCGCTGAGAGACGCGCTGCTTTCTCCTGCCGAGAATCCAGCACCGGCGTTTCTGGGCAGCCCTCGCAGGCAGCCTGGAATATCGAGACCAGAGAGAGAGATACCATTCCTCATTCATCCTAACTTCCAGGTACAGAACTGAATAACCCCTCACAGAGAATTCTTTAGTTATTCACTTGGCAAAAACAAACTTAACTTAAACTGTAACTATCTATTCCCGCCCACGTATTAGACTTAGGTCAGGTACACGGGGTAGGCGTATCTAGAAACACCAGTTGAGTACGTTTAGTCAAATGTATATGTGTATGTAATATATTTTATTCATTTTAAAACATCTTATGGCTTAGAAACCATATCAATGTTTTTACAGTATTATTTTATACTATTGCTTTTAATGTATGCACTTTACTTAACTATAAGTATTGCAATAATATCGATCCATTTCTCTTGTATGAGAAAAGAGACTGATCAATAAATAACACCTTTTTATTGAACACGCCCGTCTCTTCCTTTTCTCTACATTCTGATGAGACTAAGAATGCACGTACTGACTGAGTAAAATAATTTGCCTTTTGTTCACACGACTCTCGAGATTGACTCTTGATTAGGGGAGAGCAAAGTTGTCATGTTCTATGGTTGTCAGAAACTAAATCCCTTCTTGTCTAATCAGGGAAGTTAATTCCTCCTTGAACATTCGAGAAAGTTTCTAGTGAACTCTGAGCTACGCTGGCAAACCCAAAACTTTAAGTCTAGTATCGACAGTAGTAGACCTAGCTAACGTCTGGCCTAGGCCTTTACTGCTGTAGGTATTATTCCAATGCGCAGAGCCTATTGGGAAGATAGGAACTACACTTCACCCCTTCTTACAGCCACTCTGAAAAACTGCTGTCCGTGAACTGGAGCGAAAATGTTCATGTGACTTTATTTTTAAAGTTGAAGGCCGAATTCAGGGAACGCCGTGTGCGAGCTTGCTCAAAAGTCTCTATTTCTGTTCGGGTGAGAACATCATATCATTTAGGCTTTCGAAGAAACTGTCAACAGCTTCCTGGGAAAGTTCCACTAACTCGGAAATAGGTGTAATCATGCATTCTTGCGCATGATTGTCTCCATTGACATTCTGATTTGCATTACTGACAGAAGGTCGTACCTGTTCGATGCTGCTTTCATCTTGAACTTCACTACCCATCAATCGTAGTGGTGAAGCTTCCACGAATGCCGTCATCAGGATTGGTAGCCTTTGAGGGCAGCACAAAGCATGAACCTTGATCGGGCTCAACAATGTTTCTGCATCCATCGGCGCATCCGATTGTAGCGTCAGACAGGTGTCTAACACGCATTCTTCTCCGCATAGCAGACACCTCAATACAGGTAAAACACATCTTTGCCACATTGGTCGAAATGATAGAAACCAAGTCATGTTCAGGTCTCTAAGCCGGGAGAGTCCCAGGATTTTTGATATCCGGTCGCGGTATCCAATGGCTAGGATTGTTTCTTCCCTTGTCGCAAGAGTTTTGTCTGTGACATGGGTTGCCATAACGAAAAATAAGGACTAAGAATATGATTCCTGCAATTAGTCCCAGGATCAGGGGAAGTCCGCCAAAAATCGAATGGACGAAATCTGGAAAAATACCCAGTATGGCTTTGAATGGTGTTAATGCCATCGAAAATACTGTCTTAAATACCTTTGAGACCCCATTGGTATCAGAAATATTTAAGATTTCATTCAGGATTTCCGCGAAATGTACGGGGGAATTAGTTGATAATAATGTATGTATCTCTGCAGTCGTCCTTGCGACTTGTAGATCATACGTTTCTTTTGATGACGAGAGCCTGGTAGGCGTCTGAAGAAGGACTGTTTTCATTCTGCTTAAAGTATCTATTCGAATAGAAGTAATTTTGAAATCGGGCCATGCCCTTGCCTCCCTGTCTGGGAAGGAGCTGGGGAACAATGTGCGTCCACAGCACTTGACCTTTGCAGTAGTAGTTACTAGATAAGGAGTCCCGGGCATAAGACTACAACATCTGCGGTCTACAATAAGAATGTAACTCCCATTATAGAGTCTTTGAAAGAATGGTTCTATTTCTGTTGCAGGTGCGCCTTGCTGGTGACATGAAAGGTTTTATGAATTCCCTTCACAGGCTCCATGCAAACTAATTCCGTTACACAGAAGTGTGCCACTCAGTGACATCGCACAATTGTTGCCACTAAGAAACACTTTCTGTCCTTTATTACTGACACATGCATGTGAATAGGGCAGGTTCCATGTTGTTTTAAGGTACCCCTTTCCCAATTTCTCGTACATGCCAGCCTGTATATATTTTTGGCAGTATTGAAACCTGAAGGTTGAGATTGGAATATTTATTATCCCATGTATTATCCATTCACTGACAGGTCGTTCTGACATTGTCATTGGTAATCTTTCTAGTTTTTCAATGCTCAAGATTGTATAATCAGCACCCTTTTGTGCCATACTGATTTGTCTATCAGTAAGGTTAAAGATTTGGAATAGTGACGTTGTGTTGATTAAACGCCAAGGCACATAGCCTGAACGCAGATTTTGTAACGTCCAGCCAAGCTGTACAATAGAACGCAATTGTGACTGACCGTGTTGTAATAACAGTAAGTCTTGCGATAATATATCGATTGCTGACGACACAATGCTGTCCAAAGAAAAAATTCTGGAGGACAGAGTCATTAACCCATTGTCCACTACAGAAAGTGATTTTTCCAAATTAATACGGTCAATTTCCCGTATTCTCTCTGCTGTTTCAATTTGAGTAACCTTCCAGGCCTCATTGTATGCTGCATATACAGAGGCTGCTATGAAACGCTTTTGACGCTGTTTGCGTGGTCCCAAAGTGAAATCACGCAAGTCAGCACCATCAGTAAGTAAAGTTAGGTGTTGCTTAATTTCTGCCAGTGTGGAAGTTTGTAGCCATTGAAGGCATAATTTGCCCACACTGTAGGTGGTTATTATCCCTGGGTGATGTCTTTGAGGATATCTAGGGTCTGGCCTGGTCATTTTGAACCCCTGTGTTTTGTTCAGGAATCTGTCTTGACAGTTATTAGTATCTGTGGGCCAGATCAACCACTGTTTCCAATCAGGATGTGTTCTGTTCTGGTTTAATATATGGTTTACGTCTATCTCTTCATCTGTATCAGAGTTATTGCTAGACATTGTTGGCTTTGGAATAGACGGTTTATTTAAATCTTTGATTTTGGCTAAGCCAAGACAGGTGGTCTGTTGAACAGTGTCATTTAAAAATATCATTTGTTCTGGGATCATGCAGGCTCTAAACAAAGCTTCTATACCCTGTACTTGCCATTCTTTTGTACCCCAAACACTTTTCAATTCAACATTTTTGTCCCAATAATCAAATCCAAAAGTATTCATTTGTTCAAAAAATGAGTCTGAATATAACAATTTTGTGTTGGTTATCATGGTTTTGGTTCCTGTCTTGTTCGACAATTTAAAATAAAATGTTTCAGCATTACTTGTGTTAAAACCTGAAAAATATGAATATTTGTCGTAAACGGTTCTTGAGCTCCCTTTTGGAGGTGTTGCACAATGTTCCCATTGATTATAATTTAAAACATTTCTAGGTTGTGCAGATCTATGTAAAAAGTGGTTACCATAGTGGTTATAGCAATACATACTGTCATAATTTGTAGAACCCTGCAAATAATCATGTTTGGTAAATTTAGCAGACATTACTAAGTCAGACATCATATTATTAATGCTTTTGAAGTCCCAATCATCAGCAAATGAGTTTGGTTTTGCAAAGTCACTCAATGAGATCTTAATTTGGTGTGGATATTTCAGGATCTCGACCGGACCATAAATTTCATAGTCAGTGTTGTCCCAGGCTACCCCACCAGGTATCGGATTGGCTGTGAAGTTGGCTGAAGAAAGTTCTCTTTTCTCGACGTGTGAAGATGTGTGTGGTTTGAGGATCAAGTTGATTTTCTGACTTGCTGTGTCCATTTTAGCATATTTTCCCCTCAATGAAGCGTCCCAAAGTAAGTACCATGATGAGCCAAAGTATGAGAATAAATGCACCAAAATCCACCCAAAATTCAATCCATGGGGAAATCATATATGTTTCTTTCAGTTGTCTCAAAAGTTCCTTAGCTTTGTGTTTAAAGGTTTTTGATGATGGCTGTGTCTTTGATTCGCTGAAGCCCTCAGAGGAATCATCGAAGTTAATGAAGTAGCCGGATGCAGTTCTGTCAATTGTTCCAATTGGTTCAGGATTTCTGTTTCTTGCATTTTCACTTGGTACTTCATTATAGAGTGGTGTGTCTCTGCTAAATGTTTTTATTTGGGTTTTCAGAGGTCTTAGTTCTATTGCATTGTTGCATAGTCCTTGTTGTTCTTCTGTAGGCGTTTCGAATGTGATGAGCCTCTTCGTTAGGACCTCTGTACTGGTAGCAAACCTTGGTGTTCTGCTACTTATTGGGAGTCCACTTGGCCTACTGTTTGTTATCGGCCACATGTTGTGGTTTTACCAGGTCGATGGATACAACTCGGTTCTCCTTTTTTCCAGCAAGTGGCGGTAGTACAACTGATCTTGTCCCGTTGACAGACAAGACAGGAACTGCTTTTCTGTAAGAAGGCCCAAATTCCTTCTTTACCGCGATCTTTTCCCTGACTAGATCCCCGACTTTTGGAATCCAGACAGGTCTTGCTGGGACAGGTGGTGGTTCTTCAGTGGTTGTTGGCTGTTGTTTCAACTTTATGTTGCTCAGGTCTTTTCTTGTTTTGTTTAAGTCCTGCAAAATAGCCAAACGGTCTTTGATATCAAAGGTTTTTTCTTTCACCACTGAAGTCTGACTATCAATGTCCGAGATCATCATCCTAGTTCCAAATAATAATTCATACGCACTGAATCCCTTCAGTGAATTTCTTGGCAAGTTATTGAGACTACGTTGGACACTTATTAGATGTTTGACCCACCCAGCTCCCGAACCTAATATCCTTTCCGTTATAGATTGCTTTATGCCTTGGTTTTTTCTTTACACCGTCCCGTACCCTCAGGAAGGAAGTGAGAAGATTCCCGCTGGACTATGCTCATTTGGCCATGTTTCCCCCCCAGGCTTGAGGGCTAGAGTGGAGACAATGGTCAAACATAGCATGCTCTTAGCGTATATGCCATTTAGACCCGCAAATCTTTGTATAACAGTCCGAACGTCAGCCGAGTGCTGGTGATCTACATTATAAGTGGAACTAGCCTGTATAAGTTAATCGCAACCCTTCCTTTTTACTCCTGATTTTTTCTGGAGTAGAACGACGAGGTATTAAACTGTTTCTCTCCCCACTGCGATCTCTGTTGCAGTTTGGGCAGTTTTTTACAAACATGGTGTGACGCAGGCTCATGCCTGGCCACCAGTACCGTGATTGTAATTCTTCCAGACAATCTTTTAGTTTAAGGTGTCTGAGACCCTCGCCCATATGTGCGTCTGCGATTAACAAGTTTCTCCTGTCCATGTTTGGAATCACCCTATCCCCCACTCCAGGGATTCGAGCAAAAGGGACGGAGTTTGCATCGATTATGTATGTATAATTGAGTGGATAGTTGATCGGTAACGCTGAGCAGTCGCCTTTTGATGACGTTTTCACTGCCAGCACTGTTTCACCGTCACTGTATTTTAATGTACGCTTTTTTCGAACTACGGGAGCCGATTTAGTGGCTGCCGCTGTGGCTGTTTCGGCCAATGAATTCCCTGCAACGTGAACGCCATCACGCTGATGACTCAGTGAGTGTGTCACGTGAGTCTTTGGTAGCTCTTTCTGTAAAAGAGCTATTTGTTCCCAGAGCAGTTTTTGCTTTATTGGTGCATCTGTGTAATCTTTGTAACCGTTTTGAATCCATGTCTGCAAATCGCTGTTATATGATTTGACGCAGTAATATGAATCTGACACTATAAGTGTCGGGAATTCGCGATCCGCATTATCTAGCGCCATTTTCAAAGCTAATATTTCAGTTTGTTTTTCTGAATTAGTTTCTACTGAGTGTGATTTTGTTAATAGAGGTTTTAGTTTACCTCCGCGCCACACTTCTTTTGTAATCTCACATGTGGGGTTGTATGCTTGTTCTCCCCAAACGGACGGTTGAGCATGTCCGTCTGTATAGATTACACAGGCGTAATGTAGTAAAGGCAGAATGTCGATTGGCAGAGGATATGTTTCTTCATATTCTAGATTTTTTAATTCTTCTAGTTCTCAAAAAATTGTCAACCAGGCTATACTTGATAATTCATATCCTTCGTATAGGACTTTCAGATGGGCAATTCTGGATTTTTTAAAGTTGAATTTGTAACCCTCTGCAGCGAACCCAAGTATTATGGTGTTCACTCTTTTCAAGTGAGTCTCCAAGTCATCATCTGTTAAGTAAATGTCATCGACATAAGATAATGCTTCATCATCATATAGTTGAAGTAATTCTGTTACTCTCGCTGAGAATACCCCCGGGCTGTTCTTGTACCCCTGGGCTAACCGACAGAATTGTTTTTGAGTGCCATTTACTGAGAATGCAGTTAAATATCTGCTCTCTGGTGCTATGTTTTGACAAAAGAATCCATTAGAGATGTCTAAGGTTGTTTTGTATTTTTTGCGCACTATGTTATTCATTAGTGCAGCACTGTGTGAGTTTTGCACTGCAAAAGTTTTGCAACATGTGTTAAGGTGTCGGTAATCCAAAACTAGACGATATGAATTGTCTGGTTTGGAGACCGGAAACAAAGGATTGTTCATTTGTGAGGTGCAAGTTTCAATCACCCCCTGGTATTCTAGCTGATCTAGTATTTCATTTACCTGTTTTTTAGCTTCTTGCTTAATTGGGTACTGCCTTTGTGCAGTAGGTTGTGATTTTAACTGGATTTTGTGAGGAGGAGAATCCTCATCCCATCCCACGTGATTTTTATATAAAGCAGGTGCTAGAGCCACTGCCCACTTTCTAGCAAGTGTGTATTTTTTATGAATTGGAATTTGATTTGAGAAGGCAGGCATAATTACTTCTTCGCCATGAGGGCACTCCCTGACAAACTCTGGTGGCCAGTCTTTTTCAGCTAGAAGGATGTCATAGCCCTTGGAGAGATTATCCCAAAATAGTCCCCTTATTTTCCTAGTCTTATCCCCCTCTATACGCAATGTTATTTCGTATATTTTGTGAGGTTTGCTAACTCTGGTGTCCGCAGTTTCCACTTGAAGATATTCATTCGTGTCCACTGTCTCCAGATGATTCATAAGGACTTTGCGAGCTATGCTCACTTCTGCTGCGCTGTCTAGCATTGTCTGAGCCCACTCTCCGTTTTTCAGTTGTGTCCTCAGTATTCTCGGCATTGTTAACTACCTTGATACTGGCTACCTTCTTTTTTGGAAATTGTAATTTCTTTTTTAGTTGAGCAGGTTCCTTGTCTTTGGACTTGGCGTGCTCTTCTCTTTGTTCTGATCGTCCTCTTCTTTCCGATTTCTGCGAGGAAGTCTGAAAAGATTGAGAGGGACGCGTATCAATGTCTTGATATCTATCAGGATTTTTTATATTATCCCTATTTCTAAGGTTATATCTTTTCCCAGAGGGGTCACTTTGAGGTGACCTGTGTCTTTGGTTCGGAGATTTTTCTCTTCGCCTAGGAGACCTTCCTCGGGACTGGAATTTCTTTTCTTTGGGATTGGATTGTTTGTTTCCATCCCAGTTCTTTTTTGGTGAATTATTATTAAAAAATATTTTTTCTGGACTTTCAGTCAGTTGTGGTTTTACTGGTATTCCACCTAAACTGTCTCTACCTAGTTCCTCATAGGATTTTTCTATGATTCTGGCAATTTCAGCTGGTTGGTCTGCTATATCTGTCTCTTTTAACCTCTGGCGGATCGCCACGTTTGCTGCTTCACCTTTTATGTTGGCTAATAATATAGCCGAGACCTGCTTGAAGTCTTTCAGTAATTTCATACCAAGAGTTAAAGCGGGTTCAGGACCATATTCATCTTGAATTTGTTTTAGCACATCTGGTATTACCGAAATGGATGGAACACCGTGCGTTTTTGTGTAGATGGAAGCAAAGACTGTACCCCAAGTGTCACAGTCCTCTATGTGTGGTGCGATTCCCATTGGGAGACAGATAGTCAGAATCCTGTGCTTTTCTAGCGGGGTGGTGTCAGGAAACACCGCCTCAATTTGGGTAATTTTCTGTGCCAACCAGAATGGTATTTGTTCCCGTTTAGCCGGTACTTTACCTAGGCAGGATTGGATGTTCTGTGGTGTAATTTTATTTGTGTTCCCCTGATGAGGGGTCAGCTGTGGAAGTTTAATCGCTGGCTGAATTGTTGAAGTCCGCATCACATACTGAACTAATTGTCTATGAATTTTTATTAATTGTTTTAGCTGTGTTAACAGCTCTGCTGCAGACATCCCGTCGATGTCTGGATGTGGTGTGTATCCGGCTAGGACCGGCCACGTTGCTCCTGGTCTACCTAAAGGACCGAGCCTGGTGATGTGATTGTTATGTTTTAGGGCGCCATCAAATAAGAGCAAATGCTCTTGGAATTTGAGTGGTACTTCCACCTCCTCGAAAGGAGTGTACTCATTAGGAGGTTCCTCTATTTTGTAATAGTGGAAGTACTTTGTTACAGCATTTGCTGCTGGAAAATGTATCCATGAATAGTATACCTCTGTCTGCCAATATTCGTGTGCCTCAATTACGAATATGACTGTGCCACCTCTAGGTGTCAGTCCATTTTCTATAAGTTTAAGGGTTATAGATCTCCTTTTGATGACTGGGATGAGTATTATATCCCCGTCTGCATCTAGTGCTGCAGCATCAGCCGCTGCGAGTTCAGCTGCTAATCTAACTGCCTCTCTTTCTTCTTCATTTTCTGACATTTTACTGTCCTGAAGGTTATTTTGTTTGTTTGCAGATCAGGTTTCTTATGGAAACAAAGATTAGATGCACAATATTTTGGAACTGTTTATCCTTCAACGTTGACTATACCAAGAACCATACATAGGAGTTCCCTCCTGCGAGGTCTGGCGGATATAACCTTTCACCCACTCCAGACGTCTTTGGAGTATTTGGGAAAAGGGGTCTGAGTGAGAAAGCACGACTGAGTTACTCTAAATGTCTTACGTTAGTTTTATCGCCCTTTCCAAACGCGTTGGGCACCATGTAGTGTAGTTCCTATCTTCCCAATAGGCTCTGCGCATTGGAATAATACCTACAGCAGTAAAGGCCTAGGCCAGACGTTAACTAGGTCTACTACTGTCGATACTAGACTTAAAGTTTTGGGTTTGCCAGCGTAGCTCAGAGTTCACTAGAAACTTTCTCGAATGTTCAAGGAGGAATTAACTTCCCTGATTAGACAAGAAGGGATTTAGTTTCTGACAACCATAGAACATGACAACTTTGCTCTCCCCTAATCAAGAGTCAATCTCGAGAGTCGTGTGAACAAAAGGCAAATTATTTTACTCAGTCAGTACGTGCATTCTTAGTCTCATCAGAATGTAGAGAAAAGGAAGAGACGGGCGTGTTCAATAAAAAGGTGTTATTTATTGATCAGTCTCTTTTCTCATACAAGAGAAATGGATCGATATTATTGCAATACTTATAGTTAAGTAAAGTGCATACATTAAAAGCAATAGTATAAAATAATACTGTAAAAACATTGATATGGTTTCTAAGCCATAAGATGTTTTAAAATGAATAAAATATATTACATACACATATACATTTGACTAAACGTACTCAACTGGTGTTTCTAGATACGCCTACCCCGTGTACCTGACCTAAGTCTAATACGTGGGCGGGAATAGATAGTTACAGTTTAAGTTAAGTTTGTTTTTGCCAAGTGAATAACTAAAGAATTCTCTGTGAGGGGTTATTCAGTTCTGTACCTGGAAGTTAGGATGAATGAGGAATGGTATCTCTCTCTCTGGTCTCGATATTCCAGGCTGCCTGCGAGGGCTGCCCAGAAACGCCGGTGCTGGATTCTCGGCAGGAGAAAGCAGCGCGTCTCTCAGCGCGTCAGAAAGGCGGGGCTGCTGCCAGCGGGGTCTGCTCTGCTCTTCGCTTCGGCAAGTATGGCTGCTCCGTCTCGTCACCACGCGTGTGTTTGCATATGGCAAGATCGGTAATATTTATACCTTTAAGGTGCCGAGATTGACGTAAGGATGGACATAGATACGTCAATAAGGATGTCATACGACTTGCTCGTTAGCACATTCTTTTACTAAAGTTCTCGGTGAAATCAAAACAATGGCCGCAGGGTTTTGCCCAGGTTGTCATAGGTTTGATTTGTTATGAGAACTCCGTATGCCTTATCAGGGGCTGGAGGAATATCGCTTGTCTAATTAGATCGCAAGTGTTATGACCTAATCAGATAACACGTTCCTGTGCCGTAGTGTGACTGCGTCAGATAACGGTATCTGCATCATGGGGGTTTTCTGCCTCATGGGCTGACTGCTAGTTAACTTGTTGGTTTGTTTAACTAGAATAGGGTCAGGAATAGGGGGATCGATTCAGAACCTATAGGAATACATGACACCATGTACAATGGGCGAGGTAGTATCAGCTTTAGTAAAGCTCCAACCAAACAAGGCACCCGGGTTGGACAGGATCCCAGGGGATCTGTTTACAATTGAGCAGATAGTGTGGGCATCATATCTATTACTACTTTTTTTTTTTATTTTTTTTTTTTAAAACCTTTATTGAGTTAATCAAAGTATGACAAGCGCAGGCCTACAACCACAGAGGCCGGCCGCAAACACGGGAATCAGATCAAGAGTCATGCACGTATATACGACCAAAGAATATCGACAATACAGATACAGCATGTGATTGTATATGCCTCAACGCAGAAGGATATCAAAGGTTTAATTTTAAAGTTATAAAGAAGCAGAAGTGGCTGTACTATCGGTGGCGTCACACCATAACATGAAGTTAAGAAGAGATGGGGGGGAGGTACCCCGCAGTGCAAACAAGTCCAGGTGATGAGCAATATGAACATTGGGCACACTATGCCCGCTGAGGCTGACGAGGAATAAAAGACAATGTAATAACAAGCGATTAGCGAGCACACCCTCCCGAAAACCCACCCTCCGGAGACAGTAAGGTATAGGCAAGTATAGACGCCAAACGGGGGCGCTAGAGGGCGCACTGGCAGAATGGTTGCACTGATGTGAGACTCCTGCAGCCCGGAACAATTATCCGTCAATAATCCTTTTTTTTTCACCATCTCGAAGTGTAACTGCGGTGTTGACAGAGAGAGGGTATCCAGCCTGACCTCCGGTGAAAGTCACAGCGCGCTGCTGCATCCCTGCTCGGAGAAACGGCTGCAGACAGATTCGCCTGAGGTGGAGCACGATACAGACGGAGGGGGACACCGGACTGCTGGGCTACGAGAGGCCGCTGCGGGCCACGAGGAAAGTAGGCCCGCCGCTGCAGCACGATCGGGCCCCCGCTGCGCAGACTGCGGTGAGTGTTCCGCATCGCAAGGCGGGAGGGCACTGCATGCGAACCAGCACTGACGGCTGTGGGGCGGCCGCTGGAGATCTCCGCTGCGCCTCCTGCGGCAATTTCAACAACGCGGATGACTGGAGACGGCCGTGAGGAACGGCGGCCATGGCGGCCATTTCGGACAACATAGGAGCGTACGCCTGAAGTGCTTGGCCTCAGAACTTACGGTTAAAAAATAAATAAATGATAATAATAAAACGGGAACACAAAAGGGAAAAAAAAAAAAAGGGAACAAGACAAAAACACCTGCATCTTCTCCTCCCGTTGCACGTCAGGTGTGTGAGGAAGTTACCACGCCTGGACAGCCTGATGATGGATGTAACCTTCGTCTCCAACAGCTGGCACATTGCTCCTTAATCGGAAGACTGCTGCTTTCCTACCTGTACCATTAAAGCGCTGCCATTGCCCACGGGACCGATTGCTCCCTGCCGCCGCTGCGTGATCACGGAGCTCCGCTGCTCCCCCCCTGAAGCCCTGACCCGGGACTGCATACGGACGGTAAGCGCAGGCCTGTTGACGGCGAGAGTCTACATATGTGTTGAGGCCCCGTGACTCACTGCGCGCATGGTCAACTTGCTGCTCTGCCTCCAGGGGCTGTGAAGGGAGGCTGGCGTGCGGTTCCCTTTCTTTTCCCCTTGTGGATGAGCTGAATGGTGCACTGACTGCCATAGCCCCTGTGTGCACTTGTGCAGTAGGTGCCTGAGTACATTTCTGGCCCGGCTGAACCCACGTATGCGGCTGATTGCGCCACTTCTGGGGGACTCTGGGCACTGAAGAGGCAGCAGGAGATACGCTCTTACCCACAAAAACACAAGCGCTCTCAAGATCTGACCCACGGCTGGAGCTACATCATTGATAATGCTGGGATAGACTTGAGCGTGGCAAACACTGGAGACGACGACTGTCTGCCCTGCCTCGCACCCTCCACCTTCTTAACTGCCGCAGGCCTTGCAAACATCTCAGCATGGGGAAGCCGGACAACAGGCAGCCCAAACTTTCGTTTGACTCGACTACCAGCAAAAAGGGATTAAGGAACACACAGGAAGCGGGCAGCTCCCAACCCCCCACTCCACCGGACACGGCGACTCACGCTGGCACCTCGGATTTCCAACAGATGATGCAAGAGATGCGACAAGGGTTCGCCACCATTGTTGATAAAGTGGACAGAATGTCATCTAGAATGGACGCAATAGTGCACAAAGTGGATGTGCATGAAGAGCGTATCACCGCCACAGAGCAACGCATATCCGACAATGATGACACCACGGCTACACACACGACCCAAATCGCGCGGATGGACAATGTGCTTAGGATAATAGCCGCGAAAAATGAGGAATTGGAAGCGAGAAGCCGGCGTAACTATGTTGAGAAGATACTCACTACTGCGATTGGCCCTGAGGCGTTCTCCAAACAATTTATTGTCGAGCGAGCACATCGATCACTGGCACCGAAACCATCTGCTGGAGCCGCCCCACGACCCATCATTGCCCGCCTTCTCAATTATCGAGATCGAGACGCTGCCTTACGGGCAGCCCGAACCCAGCGCACGCTGTCTTGTGAAGGAGTTACTTTCTCCATCTATCCGGACTTTACGCCAGTGGTGCAAGAGCAACGGAGAAAGTTTCTGGACGTCAAGAAAAAGCTGCGGACCCTCCAAATCGACTATGCACTCCTGTATCCTGCCAAATTGAGGGTGACACATCAGGCGAAGCAGCACTTCTTTACTAATCCGCAACAGGTCGAAGACTTTGTAAAGCAACTCAAACGGGAAAGAGCGGAAAATAGGCGACATGGCGAAGACAGACAAGACGACTTTCACTCAGCTAACGAAGATGAATGACACTGATCATTGCCTCTGCGGCCTCTTGCTCACAGTTGGAGGCGACAACATGGCTGTATGAGACCCGATCTGCTGCTCAGCTGCGAACTCCAACCGCTGCCCGGTTTTTCGTTAGAAGATGGTGGTAATGTATTCCGGGCACCCCCCCCCCCCCACTACCTGAATTGGGTCTGGACTGGGTGTCGGAAACGGGGCCAAGGAGTGGGGGGAGGTTCAGTGCACTACTAGACTGCACCCTGTAGGGTATACCCCACTGAACTTACTACAACTGTTGCAAATGTTGGGGACTTTGGGGCTTGTTAGGGGTGGGGGGAGGGATGGGAATGCTGGCAAGTTGGGGCTGCTCCAGTGGGAGGGGGCGCTAACGATGGTGCGCCTTGGATTGTTGATTGTGTTCGGATTTACTGTGAAGACCCAACTGCTGCGCTGTGTATGATTGGCTACATGTGCTCTGTGCTCTGGCTAGATTATTCCTTGCCATGTAGTGTCTATTGGGCGGTATTCATGGCGCGCTTTCCGCGTAGAGCCTCAATATTTCATTTTCTATACTGTATGACTAGCCAGCAATGTGCACCTACAGGCCGCAATGTTATTTACTGCACAGTATATATTTCCAGGATCTATTATGCATTGTATGTCTCTCAAGATTGGGCAGCAGCTCGCAGTACAGTTTTAAGGTCTTTACAAGGTTGGGGGGAGGGGGTTGGGACTGTTTGGTTAACTCTGGTTGTCCTACTGAGGATTGGAATACGGATTGTATCATTGACACCTGATGTTTCACCTGATTATGGTATGAGTGCTTTAGGGCATGCAGTGCAGGTTGCACACACGGGACACAAGTTATTAATGCACACGGATGTACATTTCAAGGGCCTCTTGGATATATATGGATGGGTCAAGGAAGGGAAAAAGACATTAGGGATGATGTTGTTCGTTATTGATGGGGGCACTGATCTCAATATACTAACTTGGAATGTTAGAGGGCTAGGGGACCCCAGGAAGCGACGGCAAGTACTATCGTACTTAGACAGGCACTCGATTCATATAGCTTTTCTGCAGGAAACACATTTTAACAGATCCTCCAATCACACCTTCGCCAGTAGATGGGCAATGAGTGCTGCATTTTCTTCATACTCTACATACGCTAGGGGGACGGCAATTCTGGTTAGACGGAATACACCATTTGTCTCGGCTGGCTCCAAGGTAGACGATCAGGGACGCTACTGTATGCTGTGGGGCAGGCTGGGGCACACGATGGTCACCCTGGTATGCTGCTATGGGCCTAACATAGATGACCCGGGTTTTTTTACGGAATTATGGGCGGCCATAATGGATACGGGTCCACATCAAATCATATGGGGGGGAGACTTTAATACAACGCTAGATCCCACATTAGATAGATCACACCCTTCCCCACACCACTACACCAAGGCACGGGCGGAACTGCGCGCAGTAATTACTGACTATAGCTTAGTGGACGCCTGGAGACAGCTACACGGAGTACTCAGGGAAGGCACGCATTTCACTGCGCAGGCGCGCTCATGGGCCAGACTAGATTATATATTCCTGACGCCACACCTTTACACATCCCTTCACCGTGCACATCACCTCCCCAGGACCTACTCGGATCATTCCCCTGTGAAAATTACACTGCACGCAGCCAAATTGGGCCCTCCTTCTACCGCATGGCGGATGCGCCCCTCACTACTACTGGACGACACATTTCAGGAGGAACTCCGGGATGAGTGCCTAGATTTCTTTAGGCGGAATAAGGACTCTGTTAACGATGTTGAGACTATTTGGGATGCGTTTAAAGTGACATTAAGGGGGATCTGCATCGCAAAAGGGTCGGGATTATTGAAAGAAATTACCTCACGCATACGTACTATCGAAAGGGAACTTAAAGACCTGGAGACCTCATTGGTCACTAATACGTCCGACTCTACATTACTTGCGATCCGGGATAAAATCTCTGAATATACGACGGAAGCAGCAAGAGAATCTAAATTTAGGAGCAAGCAATGGACTGCTCGCCGTTACGGTGAAGGCTACCAGCCTGGAAAGGCTTTAGCCTCGACGATTAAATTGATGCGTGAGCCTAACATTATACTTGAAATAGAGGGTCCGGATGGGGTGGTAATTCGGGACACGACTCAAATCCTCAACTCCTTTGTTTCCCACTATAGCACGCTATATACCTCCTCTAGAGTAGGAATTACAGGATTATCTGGCAGATGTATCGCTGGGCTGGCTTGGTGAGGCCCAAAGAGAGTTCCTGAGTGCGCCTTTCGAGTTAGAAGAGGTGCGAGACGCAATTATGGGTATGCAGACCGGGAAAGCCACGGGATTGGACAGCATTCCAATAGAATTTTACAAAACGTACATCGATTTTATGGCTCCTGTACTCCGAGAGGTATATGAGGACACCCTAGAGGTGGGCCACCTGCCGCCCTCAATGAGAACGGCTCTTATTATCTCTCTCCTTAAGCCAGGCAAGCCACCGCATCTGTGTGACTCCTACCGTCCCCTGTCCTTATTGAATAGCGATGTTAAGGTACTAGCCAAGCTCATTGCTAACCGCATCAGCCTTCTACTTCCCAATTTGATACTACCAGATCAGTCTGGCTTTGTCCCTGGCAGGGCTACCTCCCACAATCTGCGTACCTTCTTCTCTGTATTAAACTCGGTGCATGAAGACCTGCCAATGGCGGCTGTCTTTCTTGACGCCACCAAGGCGTTTGATTCCCTGGAATGGGACTATGTGTTCCGAGTGTTGGAAAGAATGGGATTCCCGGCGATTTTCATTGCCTGGATTAAACTCCTGTATGAACGCCCTATGGCCACGACTCTCATTAATGGTAAACTGTCTGTCTCATTCCCCATCACGAGGGGGACAAGGCAGGGATGTCCCCTTTCACCTCTCCTTTTCGCGATTGCCACAGAACCTCTGGCCGCTAAACTGCGACAGCATCATAATGACAGTGCGCTCCGGTGCTTTCAACGACAGATTCTGCTTTCACTGTATGCGGATGATATCACATTGTACATCTGACATCCTTGCGTTAATCTCAACCCCATCCTTAGAGAATTCGTGCGCTTTGGTAGACTGTCAGGGGTCCAGATTAATTGGAGTAAGTCCTGCATTTTTCCGCTTACCCCTTCTACTGCGCGGTTTGATCTAGACTTCCCTCTTACCTGGAGCGAAGGTGATTTTAAATATCTTGGGATACACATAGAGAAGGACAGAGATGAACTTATGCGTGCCAATTATGGCACTGCCATGAACCGCATAATGGACAATGTGGTGCGCTGGATCACCTTGCCTCTGTCGATGGCGGGTAGGGCTTCCCTGATAAAAATGGTCATTCTTCCGAAATTATTGTACCTATTTTTAAACATCCCATTTTATCCGGGCAGATCGTTTTTTAGCCAGCTTCGCTCTGAACTCATCAAGCTAGTATGGGGAGGGAAATCGCCTCGACTCAAGTGGGATACCCTGACACGTCCCTACACACACGGTGGCTTCGGAGTGCCCAATTTTGAGCTGTACTATCAGGCAGCACAAGCCCACTATGCCTATTTTTGGGTGCACCAGCCTAGGTATATGCCTCAACTGGCTGCGGAGCATTGGTTAGCCCACCCTATCCCTATAGATGGTGCGATTTACACGGAGGCCTCTGGCAGGGACAAAACGCCTACAACGGTGCTTAGCACGGCCACTGCATGGGCCCGAATACTGGCTAAAATGGGCCAGAAGGTATTGTATGCTCCGTCATTACCATTGAGCTACCACCCGGACATGCCACTATTGCAGGAACCCGGATTCCGTAAACTGTTACACAAATTGCGAATTGTGACCTGGGGGGATCTATACCATGAAGGAATGTTTCGTACCATGGAGCACTTGTATGAAGAGATGTCACCCACTCCACTTGAAGTGTTTTTATATATCCGGCTCCGGCAAGGTGTAAAAGCCCTCTCACCTGACTTTCCCCGAGAACCGGTACAGCTGGCCCCTTGCAGACTCTGCTCCAACTAGAGACTCCCTATAGATTGGTATCGACAATTTATAGGGCGGTACACACGCAAATGGATTACACGACTCTACCCGCTAGACCCAAATGGGATCAAGAGCTTGATAGCCCGCTCACGGATAGGCAGTGGTTGTTCTCCCTACAGCATACGGAACGCATTTCGGCTAGTAGTAGACATAGAATCATACACTATAAATTCATACACCGTCTTTACTACACTCCAGCTCGAATGCGAAGACTTCAGCTAAGAGCAACGGATGAATGTGATAGATGTCATGCCTCTGGGGCGGACTTCTTGCATCTCGCCTGGGCGTGTGATACTGTAAACCAGTACTGGATTCAAGTAATAAACGCACTTTCTGATATGACACACACTACAATACATCCCTCCCCGCTCCTGGCGTTACTGGGATATGTAGAGCCCGTGCAAGCGACGCATCGCAGGTTTATTGCAATGGCCCTGCTGGTGGCCAAACGGAGAGTAGCGTGTCGCTGGGGCAGAGGTAGAGCCCCTAAATTTAAGGACTGGATGAATGATTTAATATATTGTCAAGAACAACTGAATACTTATTCGGAATTATTGCCGATTGCTTCTAGACCATGTGACATTTGGGCTCCGTTGTGGAGTTACCTTGCTAGGAAAGTTGCGGACTCTGAGGGGGGGGCACCCACCTAATGGCCGTTTGCCTTGTTGTAGGGGTTTGGGACCTGAGATGTACGGGTCAGGGGTCCAAAAGGGCTACGAACTTCAATTGACTGTCACAATTCCCTTGAGAGGTAATGTCGACCCTGCTGTGTACTGATTGAAATGTACTGTTTCTCTTCCTTTTCATACATTATTTGTGATATGTGCATGTGCTAAACCTGTGTGACTGTACTGCACTTTCTGTTGTAAACTGTGTGACCACCAAAATTGCCAAAATAAAGTTTAAAAAAAAAAAAAAAAAGTATAGACGCCAAACAGAGAAAGAAAAAAGATAAGGAGAGACAGCCAACCCTACTGTAAGGGAGGAAAAACCCTACCCAAAGAAAGAGGAAAGAAAGAAAGGGGACCATAGAACAAAACAAACTAAAATAACAAACCCCCCCAACACCCGCCACCCTGCACCCCTGTAATGGCTACGGCCTACCCCACTAACAGCGTGCCTGTCGCCCCGGAACACCCCAAAGAAGGGAAATAAGGAAAGCGGAGGAGGAGAAGAACAAACATACTCCCGGCCACCCATACCCCCCGCCATTAGCGACCGCCCCAAAACATATTGTCCATTATTTAAAAGCAAGTATTAAGCACCAATATGGGGAGGACCTCAACCAAAACCACCCGACTCCCAGTGATATACACAGTACAATCCCGGCATAGATCACAAAGCGTAGCTAACCCCAAAAGTCAAAGACAACCATGACAGTTCGGTTCTTCACGATAATCTACGTCGCCAAAGCCAGCAGTCTCGCAGAAAGCAAAGCGTCCCAGATAGTACAAAGCAGTGGCATCGGATCTGGGGCAGGATACAAGATGAAGTCAGCCCTGACCAGTGCGATTCTTTATGAAAACCCATGCCACCCAAGCCACAGTATTCATGTGGTAATCGAAACGTCCATAGCAGTTCGAAGCAGCTGAATCGGACCGGGGACAGGATACAAGATGGCGGCATCCACAGGACCAACGGGGAAAGATGAAGGAGATAAGCAGACCTCTCCGACGGTCACTAAAGAGCTGTTCTTGGCGATCAAAACCTTCGGCAACGATGTTTCGCCGAGCAGGAGTCATACCGGGAAAGCTAACTACGGTCGTAGGTGCAACATTCACGAGGCCAAAATCATCGATGTGAGCTGAGTCAGGCTGCCGTGCGGGACCCTCAGAACAGTAGGCCAAATCTTCCACTGGAACCACAGAATGCTGATCGTGTGTCGCAGCATCATCGTCCGGTCGCAAGCAGATATTTCCCAGCGTTTCTGACATTCGGTCATACGTGACTGTGAATTGGGAGTGGAGCGCCCCAATGGCGGCCATCACGGACCTCAACGATGGTGCGCCATCTGTCCTCTCCATCTGCCCCCCCCAAAGAGACGAAGCAGGACTCGAGCCCCAGACTCACTTCCGAGGCTCCAGGCACACACGAAGCCGATGGCAACAGCAGGCGCTCCCTCAGCTGGTGATCACGACACCTTCGCCGACCGCGGGGGCCCCCCCTTCAACACCGCCGTCCCCAGCAGGGTCTCCGGGCAAGCGGCCCCCGACCGCGGCGCACGATGCACACCCTGTGTCACGAGACTGAGTCCTCAGTGCCAGCTGGTAACTGGATTGCAGATCGGAGATGCAGAAAAAGATCCGAGTACGGAAGACCGGACGAAACACTGGTTCCACAGCCGCTGTTGATCAATTCCAGCCTGGATGGGCTAGAAATCGAGGTCCCGGCTTCAGCCCTGGAGTAGGCCGAAAATGGAACACGACATAACTCCACCACCCAGTGTGTTAGGGAGTCGGGGATTGCACCACCGGTATCAGGCGAGCTTCATACACACGGGAGTCCGGCGTAGGTAAAGGATAAATGACAGGATATGCGAGCTGCCGGCGGAGGTCGACGGAGCCGGGAGCTTAAGCAGCCATCTTAGATCGTAGCGTAGCTCCTCCCCCCCTATTACTACTCTTTAACGGAATTCTTCATGGCCTTCCAGCACCGCCGACTTGGGCAGGCGCGGAGATTTTCCTATTTTTAAAAAAGGGTCCCCAATGGAGCCTGCGAACTACAGGCCAATCAGTCTTATTGATGTCACGCAGAAAATCTATGGAAGGATATTACTGGGTAGATTACAGGAGTGGATGGAAGATTGAGATGTATTAATCCCGCTGCAAGCAGGATTCAGATCTAAAATTTCATCTATAGACCAACTGTTTAGGCTCCAGTTAATTTACTGGAAGCATGTAGTTTTGGAAGGGGGGAGCTTGTATCTTACATTTGTGGATTTGAAGTCGGCGTTTGACATGGTGGATCCCGACCAGCTGTGGAGTATTCTGCTGGACATGGGAGTTCCGCCATATCTTTGCCATCAACTTAAATGCCTCCATGAGGATACATATGCCAGAGTAAGATACGGCAAGAATGGCCTACTAACAGCGCCTTTCACCGTCGGAAAGGGGGTTAGGCAAGGCTGTGTATTATCCCGACCCTTTTTTCCTTATTCCTAAATAGTCTCATTGATGACCTGCTCGCCGCAAAGGACCTGGATTCCCCGAGAATATCGTCATCTAAATTCCCGCGTTAATGTTCGCGGATGACACCCTGCTCCTCTCAAAGTCATCGATGGGGACGCAGCGAGTGTTGAAGGAGTTTGGCCAGTTCTGTAAAAAAAGAAACCTGGTAGTTAACATTAACAAAACAAAATATTTGGTCTTCAATGGCAACTCCACCAACTGCCCGCATCCACTGATGGATGATAGACCACTAGAGCGAGTTAACATCTTTGATTATCTGGGTCTATCGCTAAATGAGAAGATGGGATGGGGTCCCCAAATTGAGAAGGCCAATCTGAAATTAGCCCAGGCAATATGGGGACTAATGAAAGTCCATAAGATTTGTGCTGTGAGGACCATAAGCCCGCCGCTTGAGATTTACAAAGTACAAGCTAGGTCTGCCGCTCTGTACGGGGCAGAGTTGTGGGGACACTGCCCCTCCAATCCCCTATCACTTACTGAAAATAAGCTCATCAGAAATATCCTGGCTTTGCCAGTAAGCACGCCCCTAGTCCCGCTACGAATGGACCTGGATATTCTCCCAATAGTGGAGCTAATCTCGACACGGCCGCTGCTATACTGGCGGTGGCTGTGGACGACACCCAAGTTGAGACACTATAGTGAAGAATTGAAAGCGGTACGGTCACTACTGGGGGCTGCAGCCAGTATACCCTGGTTGTCGTTTGTCAGAGATTCCTTTCGAGCCATGGGTAGGGAGGACCTTTGGACTATCCCTGAGGAATCATGTACAGCTATTTCTAAAAAACAACTAGCTAAAGCTGTGAAGGACTACAAACTGACCAGCCTAATCGGGCAGTAAAAACCACTAGCCTAACCTATGGGCTCCTTGATTTTAAGTCACTATGTAGTGTAGTTCCTATTATCCCAATAGGCTCTGCGCATTGGAATAATATCTTCAATAGTATAGACATAGGACAGAGGTTAACTAGGTCTTCTACTGACGATATTAGACTTAAAGTTTTGTGTGCCAGCTAGCTCAGAGTTCACTAGAAACTTTCTCGAATAGGCAAGGAGGAGTTTAACCTCCCTGGATAGACAAGAAGGGATTTCGTTTCTGACAACCATAGAACATGACAACTTTGCTCTCCCTAATCAAGAGTATATCTCCAGAGTCGTGTGAAAACAAAAGACAACTATTTTACTCAGTCAATACGTGCATACTTAGTTCCACCAGATTGTAGAAAAAGGAAGAGACGGGCGTGTTCAATAAAAGGTGTTATTTATTGATCAGTCTCTTTTCTCATACAAGAGAAATGAATCGCTACAATTGCAATACTTAAGGTTAAGTAAAGTGCATACAGTAAAAGCAGGATTATAAAATAATACTGTAAAAGCATTGATATGGTTTCTTAGCCATATGATACTTTAAAATTGATAAAAGATATACATACATATATACATTGACTAATCGTACTCAACTGGTGCTTCTAACTACGCCTACCCCGGTGTACCTAACCTAAGCCTAATACGTGGGAAGGAGTAAGTAAGTAGCAGTTTAAGTTAAGTTTGTTTTGCCAAGAATCTGACTCAAGAATTCTCTGTAAGGGGTTAGTCAGTTCAGTACCTGGGATTTAGAAGGCAGGAGGGCTGGTATCTCTGTCTCAGGACTCTGTATCCCAGTTACCCGCGAGGGCAAGCTGGAAACGCTGGAAGCTGGATTTCTCGGCAAGAGAAAATGCAGCGTCTCTCTCAGCGCGTCAAAAGGGAGGGGCAGCGTCCGTGGGCTTCCTGCATCAGCTGGGCTCTCCGGCAAGTAGCGCTGCTCCAAGCTCATCACCACCGTGTCTTTGCTTAGGGCAGCGTCAGTATATTTATACCTGAAAGGTGCCGAGTTTGACGTAAGGATGGACATAAAACGTCAGTAAGGATGTCATAAGAACTGGTCGTTCTTACATTCTTTACAGGAGTTCTCGAACGAAATCAAAACAATAGCTGCTGGGGGGATTTCCCAGGTCTGCTGGAGGTTTTGTTTTGTTTTGAGAACTCGGTGTGCTTTCTAGGGGGCTGGAGGAATAGTGCTTGCTTAATGTGATAGCATGCGCTATGACTTAATCTGAAAACAGGTTTCTGTGCCGTTGTATGGATATTAGTGAATTATAACCGGACAAGGGTCAGAAATAGGAGTATCGATACAGGTCCCTATATAAACACACTACACCCACTCCACGCATTTATGTACATATTTACTAACCTAAGCAATAGTAAACATAACTAATAGTGCATGTGTATACCGAACCACCCCAAAATACATTTTTTATTTTTTTTGCATTTGAAAAATGGTATTGCGAAATACACGAAAAATGAGTATAGGTACTGTATGCATTCAAGCAGTGTAATTATTCAAGAAAAGATGCATATTTATATCAGCATGAATGATTTGCGAAAATAACACATGAAATGGCTCTTAATACAGAAAAAAAAGTGTGAGACCACTTCATCACATATAAATACAATTACTTGTAAATAAGCTAGAGGTTGAGGTAATGTATTGTCTCTAGAGTACCTAAAAATAGAAGCTCTGTTCTCTAAGAATAGTTTTACTTTAAGCAGAAGATAAGTGCAAAAAGGTAAATATTTTGGATCCGGGAAAAAAGTTTTCGTTTTCAGGGGAAGAAGGAAAAAAAGTTCTCAATAGCTTTGTTTTTAAAGCTGAAGGCCAAATTCAGAGTTCAGGGAACGCTGTGTGCACGTTTGCTTAAAGTCTCTGTTCTGGTGAAAACATCATTTCAGACAGACTCTCGAAAAAACAGTCTACCGCTCCTGGTGAAAGTTCGACTAGGTTGGAAAATGTCGCTACCATGCAGTCATGCGCATGTTCGCTTTCAGTGATGTTTCGATCAGCATTGCTTACAGAAGGTCGTACCTGGTTGATGCTGCTCTCATCCTGTACTTCACTACCCTTCAATCGTAGTGGTGAAGTTTCCACGAATGCCGTCATCAGGATAGGTAGCCGCTGGGGACAGCACAATGCATGAGCCTTTACTGGACCCAACAAAGTATCTGCATCCAATGGTACTTCTGATTGTAGTGTAAGACAGGTGTCTAACACGCATTCTTCGCCGCATAGCATGCACCTCAATACAGGCATAACGCAATTCTGCCACATGGGTCTGAACGAAAGAAACCAGGTCATATTCAGATCTCTTAGCCGGGCTAGTCCAAGGACTTTAGTTATGCGGTCCCGGTAGCGTATAGCTAGGATCGTTTCTTCCATTGTTGCTGGAGTCTTGTCTGTGACATGGCTTGCCATAACGAAGCAGGAGTAGCAAAAATAAAATGCCTGCTACGAGTCCCAACAGGAGTGGAAGTCCGCCAAAGATGGAATGGACGAAATTAGGAAAAATACCCAGGACTGCTTTGAATGGTGTTAACAGTCCCGAAAAAAACTGTCTTAAATACACTTGCGATACCACTTGTATCAGAACTATTTAGGATTTCGTTTAGCATTTCTGCGAAGTGTAGGGGGCAATTTGTTGATAACAATGCATGTATCTCATCCGTTGTCCTTGCAACTTGGAGATCATACGTTTCTTTTGATGACGTCAAATGGGTTGGCGTCTGTAGGAGCACAGTCTTCATTCTGCTTAAAGTATCAATTCGATTAGAAGAGATATTCAAACTGGGCCAAATTTTTCCCTCCCTGTCTGGAGTGTCATTCGGAAACAATACTCTTTCACAGCAAGTGACCATGGAGCTCACACTTACTACATAAGGTTTTCCTGGCAGCAAGCCACAACATCTGTGATCTACAATTAGAATGTAACTCCCGTTAGAAAGCCGTCTAAAGAATGGTTCTATTTGTGTTGCAGGTGTGCCGAGCTGGTGACATGAAAGGTTATTTGAAGTCCCCTCACAGGCCCCATGCAAACTTATACCCTGACACAGAAGTATACCACTTAGCGATTTTTCACAATTATTACCACTAAGAAATACACTCTGTCCATTATTACTGTAACATGTGTGTGTATAAGGTAAGTTCCATGTTGACTTAATGTATCCTTTACCCAACCTTTCATACTGGCCTGCCTGTATATATTTTTGGCAGTATCGAAACTGGAAAGTCGTTATTGGAATAGTTATTATCCCATGTATTATCCATTCAATGACAGGTCGTTCTGACATTGTCAATGGCAATCTCTCAAGTTTTTCAATGCTCAGAATTGTATAATCAGCACCCTTTTGTGCCAAGCTGATTTGTGTATCAGTAAGGTTAAAGATACTGAATAATGACGTTGTGTTGATTAAATGCCAAGGCACGTAGCCTGAACGCAGATTTTGTAACGTCCAGCCAAGCTGTACAATAGAACGTAGTTGTGACTGACCGTGTTGCAACATCAGTAAGTCTTGCTCTATTATATCGATTGCAGATGATACAATACTGTTCAGTGAATATATTCTGGAAGACAGAGTCATTAACCCATTGTCCACAACAGAAAGTGATTTTTCCAAATTAACACGGTCAATTTCCCATATTTTCTCTGCTGTCTCAATTTGAGTTTCTTTCCAAGCTTCGTTGTAAGCTGCATATATAGAGGCCGCTATGAAACGTTTTTGACGCTGTTTGCGTGGTCCCATAATGAAATCACGCAAGTCAGCACCTTCTTTAAGTAAAGTCAAGTGTTGCTTAATTTCAACCAGTGTGGATGTTTGTAGCCATTCGAGGCAGAGTTTCCCTACACTGTAAGTAGTTACAATCCCTGGATGTTGTCTCTGGGAATATCTAGGGTCTGGCCTGGTCAATGTGAACCCCTGTATTTTGTTCAGGAATCTATCTTGACAGTTATTTGTATCTGTGGGCCAGATCAACCATTTTTTCCAATCAGTATGTGTTCTGTTTTGGTTTAAAATATGGGATAAGTCTATTTCAACATCTGTAGTGCTATTACTGTCAGGTGTCGGTTTAGGAATAGACGGTTTGTTTATGTCTTTAATTTTGGCTATGCCAAGACAGGTTGTCTGTTGAATTGTATCATTCAAAAATATAATTTGTTCTGGGATCATGCAGGCTCTAAATAATGATTCTATACCTTGCACTTGCCAATCTTTTGTACCCCAGATTGTTTTAGTTTCAATATTATTGTTCCAGAAATCAAAACCGAATGTTTTCATTTTTTCAAAAAATGTCTCGGAATAGATTAATTTTGTATTCGTAAGCATGGTTTTCATTCCTGTCTTATTTGACAATTTGAAATAAAATGTTTCTGCATTACTTGTGTTAAACCCTAAGTATGAGAATTTTTCATAAAATGTTTTTGAACTGCCTTTTGGTGGAGTTGCACAATGTTCCCATTGGTTATAATTAAAAATATTTCTAGGTTGAGCAGATCTATGCAGATAATGGTGACCATAGTGGTTGTAACAAAACATCTGGTCATAATTAGATGAACCTTGCAAATAATCATGTTCTGTAAATTTAGCTGACATCACTAGATCAGACATCATATCATTAATACTTTCAAAGTCCCAATCATCAGCAAATGTGCTTGGTTTTACAAAGTCACTTAATGAAATCTTGAATTGATGAGGAAACTTCAGGAGCTCAACCGGGCCATAGATTTCGTAATCAGTTTTGTCCCATGCTACCCCACCGGGTATAGGATTGGCTGTGACGTTTACTGAAGAAAGTTCTCTTTTCTCGATGTGTGAAGACTTGTGTGGTTTCAGGACCAAGTTGATTTTCTGACTTGCTGTGTCCATTGTAACATATTTTCCCTCAATGAAATGTCCCAAGCATAGTACCATGATGAGCCAAAGTATGAGGATAAATGTACCTAGTGCCACCCAAAATTCAATCCATGGAGAAATCAGATAGGTTTCTTGTAGTTGATGAAAGAGTTCTTTTGCTTTGTCTTTAAAAGTTTTTGTTGTTGGCTGTTCCCCAGGTTCGCTTGGATCCTCAGAAAAATCATCGAAGTTGATGCTGTTCTGTCAATTGTTTCAATTGCTTCTGGATTCCTTTTTGCTTTTGGAATTTGCTTTGTTTCATTAGCATAGTCAGTAGTTACATCATTGTAGATTGGTGTTTCTGGATGTAAAATTTTGATTTGAGTTTCAAGAGGTTTAAGTTCCATGGCTTTGTTGCATAGTCCTTGTTGTTCCACTGTAGGTTTATCAAATGTGATTAGTCTCTCAGTTTGAACCTCTGTATTTGTAGCAAACTTTGGTGTTCTACTACTTCTTGGGAGTCCACTTGGCCTACTACTTGTTATCGGCCACATGATTGTGGTTTAACTAGGTCGATGGATACAACTCGGTTCTCCTTTTTACCAGCCAGGGGCGGTAATACTACTGATCTTGTCCCGTTGACAGACAAGACAGGTACTGCTTTTCTGTAAGAAGGCCCAAATTCCTTCTTTACCGCGATCTTCTCTCTGACCAGATCCCTGATTTTTGGAATCCAGACAGGCCTTGCTGGGACAGGTGGTTTCTCTTCAGTGGTTGTTGGCTGCTGTTTCAACTTTATGTTGCTCAGGTCTTTTCTCGTTTCATTTAAGTCCTGTAAAATAGCCAAACGATCTTTGATATCAAAGCATTTTTCTTTCACCACTGAAGTTTGACTATCGAGGTCCTGGATTAACATTCTAGTCCCAAACAATAGTTCGTACGGACTGAGACCTCTCAGAGAATTTCTTGGCAGATTATTAAGACTACGTTGGACACTTATTAAATGTTTGACCCACCCAGCTCCCGAACCTAATATCTTTGCTGTTATAGATTGCTCTATGCCTTGGTTTTTTCTTTACACCATCCCGTTTCCCTCAGGAAGGAAGTGAGAAGAGTCCCGCAATGTAATGCTCATGCTGGCCATGCCTCCCCTATAAGCTCGAGAGCTAAAGGCAAGACATTGATCAGAACGTAGCATGCTCCTAGCGTATATGCCATTAGAGACTCGCAAATCTTTTTATAACAGTTCAGACGTCAGCCGCGTGCTGGGGTCTACATTTATAAGTGAAAATAGTCTCTACATGTTAATTTGACGCATTATTTATACTGGTTTTTTTTTAATTGTTTAATCCAATCTGGAGCGAAACGCCATGGTAATATACCGTCTCGGTCGCCACTGCGATCTCTGTTGCAGTCTGGGCAGTTTTTTACAAATATATGATGTTCCAGGCTCATTCCTGGCCACCAATATATTGACTGTAATTCTTCCAGAGAATCCTTAAGTTTAAGGTGTCTAAGACCCTCACCCATATGTGCGTCTGCTATTAACAAGACTCTCCTGTTCGTGTTTGGAATTACCCTATCCCCCACTCCAGGGATTCGAGCAAAAGGAATGGAGTTTGCATCGATTATGTATGTATAATTGAGTGGATAGTTGATGGGTAGCGCTGAGCAGTCGCCTTTTGATGACGTTTTCACCGCCAGCATTGTTTCCCCGTCAATGTATTTTTCTGAACGCTTTTTTGTAGCTACGGAAGCCGATTTAGTTGTTTCCGTTGTGGCTGTCTCAGCCAATGAATTCCCTGCAGCGTGAACGCCATCACGCTGATGACTCAGTGAGTGTATCACGTGAGTCTTTGGTAGTTCTTTCTGTAAAAGAACTACTTGTTCCCAAAGCAATTTTTGCTTTATTGTTGCACCTGTGTCATCTTTGTAACCGTTTTGAATCCATTTCTGTAAATCGTTATTGTATAATTTGACGCAGTAATACGAATCGCCCACTATTAGTGTCAGGAATTCGCGATCGGCATTATCTAGCGCCATTTTCAACGCTATTATTTCAGTTTGTTGTTCGGAATTATTTTCTACCGAGTGTGATTTTGTTACCAGAGGTATCAATTTACCTCCGCGCCACACGTTTTTTACAATCTCGCATGTGGCGTTATAGGCTAGTTTTCCCCAAACTGAGGGTTGAGCATGTCCGTCTGTATGAATTACACAGGCGTAATGTCGTATGGGCAGAATGTCGATTGGCAGAGGGTATTCTCTTTCATATTCTAGATTTTTTAATTTTTTCATTTCCGGGTCAAAATAGTATTTTACTTTGTCTGTAGCAAGATAATTTTCCCATTGTATCCATTTTGGATTTAGTGCCACAGCAGGTAAATTACAAGGGCTTGTTAATGCCTCAAAAGCTGATTCTGCTGTTCTGACTGTAATCCATCTGCCGTCAGCTTGGTCTCTTTCTCTTGCTACAGCTGTTTGAACCGCATGAACAATGTTTTCCTTAATGCTGAATGTTTTTTCAGCTTCTGTGTACAAATGTGATTTGTATGCTATTGGTACCGTTTCTCCCTCATTAGAGGTTAGGTATGTGAATCCGCATCTTCCTGGGATGACTCGGATCACAAGGTTGCGTGTGTTATCGCGTGTTTGCAATTTTGTTTTAGCTAACGTCTGTTTATAAGGATCTCAAAATTTCTGTGTGTTTTTGAGTCCAATTGATTCTTTTAAAATCTGGTTTTATTAGGTCGTAGAGAGGTTTAACCCTCTCTGCATAATTGAGAATGTAAGTTCTTCCGAAATTCAGGAAACCTAGAATTGATTGTAAGTTTTTCAGCGTTCTTGGTGCTTGGATTACAGCACATTTCTCTAGGAAATTATCAGCCAGGCTTTTGACTTCACTTGAAAGTTCATATCCTAAAAACAGGACAGTTAGATGGGCAATTCTTGACTTTTTGAAGTTGAATTTGTAACCCTCTGCTGCGAACCCAAGTATTATGGTGTTCACTCTCTTCAAGTGAGTATCCAAGTCATCATCTGTTAGATAGATGTCATCGACATAAGATAATGCCTCATCATCATATATTTGTAGTAACTCTGTTACTCTCGCTGAGAATAATCCTGGGCTGTTCTTGAACCCCTGTGGCAAACGACAGAAATTTTTCTGCGAGCCGTTTATTGAGAAAGCGGTCAAATATTTGCTTTCTGGTGCTATATTTTGACAAAAGAATCCATTAGAGATGTGTAATGTTATTTTGTATTTTTTGCGCACTATGCTATTCATTAGTGCTGCACTGTGTGAGTTTTGTACTGCAAAAGTTTTGCAACATGAGTTTAGGTGTCTGTAGTCCAAAACTAGACGATATGAATCATCTGGTTTGGAGACAGGAAACAAAGGATTGTTCATTTGTGAGGTGCAAGTTTCAATCACCCCCTGGTATTCAAGTTGATCTAAGATCTCCCTGACCTGTTTTTTAGCTTCTTGCTTAATTGGGTACTGCCTCTGTGCAGTTGGTTGAGATTTTAACTGGATTTTGTGAGGAGGAGAGTCCTCATCCCATCCCACTTGGTTTTTATATAATGCAGGAGCTTGGGCTACTGCCCACTTTCTTGGAAGTGTATATTTTTTATGAATTGGAATATGATTTGAGAAGGCAGGCATAATCATTTCTTCGCCATGAGGGCACTCCCTGACAAACTCCGGTGGCCAGTCTTTTTCAGCTAGAAGGATGTCATAGCCTTTGGAGAGATTATCCCAAAATAGACCCCTTATTTTCCTAGTCTTATCTCCCTCTATACGTAATGTTATTTCATATATTTTATGAGGTTTGCTAACTCTGGTATCTGCAGTTTCCACTTGAATGTATTCATTCGTGTCCACTGTCTCCAGATGATTCATCAGGATCTTGCGAGCTATGCTCACTTCTGCTGCGCTGTCTAGCATTGTCTGAGCCCACTCTCCGTTTTTCAGCTGTGTCCTCAGTGTCCTCGGCATGTTTGATTACTTTAATACTGGCTACCTTCTTCTTTGGAAATTGTAACTTTTTACTTTGATGAGCAGGTTCCTTGTCTTTGGACTTGGCGTGCTCTTCTCTGTGTTTTGACCGTCCTCTTCTTTCCGATTTCTGCGAGGAAGTCTGAAAAGATCGAGAGGGACGTGTATCAATATCTTGATATCTATCAGGTTTCTTTAAATTATCCCTATTTCTAAGGTTGTATTTTTTCTCAGAGGGCTCCCTTTCGGGAGACTTGTGTCCTTGGTCCGGAGATCTTTCTCTCCGCCGAGGAGACCTTCCTCTGGACAGGAATCTTTTTTCTTTGGGAGTGGATTGTTTGTTTCCATCCCAGCTCTTTTTAGGAGTGTTCACATTATTTTTAATAAATACCTTTTCAGGATTTTCAGTTAGTTGCGGTTTTACTGGTTTCCCACCCAAACTATCTCTTCCTAGTTCTTCATAGGATTTTTCTATGATTCTGGCAAGTTCGAATGGTTGTTCTGCTATATCTGTTTCTTTCAATTTCTGGCGGATCGCCACAGATGCTGCTTCCCCTTTTATGTTAGATAACAATAAAGCTGAGACCTGCTTGAAGTCTTTCAGTAATTTCATACCCAGAGTTAAAGCAGGCTCTGGACCGCATTCATTTTGAATCTGTTTTAGCACATCTGGTATTACCGCCATGGACGGAACACCATGTGTTTTTGTGTAAATGGAAGCAAAGACTGTGCCCCAAGTGTCACAGTCTTCCACATGTGGTGCGATTCCCATTGGAAGACAGATAGTCAGAATTCTGTGTTTCTCAACAGGGGTGGTATCCGGAAATACCGCCTCTATTTGAGTGATTTTTTGTGCTAACCAGAATGGAATTCGTTCCCTGTTAATGGGTACCTTGCCTAGACAGGACTGTATGTTTTGTGGTGTGATTTTATTTGTGTTCCCCTGATGAGGGGGCAGCTGTGGAATTTTAATAGCTGGTTGGACTGTTGAAGTCCGCATT
Source organism: Lissotriton helveticus (assembly GCF_964261635.1). NCBI lineage: Eukaryota > Metazoa > Chordata > Amphibia > Caudata > Salamandridae > Lissotriton > Lissotriton helveticus. The sequence continues at coordinate 494,579,418 of NC_136070.1, forward strand.
ACATATTGGACTAATTGTCTGTGTATTTTAATCAGTTGTTTTAGCTGTGCTAAAAGATCTGGTACTGAAATTTTTTCAATGTCTGGATGTGGTGTGTAGCTGGCTAGAACCGGCCACGTTGCTCCTGGTCTACCTAGTGGACCGAGCCTGGTGATGTGATCATTATGTTTTAGGGCGCCTTTAAACCAGAGCAGGTGCTCTTGGTATTTTAATGGTATTTCCACCTCCTCGAAAGGAGTGTACTCATCCGGAGGTTCCTCTATCTTGTAATAGTGGAATTCCTTTGTTACAGCGCTTGCTGCAGGAAAGTTTATCCATGAATAGAATACCTCTGTCTGCCGATATTCGTGTGCCTCAATTACGAATATGACTGTACCACCTCTCGGTGTCAGTCCATTTTCTATAAGTTTAAGTGTTATAGTTTTCCTTATGTTGACCGGGATGAGTATTGCACCCGGGTCTTGTTGTAGGAGACTCGTGTCATCCTTTAGGAGTTGAGCTGCTATTCTAGCCGCCTCCCTTTCTCCTTCACTGTCTGACATTTTACTGACAGGAAGGTTTTTTGTTTTTGTTGCAGATCAGGTTTTCCAAGAAAACAAAGATTAGGTGCACAATATTGTGGAACACTGTATCCTTCAACGTTGAATAAACCAAAAACCATACATAGGAGTCTCCTCCTACTAAGTTTGGCGGATGTAGCCTTTGGCCCACTCCAGACGTCTTTGGAGTACTTATGGGAGAAAGGGTCTGTGTGAAAAAGCACGACTGAGTTACTCTAATGCCTTGCGTTAGATTTATTGCCTATCCAAACAGTTGGGCGCCATGTAGTGTAGTTCCTATTATCCCAATAGGCTCTGCGCATTGGAATAATATCTTCAATAGTATAGACATAGGACAGAGGTTAACTAGGTCTTCTACTGACGATATTAGACTTAAAGTTTTGTGTGCCAGCTAGCTCAGAGTTCACTAGAAACTTTCTCGAATAGGCAAGGAGGAGTTTAACCTCCCTGGATAGACAAGAAGGGATTTAGTTTCTGACAACCATAGAACATGACAACTTTGCTCTCCCTAATCAAGAGTATATCTCCAGAGTCGTGTGAAAACAAAAGACAACTATTTTACTCAGTCAATACGTGCATACTTAGTTTCACCAGATTGTAGAGAAAGGAAGAGACGGGCGTGTTCAATAAAAGGTGTTATTTATTGATCAGTCTCTTTTCTCATACAAGAGAAATGAATCGCTACAATTGCAATACTTAAGGTTAAGTAAAGTGCATACAGTAAAAGCAGGATTATAAAATAATACTGTAAAAGCATTGATATGGTTTCTTAGCCATATGATACTTTAAAATGGATAAAAGATATACATACATATATACATTGACTAATCATACTCAACTGGTGCTTCTAACTACGCCTACCCCGGTGTACCTGACCTAAGCCTAATACGTGGGAAGGAGTAAGTAAGTAGCAGTTTAGGTTAAGTTTGTTTTGCCAAGAATCTGACTCAAGAATTCTCTGTAAGGGGTTAGTCAGTTCAGTACCTGGGATTTAGAAGGCAGGAGGGCTGGTATCTCTGTCTCAGGACTCGGTATCCCAGTTACCCGCGAGGGCAAGCTGGAAACGCTGGAAGCTGGATTTCTCGGCAAGAGAAAATGCAGCGTCTCTCTCAGCGCGTCAAAAGGGAGGGGCAGCGTCCGTGGGCTTCCTGCATCAGCTGGGCTCTCCGGCAAGTAGCGCTGCTCCAAGCTCATCACCACCGTGTCTTTGCTTAGGGCAGCGTCGGTATATTTATACCTGAAAGGTGCCGAGTTTGACGTAAGGATGGACATAAAACGTCAGTAAGGATGTCATAAGAACTGGTCGTTCTTACATTCTTTACAGGAGTTCTCGAACGAAATCAAAACAATAGCTGCGGGGGATTTCCCAGGTCTGCTGGAGGTTTTGTTTTGTTTTGAGAACTCGGTGTGCTTTCTAGGGGGCTGGAGGAATAGTGCTTGCTTAATGTGATAGCATGCGCTATGACTTAATCTGAAAACGTGTTTCTGTGCCGTTGTATGGATATTAGTGAATTATAACCGGACAAGGGTCAGAAATAGGAGTATCGATACAGGTCCCTATATAAACACACTACAACTATATCAATTTGAACAGGTATTAGATCAAATTCAGCCGCCCCTAGCAAGGAAGCTGTATCCACAATTCAGATATGGGTCACTCCCGCTCTATGCAGTAACCAACAAGTGGGCGGGGGCTACTAAGTCTTTTTTCCCAGGATGCATGGTTGAGGAGGAAACAGTGACCCATGTAATGTTATTCTGCCCGGCATATAAGCTGTCCAGGTCAAAATGGATCTTTCAACTGTGCAGAAACCTGGGCATCAGAAATTATCGAGACTTCTTTAGGATCCTAAAATCTGATACTGCACCAGTATATGTTGTGGCGTGTTCAAAATTTATTTTTGCCATGTGGCTTAAACAAATGTATCTGTTAAAGAATGTAATTTAGCTATTGTGGCTGTCTTCTTCTTTTGACTTTTTAAGGTAACCAGCCTAGTAGTATATCCAGGGAGTTGCCTTTGGGCGAGACCTATAGCCAACCAAAGCTGGATGCCTTACTGACAATGGATGTTAATTTTTAAGGTTCTTTTAAGAAAGTTCTTATACGGTTTTAACCTTAAATTATATTTTTAAATATTAGGTTTTAACAAGATAAACTGACTCTCATGTCATTGTCCCCTGATGCATGTGTAAACTGTGTATGCCAATAATATAACGAAATTGTATTCCTTAATGCTGCCATTGATTATATTTTATTGTATTGTAAAAATGTATATGTGTTTTTATGGCTGAAATAGCCGCAATAAAGTTTTTCGGATGATGAAAAGGTAGTTTTTCATTTTTATTTTTGAAATGCATCCCATAAGGGAAATGGGATGCATTTCAACAAAAAAATTGCTTTATTTGAAAAGCAATCACAGAAATGATGGTCTGCGTACCCAAGTAGGCTACCATCTCTATGATTATAGGCCATTTACAATGGGTCTCAAATTTCGACCTGCTTCATGAAAATTGATGTGGTAGGTCAATTGTGACCCATTGGGAATCACAAACGATGTCTGAGAATATGAAATTAAGAACTCGCAAAATGCTTAGGTCGTACATCTGGCCCAAGCGGTCAAGCGGGGGTGCAAGACTATTGTTTTTACCACAAAATTACTCATAGTATACATACGTTGAGAGACTTTTGGCCAGCAGGTTTCATATATTAGTCTATTAAATTGTCATTCACACTTTGCTTCTGCCAACCACAACATGCAGCATGGGTCGTAGATCAGCTAAATTTGCCCTTCGTCTCCCCTCAGTTTGAGCACCTGCACAAAGCTTCTGCTCGTGTTTACATCAACTAAAAACAGTTCCTTTGTCTTCAGGTACAAAGCTCTTTGAAAGTATGCTTTATTTCTTTTTTTTTTTTATATTGGCTTTGAATAAAGGTATTTATTTTGCCTCAGCTACTTTTTAAAGTGTTTAAGAGACTTTATAGCTCACAGAAATTACAGTGCTTGATGGTGATTTATTCTTGTCTCTTTCACAAACAATAATAATACTAGAATGCATTGTGCAACAAAAAAAGCTTGATATTTAAAAAACATCAATAGTAAAATAGCCATATAAGTAAATATTCTTTTTTTGAGTTTCATTGCAAGCATGAGGCGACCATGTTCGGTGACAACTTTTTGTTTTTATTTTCTCCTTCCAGTTTCTCCTTTTTATTTTTGTGCCTCATGCTTGCCATGAAGAGTAAAAATAAAAATAACCATAGCTGTAGTTTACCAAGGCCAAAGCAATCCTCGTGCCATTATTTGTTCAAATTCGTTTTGTAGGTGAATTTAGCTATGTAAAAAGAAATGAGTAGATTTAAAACAGGTGCCTTATATCTCTTTAAGTCTCGCCTATTGGGCAGCTGTCTGTTATGAGACATATTGTTAGCTTACAGAGGGCTGGGAACCAGCCCATTGCTTATCATTATTTGGCTTTATTGTCAATCTTAATTGCTTGCATCATATTCACCAGCTTGCGCAGGCTTTCCCTCCACTTCCTTTTTGTCTCTTCCATGGAGGATGGATGGATTATTTCTGTCCTTTCACTGATCACTTTCCAAGCACTACTTTTTTTTATTTAAGCATTCCACAAGAGTTCACATTATCCACCTGTCTCTCTTATGTACTTCTCTCCCCTGTCCATGTTCCTTTCTTTTGCCCATTTGGTTTTCCCCACCAGCTCCACGTTGTTTTCCCTCACCGTTTTGCTTTTCTCCCACCTGTGCCCTCCATGTTGCTTCCACCCCCCACTTACGCACTCCATTTGCCATCACCAACCACCAGTGCCCTCTATGTTGCATGTCGCACTTACACCCTTCATATTGCTTCCACCCTCACCCTTCTCTCTGTTCTGCTTCTGCCCATATTCCTTCCCCCACCAGCTGCCTGCATGTTGCTTCTAACCCTTATTTGTTCCCTGTGATGCTTTCACCCCCTGTTGCTGTGTTAATTCCTCCCAAGCACTTTAAAAAATAAATTTTTGCCTTCTTCCTTTTTTAGGCACTGATCCAAGTCGGCTCGGTAACAAAAAAGAAAACAAAGTGCCCACATAATTTTGTAATGCAAAAAGAACAGATGATGGATGGAATGCTGAATTAATCAAACATTCACCCCAGTCACAGATTTGGGTTAAATATATCTTTTTTTGCACATCACACCATTCCAGTTTCAACCCAGCCATATGCAATTCAGTCTTGACTCTGCTCCCGCTGGACGCAGTCCAGCCCGATCGGGCAGGCCTGGTCCTCCCTGGACCAGAAACAAGCATCCTGGGACCGGTTTCGTGGTAACACCCCTTATCAGCCAGGGTAGCTTAAATCTGGTGGTGTAGCGAGCACAGGACCTATGTGTGGGCATACCCTTCCCACTTAGGATGACAAATGCAAAAAGAAAAGATGATGGACGGAATGCTGATTTAATCAAACATTCACCCTCAGTCACAGATCTGGGGTAAATCTGTTGTTTCTTTTGCATACCAGGCCATTCTAGTTTAGACGCAGCCAGATGCAAATCAGTCTTAACTCTGCACATGCTGGGAACAGTCCAGCCCGTACTGCCAAGCCAGGACCTCTGTGTACTAGAAACAAGCATCCTGGGACCGGTTTCGGGGTAACACTCCTCATCAGCCAGGCTAGCTTGAATCTTGTGGCATAGCGAGCACTGGACCATCGTCTGGGCATCCCCATCTCACTTAGTGTGAAGGGTATGCCCAGGTGTGGGTCCCGGGCTCGTTGCGCCACTAGATTCAAGCTAGCCTGGCTGATGAGGAGAAATACCTCAAAATGTATCCAAGGATGCTTGTTTCTGGTCCTGGGAGGACCTGGCTTGGCAGTTCGGGCTGGACTGTTACCACGAGGAACAGAGTCAAGACTGATTTGCATCTGGCTGGGTCCAAACCGGGGTGGGGTGGTGAGCAAAAGCACAATGGATTAAACTAAAATCTTTGTGACTGGGGATGAATGTTTGGATTGTTCAGCATTCCATCCCTCAATGGGTCCTTTTGCTTTTGTTACCCAAAGTGGGAAGGGTATGCCCAGACATGGGTCCAGTGCTCACTGAGTCACTGGATTCAAGCTAGCCTGGCTGATGAGGGGTGATGTCCCGAAACCGGTCCCAGGATGCTTGTTTCTGGTCCCATGAGGAACAGGGTCAAGACTGATTTGCATCTGGCTGGGCCCAAACAGGGGTGGCGTGGTGAGCAAAAGAATGATAGATTAAACCTAGATTTTTGTGACTGGGGGTGAATGTTTGGATTGTTCAACATTCCACCCATCAATTGTTCCTTTTGCTCACATTTAGGCCCATATCTCTGTACTGGGGTGGATGTATGACATTGTTCTGCATTCTGTCCATCAACTGTTGTTTTTGCATTTGTCACCCCGAGTGGGACGGGTATGCTCAGACGTGAGTCCTGTGCTTTCCATTCCACCGGAATCAAGCTATCCTGGCTGATGAGGGCTGAAAGCCCGAAACCAGTCCTAGGATGCTTGTTTCCAGTCCAGGGAGTTCCTGGCTTGGCAGTTCGGTCTGGACTGTTCCCATGGGGCACAGGGTCAAGACTGATTTGCATATGGCTAGGTTCAAACTGGAATGGCATGGTGAGCAAAAAAACAATGGCTTTAGGCCCAGATCTCTGTACTGGGGTGAATGTATGACATTGTTCTGCATTCTGTCCATCAACTGTTGTTTTTGCATTTGTCACCCCGAGTGGGACGGGTATGCTCAGACGTGAGTCCCGTGCTCTCCATGCCACTGGAATCAAGCTATCCTGGCTGATGAGGGCTGAAAGCCCGAAACTGGTCCTAGGATGCTTGTTTCCAGTCCAGGGAGTTCCTGGCTTGGCAGTTCGGTCTGGACTGTTCCCATGGGGCACAGGGTCACGACTGATTTGCATATGGCTAGGTTCAAACTGGAATGGCATGGTGAGCAAAAAAACGATGGCTTTAGGCCCAGATCTCTGTACTGGGATGAATGTATGACATTGTTCTGCATTCTGTCCATCAACTGTTGTTTTTGCATTTGTCACCCCGAGTGGGACGGGTATGCTCAGACGTGAGTCCCGTGCTCTCCATGCCACTGGAATCAAGCTATCCTGGCTGATGAGGGCTGAAAGCCCGAAACCGGTCCTAGGATGCCTGTTTCCAGTCCAGGGAGTTCCTGACTTGGCAGTTCAGTCTGGACTGTTCCCATGGGGCACAGGGTCAAGACTGATTTGCATATGGCTAGGTTCAAACTGGAATGGCATGGTGAGCAAAGAAACGATTGGTTTAAGTCCAGATCTCTGTACTGGGGTGAATGTATGACATTGTTCTGCATTCTGTCCATCAACTGTTGTTTTTGCATTGTTTTTACACATAATTTTGCAGAGGGCGTACACCTACAAAAATTAAATGGCTGTCCGCGTGAAATGCTTTTTTATTCTTTACCCATGCTGCACAGGATCGGGGATGCTGCGCAGCTTGGCTAAAAACCATTGGCAAAGTCAATAGGTCCCAAAGGCAAGATCAATTTGCTTTGGCAACGCTTGCTTAGTTTAAAATTGTTTTCAGAAATCTGTTGTGACCATAATGTCCAAGAATAACAAAATATTAATACCTTGATAAGTACCAATTGACTTCTTATAATTTAAATTTTACAAACACTCCTGGATAGATTAAAGCCTTATTTTACCTCCAAGTTGGGAGTATATCTGTTTAGCAGCATTTGCTATAACAAGGGACACAAACTACTATAGAAGATAAATGTGTAAACATATTTGGATCTCACCAATGGTTTTGTCCTCCTCCATCAGTCTGCATTATTTTTTGAAGGATTAAGTTTGTGAGAAAGAGTGAAGTGTCTACCACATTCCGTGCAGACCCGTCCAACATGGCTAACAGGCAAATCAAAACAATTATTTTCTATGCACTAAACATCTCAGTTAAAACGCGAGAGAACAGCTATTTCTAACCCCTGTGTATAGTTCTTTTATAAAATGTAATTGCAATTACATGTATATAGCGATTACTACCCTCAACGATGCGTCAAAGTCATTTTTTGGCAAGTAGCACGCTATTCCCGAACCCAAAAAGGATTAGTGGTGAGTTAGTATAGGGAGATATGAAATCAATTTGAGCGGTGGACATGTGAGTTTGTTATTTGGATTGAAAAAGGATAGTGATCCGACTGCCAACACTCTCCGATTCGGAGAGGGACGCCCTGGAGGAGCCACTTGCCGCGGAGGAACTGGCTCAGGCGATCCGAGACCTCCGACCGGGGAAGGCACTTGGGCCGAATGGCCTACCAATAGAAATATACAAACTCGCGCCTGACCGCCTCAGCCCCTACCTCAAACGGATGTTTGAGGAGAGCAAGGAGCAGGGCATTCTGCCCCGCGATCAACGCATTGCCACGATAGTGGCCATCCCTAAGGAAGGGAAACCACGGGACTCCTGTGCCTCCTACAGGCCTATATCTCTCTTAAATGCAGAGCCCAAAATCCTAGCCAAGGCCCTCGCCAACAGGCTTAAGCCTGTTTTGTCCGTCCTGGTACACCCGGATCAATCTGGCTTCATGCCCCATCGCAACACCGCGCTCAACCTCCGGAGACTGCACGGGGAGTTGGGAAGAAGCCATACCATCCGGGAAGACGCGATAGTGGTATCCCTGGATGCGGCGATGGCATTTGACACACTCGAATGGCCCTACATGATGGCGGTTCTCCGCAAACTGGGCTTTGGCCCCAATTTTATACGCTGGGTGCGCCTCCTTTATTCGACACCCCTGGCCCAGGTCTCTGTCAACAACAAAGTCTCTGAAGTCTTCGAGCTGGGGCGGGGAACGCGTCAGGGATGTCCTCCTCTTTGCCCTTTCCCTTGAGCCCCTTGCCGCCTGGATCAGGCAGGACCTGTCCCTGAAAGGGATCCGATGGGCCGACGGCTGGGAGGATAGAATATCACTTTATGCTGACTACATCCTCCTTTATTTAACGAGACCCCGCAAGTCACTTATAGTCGCAATGGATATTTTTACCAGTTTCGGGAAGAATTCGGGATACAGCATCAATTGGGGCAAGTCTATACTTTATGTCCTGAGGGGCGAAGCCCCAACACCCCCCCCGAAACTGCCCGATTGCCACGGCCACTGAGGGGGGTTCCGTTACCTGGGGATCTTTATCTCTAAGGAAGCAAAGACCCGATATGTGAAAAATCTTCTCCCGCCATTGCAGCGGCTACAAAGAGACGTAGCCAACTGGCGGAAGCTCCCACTATCACTCCTAGGGCGGGCGGCGCTCTTCAAAATGATGGCGCTGCCGCGGTTCCTATATGCCTTACAAAATTACCCGGACTTAGTCCCGCACTCTTATTTTGCATCCATCAAAGCCACGCAGAGGGAACTGCTATGGTCGGGAATGCCTCGTATATCTCTCCAAAAACTGACTATAGGATGGTTTGACGGTGGTATAGCGCTCCCAGACATCCGCAAATACTACTGGGCGGCACACCTCTCAGCCATTAATCAGGGCACATACAGTGATGGGAATGACCCTGGATACGGAATGGGTCGCTGGCAGCTCCCGGGAGGAAACTTCGAAGCAGCACTTTACTCTAGGCCGGGTAGGTACCCACTTACTGGTCCCACGCACCATTCGGTGCAACTGTGGCACGTAGTGCAGCGGAGGCTAGGATGGTCCGACACCTTAACGATGGCCACACCCCTATGGGTCTCGAAGAGACTAGGAACACTCGGTCGTACCAAGGGGTTCCGCAAGTGGGACCTCATTGGCATCTCCCATATTCGGGACTTGTGGGGTTCAGACGGGGTAGTCCCCTTTGCCACGCTCCAGCACACCTATGAACTTGCAGCCTCGGAACAATTTAGATACATGCAGGTTAGACACTCTCTTCAGGTTAACATCCCCGCTGGAACAAAACCCCCTGATTCCTCCCCACTTGAGGATAGGCTCCTTGATGGCCACCTTGCTGAACATGCTATATCACTCACATATAAAAAGATCATCAACAACTTCCCGGACCTGTTGCATCCCCTTAAGGGGAAATGGGAGGCCGACGGTCTAGAGATAGATGAGGAGGAGTGGAGAATAGCACTCGCCTCCCCTAAGGAGGTGGCCATTTCGGCCAGACTCAGGCTCATTCAGCTTAAAATCCTCCACCGAACCTATCTATCAGGAACCAGACTGCAACGAATGGGTCGAAGTGAAGACGGTTGCTGTAGGCGGGGATGTGGAGAATTGGGGACCTACTTTCATATTTTGTGGGAATGTCCTATGCTCAGGAACTACTGGGTCCGGGTGACACGATGTATGCAGGAGGTGTGGGGAGTGGTCCTTAGACCGGAGGCGAAGAGATGCCTGTTAAACATTTGGGAACCCACGGACTTGCCACCCCGTGGGAGATTGTGGGTCACCCTGGGTTACGCTGTAGCCAAGAGGAACATTGCTTGGTTGTGGGGGGCTGTTGGAGCCCCTAAGGTGGGCCTCTGGAAAACCGACATGGACTGGTGCATGCTCCAATAAAAAACAGTGTATATAGCGCGGGGATGCCCGCGTAAGTGGATTGAAATTTGGTCCAACTGGAACGACTACAGAGGCAATATTTGTGAACCCCCTCAGGTTGTCCTTACAGATGAAACTCTTGTAACCTGACCGAACTGCGTACAAATGCCCTTAATGCTTTCTGCAATATTGATATTCTGTATGTATAGTGATCTCCTGCATTGCACATGTAAGCTAACCCTTGCTTTGACCGTACTGCTGACCATTTGTTCTTATTTTCATTTTTGTTCTAAATAAAAAGAATTATAAAAAAAAGAAAAAGGTTAGTGGAGGAATAGAAGAGGGAAGGGTGCTTGCGAAATGATTAAAGTACATTCACTACTCAGAGCAATAGGTAGGTGTGTGTATTTATATAAAAATCTCTATGCATTTGACACAGGCACTCTCTTTGAAGCTGCACTGTGATCTAGATTCGAAGGACTCGATTGTACCCTGTATCTTACATCAATTTATATTCTAGAATAGGTTTTGATCAGCAGGAAAGGTATACATCAAAACAATGCAAAATACAAGCTAAGGAATCATTATGCCCTGCTTGGCTGATTCGAGCACTGTCACCCTCCCCCACCTACCCTGCCTTTTGTAATTCAGAAACAAAGCGCCTTTGCATGCACAACAGATTGACCTTCATGAGAGCTCGAGTGGAGCTGCTGTCTGTGTGGATGTAGGAAAGAAATCTTAGACTACATTTTGTGCATCTGCCCAGCAATATGTGTATCAGGAAGAGCCAGGTTAAAAACAATGTTTATTGTGGCGGCTGCATATTATTTAACCCCTTCCATGCTGATGACGAGCTCAGCTCGTCATCAGAGTTACCTACCGTGTGCTGATGACGAGCTGAGCTCGTCATGTAACGCGGTAATTACAAAAATGCCGCACACAGCGGGAAAAACGGCTGCACGCATGCGGTTAAGGGGGGATTCTACAGTCTGGTTTCAACTTTGGTCAAACGTATTGGTGCTGCATTGAAGAGCTTTCCTTAAAGGTGCTAAGAAGCTGATAATAATTCCATAAGGGGCTTAAAATAGGAACCCACATCCAGGGGCGTAGCTTGGTGAGTAGGATTAAGGGGGTGTGAGCCTCAGATTTCCAAACAATCAAGCTGGCATATAATATTAAAATACATTATACGACAAGCAGGGCGCATAAGGAGCGCTTAAGGGGCAGTGGAAAGGGAGACACATGCGGATTGGTAGGGGTACTAAGTGAGAGAAAATGCAATTTTTTGTACAATAACCAACATTTTGGATGACTTTCAAAGCAAAGAGGGAGAATACGTGTGTATTTTTGTCTGTGTTTATGTAAAGATTCCTGGAAAAAACCAACACACACCTCACTATACTCGAATGAAAGCAATTGTACCCAACTATTTACCAGAAAAATACAATTCTTAGGGGGGTGTAACACCCCAAACACTCCCCTTGAATCTACACCCCAGCCCGCATCACTCACTGTGTGGTTGGTGGGGGGGATGGGGGGCAGGCTCTTGGTCTGAGTCACCCTCTAGACAACTTTCATTTTTGCCCTACAATGGCTGCATTAAAAAACAGTCCGGCGCCCACTCCTATATTTTTGTGAAGGTTTGCCTGGGTGTGTGAGTCGTCTCTTCATACACCTCAGGGGTAGCCACAGGATTCGTTGTGTCCTTGGATTCTGCTCCTTTTTAGTGACTGGTTATTTACAGCTTTTGCAAAAGTTCATGTGATTATTACAGGAAACATACCCATCCTTTTGCGGATGGTTACACTGTGCTATTGACTTTACATTAGGCTTTGGTGATGTGACAAAGTAGTTCCTTACTGCACACAGAGCCAGCCCAGATCTGTCTGCAGCATAGGTAACATGCCTAGAATCAGCTTCTCTGGCATGGAACTCACATGGAGGCCAACATCCTCTCTAGCTGCACTCGCCCAGAGCCTCCTGATAAATGCTGCTGCCCCAAGTAGCTCTATGCAGTGCTCTACACGGTGTCATAACTAAAATAATTTGGTCTTTCTCAATAAAAGTGTTTTAAGCTTGAATATAATTTAATTATACCCGTTTTCTGGATTTAACACATTTTTGGTTTTGTGTCCCCATTGATCAGCTGTGAAACATATTAGAGTCCCCCCGCTGGCAGGAATGGCACTGTTTCCACTGAAATGGCTCTTGGTAGCATAGAAGGAGCCACTTCGAAAGGACAAAACATTTGTTGGCTTCCACCTTTCCTAACTCGCCCTTCTGACCCTTATGATAAATAATAATAATACCAGCATTTGTAAAGCACGCAGCTATCTCAGACGAGGTGTCCCGGCGCTGGGGGCCATCAGGAAAATTAAGCGAGCTATTGCCCAGAGTCACAAGGTGCTGGGCTAACCTGCCTCCGGCGCCGGGGATCGAAGTTCTAGAGTCAGCCGCCCTGGCCGCTGCACCACACCTCTTCCCCATGCCAACCCCACTGCATATATCCACAATGACTATGCCTCCTATGCAGGTGGAAATAGCATTGTACAGGCCGCCATAAATAGGTTCCCCAACTGAGGCCATTTCAGATTCCATCATGGTCGCCAAATGTGTCCTTGCGATAGCGAAGACAATAGTAGTTTAATTTTCTAGAAACGGGTAGAAGGGCTGTCTGCCTCTTTTGGCACATCTACCACTACAACCCTCTGGACAAACCCTTAGGGCCAGATGTAGATCGCCCAATACCGGTCAGTAACGGCAGAAATTAGCGAATTTCGGCCATTTCCGACTGGTATTTGGCATTTGGAATGTAGGTAGCATGATTGTAGGATTCGGTATTTTACTGAATCTGTAACTTAAGGAATCGGCAAATTACCGAATTCTTAACATACCGATTCGGTAAATTACCGAATCCTTAATGTAGGAAGCACTCAAGTGAGTGCTTTTCACATTTAAGGATTCGTTATTTACCACCAACTACAAGTTGGTGGTAAAGAACAAAAATCGTTAAAGAAGCAATTTTGTGCTTTATTAACAGTGCCATGTGGCAGACATACATGCCCTTAGGGCATGTATGTGTGTCACATGTGCACCCATGCACTATTCAGGGGTGCAACAGGGTGTCAATGTGACACCCTGCCACCCTTGTAAGTCTAACCCCTATTACCGATTCGGTATTTACCAAATCGGTAATTCTCATTCATTCCTATCGGCCTCCAGGCCCATAGGAAAGAATGGGGAATACCGAATCGGTAAACACCGAATCGGTATTTACCGAATGTTACCGATTCGGTAAAATTTACCGAATCATTAGCTACATACCATTTACCGATTCTAAAATACCAAATCGGTAAAATTCGGTATTTTAGAATCGGTAAATGATATTTACCTATATCTGGCCCTAAATCTTTAATAATTATCAAGGGGGAATGATTCTTTGTCTTGAGCGGATAGTGGGTTTCTAACGTTGACTCTTCAGGCTTATGGTCAGGTTCAACCATAACTGGATAAAGATGAATATATTAACACTGGTGCCTATAATGATGTAGAGACGCATACTATAACCTTTTCTATTTAGACATAGGTTTTTTTCGAAACTGAATGGCTCTGTTGCATATGTTAAAGTGCTGCATTCTAACATTGCAATTGTTGATGCATCAGCTTGTAGCATCAGCTTCCTCTGAGGGTTAATGACTTTAAAGACTTTCTTGAGTTCAGATGTAATTAGATTTCCTTGCTCAAATTACTAACTCAATTAGACTAATTATCTTACTTTAGTATCCAATGCTCATCACGAAACAAAAAAAAAAACTATGAGGTAAATTTTAAAAAACAATCAAATAGTACTAATACCTATACAACGATATATACAACACTAGCATGGCTCCAAACAGTCTTAAACATGCAAAATAAGGGTATGCCTAAGGTGAGATACAGTGTGAGATAAGAAAAATAAGCCGCATTCAATAAGCAGTCCGACCCTTAGTCAATTGATATGTGATGTGTTTCAAAATAAAGTGAAAAATTCATAAAGCTCCAAAATTATGTTTTAACAAATCACGCTGATCACTGACACTGGAAAGAATAAACGTATCTTCCTTTATTCAAATGATATGGTATTCTCATTCTATAGTTTAAAGTGTGGTAGTCTGTGCAAACTGCGGTGACATCATACCATTGTTCTTCTAAATGGAGGGTATCATAGCACACTGCCACTGGAAAGTGGTGTAATGGCTGATGCCAATCTCTTTCGAGCTTCATCCAGGTATCCACAAACCTAAGAAAACTGAGGGCAGACCATAGCTAAAGTGCTGCTCACCCACTCAGAAGGCTTAGAATGTGCCAGTAACGACTTTTGCTTTTTGAAACCTAAGCTGGTGGTCAGGTATAAAGTTTAAACCAGACTATGGCCAGTTTCACCAATGCAAGTTTCCATGCCTAGATCTACTCCTATAACTGGGTGTAATCTCCACTTTTTTGCTATTCACCATATCTGAGTGGAGACTTACATCTAGATATAGACTTGAAAGTCTCCATCCTCTCAAATGTACGGATGGAGACCCCTACAACTGAATTTATGAAAATATACAGAAAAATACATGAGAATATACAACATGGAATATGCTTCTTTTAAATATAGACAATTCATTTAAAGTCAAACGAAAACATTTTAAAATGTAAAAAATGATTTAAAGCCAGAACTATTCAAAGAAAAAGCAATAAAACATCACCTCCTAAAATTAACTTTGTAATACTTGTAATTTAAACTATCATTTAAAAATATTTTTGAACAATATTTTAAAATGAAAATTGCCCACCCTCACTGACATTTTGTATTCTTATTTAATTTGTAACAAACATGGTTATAAAGTATGTTTGTCATTGCTTTTGATAACTTTTAGACTTTTTAAACTAAATTAAAAATGCTAATATTTTACAGGTGAGTGTCTTATTAAATAAAAAGAGATTCAACTTTAATACTGATTATAGTTGCGTTTTAAGACAGACAGACAAACACACACACACACACACACACACACACACACACACACACACACATATATTACCCATTGGCGGTTGCCACTGAGTAGTTATAGTTAGGACCACGCCCATACAAAATGCTTTTTGTGTTGCTAATAACTTTAGAGACGTTTGAGAAATCTTCACAAAACCTTCCAAAAAAGTGCTACTTTTTGACAAATGTATTATTCATTGCCCCTTCAAGGAGCACACCAAAGTGCCCTGCGAGGGCTATTTACATATTTTTGTTTTTGGGGATGTCCCTAGAAAGGGCAGGGAGACCGACAAATATTTTTTTTTATGTTGTGCCAGGCTGAAGGAAGTTCTGCACCACCCCAGTGAAATTAGGGGGGGGGGAGTAAGTCTCCTTTGTCATTGAAACCATGAGCCCGGAAAACATACCACATTTTTGTGGTTGTTTTTATGATTGTATTTCTTGGGCTGAAAATTTTAACATTACATATTCTGACTATTTATTCTCACAATTTTCACCCCTAAATTGTCTTAATAAAAATATTTAGTTGTTAATATGAATAAACAATGGTTTGTGAGTATTATTGTAATATACATTTGAATAAAATAAGTGGTGATTTATGGAGAAAGGTCATAAATCTGCTTTATATATAGGGTATTGAGACACAGGTGAAAGGGTTTAGTTGTGGCCATACCCCTGTCATCCACACGACCAAAGGCCATGACCGGTGTGGGTGGGTGGCTGCCCGCTGGGGTTTGGATACAGTGGTCAGGTCCTGGGGCCAGCCACCTGTCACACATGGCCAAAGACTGTGCGCATCTGGGGGTTGGCCTCACGCATGGCAATAAAATAATGCTTTAGGTTAAAAATACCCTAGAAATTCATTGAAAAAAACAGAGGTTAAAGTCAGGTTAAAGTTAGTGCCAAGATGCCACCAACCTGAATTTCAGGAGCTACAGGAGACAGCCCCAACCAATCCCCCCCAAGTACAACCCTCAACATACAATTTGTATTAATGCTGTGATTGTTTCCAAGGGGAGAAGGGGGTAGGGAAATGAGATGGATTAGAAAGGGAAAGACTAAACTTCCAGCCACTTTTCACAGCTAGGCAACGTTCCTCTTAATAAATTCCAGTCACTCTGGATGAGTTCTCTAAGTGGGTGCTCCTATCTTGGGTATTCCCTGCAGGGTGGTTTTTTGGAAGACCTTGGGGATTCTTTAGATTACATTATAGCATCCTCAGCAACAGGTACCACCTCATTATCGATCCTCACCCACTGCACCTAGTGTGACTGCACGGGTTTGATGCAGTTTGTAATCGGAGCACTTATTTGTAAGGGATTTGTACATGATGATTAAAATTGCCTGCTGGTTCCTCTATACCCTTTTTTATTATGAGTACCTTTGGCAAGGTTAAAAACAAAATAGAAAAGTGGCTTTTTTAGGGAATATTATGACCCAAAAGCCACAGGTCGACATGTTTGGCCCTGCTCTTTGCCCACCCGGGTCACTGCGCTTGCTTCAGGGCCACTTTTATCTTTAACCCTTCTACTGCGCCCGCGATTTTGCAGAAGTGCGGCACTTCCGCAAAACGGGCGGGGCCGCATCGGCCATTGGCCGACGGCAGCACCAGCGAGGTAGCGTTGCCGTCGGCCATTGGCCAACGGCAGCATGGAAGGAGTTAATCCCTTCAAACTAATGGTCAATTTTGCCACCTAATAGTGCAATAGTACAATTGTACTTATGGTCTGAATACTAAATGTGATATACCACATCCTGCTAGACTGTTTAAAGGTTATACAACAGCGGAGACAGTTTACACGTCCTATATTTTTAAAATATGGGATTAAGACCCATGGGCAAGCCGCAGAGTTTTTAACCGATACGTATATTTGTATATAGCATGTGCCATGGGTTGATTCATGAGGGCAGTCAAAAATGCGATTAATGAATTTTAGTAAGAATGATGCTTTATGTAATTTATTGGACTGTATTATAGGTATTGTTGGGAATTACTCTGGACTTCAAACTAGAAATGAACAAACACATCAAAAACTCTGCAAAGAGCGCCTTCCTCAACCTTAAACTACTCAAAAAATAAAACCATTCATTCCTACGAGTGACCTCAAACAAGCTACACAACCCCTGGTACTGTCCAGACTGGACTACGGGATTGCAACCCTCACAGGAGCAGCAAAATCCCATCTTGCTCCACTCAGATCAACTCTGAACACAGCAGCCAGAATGGTCACCGGAGTAAAGAAATATGATCACATTTCGCCTGCACTAAGAGAGCATTCCTGGGCTAGGGCTTCCTGTTGAAATGCGTGCCAATTTCAGAACTGACTACCTCACGCACAAAGTGTTGCACACAGGGAAACCCGCCTACCTGGCTGCTAAACTTCAGAAGGCCGGTCAGCCAAGAACCCTAATGAGCTCAAACACTCTACTCTTTATCCCACCGAAATCTTGCACACAAAAAAAGCATCTCGATCCTTCGCAGGAAGTGCGCCGATAATATCGAATCCCTTCCAGCCCATTTAAGGATTAACCCCTCCTACATAAAATTCAAAAGGCAGCTCAAGGACCTCCTCCTCACCCGATCTCACCCAAATGGATAGCTACAAATCACAGTAGCACATGGACACTCTGTCATCAATGACCTCTACCTCACCCCCCACATGACTTCCTCCCCCCGCCCCCTCACCGGTCACACCCCTCCATGAGTCACAGGATCCTCAACGACCACTGAAGTGAGGCGTCATTTGTTCCCGGTACATTCTACTGAGATAAAGGTCATATGCTCCCTGTACATTGTACTGAGATAACTTATTTTACGAGTAACATTTTGCACTCCACGTCAATATTATGTGATGGGTCTTGGGCCATTGTATATACTAATTGGCTTATTGTATCCTACGAGTGATTCATGCTGTATAGCACTCCGATATCTTCGGGTCTGGCTAGCGCTATATAAAACTTATAAAAATCATTAAATAAAAGAAAGTATATTTTAATTAATAGATTTATATAATATTTTATTGGAAGGAATTTAATGATGGTTAATTATGTTTATTTAAAATGTTTTGAAATTAATTACATTTTTCCCAAGATTTTTCTATCAGCATAGGCAACATGAGTCTCAGATAGAAAAATCTTGGGATATTTGGGGCTTGAGGTGCTAATTTGTTCGAAATTCAATGCATCTATAAGGGGGGTTGCTATTTTGAAAGATAAACGGGTTAAGCTAGAAGTTGGGAAGAGTGTCTGTGATAAAAAAAGGGAGATGGGCTATCGTTCAATTAATGGTGGAAAAAATTAAATATGTTTTTTGTATAGTTTATGGGTCAAACTTTGATGATGCTTATATTTATGATCAGTTGAATATGGAATTATTGCAGTGGGCAGGCAAATTAATTATTATGGGTGATTTTAACTGCATAATGGACTACAAGATTGATACTACAAGGGGCAATGTAAATTATAGAATGCGGAAAACACGAGCTGCTATCCTTGAATTAGGGCGCATTCATAATATTAAAGATGTCTGGCGAGCTGCCTTTCCTACCACACCTGGGTTTACATACTACTCTGCCTCTCATAAGCTCTGCTCACGCATCGATATGGTCTGGGCATCAGATAGAGTAATGAGAAACAGCACTATCGAACTTTGCCCCATAATTAATTCAGATCACAACCCTATTTTATTTACTTTTGATACTGAAAAGAGCTATATAACACCCCGAACATTTTCATTTCCTAGGCACTTATTCACCAATATCTTATTTATTTCACAACTCAAGCTACACATTGCAGACTTTATCAAGATTAATCTTAACTCTACGACATGTTTAATGGTATGGGACTCTTGCAAGGCGAGTATTCGGGGCTTTACCCAGCAATTTCTATTTCATCAAAATTCCGAGCGGTTTAAAAAGGACAGAGCGTGGGGGCGTGGCCAACTGCCGAGCATGGCGGCAGCTTGAAGCGGGAGCTCCTCCAGGCATCCCGGCCCGCGTTATAAATCCGTACCTTAATCCGACATTGCACCCGCTCGAAGGAGCGACATCGGCTCGGGGACCCGAGCGGCACTACTAGATCCACTCCCGGTAGTGATCGGACACCGGGAACTGCTTCATCCTGCGGCGGCGTGCGGAGGCCTGCGCCTGCCTGGCCGCACCGGCCTGAAGTAGCCAGCGAGCCCGGGCGGAAGTTCACCCTCCTCGGCCCGGACGCTGTGGTGCCGACCGACCGCAACTGAACCCTGGCGCAAGAGGTACCGATGCGCGCCGCCTGTCCTACGTCTGCACCTGTGTTCGCCGAGGGAGCTGCGGGACCCGGAATTGACTGCAAGCGCCGTCCAGAGGCAGCGCGGTCACCAGAGGCGGCGTGGGTCTCCTGAAGCCCCGAGAGGCGCCATATTGAGAGGAACAGGCGATCGAACGCGCCATGCGTGCTGCAGTGTAAGACACTCTGACCCAGAAGCCCTGCCGTCCCCTCGCACTGCGGCCGACCCGAATCACACCCCGAATCAGCGGGGGGCCAGTTTGAACCCCAATATCCTGGGGTAGGTGAGGCATCGTGTGGGGGCTTTTATGGTGGTAACCAACGCATGTAACATTGTGCTACTCAGGCACTCCCACCATACCAAGGTTGCGCTACTAGACGGAGGAGCTCTGGCATATTCCGCAGGGACCCAAGGGGTGGCCCCTGTGTAGAAAAACAGCAACGTAGCGCCTAGCGGCGCCTAGCAGAGCCACAGAGAACACGAAGGACGGGAGTGGTGGAGCAATAAACCGCGCAAGACCGCCTTAAAGACCAGCGTACTGATCGTTGCGGTCGCCAGCTGCAGCACGCCTGAGCCCTGTGGGGGGTATACAGAACCCCTTGGTTCCAGTGGGATGCACAATTGGTCGCCCGGCGACCGGAAACACCTCGCACCTCCTAGACCTAGACCGGACCCGGCAGCCAAGTGCCTGTGGTCCCTCCACCGGCACAACGACATGACGGGAAAGGGTACGAGGAGTACTTCGACCCAAGCGAAGCTCGACAAGTTTGCGTACAGCCAGCATGGTCACTCCCAAAATGGCGGCCGCCACTCTGCTGGAGCAGCCCCAGAAACGGGCGGTACTCCGAAGGTGACCTTAGAGGACGTTATGAAAACCCTTACCGAGGTCCGGACGACAGTGGGCTCCATCTCCTCCGAGGTGACTCTGCTCCGAGCAGACTTCAGGAAAATGGCGGAAAGAGTGTCTCAGGTGGAGGTAGTTACGAAGTCACTCATTGAGGACACCTCGGACCTGCAAGTAGCCATGGCCCGCATGGAAAAAGTCACTAAAACAATTGCAAGAGAAGCTCGACGATCAGGAAGGGCGTTCCCGGAGAAACAACATCCGCATCTTGGGCCTGCCGGAATCGGAGGGTAAAGCTGCAATGGATCTATACGTTGAGGACCTGATCAAAACCCAGCTGAAACCTAAAGGCCTGTCACACTTCTTTTCTGTAGAGCGGGCACACCGAGTTCCAGGTGGGACGGCGAAGCCGGGCGCTAACCCTCGACCAGTCCTGGCTAGACTGTTCAACTTTAGGGACAGGGACGCAATTCTGCAGGCGGCGAGGATGTCCCCACCTGTAAAAGTTCAAAACTCAACTCTGGCTTTTTTCCCGGACTACACGGCGGAAGTGGCTAGGCGAAGGAAATCATTCGCGGATGTAAAGAAGGCATTGCGTGACAAGGGCCTGCCATATTCAATGCTATTCCCCGCCAAATTGCGCATCGTGGCTGAAGGAAAAACGTGGTTCTTTGACACACCTGAGGTGGCTAGAGAATGGCTTGATGGATGGAGGCAGGTGGGCCAACCCCAACGCCCACACAGGGACAGACAACACCAGCGCAACGGAGGACCGACAACTCATCCGCCCAGCAGCCCCGCGAACGAGGAAGGTGCAGTGGGACTGGAATCGGATCTCGAAAGAGACCCACTTGACTCTGGACACACTGTTGAGGGCTGATTTCAATGAACTACAGGTGGGACAGCGTGCTTATGGCCCTTGGGAACTTGACGCTGATGGAGCTGAGTAGGGCGGGCATTGGCCGGTGCCTGTAGGGGTCTCACCAACCCCACGAGCAAGTAAGATGAACGGGGATGGGATAAAGCACTCTGCCAAGTTGGGGAAGCGGGCGGGAGTTCGTCCGTGGTGCAGGGGAGCAGGGAGGGGGAAGGGGGAGAAAGTTGTAATGTTATGGTTCTGGTTACTGTTCTCAGTCATCACCACTTCATTGGGAAACGCGGTCGCACTACAGACCGTACACTCCTGGTATCCTAGCACGGGTCATCACATTGGTACTGCGCTCCACTTCCACTTCTCAGCAGCGCTACTCATGAAACCCAAATGGCCCAACGGGCTCGAAGCACGCACGCTGATAGCGGCACCCAAATGGTACTGATTTCCCCCTTAAAACTGCTCTCTTGGAATGTAAGAGGCCTAGGGGATAAAATTAAAAGGGGGTTGGTCCTACAAACAATCAAACGTCACGGGCCTGACTTGGTGATGTTACAGGAAACACACCTGGCCGGGTCTACCTGTAAAGCACTTGATAGACGTGGGTATGCCATGGCGGTGCATGCGGAGTTCACAACGGGATCTAGGGGAACGGGAATACTCCTTAAGAAAAACTCCTCTTTTATGGTTAATAGCCGTAGATCGGACGACCAGGGTCGGTTTGCGGCGCTGTGTGGCCAGTGGGAAGGCAGACTTCTCAACGTGGTATCCGTGTATATCCCTCCAGCACTACACTCAACGGCGCTGCCGGCGCTGGGTCAATTTCTTGTTGACCTTCCGGAGGGCGACATGATCATTGGGGGGGACTTCAATGCCATAACTGACCCGCTGTTAGACACCTTTCCCGTGCGGGAGCGCCAGAGAGGGGCCTCCAAGCTTCCTGGTTTTCTAGCTGCACTGGGCCTGACAGATGTTTGGAGTCAACTAAATCCCACAGCAACTCAGTACACGCACTACTCCTCTACACACAACAGTCTCTCCCGTATTGACTACCTCTTCTTTTTGGGAGTGGGGTTGGGTTCAGTTGACAAATTAGAGATCCTGCCCAGGGGTATATCTGATCATTCCCCAGTGTCCCTCCACCTAACAAATAAAGAGAGGAAACGCGCAAGGCTTTATCCGATATACCCCAACTATTTGCAAGTCCCTGGTATCAGGCAGAAACTCAAACAAGCAACGACCCACTACTTTACAGACAATGTAGGATCGGTATCCTCTCCCTCGATACTCTGGGAGGCATATAAAACAGTCCTGCGCGGCGCAGCTATAGCGGCTATCACGGGACACAAGAGGGACTCCAGAAGTGAGCTTGCCCAACTGGAACTGGCGTTACACACCGCAAACACTGCCCACATGTCGGACCCTACCCCTGACACCGCAAATGAGCTACACCTCAAACAGCAGCAACACCTGGCCCATCTAACAACGGTAACCAAAGGACACTTGGCGAACACCGCACACAGGGTGTATGATGTAGGGGATAAGGCCGGGAAGATGTTGGCCTGGTTGGACAGAAGGGGGGGTTGCAATAGAGGTATTCAGAGGTTGTGTACACAGGAAGGACAACTACTGACCCACCCTGAACACATAGTAGACACCTTGGCAGGCCACTATCGGGGAATTTACACACCGGACCGGACGGTCACAGGCCGAGAGGCGTTGGCGTCGCTCGACCACATTACTGTCCCCGTGCTTTCGCAAGAAGCACAACGGGAACTGGACAATGACTTAACAGACACCGAAGTCCAATTAGCAATACAATCGTGGCAATCTGGCAAGGCGCTTGGTCCTAACGGAATACCCGTGGAATGGTATAAAGCATCGGCCTCCTTATTGAGCAAACCCCTGCTGGATATGTATAAGGATAGTTTCGAAAAAGCTGTACTCCCTCTAGACCAACGCACGGCCACGATAGTGGCCATTCCTAAGCCAGACAAACCGCCGACACTGTGCACCTCATACCGACCTATCTCCCTGCTTAACGTAGAAGCGATGATCCTGGCTAAACTCCTGGCTTGTCGTTTGACCGGCCATCTCCACACCCTAATACACCCCGACCAATCAGGTTTCATGCCGCACAGAAGTACTGCATTGAATCTACGGAGAGTGCACGGGGTCATGGCACGAGCGCATCTACTTTCAGACCAAGCTGTCATCTTATCCCTAGATGCCAAAATGGCTTTTGATCTGGTCAAGTGGGAATATCTATTTGCAGTCCTCGCGCGTATGGGCTTTGGCCCGAAATATATAGCATGGGTGCGGTTGCTGTATGAATCACCAATGGCACAAGTAGTGGCCAACGGCCACATCTCACAGCCTTTTCCCCTGGGACGCGGCACCAGACAGGGATGCCCGCTCTCGCCCCTGCTCTTCGCGTTGGTACTGGAACCATTGTCTGTCCTGCTCAGA
The DNA here is from genome assembly GCF_964261635.1 of Lissotriton helveticus. Classification (NCBI taxonomy): domain Eukaryota; kingdom Metazoa; phylum Chordata; class Amphibia; order Caudata; family Salamandridae; genus Lissotriton; species Lissotriton helveticus. Next base: position 494,602,980 of record NC_136070.1, read on the forward strand.
GCAACACCGCTGTTTAGGGGCATCACATGGGGAGACGGGTGGGAGGACAAGGTTTCCCTGTATGCAGACGATATGCTGATCTACATGACCAATCCGAATGAAGGTATTCCTGCCCTATTAACACTGTGCGATGAGCACGGAAAAGCATCAGGGTACACCCTGAATTGGTCCAAATCTATAATATTCGTACTCAAGGGCCCGGAGCCGCTCCTACAAGCTGACTGCCCCCTACAATTAGCTTCTGACTCATTTAAGTACCTGGGCATTCACATCACCACAACTGCAGCGGACTTTTACACCGCGAACTTGATGCCACCCTTGGCCCGGCTGCGCGCGGACGTTAAATACTGGGCCACCCTACCACTGACCCTGCTGGGGCGGGCAGCATTATACAAAATGATGGCTCTCCCGAGATTTCTCTATGTGTTAGAAAACACCCCTCATGTGGTGGCACCGCGCTACTTCCAACAAGTCGCGGCATTGGTAGCTACTCTGTTGTGGGGTAATGGCCCAGCCCGTATAGCACAGGACAAACTAGTGAAGAGCTGGTATGAGGGGGGATTGCATTACCCAATCTCCAATTGTATTATTGGGCCTCCCAACTGAAGGTCATTAATCATTGGATCCACGTCTCACGGGATGACCCCGCATATAAGGCGGACTGGTCGCAGTTAGGGACAGACGGCATGCTCTCCGTATTATACAATCACTCACAGGTTCGGAAGTTGTTTGGACCGATGCTCCATACGACGACTTTATGGCATGCAGCGCAATCTCGACTGGGGTGGAAAGGGAAAATCACCAGAATGACGCCGTTATGGGACGCCAAATCGTTGGGAAACTTAAGGTCCAGCAGGGGCTTTACTCGCTGGGATCAAATAGGGATTTCGGTGGTAGGCGACCTTTGGGACAGGGGCTCGGTGATTCCCTTCTCGCAGCTACAGCAACAGTATGGTATGGGACCCACTGAGACATTCCGATATGTACAGATAAGGCACGCCCTTCTGCGCGCAATTCCACCTGACACCACACTCCCAGAATCATCCCCACTAGAGGACAGGTTGTTGACAGAATTTATGGAGCAAAAGGCAACATCTCTCACATACAAAAAACTGGTTAATAACCTGGCAGACCCCGCGCAGAGGCTTAGGGAAAGATGGGTTGGGGAACTGGGTGACATGGATGACACAGAATGGAATGAGGCGCTTGCGTCACCGAAAGAAGTGGGCATCTCGGCTAGGTTCAGGCTGGTCCAACTCAAAATCCTCCACCGCACCTACTACACCAGAACACTTCTTCACAGGATACACCGGGCACCACACCCCTTCTGTCTTAGAGGATGCGGGGAGGAGGGAACTTTACTTCACACCTTGTGGGATTGTCCTTTGATACAGGAATTCTGGCGACAAGTTATGCGCACAGTCTCCCAAACAGTTGAGATGTCGCTCCTGCCTGAGCCCCGCAAATGCCTGCTAAACATTTGGGACCCCACTGACCTGGGTAGATATGGACAACTATGGGTCACGTTGGCTGTGACGGTGGCCAAAAGGGACATTGCACAAAAGTGGGGTGCTCAAGATTTACCTACAGTAGCTGGCTGGATTAGAAATATGGACCTTCTGATGGTGAAAGAAAGGGCGGTATACGTAATGCGGGCCTGTCCCCGTAAATGGAATAAGGTATGGACGCCGTGGAATAAATATCGGGGCGAACCATGTGCGGCCCTACCTGAGGATGAGGACCTAGACTCGGAGGAGGATGAGGATTAGGCAGTGAGGACGGGACCATGTTACTCTGGTTTGTGAGTGGGTGGAGCATGATTACAACATTGCCTCTGGACATTGTGCGGGATGTATACAATGGATGACCACTGTTTCTGTAAGGGTACGACATTTGTTGAAGTGATGGCTTTAGTTAGGTTGTTTTTCTTATTTTATAGAATTAGTTCTCTCTTTATTACTCGCAATTTTCGGCAGACCGACTGCTGTACTATACGAGAACATACTGCGTAAGGGGGGAAGGTATGATATATTGCTCAGTAAGATTGTATGCGAATTTGTCTCGATTGCTTTTTCCTTGTCCTCCCTGTGAGAACGAACTCTGACAACGGACTGTACTGTACCTTATTCATCTCTGCGGTGAACTGTGTGATAACTGTGCAGCAGATGAATAACAATGATGATGTACATGACTTCTGTGCCTAATTGACAATAAAGTTTGTTTAAAAAAAAAAGGACAGAGCGTTGGTTAATGATATACTTTCTACTGAACTGTTACTAGCGGAGGCTCTTCGTCGACAAGCCACGAATATAACAGAATTGGAACTACAATTAGGACGACTGAAATCTGCTCTAAAAACCATCTTCTGGGATAAGAGTAGCATTAAACTACACAAATTTCAAGTGACACAGTATGAGAGCGGCGATAAAGTCGGAAAGTTATTAGCCCATAAAATAGCTGATGAACGAGCTAATACTCTTATTAAGAATTTAAAGAGCCCTAATAATAATATAATTGATCAACCCAATCAAATTTTAGAACACTTCGCTGCATTTTATAAAAAACTCTACACTCCAGAAAATCAACCGACAGAGGTGGATATTCAGAAATATCTGGACGAGTTTCAGGAGAAACCTGACTCCCTTGAGTTGGAACAACTATCTAACCCCATTAGTCCATGTGAAATAAGTAAGGCCATCTCTTCCTTACCAGCTGGAAAGGCATCCGGAGAAGATACGATCCCACTAGAAATTTATAAGGGGTGTGCAGAAGAACTTATACCACTCCTCTCCCAAGTTATTAATTATATTGGGGAAAACAAGGTAGCCCCGAAATCCTGGAATAAGGTAAAACTAGTCTTTTTAAAAAAAAAAAAGGGAAAATCACCTGATCAGTGCGGCTCGTACCGCCCCATCTCGTTAATTAACGCGGATGCTAAAATATTTGCTAAAGTGTTAGCCACTCGATTAGCCCCTACAATACCAAAAATAGTAAGTCCAAACCAACATGGGTTTGTAATTGGTAGGGATACTACCGCACATATCAATCTGGCTGTCACAGCCTTTGATATAGCTGAAGAGGAATCCACCCCACTCGGTATGATTATGCTTGACGCAGAAAAGGCTTTTGACCGAGTGGGGTGGGATTATTTGTGGCTAGTTATGACTGGTCTTGGTTTTGGGGGCACATTTTTTAACTGGATACAGTCACTGTATGATAATTCCATGGCTAGGATCAGCTATGCTGGTCTATTATCAGCTTCGTTTACTATTGCTCGGGGAACCCGCCAGGGGTGTCCCCTATCACCTCTCTTATTTGCCTTATCAATAGAACCATTTCTTTACGCTTTACGTATACAACCACTCATTATCCCTTTTAAGTTCGGTCCTCATTTATTGAATCTTACAGCTTATGCTGACGACGTCGCCATATATTCAACCGATATCGGTGAGGCGATGCAGGGCATCATACTAGAAGCCAATAGATTTGGGGACGTCTCTGGCTATAAGCTAAATCTAAACAAAACCCAAATAATTGCTAATTACAAACCAGAAGGACTAACTATTGGACTGAGCTCGGCAGCTACTTACTTAGGGGTCAAACTATCGGTAAATATTAAGGATTTAATTAAATTAAATTACGATGACCTAGTTAAAAATACTGTAATTTTGCTAAAAAAATGGCATAAACTTTTTTTAAATATCATTGGCAGAATTAACTTGATCCGTATGATAATTTTACCAACATTTTTGTACTTTTTTCGTTCTATTCCTTTGGCATTATGCAATTCCTTTTTTAAAAAATTAGACGGAGTATTCAGTAGTTTCATTTGGGGATATCGCAAAGCCCGCAGATCGATGACACTATTAAAAGGCGCTATCGATATGGGAGGGCTGAACTTCCCGGACTTTAAGTTGTACTTCTGGGCAGCATTTGTTGGACGCTTACGATACTTAATTAACTCTGAAGGTACAGAAAAGCAACCTTATTTCCTTACATTTATGTTTGATCTAGATGCAAAAATGTTCTTATGGAGAATTAATGACCCCAACTACTACAAAAGAGTTCGTTTTAAGATAGCGAGGGATCTAGTTAAAATTTGGCGTAACATCCAGGCCTTCTGTAACTTGAATTTTTTCCATCCTAATTTGATTTTGAGGGGAAACCCCGGCTTACCGGGAATATTCAACGATGGATTAACTAACATATGGGGAACACATGGAATAAAAAAGTTAGGGGATCTGTACGGAGCACAAGCGCTCCTAGAGTTTTGAAACACTTAAAATATTATATAATATCCCTGACTCTACGAAGTTCAAGTACCTGCAGCTATCCGTCTTTCTTTCTCGAAAAATGAAACTAAAGAATATTTCTGATTCGAGCATATGGGATCATTTCTATTCACAGGAAACTAAATCATTAATTAGTGGCTGTTATAAATCTCTCAACACTTATAGAAACATGGACTGTAATAGAATATCAGAGAAGTGGAGCAGGATGTTAGGGACCAATATTACCCCGGCTGTAATAAGCTCATCTCTACGTAATATTAATAATTTGGTCTCATCGTCAAGTTTAAGATTGCTGCAATTTAAAATAACCTGTATGCTTTACCATACCCCCGAAAGAATAACCTAATGGGCCTCGAATAGCATATATAGTGAACGAACTAAGTGCCCCAAATGTGCGTTGGTTGCAGCAGATTTGGTGCACATATTTTACACTTGCCCTAAACTCTCAGAGTTTTGGACATCTTTTCAGAAAATAATAACACTGAAATTAGGGAATATACCCCCTTTAGATTCTGCGTTAGTTATGTTATGAATATCCAACACAAATCCTTATTTACTATTATGGTAACCTGCACTAAACTTATAATTGCTCGCGCTTGGATCTCCCCTAAACCCCCACACATAATGGAATGGTGGTCTCTCCTTAATGAAATTCATAGTATGGAATTAGCGCTGGCTAGGCTTAGGGGCATCAAATCTCTAGCTAAATTCGATAAGATGTGGAGGTCTCTCATATTTTAGTTTAAAAAATCATGTTTAATCTAGATCATCATTGTCTTCTGCTTTATATGTGTCAAGATACACATATATATTTTGTTTGGATCTAACAAGAATTTTGTCAAACGATCTAATGCCAACCTAACGTTAACCTTGTAGACGTCTTGATTATTTTTTCTAATTTGACTCATTTTTGTATACTGTTGGTTCTTGTGTTGCTAATAAAAAATAGAAAAAAAAAAGAAATTAATTACATTTTTATATAGTGTTAGGGATATAAGTCAGTGTATTGTTTAAAGGCCTATGGTCTAAATAAACATATCTTTTGATTAATTGAACTAGTCAGCGCATAATGCTACCTATTCCCTTTCTCACTGTTCAAAGTGTGACTGCCGGTGGTGAAGCACAAAACTCTCTAAGTCTAGTCAGTTAATACTGCTATTGGTTAACATAAATTGCTGCCTACTGTCTTTTTTAAAATCACATCTAGTTGAACTTGTTATAGGGGTTACTGCCCTTATAAGCTACTCCTCTTTATTACCTGTCTTTAGGCATCTGCTGTTAGAGGGAACAATGCAAATTAAGATGTCCCACCCATTTAGTCCTCAGAAGGCTATAAGTGTGATATTATAACACATTGTATCAGGTACCAGCCCTTCTTGACTAAACTCTTGGTGCCAGTTATCAACAGGTATGGCATTGATTGAAATCTCTCGAAAATGTTTATTTTTATTTATTTATTTTGATAGTTTTAGATAGCGCGAACATGACCCTTACGGGTATCAGAGTGCTTTACAAAGATAGCGGAGCAATAACAACAATCACATCATATTCGGGGAAAATACAGGATAAAGGAGTGATCAGAACGCATCGGAGATGAGCCAATAAGAGCAAAATTAAACATAGTCAAGAAAACTGCAGTAAAAAAAAACAGTTCGACGGTATGCAGTAGTCATGCAGAAAATAGAGGAGTCAGGATGGGTATCATAGGCTCAAGGAAGAAATCTGTTCAGAAGGAGTGCTGTGACTTCTTTCTTGAAGGATACCGTTGAGGGATTAGATCTGATTTCAGGGGGGCAAGGAGTTTCAAATTCTTGGAGCAATCCCTGAGAAGGAACGGTTGTAGGTTTTCTTTTTTTTGGATTCTGTGTTTTCAGAAGTAAGGATTTGGAGCTTCTGGATGATCTGGAGCCACCAGAGCCACCAGAGAGTTGTACTTGGTAGTCTTTAGGTGTGGTTCTGTAATGCATTCTCTCATGATCAAAGGGATCTAGATGTACTACACTATATTTCCCCATAGGATATCGCAATTGAGACCTTGTTTATGTGTGGACAATCTGTAGATCCAGTGCTGCTCTCTCCTGAACAGTATATTATCTCTATGCCTACTATCCCCATACACCTGTTCGATCACTACCCAGTTAAGATCTAGTTCTGTGTGGTCTTTAGAATTGTAATGTTCTGCCATCTTTGTTGTGGTACGGTACAGCATATATTACTTCTGTGTTCACAGATTCATTTTTTGTCATTCCAATATATTTGTCCCCACAAGGGTATTTAATCATGTAAATTACCCGTTATGAATTACAGTTAGTGCTTTTTCGGATCAGTTAAGGTGTAGTTAGGCCACCGCCGGGGGGCCCAACTGTCTGGATATAATGAGTTTCATCATCTGATCTCTTCTGCCTTGTGCGTAACAAATTATCCCAAAGGCTTCTTGCCCTTGTATGTGAGAATAGAGGTTACTCCCAGTTTCTTGTACCTGTTTTGAGAATGCACTAGTTTCTCTTAATGATCTTCCTCAACCTCTCTGATGCTATATTATATGTAATAACGCACACCAGATTTAGTTCCTGGCTGTGTCTGTTGTAAGTCTCCAGGAGGGTCTCTCTGTTCTGATTTCTGGCCCTTTTTGTTGTGGTTTGTATAATGTGTCTCAAATACTTATGTGCCCTAAGTTCATCAGTCAGGGCTTCCGCCTTTCTTATGAACCTCTACTCTACAGGGATTCATTATTAATTGTATGTGTAAATATCAGGTTATTGTCCCAGCCATTAAGCCAAGTTATAAACTGTTTGTGTATCCCCTGACCAGATGTAGCTCTTGCATATTCTTATAGGTGGCCTGTATGGGTTTTTGATGTTCAAAACATGTTTCTTCTCAAAGTTGTATATGTACAGACCTACCACACAAGGAGCAAATGTACTCACCTGGATGTTCCGTACACCTACAGGAATAGTGTCCCTTCAAACTCAAACACGTTTTTTACTAAGCACCAATCTCACACATTCCAGGATGAACTCCCATGGGGTTGAGTGCGCCCACTCAGTTCTCTCTTATATCTCTTGGATGATATCCAAAGTGTCCACCAGGGGAAGGCTGGTGTACAAGCTTTCTACATCTAGCCCTATATGGAGCTCTTTCCCTTGATCAAATGTCATATCTTAAATAAGGAAAGCAAGTCCTTGGCATCCTTAATGTAGGTCACTGTTTTCTGTTCCACAGGTTTTAAAAAATGGTCACAGAATTGGTACAGGAGTTATAGAAAGGATCCTATCCTGGAAACAATGGGACAGCCCAGTGGGGGATCCCTATTCTTATGAATGTTGGAAAGGGTATAGAAATGTGGAATCACCTGGTTCATGTTCAACAGGAAATCACCTTCCTCTTAGGTGATCCATCCCTCGCATTCAGTTTCTTCCACTGTGATGCTTATCTCTCTCTGGGGAGTGGGTGTCAGATCTCTGTCTAGCGTTTGATAGTTGTGTTGGTGGGCCAATAGCCGCTTACACTCATCCCTGTAAGCAGTTACACTCTGGAGGACAATCTCCACACCCTTATTTGCTGCCTTTATGACAATGTCATTGTCCTTTTTTCAGTTCGCCCAGCACTTTACTCTCTGTATTACTCATGTTATGAAAGATGTTAATGTCTGCTGGGGCTATTTCTTTGAACACTGCTTATTCAAAGGTTAATAGTTCAACTGGAATTGTGCGTGCAGGGGGCTAAAAGATGGGTTTTTACGGTGACTGCTATTGGTCTGTTTCTCTATCTCCTCTTGGTCAGAGAAGTGAGCTCTCAAACCGAGTTTTCTAAAGAAGGCCGCAATCTCACAGCGTTAGCTAAATTTGTCCAAGGTAGGGTTGGGGACAAATCCTACTCCCTCGGTAAGTATTCTTAGTTGTGTATCCATCAGCTGCCTACTAGTTAGGTTGGTCACTAAGTCGTCCTTGTGATGGTTCCTTGGGTTGCATTGGTCATGTTGAGTGTCGGTACAATGAGCTAATTGATTTCCCATTGCATGTGAGGCTCCCTTGTCTTTCTTCCCCTGAATCCCCAGCCTCATCCTAAAAAAGGAGGGCGATTGTCCTTGTGGAACCAAGGTAGGCTCATTTAACTGTAAGGATTACTCCATCCCATCATTGGTGTCCCTGGTTGAAAAGGTGGTTTGAAGAGAGGGGGTGGTAGGAAGTTATTGTAACCTTGCCAATGCCTCCTCCTAGTCCTTGCCCTCTGTCTGTCTCTTTGATCACTGCCAATAGTCCACCCATCTAAATTTGAGAACCTGGTGTCTGAATTGGAATCCGTCTGGTCTTCCTCCCTTTCTTTAGGTGCATTGTATTCCAGTGCTAAGTATGGATAGGTTTTTGTGAAGGAAAACCTTTTTACATCTTTCTGAAATTTCTGAATGTCAGAAAGTCTTTGCATTCAGTCTTTTTCTTGTTGGTCTCATCAAGCCTTTTTTAATATGCTGTCAGTGTGGTCTTTAAATGGTTTTCACTCAACTGGATATCAACCAGGATTGTTTCGGACAACCATTTTTCTGTTTTTGTGATCAGGATAAGCCAAGCCTTATTGCAAAGCCAAGCTATCCGAGTCTATCCCCTTCTAAATGTGGAGTCCTCTAGAATTATTCATGGGGCATTAGTCATCCATAATCCTCTTGGGGCTTCCTTTGCCCTTAAATAGTTTGTCATTATCACCCCATGTAGGCTTGTTGTTATCCCATTTCTTTTTATTTCTGTTAGTGAGTCCCAGTCCCTAGTTTGAGCTATAGTCTGCGCTATGTTTTGATGTTTTAGGAGGGATGGACCAGGAGAAGGGACCAGAGAAGGACCATGTATGTAAGGCCCAGGTTCTCTGCCATTTTGCGATTTTTTGTGCCTATTGCCCAACTGTGTGTGTGTCCAACCGGAGGTTGTGGAGAGTCTTTGATCAATAATTAGCTCTTGCGAATCTAAGGTGATTTAAAAAAAAAAGACAATAGGCAGCAATGCAAGTTAACCAATATTGGTATTATCGGACTACACTTAGGGGGTTTTGTGCTTCCCCACCAGCATTCTCACCTTGAACCATATAAAAGGGAAAAGATAGCAATATACCCTGACTAATTGCAGTATTATCATTCCACAGGGTTGGTTTATACTACCCTCTGGTAGTATGGTAGATTCTGGCTTGAAATTATCAGAGTCAGTTAGCAACAAAATGTAAAAGCGCAGAGACACTACAGCGTGTAGACGGTGTTATAGTATTACGAGACCCATGGTGGACACCATCTTACCATGGGCCTCGTAATACATTTCCCAACATCCATAGGGGATGCTTATCATGCAGGTGACCTGGGGTCAGTGGGCGTGTCAAAGGCATCCGTGTTTCTCAGTGACCATGCCTTCACCTGCTTAAAAACAGAGATTTCTCCCTGCTACCAACCTGCAGAGCTCGGAGGACATAATCTAGGTACTGTGTAGGGCAAGGACTCTTGCAGAAGTAAGTCTTGGGGGGCATATCTCATTTTGGGATGCTCTTTACTTCCACAAACGGTAGAGTAGCATTACATTTTGTGCTGATTTGCTTTGCAGTGTGTGACTACAGAGCCTGCTCTCCTACCGATACATCATGTAGCCTTGATTACTAAGTAGGCTGTATAGGTCTAGATAATTATTTGACTGCATGCTCGTGTGTTTTCTAACCTCACAAAGCACAAGTGTGTGAAGTATTGTAGCACAGTGCATTGTTTTTCGCTGGAGTGTGTTTACGACAATGAGGGGTGGAGTACAAATGAGTTGCAAGTGTGCATGACTCTCCACGACAATAACTATATGGCTAGATATGGGTGACATTGCACATTATGCAATAATTCTTAATATGTTTTGTTTTTCTTCTCTCCAAAAATGAAGTGTAAACATAGGGAAATACCCTGTCGTGGATTGTACATTCATGGTTTCACAAGTGTGAGAAGTCCACACTATTGTACTATTAGATGGTAAAATGTACTATTATTTTCAAGGAATTAAAGATAAAAGTGGTCCTGAAGAAAGTCCAATGACCTGGATGGGCAGAGAGCAGGGCTGAAACATGTTGAATTGTGGCTTTTGGATTATAATATACCCGAGCAAAGCTACCTCTCTATTTTGTTTTAAACCGTGCCACAGGTACTCACAACAAAGTAGGGTATAGAGGAACCTTAGGCACTTTTAACCATCAAGACAAAATCTCCAAGAATTTAAGTGCTCCACTTACAAACTGATTCAAGCCCGCCCACTCACACTAGGTGCAGTGGGTGAGGATTCGATGATGAAGCATGCCACAGGTGGTACCTGTGAATGAGGATCCTATAAAATTATCTAAAAAATTCCCAGAGTATTCCCAAAAAAACACCCTGCAGGGACTAGAGAATGTAGGAGCACCGTCTTATGGCAGTAGGATTAACATACATAGGGAAGCTGAGGGTATTCTAAAGTAATTGCTTCTCTCTCCCTCTTAGTGTATATGATATCTCTAAGGTACACAGAGGCACAATAAGAATTAAGTAACCGAATAATACACTTTAATACAACTATTTATAACCTGCCCTTCCCAGAAAAGCAATCCCCCTTTGAAAAATGATGCTGTTACTAAAGTTGAGCAAGTTTATAGCACAAACCAAATTCCTATTTTGAGTTCTTATCCTGAGATTTTTACCTAGAGATCTTTGGAACCAAAATCAGGTTTCAACTTGAGTCTCTTGTCTTTTCCTCAATTGTCTGTTGTATTTTAAGCTGTTATAATGGAAGGTTCAGTGCAAGGACCTGTTTTCTATACTTTTGTCTCTTTTTGCAGGGATCCCCACCGGATGAGGAAGAGCCAGAGATGGGGGCAAAGTCATAGGAGATAAGGATAGATTACTTCATGGAACCGCGGCTCCAGAAATGCAGGTATGTTGAAGCGGGAACTGGATGCGGGACTTCACTGGGAGGGAGACTTGAAGCCAAGCATGGCTGGGAGCATGGGTGCAGCTTTTATTCAATGCCACGCCCAAGATGGCTGCCAAATCTAATAGAAGTTCTGCAATAGTGCGCAGGATCGTGGAAGGAGGGCCACAAACACCTGGGTATGGGAGGGGAAAGGGGGAAATGTGGGCAAGTTCATAACAGTTACTTTGTAAACCAACCGTGTTCCAAGTAGAGGACCCTAGAGACCATGTTTCCTGGAACCAAATAGGTGTGGAGGGATAACGCCTAGGACGTCATCTTGTGAGCCACATATAGCATAGTGATATCATGATGATGTGGGTGTGGTAGGGAAGGCCAAGGGGGTCAGATCAGTGCATATAGGTCAGGGCATTATGTCCCAGACCCCAGCTACCCATGAGCTATAAAGGGCACAGGAAGCACAAGGTGTAACAGTTAGGTATGATAATAATATCTTACTTTACATTGAAAACAAACCTTAGCAATTCAATGCAAAAAACAAAGGTTAAGGAGATGTTATAGTTAGGTGAAAATATCAGTTAAAACATACTGTTTTAAATGAACAAAAACACTGAGATTCACCAGTTATAGTTATCTCAAGTAACTATAACTTGTGCCCTACAGTAACTATAACTCGCGCCTTCACAATACACTGCTAATTACTCCACGTATTACATCACTCATGACATATTGTATGACACCATTGATAATATCACTGCAATATTAGCAATTAAATTATTGATGAGAAAACTGTGCATGGCTGAGGTGCGAGGGTGAAAGACCATGTCAGATGCTATGGAGAGGTCCAGGAGAATGAGGGCTGCCATGTGTCCTCTGTCTACAGGCATGCAGCTGTCATACATGGCATCAATGAGAGCCATTTCTGTGATGTGGCTCGGTCTGAAACCAAATTGAGTGGTGTCGAGGAGTTGGTGTCGTTGAGGTATTCAGTGAGGGATCTGTTGATGATTTTCTTTAAGACATTGGCCAGAAATGGTAGCAGAGCAGGGAGATCCGCCTGCAGTTGGCAATCATGAAAGGGTCCACAGAGAGTTTATTGAGCAATAGGAAGACAGTTGTGTGTTTCACAGCATCTGGGAAGGTCACAGAAGAGGTGGAGGCATCCAGAATGGGTGTCAGGATGGTGCCAATGTGTTGCAGTTCTCTGGAGTCGGAGTGGTGGAGGCATGGGTCTGGTGGGTCCCCTGAGTGGATGGACTTCATTGATGTCAGAGGTTTCTTTGGGGGTGTTGATGGGCAATGTGGTTAGAATTGGTGTTTTGGATAAGATCAGAATGCGTTTGGAAGGTCTATCAGGTCTGGTTGTTGGTTGAAACTATTGTAAATGGGGGTGATTTAGTTGCTGAAAAATTGAGAAAGATTATCGCACAGTGATGGAGAGTGAAGGGAGTGATGGAATTCAAGGCGGTCACTGGTGAGGTGAAATTCTTCACAATGATGAAGCTTTCTTTACTTGTGTTGATGCTGACATCAATGAGAACCGCCAGAGCGATGCGCTTGGTGGTCTGGATCATTGGTTAGTAGAGTGTCAGGGTGAATTTGAACGTGCTTCTGTCTGCATTGCCTGGCATATTCTCCATTTGGTCTCAAGTTATTTGTAGTGATATTTCATCAGTCTGAGTTTCACTGTCACTGATTGATTGATTGATTGATACCAAATGAAATGGGGTCTAGATCTTGTTATGCTTCTGTGTAGGGGTGGGAGTCAGCGCAAGAGGTGATCCAATTGCTGAAATTATCTATGGCTTTGAGGAGACTTTTGCTGTGTTTGGAAGAGTGGGTGTTGAGAGTTGTTCCAGTCATTGTAAGTGATGCTGCTCCAGTTTCAGAGCGCTGGTCTGGCAGTATTGTGTGTGGGTTGGACTGGGATGGCGAGGCTGAACTTCATGATGGGGTGGTCTATCCAGGAGACTGCTGTGGACTCTTTTACTTGAATGGTGCCGAAGGTGTGAAAATAGGGTTCAGGAGTGTCCAGTGACGTGGGTAGGTCCCCACCCCTCCATAAATATTCCCTAACTCCATCTACTATGAATTAATTTGTCTCCATTTTTCCTCCACTCTACCATGTTCCTCCCACATTTTCTTAAAATTCCATACTTAGGTGTGCTCTGTATATAAGAACTCAGGCAGAGATCTCTGTATAAAAAAATAGGAAAAATCTGGGTGGAAATATCTGTCTGATGGTTTGCGCATTTCATTTTGCAGTGTGTTATATGTGAAATAGTACTACTGGACGACTACTTTACGCACTCCAAAATGCCTTTTGTAAATTGGTTATAATTTTTGTATTTGTGCCCCTACATCCTGCTCATGGTGCCTTATCTTGATGTTTAGCCTTCTGTTCATATTAACAGAAAGAGGGAGATAAGTCAATCCCAATTGTGCAACATTACTACCCCAGCAAATGCAGGAGTCCACACAATCTGACTGATTTTGAGCCCCCTCATCTGAGTTTGGGGTAATGGAAGGTTGATGCCCAAGAGCAAGGCAAATAGAAGGTCATCATTTTGTGTCAACAATAAACAAAAGTACAGGTTTTGCTTTTAGTAGTAGCAAAATAAGGTCATTTAGACATATGCCTATAAAACATTAATATAAACATCATTAAAAACATATACCAATCACGTAACACATCATCATTGGAGTGTTTTGTGAGTTAGAGATGACAGGACCCTTTTGGTTCCTGACAGACTCCGTAGTAAAGTGACATAAGTGCTCCGGTGATAGAATTCATGTTCAAAATATAATGTAGAAGGCCATAAAGTAATGTCTCCAAAGAAAAAGAAGTTTTGTTTTCGATGTGGATTTTCCTTTCTACTTGAAGATAAATGTCCCACCATTGGACAAATATGCCAAGGATGCGGGAAAGAGAACCATTATATAACAGTTTGCAAAGCAAGGAAATGATTAAGTATGTCACGCCGAGAAAACCAAATGGAGGAAAGAGCAAGAGCGCCTCGTTGAGGAAACAAAATAGATGCCAGAGATTCCTGATGTGAGCCTCTACATGCGCCAAAAGGCAAAGCAACCACATCAGTTTAGGCAAGTAGAAACTAAAGGAAATCGATTATCGTCAAATTCCTCGCCTAAGTTTGTCACCGTCATTGTCAGGCAAAAGTGATAAAGAAGGGTGTATGCTGAGATCCTTCCTTGATATGACCAGTTACTGTTCAAGGTATATATGTGACTTTGCCACTGTAAGTGCCCTACTGAAAAACTTAACAAAAGAAAAAAGCCCATTTCGATGGTAAAGTGTGAACAAAGCTTAAAGAAAATCAAGCATGCAATAGAGTATGCCATTGAAATGGCATACTTTGATCCAAAATTAGACGGAGGTTGTTGTTGATGCAAGCCCAGTGGGGTAAGGTGCCATCCTTACACAGCACACTGGACATCCCACTGCCACAGGATGCATCACTGCTTATGCTAGCCGAAGTTTGTCATCGACAGAATGTGCTTATTAACATACTTAAAAAGAAAGCCTCGCTGTGGTGTGGGCTTGTGATCATTTTCATGTGTTCCTGTAAGGAAATCATTTCACAGTTGTCACCGACCACTCAGCAATGCTTACCACTTTCAGCAATCCTAAAGCCAAGATGCCCCCTAGCATTGAGAGGTGAGAGTTGCGATTGTAGGAGTATGATTATATGATTGTACATTGTCCAGGAAAAGATCAAAACCCTGCGCACTACTTCTCACATTTGCCAATACAGTATCAGGGCACTACTTCTAAAGTGGCTGATGTTCATGTTAACTTCATTCTGAAATCAAGTACCACTGCTGCCATATCGGTGGGACAAATTATTGCTGCCATGAGCACTGACAGAGATTTGCTGATACTCAAAGACATTATTAAGCATCAATAGTGGTGAAAACATACTCAACGTCTTCATGATGACATTGAGTACCAGAAATTCAAAATTAGCCAGAAGAACGTTAAGGTACCCCAGAAGGCATCATCGTATGAGGATCCAGAATTGTCATACCAGAGTGTCTGAGACAAGTTATTGAACTGGTCCATGAGGGACATCGTGGAGTTGTTGCGACTAAAGGAGCTCTACGGGACCGAGTGTGGTTTCCACATTTTAATGACATAGTGGGAAAATAATTAAGGGCATGTCATATGTGCAACTGCTTGTCATTCAAACCCCCACATCCGTTAAACATGTCTGGTCTTCCAAAGTATGCATGGGAGAAGATTGCAATGGATTTCTTTGGACCCCTTTACAATTGACATCTTCTACTAGTAATTGTTGATGAATATTTCTGTTTTCCCCTTGTGGAAGATCTGTCATCAACTACTCATGACAGAGTCATTGAGAGACTAGAAAGTATTTTTGCAACCTGGGGTGTTCCTTCGATTTTGAAATCTGACAATGGCCCGCCTTTGAATAGTCAAGAATTTAAAGATGTTTTCACTCATTTAAATGTCAAGCATCAGAAAAGCACACCTCTCTGGCCGCAGGAGAATGTTGTGGTCTAGAGATTTATGAGCACCCTCAAGAGAACTGTTCAGGGCGCTGCGCTGGGAAAGCTTGAACTCAAACTAGTTCTTCAGTCTATGCTTCGTGCATACGGGTGAACTCCCGTTCTACCACGGGTGAAAACCCTGCCATCTTAATGTTTGGGAGAGCCATAGGCACCAAATTGCCACAATGGGCCACTGAGAGATCTATTGACATCAATAAACATCACAATATTGATATGTCTCACAAAAGCAAAATGAAGACTTATGCTGATAGACACCACTGTGCTCGAAGCACTGTGTTCAAAAGAGGACACCAAGCCATTGTCAGGCAAAAACAGAAACACAAGGCTGATGCTCCTTTTGATGCTGCCCCACTGAGGGTTGTGACTTGTAAAGGAAAACATGGTTACTGCTCACTGTCCTGGAAAGTCCATTAAGCGAGATTCTTTTTCAAGCACCTGCATCTACGTTCGAGTGCTCCATATGTCAGAAGTGAGACTTATTGACTTGAGAATTTAGAGAGCCTAATCACTACAGCAGTGTCTCTGTCACCAGTGCCAGTCATGGATACTTCTGCTGTATCTTCGCAACCTCACATGATCAGATCTCAGCGGTTGATTTGAGTACCAAAACAACTTATTGAAGAGTTGTGATGTATATATGTATTATTTGTCGTTTTTATTTAACAATGGGGGAGCTTTAGAGGCTTGGAGTTAGAGATGACTAGACCCTTTTGGTCCTTGATTGATTCCACAGAACATTGACGTAAGTGTATGGGCGTGGGTGATAGAATTCATGATGTAGAATGTTCAGTTAACCGTTATCTGCTGAGGAATAAAGACATGTAATGCCAAGCTCTATTTGTGGCATGAACATTTGCATGTGCCCGGGCTGGGGAAGACGCTACAACCCTAACATAACATCATTAACAGCTGACCCTTGATCTTTGATAAGTATTAAAAACCATATCAAAGGCTGTTGCCGAAATCTACAAAACAACAGCACAGCCTTTGATTCACTTCTAGAGATTTCTTTAAAATAGCACAGAGGGCAGAGCAGTGATCAGTGGTGAAGTAGCCTTCACAGAATCCTCCCTGTTAAATCAGCCAAAAGTTATTTGCTGAAATCCATTCTTCCAGGTGAGTTAAGATTTTAGAGAAGGCCTTTTCGGAAATGTCTAGGAGAGTGATTAATCTGTAATTCGATGGCAGACTTCCATCACCTTTTTTCAATATCTGTTTAATAACAGAACCTTTCCAAGTATGAGGGAAAAGCCATGATTTAGCAACCAATTGAAACAAGTACAGGAATATAGCTGCTCGCCATTCACTGTTAGACTTAAGGATAACAGCAGGAACATTGTCTGGACCTGTAGCTCTACTCAATTTCAGGGACCAAATTGTAGGTAGGATTGATGCCAGAGAAAACCAATCATATTGGATGGCATCAGTTGGAATTACTTCTGGGAAAGTCTGTGAGACTAGCAATGATGGCAATGGCCCTAGACTGTCATTATTTACACCAGTTACTATTTTCCTGAATTTTTTCAGAATACCTGAAAAGGTTATCTCAGTCATTTCTTCCCAGCAATTATTTTAAAAACTCAGTTTACTTTTGCTTCTTCTTTTGTAATGTGAGGGGAACCTTGTTTACATTTTCGATGTTTCCTATGCAAATCGGCTTTTAATTTCTTACAGGAATGGTCAAACTATGATTGAGCTGAGACCTTTGCTACCCTTCTGATGCTTACATGGGGATTGGTGTCACTACAACGCATGCTTTTACCACGCATGCCTTTACAACGCGGTTTTTACCACGCAGTCCATTACAACGCATAATGCTTTTAGGCGCTGGATAGTGAATTATATAATTTACTATTCCAACTCCAGTCCCCGTGGATAGCAGGGAAGGTGTTGGATAGTATATTAAATACATTCCCTATCCTAGAGCGCCCCCCAGCGCATTGCGTTGTAATGGTTTGCGTGGTAAAAGTTGCGATGTAATGGTAGTGCGTTGTAAAGAATTCGTTGTAACCGTGCTACACCTTACATGGTCATGGTTTACATGGACTCTGAAGCAATCAAGAATACTTCTCATATGATTCGTACATCAGGCTAATTTATCCTCAAATGATTCCTAACCAATATTGATACCTTCAGCAACGTGATAGGCGGCCAAATCTTGGTGTTGTAAGTGGTCAAGCCGTGTGGTGAGCCTTCGAGGAACGCTCACAACGAGGGAAAGACTTTTTCAAATGCAGATATTTCTGTAAAACGCAAACTTGATTTAGTTGCCCAATGATCACTTCTTGTTGAATCCAATACCTTAAAATGTTTAAAAAGACCAAATTGCCAAACAAATACATAACTATAATCTTTAATGTAGCCACGATGACCAGATTGAAAAGTTTGCTCAGCTGGAATATCATTGTGAAAACGGCTATTTAAATAAAGCAGGCCATTTTTTCCCAACCAATTACCCAACACTGTAGTCTCCTTTGATTCAACACCCACAGGGAAGGTTGCCATAGGCACACTTTAAACTTCCAGTAAATCCTGCAGCAAATCCTCAGCAGTTCCAGGGAAAAAGTTTGCATTAGAATCACCTTCTATCACCAAGATGGCCTTTGAATATCTAGACAAAACATCCTTAGGTGCCAGATCGAGGTCATCCATCCATTTCCATACACCAGAAAGTTCCACTTTATGAATGTAAATGTTTAATAATATGAAGAGTTTGATTCCATTATTATTTTATTGATTTTTTATCATTCTTTTTACAACCAATTCCACTATTGTAATTTGGAGTCTGCTCATATCCAAAACACTTTCCATGATTCTCCTAATTATTTGGTAGATCCTAGAGTCAACAAACCCGCTGAAAGGAGGTCCCACCCTCGCCTAATCTCTGGAATATTGATTATGACATAGCCATTTTTAAAAAAAAAATATCAAAGCCAAATTTCCTGAAGAAAAACACTATGCACATCCTTCAATATTGCATTTAGGTTACACACTTTTTTAAATCGGTCATATCCATGAATATTCCAATTTACTATTTTAGCTTATGAGAAAACACATTATTCTTTTGATCATCAACCTAGCCTGCCCACTCCCCATTGTCCTGAAGGTTAATGAGTGGTGAATACCGAACACAATCTTCATATCTGGTAGTTGGCCTATAATAGTTTGTTTCATAGGGAATAACAGCCCCACATTTCTATGTCTCCTGGGGCTGGTATAGTACTTGAGGTGCAGAGGGATAATTGTATTAGTAAATCAAAAGAGAAGGAATGCCCAAATATTGAAAGAAGGTTTTTCCAGTCCAATACTGTAGTCCGTGAATACTTTATTTTCAATATCCAGTATTGTCCAACAAATCAAGATGTATCAGATCGAATGTAGAAAGTTCATGATCACAAATCGAATATTTCAATAAGTTCAAAATGATACAGCCAATGACACAGCCTACGCGTTTCGTCCTACTTGGACATCATCAGGGCTGCGAAATAATAAAACAAAAAAAACAATTAACAATCAAACCGTATCTAGTACATTGTAAATTAATTACAAACATTTCCATGAGCATCCTGCCCATATTCCATTCTAGTTTTTGGAATAAGCTAACAGGTCATAACAGAAAAATGATGTCGGATCCACCTTAATTCATTAATTTTGTAAGTGTCCACTCTATCCCTACAGTGCCTACATTTTTATCTCTCTGATACTAATTCCAATATGATGAAACCATACTTTCATTATTGTGCGATCCATAAAGCATGAATACATAAGTCATCAAATATGCACAAGTTTTAAACACTTCCACCTGTAGAAATCAGACAGGCGTAGGTGAGTCTTAAAGGTAAAATAACACATAATCCACATGTCCATATCACCTATGTTCTTAATAAAATGCTCACCATAGAGTAGCTATGTCCCTTTCCAATGGCGTTAGTGTAATTAAAAAAACTTCCAATATGCGTCAATATCACCGCTTAACATAAAAACCTGTAAATATAACCAAAAAAATGTTTTCTTTGTAGACTATGTGCTCTTGATCATCTCTGTACTAACAGGTATGGTTCTAACTATCACTCATTTCCCCAGTCAATACAACATTAAATCAATGAATCAAGCTGTTCCCAATGTCCTTCGTGTGTTGTTACTAACAGTACCCTCTATTTTATCTCTCACAAATTCATACAGTCCTGTTTCTACCATGTATATACATAAGGCTCACCATTGATTTTGTTAAGTTCAGTTCCCCAAAACGATCTTGCTTCACCAGGGACCAGTCTTTCTCATTAGAATAATAAGCTGTAGTAAGAAAGAAACCATATGTCACTGATCTGCCCAGTAAGTGCTCAATACCCTATCTAAAGGCCATTGAAGAGAATATACCCTTCCTATTTTCTCACCTTGTTTCAATCAAGAGTTTTCAACACCGCTTCCTTCTTGTCCCGCAACTCGCCCGATCCTGATAAATCTGATGAGTGTCGGTACCCTGCTTCACCTGTCTCTTAAATACTCCACTTGACCAATCACAAGGACCCAATTTACCCGCCATTTCTACACACAGTGAAATGGAAAGGAATAATTTGTATATAGGGCTGATGTTAATACTGGGTGTAACTTGATACCTTAAAGATTATGGGTTACCACAACAAGAGAACGGAGAGTGTGCAGCTTGATTCATTGATTTAATGCTGTATTGACTGGGGAAATGAGTGATAATTAGAACCATACCTGTTAGTACAGAGATGATCAAGAGCACATAGTCTGCAAAGAAAAAATGTTTTGGTTATTTTTACAGGTTTCTATGTTAAGCGGTGATATTAAGGCATATTGGAAGTTTTTTTTAATTACACTAACGCCATTGGAAAGGGACATAGCTACTCTATTTAGAGCATTTTATTAAGAACATAGGTGATATGGACATGTGAATTATGTGTTATTTTATCTTTAAAACTCACCTACGCCTGTCTGATTTCTACAGGTGGAAGTGTTTAAAACTCGCGCATATTTGATGACTTATGTATTCATGCTTTGTGGATCGCACAATAATGAAGGTAGGGTTTCATCATATTGGAATTAGTATCAGTGAGATAAAAATGTAGGCACTGTAGGGATAGAGTGGACACTTACAAAATTAATGAATTAAGGTGGATCCGACATACTTTTTCTGTTATTACCTGTTAGCTTATTCCAAAAACTAGAATGGAATATAGGCACGATGCTCCTGGAAATGTTTGGAATTAATTTACAATGTACTAGATACGGTTTTATTGTTAATTGTTTTTTTGTTTTATTATTTCGTAGCCCTGATGATGTCCAAGTAGGACGAAACGCTTAGGCTGTGTCATTGGCAGTATCATTTTCAACTTTTTGAAATATTAGATTTGTGATCATGAACTTTCTATATTGGATCTGATACATCTTGATTTGTTGGACAATATTGGATATTAAAAATAAAGTATTCACGGACTACAGTATTGGACTGGAAAAACCTTCTTTCAATATTTGGGCATTCCTTCTCTTTTGATTTACTTGTGGACAATTTTGTGGCTTGGACGGCGAACCACAGGAAGTAGAGTGCCACGGCAGTTATACTTTGTTCAAGTGGATAATTTTTGAATATACCCTTGTGCATACCTGGTCTTGCCCTCACCGTTATTGTTTGATAAATGGATAATTGTATTACCTGGATGATATAAAATATATTCTCTCTGTTTCTCAGTCTGACCCTCAGGGTGAACTACGGTGTGATTTATAGTACTGTCTTTTCTGTCCACCTCTGGAAGTATTGTAATACTCACTCCTAACAATGAGATTTCCTCTTTAGCACAAAGTACCGTATTTGCCACCAAGGGGGACATAAAATTTACTTTGGTGAGTTATATGCCCTCTTCCCAGGTCTGAAAGCCCATGCAGTCCAAAACCTCCGATAAGATTTCAGCTAATACAGGAATTCGTTTGAAAGAGAGAGAGCAGCTTTGATCTATTGAGAGGGTGCAATTTCGTAGCTTTTTTCCCTTTTCTAATTGTTCCAAACAATAACTTTTGTCCTGGGTACTTTGAATGTGGAGCACTGTTTGTGAGAACTAATATTCCCTGGTCACTTGGCCCTCTGAATTATATTACTCGCAGTAGAGGAGCACTTATTAATAGCTTATTTTAGTTGTGATTGTTTTGTTTCTTTTTGGAACCTTTAATTGTTGATAAGTAGAGTATGTCTTTTTTGAGGCAACTAATATACTGTTTTTTTTGTTGGTTGACACTAACCGAGGGTTGAGATCTCTCCATACAGATTTAGATGCTAACTTGGTATATGCTCTGCTTGTTGCTCTCCTATTTCAAAGCTTTACATCTCCTTGATTTGAGTTTCTATACTTTCATTAGTGAAGTCAAATCTACTTCCCTGCTATTACATTTAGACCTGCAATATATCGATACATAAAATAAATATATATCTATAAATAAATATGAAATATATACATCTATTGCCCAAAGTACAGGAATAATAAAATATTTCACATTTCCATGTAATATGGGTTTCATCTTCACATTAACATTCCCTAAACACCAATGAAGAGCTTTCGAATTATCAGGACCACAAGGCTTATGCAACAATGGAGAACCAATTTGTTCGGCAAACCTATCTAAATTATGCAACAAGAAAAAGAAAGTTATGCAGCACCCGAATGCTATTTGCAATGGAGTGCGTGGGAGTCAGGGGTTGGCTACCAGCGATGAGGTTTGGTGCAGGATTCTGCCAGAGGACATTCCCTGTGGCCAAGCCCACCACTGCACACTGGCCCCAGCCAAGTTCCTGCTGCACATAATTAATTGAATATAATCAGAAGACCCCAGAAACTCACTGGAAAGAGAAGGTTAAAGAGAAGATATTGTTAGGTAAGATCGTCCCTTACATTAAAATACAAACAAATAGTCACTGAAAAAAACAAAGGTTAGATTAATGTTATGGTTAGGTATGATAATAAGATTATAGCTTATGTTAAATAAACTCCTAGAAATTCACTGAAAAAAGCAAAGTTTTAAGTGATAATATAGTTAAGTGTTGAAATAAAATAAAAACTAATGTTTAATAACTAAAACAAATAACAGAAATGTACTAGCTATATACTGAGCTGACTCTAAATTGCATCCCAAACATGCACTGCTTATGACCTCACATATTACATCACTGAGGACATCTCAAATGACATCACTTTAGACATTATACAATCAATCAACACAGAGCGATTGTGCTCGAGCATATTGGCTCATTTTACATTTTTTCTAAGTGCTGACAGTGCACTCTGCATATGTCGTGCACAGGTTGAAGGACTAGTTTATACTCCAGCACTTGTAAGAACAATACCTTATGAGATGACACTGACATGTACATACATGCTAGCGTGCTGTCACACAATACTCACAGGCACTGGATGAACTGAGCATTATGCTACAGACGAGAGCAAATGGTGGTCTTGTTGACTCAGTATATGACTGTGGGACAAAGCCTGATGGACACTCCTGACATTGCAGATCAATAGATGTGGCACTTTTGTCTACTATCCATGGCAAAACGACCTCAATTACATTTGGGCCCACATTCTCGCCATTTATGGATTAAATAGCAATACACTATTGGTGATTGAAATACACCTTTCCCAGACCTTATGGGATGTAACACATTGCGAACAGCATTGAATTAGGTCCATATCATCAGGAGTGGACATCTTTCATAGAGACATTGTTGGACCTGGCACTTTTTGCAGGTTTATCCCCAAACTTTTTGCCTTCTTCCTCTTTTTTTCTGACCTGTTTTTCGCTTTGGGATTCTGGGCACTTTACCACTGCTAGCCAGTGCTAAAGTGCATATGCTGTCTGTCTTAAATGTATTGGTGATTGGTTTATCCATGATTGGCAAACTTGATTTACTAGGTAGTCCCTAGTAAAGGTGACCAAGGGTGCCCTTGGCCTTTAAATCAAATGCTACTAGAGGCCTGCAGCACTGATAGCGCCACCCACATGAGTAGCCTTTTAAACATGTCTCAGACCTGCCACTGCAGTGTCTGGGTGTGCAGTTTTAAACTGCAATTTCGACCTGGAAAGTGCACACACATGCCAGGCCCAAACCTTCCCTTTTACTACATTTACATCACCCCTAAGGTAGGCCCGAGGCATCCCCATGGTCAGCGTGTAGTGTATGTAAAAGGTAGGACATGTAATGATGCGTTTTACATGTCTTGATAGTGAAATACTGCTAATTTCATTTCACTATTGGAAGGACTGTCTATCCCATAGGATAACATGGGGATTTCCTTGAAAATTCTTTTAAGTGTAACTTCCTATTGGAGAAGATAGAGATTTGAAGATTGGGATCTCTGAACTCACAATTTAAAAAATTCATCTTTTGGTGAAGTTGTTTTTATATTGTGTGTTTGAAAATGCCAATTTTAGAAAGAGTGTTGTGAGAGACCTATCAAGTAAGTATAGGAAATGTTATACAGAACAACATAATGATCTGCGAAGTTTTACATTCAAAATAGAGAAGTATTTATTTAAACGAACAATCAAACAGACAGAGGATTCAACGAAGTGCAGTGGGTAAAAACAGAGTTGGAAATCACCAAATTTCCAAACTTCAGGCATCTGTGTATAAATATAGTGACTTGAACAACAATTTCCTAATTTCCAGTTGTCACTATCTAAAAAAACATCTTGTGCTCAACAGAGATCAAGGCAAAAGCAATGGGAGTCAAGACGTGGTTAGCAGATGACATTTCAATCCCAACTAACGTGGGGGGATCATCATCAGGACGAAGGAGTAAAGCCTGAGAGAAGGCACTTAGCCGTTGAGCATGCCGATTGCAAGGGCCAAGTCCGGGCAAACCAACAATCAACCTAAATTGAGTCAGGATAGGGCACATGAGACAATGAGCAAAGGGTACAATCACCAGGAAGCTGAAGGTCACAGGGGGAGAAGGGAAAGCCATCCAGAAATAATCAGGGTGGTGCAGTGTGCTGGTGGGGTCCTTTTAGAAAAACACGGACAGTATGCCAAAGTAAACTGTGTCAATTTTTATGTCCGACTCTAGGGGGCTACTGGGGGCCATTCAGAGGCTTGGAAAATGGGGACATAAAATGGATTAAAGAAACTATTTTGAGTCAACTGTTTTTAGGGGCACCTGGTAAAGAGATTAACACTTTTTCAGTGCGATATAAAGCATATATAATACTTTTAAATTCACAAATATAAATATGGTTCAATAGACAGTTCGCAAATATAATCATTTTATAGATTTATATAACGCATGTCATCATGTAAACATATATCTTTTTAATGTATTCTACATACACGTTTTTTAAAGTTAGTATTTGAATAGTGGAGCAATGGCATTAACTGGATTATGAAGATGCTGCGGTTGATACATGCAGTCAGCAGTCTGGTTGTATGTTGACTGTGTTGTAGGACAGAATGGCTGGAAATGTGCGTTGGCATACAGGGTCAAACTGGACTGTAGGGGAGTTTGGCTGTACTAGAACGGCTGGTCTGACAGTGCATGGGACTTTTTTTGGCTGTTTGTGGGCTTATTTAATTGTGTTGTGGGCCGCATTTCAATGTTGATTTCCCAGGTATTACCTCAAACATTGACTGAGCAAGCACAAATGCAAGCAACCTCCCATATCTTGCAAAACACCTATACAGCGTGTCTTACAAATTCGAAAGTGACCCGATTTGCAAAGGTGGGACAATTTTTTTTCTGATTCGCTAATGATGGTCACTTTTAGTTTTGTGCCCAGACCGATTTTATTCCCAAGTCCAACCCTGTACCTTTCTTTTATCCTCCGCAGGGCAAACATTTTCATTGAGGAGAATCCCATTCCCCTAAACCTCCATGTTATGTTATGTTAATCATAATTTATAGAGCGCACGGGCACCCAAGGGTTTCATGGTGCTAACAGTGAGGAAAATTAACGGCAAATAACCTATACAGATGCTTGCTTAAAGAGCCAGGTCTTCAAGGCTCTCCAGAACACCATAAGATTTTCACAGCTCCTGATTGTCAAAGGGAGTGCATTCCAAACCTTAGGGGCAAGGTAAGCAAATCGACACCCTCCCTGTCGCTTCAGCTTAAAGGAGGGTCAGGTAAGCAGAGAAAGATGAGCTGAGTGGAGATTACGGGAAGGCTCATGCTGCACAATCATGCTGTTGATAAACCTAGGACTCTTTCCATGAAGGGCCTTTAAGGCCAGACAGCCGGCCTTAAATGCCACCCGTTGAGCAATAGGTAGCCAATGAAGGTCGGCCAACAGCGGTCTTGCCGATCGCCAATTAGGATGTTTATGGATGAGTCTGGCCACTTGATTCTGGACAATTTGCAAGCGCTTTAATAAAAATGCAGGTAACCCTAGATAGATGGAATTAGAAAAGTCCAGTCGGGATAGGACCAAAGCAAGCACCACCTGTATGAGAGCAGAGTGGGTCAGCAAATGGGCATTTTTTTATTTTTTTTATTTTGCGCAGTTGATGGAAGCTGGAAGAGATCACAGCTCCCACCTGTCCTTTAAGTGAGAGATCTGAGTTAATAGTAATCCCAAGGCTTTTCACCGAGGAAGAGGGTGAAGGTGATAACCCCAGTTTTGACGACCAAAAGTGCGGGCTCCAGCTGGCCTCACTTTTGCCAGGAAGCACTAGCTCTGTCTTCCCTGGGTTAAGTTTAAGATGGTTCTGATCCATCCACAACTGGATAAGCAACATGATGGCCTGAAATTCAGTGACAGAGTCCGGGGAGTCCAATGTGAATATTAATTGCAGGTCATCGGCGTAGTTAAAGGTTGTGACCTTTCTGTTTTTTAGAGAATGTAAAAGGGGTTTAAGATATAAGTTAAACAGAAGCGGGGACAGTGAAGAGCCTTACGGGACACCGCAGGTAGTAACCAACTTGGGCGCAGTGAAGTTCCCAAGCCTGACCGCCTGGGTAGGGTCAGTCAGGAAGGAGTTCACCCAACTGAGAGCAGAGCCCCGCAGGCCGGCCTGTTCGACACGGTGCAATAAGATGGTGTGATCGACCGTGTCGAACGCCACCGACAAGTCCAGGAGAACTAAGGCATGATGGATACCCCTGTCAGCATTGGATCTCATAGTGTCCAGGACCGCAAGAATCACAGACTCGGTTGAATACGCCGGACGAAAGACGGCTTGGTTTGGCTCCAAGTAGTCTGATGATTCAATAATATTGGAGAGACATCTAGCCACGTGGGCTTCCAGAATTTTTGCTCCAAAAGGAAGGAGAGATATGGGCCGATAATTAGAAAGATTGGCAGGATCGGCCCCTGGTTTTTTAATAAGCGGTACCAGTCTCGCATTTTTGAAAGCACCAGGGACCCTACCCTGTGCAAGTGACTCGTTGAGGAGGGGGAGTACACTGAGAGGTAGGACCGAAAAAACATCCTTTAGGACGTGAGGGGGGCAACAGTCATTGGGTGAGCCCGATTTAACCCGGGTCATCAGTTCGACTAACATTGAGTGGTCGATAGGAGGGATACCTTCCAGTACAGAGGGGTTGCTAGGCATATCTTCTGTGAGGACCATACTGAAACTTTTTGGTATGCTCTCTTTAATGGTGGCTATTTTATCCATAAAGAAATCATTTAGAGAGTTACAAAGCTTTTGAGTCGGTACTTGCACAGAGGAAGTTCTATCGTCATTACATAGGTCGTTCACAACCTTAAAAATGTCCTTTGATTTATTTTGAGCATTTAAGATTCTCTCAGAAAAGAATGCTGCCTTGGTGATCAAAATAGCTTTCTTATATTTCCTGCGAGCAGTCATATATAACTCCCTATCTTCAACGGAGTAACCGTGTCTCCATTTCCTCTCATATTGGCGCAATTCCAGTTTTTGTTTCCTTAGATCAGACGAGAACCATCTGTGAGCATCGGAGCGACGGGCGCGGGAGAATTTGGTGAGAGGTACATGTTCATTGCATGCTGCCAGATGCCAGTCAGAGAGATTCGTTTCCATAAGGTTGAGATTGTGGCTAGGAGCAGGTATTGATTTGGTCAGGGAACTGAGAAAATCCTGGTTGTTCAATGATCTCCATTTCCTGGTTACTCCTCCCACTGGGTGGAGGCTTTTAAATGGCCATGCAAGGTAAGTGAGAACTGGATTAGATAATGATCTGACCAGATACATGGAGTTGCCACAGGAGTGGACAAGGATACATTATAGGACCAGATTTGGTCCAAAATGTGTCCTTTTTCATGGCTGGAAGTCCGAACGTGTTGAGTAAAATTCAAATGAGAGAGAAGCTCAGAAAGTTCAATGTCCTGAGGCCCTCCCGCAATATCATTGAACCAATAGTTTAGGTCCCCGACCAGTAGGACCTTGGCATAGTTGACGACTAAGACTGCCAGTTGATCACTTAAAGAGACCGGGAAGGTGGGCATTGCGTGAGGGGGACGGTAGATAAGTACCAGCACCATGGTCCTCATATCTGTGTCAATTTTAACAACTAGATTCTCTATATCCGGCAGGACCAAGGGGGACTGAATAGTAAATTTGTGATCCTTATGGATAATGGCTGCAACACCACCCCCCAGCTTCCCAGGTGACCGGTTAGCTGACAGTATATAATAGTCAGAAGGGAGGGCTGCAAGAACATCCGTCAGGGAATGGTGGGTAAGCCACGTTTCGGTGATAAGTGAAATATCAGGCTTGTCAGTATTGAGGAGCAGAAAAATGTCCAATTGGTGTTTTACCAAGGACCGCGTGTTCAAATATAGACAACGGAGGGTAGAGTCCTTGATCGTTAAGGCTTTTTTAGAGGAAAAATAACAGGGTTCAGGTGTGGGTGGAGGAACAGAGCCCGCCCGGGGAGGAAAATATTGTTAGCCCCTAAACAGCTAAGTGTAGCTGGGTCCAGGCATGGAAGACAAGTATGTTTTAATGAACGAAGCTCCATGGAAGAGTAGCTGAAAATGTTGCCATGATGCGTGGCCCCTGGGCCCGTGCCGGCGCGGACGGGCGCAGACGGGCTTGCCTTTGGCGCGCCGCCGGCACGCCCGCTGCGCGTGTCCACTGCGCTCCTGCATCATTGCCCCCATAAATACTACTAGGACCCGTCTCCGGACAGCTAGACCGCCGACCAAGATGGCGGCTAGCCGACGAGCCGGAAGTGAGTACTTCCCTCTGAGCGTTCGGGGCGCCCTCCACAACAATCAGCCAGAATGGCTACGGTGGACCGGGGCGTCTCGAGCAGACACAATGCAAATAAGTAAGTGCACAAGTAGCAGCAAAATAAGTTAAAAGCACGATTTGTCAATTTTTTAAAAACTGTGCCGGTAGACAGGCACACCTCACGGATATCAACCTGGCCCCTAACTCGAGCCCGATTAAATACCCAGCTGGGCAGGGAAGGTCCAGAAAGCTAGACCGCCGACCAAGATGGTGGCTAGCCGACAAGCCGGAAGTGAGTACTTCCCTCTGAGCGTTCGGGGCGCCCTCCACAACAAGCAGCCAGAATGGCTGCGGTGGACCGGGGCGTCTCGAGCAGACACAATGCAAATAAGTAAGTGCACAAGTAGCAGCAAAATAAGTTAAAAGCACGATTTGTCAAATATGCAGTTGCTTGGCTTCGCTTTCTTACGCTCAAAGGGTAATAACTTATCTCCGACCTTTCAGGGTATTTTTCAGTTCCAGAGTGGGGTAGTACTTGCAAACATTTTTTATACATCTTTGGGTGAAAACTGGTGTTTTCACTGCCACCCCAGTGCGCTGTCCCCCTTATAAAACGGAAGCCTACATTTTTAACAGCGAAAATCCGCCTTCCAGACGGATTTTCCAGTCTCAATTGCACTTCAGAAATTCTTGAGTCTGTGAACCAGAATGTTGGGATTTCGAAGTGCATATTCCTTTTTCCACACACAGCATACCCTGAAAGAGTAGTTTTTAATTAATTTCAGAATGTTTTTAGCATAATTACCAACAAGTTGTATTATTTATTAAATTAATATACCTGGAGTTATGTGACTGTTGGGATGTAAATCAGTTTTATCTTTACAATTGCCTGCAGTTTGTCACCAGGAAACAAGTCGGTGGTACACGCGGGTCACGGCGTCCACCCACTATTTTCACAGGGTGGACGCCATCCACCCTGCAAGAAGTGGGCCCCATCAAATATGCTGAACTTGTCTTGATGTAATTTTCAGACACCGGACACGTTCAGCAGCGCCTGCAGGTTCTCTGCTTTCTTTCAGAGCAGCAAGGTGCATGTTTTCTTTTCGTATTTTAGACCCCAGCTGGGCCTAAAACAAACGCCGAATTTAAGGGGCCATTAGGCCTCCTTTTGTTCCACTATCCTGACTGGGACCTTTATGAGACTCACAACTAAATATAAGGGAGGGGAAACAAAGGCACACAGCTTATCTCATCCAAATACTTGAGAGTCATGCTTTTTACGATCCCCGTATATGAGATATGCATGCACTGCAAGGACGACACATGTGTTGGTCTGTCCCTGTATTTACACAAATAATTTTTTAGAGCGCTAATCTTCCCAATGCAGGGTGTGAGAGTGCTTTACTTCACACATATACATTATACATTGACAATAAATGATATAAAAGTGTAAAGCAATGTACAGGATGTGTTACTTAAGACAGTGAGCGTTACATGGTGTAGGAGTCACGTCCTTCATAGCTCGATGTGCTATATTAGAAGGATTACAATTTAAGAACTGCAAGTAACAAAATACTTTCTTCTAAAAGCAGTAATCCTTTAACCTTGCTCCATAAAATAAAAATCTTTGATTTGATTCAAAGCTGAGACTAGAGAAAATACAGAAGTCTTCAGCAAATACGTCACCCTCCCAAGCTACCTTACCATTATTATTATTCCCTGGGACTTATTGGGCATACAAAGATCTCTGCAGCAGGTGCCTTAACCCCATAAGATATTTAAAAATGCAGACCAATTGCAACCAATTAAGCAGAACAGATTTGCTGCCTCGTTTTTTCTTGTTGCCAATTTTTTGGTGGCAGAGTTTTTACAAAATAAATGTATAAATTGAGGCCCAGTGTTGCGTCACTTTTTTGGCACAACCCCAACACAAAATCTTGTTAGTTAAATATTGTAATGTGCTCAAATGCACTCATGATAGACCTAAGAAACATATGAGTGAGGTGTTAAGATCTGATGTCACTTCTTGTGGTGATGTCACTTCCTGTGAGGTCATGGGTTGTGATGCCACTTCCTGTGATGTCGTGCTGTGATGTCATGCACCATGATGCTACTTTCATGCTAACTCGGTTAGTCCCTCCCATTTCTTTTTTTAGGACTTGTGCCCTGTTTGTTACTATCTATATATCTGTACATCATTAGGTTATTTTGTTTTAAAAACACACGTTCGCTGTTCCTGTTAATGTATTGGCCATGGATGGGTTTGTTCTCCATCTCGAGTTTATAAAAGTGACGCTCAGCCTCTGACAGAGAGCGTTTCCCATGAACTGCGTCTTCAAGACAGTTTGACCATTACTATGACTATAGACATTCTGGGGTTTATAACACAGCTATTTGTGCCTTCTTCCAGGTCCTGCAAGAAGGCGGCGAAGCATCGCTTTTCCAATCTGTAAATAACACCCGCTCCAGCACAGCGCTCCGAGCGATCCCTCGCGAGGATTACATCCGCGCGCCAGCCAATGCTTAATTGCTGACTATCGATTTAAATGCCATTAGAAGGGTTTACTTTCACTTGATGGGGTCAGGTGTTTTCTGGAATTAAGTAGATTACGTCTGAAGCCCGGCGTCACTTAAGAGAAGTCTCCAGCCTTCCACGTGCAGTCACGTAATACTAAAGAACTAATACTTCCGGCGGAAGTCCTTTCTTCATGAAGCATTCCATCAGTCAGAAAGCAATGCTGGAATTTTGTCGGATACCCGGGGAACTATATTTCTGCATTCATCATCTGTCACCAGAGGGCTCACGTTTCTGTCTCTTTCAGTGTAACCGTGGCAGTGCACAGGTCTGTTTGCAGAGACATAGCACAAGAAGCCATTGCGACAAGGAAATACCTCTTTACTACCTCCTTATAAGTGAAGGGGGGCTTGGGGGGGGTGTGGTATTCACCAATGGAAGACCCAGACTCGAGGTGGTGATTACTATGAAGTCTTTATTTTCAAGTTGCAACTCCTCCGACCTCAGCCACAGCCTCTCTTCTTGGTCCCGCTCCACACGGTCCCCGGCGCTCGCCTTGGAACGCTGGTCGCGGCGACATTCGGAGTGATGTCACCGCGAGCAGCCCCATTACATGCGAGGGCGCTGGGGGTGTTTAGATGTGAGGAAGATACCACACATCCCCCTTCCTTTGCAGGAAAAAAAAAGAACATAACATAACAATGAACAGCAGAGTGCACCAGGTGACTCAGAGACACCCAACGGGGGTGTGTAGGATCATATCCCTAGGCCTGGAGCGAGGTTTGACCCAAACAGACAGAATAACCCCGGTTACATCATTACATACTGATCAAGATGCCTAGGAGGTCTGGTCACCCTCCTGCTAGGCCTAATGCTTGGGTGAGGGACTACAGTTTGCCTCTTGGTGATGGAACTAAGGTCCCGCCTAGGGTCTCCCTCCCGTCCCTTTGAATCCTCAGGGTCTTTCACTGGCGGATGGTACTTCACGACCCTCCCAAGGTTCCATATTTTCCCTTCTTGTGTCTTGACTGCGTTTTTGAACAGCTTTGTGATCTGGGTAGGGTTGGTGTACTCTGACCAACTTGCCTTCCCCGTGGGAGCTCTGATCTTGATGCTGTCTCCCACTTTAAATTCTACTTCCTGAGTGGCCTTGTGCCGGTCATATCCTTCTTTCCTCTTTTCCATGGCTTCCTCTTGCTTCTTCAAGATTCCAACTTCTTTGGTTCGGTCCGACCACCCCTTGTGCCACTCCATCCATCCTGGGACTAGCTTTGTGTTGGGTATCCTGGCGCGGAGCAATTCAAACGGGGTGACCCCCGTCGTCTGATGTGGCGTGAACCTGTAAGCTTCCACCCGTCTCCATGCCTCTTCCTTCCAACTCATGCCGCTGGCTCTGGCCAATTGGATGCTCTCTTTGAGGGTCTTGTTAAAGCGTTCAACCATGCCATTCGTTTCGGGGTGGTATAGAGCGCAACGCTTGTGTCTGATGCCTCTCCCTTCCAGGTAGTCTTCCATTTCCTTCGAACATAATTGTACTCCGTTCAAAACAGGACCCACTGCACACTATATTAAGAGTTTTAGCATTTCAGATGTCTCAATGGACATGAAAGTTCGGTTTACATCAATCAAGAATGGGAACACCAGTGTTTCGGCTCCTCTTTTAATCTTCATACAATGCCAGCCGACACGTGTTTCGTCGCAGGGAAACACCTTTTCCCGCGACTCCTCAGGGCTGTTGGTGGTCTGTGTAGGCCCATAGGTCGCAGTGCCGGTGATAATTCCGTCCCGGCCCTGCTCGAGACCGGGTTTCGTCTTAGTGCAAATTCAGTTCCTTAGTCAAGGAATCACCATTGAAAATACTCGCACTGTCGGCGTCTCATCCCGCACTACGGGGTGTCACCCCTAAGAAATCTACATGTGTCTGCACTCAACACACGTGGACTAGAACTCTAGCCAGAACAAGGGATTGGAACAATTCTTTAACATGTGCAACCATTAATCAAAGCAACCTTGTTTACCCGCTGGAGAACCATATTCCTTGACTAAGGAACTGAATTTGCACTAAGACGAAACCCGGTCTCGAGCAGGGCCGGGACGGAATTATCACCGGCACTGCGACCTATGGTCCTACACAGACCACCAACAGCCCTGAGGAGTCGCGGGAAAAGGTGTTTCCCTGCGACGAAACACGTGTCGGCTGGCATTGTATGAAGATTAAAGAGGAGCCGAAACACTGGTGTTCCCATTCTTGATTGATGTAAACCGAACTTTCATGTCCATTGAGACATCTGAAATGCTAAAACTCTTAATATAGTGTGCAGTGGGTCCTGTTTTGATTGTTTACGTTGTGTTCCTCGACACAGCTTTGAGAGGTTTAGGGTCTTGCCTCTTACCCACTTGCACCTTCTAGTCTTACCATAGCTACTGCGAATAACCTGTGAGCTGTGCGCCCAGTATTTCCCTCACTCTTAAAAACACCCTGCTCTCATTGTTGTAATTATACTCCGTTGTCCGTCAGAATGTTGCTAGGTAGCCCTTCCCGGATGAACACCTCCTCTAGGAAGCTAACAACAGTTTTGGTCGTGACTTCGCTGACAAACTTTATCTCTGGCCACCTGGAATATAAATCCACTAGCACCAAGATGTAGGGTGTCCTCAGTTCCCCAGACATGGGGCCCACGATGTCCAATGCCAGCTCGGTCCACGGTCCTGATGGGGGCGGCCTGCACACCATAGGGGGAGTCTGTTGTCTCAGGACCTTGTCGCTGTTACAGCACGGAACACACTCTCTGATTCTCCTTTCGGTGACCAGATCCATGCTCGGCCACCAATAGCTCTCCCTGAGTCTTTGCTTGGTTTTTGTGATGCCCAAATGCCCTTCGTGGGCTAGCTCGACCAGGTTGTCTCTCACCGTTGCAGGAGGTACCAGTCTCGTACCCCTGAATAGACATCCGTCTACTATGGACAACTCGTCTTTAATGGCCAGGTATGGCCGCAGGTTCTCATCCTGTTTGTCACCGTGTTTCCAACCGCCTTTTACTCTTTTGTAAATCTCCTCCAAAATTTTGTCTTCTTCTAACGCCTTTCTCCATGTCTCTTCTCCCAACGCCCTCTGGATGGTGCAGACATCCTCCATCTGAATGTCCTCCTCTTCTTCATCCCCCTCCTCATGCTTCTCTCCATCACCGACGAGTCTGGATAGACAGTCAGCTGCGAGATTCTGCGTCCCGGGGACGTGTTTGACATCAAAGGTGTATTCTTGAAGGCCGACTACCCAACGCCTTATCCTGCTGGAGATGGCATCCAAGCCCTTCTTACTGAATACTTCCACCAACGGCTTGTGGTCCGTTTGGAGGGTGAACTGAGTTCCCCAGAGGAAGTCTCTGAATTTTCCTACCGCCCAAGATACAGCCAAAGCTTCTTTCTCGATCATCGAGTAGTTGTTCTCGGACTTCTGGAGTGACCTCGAGGCAAAGGCTATGGTTTCTTCTCCTTCTCCCCCAACTTGGGTGAGGACAGCTCCGAGACCTTTAGCGCTTGCATCGGTGGTGACTACTGTTGCCCGGTTGGGCATATATGACTTCAAACTGGGGGCCTCAGCGAGTGCCTTCTTGACGTCCTCGAACTCCCTCTGGCACTCCTGACTCCACTGAAATTCCTTCTCCTTCTTCAGCAGTAGCCTGATGGCGTATGTCCTTCCCGCCAGGTTCCTTATGAACTTTCCGTAGAACTCTAACATCCCCATAAATTATTTGATCTCGTCCTTGCCCTTGGGGGGTGTCAGGTTCACAATGGTGTTTTGCAATTCAGCTTTTGGACATATGCCATCTTTTGTCACCTTGTGCCCCAGGAAGTCCAATTCAGCACAGCCAAACACACATTTCTCTCTTTTCACGGTGAGGCCTTGTGACTGAAACCTCTCAAGCACACATCTCAGCCTACCATCGTGCTCCTCATGGTCCTTAGCAAATATGAGCACATCATCCTGGTAGCACATGACGCCTGGGATGCCCTTCAACATGTTGCCCATGATTCTCTGAAACACGGCGGCCGCCAAGACTAGCCCGAATGGCATCCTTTTGAATTTGTATGCGCCCATGGGTGTCACGAATGCTGTGAGTTCCTGAGACTCCTCGTGTAGTTTTATTTGGAAATAGGCCGAGGTGAGGTCGAGGGTGGAAAACACCTTGGCGCCTTCTAGCATGCTCATCATCTGGGTGATGTTGGGTAAGGGATAACGGTCGACCACGACCTCTTTGTTCAGTGCCCTTAAGTCTATGCAGAGCCGGACTGACCCATCCTTCTTCTTAGCTGCCACAATGGGGGCCAACCATTCTGTAGCTTCCACCGGTTCGATGACTCCGGCCATGCACAGCTTCTCCAGTTCAGACTTCACTTCCTCCTGGATGGCAATGGGGAGCTTCCTAACTTTGGCCACGACAGGCTTGGCGTTCTCCTTCAGTCTTATTTTGTGACAGTAGTTTTTTAAGCACCCTAGTTCTTCCCTGAACACTTCCTTGAACTCCTTCACAACGTCTGTTTTGTGTTCAGTGATCTCTTGTATCAGGATTTGGGGATTACAGTTAGGATTCAAATAGACCCCTAGCTCTTACTGTGCTTGCCAGCCCAAGATGTTGTCTCCTACTGTGGACACATACACCTTGGAAACCGTTGTTCTGTTGCCGTATTCCACTTTCCCTAGGAAATACCCCTTCATTGAGATGGGACGACCAGCATACCCCCCAGGCCTAAGATCCATTCTTTTTAAGGTTATGCTTCCCTTTGACACTCGTGAGAATTCTTTAGCATTGATAATGGTAATCCTCGAACAAGAGTCAAACAATGCTTCCAACTCAACCTCCCCAACCTTTATGGTGTCCTTGGGACTGCTGACTTGTTCTCCCTCGACCTGCACCACTATTTCCGCACACACAGGATTGCTGGGACTAGGGACTTGTAGCTCTTGTACCTGCACAACAATCTCGTCGCACACTACATTTGTCCTGTCTCTACTCTGTCTGCTGACTCCCTGCCCACTCTTGCAGTACTGCTTGAAATGTCCTTTCTTCCCACACTTGTTGCACGTGAATCTGAGAGCCGGGCATTCTCTGTCGTTGGCTAGGTGCCCCTGCTTGCCACACCTATAGAAAGCACCTTTAACGGTTCCCCCCAGCCTGCCCTCTTTGTGTTCTTTACCCGCTAACCTCTGGCCTTTGACTACCGCCACTGCCTCACATTTGGTCACAACTTCACTAACACTGGCCTTTTCATCAATTTTCTTCTCCCCTGCGTCTTGCTTTATTTCCTTGACGCACTGAAGCATATGCTCCACCTGCTTTGCTATAATAAGCACCTCCCGCAGTGGTGGGTCGTCCTTGAGCCATAGCTCTTCACGCACCCATTCCACCCTACACGCCAAAACAAATTGGTCCCGGATTCTTTCCTCGCTCGCCCCACCAAATTTGCAAGTGGCGGCTAACTTCCTCAAATCAGATACAAAATCTTCTATCGATTCTCCCTCTTTTTGTGCTCTCTTCCCAAAGTGGTACCTCTCCATAATCGTGCTAGTCTTGGGAAGGTAGTGTAAGTCTAACTTCTTAAGGCTCACTTCAAACTCGTTCAGACCTCTTGCCTCCTGTGCCCCTAAATCTGGGAGATGATCCAGGACTTCCTCCCCTTCTGCACCTAGATAATAGGCCAATAGTGCAACCTTCCTTTCTAAACCCAGGTTCGGCCCACAAACAGTGGCGTAGTTTAAGAACAATTTTTTCCATTTCTTCCACTGGATATTGGGATCCCCTGGGGTGGTCAAGAAAAAAGGTGGAGGGGTTACACTCTGCAAGCTAGGTGATAGGTCTTTCCCTGCTGACACCCAGAGAAAACACACACCCACTAGACACAGTGACACTGAAAGGAAAAAGGTAAGTTAGCACATGCCATAAAAAATACACATTCCTTTACTACAGGTTCCCCAAATGACATTAAACCGGAACAGACAAAGAAAAGTCTTTAGCGTAAGGGGGTGGCAAGCAGAAACTGTGAGCGTAGAATTGTGCTGGTTATTACTGCCAAGTTTTCCTGATGTTTTTTCCCTCTATCCCAGAGTAGTCTGGCTATTCAAGCCTGTGATGGAAAAGCGACAGGGTCAGAACCCTTCAGTGCATCCAACTGAACACAGATCAGTCCAAGTACAGTCAATGTCGTCACCCTGCTTGTGCTCTCAATTCGTGTCACACAACACTTCCTCACATTCTTTTCCTCTTCCTGCCGTGTTGTCACCCGACCACAAGATTCCTTAAGTACGAGGCCTACGATTTCAAAACAAGCGTTCTGTACCGCTGCGCTCCTATGATCACCGTTCCTCCCACGTCGCGCTCCTTAGATGCCTCCAGACGCGCCGCTCACACCCATTCCAGTGCTGATAATGCTCCTCGCTTCCCTCGCAGCGCTCTAATGCTGTCACACCTCGCAGCAGCCCGATGGACATCCAGCGTGGTTAAAATTCTCCACACACTCGCTGCCCTGTGCGCACTCCCTTGAAATTATGCACCGGAGCTGCCACGCACCACAAAGACAATGGGAGTCTCAGAGGGGGGCGGACACAAAACGCTGCCCTGTTGCGCGTTGATGGGACGCGCGGTCAATGTCTTTAAATCTTACAGCGTGACAGGTTGTCACAGACTGCCGCAGAGAACACAAGCGGGACTGCCTCTACGTTACGCACTGTGCCTTTAAATTATTATCCCGCTAGCCAGGCTGAGGCACATGTACAATTCTAAAGTTCCAGCGATGTACAAAATAAGCGCCTGAGAGAGAAAATCCGTTGGGGTCCCGCTAGGGCGCGCGCAGTCGGCCGGCAGCAACGCCTTACTTCATGTCGGGTACAGGTCTTTTCCCCGTCTTCGGTCACTCACAGCCAATGGTTACTAGAAGATTCTCAGGACTCATGCCGCGGTGTCATCGGAAGCTCACAGCAACACCCTCTTCCGTGTCATTTGACAGCTGCGCTCCTTTTCATTCCCTGGGCGTGTTGAGATCGCAGGAAGGCTTTCTCCTCGTCGCCAGTGTGGTATTCACCAATGGAAGACCCAGACTCGAGGTGGTGATTACTATGAAGTCTTTAATTTCAAATTGCAACTCCTGCGACCTCAGCCACAGCCTCTCTTCTTGGTCCCGCTCCACACGGTCCCCGGCGCTCGCCTTGGAACGCTGGTCGCGGCGACATTCGGAGTGATGTCACAGCGAGCAGCCCCATTACATGCGAGGGCGCCGGGGGTGTTTAGATGTGAGGAAGATACCACAGGGGGGCAGCCGACTGGAGGGAGGCCCCCCCCCCGGGCTGTTTGGGAGGGGCGCGTGGGGGGTTTAGGGAGCAGGCTTCTTTTGGGCTAATTTTGGGCTACTTTTGGGCTCCTCTTTTCCTACTAGGGGAGCCCAATTATATAGTCTCCTGGCTCCTCCTCCCGGCCACCATTTTAGGCTAGGTGACCTGGTGGCCGGGAGTCCATTTAGCTTAATTAAAACAATTTTTGAGTAGGTTTTAGTGTGAGGTTTCATTATGTCTTGCGAAGATTATCGTGTGCTCAAAGCCATCCGGCTTCTGAGCGAGGCGGGACGTCTAGACCTCGTCATAGGAGATGCAGCTGGGCCGTCGCGTCCTCAGCGACAGGCCTCAGCTGGTGTTTCCACGGTGGTCGCGGCTTGCATGTCCCCGAAGCGGTCTCGCCGGGAAGCGGTAAGTGAAAGGGGCCGCCCTGGCTCTAGGAGAGCGGCTCCTGGATCTGTGGCGCATTTGAAAGCTGGAGCGGCTTTATCGTGTCAGTCGGGAGTGGGGGAAGGAGGGGCATTGGTTTCTCTTGCCCCCGTGTTGCCTCCGGTTCGTTCGCTTTCGGTCCCCGCTGCGAGAGGCAAGCGGGCCGTTAAGCGCGGAGGCAGGAAGCGCTCTGCTTCTGCCTCCGCTTTTTCAATTAATGAGCCGGCTGGAGGAGCGCCGGCGGTTGACGCGCATGCGCAGGAGGCATTCGGATTACCGGCTGAAGTGCCGGTGGGGCTTTTGTACGACCAGTCTGCACTGGGGGCCCCTAGTGCTTTAGAAAATGTGGAATTGTTGCCAGCACATGAGGGGGCAGGGGGAGCATGTTTTTTGACGCCAGTTTGTGATTCAAGTGTGCAGTTGTTTGGGGCTGATGGCATTACCAATAAGTTGGAGGCTGGGCACTTGGTTTCTGGGGGTGATTTTATCCCTTTTAGCCCCCTGTTATTTTCACCTCCTGTATCTACTCGTGGGGAGGTTTTTTCTGTGCTCAGTGGCTCTGTGGGGGAGGGAGAGTGGGCGCAGGTGGAAGGGGGGGCTGGGGAGGTTTCACGTGGACAGGATTCTTCTCATGCTATGTTGTGTACTCCTTCGCATATTTCTGGGTCAGTTAAGGGGCTAGTTGAGCCTGCTGTGGGAGGTGATGTTTTTTCTTCTTTGCAAGGGAGTGGCAGTAAGCAGGTGGGTGCCAGGTCTTGGGAGGGTCTAGATGTGTTTCCTTCTTGGGCAGAGGGGGTTCGTGATGCGGGCAGTGTTAAACCTATCAAGGGGACTGACATGTTGAGTGGTTTTGGGGGCACTTTGAATTTTCCGGGATTGCCTGTGGGGGGTAGACCTACTGGGAGGGTGGAGAAGTCTTTTTCTGCTAAACAGCAGGAGGGCCAGAGTGGGCAGGTTTTAGGTCCCGCGTCTAGGATTGTTCAGGAGTTATTGGATTGGAGTAGTGATGGTGAGGAGGTGGAGCCGTCTCCTCCTCGGCAGGTGTTGTCGGTGCGGCCTGGGGGGTCTGTTTTGCGGCAGGGTGGTCAAACAGAAGTTCAGGAGTCTAGGTCTTGTGTAGCTAGTGGTATTGATATGTTTGGAAGTTTTGGTAGTAAGG
Source organism: Lissotriton helveticus (assembly GCF_964261635.1). NCBI lineage: Eukaryota > Metazoa > Chordata > Amphibia > Caudata > Salamandridae > Lissotriton > Lissotriton helveticus. The sequence continues at coordinate 494,643,323 of NC_136070.1, forward strand.
GCCCCGGCACATCAGTCCAGCCTTTTTCTTCACAGGTCAGGGAGTGTCGTGGAGCGGCGGACTCGGTAGGGCGAAGTGCGGCCCAGTGGCACCGAGGAGAAGGGAGGGTGGAGCCTGGCACGGCATACCCCGTACCGGCGAGGGATCCCGTCGCGGTCAACATAAGCAGGTCAGGCGCGTCCTCGCTGGCCCCAACTTCTTTTTCTCAAGATCTCGGCGGGGTCGACAGAAGCAGGCCCGGTGCGTCCTCGCTGGCCCCAACGTCTTTTTCTCAAGATATCGGCGGGGTCGGCAAAAGCAGGTCCGGCGCGTCCTCGCTGGCCCCAACGTCTTTATCTCATCATAGAAGAGATTTGTCATTGGATAAGTTGTGCAACAGTGGTCCACGTTTGGGGGAGTACAGACGGGTCCAGTCGGCTCCCCCGCCTCGTGTATCAGTCAGGGCTGGTAAGGCCCATGTTGGTTTTCAAAGTCCGTCAGTGGTGTTTGCCCCTCCTAGGTTGGAGGAATCATTAGTGCTGGATTATGATGATGACAGCCCTGAGGAGGGCGAGTTACGTGATGAGGGCACAGGGGGGGGGGCATTTTCATGCTTCTGATACTGTTTTACAGGCACCAGTGGTGGTGCGTCCGAAGACTGCGGTTCCCAGACCTAATCGAGAGAGCGGCCCCTCAGTGAGGGTTCCTCGGACGGTCGACGATGTGGAGTATCTGGCATGGAGAGTGCGGCCGGCTCAAGTTCCTTTATTATAACCAGGTGAGCGTTCTGTGCCACGGGCCAAACCAAAAATGGTGTCTGTGGGGACGGGAAGTGAACCAGTTTCAGAAGATTTGGACATTAAGCTTCACAAGGGTCGTTATGTCAAAGATCAAGGGGTGGGTACGAGTGATGGGGGTGTGGGTTCGAAGGTTGATTCTAGCACTGGTACTGAGCCCATAGAGGTAGGTAAAGATCCCCCACATAGCAAAGAGCTTAAGATAAAGAAATTACCTTACATGGGCGTTACGAAACCTTTGGCGCTCATTTAATGTTAGCTACTGAAGAAAGAATTTGGAAGGGTGAGTATGTCGAAATTTTGAAGCTATTGCACAGAGAGGTTCGCTCCAAGGAGGGGTCTAAGGAAGAGGAATATGAGCTGGCTAAGCGCCCAAAGGTTCCTTTGACGATAGAAAACTGGACAGCGGCATTTCTGATATATGCTAGCGTCTACTGCGAAAAATTCCCCGAGCACTGCGTTGCCATTTTTAAGTATATGGATGTGATTAGAAAAGCGCAGATAACTGGCAGTGGTTTTGCATGGGCGCAGTATGATGAAGAATTCAGAGCACGGTTGGCTTGGGATCCTGAGGCAAAATGGGGGGAGTTGGACACAGACTTATGGCAACACACTATGGGTGCATCGGCTGGTGGCAAAAATGATTTTTACAGCTAGCGGTTTGCCGTTAATTTACCGGCCCTTTCAGGGGAAGCCCACCCGGGGAGGGGTGGGTACAGCAACGTCAACACAACCTGCCACTGGGACCTGTTGGGATTTTAACAAGGGTCACTGCCCCAGAGAATATTGTAAGTTCAGGCATGAATGTTCTCAATGTGGAAAGAAACATGCATTGGCCAGATGTTGGGGAATTCGGATACCAGGGAGTCAACAATGGTCACAACAGCCTACCACCGCCCCTGGTCCTGCACAGCAGCCTCAGCCTCATAGGGGAGGGAAAAGCACTCCAGGAGCTGGGCCCAAAGGCTCGTACTCCGGTTAAAGTTGGTCAGCTAGCAGTGGCTCTGAGAGATTATGGGAATGCTGATGCTTGTAAGTTATTGCTGGATGGTTTTCGGGAGGGTTTTTGGCTTGGCTATACAGGACCGCGGCTGCGGCGGTGGTCCAAAAATCTATTGTCAGCCGATGAACATAAAGTTGTAGTGCAAGACAAATTGGATAAGGAAGTGCGAGAGGGGAGGATGGCAGGTCCTTTTGATGATTGGCCTTTGGAGCACCTCATTGTTTCCCCCATTGGTGTAGTCCCAAAGAAGGAGTCTGGGCAATTTCGTTTAATTCAACACTTGTCATGGCCGGAGGGCTCTTCGGTTAATGACTTCATTGATGAAGAAGCTGCTTCAGTGTCGTATTCTTCAGTGGATGTGGCCATGGCCCTGGTTGTGACTGCCGGCCCTGATGCCGAAATGGCTAAATGCGATATCAAATCTGCATTTCGTTTGCTACCAGTACATCCCGGGGATTGGGATCTTTTGGGGATTCAATTTCATGGGAAATGGTATGTTGATAAAGCTTTACCAATGGGTTGTTCCATCTCCTGCGCACTGTTTGAGACTTTCAGCACTTTTCTCCAATGGTTTTTCACTGATTGTTCAGGACACCAGCTAGTAACACACTACTTGGACGATTTCTTTTTTGTGGGCGCTCCCAATTCCTCGGCATGTCAGAATGCTTTGCGGACATTCCAGACTCTGATGGATTTCTTAGGTGTACCGTTGGCACCGGAAAAGACAATGGGCCCCTGCGCGACCATGTCTTTTTTGGGTATTGAGATAGATTCTCATGCTATGGAAGCACGTTTACCGGTGGAGAAGAAGGCTAAAATGTTGGAACTCTTACATTCCATGCTGATTAAGTCAAAAGTGACAGTCAAAGAGATTCAAGTGCTGTTAGGCCATCTTAATTTTGCTTGCAGGGTGGTCAGGGCAGGCAGAACCTTTTGCAGGCGTCTGGGTTGGGCTCTATCAGGACACTATTTACCTCACCATCATGTTCGCTTATCAGCAGGGGTTAAGGAAGATCTGCGGATGTGGGTAGCCTTTTTACATTCTTTCAATGGAATTCCTTTGTACAGGGAAGAAGATTGGGTCTGGGAAGTCCCAATTTTTTCTGATGCTGCAGGCAGTGATGGTTTCGGTCTTTACTGGCAGGGCAGATGGTGTGCAGAACAGTGGCCTGCTCAGTGGAAGAACGGAGGCAGGAGTATTGCATTTCTAGAGCTGTTCCCGGTGGTGGTTGCCTTGACTTTGTGGGGTCATGAGCTTGCTCACAAAAAAGTCCTGTTTTGCATTGATAATAAGGCTGTGGTAGACATTATCAATAGGCAGTCGGCCAGGGATGCCCAGATTTTGAAGTTCTTGAGGGTCTTTGTGTTGGGGTGCCTGAAGTATGACAACAGTTTTAAGGCCTTGCACATTCCTGGTGTTGACAATGACATTGCGGATGCTTTGTCTCGTTCACAGTGGGAGAGATTCCATGGGCTAGCCTCGGAGGCGGACAGGACGCCGACCCCCATGCCAGAACATCTTTGGACTGTAGGCGAGACAGGGTCTTACAGTTGGTGGTAGGTTCACTGGCAGTTTCCACTAGGACAGCATATGAATTAGCTTGGAAAGAGTTTTTAGAGTCTGGAGCTTGCTGGCGCGTACCCGGTTGGAGACATTCTGAGGATGTGGTGCAGTTTATTCTTCACTTGATGGATAAAGGTCTGACTCGTGTGACAATTTCAGGTAAATTGGCTGGTATTGCGTTCATGGGCAAATTGCTTTGGGGCTATTCTCTTTCTGCAGGGGAGGTTGGTAAACGTATGCTGGAGGGTTGGTCCAGGGAGCGGGGAAGGGAGCAGATAATCCAACAACCTTTGTCATGGCAGACCTTGGCCCGAGTTTTGCAAGCATTGCCCTCTGTTTGTTTGGATGAGTTTGAGGTTTTTCTTTTTTCGACTCTCATGGTGTGGATATTTTTCGGTGCTTTTAGAGTGTCGGAATTGTTGGGATCTAAAGTTACTTTTGGGGTGGGGTGGGGGGATGTTCAATTTTCCAAGAAAGGGTTGCACATTTGGCTGGCTCGCGCGAAAACTGTTCAGAGAAGCAAAGGGAAGGGTATTTGGCTAGAGGCATCTTCTCCTTCTGAGTCGTGCCCTTTGCGGTGGGCTAGGCGTTTGAGGGCTTGTTCGGGGGCGGCTGATGAGGTCTCTGTTTTTCAACATTTGGATGGTTCTAGGGTGACTGAATAGCAACTGCGCATGGTGCTGCGAAAAGCTCTGCGTTTTCTTGGTTTGGATGAAAGTCATTATGGTACACATTCCTTCAGGATTGGGGCGGCAACGGAGGCTCATAATAGGGGTTGGTCGCAGCAGGATATTATGTCTTTAGGGCGATGGTCTTCCAACTGCTTTCAGCGCTATGTGCGGAATGATCCTGGTGCTGCGCCTGCGTCTGCTAAGTTTCCTTAAAGTTTGATGCTGCTTTTCTTTTTCAGGTTCTGTGGCCGGCCCCCGTTCATCTGTTATGACGATCTGGATTGTTGGGCATTCCTTTATAAAGCGTGTGGAAGCTCAAGCTCAAAAAAGTTATTTTGGTCTTACGCTTGGTTTCAATGATCGCTTGTTTAATATTGTTTGGAAGGGTAAGGGGGGTATGATTTGGAGGGAGCTTATTCCTGCTTTGAATTCCTGGTTGGTAGGAGGTATTTGCATGGATGTCTTGCTTTTACACCTCGGTGAAAATGATCTTTGTGGGGTAAAAGGGGTGGTTCTTTTGAGAACTATGAAGAAAGATCTTTCCCTCATAAAACAACAGTGGTCAGGCTGTCATGTTTTGTGGACTGAATTGGTCCCCCGTAGAACTTGGAAGGGTGTGATTAAGCCTAGGACAGTTGATAAAGCGCGCAGGAAATTAAATTTAGAGGTCTCTCGTTTTTGCAGAGATTTAGGTTTTGGGCGGGTGTCTCATAAGGACATTCGTTATGACACTCTGGAGTTTTTTTCGCAGCGATGGAGTTCATTTGTCTCGAATTGGGATGGATTTATATTTATTGGAATTGAGAGAGGTACTTTCCAGGTGCTTGAAAATTCAGAATTTTCTTGGTTGAAGCTTAGGTGGTCATTTGTTGTGTAGTTTTTGGGGGGCAGAAAGAGAGGGGTGTAATTCTTTCCCCCCTCTTTTCTGGGTGGCGGAAATTGGGGGTTCTTTGCCAGCAGGGACATGAAGGTTGTTGGGTTTTTGTTAAAATGGGGCTATGGCTGGAGAAGTTTAAATAGATGTTTCGTGGGGTGGTTACACTGTTTTGGTTAACGTAAGTTGTTGGTGGGCAATTTGGGAATGTGATGTTATGCTTTTGGGTTGGGATAATGTTTAAATGATTATGCAGGTTTTTGTATTGTTTGAATTGTAATTATGTTGTGCAGGGTGGGGGCGGGGATTGTGATGTATTAGGGGCGGGCCTGACGTTTGGGGTTTTTAAGGTAATAGTTTAATTAGTGAGGTTAGTTTTGTAAGGCGTTTGCCAGGGTTGTATTGTTGTGAATATGCACCTGTTTCAATAAAGCGGCCTTTTTCACACTCTCATTTTGGTTTGGTGGTCTGCTCACACCCCCACCCCTCCCTCCCAAAGTACTCTGGATGAAGATGTAATACTTTGATTATTTACTGGCAATCTCCATTAATTCCCCTCTTTGACAATGACAAGTATATACGGCAGTTTGCTCGGAGAGAATGCCGTCGAGCCATGTGAGGGTTGCATATAGACTTCAGGAAGTTGGTTTGTGGGATCTGCCTTTTAGTGGCCGGCCCAATAAAAAGAAGTAGGGTTCATTTTTTTTATAAATTAACCAAACAAATGCTTTGGTAAAGTTGCAAAAAGAATGCCTTCAATTGGAAAATGGATGCCTCTTCGCTTATGTAGGTAATAGAATAAGAAAGAGACACAAAGTAATGAAGATCAAAGGTAAGAAACCAAAGCTGTTATTAGAACTATTCACCACAGGAAATTTGCCATTACACGCATCAAGCGAGTGTTCTTCTGGTGGTGAAAGTTTTTATTTTTTACAATGAAGGCTTGCTTCTTCCCTAATCAGTGTTCCTTGTTTTTGTGGTGCCATCCTTTCCCAGTCCTTTTTGTGTTTACCAGGAGCAGTAGCTTTGACGAGAACAGAATAGAGGCTGGTTGCGATCTAGAAGTTATAATTGCATTTATAGAGCGCTTACTATCCCTGACGATGCGGCAAAGCGATTTTCAGTAAGTAGCACGCTACTCCAGCTCCTAAAAAGGATTAGTGGTGAATTAGTATAAGGAAAAAGTAATTAAATTTGAGTGATGTACATGTGAATCTGTTAGTTGGATTGAAAAGGATAACGGAAGGATAGAAGAGGGAAGGGTCTAGAAAGTGTTTATTAGGGGACCATAGCAGTAGGAGGAGGCTTGGGATGAGGAAAGAAGAGGTGGGGAGAATCTCGAGAAGTGGAATAGGAACTAAAATGAGGTATCTGATGAGTCTAGGAGGTATTCATAAGGGAAGGGTTTAGAAAGGCTTGTTTGGGAGATCTGAATAGTAAAAAAGGTGTGAGATGATGCAAGGAGGGATAAAGGAGGGAAGAGTCTAGAAAGGGTTGGTTTGGGGATCACAAAGGTTTGGGATGAGTCAGAGAGTGGAGGTAGTGGATATATTGAGTGAGATATAGGGTAGCGCATTGGAGAGACTGAATATATATATATATATTCCTAACAGGCATAAAGTAATACATATATAGATACAGAAGTACTTTAATTAATTTGTGTTTCTTTTCATAATTCAATAGTGAAGCAATTCCAAATAAATATTTATGATAAACATTTACATATTGGGGTGGAGAAATAAACAGAGAACCATGGCATCTAATCAAATAACATTTTTTAATAGTATGCAGTGATCTATATACATGTTAAGCATAATAATATAAGTATAAGTAATACATACATTTCTTGTTAAGTGCACCTAACAAATATATATATATTTATAAACATAATTATTATACACATTTATACAAAAGAATACACATCTAGATTCATACATATAATCAAATTAAATGCTTATATACACAGGGATATGCTGTAATTTTATGTTTGAATATGGTGGTTATGTAGGGAAGATCCAACTTTCGAGTAGTCTTATGAAGATGAGATAGATATCTGTGGATCTTATGTTTGGGGGTAATGAGTTCAATAGTTTGGCTGCTGGAACAGAGAAAGATGTGCCACCGTTGGCTCTTTTTCTTGTATGGTGGGATTCTTAGGTGCCAGTCTGGAGTGACGGTTCTTTTGTTAAATGTATTTGGTGGTTTTATTCCTGATGAAGAGCGGCCCTGTTCCATGTATCACTTTGCGGGTGATGCAAAGCAGCTTGAATGTGGATCTTCTGGCAACTAGTAACCAATGTAGGGCCCTCAAGGCAGGGGAGATGTGGGCTTGTGGCTTTACATGTAGTTGTCGGAGTTAAGCAGCTCCAGGTTTGTTTTCTTTAATAATGGGCATATATATGACTTTTTTTAGGTCGTCTGGAAATATTCCTGTAGTTAAGGAATTACTGATGATTCTTACTGGTTTTGCAGCAGGGGTAGTTAGAGGAATTTTCTTAAATGTTTTTAGTGGACATGTGTCTGAAGGGCTACCGGCAGTCTTGTTTGCTTTGACCAGATTCATAAATTCACTTTGTGTTATTTGTTGGAAGGAAAGCAGAGGCTGGGTTAGCCTACTCTTGGAAGGGTTTTTAGGAAAGGGATCAGTGTAGGTGGTTTTCCTTTGCTTTAAATTGGAGTTCAACACGTCTGCTTTGGTTGTGTAATGATTTGTCAGTTTGTCTGTGAATTCTTGTGTAATGGGATGAGATCCTTCTATGTAATTTGGCTGATGAAATTCTGTGAGAATTTTATAATATTCTTTATTTGCACATCTAGCCTTTTGAATTCTGTCTGAATAGTATTTTTTTTTTTAGATTTTTCGATTGCAGACTTGTATAATCTGTTAAGGTCCTGTAGGTGAAGTTTGTCCTGACTGGTGTTTGTTTTGAGCCAGGTGTGTTACAACTTTATAATGAAGCTATGACAGTTCACCTTAATTTCCCTATTATTTTAGCATTGGGTTACATATTTGTTTCTTTTTAGAATGTAGCACCATTTGCACCTCTTTATTTTCCACATTTCCACTGCTATGGTATGCTATACCCTGTTGTAGTAGAGGCAGAGGTCCAGTGGCACAGGGTTGGTGCCAATAATGCAGCAAACAAGCAAAAAGCATTTATACAAATGAAGGAAAGCTATGAAGATCAATTTCCAATAGATGCCCTCACATCAGCCCCTGTTACTCTTAATTTTATACGGTAAACTTAGCAGCAATTAAGGATTCAATGGTAAATTGATAAGCATTTAAACATTTCACAAATGAAGAGAGTTTAAATTTGATGGCAGAGAAGACTGTTTCAAGTGAAGACAATGTAGTACTTCTGAGTTTCACTTGAGAGTGTTTCAAGGGCAGGGTCAAACCAGGAAAGACATTGAGATGTTGGATCTGCTGCTTGGGAAAGGATTGTCTACTGTGTCAGTCACGAAACATATCCCTTGACAACAAATTAGCATCCAAAAGATCTGAAGTTATGCTGAGAAGACAAAATGATGATGTTTTAAGGGTCCACTAAGTAACCAGATCAAGACCTGGGCAGTGCTGAATGGCAAGAACCACATACTACAGAATACTAAGACTAATAGCCTATAAGGACTAATTGAACACCAAACATTTAAGAAGGTTTCATTAGCACAACATATTAAATCAGCTATCACAATTTAACTTCTCTATCTGAGAACTAACCCAGGCCAACCAATCAGTCCTCTCCAAAGGGTCTGCTTCAAATCAAGCCAAGATTGCAAAAGACCTTATTGTGGAAAAAAGTAATGTAGAAGGTTATCCCATGTGTATCGTCTGATCCTTAAAACATGCAAGCAAAGATAACACAATATGGCATCTCTGATATGCCATGAGACTAAAACGCCACTTGTTGAACACAATCTAAAATATAATAACTTACTTCATCCGGTGCATTAAATAATTGCTCTAAGAATTGATTAGTTTTTACCTTAGCCTCAATAAAAGAAAAATATTACACATTGCCAATAGTCAAGAACAATACACTCTCATACCTTTATGAAAAGAACCATATAAACCCCCAAACGAAACCCCCACCAAATTGTAACCAAAATACAAGAAATATGGAACATTGGCCATGGACCAGAAGCACAGCGACAGCTTCAAATTGAGAGCCGCAGTGGACTAAGGACTCTCACCAGGGAATATAAAAAACAATGAAAGGGTTTTGAGAATCCATGCTAAGAAAGATCAAAGAACAGCTCACCCTGGTATACTGAGTCAGCCCAATCAGAAGAATATTCTAAAAGCTCCCTGATTCAAAATCCTAGACCCTCTTTTTTTCTGTATTCACACGACTCAATAATAGTCTCAGAACGTACTCATTCAAGGGTTGTGACAGGATCTTTTTTTAATTTCGTTTAAAAAATCCTTTAAAAAAGTAAAAGGTGAAAGGGGGTTAAGGCTGATGAATAGGTTTATATTGATGTCATTTGAGATGTCATCAGTGATGTCACTGACCATGTCATGAATGATGTAATATGTGACATCATCAGCAGTGGATTGCGGGTGCGCGAAATATAGTTAGTACAACTAACTATATAGGATCAATTTCAATGGTTTTGTATGAGTGAAATGTCCAGCTAACTATAACACCCCTAAAACTTATAGTTTTTTGAATGAATTTCAAAGGTTTTTTAAAAGCTAATTCCTAACTATATAAGGCCTGAAACCTATGGATTTTTCAGTGAATTTGCAAGGTTTTTTAAATGCTAATTCCTAACTACATAAGGCCTGAAACCTATGGTTTTTTCAGTGAATTTGCAAGGTTTTTTAAATGCTAATTCCTAACTATATAATGCCTGAAACCTATGGTTTTTTCAGTGAATTTGCAAGGTTTTTTAAATGCTAATTCCTAACTATATAAGGCCTGTAACCTATGGTTTTTTAATTGAATATGCAAGGTTTTATAAATGCTAATTCCTAACTATATAAGGCCTGAAACCTATGGTTTTTTCATTGAATTTCAACAGTTTTTTAAATGACAATTATTAAATGTATTAATTTGTTTTTTTTTATATTGATTTACTACATTTTTGCAGGCAGGTGTTCAGAGGGCACGCCCCCTTTTTACAACACTCTGCAGCGCAACCACTGGCGCGTTTGCAGAGGGGGAACAAATTCCCCTTGCATACGGGGGGTCCCTGGGGGCCAACTAGCCCACCTGGAACCTGCAGTATGTGCCAGGGGGCTGCATTGCAGAGAGGTGTAATGAGGCCACACTCTTTTTTACACCTCTCTGCAGCGCAACCCCTGGCGTGTTTGCAGAGTAGGAACTAATTCCCCTTGCATACTGGGGGTCCCTGGGGGCCCACTAGCCCACCAGGAGCCTCCAGTATGCGCCAAGGGGCTGTGTTGCTTTGCCCCGGGGGCGGCAGTCTCCGGGGAAGTGTGGCGGGGATTGTGGACCCCCCACACTTCTTTATCACTATGCCCCCACGATTTGGTCCCCTCGTGGGGTAATTTTTTAAAAAACAGACCAGGTTTAAAAAAAAAAAATGTGGTCTTTTTTGTCCTTGTGGGACCACCTGGGCAGGCCTAGGTTGTCCGGGTGTATCTACCCTGCCCCCTTTTTGTGTTCTTCACGTTTGTATTTTTGCTTTCTTTTGCCTTTGTCTATCGAGCACAAGACGGATGCCAACACTTTCTGGTTAGAAGTGTTGACAGCCAATGAGCATGCAGCTTTCTCGGGAAGGCATGCTGATTGGCTGCCACTGTCTGTCAACACTAGCACAAGATTGATGCCAACACTTCCTGGTTAGAAGTGTTGACAGCCAATGAGCATGCAGCTTTCTTGGGAAGGCATTCTGATTGGCTGCCACTGTCTGTCAACACTTCAAACCAGGAAGTGTTGGCAGCCATCTTGTGCCTCGGTAGAACGAAGGCACAAGAAAGCAGTGAAACAAAGGTGCAAAACACGCAAAGGGAGCAGGGTAGAAGCACCCTGACCCCCTAGGCCTGCTCAGGGGGTCCCACAAGGACCCCACAGGCCCCAAATTGTTTTGTTTTTTTAAATCGCGATATTCCGAACGATTGAAAATGACTTTTCTTGAGAAACATTTGGATTTGGATTATCATGTCCTATACTTTGGAATTTTTGAAAGACTGACTTTGAGGATGCTATAAATTACTTAAGTCTGCCCGAATTGTGTGGGTAAAATTGATACCTAGTCACTTTGAATAAAAATGTACTTACGTCTCGTCTAACATTTGGAAGAAATATCTAGTTATATGACAACAGGATACCGACATACCTTGAAGGAAATAAGAACGCCCTGAAGAAGTTCTGTTGTACAGAACGAAACGCGTCGGCTGGCTGTGGTACATAAACTTAAGGAAAATAAAAGCATTTGAATATACACCAAGATTCAGCGCTTCAATAAGGACTCTAAGTGATATGATTTGATTGGACTTGTTGTGCAAGTGGTGCTGTGCCAAACTTTGGAATATTCTCCACTACTCTCTACTACTCACTCTCTACTATTCCACTACTCTCTAATACTCACTCTCTACTACTCATTCTCTACTACTCTACTACTCTCTACTACTCTCTCTCTACTACTCACTCCCTACTACTCACTATCTACTACTCTCTACTCTCTACTACTCACTCTCTACTACTCTCTCTCTACTACTCACTCTCTACTACACTCTCTCTACTACTCACTCTCTACTACTCACTCTCCTACTTACTCTCTACTACTCACTCTCTACTACTCTCTCTCTACTACTCTCTACTACTCACTCTACTACTCACTCTCTACTACTCCCTACTATTCTCTCTCTCTGCTACTCACTCTCTACTACTCACTCTCTACTACTCTCTACTACTCACTCTACTACTCTCTACTACTCACTCTTTACTACTCTCTACTACTCACTCTACTGCTCTCTACTACTCACTCTACTACTTACTCTCTACTACTCTCTACTACTCACTCTCTACTACTCACTCTACTACTCTCTACTACTCACTCTCTGCTACTGTCTCTACTGCTCTCTACTGCTCTCTACTACTCACTCTCTACTCTCTACTACTCACTCTCTACTCTCTATTACTCACTCTCTACTCTCTACCTCTCTACACTAGTCTCTACCTCTCTACCTCTCTCTACACGCACACATATACACATATATATATGCATATATATGCATATGCATTTATATATATGTATGTGTATATTACCTACTGGCGGTCGCCAGTAGGTAAATATAGTTAGGACCTAGTTACCATAGGAAATTCTGAACATTCTATTGAGAATAACTTTGGCGCCGATTGAGGGAGCTGCCTGTAATTTTCCTTACATTTGCCATCGCTCCGCTCCTTCCCTGAAAGGGGGGATTCGTCAAGCGGGGGCCGAGAAAAAAGGGGAGTCCCAAAACGTGTTTTCCCCTTGTTAATTTCCATAGGGACATTCTGACAAGGCTACAGCTCGAACGACTGAACGGAATTACACCAGATTTGGCAAAATGGTAGGGACTGGTATGCAGCAGTGCCTTTTGTATGTTTGGTGTAAATCCCTCCAGTAGTTCTTGAGAAAATTGAATTTGAAAATTTTCAAATGGCATTTTCTATGGGACCTTTAGACACGGCTACAGCCCGAACGGCTGAACGGAATTACACCAAACTTGGCAAAATGCTAGTGACAGGTATGCAGTAGTGCCGTTTCTATATTTGGTGAAAATCCCTCCAGTAGTTGTTGAGAATTTGAATTTGAGCAAATTATATATCTATATGCGCTCAACATTCTATTGGGAATAACTTTGGCGCCAATTGAGGAATCTGTGTGTAATTGTCCAGAATGTTGGCCAGCTCCGCTCAGCTCCTTCCCTGAAAGTTTCGGGGAGATTCGTTAAGCGGGGGCTGAAAGGGTCCCAAAACGTGCTTTCCTCATGTTAATTTCCATAGGGACTTTTAGACACGGCTACAGCCGGAACGGCTGAACGGAATTACACCAAACTTGGCAAAATGGTAGGGACAGGTATGCAGTAGTGCCTTTTCTATATTTGGTGAAAATCCCTCCAGTAGTTGTTGAGAAAATTGAACTTGAGCAAATTATATATCTATATGCGCTCACCGTACGTGCACCGTACGCGTACCGTACGCGTAGGTGCGCGTACCCTTACGTGCGCGAGCGAGTTTCTGATTGGCTGGCAGTCGACTGTCAACATTCCAAACTGTCCAAACCAGGAAGTGTTGGCCACCATCTTGTTTTTCAGGAGAACTGAGGCACAAGAGAGCCCAAAACAAGAGTGGAAAACACGAAAAGGGGGCAGGGTAGAGACCCCCCAACCCTCTAGCCCTTCTCAGGGGGTCCCAAAAGGACCCCCAAGGGCAGAATAATTTTTTTTTTTTAAATTGAGGGGTACGCGCACCGTACGCGTACGGTACGCGTACCGTGCGCGTACCCCACGATTTAAAAAAAAAAAAAGGGCTAGGGGGTCAGGGGGTCTCAACCCTGCCCCCTTTTCGCATTTTCCACTCTTGTTTTGTGCTCTCTTGTGCCTCACTTCTCCTGAGAAACAAGATGGCTGCTCAGGTGGTCCCAGAAGGATAATAACATATATAAACGTTATCCGCTAATAGAATTAGCATTTACAAAACCTTTGAAATTTATTGAAAAAAAATATAGGTTTCACGCCTGATATAGTTAGGAATTCGCATTTAAAAAACCTTGCAAATTCACTGAAAAAAACATAGGTTTCAAGCCTTATATAGTTAGGAATTAGCATTTAAAAAACCTTGCAAATTCACGGTTTCAGGCCTTATATAGTTCGGAATTAGCATTTAAAAAACCTTGCAAATTCACTTAAAAAAACCATAGGTTTCAGGCCTTATATAGTTAGGAATTAGCATTTTGAAAACTTTGCAAATTCACTTAAAAAACCATAGGTTTCAGGCCTTATATAGTTAGGAATTAGCATTTAAAAAACCATTGAAATTGCTCCTATATAGTTAGTTGTACTAACTATATTTCGCGCACCCTCAATCCACTGCTGATGATGTCACATATTACATCATTCATGACATGGTCAGTGACATCACTGATGACATCTCAAATGACATTCCTGATGACATCACTGATGACATCTCATTTGACATCACTGATCACATCACTGATATCATTCATGTGATAATACGATGCACCTCCTCACACTCTAATATAACCTTTGATACACCCAGTGTTAAATACAGACTACCATTCTTGAAACCATTGACACACCAATACCAGTTACTACATACGCACTCACTGATTCCTAGGTCTACACACACATTCCCTCATTCACCCATAGAATCACTCATACATACAGTCACTCATCAATACAACACTAACATATGCACTCATACACCTATACAGACACTCACACACTGCCACTCATCCATGGAGTTACTCACACACCTAGTCAGTCATGCAAAGAATCAATCACACTTCCATTTCCTCAACTACACAGTTATACACACAACACCTTACTTATTTAAACATATACTAACACATACTTACTCTCTTATACAATCACTGATATAAGTACACAATGATCCATACAGCCACTCGCACATTCACTGGCTCTCATGTATAGTCATTTATATATGCCAACTCTCACATGCACTGTGTTTTACATATGTACTTACTTGGACATGTAGCACTGAGATATCCATTCACTCACCAACACACCCATGCACACAGTCAACCGCCCATATAGCTGTTTCCACATGCACTCGAACTCATATACCTAGTGAATCAACTGCTCACACATCTATGCACAGAGTCACACACCTCCCAGCCACCCACACACACACTCAGTCACCCATTCAAATACTTGGGCAACCAATCAATAACCCATATAGCCACTCATATAGCTACTGATCAACACATGCAGCAGCTTACACAACAACAGACATACTGATGCACACATTCAGACAGTTTAGTCACTAACCCATGCATTTAGTAAGACACATTTAATCACTCACTCATACAGTCAGTCACGCACCTTCTAAATCCTTCATCCAGACACTTATACATCCACTCATTCTTCAATATGTAAAACATATTTAAACTTTACAGAAACACAGTCACTGGATGATGTCATCAGTGATGTCAAATGAGAGGTCATCAGTGATGTCACTGACCATGTCATGAATGATGTAATATGTGACATCATCAGCAGTGGATTGCAGGTGCGCGAAATATAGTCAGTACAACTAACTATATAGGAGCAATTTCAATGTTTTTTTAAATGCTAATTCCTAACTATATAAGGCCTGAAACCTATGGTTTTTTAAGTGAATATATATATATATACATACATATATAAACATATATAATCAGCATATCTATATAAATACAAATATAAATGTATGCATACATATATGCATACATATGCATGTTATTTACATGAAAGTTTGAAAAACACTAATAAAAGCAAAGCTAAAAAGCCACCTCATTACAAACAGAATGACTTTAACTTAAACCAGGGGGCGATCTATTGCATTTTCAATGCTTGTTTACTTTGGTTCCATCGAGAAGGCATTCAGATGTGTCACACATTTGCCATAAATTCTGAATGTTAGCACTCTAGTTGCTCATTAGATCACTGTAGTAAAGCTACTGCTCACCAGGGAAGTCTGCTGCTGGTATTCAAGGTGCATGTTTCAGTCTGCATGTCAGAATTTTTTTTAATGAAATAGAAGAGGATTTGAGAAGTCACTCAAAATGTGCCCTAATTTTTCTTTCTGCAGCACTAATCATACTTTCTATGGCAAAATGAATCCCCTCATTTTGTTCCTTTTTAAATTAAATGTTTTCAGACTTACCACTTCATTCCAATCAAGATGGCTTCTGGTGTGCCATACTTTTGTCATAAGTAAGCCTGTTAGCGCTCTAGTTGTTCTTTAGAACACTCTGGGACATTCTGTCATTGGGCTATACTTGGGCTACATCTGGGTGATATTTGGGCTACATTTGGGCTCTTTTGTCTCTGGTGGCCATCTTGGGAGACTGCATGTCAGAATGTTTTAATGAAATAGAAGAGGATTTGAGAAGTCACTCAAAATGTGCCCTAATTTTTCTTTCTGCAGCACTAATCATACTTTCTATGGCAAAATGAACCCCCTCATTTTGTTTCTTTTTAAATTAAATGTTTTCAGACTCACCACTTCATTCCAATCAAGATGGCTTCTGGTGTGCCATACTTTTGTCATAAGTAAGACTGTTAGCGCTCTAGTTGTTCTTTAGAACACTCTGGGACATTCTGTCATTGGGCTATACTTGGGCTACATCTGGGTGATATTTGGGCTCTTTTGTCTCTGGTGGCCATCTTGGGAGGCGGCATGTCAGAATTTTTTAATGAAATAGAGGAGGATTTGAGAAGTCACTCAAAATGTGCCCTAATTTGTCTTTCTGCAGCACTAATCATACTTTCTATGGCAAAATATACCCCCTCATTTTGTTCCTTTTTCAATTAAATGTTTTAAGAGTTACCACTTTATTCCAATCAAGATGGCTTCAGGTGTGCCATACCTTTGTAATAAGTAGGACTGTTAGTGCTCTAGTTGTTCTTTAGAACACTCTGGGAAGCTGCAGTAGAACACAAAGGAATCAACTGACAGTCTCTGTCCTTGTTGGATGTACATGTTTTACTGAGAATGTCAGACTTCATTCTCACATGACTGAGAAAGATAATGTGAATTTGCAGAAAATATGCTTTCAGCTTAGCTTATAGATCCCCTTCCAAACCACTGTGGGAAAAGCATGAGATAATAGTTTTCTTTCAAACATAATTTATTATATCCCAGCAGAAGGCTTTTTCACATGGTAAAATCACCTTAGAACACACCACAATTCCTAAAATGAGTATGGTACCATCAACAAATGATTTATAATGTAACTAAAGTCCTAAAACCTTCTATTAACTGCAATGCCCCAGGGATAGTCACCCCCCGGGGCTCCAAGGTCCCCATCCCCAAAGGGCTTAATTATAATGCTGGGGACCGTGGGGGGAGCCAAAATGCCCCCACGGTCCCCGCCGGCTCCCCGCATCCTTCGGGAGCCGGCATTGCTTTTCCACATGGGACGATGCTAACTTGCATGTGGAAAAGCTATCTGGTTTGGATTTTGAAAGTGAAAACAAATTTCACTGCTCTGTCTTTCAAAATGCAAACCCAGTTTGCTATGGGTGGGCGGGAGCCGCGAGACTCCCGCCCTCTGATAGCAAACACCAGGTACCAGCCCTGAGGGGTAGAGGCCCCCAGGGCCCTCGAGGGCTCCAGGCGGAGGGCCACGCAGCCTTCCTCCCACAATAAACAAAGCCTCGGGGGTGGTGGTTCCCGGGGCTTGAGGGGGATCGTTGAGGACCCTCCACTTCTAATTTTTCAGGGGGGGGGGCCTTGGAGCCCCCCCAACCATTTATTTTATAGCCTCAGGGGTGGCTCTCACTCTTGCATAGCAAACAGCAATGTTGAGAAAATCTTCCGGTAAGTCCATTTTCGGCGTTTTTGTTGTAGTTTGCAGCCGTTAAGGCGGCGACAATTTTAACTCCGTCTTTGTAAATATGCCACTAAGTTTTGTAATGTCGACAATCTCGTCTCCCATTTAAAGATGCACAAAGTATTTATTGAAGTGCATTGTGAATCATGAAGCAACACGGTCTATTTGTGATCGATAAAGAATTGAATGAGTTGTGTACTTGTTTTGCTCGTAATGTGCATAGGGGCAGATTTACAAGTTCATTGCTTTACTATTGCATCACTTTTAAGATGGGAATAGTGACGCAAAAGTGGCGGAAGGGGGTTGTAAATCTGGTACATAGTGTTCTGTTTTACTTTGCTTTCCTTTCTGTCATGTAGAGAATCCTGGGTAAATAGAACGGCTTCTGTACAGCCAGCACCTTTCAACCCTACCCCCAAACGGGTTACTGCCTGTTACCATAGTAACAGTTCATGGAACACTTAAGTGAGCACAGAGGTTAGAAGTTCACCACACTATGTTGCTAATCAAAACAGTTACTGTGCTGGAGTTTTAAAAGTTTTCCATAGGAACCATTAGTCGTAGCTATAGACTCTGGTAAAGAGCTGGTAAAGAGTTAGACTCAGTATTATACTTCTAGTTATAAATATTTCTATTTTTAAATGTTTTCTAACTGTATTATTATCACACTAAATAATAGTGAAATGTCAGAAAAAGAAGACGTATATACCTTTTAAATTACCTTTTATTGAAACAATAAATAGCTGGAAACGTAACTTAAAGATAACAATATAATGAAAACTAGAAACATAACTTTAACAAAACAATTTAATAAGCAAAATGTGATATGGACTCCAATAGAAGTAGTGTAGGTAATCTGCAAAACAAAAATTAAAATAAGTGGTCAAAATTAGATCGATGTGACTAAATGAGGTCAAACATTACAAGTTAAGGTAATACTTGGGAATATTTTTTAATTTGCACGTCTGCAGTGTGCTTGATATATTCCACCTCACTTATAGGCCTGCGTTCAAGAGGTGTCTGTAAGCAAGTGCCTACTGCGTCAGATTTACAGTATGGACCAAGAAGTCTTTAAAATGATTCAAAGATGAGGCAGAATTAGGTGAGAGATCACGTCATTATTATTATTATTATTAGCGGGTTTGTAAAGCGCTAGAATCGACTCCACAAGGGAGTATCTCTGCGCTGTTGGAGCCTTCCTAAACGGTAACTATGCATACAAATGACCAAGGCAAAAGAGCATAAAGAGAAAATGGAGAGTATCAAAGACAGATAGGAATCACAGAGGGTCAGTAGTGCCTAAGGAAATAAAAAGAACAAGAAATTTCAAATCAGCACTGGAACAAAGAAGTTTTCAATTTACTTCTAAAGCTGGAATGGTTCACACATTGTCTGAGGGAAAGAGGAAGATCATTCCAGAGCGTAGGACCAATGACAGACAGCGCCTTGCCTCCCTGTCTTGCCTTTTTTATCCTAGGCACCTTCAGAAGCAGCTGATTGCTAGAACGAAGACACCTCATAGGAGCATACGAAACAAATTTTTCTACTAAATAGGAGGGCCCTAAACCATGGATTCCTTTATGGACAATACAACAGACCTTGAATTTAATCCTCTGACGGATAGAGAGCCAGTGGAGCTTGGCCAGAAGAGGCTTGGAAGGAGTTCTAGAGGGAGCATTTAAAACCAATCTGGCAGCAGTGTTCTGCACTACTTGAAGTCTATCTAGTACTCCTTTGTTAGCAGATGCTAAAAGGCCATTGCAGTAGTCAATACGACTTAATACCAACGCCTGCACCAAGGTCTTTTTGGTGGAGTCAGGCAGAAGAGGAAATACCTTGCGAAGAAGGCCAATCATGTGAAAGCAGGTCCCAACTATGTGATTTCCCTGTTGTTTAAATGTTAACTCCTGCTCCAACCGTACACCAAGGTTTTTGATCACAAGTTTTGGCTCAGGTAATGGGCCTAACTCGGTGGGCCACCAATCTGGGGCCCATAGTAACTTGGCCTCACCGAAAAGCATAAGTTCTGTTTTAGTAACATTACACTGGAGGAAATTTGACGACATCCAGCACGACACTGGTTTCATCCCTTCAGAGAAAGATCGTTTAACCTCTGTAGTTAGAGTTGTAAAAGGGAAAAGCAGTTGTGTGTCGTCAGCATATGAGACTGGACAGAAGCCAAAAGCTCTCATGATCTTAGCAAGGGGGACCACATAGATGTTAAAAAGAGTGGGGCTCAAACAGGAGCCCTGTGGCACCCCCTTCGAGATCATGGCCTCAGAAGAATGAAATTCCCCCATACTGACACGCTGGGAGCGTTCAGAGAGGAAACTCTTCAACCAGTCCAGTGCAGTGTCTTCCAGTCCACTCTCAGCAAGGCGATCGATAAGAATAGTGTGGGATACCGTATCGAACGCTGCCGATAAATCCAGCAGCACCAGGACAGCCGAAACTCCCCTGTCCTGGTACATGCAGAGGTCGTCAGTTATCGACAGCAAGGCCGATTCGGTACTATAGTTCGGTCTAAAGCCAGACTGAGAGGGATCCAAACTTACAGATTGTTCCAGGAAGTTGGAAAGATGTTTGTTCACATGCTTTTCGATTAACTTACCCAAAAAGGGGAGCAGAGAGATAGGACGTAGGTTGGCTAGATCTGTCCAAGGTACGGAGGTTTTTTTTCTAATAGGCCTAACCAAGGCCTTTTTCCATTCTCTTGGTACACACCCTGTATCTAGCGAAAGGTTCACCAGTCTCAGGATTTCAGGACCCAAGACTTTGCCAACTACACCTATAATACGTCCTGGGATTAAATCGGACGGACTACCACTTTTAATGAGGTCAATCAACTTCTCCACCTCCAGCAAGGTTATATTAGGGAAGCTAGAGAGGGTGACCTGACGGGTGCTGCTATTAGCCTTGGGGAAGACAGTACATGGGTCAATGAGTGCGTTTGACACCATGATTTTGCTGTAGATGTTTTCAATCTTCTCGGTGAAGAAAGTTGAGACATTTTCACATAGTTGTTGCGAGGAAATATCTAAGCTTTCACATGCCACGGGTTTAAGGAAGGAGTTTAAGACCTGGTATAGGGCTTTAGGAGCATTCCCTGCCTCTTCAAGTTGCACAGTAATGTGATTCTTACGGGCAACTTTAATGGCCTTATGGTAAATGCTCATGGCTGTCTGATAGCTGGATTTATCCAGCTCCAGATGTGATGTTCTCCATGCTTTCTCCATTTTCCTAGCCTTTTGTTTTAGAGCCCGCAACTCCTCAGAGAACCAGACTTCATGTTTCCGGGCCGGCCTTTCTTTAAACAATTTTTGCAGGGCCATTAGTTCAACCGCTCTATGGACAGCCTCTTCATATTTGTATAGAGACAAGTCAATAGTATCGGTGGATGCAGATTCAGGCACAACAAATATCTCTTTAAAAGCATCATACGATACTTTATGCCATGGTCTGCGCAATAGCGGGATCCTTAATGAGCGGTTAAATGTAACCTCCTGCTCAGGTATAGTAAATTCAAGGATGAAATGGTCAGTCCAGCTAACCTGTTTCGGCTGAGAACATATCGTCTGTAAGGAGTTAGATAATATCAGGTCTAAGGTATGACCCGCCTGATGTGTAGGGCCAGTGTTACATTGTTTTAGACCAAGCAAGGACAAATCATCCAAAAGCGATTGCGCCTCCACGTTCTCTCTCAACTCGCTATGAATGTTAAAATCCCCAAGCAATAGGAAGTCTTCATCCAAGTTAATATGAGGTGCCAATACTTCCATCAAAACATTGGAGACCTTTAAGGTAGGACTGGGGGGATTATGTAGGACAATATTCTTTGAGGCTTATTTACAAGCCAACAACAACAAGGAGCAAAGAGGGATTACAGGACCTAGGTCGCCCCCCACTCATCAAGTTTCAAATCCAATATTGACCTAGATCACAGGCACTATTCTCTTAAGCTATGTAGTGATATCTCTAATTTTGCATTCAATTTACAACTACCACCCCTCTTTCAATGATTATGGGGTAGGGGATATATCACTCACGTGCCCAACTTAAAAAGCGGAGCAGTGGGACCAGAAGTAGCTGTATTTCAGTCAAAAGTCTTACAAGACATTGAACTTCTTGAATCAAATAATAAAAAGATGATTTTTAAAAATATGTCCAAGATGGATTGGGAAGCAGTTAAATCCCTGCAGAATAAGAGAATAGTGCCTGTGATCTAGGTCAATATTGGATTTGAAGCTTATTTACAAGCCCCTTGTGCCACTTTTGTGTTAGTTTTCTCATGCTAAAAGTGATGGAAAAGTGGCACAAGGGGCTTGTAAATCAGCCCCTTTATTTCTAACGCATTTAATCGGAGGCATTGTGTATCTAGGCCGCTCTGCTTACCTTGTGTAAACACTGATCAACTCGAACTCAGCTTTGGTTCTACACTTTAAAAGAGAAAGAGAAACAATGTGAGAGAGAGAAAGAGAGAAAAAACGACATTAAAACATGAGAGAGAAAGTTATAGATGGAGCAGTTAATACTGGAGAAAATCTTCGTAGCTCACCTTTTGCCTTAGTTGTGTGTCCAAGCACGTGTTGGTTCATAGTGCACCCTCCAGTTTAGTGATCTGAAAGATAGTATATAGAGTTAGTAATAGCATAGTACATACAACTGCACAAGTATAGTTTTGCTTTATTTATTTGTACACTGAAGATAATGTATTTCATCATCTTCCACTGTAAGGACGTGTCTGTGTGCTGTTTTTCTTCCAAAGTAGTATATCCCATGCATTCCCACTACATAGCGGTTAGTTCTAAATATTGTGTACCTAGACTGTTGCACCCGATTGACAAGCAGAGTCCGGAGGTGAGTGCTTTTTCTTGCGAACTCAGAGGCAGATTTACAAGCTCCTTGCGCCACTTTTTCCATGTTAAAAGTGACACAAATGTGGCGCAAGGGGCTTGTAAATCTGCCCCTCAGACTGTTGTAACCTATCTATTCTCACAGCTCGTAGGTAATTGCACATTCCTACGCATTGAAGCTGCTGCACACTACCTACTCTCTCCGTCCACAGATGACTTGTTGTTGTTTCGGAAACAAGCTTCTTTGCTCACCTAGTGCCATTGGCGTGATTCAAAGAGGGTGCACCACGTGTCGAAGCAGCCTTCTCAGTCGTTATTACGATGGCCACGCATCATCGCAGAATGCACGAACGTAGAGTATTGGAGGTGTTGGGGGGGGGGGATGATGCCAATTTTCTGAAACACAACCTGTAAGATAAAAAGGAAGTTAACATTGTGCGTCATTTCTTTATCAAAGGAGAGAGGAAGTGAGAGAGTGACTGCAAAGAATATTCGCAGCTCACCTTTCTGTCACCAGTGTGTTTTTTACCACATGCCGGGACATAATACGCCCTGAAGCTCTACATCTAAAAGATAGTAAAAGAAAGATGTTATGATTGGTATTTGTTACTATCTATGGGGCCGATTAGGATGGCGGTTTTTCCGCATCCTCCGGGCCGGCGGAAGTGTCCGCCGGCCTGGAGGATGCGGAAAAACCGCTGCGGAGCCTCCAAAGACCCACCGCCAAATTAGGATGGCTGGTGGGTCTGGAATTCCGTCCGCCGCTTTTCCGCCGCGGTCGGCTTCCGACCGTGGCGGAAAAGCTATAACATGGCAGGCGGTGTCTATGAGACACCGTCCGCCATATTAGGATGTTCGTAAATACATGCTTTTCCACGGCGGCTTTTCCGCCATGGAAAAGCATACGGACATTCACTTTGGGGGCCCGTTGCGGGCCCCCTGGGTGAATGGGGGGTGGGGGGTGCACATGGGGGGTACCTATGGTACCCCCCTGCATTTGCGTGCACAAAGCAGCAGGCACCGTGCGGTGCCGGCCGCTTTGTGCATGTAAATGTAAAACATGCTTTTTTAACATTGCGGCGGGTGCAGCTTGAAGCTGCACCCGCCGCAATGTTAAATATAGAGGATGTGACCGCCACCCTGGCGGTCACATCCTAATCAGCACGGAGGGAACGCCGCAGCCCCTGCGGACGTTCCCTCCTCCTCAAGGGTGGCGGACGGACGCAAGTCCGTCCGCCATCCTAATCGGCCCCTTAATGTGGAGTAGAATTACATCGCCTTTTCAGACACCTTCCCTCCCGGTATATAGGAGTGTGTACGCCTAAATCGCTGCGTTGCCTTTTTGTATCCAGTATGCTGCACCCCATCGACTCCCTCCGCTGCGCACCTAGGCCTCATTGCTCACCTTTTCGTGGACAGGACACCTTCTACATCATGCAGTCCCGCTCTGCCACGAAGAAGTCTGACATATGGTGCTAAGTCTTGATATTGCTATGGGTAAGGACATAATCATGCTCCCATCATCATCGCAGGTTCCTCACCCGCTCAGTCCTTGCGGTACCATTAACTCAGACACAAAAGAGGCCAACCACTAGGACGGGCCATCACAGTGCTTGGGATGGGAGCAACTCTAAAATGGCTTAGAGCACGTGCGCCCGATCTTTATTATTGGTAGGGACACGTGTGTAGTGACGCCTGTGCTGGATGGGTGTGGTGTGGGTGTATACCGGCCATGAGGGACTGTGTGTGTGTGCCGTTCTGACAACTAGACCTGGAAGTAAGAAATCAGTACAATGGAAATCTGGGCAATGTTGCGTTTTTGTTTTTTCCTGGAAGCGTAAGTGGAGTGTGCTGGCCTGACGTATGGCACTGCCGCACAAGGCACTCAACCATGATTACGAAGCTATGGGCGTGGTTCCGTCATTAGCTATATGAAAAATCAAGTGATTCAGGTGTCCATTTTGTAGTGCGGACGTCGCCAGGGTCTTAAACGCAAATGTACCATTATGTCTCTAAATTTCCACAACATGGCCAACATGGAAGGTACGGGGTATCACTGACTCTATATTCATTCATAGTTGCACACATAAAAGATGGTGGACATGACGCGTTTCTGCGATTATGAATGTTTGTTGTACATTCAGTGGCGTGTTGGAGCTTTAGTAATACAGGGCCGTGAAAGGTTTAAGTTGAAGTTGTTGGCACATGAAGGGCAGCTAATACATATACGTATGTGGTCATTCAGGTAGAATGTCGAACTTCCTGCTGCAAATCAGTGTTCGAGGCTTGGAATTGCGTCCACATCCTGTTATTGTAGAGTAATGACGTAATCTACGCGTGCCTGAAAATGTACTGTAAATAGGGTGCTCATGTAAATTGCTGATATAGTTTTGGGTTGATTTTGCGCTGTATAAATATGCTTTAAAAAAATAGTCCACACTTACTGTCAGAGGTAAGATGGTTGCATACGCTATTAATAGCACAATATAATGTGGTAGGGCGCAGGAGCAGAATTTTAGAAACATAATAAATACACAGACAGATAGATAGTTGAAGTGGGTACGGGCACATGTGCTCGACTCCACTTTATTACGTTGCTCTTGGTAACAAGTAGAATAGTAATCATAATATCATACACATATATTTACTCGTAAAAGGTTTATGACTTTTGCTGTACTAAGGTAGGAGCACTATATGTGAAATAATACACAGAAGATTCTATCGTAAAGTGTTCATGAGTTGTGGTACACTGAGGTAGGGGCTGTTTATGTAGAGCCTGCGATGATGTGTGGTTCAAGCGGAACAAACTGGTAAGAATGTCTTTTGGAAACTGAATTTTGCCTTAATAAGGCCATGTGGCAATTATTTATGGTGAACTGAGTTAGTGGTACGTGGGGTGCTCAGCGTGTGCTCACCCTGCGATGATGCGTGGTTCGAGCGGTCTGTACTCAAAATATTGAGTGTTGCATACTGGTCTGCATGAATTTTGAGGTAAAAAAACTATCATCAAAGGTTATCAATTGCTCTGCAAATTATGTCTACTGATTGCTCTCCATAAGAAATTAAACGATTGCATTTCACGCAGTGCATTCTAACTTTCTCAAAATGGGGACGTATGTCTGGTTGCGATGTTGAAGGTGATATCCCAGAGGTACTTGGTATTGCCGGTGGTTCAGGTACATTTTGGCGCTGTGTTCTACTTTCTTTGTAAATATTGTTCACAGGATGTAGGGATTAAAGGTGCTTGTGCATACTAGCAGTGCCACAGGAATATTTTTGTCTGTGTTTTAAATAACTGTTATAGAACAGGGGTTGACCCAATGAAGTCCAAGGACCTGGGTATTCAGCAGTACAGACAACAAATGGTCCTCGACATAGATTTGCCAATAAGAACAATCATAATCTTCAATCAAGTTAATTGACTCCAAATCCAGACTAAATCTGTAGACTTGATGGTATAGAGGATAATGGCCCACTACCTCAAAGAAATATCATTACGATACGTGTCAAATAACCAATGAAACAAAAGAAAGTCCAATTGGGACGATTAATTTAATATACCATACAGTAATGTTTGAAAGTCAATATATCTATGTACATGTATTTACACAAATCATAAAGCAAAAATACATTCTTTAAAAAAAAAAAGGAGAGAACGTGCACAGAGAAAGATAAAGTAAGTGCTCAAGTGGATGATCAAGAGTATCAGAAGAAAGTGTGGTTGATTTATGTACAAAAGAATAATGAGCCTGTCCTAGGTACTGCTTGTAAAAAATACTTCTTTTTTACTCGCTGATTCCTATGTACAATTCCTTAGTCCTTCAATTGCACCATTGGCAATGAAGAGAGGGAGTGGGGGGTGGACAAGGGACAGGGATTAGTAGGTACAGGCTCCCAAGGGGGAATGTCGTCGACGTTTCGACCCAACCATGTAATGGGTAGTTCAAATCCTCAATAACGGGTCTTCATCAGGACGGTGTAATGGGGAAAAACTCTTTCAGAGTGCACGTCACTTAAAAACATTCATTGGGCACCTGTAATGATAAATGAATAGTGGGGCTAAGTATCACTCTACCATGTCAAACAAAGTCCACTAATGGCCTTTCAGAGAAAGCACTCACCCTTCCGTAGTGCCTTGTCAAAATCAAGTGCGTCGGTTAATCCGCAACCACAATGTGAGAGTATCCAAAGTTATACTGTAATGACAAAAGAGGGGGTAGCCGTTAATGCTACAACGCTATTCTACCTTTTTAACTCCACAATCATAAGAGTTGTTTACATTTGCGGAGGTTAGCAAGGTCCATCTAATGCTTGTCAAATTCTCTGATAATTCAATATTACCGTTGATTTAAAAGGATGTAAAATTCCTTATGTGTATCACATGGGCAGTGGGCTCACCGTGATCACTTACCTACAGTGTAGATTCAAAAGTGTCTATCAAGCCAAACCGGCTCCAAGTGTTAACGCATTAGTTGACCGGTATCGTTGTGTTTCAACAATTATAGATGCCCAGTGCTGTAAAAAGACAGAATATGTCTTCATTAGGACGGTGTCCAAGTTGCTTACAGTAAAGCAGCTTAGGGTCCTCAGTTAAAATGCACGGTTGCTGCACGTTACCTACCATGTGTCTACTGTACGGACGAGGGGTATTATTTCTCTCCTCTCTCAGTCGCTCCGATCAGTGGCGCTCGGCTTCCCACACGAGTTCGCGTTATGGAATGCGGAAGCCGGATCACGATCGACGTGCTTGTATACGTAACCAAGCAACCAGCGCGCCGACGTCATGGCGTCCAAATGGTTGCTGGGGGAACGGTCATTCTCGGGATGTGAATGTAGCGAGGAAGTATTACGCTCCATTCTCTAATGAATCGGCATCCCCAGTGGGGGATTCTTTTGATTACGAAAATGCCTCCAAAATTACACAATTACCAATCACAAAACATTCCAGAAGTGCACAATTTTTTAGTTCGATTTTATGCGAAAAAAAACTGTGTCATTGGGTCATATGGCCGGTGAAAGGCCGATGTTAAAGATTGTTCGCATATGCGAAATCAAGGTTATTACCTATGGTAAAAATCCTTTGGTGTTTTGGTTAGATGGAATAAAAGACAGAGTAATGTGACTCATATACATCCAACAGAACCAGTCCAATAACATAAATAAACATTGTAAATATTCAAACTGTAGACATCTATACACATTTGTAAAAATTGCATAGTACAAGTAAAACCTTTTCAGTGCATACATTACACAATAGGAGGATTTGGATTAAAGCAAGCAAGTCTCATCATTACTACAGGGACTTCAACCATTATAGAGTGTCGCCATCTGTCTTGTTGTTTCCTCATATTCATTGAGACCCTTGCTCACAGTATCAAAAGTGTGCATCCATTTACACTCCCGAACACTGAGACAGTTTGAAAAATTACCTCCTCTCACGTTAGCAGTGACCTTCTCTAGTACCCACCATTTTAAACTTTCGGGTGAGTGATCAAATTTCGTAAAATGCTCAACCAATGGGGCTCCTTGGACTTTACAGCGGATCCTGCTGCAGTGCTGTAGGATTCGGGTTTTAACTTTTTGAATAGTTTGACCTATATACCAAAAGTCACAGGGGCACGCAATCACATATATGACTCCAGTTGAATTACAGTTGGTATGTTGTTTCATTACATGTGTGTAATTATTGTAAGTGCACGATTGTAGTTCCTCAGTTAATTGACAATTTGCTTTGCACGATCCACATTTGTGGTGGCCTAATACAGGTGGCATATTCCATAGCGTGGACTGGGCATCTCTGGGTATATTGGGTATACTATGTAGTCCAATCATTATTATTTGTGATTGGTAATTGTGTAATTTTGGAGGCATTTTCGTAATCAAAAGAATCCCCCACTGGGGATGCCGATTCATTAGAGAATGGAGCGTAATACTTCCTCGCTACATTCACATCCCGAGAATGACCGTTCCCCCAGCAACCATTTGGACGCCATGACGTCGGCGCGCTGGTTGCTTGGTTACGTATACAAGCACGTCGATCGTGATCCGGTTTCCGCATTCCATAACGCGAACTCGTGTGGGAAGCCGAGCGCCACTGATCGGAGCGACTGAGAGAGGAGAGAAATAATACCCCTCGTCCGTACAGTAGACACATGGTAGGTAACGTGCAGCAACCGTGCATTTTAACTGAGGACCCTAAGCTGCTTTACTGTAAGCAACTTGGACACCGTCCTAATGAAGACATATTCTGTCTTTTTACAGCACTGGGCATCTATAATTGTTGAAACACAACGATACCGGTCAACTAATGCGTTAACACTTGGAGCCGGTTTGGCTTGATAGACACTTTTGAATCTACACTGTAGGTAAGTGATCACGGTGAGCCCACTGCCCATGTGATACACATAAGGAATTTTACATCCTTTTAAATCAACGGTAATATTGAATTATCAGAGAATTTGACAAGCATTAGATGGACCTTGCTAACCTCCGCAAATGTAAACAACTCTTATGATTGTGGAGTTAAAAAGGTAGAATAGCGTTGTAGCATTAACGGCTACCCCCTCTTTTGTCATTACAGTATAACTTTGGATACTCTCACATTGTGGTTGCGGATTAACCGACGCACTTGATTTTGACAAGGCACTACGGAAGGGTGAGTGCTTTCTCTGAAAGGCCATTAGTGGACTTTGTTTGACATGGTAGAGTGATACTTAGCCCCACTATTCATTTATCATTACAGGTGCCCAATGAATGTTTTTAAGTGACGTGCACTCTGAAAGAGTTTTTCCCCATTACACCGTCCTGATGAAGACCCGTTATTGAGGATTTGAACTACCCATTACATGGTTGGGTCGAAACGTCGACGACATTCCCCCTTGGGAGCCTGTACCTACTAATCCCTGTCCCTTGTCCACCCCCCACTCCCTCTCTTCATTGCCAATGGTGCAATTGAAGGACTAAGGAATTGTACATAGGAATCAGCGAGTAAAAAAGAAGTATTTTTTACAAGCAGTACCTAGGACAGGCTCATTATTCTTTTGTACATAAATCAACCACACTTTCTTCTGATCCTCTTGATCATCCACTTGAGCACTTACTTTATCTTTCTCTGTGCACGTTCTCTCCTTTTTTTTAAAAAGAATGTATTTTTGCTTTATGATTTGTGTAAATACATGTACATAGATATATTGACTTTCAAACATTACTGTATGGTATATTAAATTAATCATCCCAATTGGACTTTCTTTTGTTTCATTGGTTATTTGACACGTATCGTAATGATATTTCTTTGAGGTAGTGGGCCATTATCCTCTATACCATCAAGTCTACAGATTTAGTCTGGATTTGGAGTCAATTAACTTGATTGAAGATTATGATTATTCTTATTGGCAAATCTATGTCGAGGACCATTTGTTGTCTGTACTGTGTTTTAAATAAATCAGGGCTAAATTCCTTACTGTCTGTAGTGTAGATACAAAGCTGAATTCAAGTTGTGAATCCTACTGTTTGCAGTGTACATCAAAGCTACTATTCAGCACAGTTATATAAGAATGCTTTGTTTTCACCTATTTTAACAAAGTCTGAATACATATAGTATAAATGACTCTACATTAAATACATCAAGGCTGAATTCCCTACTGTCTATAGTGTAGATGATAAGCTGAATTGAAGTTGTAAACCCTGTTGTCCGCAGTGTAGCTCTTAGGGTGGACTGCATTATCTGAAATCACGATTGAAGTGTAAGATAGAACATATATGCAGCGTAAATTTTATTATTCAACTAAATCTATAAGGGATATAAAATACGTTTTTGAGGGAAGCATACTGAAGGGATATTGTGTAGGATTTGATAGGTGTTTTACTTAGTTTGGTTTGCACTGAGTTAGTGGTATCTGAATCAACAAGGTTTTGTGGAGCCTGCGATGATGTGCGGTCCGGGCAGGCCATACTGATACTAATGTTTTTTGTCTTGTAAATTCTGCCTTAGTAAGGCAACGTGATAATGATTTTTGGTGCACTGAGTTACTAGAATCTTTGGTGCTTAGCGTGTACGTATCCTTCGATTATGCGTGGTCGGGGTACAGTAATTGAACTAATGTGCTTTGTCGATTGAATTTTGCATAAATTCCATTTAAAAGGGACAGTATGTCTCACTGTGACATAAAACTGTTTACTCTTTTTTGCGATGATTTATAGTGCACTGATTTAGTAGAATCTTTGGCGCTGAGCTTGCACGTATCCTGCGATAATGCGAGTGCAGGAAGGCCAAACTGGGAGCAATGTTTTTGCCTAGTGAATTCTGCCTTAATCAGGCTACGGAGAGATGACTTGTGGTGCAGTGAGTTAGTGGTACCAAAAGAACTCAGCGTGTGAGTACCCTGTGATGATTCGAGGTTCGGGGAGGTCGCAGTGGTATAATATCTCTTGTCTACTGGTATGTGTCATGTACAATCGCCTTTCTACCTGAATGATGAACCCTCACAATGTAGATCGAAGGCAGTAGTTATCACTGACATCAAGAAATTCTTTGTCGTATCTTTTAACAAAATCTGAGGACATAAAGTATAGTTAACACTACCTTAAAAAAAACAAGGCTAAATGTAATGCTGTTTGTAGTATAGATTGAAAGCTGAATTCATAATGTGAACCCTGCTGTCCGTACTGTAGATCGAAGGCAGAAATATCGACAAATGATTTTTGTCACTTATTTTAACAAAATCAGAACACATACAGTACAATTATCTCTGCATTAAATAAATCAAGGTTGAATTCCCTACTGTCCGTAGTATACATGCAAAGTTGACTTCAAGTTGTGTACCCTGCTGTCCGCAGTGTAAATTGAAGGCGGTAGTTGACACAGACATCGAGAAATGCTTTTTTTGTCACATACTTTAACAAAAACTGAGGACACAGTACAATTGTCTCTGCCTTAAAGAAATCGAGAATGAATTCAATGTTGTCTGTAGTGCTAATGCGTCACTCGTATCAAGTGGTAAACTCTGTTGATCGCTGTGTACATTTGAAACAGTACTCAGTACGCTCATTGAGGAATTTTTTTTGTGGCATCCTTTAACAAAATTGTCTCTGCCTTACACATATCAAGGATAACTTGAATGCTGTCCGTAGTGTAGATGGAAAGCTGAATTCAAGTTGTGAACCCTGCTGTTCGCAATGTAGATCTTAGGTTGCACTGCATTATCTGTAATGTACTCCATACATTGACTGTTGCATACGGGACTCATGAACGGGTATCAAGTGGTGAACTCTGTTGATCGTAGTGTACATTTGAAGGGAGGACTCAGTACAGTCATTGAGGAATATTTTTGTTGCATCATTTAACAAAATTGTCTCTGCCTTATATAAATCAAGGCTAACTTGAATGGTGTCCGTAGTGTAGATGGAAAGCTGAATTCAAGTTGTGAACCCTGCTGTACGCAGTGTGGATTGAAGGCAGAAGTTGAAAAAGACATCGGGGAATGCTTTTTGTCACTTATTTAAACAAAATCGGAACACATAGTACAATTGTCTCTGCATTAAATAAATCAAGGCTGAATTTCCTACTGTTGATAGTTTAACAAAATATGAGGTCGAGACTGAATTCAATGTCTTCTGTAGTGCTTCTGCACCACTGATATCAAGTTGTAAACTACTGACCGCACTGTAGTTTTATCTGAAGATGTCTCCTCATACTTGCTGTTCCACACGAGTATTTTTTTGTAGTGTCACCCCTGCACAGCACCGCCTTGCAGATTTTGCATGTGACTTTGGTGGAATTAACCTTCTTCTGCATCGGAGGAAATGTAAAAAACTTCCAGACAATTGGTATAGTTCTCTGGAGGGGGAGGTTCAGGCACAAATTCTTCATTTCCAGAGTGTTCTGAATCAGAAGAAGCTTCATTAGTAGTTATTTCTCCAACTTTGCTGAGAAACAGGTGTCCAAAATTGAAAAAGAGCAAATCTTGCTAGTAGATGTCTTCTCCTCAGAAAGGTCTAACAAGAGTGATTGAAATGGGCGGGGTACTTCAATGCTTACAATAGGAAGTGTAATGAACCAATTAAATCTCTTTTTTTCTGGTCACATGGTGTCTATGCACGGTACGCACACGCAGCTGGCACCCAACTCACACCAAGCGCAACTTCGTGAAATTGCCTTTAAAAGAAATGTCACTTTATTGAAAGTTAAAGAATATTATTTTTATAATTAGCTCAGATAATGTCTCGTCTTAATATTTATATTAAAATCATATATATAGGTTTTTGAACATTAAAGAATTCCGTGGGAGTCCCGCACCCACCGCGTCCCCCTTCATATGTCACGCGCAACCGTGCGACCGCCCCGTCGCGTAATACGTACATCTTGTGTATGCACCACGAGTCATGTACCAGTCGCATAGCGTCCGCGTTCGGAAAGTCGTATTTGTCGCACACCGTACGCGGACCCTACACATAAATAATAAAATGGCGGCTATGTTCCACGCAGTGAACGAGAAGGGTGCGCTTTGGGTGCGCAACTGACAAACAAAAAAAGAAAAATATAAGTATATTTAATAGAATATATAATAATTAAAAATATATATATATGTATTGTTTTTTTAAATATTTTTAAAAAATGTGGAGTAATTTAAAAAATATATATCTAAAAATAAGTAGATTAAAAAAAATTTACTTAAAGAATATACAAAAAAATAGAACAAGAAATATATTTTAAAATTATCATTTAAAAAACCTTAGCAATTCATTGAAAAAAACATAGGTTTCAGACATGTTATAGTTAGGAATTAGCATTTAAAAAACCTTTGAAATTTACTGAAAAAAACATAGGTTTGAGGCTTGTTATAGTTAGGGATTATCATTTAAAAAACACTGAAATTCACTGAAAAAAACATAGGTTTCAGGGGTGTTATAGTTAGCTGGACGTTTCACTCATGATGTCACATATTACATGATTCATGACATGGTCAGTGACATCACTGATGACATCTCAAATGACATAGCTGATGACATCACTGATGACATCATCCATGTGACAATCAGATACACCTCATCATACACTACTATAATCTTTCATCACTCACTGTAAAATACAGAGTACCATATTTGAATCCATTGACACAGCAATACAAATATCTAAAAACCTACTTAGTGATTGGTAGATCTACACAGACATCTAATCACTAACCTAAAGATTCACTCATGCATGTTGTCAATGATCAATAGAACACTATCAAATATACTTATACACTTACATTACACACCAGCACACATCCTATTCAGTTATGAAGTTATCCTACTCACTTTTGCAAACAATGTATCCTATTTACATTTACTCAGCTACACACTTGTACAAATAGCACTTCATGTATTCATATAAATAGTAACTCATACTTAGTGTGTTATGAAATCACTATTACAAGTATACAATTATCTATAAAGTCACTCATGCAATCAATGAGTTTTATGTACACTTATGTATAAACAACTGTCACATACACTGCCTTTTATTTTTCTACTTTGTTGGACATGTACCATTGAGGAATATATTTGCTCATTACCACACCCATAAAGATATTCACTCATTTAAACAACTATTATAACATGTAGTCTTAATGTCATATAGCTACTGAATTAACTACTCACATATCTTTGGGCAGCCACAGATCTCCCACCGAACCACACACACATTCACTCTCCCATATCAATAGTCAGTTAACTAATCAATAACTAATATAGACTTTCATGTAGCTAGTAACCAACTGGTGCAGCAGTTTACACAACAACTGACAAAGTAATACAGATATTCACACAGTTTAGTCACTATCCAATATATTTAGTGAGACACTATAAATGACTCAAGTAAACAATAAATTACACTGCTACTAAATCCTGTATTCAGGTATTTATTTATCTACTCATTCTTCAATGCAGATTGTATTACCTACTGGTCGCCAGTAGGTAGTTATAGTTAGGACCTAGCTACCATAGGAAATCCGCAGCATTCTATTGGAAATAACTTTGGCGCCGGTTGAGGAATTTGCGTGTAATTTTCCAAAATTTTGGCCAGCTCCGCTCTGCTCCTTCCCTGAAAGTTTTGGGGGGATTCGTGAAGTGGGGGCTGAGAAAAAAGGGGGGTCCCAAAATGTGTTTTCCCCATGTTAATTTCCATTGGACGGTCTGACAAGTCTACAGCCCAACTGCTGAACGGAATAACGCCAAACTTGGCAAAATTGTAGAGACGGGTACGCAGATGTGCCTTTGCTATATTTGGTGAAAATTGCTCCAGTGGTTTTTATGAAAATTAACTTCAAAAACACATATATATCTATAGGCGCGCTACGAGCGCTCACCGGTGCGCGTACCGGGGAGCGCACCCGGCGCGCTACGGGAGTGCGTGAGCGGAAAGCTGATTGGCTCTCGGGTGTCTGTCAACATTCTAAACAGTCCGGAGAGTCCGCCATCTTGTGTCTCGGTAGAATCGAGACAAGAGGTGAAAATAAAAAGGGGGAATGATTAAAAGGGGGCAGGGTAGACACCCCCTGACCCCCTAGGTTTTATGAGGGGGCCCTAAAAGGACCCTGAAGTGCCCAAAAACTATTATTTTTTGTAAAGATTTCGCGGGGTAAGCGCTGGGTGCGTTCTCATGTGCGCTCTCCGGTACGCGCACCCTGAGCGCACCACATGGAAAAACAGTGCAAAAAAATCTAGTCAAAAAATAATTTAGAGTGCTTAGAGGTAGGGTAGCTCTGAAAAGAGCTGTTGTGTTAGGTGGGTGTTTTTTGTACCTACAAGTAGGTACCAATGCAGACTCTCAAATTCAAGAGGAAGACTCTATTCCCCTCATCTGTAAAATGTACACCATCTCTCCTATAGATGCCTTGCATGTTGTAACGCAAGTTGTTGTGGTAACTGGAACCCCTACCATAGTCTCTGAGGAAAGCAGAAACAGATTTATTTACATGTTACCTTGCTTTCTCAATCTGTGGACAAAATTGGTTGGACCAGTTCCATTTTTGCCTTTGGCATATATTAGAAAATACCAAGGCAGTTTTTTGAAAAAGTGACATCAATTGCCCAAAGATGTCCTTTAAAAGCATTTCCAGATCTACCCCAGTCAAAGTGCCAAGGTCATTGCCACCACAGTGCACAATTATAAGGTCAGGCTGTGGTAGATGCATAAAGGATTATATCAATGGTATCAATTGGTGACTTCTCAATCCTCTCTGTCCAATCCACACAATGTCCACATTTGGTAAATCAAGGTTGTAAATACCTCTGTTACTTGCAAATTTTTCACTCCAGTAGACAAAGCTATGACCCACAAACCAGACTTTGGCATCTTGAAGGTAGATGTGCTTGCATTCAGATGAGTTGTGGAAATGAAATGGCAGTTTGAAAGTAGGAGTTATGAAAAAAAAGTGGTTGAGATTCAGTGCACTTGAAAAACAAGAAATGATTGGTGCTTTCTTAACATTCTCCACTGAAAACTAGGGTGCATTTTTTTGTTTTTTGAAAGAAGTCATTTTAATGGTGGAGAAAAAGTCATTGAAAAAAACATTGCACATGATTAGCTAGTACATTGAGAGGTCAAACACACTTGCTGGATTCTTTTGCAACATAGTATCATGAACTTTTCACCTGTGTGCTCAGTTAGGTGGGAGTTACCATGGTAACAGGCTGAATGAGCACTGGGGGGGATGGGTGAATATTATGTGAGTTTCAAAGTGTTGAAATGTACAACGAATTAAAATGTGCAGTTTGGTTTTGAATTAAGAAAAAAACATAGGTTTCAGGGGAGTTATAGTTAGCTGGACATTTCTCACTTCCTATAACTCAGCCATACTCCCACACTCACCCTCTTACAGACCTTCTCCTTTACTTTCCTTCCTGTCTCTTCCCTTCTTTCGCTCCTTCACTCTTTTCCCTTCCCTTACTCTCCTTACTCCACATCACTAACTCCTTCTCTTACTCCCTCTGTCCTCTTACTTCTACACTCCCCTTCCCTCATTCTCTCTCCGTTAGCCTCATTCTCTCCATCCCCTTAGTCTCTCACTCCTCTTCTGTCACGCTCACTCCCTATAACTCAGCCATACTCCTACACTCATCTTCTTTCAGACCTTCTCCTTTACTATCCTTCCTCTCTCTCTTCCCTTCCTTCGCTCCTTAAATCTTTTCCCTTCCCTTACTCTCCTTACTCCACTAACTCCTTCTCTTACTCCTTCTGTCCTCTTACTTCTACACTCCCCTTCCCTCATTCTCTCTCTGTTAGCCTCATTCTCTCCGTCCCCTTAGTCTCTCACTCCTCTTCTGTCACGCTCACTCCCTATAACTCAGCCATACTCCCACACTCACCTTCTTGTAGACCTTCTCCTTTACTTTCCTTCCTCTCTTCCCTTCCTTCGCTCCTTCACTCTTTTCCCTTCCCTTACTCTCCTTCCTCCACTTTACTAACTCCTTCTCTTACTCCCTCTGTCCTCTTACTTCTACACTCCCCTTCCCTCATTCTCTCTGTTAGCCTCATTCTCTCCGTCCTCTT
Organism: Lissotriton helveticus; assembly: GCF_964261635.1. Taxonomy (NCBI): domain Eukaryota; kingdom Metazoa; phylum Chordata; class Amphibia; order Caudata; family Salamandridae; genus Lissotriton; species Lissotriton helveticus. Next base: position 494,680,140 of record NC_136070.1, read on the forward strand.
AATCTCTCACTCCTCTTCTGTCACGCTCACTGCCTATAACTCAGCCATACTCCCACACTCACCTTCTTTCAGACTTTCTCCTTTACTTTTCTTCCTCTCTTCCCTACTTTCGCTCCTTCACTTTTTCCCCTTCCCTTACTCTCCTTACTCCACTTTACGAACTCCTTGTCTTACTCCCTCTGTCCTCTTAGTTCTACACTCCTCTTCCCTCATTCTCTCTCTATTAGCCTCATTCTCTCCGTCCCCTTAGTGTCTCACTCCTCTTCTGTCACGCTCACACCCTATAACTCAGCCATACTCCCACACTCACCTTCTTTCAATCCCCCTACTTCACTTCCCTTCCCCTCTCGTCCCTTTTTTTGCACCCTCACTCATTTTCCTTTCCTCTATCACTGCACTCCACTTCACTCACTCCTTTTGAATTTGTTAAGAATACAGCTCTTTTTGGAGAATTGGAGGTAGTTCTAAAAAGAACTGTTTTTTTTCTTCTTTTTTAGGTTTTCTTTGTGAACAAAAACAAAAACAGGGAATGTCAAACTGCTCAACAGGAGCAAAAAAAAAAAAGAGTAAAAATTAGGGGTGGGGACGGCACCGGTGTTTTTCCCTTGTACGTACAATGTTCATGATACTTTGTTCTCCGTAACAAAGGAGTTCATCACAGTCCTTACATTTTATAGTGATGCCATCAAAAACAGGCTGAATGTTAGGAATCAGCTGCTCAGGTCTCCCTCTCACGGATGGTGTAGTTGGTCCTCCAGTAGATGTTGAAGCACCATCCCTTGGGGGATTTTGTGCCAGGGCCCAGACACTCTCCCGGGCATAGTTCTGGGGGTGCCTCCGTTGGACATGGCGAATCATTGTGGAGTTGCTAAAACTGTACTTTCTTGTAGGGTCACCCCTAGAAAGAACAGTTTTGCAGATTTTAAACTCCACCTTTGGAGCATTAACCTTCTTCTCTCCAGGTGGTATGGAAATATTTTTCCATATAAAGTGCTCCTTTACCTTGGGCTGAGGAGCCTCTTCCTGAACGAACTCATCCGAGTCCTCACTGCTACTGGTGGGTCTAGCAGCCATTCTTTTCCCAAAAAGGTAGAACACAAAAGAACAGGTCTTGCTGTCACCAAAGTGAAAGAAGAAGTGAAGGAAATGGGTGGGGTTTTCATTATTTGAAGAAAAAAAACTGTTAACAACCAATGAAAAGAGTCCTTTTAAGGTCACATGACTTGACACGCTTACGCTGCGCGCACCGGAGCGCTTCCGGGGGCGCTTACGCAGCACGAACGTAGGCGCTTCCGTGGGCGCTTACGCGGCGTGCCTAAATGACGTTTTGCTAGCTTTACGGAAATGCAAAATCATTTTCATTCGGAAAATCAAAAATACTACTTTTATAAGTATGGTACTGAATGTGTTGCATTATTATTTAGTTTTCATACATATTTTTTTTACGAATGCAGAAATAGCGCTCTCACTGCGCTCTCGGGTGAGCTTACCGGTGCGCGCACCCTGAGCGCTCCAAGACAAAATGATACGGGTAAGCTTACCGGTGCGCGCACCCTGAGCGCCCCAGGACAAAACGATTAAAAAAAAACAACATGAAAAATACATTGAAAAAATAATAATAATAATTAATAGTTATAAAAACAGCTAATAAAAAAAACACTTTAAAAATCGTAGGTTACAAACTCGATATACAAAGGAATTAGTTTTTAAAAAACCTTTGAAATTCACTGAAAAAACCATAGGTTTCACAATCGTTATAGTTAGGAATTAGCATTTAAAAAACAATGAAATTCACGGAAAAAACCATAGGTTTCACACTCGTTATAGTTAGGAATTAGCATTTAAAAAACCTCTGAAATTCACTGAAAAAACCATAGGTTTCACACCAGTTATAGTTAGCTGAACATTTTACCCATACAAAACCATTGAAATTCCCACGTTATAGTTAGTTGGACTCACTATAACTCGCGCGCCCGCAACCCTCTGCTGATGATGTCACATATTACATCATTCATGACATGGTCAGTGACATCACTGATGACATCATCCATGTGATAATATAATGCACCTCATCACACTCTAATCTAACTTTTGATACATTCAGTGTTGAATACAGACTACCATTCCTGAAACCATTGACACACCAATACCAGTTACTACATACACACTCACTGATTCCTAAGTCTACACACACATCCACTCATTCACCCATACAATCACTCATACATACAGTCACTCATCAATACAACACTATCATATGCACTCATACACCTATACAGACACTCACACAGTGCCAGTCATCCATGGAGTTACTCACAAACCTAGTCAGTCATGCAAAGAATCAATCACACTCCCATTTCCTCATCTATACAATTATACACACATAACCTTACTTATTCAAACATATACTAACACATACTTACTCTCTTTTACAATCACTGATACAAGTACACATTGATCCATACAGTCACTTACGCAATCACAGGCTCTCATGTATAGTCATTAATATATGCCAACTCTCACATGCACTGTGTTTTACATATGTACTTACTTGGACATGCAGCACTGAGATAGTCATTCCCTCACCAACACACCCATGCACACAATCAACAGCCCATACAGCTGTTTCCACATGCACTCTTGAACCCATACACCAAGTAAATCAACTGCTCACACATCTATGCACAGAAACACACCTCCCAGCCACCCACACACACACTCACCCTCACATACAAATACTTGGGCAACCAGTAAATAACCCATATAGCCAGTCATATAACTACTAATCAATACATGGAGCAGCTTACACAACAACAGACATAATGATGCACAAATTCAAACAGTTTACTCACTAACCCATGCATTCAGTAAGACACATTTAATCACCCACTCATACAGTCACGCACCTACTAAATCCTTTATCCAGACACTCATACATACACTCATTCTTCAATATGTTAAACATATTTTAACTTTACAGAAACACACAGACACTGGATGATGTCATTAGTGATGTCATCAGTGATGTCATTTGAGATGTCATCAGTGATGTCATCAGTGATGTCACTGACCATGTCATGAATGATGTAATATGTGACATCATCAGCAGTGGATTGCGGGCGCGCGAGTTATAGGGAGTCCAACTAACTATAACGTGGGAATTCTAATGGTTTTGTATGAGTAAAATGTTCAGCTAACTATAACTGGTGTGAAACCTATGGTTTTTTCAGTGAATTTCAATGGTTTTTTAAATGCTAATTCCTAACTATAACAAGTGTGAAACCTATGGTTTTTTCAGTGAATATATATATATATATATATATATATATAAATAATATATATAATATATATTTAAATAACGAACCAAACCACATTCACTGGATGATGTCATCAGTGATGTTATTTGAGATGTCATCAGTGATGTCACTGACCATGTCATGAATGATGTAATATGTGACATCATCACCAGTGGATTGCGGGCGCGAGAGTTACAGTTAGTACAACTAACTATAACGAAGACATTTCAATGGTTTTGTATGAGTGAAAAATTCCAGCTAACTAGAACACCCCTGAAACGTATGTTTTTTCAGTGAATTTCTGTTTTTTTTAAATGATAATCCCTAACTATAACAAGCCTCAAACCTATGGTTTTTTCAGTGAATATATATATATTTGTCCCATGATTAAAATAAATGTTACCAGAGAACATGCTACTTGGAACTTGTGTACTAAAAATTAGTTTAAGACATTTCTTCTCCACAATGCAAACGTGTTATTACCTCAGCAGAGTGTACATAACTTGACAAAAATATAATTTATGCCCCCAAAATTTCATTCTATATTCACTTTGCAGAAGAAAACAACTAGGGCCATTTTAAAAAGCCTGAGTTATTGTGATTTTATTTAGCTGCACAAATTTGAGCCCAGTGTCCTGGTTACTGTTAAACACTTTTGAGTATAACTCTGTACATAAAAAACCCTTTGCATAAACCTTATAGGCAGATCCCCTGAGCTATGTGTGTGTGTTTAAAACGAATACTGCTCAGATTGGAGTAATGTGTGTGAACAGACTGATCATAAAAGGTGCATAATAGGCTGGCATCATAACATACATTTGTAAAGCGCACGATCACCCAAGGGTACATTGGCGCTGAACAACAGATGTTTATTGTTACCCAACTCAATGGTACTCATGTTATAGACCTCGAATGGATGAAATGCTGTGTCGACCCGCCGGAATTTGAACCTATGACCATGAGGTTGAACACATGCCCCTACAGTGGACGCATTAGTCAACTAAGTCAACAGACCCAGCTTCAGACATCAGAGATGAACTAGGGTGAGAAAGTAGTTAGGTGAGCATTTTGGCTAGAGACTGGCCATTAAAATGGGAGGGTTATTTATTGGATTAAATTTTACTACAATCGTACAGGAAATCTCTTTGCTTCAAACTCTGAGAGAGTCATTCGTCGTCTGGATCTTCCTTATGTGGGGGTTTTGGTAGAAGCTACGGTAGATCACAATGGCATGACAGTATAAAAGCATAGAAAAAGGACCAAACGTGGGAGAAGACTACTGAAGGCATGCTGTATTCCACTGCACAATGCATGACGAAGCTAGCATTGTTATGAGATAGATGAACTGGACATCTCTTTATTATCTGACGAGCTGCATCCAGTAGGCCACGGAAAAAGGTCAATATACGTGGCCCTTGCCATAAGCTGTTTACTCTCTTGAGAGTGCATAGGTTCATTTTAAATCATAAGAGAAGGCCACCTCTCTTATGAAGTAACACCTTGCTTCACTTGTTGAGCTAAGACTGACATTTTCACCTGATCAGTCAAAGCACACGTGGACACTTCAGGCAGTGAGACTGATGCAGGCTAGAGTGGGAAATGTTTTTCAAGACACCTTTCCCTGGATCATTCTCATGCCCCAATGCAGATATGGAGACCCAGATTTACTAAGCCTTTGCGCTTGCATGAGAGTACCACTAAGTGGTGCTTCCTAATCACAATCCAGTCAAAAGGGTATTTTAACGCAGAAATAGTACACTTTTTAAAGCACAAAAATACTCTGTCAAGGGAGCCTTATTTGGTCAGATTAACATATTCCCTCCATAAGTTTTGACACAAAGCCTGATCTAAGGTAGCCAGGTCTGCTCTGCATCAAAAACTAACACCTACTTAAAGCAGGCGCAAACAAGGGTAAAGGTCTTATTTTCTCCATGGCGTTGCACGTGTGCTGCAGGGCACAGCACACATCCAATACACTGAAGCTTTCGGAGTTTGACTATGCAGGGGAATTTGTACTGGAAGGGTTAGCCTCAAGCACAAATCTGGTTATAGACTGCGTACACTCACCTCTTTACCAAGGTGGGAGGATTGCTTCACACAAGGCAGCCTTGTTTAAACACCATCGTGAGGTATGATACCACCAAGAGGCCATTCTTTGTAGGTCTGGCACTGCACTGGGGTTTCCTCTATGGGCAACGCAGCACAGCAAATTTGGATGCTGTCCAAATTTATTTTGTTTAATCAATAAATAGTGGGCTGATGCTTGTGACCACTGTAAGAAATTGGGTTATTAATTGCAAAAAAGGATGAGAGTTCTTCACTAGTAATAAGTCTGCAACGTCCTCTTTACTGGGACACAATGCCCCATTGTAGCTCGCAGGGTAGCGTAGCAGAGTAGTCCAAGGCCTATTCAGGGGAGGTGGTGTTTGCTAATACCCCCAACTCACCGATATGCAACAACACCCAATAAATCATTGTCCAGTCAGTTCTCTTTCTTATATAAAAAAGTACTTTATTACTCGCACACTACTACATACTATGCATCGTTTAGAAATATGTGCATTTAGGTAGAGAAAATACATGTGAAAACACCTTCAGAACAGTTTATGCCTCCAGCAAGCCCTAAACCCATTATCATAATCCATAATCTGTATCAGATGCAATATCACAATATGCCTACCACTGAAAAGCACAGATCCTTGAAGGTTCCCTTCTGTGATATGCTATCTGTGCGCAGGTACCAGGCTGACCTAGATGGTAGTCACACATGCTAAGCCTGCACCTGTGTGGATACACGTGTGCAAGCAGCCAAGAGACTCTGACCCTAGCTGCAGCAGCCTTATTTTAGAAGGCAGATTCTGGCGGGTAGCATTCTCTGTCCATGTCCATTTACTATGTGTGAATCTCAGTTAGCGAATCACATTAACAGTAAACCTCCAAAACCGGGCAGACGGAAAGTGAAAAATCCAGGGGGATTAATTGGGTGGAGCCCATTTCCTACAACCACATATATAGTTGCTATGCTACCTTACGGGTGTGATAGGAAGGAATTAAAATAATCCAAACTCTATGTAAACTTATTTGCTCACTTCTAAGCAACTCATCATTAGTGACTATGGTTGATGGTGGAGCAAAACTTACATAAGAGGTCCTGCTACAAGGAGACAACTAAAACATGTGATCGAGAATGTGTAATCTCACTAGCAACAATGAGGAGTATATAGGAGAGCGGTGATGAAGACTAGCAGTCCAACAATACAAGAGATCTGGAGAGAAACCACAGTTGAAAAGAATCTAACTATTGCAAGCGGCAAGGATACTGCCAAAGTGTATTAACACAGTCAACAGGAAAAAGAGGCAATAATGGAGTAAATGTGAACAAAAGGGATGCTATTAAGTCGGCTGTAAAGAGTAGTGGTAAAAGAATGACCACAATATGTGCAGCTAACCCGGTGTATTAAAGGTACGGTCTTATCAGGTCCTTGACTATTGTTGGACAGTCTATACCCAATACAGAAAGTGTGCGACAAGGGACAGTTTTTGAGTGATAGGCGCAATTTGATTGCCATGCTTGAGCAACAAGAACCGCCCTTCTCCCTCCTTCAATAGCTCCCTCAGCTGGATGCTGAAAAAGGGGATCAGATTTTTTTCATGAAGCAGAGATGAAGGCTTCTCTGAGACTCGGTGATTCATTGTTGACCACATTAAAAGAGCCCAATTCACTTTGTCTTTCTAGAATAGTCATCTTGCACAGTTCGCACTGCCCAAGCTCATAATCGATTACCTGGATTAGTCAGAAGGACTTAAGCACTCTACTAAATTTCAGTTCATTGGTACTGAACTCCTGCTGAGAAATAAATGAAAGACATGATTAGTAATCAAACATAATGCTGTGAAACCACTGGGCATTCACAAACTACAAAGTTCTATACTTTCCTTGAGGAAAGTCCCTGGTTGTTCAAATACAAAGTTTGCACACTTCACAGTACTATTGAGCCAAGGTCGCACGCTGTACTTGTAGGTGTACAATCTATCCTAGAATACAATCTATCCCTGCTAAGCTTTGGTTCAAATCCAGATAGTAAACCTCTGGACGGGCTGTTGAACTGCTGGTGAATTTATGGGGATGTACCCTAGATCCTGGGGCTGAGAGTCCACAAAGAATTGTTGCAGTTTACTGGTCGGTCCTACTGAATTTTATGCACCATTTGCAAAGCGAGGCTCAGTAAAATGTGGCTACTTTTACATATGTAATGTATGAAATAGCCGCTTAGAATCTGATGAACTACAGTGTCACATTAGCATCATCACAGAAGGTTCTACAATTCGGTAAGCTTACAGGAGTTCCATAAATCTGGTGGTCTTGTGAGTGTTCCCATGATAACACTGAATGCCATGGGTCCTCTAAGTAAGGGCCTCAAAGTTATTCACGAAGCTTGGTGGTGTCCCACATCCATATACGTAAGATTACTGTCCTTGACTACACGCTTCTATGGAGACGTCTTTTGAGTTAAATGGTCCAAATGCTCTTATCAGGGATAATTATCTTGGCACTCTCCTTCAAGACTAGCTTGGGTTGTGTCGCACAGCTTTGAAGGTTATCAAAACAACAAAAAAGTAGAGAAGCATGTTTTGTACTCTGATATCCAAGGATTCACATGAATAGGTTTGGGTGATAGTCAGACTAGGTCTCCCACAAAATACGCAGGATCCAGTCTGGAATGAGGACCAACATATGTTTTGTAGCACTGCCTACCAACTTTCAGCTTCAGTTTTGCTTTTGCCAGAAGATTTTGGTGCTTTACTATGGGCTGAAACTATGGTTATTTTATGGATGCCCACACTGGTCATATTTGGAGTAAAAATTGTTGTAGTGAGAAAACCAGTAATCAGTCAAAAAAGGAATGGGACTCTTTAATTACAGGCAAGATCTGACAGCACATCAAGGTCATTAAGCTGTAATGCATACAGTTGAGAATAACAAAGTAAGAGCTGTTGGATCAAACAATTTCAACTTTCCCATGGGCAATAACTAGTTGAAAGTCTTGCACATAAGTCCATGAGTAAACAGAAAACAGCACAAAATAAGCAAAATGTCAATATGGTTGCGTTATTATTGGTCCACATGGCAAAGCTGTCAGTGGTAAAAAGTAAATCAATATACTTAGATTTTAGCTGGGAGGTGTGTCCCTATATGAATTGTTCTGAAGCCCTTGCATTTGGATAATTCCACAATAAAATCATATGCCATGGACGTGGAAGAACTGGTATGGGTTGCAAATTCATGTTTTACTTTCTCCAGGGTAGCCCGCAAGCTTCGAGGGATATAATTACTGCATTATCTTACTCTTGTAAGTTAAAAGTTTGAGGAACATGTTTCTTCAAGATATAATAATCTATCTTTAATCTGGAACATTAAATCAGTTTTATCGAGAACTGATACAAATCGAAGTGATGGCAAGTTCAAAGGCTGCTTTTGGAAATCATTTGATTTTCTATTCCTGTACTTTCCTACTTCCGCCGTTCCTTTGGATTAAACTATGAGCTCAAATCCACTCGAACTGCCACGCAACAACACTCTTCTGGATTTTAGCAATTTCCAGTTCATGTGGCTGATGACTCTCCTAACAGTTTGATTAGCATCCAGAAGATACTGCCACCATTAACAAGCAGACTCCTATCATAAGTCGAGTAATACCGCTTTGCTAATGACCATTTGTTGGGCGAGAAGAGGATGGCTGGACAACTGCAAAAGTTACGTTGGGATAGATAGCGCCCCCCCCTCCCAATAAAGTTTGAAAGTCTGATAAAACTTTGTTTCTCGTTCATTATCTTGTGGGATGGTCATTTTAAAATTGCTTATTAATGTAGGCTTCATCCTTTTTGTTATCCATCTCCAGTCAGGAAGACGTAAGGGTTCTACATCCCAGGAATTCCTAGCTTCTAGTAAAGAAGAGGCATTTCCCAACAAAATGTGTCTGCTTGGTCGGTTGAGGCAGGTCACTCGTATTTCTCCTCAGTGTCTGAAAAAACCTCATCAGGCTGTCATTTATTTTTACCATGCAAGAATGCCAGAGCAGCTCCTTAGGATTTATAAGAAAATGAAATATTGTGTGGGATTTGCAGAGTACTAATGGCATGACTGTATTCATGCAAACCGCGTTTAGTTTGAAAACCAGTGTGATACCAGTCACCCTTCTAATTTGCTAAAGTTAAACTCTATGCAGATGCAACTTGGTTGTGTTATTTATCTAATTAACTGGGAGGAAATACGGGTTAAGGACTACAGGTTATTACGATGAAATCGATACATTGAGGCATAGCGGCTGACTCCGGAGCGCGGGTATCACAGCTCAATCCCCGGCGGCAGTTTAGCATCATGTGACTCGGGGCAATAGCTCACTTAATCGCCCTAGCGCCTTGAAACCTTGATGGGTGATAGGTTTGCGCTTTACAAATATGGATTACATTACACATTTGCTAATTCACAGAAAGGAACACAGCAACTTTGCAACCGAAGTTGCTGCTCTGCATTGCATGAAATGAAGACCGTGCACCAGCGTAGCTAGGGGGGGGGCGAGGGGGGCGGACCGCCCCAGGCGGCACTATTTAGGGGGCGTCGGCCGCGTGGCACTGGTGGCCCGTTGCGACGGCCTTTATAATTTATTTAGGGACACAGTGTCCCCAAATAAATTATAAAGCCCGCTGAAACGGGCCACCAGTGCCGTGCGGCACCAGTTTTTGAAGTGCAAGCGCACGCTGAAATCGCGCTGCAGCGTCCTGCCCGGATCCCCTTTCACGTAGTGACATCACTTGCGCAGGAGGCGTGTGGATGACGCATTTGAATTATAATAGCTATACTTTATTCTGGAAGAAGTGAGGCATTTTAAAAGATTAATTGTGCTGCCCTAGCCCGCACATGCGCGGAGTCCATACTTCGGGTGTAAAAATTAACACTGAAAGTCGTCCCGGTAGCATCACCCGTTCCGGCGGAGCTCGTCTGCTGGTGATCCAGGGCCCGGGGAGGGCCCTGCCAGGGCTAGGAGTACATTCCATGGGCGCGCAGCCGCAGGAATCCATCCGTGTGTTTGTGTTACAGTCTGTACAAAGCAGAAATCTTTCGATTAGGGGCTGTATGGTATTAGCAAGCACTAAAAAAAAAAAACAAGCATTGAAAATGCAATAGGTCTCGCAATAGAAGAGTTTTACATTTTTCGTTTTGCAAATGGATGAGTGGCGTTGCGTGGATGAGTGGCGTTGCGTGGATGAGTGGCGTTGCGTGGATGAGTGGCGTTGCGTGGGTGAGTGGCGTTGCGTGTGTGAGTGGCGTTGCGTGGGTGAGTGGCGTTGCGTGGCTGAGTGGCGTTGCGTGGCTGAGTGGCGTTGCGTGGCTGAGTGGCGTTGCGTGGGTGAGTGGCGTGTGGGTGAGTGGCGTTGCGTGGGTGAGTGGCGTTGCGTGGGTGAGTGGCGTTGCGTGTGTGAGTGGCGTTGCGTGGTTGAGTGGCGTTGCATTGTTGAGTGGCGTTGCGTGGTTGAGTGGCGTTGCGTTGTTGAGTGGCGTTGCGTTGTTGAGTGGTGTTGCGTGGTTGAGTGCTGTTGCGTTGTTGAGTGGCGTTGCGTGGTTGAGTGGTGTTGCGTGGTTGAGTGGCGTTGTGTGTGTGAGTGGCGTTGCGTGGTTGAGTGGCGTTGCGTTGTTGAGTGGCGTTGCGTTGTTGAGTGGCGTTGCGTGGTTGATTGGCGTTGCGTGGATGAGTGGCGTTGCGTGGATGAGTGGCGTTGCGTGGATGAGTGGCGTTGCGTGGGTGAGTGGCGTTGCATGTGCGAGTGGCGTTGCGTGTGTGAGTGGCGTTGCGTGTGTGAGCGGCGTTGCGTGTGTGAGTGGCGTTGCGTGGGTGAGTGGGGTTGCGTGGCTGAGTGGCGTTGCGTGGCTGAGTGGCGTTGCGTGGCTGAGTGGCGTTGTGTGGCTGAGTGGCGTTGCGTGGCTGAGTGGCGTTGCGTGGGTGAGTGGCGTTGCGTGGCTGAGTGGCGTTGCGTGGCTGAGTGGCGTTGCGTGGCTGAGTGGCGTTGCGTGGCTGAGTGGCGTTGCGTGGGTGAGTGGCGTGTGGGTGAGTGGCGTTGCGTGGGTGAGTGGCGTTGCGTGGGTGAGTGGCGTTGCGTGTGTGAGTGGCGTTGCGTGGTTGAGTGGCGTTGCGTTGTTGAGTGGCGTTGCGTGGTTGAGTGGCGTTGCGTTGTTGAGTGGCGTTGCGTTGTTGAGTGGTGTTGCGTGGTTGAGTGCTGTTGCGTTGTTGAGTGGCGTTGCGTGGTTGAGTGGTGTTGCGTGGTTGAGTGGCGTTGTGTGTGTGAGTGGCGTTGCGTGGTTGAGTGGCGTTGCGTTGTTGAGTGGCGTTGCGTTGTTGAGTGGCGTTGCGTGGTTGATTGGCGTTGCGTGGATGAGTGGCGTTGCGTGGATGAGTGGCGTTGCGTGGATGAGTGGCGTTGCGTGGGTGAGTGGCGTTGCGTGTGCGAGTGGCGTTGCGTGTGTGAGTGGCGTTGCGTGTGTGAGCGGCGTTGCGTGTGTGAGTGGCGTTGCGTGGGTGAGTGGGGTTGCGTGGCTGAGTGGCGTTGCGTGGCTGAGTGGCGTTGCGTGGCTGAGTGGCGTTGTGTGGCTGAGTGGCGTTGCGTGGCTGAGTGGCGTTGCGTGGGTGAGTGGCGTTGCGTGGGTGAGTGGCGTTGCGTGGGTGAGTGGCGTTGCGTGGGTGAGTGGCGTTGTGTGTGTGAGTGGCGTTGCGTGGTTGAGTGGCGTTGCGTTGTTGAGTGGCGTTGCGTGGTTGAGTGGCGTTGCGTTGTTGAGTGGCGTTGCGTTGTTGAGTGGCGTTGCGTGGTTGAGTGCTGTTGCGTTGTTGAGTGGCGTTGCGTGGTTGAGTGGTGTTGCGTGGTTGAGTGGCGTTGTGTGTGTGAGTGGTGTTGCGTGGTTGAGTGGCGTTGCGTTGTTGAGTGGCGTTGCGTTGTTGAGTGGCGTTGCGTGGTTGATTGGCGTTGCGTTGTTGAGTGGCGTTGCGTGGTTGAGTGGCGTTGCATGTGTGAGTGCCGTTGCATGTGTGAGTGGCGTTGCATGTGTGAGTGGCGTTGCATGTGTGTGTGGCGTTGCATGTGTGTGTGGCGTTGCATGTGTGTGTGGCGTTGCATGTGTGTGTGGCGTTGCGTGTGTGTGTGGCGTTGCGTGTGTGAGTGGCGTTGCGTGTGTGAGTGGCGTTGCGTGTGTGAGTGGCGTTGCGTGTGTGAGTGGCCCGAAACGTGAAGCTTGAAGTGACTACCGAAACGCTGAGCCCTGCTGACGTGGTCGCGGCTCCTCCTGAACTCCTCCTGACCGAGCCCTGCTGACGCTGTCGCGTCTCGAGGAATTGTCTAGTCCGGCTGGACTAGAGACGCTACCATCTCGAGAGAGTCTTCTTCCCCTTTTGAAGTCATGCAAATTGAATACACTTTCTTCCCATAAAGAAGTCCACAAGCGGACGATCGGGAGGAGAGGGCCTAGAAGACCAGCAGAATTCTGTGAAGCGCTATATTTCAGTTAGGCGGGAATACAAAGAAAGTGATGTTGTTAATCTTGCTCTTCATGATCATTACGTATCCAAGGATGTTAGTGTACTTTAATTACCCCCTGTTACGGGATAAAATGCTGACATGTTAAGAGCTGTGTGCACTGTCCATTATTAAATGAATTTATGTTTGTTGGCGTCCTCCTCTTCGAATTATTTATGCACCTTGATGGATAATAAACGAGGGGGACATGAATAGATCAAACTTTCAAAATCGATTCCCCTCACTCTGCATGTGAGTGGTCTAATCTTCTGTCATCCGAGGTCTATGTAAATCAATGCTGTAAAAACGACACTCAGGAATGTCAACTCGTGCCCTAGCCACCGCCTCACCTCTGTTTGGAAACCGGTGTATTTTACAGCGCATCACAAAACAGAAAATGACTGGTACTTTTCGTTTAAACGTGCAGTGCTTCTGCATCTTTGTAGTGCACAGTTTATTTGCCTGCAGTGGTCACTATTCTAAAAAAAAAAAAGGGTTTCATTTATTGGGGTTTCAGCAACCGAGCGGTGAAATTTAGCATTTTGGAAAAAAAATTCACTCGAAAATTATTTTTTTTTTCAACAAATACGAAAGGAAAATCTCCCTGGCAACATTTGCACGCGGAAAGATGCTAATAATTATAAAGAATTGTGGAGGCAGCTGGGAAATTAATAAGCACATAAATTGCGTTGTAGATGGCGAGCCCTCGTTCCACATGCTCGGTTGGTGCCCAGACAGTGGATGTCAGGAATGTATGGCTGCCGAGCCTGCCTCCGGGCGAGAGTGCTAGTTTCATTCAAGACGGAGGGAAGGCAAGGCAGAGAAGGGGAGGGGGGAGGAGAAATGCGACACGGCGGGCATGGGAGGGGGCCGAGCGGTAGGAAATGTAGCATTTTGGAAATCATTTTCACTCGAAAAACATTTTTTTTCCAACAAATACGAAGGGAAAATCTCCCTGGCAACATTTGCACGCGGAAAGATGCTAATAATTATAAAGAATTGTGGAGGCAGCTGCGAAAATAATAAGCACATAAATTGAGTTTTAGATGGCGAGCCCTCGCTCCACATGCTCGGTTGGTGCCCAGACAGTGGATGTCAGGAATGTATGGTGTTAGTTTCATTCAAGACGGAGGGAAGGCAAGGCAGAGAAGGGGAGGGGGAGGAGAAATGCACACGGCGGGCAGGGGAGGGGGCAGAGCGGGGAGAGCGGCATGTGGGTGTGAAGAAGCCGGGCCTTTGAAGTGAAGCTAAGCTTCACTTCAAAAGGTGTCGGAGGAATGCGGGAGAGAGGAACAGATGGCGATTGCGGCTGTGCACGCGCTTTTAAGCTCAATGCACATGCGCATTGAGCTTAAAAGTCACGGGCACTGCAAGGAATCGCCACGATTCCTTGCTTCTTAGTTAAAAGTTGTTTAAGCCGCAATAGGCTCGCAAGCTCGATGCGCATGCGCATCGACAGGCGAGACCTAAAAATGAAGGACGTCCAGAAACGTACAGCTCTTGTAGAGGTGGTCTCGAAGCACTGGCCTGGTCTTCACAAGACATCAATTAACAAGAGAATGAAAATCAATAACGTAGGGTAACAGAACCCTATGATGGTGACCTCTCCTACTATGTGTGAGTGCGCTGGCGTTCACAACGTTGCTGGAGGCACCACTGGAATCTATCGACGTCTACAAAAAGGCAAGTAATTAATCCACATTTAATAAAATATTTTGGTATTTTAGAGCTATGGGTGAATTCTCTTCTTTAATTACCGCAATTGTCACCTCTTGTTGCTCATACACATTGTGCAGCCTAGTTCTGCCCAGTTTTTAAGAACGTATGCTTTTCATGCGGTAAAAAGTATTGGCAAATCAAATGATATTAATGAGGTGAAATATGTGAACAGGCAATACTGTCCTGACCCCTTGACTGCCGTGGTGTCTGCACATTCCTGTGCCAGATCATTTCCCCAACACTGGCAGACATGGTGACTTAATATAGGCGGGGCAATTCTCTTAACATTTGTGCTTTGAGCCCATGATGTGTATATACATCATACGAGTGTCCTGTGTACACACTTTTATGATGTAAATGTAAGTAAATAGGAGTGTCGAGGGGTTAATGCCACCAATTCATCGACGAGGATAAGAGCTTGTTTGTGCATAATTACAAAAATGTTTAACATATTTATATGCATTTCAAACAGGTTGCAATTAATACTTATTTTTATGTCATACAGGTTTGCTTTATTACTTTTGCAATTTCATGTTACACACCACAGACACTGTTCACAAAATATTCATTGTTTGCAGAGAGCACACCGAGTACAGAAAAAAAATCTTTTGCTTCTCTTAGGAAGGTCTGATGTCTTGAATCTTACAGTGCATCCTAGCAAAATGCTTAAATTGTACAAATGAAATTGACAATATTAATCTGAAGGGCTTTTCTTAATCGAAAGAGATGCTTCTGGAGGCCCACAGCGGGAACACAGTGTAACCCCAATAATGAAGACCTGTTCAAAAGCATAACTGGGATACACAAGACATAGGGTTGTGTTCTGCAAAATTGAAGGCCCAGATCACACAGACAAACGCAAGTTAATGGCCAATGGCTGTGGTAACTCCCATTCCAGAGTGGGAAGGGAAACTGCCCCGCCGCCCCCCAGATTTGCTAGGGGTGTGTGGAAGGGCGTTCTCCATTGGGAAAATGTTTTGCCCCAGAGCACAAAAATGTAAAAATGTGCAGAACTGACTGCCCTCCCCATTGTGCAGAATTGTACATTATGAACAATTCTGTAGAGGGTGAATAGGAAAGCTTTAGAAAGTTGCCCCAGATTTCATGGTACATCTGGAAACCCAGGTCTTACATAGCTTTCTAGGTGCGCAACTAGTTGTTGAAGAAAGTTAAACAAGTATTGGCACAGCCAATAGGTCTCGCCTTTGGGACCTTATAAGTGTTTAGCCATGCAACAGTTGATGTTGTTGCACCAAGGATACTGTGCTGCATAACTAAATACTTATAAGGCCCCAAAGGCGAGACCTATTGGCTATGCCAATGCTTGTCCTTCTTTCTGGCTTTCATTATTTCTTGCATTTGTTCTTGCTTTCTTTCTTTCTTTTTTACTTTCTGTCTTGCTATCTTCCTTGTTTTTCTTGGCTTCTTTCTTTCCTTTCTTTTTACTTTATCCTTTATGGTTCCTTTTTTGAGCCTTCGTTCTTTCTTTCCTATTTGCTTTCTTTTTTCCCTTTTCCTTTTTTTCTTCCTTTTTCGTGCCTTTGTTATATCTTTGTTTCCATCTTTCTTTCTTTCCTATCTCCTTCCTTTGGTCTTTTCTTTTTTCTTTCCTTCCTTCTTGCCTCATTTATTTCCTTGCGTCCTCCCTTCTTCCTTTCTTTCCTTTTGTCCTGCCCAACCCACCCAACAAATAAACTGGGAAAACCCAGCCGATGCTCTGGCTTGGCTCTGCGAGCCCTTTAATGAGCAGAGCTATCACAATATTTCCAAGTTTGCAGAATCCCTTCAATGTTGTTCTAACATCTTCAAACAAAGGTTGATGAAGTTCCCAAAAACCAGGTGTAAAATGCTTTATTAAAAACAAGAACTGGCAAAACCATTAGGTCTGTAGCTGGCTACCAGCTTTTGACTTTGTCAGTGCTGGCCAACCCCTACCATAGATACCCTAGCTGCTGGAGTACAGGAGGCTGAGTGAGGTAAGAGCTAAACGGTTTTCAGAGGGGAGGAAAGGATCTTTAGTGAGTGGCATAATGGCAGACAGTTCACAGACAAGTCCTATAAAACAAGCATTTGCCATGCAATAGGTCTCGCATTTATGTGAGTTTGAGCTATTGATATTGCAAATAACAAAGCCTTTTATTTGTGTTTTAGTTTTTAAAACAGAAATAAAAAGCATTGTCATTTATAATGCAAATAGCTTAAACTCGCGTAAATGCAAGACATATTGCATTGCAAATGTTTGTTTATATAATTTAGCAGAAACTGAAGCCATTTTGTGTTGAGTCTGAAGCAGAACTAGTTTGGGATCTGGAGTAGAAGAGAACTGTTGCTTAAGTGCCTATTCACAATAGGCAACAGATTTCATATAAATACCAATCAATAGCAGTATATTGATGTGCATTTGCGCTTGTGATGTGTACATATGTATGTGTATAAGTAAAGAGAAAGGGTATTTAGGTATATATCTATAGGCATCTATGTTAATTCAACGATATATAGATCTATCCTACGACAGTGAAAATTAACGTGGCTAAATTAAATATGCTACTGGGGAGAATGTATACTAATACATGTATGCCCTCCCCCAACTTCCATTTTATACTACAGAACAAATGTCAGATTTTATGTTATTGCCATAGAGCAACCCATCTAATGTGGAAAAAACACTCTTCTTCCTCAGAGATTATTTGCTGCTATGTCTTTAGAGTATACTATCTCTGCTGATGCTCACAAGGCCTATTCAGTGTGCCTGCATCTCACTGTACGGATTTAATCCACTATCTCCTCTTAAATTTGTATTATATATAAATATATTTGTATATAACTACTAAACAAGCCATACATTAAGTACGCAAAGGGTAACATGTTATGTACTACCAATTTTGAATTAGGGAATAGTCCTCATGACACACTTGAGGCTTTGCTTCTTGTAAATCACTTCCCCTCCTATCCAGAACATTGCTGACAAATAATAGATTACACTTTTCCCATAGATAGATCGATAGTTAGATAGATAGATAGATATATTGCGTTTACTCGTTGTTTTCTTTCCTGCAATTGAAAAGCTTCCTATTAACTAATAGATACAGAAGCTAAAATGAAGCCAGTTAATTGGGGGGACCATGATATTTGGTCATTTAATGTCAGCTGTAGATGATGGATCCCCGAACAGTGCATGATTGCATTGTGCCAAGGGGATTACCAGGTCTTCGTTCACACAGCTCTCTGATGGATGTCACATGCGGTTTTTCTGAGTCCCCATATAGATCATGCAGTCTGTGTCTTCTCCTTTGTACTGCTGGTCACCGGTGTATTCAACTGTGTAGCCTTGGACCGTGTCATGTATGTGCATGTAACTTGCATGATCGAGGTAACTATTAGCGGCGATAACTACGTGTCTCTCAGACCTCTTTCAAGTGCGCGCCGTCCTTTTTCCCAGCCACCCCCACTATCCCCCCTCGCCCCCTCGGGGGCGGCAATCTGAGGGATAGCCCCGGGCGCCACAAGCTCTAGCTACGCCCCTGAGACCGTGTCACATTTACAAAGGTATGGTGATGCTGCGGTTATCCCCTGAACTGGTACACTTTAGGCTACCTTGTGCCACGCACAGACCATTGCCCATATAATGCAATACTATGCTTAGACATAATGTAAAAATTATATAAAGTTATATGTGCATGTACATTACAACACAAATGCAAACTTAGGAACGTTGTGAGAATTATTATTTTTTTTTTTTACAAACATTACACCTGCCTGAAGGACAAGTACATTTTTGGTGGAAAGCCTGTCCCCCTTATTTGTAGACGGGGCTTTGTGTGAAAAACCATGGGTGGTGGCATAGGAACGCTCAGCATTGCCCATGGACACCCACTTAATGCAAAGTAGGGTAAATTTGCACTGCAAAGTAAATCCCAATTCCAGACTAAGTTGGTTTGCTTCACTTTTTGTGACACAGCACGTGCTCAAAGCCTAAATATATCTATCCCACAGCCTTAGTTCCAGGACATTGTGAAAAGAAGAAGCAGATATGAGGCTATGCATACTTACTGATGATGAAGCAATTTAACAGGTTTTGACTAAAGTACTTTAAAAAATAAGTTAATTTTCCTTTCAACTAGGGCATAAATGTAGAATGATGGAACCCCGGAATCTGGCTGAAAATCTATCCAGCACATACAAATGTGATGTAGTAGGATATTGAGTGTTGTTAGACCCAGCAGTTTCTGGCTGGCCGAGGCGCATCGAAACCATAAAGAATCCATCGTACTAGATGGGATGAGTATGATACACTTGTCCAATAACCTGTTCTCACCATTGAGTAGGTTGGCACAGAGCAGTCAGGCTTATCCTTAGGGTCAAAGCGTAAAGAATTGGCACAACAGCACCCTCGCAACACACTGAGTACACTAAAAGTAGACTCCACACCGTCAGTATAAAACACTGGTCTTTGTATTACACACACATTGAAATCAAAGCGACATACACATTAGATATATACTTTACAGTTATATGCAACTACTCCAGCACAACGATACACGCTGCACTCGTTGGCAACACTTTGATTAGATTTTTGGCCCACCTAAAGCGTAAGGAAACAGTTACTTGGTTTCGTCCCTCCAGATTAGGCGTTCAGGTACCCAGCGTCACCTTCACAAGTGTGGGATCACTATCTCCCCATAGGCAAAAGACTGCGACACTGGAAGTTGGCATGCTTGCAAATTGGAGAAATGTTTCGCCTCAGGCGGCGGAGGAGTGAGCTGCAGTTGCCAGTGGCAGCAAGCTGTGGGTGCAAACAAGGCACAGCGAGACCCCTCTGGTCCAGTCATGATATTCTCAACAGCAGAGTACCCTGTGGCGTGGGTCCGGAGGGAAGGAGGGAGGGGGACGTACGGCCAGCGACCATGGACAGAGGCCGCAATGTCAGGAACTTTCGTTCTCCCGATCTGTAGGTTGGAGACAGTCTAGCCTTCCAGCTCCGGTCCGGCGGACTTTCCAAACGTCTTCCAACACCCCTCGGACACCACACGCTACAGATTGCGAGCTAGCACAGGCTTGTGGTTGCAAGCACGGGTCCCTCAGACTCAGCAAACTTCCCCAGCACTGCTTCAAATCCTCACATTCCAGCACCTCAAGTGGGCTGCTGGTCTTTACGAGCACACTCCTCTGCACAGTGCGATTACTGCATACGTCAGGACAGTCCTTGTCCCAACCGACGATCACTTCCACCAGTTTCTGCCACACTGAGCACGCTCCTTACAATCTTGTGGAAACAATATCCTTTCTATCCCTGGGGTCTCGTGAAATGGAAGCCAGCCAACCAGTCCTTGGACAGTGGTTAGGGACCTGGGCCATGACAGCTGGCATTTAGCTGCAGGCCAGCAACATCCAGGCAAAAACCATCAAGTGATCATCCCCTTCCTAGAGCATGACAAGCCCCAGGCCACCACAAGTCTATGGATAATCCAGTTGCAGTTCCTCCAGCCCCAATAGTTCCTCGTCAATGTCCCAGCATTGAACCAGCGTAGTATAGTTCCAATCCAAAAAGCCTCTCTAACTGTTGAGGGCAGAACCCCAGTAGTTACAACCACAATGACCTTTGAAGATGAGATCAGTTCAAAAGGCCACCTTTGAAATGCACAGGCCCCTTCTAAATTTTGTCCTGACTGGCATTCCAACTTGGGTGGCTTGATCAATAACTTTAGTAGGGCCAAGTTGCAGTCCCCTGGAACTCCGGTGCCAATTCCAGCCCCTCGTGTACGCCCAAGGAAGGCCCCTCAGAGTCTGGGGTCTGCAGGTTTCCTTGAGCCCCTAGTTTATCGCCTTCTATCATGAACACACAGATGTAGCTGTCCCCTCCAGTACTTAGATGTGGATTGGAGATAGGCACACAGAGCTGTGAGCACAGAAATGCCTACTTTCCCAAAGCAGCATTTTCATATTAGTAATGTCGAATCCACTCGCACGACCAGAAAGGATTTGCCATTACTAACTCATCGATATCACTCACTATACTGCTATACTTCTGCACATAGGAAATATTGCTCAATAGCCTTTCCTCCATGTTAATAAATGCGAGAAGCAGGCCACAACGTGCTGAACACACCATCTGGTGCCATTCACTACTGGTGTATGTAGCGCGCCCATGCCCTGACTCTTTCTGGCACTGCACTCTGCCCCCAGGGAGTACTCAGAGGTAGCGAGACACATGCAGAACCCTGGCTAGTGGCTTTTTAAATGCCATGCCAAGTAACAGTAACCTGCACACAAAGGCCCCGCCAGGGCAAACCTGTTGTACATTTGAAGTGCTACCTCAGTGGGTGGCACACCAGCGCTGCAAGCCCACGGGGGGGGGGGAGCATTGCCTAGGCGTATGTCTTACCCCTACAAAAGGGACTAACAGCTAACACAAATAAGTCCATCATTTATACACCAATCACCAGTATGTATATAACAAGAACAGGGCTATGGCACCGAAAGGCAGTATCAAAAGCGCTCAAAGTCCTACGGCTGGCACATAGATCTGCAGAAAACAAGGAGGGACAAAAGCATAAAGTCGAGAAAAAGCACCCTAGAAAGGGCCAGTTCGGAGGCAGAAACTTCAGTTGAACAATATCAGTTTTGAAAGAAGTCAGTCATGAAAAGAGTAAGGTGACTTTTACTCTATTATCAGTAGTGACATTTAGAGAGACTGTAATTAATAATGGAACATCAAAAACATTGTCCACCTGTGGAAAAGTAAGTTTTGCCATGTTCTGTGTCCCTACGTGTTCCCCATGTTATGTTATATGTGCATGATTAATATGCATATGTATTCCCTATGATCGATTAAAGACGCAATTACAGTTGTGTCCAACTCTAGTATGCCAGTTTCCAGTTTTCGTGAATACAACGCATATCAGGCCTATGTAAAGTTACGTTGCCACGTTTCTCAGTGTGCACGTTATTTCATTGAAAAATCCCCGTTTCTAGGCCTCAAAAGGGCCCGGACTCAGATTCAGCTTCAGTCTCCTGAACCCTCTCCGAGGAGCGATACAGCCCCCACCTGTATCCCTGACCCTTCACTTACTTCCTGCCTCACAGTGCCCGGCTCGGCCTGGCTCTGCCTGCTAGTCTGCCAAGAGTATGTTATGATTCTAGTTATCTGTCCAGCTCTCCTTCCCTGCATTCCTAAGCTACTGAATCGCATCAATAGTTTCCGTCATGGTCTAGCCTTTACGTCTCCATGTAAGAGAAATACTGTATTAATGGTCATTTAATATTCCTCAACACGCACTACATGTAGAATTATGCATGCACCAGTCTTAGAGTCTGTTAGCCTTTACCCTGATAACTTTTGGATTCTATCAACATGTTCTCTAAACATCAGATACTAGATAGTGTTTAGGTACATGTCGCTCTGACTCTCCAGACTTTAGTCTCTTCTTCTAGCGCAGAAGTCATAGCCCCCAGCTTCTCCTAGTGACACGTCATTGTCAGTTTGCGCGCACCACTAGGTTAGAGGTCCCGGCTCCTTAGGTAGCCCCCTCCATGTTTCCGCCCCGTTTATGACATATTATGTTACGTTTACATCACATGTCTATGTATACGCCCTGTTCACGCCTCCTGTTACACCTACTTTCTGCCTTATCTTTCGCGACTGCTACAGGCCCTGCCCACTGCTACGCCTACTGTATGTACTGCAATGTATTTTAACTATATATGCTTGTGCACTGTTATTAAAAGTTGCTAGCCATCCCAGATCTTCCCCGTGCAGGTTGTCCTGTTCCTGTCCTTTATGCTGTATTAAACCTGCAAACTCCAGCTACCTCGAATCTTGACTCTTATTTATTGAGCTATCTGTTATTGTATATCTAGTCAAAAATAGAGGTATTATTTATTTATTTACCACATAATGGCGCCCGAATAGGGACTTGCCCTTTCCCCACGCGCCGGTGAAGCCACGCAAGCCCCCTGATCCTCTGCAGCCGTGACGGAACCATCCTGCGCAGTGGCAGATATTTCTGCTTCAAGTATCCCTCAGGCCCACGGAGGAGACGGAGGTTGCGGTCCAGCATCCAGACGAGGCGGTGGAGGAACGCGGCGAGTCCCGACCAGAGCCCAAGCCGAGAGTCCAAGGTCCGAGGTATCCGGAGGCCCACCCGTAACTGAAGTCCGAAGTTCGTAGTCCGTCGTCGTAGCAGTCCAGTCCAGTCCGAGGCCTTCCGTTCTTGCTGCCCGGTGAGTACCGTTGCTGGGGTAGTATCTAGACAGGGTCAATTGCATTGTCTCTGGTCCGTGGGTTTGGGTACACAGATCCAACACGAAGTATCCACTTAGGTGGATGCGGGTCCTGACGTGTCTCTTTATGGGACCGGTAAGTTTCGTACTGTTTTAGCAGTGCATCTAGTTTCTGTTCTAGTCCGTTCTGTTCTCGAGAAATTCATGTATTCTGTTTTCAGTATTCCAGGTAGTATTCTGTCCGAACTGTTATTTTAAATGTCATTCATGTAGTTCAATGTCGTGGTATGAAAGTGGTGTCCCTCAGTAATTATCGTGTTCATTGTGTATTGTATTGTGTCTAGACTCCAGCCCAGTCATGCCATTGTTTTCCAAGTTACGTCAGTTAAAAACTAGAAAAGGTCTGTTAGAAGAAGCAGTTCCTGTCCCGCCTAGGGACAGTCCAGGTCATTTTATGTATCAAAAGCATGGCATAAGTGCCATATTATATCTAGATTTATGGGTGGAGTACACCAAGGAATTAGAAGAAAAGTATAGATGGCCCGTATCAGGTACGTGGGATGCCGAGTGCATCATGCGAGTAGAAGAAGCATTATGGAAAAAGAAAGCCAGACAGTCACAGAAAGATGCCATCGAGTTATGGCGCAAAGAATCTCATAAAAGAACCGAAAAAGAAATCAGAAAGTCAGAATTAAGTAGAGAATCCACAGAAAGAGCCCAAGAAAGGGAATTAATCGAAATAGGTGAACGAGTTAAAACCGAACAGTCAGACAGACAGAGGAATGCCCTCATTAAGGGTATGTATCCTCTTCTTGCCGAGGGTTTGCCAAAAGCAATCCCAGAGGCATCCAGTAATTTTCCGCCACCTTTAGTTCCGACCAAGCTACGTCACAAACCGACCGCAGCTGATATTTTTCTCTCGTCCTATTTGGACGACACAGTCCCAGAATATGCGAATCCTGTTCTACCAGCTCCTGTAAATAATGTAATTCATGGTCCTCCAGCCACCGGGGCACCTGTTGCAGTACCTGTTACGGTACCCCCGGTCCAGCCCGTAGTACAAATTCCCGCCACATCAGTCACTTTGCCAGCACGAAGAGTATCAGTCGACGATTCCAGCTTAGGGGCTGCAGGAGGAGGTCCTCCTGGTACCCCGCCGCCAAATAGACGTTTAGGAGCAGTCGAGTTACATGAACGTGCGTTACAGCGTACACCCAAATATCAGTCCATTGCAGAAATCAGACGAGTTCTTACTGAATGCTGTTATGATCCAGTCCCAGGCGAGGATAGTATGGTTTTATATTCCGTACGTATAAGACAGGTGTCCGAGTATTTGGTCACCCTACCGAATATGAAAGAAGATCTAGACAGAATGTATCGTTTCATTCGTACAGGACAAGATCCAGAAAGTATTGCTGAAGTCATGTCTCTCAGAAAAGCTGAGATCCAGTTTATGCTATTAAAGTTTCTGATCAATTGTTTAATACGGGAACAAGATTCCCCGACTAAAGATCCGGTCGAAATGAAAGTTCTGACAAGGTGGAGTGATAATATAGCCGAGGGTAAGCACAAGACACTCAATAGTATAGAGAGTATGTACAAGAAAATTCGTAAAGAAATAATAAGGTTACACAAACAACGCAAAGAAGCTCTAGGAAGCGAGAAAGAAAATGACTCTTCTACTGAAGAGGTAGAGGACGAGAATACCGCCAGAATAGCCACCTGTAGGTAAATCTAGATTTCCAGACCAACACTTACGCCTAGAACACAAGAAAGTGTTTCATCTTCCAGCACCAGAACAAGGCTCTCTAGAACAAGTATTTCAAGCTACCGATCAAATTCTGAAATCACGAATCGGTTATAGTGAATTAAGTACTATGCATGAACAAGAACTAGCCCGATCAGCAGTCCGATGGATTACTGATTCTACCACTTTTCCAGACGAAATAGTGGCACAAATGTTTCTGAAACTGCCCCCAGCCGAGCAGCGACTGGTGGGTATGTATATGATCCAGCACCTCATTACACTGTATGAGGATCAACATTCTGATCCAGGTCCGTTACATGATGTCCTGAACGAGTTACTCCAGTATAGATGGAAAGGTTTAGGTACCGATTTAATTAGTGTCATTCTAGAACAGCGCCACAAATATAGAACGTTTCTGAACCCGCATTTTGTTCATGTCTCACCTCCAGAAAGTAAACCGTTTTATATAGACAGACAGAATCCGTTACGAGAAGTACATCCAGTTAGGACAGCGGATGGTGAAATGCAACGAGTATTTGTTTACACCCCAGTTACCAAGATGGAACTCTTAGAGATGAAGAAATTAATTCCCTGTCACGACAAAGATCCAGCAGGGTTCCACCGAGAATTAAAAGACATGCTTCGTATGGGAGAATACACGTATCCGGATATTATTAAAATGTTAAAAGTCCTGTTGCCTGCGGGCATATACGAAAAACTCAAGGAAAAAGATTGGGAGGTGGGAGAGAAAAAGATCGATTGGGCAGCTCTAGAAGCTGAAGATAAGATACGAGTACCAGGTACCGGTCTTGGAGATAAATGTAAAGAATTACCTGAATTATTAATACAAGTTTTACCTAGATTATTAGCCACTAAAAAGGAAGACTGGGATGCGATCTCAGCCTGTAAACAGAAACTAGACGAAGACACTAGTGATTTTTATTCCAGATTTGAGAAATGTTTTATAATAAACAGTGGTTTAAAGACGAGTAGCGAGTCATACCCTCATCTTTTTGTTACTAAACTAGTTGAGAATTCAAGTCCACAAGTTAAAAATCGAGTTTTGAAAGTCGAAAGTACATGGCAAGCTAGTACCCCGTCCCAGATGTTACAGATGCTCCAATATCACCAGAATAGAATCAGAGAAGAGCAAGAACACGAGAGAAGACGTATGAAAGACACGAAAATGAAAGTACTAGTTGCACAATCTGTTCCACAAGACAGTCAGAAGAGGGGTCCGAATCAAGCCAGTCATCCTGCAGCTCCCGTTAAAGGGACATGCAATTATTGTAAACAGCCAGGTCATTTTATAAACGAGTGTGCAGTTCTGAAACACAACATAGCCACTGGTAAAACTAAAGAAAGACCACGTCCGCCTAGACAAGAACAAGTTTCACAGACTTCACAGCCACAGAATGCACAACAGACAGTTCCAGCACCGCAGCCTATCGCTGCAACACAGCATGTTACACAGCAGATGTACCAGTATGCTCAGGCAGAGTATCCAGAGTATCAAGCGTATTCATGAAACAGCCTAGAGAGGGAGGTAGGCTTGCCTCTCATCGAGATTCCTGTAGATCAAGAAGGTCCCTATGTACACAGTCAAGTATTAGGGAAAGACAGAAAGTTTCTGATTGATACAGGGGCAAGTAGGACGACTATTAGTCATGATGAGGTTCCAGGGGCTCCGCTCTCAGGCTCTAGAAATGCTTCCCTTGGATTTTCAGGAAAGCCAATTGTTAACGAGATATCAAAGCCAGTTACTCTAGAAGTTGGTCCATTGTCCCGAACCACTGATCTATTACTTACGAAATCATGTCCAGAAAATTTGTTAGGTATTAAGACACTGAAAGAATTAGGTGCAGTTATTTGTTGTTCCCCAGAGGGAATACGTTTGTTTTTACGTGACTTCAAGGGTCACTATGTTTTACGAGATTTTGATCCAAGATTGTCTAATGTCCCGCAGCATCTATGGGCGCAAGGTCCAACTGATTTTGGTTTCATGCAAATCACACCCCATCGTGTGACTCTCAAGCAAGGTGTAGTCTTGCCACGAATCAGACAGTACAGATTGCCACCTGAGGCTGTAGCAGCCTTATCCAAAATTATTGACGAGCTCATGGCTCAAGGAGTTGTTGTAGAAACTGACTCCAATGTATGTAATTCTCCTATCATTCCAGTCATGAAACGTACTGATCCAAATGCACCCCCAGTATATCGATTAGTGATTGACCTTCGAGAACTCAATAAATGTATTATTCCTCAGTATCCAGTTGTTCCAGATATCTCATCTTTATTGACAGCCATTGATTCTGAGGCAATATTTTTTACAGTAATCGACCTCAAGAATGCATTTTTCAGTGTTCCAATTCATCCAGACAGCCAGTATCTTTTCGGTTTTTGTTTAAATGGAAGGAGCTATAAATTCACACGAGCTCCTCAAGGTTTCACAGAAAGTCCTAGCATTTACAGTCAAGCACTTAAGAGACAACTAGACAACATTCACATGCCAACTGACACTGCCCTGCTCCAATATGTCGATGATCTACTGATCACAGCCCGTTCTGAACGTGCTTGCGAGCGAGCATCACTTACAGTCCTGTATTTCCTAGCCGAGATGGGGCACAAGGTGTCCCCTTCAAAGCTTCAATTCTGTGTCCAGCAAGTGATCTACTTAGGCCACTTACTGTCCAAGTGGGGTAGGCAGTTGACACCCGATCGTATCCAGTTAATAGCGAGTCTTCCACAGCCCAAGACACAGAAGGAGGTACGTGCTTTTATCGGCCTTACTTCTTATTGCAGACAATGGATTCCTCAGTATGCATTTCTAGCCAAGCCACTGATACAGTTAACGACACAGGAGGCAGCCGTATCGACTGTTCTCCCTTGGACATCTGAACATACACTTAGTTTTAATGAATTAAAGAAAGCTTTATGCCAAGCACCTGTTCTAGCTACACCGAACTACAGTAAGCCTTTTACACTTTTTGTCACAGAACGTGATGGTACAGCATTATCTGTTCTCACACAAGATCAAGCAGGACAATACAAGCCCTGTGCTTATTTTTCTAGCACACTAGATCCTGTAGCCCAGGCTCTGCCTGCGTGCCTCAAGTCAGTTGCAGCCACAGCATTAGCTATCAGACAAAGTGATTCCATAGTATTAGGACATCCCTTGACAGTACAAGTTCCACACTCCGTGGAAGTTCTTCTAAACCGAACACAGACTCAGCACTTGACAATTGCACGTTTAACAGGTTATGAACTGACACTATTCCAGCCACACATAGAAATCAGACGCTGCAACGTTCTAAATCCTGCTACACTGTTACCGTCAGTTACTTCAAATCCTGCCACACATGACTGTGTGGAAGTTGTTAACACTATGACTAAGCCAAGACAAGATCTGACAGATATTCCATTACCAGATCCCGACCTGACACTTTATGTGGATGGGTCATGTATGAGAACAGGTACAGGAGAACTAGTAGCCGCGTATGCAGTGACTACTGACACTGAAGTTATTGAAACACACCGTATTGACACCCTGTCTGCCCAAGCAGCAGAGCTAGTCGCTCTGACTCAAGCCTGCATACACGCCAAGAACCTGAAAGTTAATATTTACACAGATTCACGCTACGCATTCGGAGTCGTACACGACTTCGGAGTGCTCTGGCAGGAGAGAGGTTTCATGACTTCTCATGGAACCAAGATTCAGCATGGTTTCCTTATTCAAGCTCTGTTAGATGCAATACATTTACCGACAGCTATCGCTATCATGAAGTGCAAAGCACATACGAAAGTCACTGACATTATTTCCCAAGGTAATGATCTAGCAGATCGAACAGCCAAGCTCACAGCTCAGACCCCAGACATTCCAGTTAACAAGACACAGACATCCACTCTAGAACAGACTACTTGTATGACAGTCAAGGACCCTACTCAAGATGTCATAGATATCCAGTTACATGCTACTCCCGAAGAAATCCAGAAATGGTCCGAACAAGGAGGGGTCCAGACAGATCAGGGATGGGTGACAAAGGGAAAAGCCACATGGTTTCTCCCCGACTCTCTGGTTCAAGTCATTATCAACACCGCACATAGTCCTGCACACTTAGGAGAAAAAGCCATGCTAGACAGTATCCAGAACATTTGGTTTAACAAGCATTTACGAGCTGCAGCCAAGCAGAAAGTCCGTACCTGTATGATATGTTGCCAGTTCAATCCAGGTAAAAGTGTCCCGGTGGAACAAGGTGGATTCCAGCCCCCTGACCACCCTTTTGAAGTCCTCCAGATGGATTATATTCAGATGGAGCGATGTCGAGGTTTCAAGTATGTCCTTGTAGTTGTATGCGCTTTGTCCAGGTGGACAGAGGCATATCCAGTCCCAGATTACACAGCCGCGACCACTGCCAAGCAGTTGGTTCGTGAGTTCTTCCCCCGCTATGGACTCCCTAGGGTCGTGTATTCTGATAACGGCCAGCCATTCTCATCTGAACTAATGAAACACGTTTCCCTTTTGTTAGGGTACCAGTGGAAGTTTCATTGTGTACGCCATCCTGAAGCAGCAGGTCTCGTAGAGAGACATAACCAGACCCTAAAAATCCGCATCGCCAAAATATGTAAAGAGAAAGGTGTGGACTGGCTAGTAGCTCTGCCAGTCGCTTTATTTTATATGCGCATGGTCGCACACTCCAGATCAGGTCTGTCTCCTTATGAGGTCGTATTCGGCCGCCCCCCCAAATATGTGGGGTACACCTAGACCCCGAAGTATTACCGATGTTTCCAGTAATATGCTGACAGATTACCTAGCTTCCTTGATGTCTGCCCTACACTCTTGTCGTTCACAGGTTGCCGCCGCATTTCCAGACAATACTGAAGTCAAGCCACACGAGATCCTTCCCGGCACCCTGGTCCTCGTTCGCAATTTTGATCGTTCAAGTCCGCTGGAGCCTCGCTGGAAGGAGCCGAAGTTAGTCCTCCTGACCACCCGTACTGCCGTCAAGTTGGAAGGCAGGAAGGGGTGGGTGCACCTGTCACACGTCAAGAAATTTCACGGACTCCGACTAAAAACTGTTTCCAAGAACATTTCCAAGGATTGTCAAGATTTTAAAGACTGCCAAGATACTATTCTTAAGGACTGTCCCGCAAATGACATTGATACCAAGCCCTCCCTGTTAGAGAAAACTCCGCAGCAGGAGTATAAAAGTAAGCTACGGTCTAGTAAAATAAGTCAGCCAGTTTAATTGTCTAAGTCCTCCCCTAGGTGAAACGGTTAGACAGGTTTCTGACATGTATGAGATAGACCCCCATAGTGAGAGAGTTAGTCAAAACTCAATCCGATGTATCGTTTTTCTAAGTTTCATATTATTTTTAAGCTTGATGGTTACCTGCACAAGTTATGCATTTCATTTATGTTTTCCAATTTCTCATGTAAATATGTTTTCTAATGCTACAGTAGAGCACACGTTTAGTGATCTGCCTCCTCATGAACTATCTTATCGTCTTGCTATGCGCAACAATTCATTTATCCGTATGTTACATTATTCACACCAGACCAGCAATGCCACTAATTGTTGGGTGTGTGGTCGACTCCCCCCTTTCCAGACACCGAAGGGAGTTCTGCCACTGTTTCCTTATCCGTTCTCACATAATGGTTCATGTGGAGCATGGTCCACGTTAACGTCATCTTCAAATGATATGTCCCTTCTGAACAGTACATGTTTTCCAGACAAGCAAGGTCTTCCCCACAGAACAGGGTTAGATCTAGAAAATGAAGTTTATAATTTAGGTAATTATTCTTCGAATTTTATGGTCCTGAATGTTCAGTCTGATCCTATTCCAGACTTACCTGCTATTTCAGTACTACCAGTCAAAGGCGAATTATGTGTCAGAAATAATGGTTCCGCACATGTAGGACACAGTGATTGTACTACTATTGTCAAATATAGTGACAGTGGGAAATCTATTTTTAAAGCCTCACGTCATTCTTATTTTGTTTGTGGTCAGACCGCATATGTTCGTCTGCCCCTCGATTGGGAGGGAACCTGTTACATTGCCTTCCTACTGCCACCAGTTTTTCTAGCCCCATCTGATTATCACAGAAACACACATCTAGTACACATTAGACATAAAAGGGAGATCGAGTCCCCGATTGTCGATCAAACTGAAACTGCTCTAGAACAATATACAGATTTCAATAAAGGTTTCTTCTTCTTTATAGGACCTGTCCAGAATAGTAAGTTAATACGTAGGTTAACCAGAACCCTTGAGGCAGTAGTGAATGAGACTGCCTCTGCCCTAGGTAACTTAACGGAAGAGCAATCTGCTATGAGATTTGTCGTGCTCCAAAATCGTCTCGTTCTTGACGTCATACTGGCCGATAGAGGAGGAGCATGTAGAGTCATCGGATCTAGTTGCTGCATTTTCATTCCTAATAACGCGCCGTCTGTTTATTCAGCTATAACCAGACTTCATAAAATTGCCCATCAGTTACACCAGAATCCAGGCACCTGGACATGGTCCGGTTGGTTCTGGAGTATAATTTCTGCCTGGGGATGGAAAGTATTGTCATTTCTAGGTATTGCAGTAGCGATCATATTCAGTTGCTGCCTCTGTATACAATGTGGCCCTGCGATTTGCGGCATTTGTGCTACCTCTTGTATTCCTAGTCCTAAGTCCCGTCCTAGATCCCGTTCCAAGACAATTCGAGACGAGCAAATGATACTGTATGAAATGATAGATGGTATCATGAATATAGATGTTTCCTGATGGAAACGTAGTGACAAGGAGGGAATGTGGAAAAGTAAGTTTTGCCATGTTCTGTGTCCCTACGTGTTCCCCATGTTATGTTATATGTGCATGATTAATATGCATATGTATTCCCCATGATCGATTAAAGACGCAATTACAGTTGTGTCCAACTCTAGTATGCCAGTTTCCAGTTTTCGTGAATACAACGCATATCAGGCCCATGTAAAGTTACGTTGCCACGTTTCTCAGTGTGCACGTTATTTCATTGAAAAATCCCCGTTTCTAGGCCTCAAAAGGGCCCGGACTCAGATTCAGCTCCTGTCTTCTGAACCCTCTCCGAGGAGCGATACAGCCCCCACCTGTATCCCTGACCCTTCACTTACTTCCTGCCTCACAGTGCCCGGCTCGGCCTGGCTCTGCCTGCTAGTCTGCCAAGAGTATGTTATGATTCTAGTTATCTGTCCAGCTCTCCTTCCCTGCATTCCTAAGCTACTGAATCGCATCAATAGTTTCCTTCATGGTCTAGCCTTTACGTCTCCATGTAAGAGAAATACTGTATTAATGGTCATTTAATATTCCTCAACACGCACTACATGTAGAATTATGCATGCACCAGTCTTAGAGTCTGTTAGCCTTTACCCTGATAACTTTTGGATTCTATCGACATGTTCTCTAAACATTAGATACTAGATAGTGTTTAGGTACATGTCGCTCTGACTCTCCAGACTTTAGTCTCTTCTTCTAGCGCAGAAGTCATAGCCCCCAGCTTCTCCTAGTGACACGTCATTGTCAGTTTGCGCGCACCACTAGGTTAGAGGTCCCGGCTCCTTAGGTAGCCCCCTCCATGTTTCCGCCCCGTTTATGACATATTATGTTACGTTTACATCACATGTCTATGTATACGCCCTGTTCACGCCTCCTGTTACACCTACTTTCTGCCTTATCTTTCGCGACTGCTACAGGCCCTGCCCACTGCTACGCCTACTGTATGTACTGCAATGTATTTTGTTTACCTATATATGCTTGTGCACTGTTATTAAAAGTTGCTAGCCATCCCAGATCTTCCCCGTGCAGGTTGTCCTGTTCCTGTCCTTTATGCTGTATTAAACCTGCAAACTCCAGCTACCTCTAATCTTGACTCTTATTTATTGAGCTATCTGTTATTGTATATCTAGTCAAAAATAGAGGTATTATTTATTTATTTACCACACACCTCTAGACCCAGTTAACAAGTGTTTTTTTTTTGTGTGAGCAAAAGCAATCCATGAGAGTGTGTGAAATCTGGACCACCTCTGGCACTGAATAACTAGTTAAACCAGAAGTCGTATAGGATGAAGCAGGCAAAATGACTCTCCGCAGACTGATGAATTGATGCAGTAGAGCCTGGTTAAATTATTGACAGGTGCCTAAGTGGGTACAGATGTCCGAAACCAGACACCCAGGCTAGAGCATTAGGCGTGGCCTTCGTTCTGGTGGAATGAGCCAGAAGGCCCTCTGGAGGATCTATTTGGCCAGAGCATGAGATAGTTAGATGTAGATGACAATTCACTGTCCATTTCTGGTCCACTTTTCCTTTATTTGGACCAGAGAAGACAGCAATTTATCATCCACCCAGTAGTCATTAGAACTATCAATGTAGAAACTAAGGGCATGCTGTGGCTAAAAACGGTGTAGCCTCACTGCCTATTTAGATGGATGCCCCCCATGGAAAGGTGACACCATGTGTGGCAAAAGGATGCATACATCCTAAGCACCAGTTTGGCAGGTAGAAGTAGTTTATGGAGGCTCATCGAACAAGACATGTAGCTCGCTGACATGACATGCAGAAGTTGCGTGCACGCTTCACAGTTAAGACTCTACTATTAGAATTGTGTAAAGGCTCAAAAAGAGCACATGCTGACATTAGAACTACATAGAGGTCCTACTGTGGCTTATAGTAGGTGGCCGGGAAACGTGAAAACCCTTTGAGAAAAAGGCATCACAGTCAATGATTTGAATCATGAGGCCTGATAAAGCCAAAGATGGGAAGCAGAAAGGTCAGAGAAGTAACCCTTAGCAGTGCCTGCACAAGGCAAAGAGAACACAAAGTCTATCTGACATCATAGCCTGTAGTAGAGTCAACCTACATCTCCTCACACAACGAAACAAACTTGAACAAGTGAATCTAATAAACTGATTATGTGGAAGGGCAGCGATGCACCAAAATGACATCAACCACATCAGAGGCGATGAGCTGGTTCTTAATCTCCTCACAAGAAGGTGTATATTGTAGAAGTTCTGATATGGTAGTATGCCTTGCTGCTGGGACAGTGGTTCCCACTGAAACGAATGCTAAAGTATAGAGCAGATGCTCAGGGTCAGCAGTTTGGAGCATCAGGCAATCCTGGTCCAATTCGTTGCCATCAAAATCAGCTGTTCTCTGTTCCATCTTTCTTCATGACCCGGGGGATCCACAGCAGAGAGGGAAGCATGTATAAGAGGCCAGAGTCCCATGTCCCATCAAAGATGGAAAACATCTGTTTGAGGAGGAAAGTCCAAAGTCCAAAGGCTGGAGAATTATAATTTTGGGAGGTAGCTAATAGGTCTACTCATACCGTACGCATCACTGGCCAAAGTTGGGAAAATGCCATGAAGTGGCAGCCGAAACCACCATACAGGGTGCACAAGAATGGCTTGTCGTATGCACGTTTGGTGTCCATCATCCACCACCAAAGGCCCTTAGCTGCTTCATTGGAGATGTGGATCCTATCCAAAAGGCATCATTAGTGCTAGGCCAACTGAAGGCACAGATCCAATTAGAGGGCCCACATATGCCAACGGGTGGGAAGCACCAGCAGGATGCACATTTCTAAGAGCTAAGTAGTTTACAAAATTTACAACTCTGCTTGAACACACTATGCTGTACAAAAATGTATATTTGTTAGCAACAAGACAACCAGAGCATTTTTAAACAATGTTTGACTCATCCTGCAAAACACAAATTGTAGAAGTGGAGGTAAAGTTAGAAACCCTAGTGCAATTCCATGCCTAGGTAGAGTTAAGTAATAGGTTTGTCCGAGGTGGTACAAGAACACTAGGAGACATTATTTGATTTTAAACATAATCTTTTGTATCTCAATAGAAGGGCAATCACCGTGATCCTCGTCACTGAAGAATATGTGGACATTCAAGAATGCTTTTTTATAGCTATTACAAGGGCATGGATTCATGGGCTCTCAGACTCCAGGATTTAGCCAGTGAAATATTGGAATAGAAGGTCTTGTGAAAAAAGAATGAACACAAAAAAATACACATTTGAACAACTGTTGTATATATTAGAAATACAACTAGATTCAAGACATTATTATAGAAAGACAGCATATGAACTTAGCAAAGACTGGGGCATTTACTACAGAATGCGGACTGTATTCAAATGTAAATAAACTGTTTTGATTATTACATGGTGACTGATGTTTCTCACTTTTTCATCTTTCTAAATCATTTGTAACATATTCTGGTGAAAGAAAACATATTCCTCGTTTCTAGTAGCATTGGAACCTCTGCTACCCCTTGCCTTAAGCATGCTACCACAAAGCATTCAAAAATGTTTCCATAGTTAAGCCTGGAAACCTGAAACAATGACATTTTCCACGGATAATCCCAGCAAATCGTTGTGCATTCTATTTTCACATTTGCATATATACGTCTGCATCGGGTCATGGAAAATCTACTAAGCAAGGTGTAATGCACTTGCTAACCTTAACTTCCTTTTTGTCTCTGTGGGGAAAATATTTTTTCCTACAGAGAACACTCTTCTTCTGCACTCCTCCGATATACAGAGGTGTTATGAATACACATAAATATGCAAGTTTCTGAGTGTCTACAAAATCAAATACCATCCATGCCATGGGATACCAACTTCCTGAAAAGTGTTTGCTCACATAAAACTCTATGTGACTAAATCCCTTTACAAGTGCAAATCCTTGTGCAAATGTGAGCCAAGCGTCACGTGAAAGGAATCAGATATGTAACATTCTGACAGCTCCTTGCAGAGTTCATCTCGTTGTGAAATGTACTTACGCAGCTAAGGAGTGTTAAAACAGTGAGGCATGGGGCGTGGCTTGGAGAGCCAGCATGGCGGACGTGCTCTAGACGAGCTCCGTCCGGCCCGCCGATTATCCACCGATTATCCTGGTCCCCACAGCCATTTGGGGCTTGAAGTGTTGCCTGACCCTTGCTGTTTTCCGGCCTGGGGCTCCGGTGGTGTTTATCGGTGCCCCGTACTTGATTCCTGGAGACGGGCGACCCAGGGGCGGAGGGGCCTAGCCGCGGCTGGTGATGCCGGGGCCTGGAGTATTGCGGCTGCCCGGCCTGGTGAGAGGGCGGACCTCGCCTCGGGGCGCCTTCCGGGGCGGGGAGGCCTCGGCTCCGCCGCTGCTGACTGGCGGTGACGTTGAGCGGAGAGGCTGCCCGTCATAAAGCGGGCGGCCGGAGGAGTGTGGAGGCCCCGCGGACGGCGGTGGCGGCTGGGCCTAGTGAGGAGTGGCTGGCGGCCGAGGCCCAGTGAGCAGAGGCCCCTGCTTCGATAGCGGTGCATGTCGGGGCCCCCCGGCTCCCTTGATCCTGTCGGGAGTGGGCAGCGTGGGGAACGGGGCCGGTGGAGGCCCGGGAGTCGAGAGCTGCAGCACCTGTGAGCCTGGAGAGGCAGTGTGGCAGAGCAGCCTGCCCTGATCATCGGCCCATGCGCCGGTCGCACTGGGAGCGCCGCCGCCTTGCGGACACCAGGGACACAGGGCGTGAGGAGTCCCTGGGGCCAGTTGGTGGATGGTGGCACCGGTGCACCGGGTGAAGCGGTGTGTCTGAGCGCCCTACCCTGATCCTCGCCCCCACGGCGGTCGCGCTGGGAGTGCTGCCACCCTGAGGAGACCACGGACACGGTATGTGGCGGATCCCAGGGGGCCTCTTGGTGGATTTGCAGTGAAGCCAGGAGCGGCGTGGGACAGCGTGCTGGGGTTCATTGACTCTCCGGACGGTACCTGGGGCCGTCCCTGGCGGGGGGTGCATTGGTGCCTGGCTGTGGTGGGCCCTCCCCGGTTTGGCTAGATGTTCAGTTGCACCTGCCGCGTGGACACTGGTGGTGGTGGTAGCGGTCAAGTGGGTGCCCCTCTCCACGTGAGTGTCGGCTGGGACAGTGCCTAGTGGAGGGCCCGGCCTGAGACCGGCGGCCATGACGAGAGGGAAGGGGGGCGCGGCGCTCCATGGGCCCATTGACAAATACACTGAGCCTGGTGGGGGGGCTGGGGCACCTGGGGGACAGCAGGAGCCCGGGCCAGACAATGCGGCCCTAATGGCGGTGATCACGCAGTCCCAGGACACGCTTCAGGCGGAGATCAGAGCAATGGGAGCTGATGTGTCGCTCCTGCGGCAAGACCTGCGCAATGCTGTTTCCCGCATCACGGAGGCGGTGGGGAGAATCTCAGGAGTTGAGGAAGACGTCGCTGCCCTGAAACGGCAGGTGGCCAAGATGGAGGGGGTCCAGAAGTGGCTGGCCCTGCGGGTCGAGGATGCAGAAGGGCGCGCGGGGCGCAATAATCTGCGCTTTGTTGGCTTTCCGGAGGGCTGCGAGAAGGGTGACATGGAAGCCTTCTTGACCCGCTGGTTGGAGAGCTGGCTCCACCCGGATGCTCTGTCCCGTTGTTTTGTTGTGGAGCGGGCTCACCAGGCTCTCATCCAGAAACCACCGGATCCCGCCCACGACCGGTCACTGCGAAGCTGCTGAACTACCATGACCGCAATGTCATTTTGAAGCAGGCTAGGCTTCGGGAACCGGTCTTATTTGAGAACTCTCGCATTATGGTCTTCCCGGACTATACACGTCTAGTTCTGCAGCGGTTCAGTCCTTCCAGGCAGCTAAGGCCCATCTTCGTGAACTTAAGCTCCCTTATGCTCTCCTCTTCCCGGCCCGACAGAGTGGTGTTCCAATCGCGCACACATTTCTTTGATACACCGGAGGAGGTTTTTCAGTGGACTGACGAAACTGTGCGAGTGCGGCCACACACACCGCCTGGACTGCATGCGGACTCATCAGCTCGGGGAGCTCCATCTGGGACTGCTCAGAGCTTCCGCTGAGAAGGGAACTGGTGGTCCAGATCGCGGCAGCGCTCCGGCCCTGGTGGGGCAGCTGATTCGGAGCCCCCGGCATCCGAACATTGAGCAGTGACTCTGGGCTTGGCTGGCTATATATGCTCTGTGCTGCTCGGCTTAGGCTAGTCTTTTGACATGGTTTGGCTCTGATTTGGAGTTGTTGGCTGTGGGGAAGGGTTTCTGATGTGGGCCGCTCTCTTCCCCCCCTTTCTTAGGGTCTGGTGGTGGAAGGGGGTAGGCCTAGGAGGTATGGGTTGTTGGGAGGGGATCCATTGGCGTGGGGGACCTCGGGACCAGCGTTGGAGCTGGGGTACCCAACTAGCTGCGACAGATACTTCAACAGTTTTGAGGTATGGGGGTGGGGGGTGTAGAGTTTCTAGTTGGGGGGGTCGGGTGGGGGAGTCGCACAGCTTGGGGGGGCCCGGAATCTCAATTTTTGTTCTGTTCCTTTGTCCACATGTTCATGTATTCCTTGAAGCGACTCCCAGATGATGCCTTGCGTTGATGCGCCCAGGGGGGCCCGGGCACCCTGTGTGTCCTTAGTTGGAACGTTAGGGTTTTTTTTGATAAAATCATCATCATCATCAAAACTTTATTTCGGTTTTTCTCTAAACCATAAAAGTACATAGTAAAAATTCAACACATTACAATTTTAAAATCATCGTCACAGAAGGTAAAAAGTTTTGATAACTAGGCCCTGTATCATGGATGGATGGAGGAGAAGTTTACACAATTCATTAACAATTTCTAAAATCATTATTTTAAAAGGGATAAAATATTTACATCAATAAAAATTAAATAAACGGGGATATACAACATTTTTAGTTCATACATACCAATAGAAAAAAAACTGGTAATATTCGAACGACATAATACATCTGCATATTAATCCACTACCTGCTTGCATAATGCTCTAATAGAGTCACAATTTCAGACCATTTTTAATTCTATTGAACATTACACGCATGAGAAATCTAGACACGCAAAAGACTATCAATCGTGCAGTGTCTGATAGGAAAATTCGTTCTGCCTGCCTATAGTGCCTTAATTTGAGGGTATTACATAGGGGTTTAATCCATCTTTCCCTCAGGAATTTATACGCCGGACAGAAAACAAAATGTGTGTAACATTTTCCTTAACCAATGTGACATTTTTACAAAAACTGCATTTATCCGAGTCTTTATCATGAGTCTTATTGCCCCATTTAGATTTTTTATCATTGGTCTGTAGGACCCCATACCTGAATTTAAGGTATAGTGACTTTGCTACTGAGGGATAAACCTCGTCTAAAAAAGTTTCAAATTTGGGCATGTCTTTAAACTGGAGAAACCTTATGGTTAGGGGTCCTAAACTGGCATCCTGTAGTAGAGCATCACGTTGGTAATCCCAGAAAAGACGCTTTACTATTTTACTACAAGATTTCGTTAGCTCCTCTGGTTTTTCCTAGTAAATTGATAGTCCTATTTTTTTAAACCAGGCGGCAATGTGTTTAAACCAGGGGATATCCTTTGTGATACCAAAGGGCATTAACTCCTGAAGGCCCAGTCTGTAATGGATAAGCTCATCCGTGGTCCAGATTCTTATCCAATACATAAGGGGACGTAGGGCTGCTAGGCTATCAGTGCGCTTTAGATTAATATCCAAGAAAATAGGTACCAGTGGGGTTCTTGTTGGCAAAGATAGTAACCTGCGTACAAAATTATTTTCACCCGCTTCGAAGTTATGTTTACAATGTGGACCCCAAAGTTCTGCCCCATAGAGGGCTGCAGATTGTGCCTTACATTTGTGAACCTCGATGGCAGGTGATACAGCCTTCGAGGTGCACCCTCTGTGTTTCTTTAATATTGGCATGGAATTTTGGAGCAAGATTAATTTCGTTTTTTCTAATTGGGGTTTCCACGACATTTTAGAATCTAGCGTGATACCTAGATAGTTGAAACTATTCACATACTCCAATCTTTCTCCTTGGAGTTCCACCTTTTTTTTAAACATTTTACTTGGATTAATGAACATATATTTTGTTTTACTCAGGTTAATCTCAAGTCCCTTTTTAATGCAGTATAGGTGGAAAGTATTTATCAGATTTTGGAGCCCACCAGGAGTTTGGGAAATTAGAAGTGTCATCTGCTAAAAGGAGTGCAGGAATTGCCCCCCCCTAGCTTGGGTGAATCACTCTTACTTCCTTCAAGGAAGGAGGGGATGTCATTTACGTAGAGGGAGAACAAGGTTGGTGCGAGCACACAACCTTGTCGCACTCCACGCTTCACTGGGATTTCTCTAGTGAGTTCTCCCCGAGGCCCCCACCTTACTTTTGCAAAGTTATTTTCATGTATTCTAATTATTTGCACTAGTAATTCAATGGGCATTCCAAGGTTTCTCAGGTGGATCCAGAGACTGCTTCTAGGAACTAAATCGAAAGCAGCTCTTAGATCCACAAATGCTACATACAGTGTACTATGTCTAACCTTAATGTATTTCCAACACAGACACAAAAACCTGAAGACCTGGTCGATCGTACTAATCT
The DNA here is from genome assembly GCF_964261635.1 of Lissotriton helveticus. Taxonomy (NCBI): domain Eukaryota; kingdom Metazoa; phylum Chordata; class Amphibia; order Caudata; family Salamandridae; genus Lissotriton; species Lissotriton helveticus. The sequence goes on from NC_136070.1 coordinate 494,720,083, forward strand.
TTTTTCTGAACCCTGCTTGGTATTTTGTTAGCAAGTCCACTTCTTCGATCCAGGACAAAAGACGCAGCAATATATGTCTAGCGAATATTTTTGTGGAATGTCTATAAGACTGATCGGTCGATAATTCGCCGGATCCAGTCTGTTCCCCTTTTTAAAAATCGTGACAATCTCCGCACCCCTCCATGTTTTCGGTATTGGGTCAAAATTTGCTATAGCGTTACATAGACCATTCATGTAAGGAACCCAGGTTCTCAGATCATGTTTTAGGAGGTCACCTGGTATTTTATCTATTCCCGGCGCTTTCCCAGATTTTAATGTTCCAAAGACATAGTTTGTTTCTTTCATTGTAAAATGTAGATTAGCTGCCTTTGCTGACTCAATCATTTCACCCGTCAGTTCTGGATTTTCAGTATTAGATTCATTTTTTGATTCCGAATAGAGCATGGAGAAATGATTGACCCAGGTATCCTCGTCCAGAAATAAATCTCTGTTTGCTACCAGCCCTATTACCTTTTGTCATTAGGTTCCAAAAACCTGCCTTGTCCTTTGTCTTGGCTGCTCTAATAAGACCTTCCCATATCTCCTCATCCCAAGCTCTTTTGGCGGCATCTAATATTTGGTTATATGCACGCCTTAGAATCCTTGTTTTGAGTAAATCCTTTCTTTTTATTGCTGCTATTAACTCCGACTTTGCTATGCGACAATCCTTAGAAAACCAGGGTTTACCATGACTGGCCCTTTCAATTATCTTTCCCCTCTTACTTTGTGTTGTTTTGCTTAGTATAGGGCCAAGAGCATCTACCAACCTACCATGTAGGTCAGTCATTGTAATTGGTGCTACGTTGCTCTCAATATATGCAGATAAAGTCTCTGAAAAAACGAAGTAAATATTAGTCATTGCCCCTATATCCCCCAAACTATTGGGCCATTTTATAGCACGGTCACTCCTATTTAGCATTATTTGGTCATCTAAAGTGCCATAATTATCTTTTGCAGAGATCGCTATAGAAAAAAGTTCTGGAGAAGCCCTCAGACTCAGGGGTAAATGACAGGGGTAAATGATCACTCTCTGTTCTGGGAATTATATTAAAGTCACACAAGAAGCACCAACAACTTAGTGACACCATCATATAGTCTATGTGACTTCGCGAGTTCATTCTAGAGAACGTGTGGACTTTAGGTCTGTCGGAAGGGAGGCGACCATTACAGGATCTAAGATTGTGACCCAAAGTTAGGCCTAGGAGCTGAATCACAGCTGCAGTACACTTGGCTTCTTTTTCACTAGCCAGAGAAGGTATGTTGTATGCTTGATCTTGTGGCTCCATCAAATCACCAAAACCGTGGACCGGCTCAAAGTTACAGTTAAAATCACCCACGATAAATACCCTTGGGCTATGGCCTAATGTATCCAGAGCACAGTCGAGTTGGTTAATAACATTCGATTCACCCTGTGAAGGCGATGGTCTATTGTAAACGTTAAAGAGGTATGTAGTTTTGTCATCTTTGTCCCTAAGCCTTAAACCCAATATATCTTGGGAATTAATGTCTAGGGAAGTGATCTCAATTTGCAAAGACACACGAACCCAAGTGATAAATCCTCCAGAGGGTCTTCCTTTTGCTGAGCGTGTTGCCCCCACCCCATACGTTTTATATCCTACCCTGTGTGGGTATTCTAGCATCGAAGTCTCCTGCAGGAGTATGATATCATACGTTTCGATGAATGAATGCCATGTTGGGTCCATCAAATTTCTATTTAGCCCCGCGATATTCCAGGATACGATAGATAGGTCTGGGCAGTTACTAAGCTTTCTATGGCAGCAAGATCCATTACTCAGAGTTTCCACACTCAGGTTTACCTTTCAAGCTTGTCCTATACCAGGTAATGTACCGGGGGGAATTATTTGGTTTGCCGCCATACGCCTGCCTCGTTAATTTTGTTTACCTCTCCTATGCAGCTAGATGTTTCTATGGTATTTATTCCCTTTGACTCTCCCCTCTGAGCTGAGGTTGGGAGAGACTCATGCTCCCCCAAGAACTTATCACTCCCAGTTGGCAGTCAGTCAACCCCCTCCAGCCCCATGAGAGAAGAAAATCTATTGGAGATGGGAATGTTGAACTTAGATGGCCTAATAGGACGGGAGGTTTGATTTCCATATCTCCAAGGGTTGCCCACTAGAGCTATTATGTAAAAGTAACTCAGTGATCTTGCAGTTATACCTCCCTCGTAGCCCTCGCTGTACCACTCACGAATGTAATTTGTCACCCTGCGATCCCGGAAGTTTATTATAATTGTATCTCCAGTAACGTCCTTTGGTCTCCTCCCTACCCATCCCGTCCTTCTAACATTTATGATTTCGCCATCCAAGTGAGGGGGTAGTGGTCTATTTACTCTTAGCCAGTGCATGGCTTTATTCTTGAGGGTCAGATAGCTCTCGAATTTCCCTACTGGAAGTGGAGGCACCCCTGTTAACACAATTACAAGGGGTTCTGCCTCTGGTGGGAGATCAATGCAGATAGCGGGCCCCATTGTCTGTTTGTCCTTGTTGGGGGACCTCTGCTTTTTATCCTCCATTTCCATATCATTTATGTTGGGAGGCCTATTTTCTGCTATTTCCTTTTGTCTAGTAGATTCCAGTGCCGTGTTCAAGATCTGCATGCTGGTTGTGTTATCGTGCTCTTTTGGATTTAGCTTGCTACTAGTTTTACTATTGAGTGCAGAGGGTGCCATTCTCACCTCAGGGACAGTCGTGGGGTGTTGCCTAGATACCAGCTCTTTAAGTAAATTAGAGTTGGCAATTCCAGTGTCAGTGATAGACCCTAATTGCTCGGTAATACGCTTAACTCTCTCCTTACCTGGACACAGCCGAGTCCAACCAGCGTCCAGGAGCCAGGGCAGTGAGAGTGAAGGCTTCCCTGCCGCAGCCGCCACCGCCAAGAGTCACTTGTGGCAAAACTACTCGCACCGCCGCCCCGGGACTACACATCTCGGCAGGCTAAGTGGCGGCGCGCACTTCTGACCTGCGAACCGCGTCAGGAGGCGTATTTAGTCAGCGCGGTCCCCGCGTCGTGGGACGCCGGGCGAAGCCCGGGCAAAGGGCGGGGCGTCTGTGGCCGTCCGGGGCTGAACGAGGCTGGGCTGGGCTGGGCAATAGATTCTGGCCTCCGTCGCTGACATTTATCCCATGGAAGTGAGACTTTCTTTTCATTTATCTATTGATTGGACTTTGATTTGATCTTCAGATATGTAAAATACTGTGTCAATAGGAGAGTAAGCTAAGTATAGTATTTAAGTATCTGGTAATTCATGATAGTCTTTATTCTTCTTCTTTTAAAAAAAAAAAAGCTTAAACTTTATGGTTTTAATTATAAATATCAACCATGTCTAAACATAAAGCTGATAAGACTCCTGCTGCTTTAGCCACATTAGATAGCTATTTGGTGAAAGTGGTTAATAAAATTAATAGTGATAGGAGAGCATCACTAGGGCGGGGGAGTTCTCCTGGTACTACCCCAACTTCACCTATCCTAGCGGACGCACCAATATTATCGGATAGTTGTGGCCCGGGGAACCAGGCAGTTGTATCTGTGGATGTTCTGGTTCATGCGGAAAATGTTCAGGACATCTCAGTTATATCCAATAATGATATTCATGATACCTCAAACAATGATATCAAGGACCAGTGTCCATCCCCCCCTAGAACATCCAGGGCTGTAAGGTTCAAGCCAAACGAGGGGGAAACCGCAGTAAAAAAAATTAGAGACACCACCTAAACGCCCACTGGGGGATTCTGAGCCGGTGGGAAGTAAAGGCTCATGTAACATTAATGTTGATCAATTGGACCTTCTAGCTAGTATCATTGATGCAAAGCTAGAAGCGCTCATTAAACCCCTAGTGTTCAAACTTGATACCATTTCTGCTGAAGTTAAAAGACTAAGAGACCTTATGGAGACACATCTGGCCCGGACTGGAAGACCTAAATGTGGTGCCAAGGGTACAGTTGAAATAAACCAGGGCACTCCCAAAGATGTACCTAAGCCACCTAGTAACAGAATAACTGAAACTGAACTTGGTATGCCTGACCCGACACCATTAATTTGTCCGAATAAGCAGAGTATTGTAGCTCGAGAGAGCATTCCTACTGTAAGAGAAAGAAGGAATAATCGCTCCACCAACCTGCCGCCTGATTGTGCCCCATATGTGGTTGTCTTGACAAACGTCCCTCCCTTGGAAAGTCATTCAACCCAGCCCCATCAGGAAACCCACAATTCACTTAAAAACAAGACAGTTTCGTGGCTGAATAAGCAATGTGGCTTCCCGATAAATTTTTCTGACCAAATCTTATCAACGAGAAGGGCGAATTGGATAGGTCAGTCTAGAAAGATCTGTAGGGGTGATTGCGTTATAGTAAATTTTAAACATCCCCAACATGTAGCTACCGTCTTGTTAAGGGCAGCCTCACTAGTTTATGTTGAGAATAGTGTTTGCCTACGCCCATTAGGCTACTTTTATACTCAATTTATTAACGTATCCCCCAATAATGATAGAAGCAGACACTATACAGACCCTCCAGGATATCGCGATTTCGCGATTTGCCGCGAAATCGGCACTTTTTTAAAAATGCTGCGATTTTTACCAAAGTGCCCGCGAAATCGGCACTTTAGTAGAAATCGCGGCATTTTTACAAAGCCGCTATATCCTGGGGGTCTAATGGATGTAATCCTGTTCCTGGGATTAACTCCGAGGTTCCACTAGGGGGAGCTGCAGTCTCGCTGCATTTCTGCTGCGCCTTGCATGGAGCTGAAATGCAAAGCGCCAACAATCTGTTACTCTCGTTGCGTGAATCGTCTGAGGAGATGGCTTGGCTAGTAGATTTCCAGAATGAGGAGGAGGCTTGCCTGTTAATGGGAGGTGCAGGGGGGTTGGGGAGCCGAACTATCTTGGGGACTAAAATCGGATCCGTCTGGGCTACGGATTGATTTGTCTGATGGAGAATAAGTGGTACACATGTGTACTAGGGAGAAACGTTTTGAGTGACACTTTTTTTTGTTTATGACCTTTCATTATTTTGTTGAAAAACTGGGCTTTTTATGGGCACGTATCCTCCTGATTTGCAAGGAGGAGCGTTAGATTGGTCAAAGACCTGAAACGTGTGCTGAGGAGACAATGTAGACGTTTGTTTTTGTACGAAAAGGGAACGTTTTGTATTTTCAGAGCGATTGCGTTTCCTATGTACGCTACATCAGCGGTAGCAAGCGCTATGTAAATGCAAACCTTTTTCCTCTTCTGGTAGACTGCTTTAGCTATCTGCTGCAGACAGCTTAACACACAGTACTCCACAGAGCACGTTTTCGGTCTGTCCTGTGCAGGTGATAGGATCAGTTTCTTGTCTATCCTAGTTGGTTTCTGTTTATTGGATGGCTTTCTTTCCTATTTTTGCGTATGTCCCTTTCAGTTAGTATTTCCTCTTTACCTTTGATTTTGATAAGACAAAGTGTATTCTTCCATTGCTTAGGTTGTTGAGCAACATTTTTTTCCACTCACTTCTTATTTAGTACTCCATGAGATGCTAGTAAGACATGCATGTTGCCGTGATCTGTGGCGATGCTTAATCTAATACAATAACCTCAGCATCATCTTCAGCATTTATAAAAAGTGCGTTTGAAATGTACCGAACATGTTTGCCACCAGTTTATTTTTTAATGTTGTGACTTTGAGCTATTTTACGCTCTGTTAGCTTAATAGAGTTATAAAAGGAACATCCGATATGCGATAGGTAGATGAAACCTAAATGTTCACTTTCACATTTTATTTTTTGTTTTTGTATTGTCCTTCTACGATCAGGAGGTCACTTCAAATTCCTAATCAAAATGTAATGTGATGACAATCATGTTTTTTATGCTTCACAAATAGTTTTTGGTTGCCTTTGTTCAACATTACAATCACATTCGACTCTCTTGAACAATTTCTCGGCTTGTATTTGTTCTGTGTGAGTGTGCATATTTGTTTGGAAGTTAATACTATGTAAGTGATCGTTTAAACACGTGGTTATTCTTTCTTTAAATGAAGCGTTGTCTATTCCCTTAATCATTTGCTTCTTTGCCTGACAAGCTTGTTTGAATGTATTGTTTATAAATAAATATGTACATCATACATTTGGTAACACCTTAGCCCAGCACACACAGACCACAAACACACTGGGAACAACACACACAGACCACACACACACCAGGGACCAACACACACAGATATCTGTGTTTGTTGTAGGAAAAACGTCCAAATAAAATGCCGCTAAATTGCCGCTAAATTTCCATATTTGTGCCGCTAAATTTCCATTTTTGTGCCGCTAAATTTGCTAATCCATGCCGCTATATCCTGGGGGGTCTGACTATAGTCCCCATTTACCTGTACAACACCCTGGCTTTGAAATTCCCATGCAGAATAGATATCAAGCCTTAAGCTCATTGGACTCTAACGATTGACATACCGAGGGCCGCGGGTTATCTGCAATGACAACTTCAGTAAGCCCAGAGATTGAATTAAATAACAAACATCTAGACCTGGAGCCAATTCAGCCGGGGGAACGGTTTGAGATTAACAGATGTGGGAGTATATTAAAGGGGAACGTAATGGTGAGGGGCAGTGCTATGGTAACAGCCGCCCCAGTTGCCCATAGTATAACGCATACTATAACGCATACCAATGTTATTAAAATTGTCAGTTGGAATCTTGCTGGACTTAAGTCCAAAGGGAACGTTTTGGGTTGGAATGACTTTATTAACACCTATGATATACTTTGTTTTCAGGAAACTTGGTGTAGGGAGGAAGTAAATTATGATGGTTTTAACGCGTACAGTCTGCTGGCTCAAGGTTCTACCTCGGGGAGAGCCAAGGGGGGTCTCCTGATTTTGGTCTCCATCAGGCGACAGATTACAGTGAAAAGGTATTGGTGTGTGGGAGCGCATGTACAGATCCTCTGGCTAATTGCGGACCAGGGTCGTAATGTATTACTGGTTAATTATTACAATAATCTGTTTGATAATTCCAGGTCAACTGTAGTCCACAATTTGGCCAGTGCTATTGATAATTTCATTACAGAACTTAATGTCGTTTTTTATTTTATCTGGGTGGGTGATTTTAACCTACCTTTGTGTGAACTGTCTACCCAAAAAGTTTGTGGGGTCCTTAATAATGATGGCGTGGATGATTTACATTTTAGACATAACAGTTATGGCGAAATATTGAACAAGTTTATGGGATGTCATGACCTGGAAATCTTGGATTTTGTTAAAGACGAATTTGGTCAGACAATCCCTACTTTTAAAAACAGGCAGAGTAGTTCAGTTATAGACCATGTGATTGTTTCATCTAACATCACTCCTCACTGTGCTTTCCCTAGGATAGAGGTCAGCTCCCTAAGTGACCACAATTATATAGTCCTGGATTTTACCTTATGGGGGAGTAGCACTGTTAAAGTAGGTACTGTACTCACTAATGTAGAGCCTTATAGACCAAATAGTGTAAGGCTTAGATGGATAGGGGAGAAAGCCAGTGAACTGCTAAACTCCATTGTCAGTGAGAGTCTGACAGATATTACCATCATATTGGATCACGGCACCGACAACGAGCAGGTCTTAGCTGCCTTTAATTCTATCAATAAATCTATTAATGCCAGGTTCACTAAACCTAAAAATGCCCATTGTAGAAATGGTCGGGGCTGGTTTGACCACGCATGTACTAGCCTGTTAAATAAGTTAAAACAGGCTCTTGCGAAAAAGCCTAGGGACCCCGATCATATCATCAAAATAAGGTCAGACTACAAGCATGCTCTGAAAAGGAGAAAGGGTGAATTACAGCAGCAGGCCTGGGATTCACTCAACCAGGCCGCAGAGCTATCCGATAACACCCTGTTTTGGGCAACGGTAAACTCTGCCTTCCTCAAGGAGGATAATATACCCGAATTAACATCTAATGTTTCTAGTGAGGGCTGGGTTACCCATTTTTCTCAGATTTTTGGTTCTGTCAACTGTGATGCTAGCAGCAATTATTACTGGCCTGTCATTTCATTGGACATTACTGTTCAAGAGGTTGAATCTGGCATTGGAGCCAGTAAGGGGGGCAAGGCCCAGGGACCCGATGGGGTGCCGATCGATGTATATAAAGCCGCCCCAAAGATGTGGAGCCCTTTGTTGACCAAAGTGTTTAATGCTGCTGTGTGTGCAGAGGCGCCAAATACTTGGGGGGGAATCCATTATAATCCCAATATTTAAAAAGGGCAGTCGGGCAGATGCAAAGAATTATCGCCCAATCTCTCTTCTTGACTCGTCAGTAAAGATCATGAGCCGAGTCATGTTGGTTAGATTAGAAGAGTGGGTTGAGCAAGAAGGCATCCTGGCAGACAGCCAGTATGGATTTAGGAAGGGTCGGGGTACACTTGACCAGTGTATTAACCTTGAACTACTGATTGGTAAATATACTGAAGCAAAGGAGGGTTCATTATATCTTTGCTTCGCCGATCTAAGTAGTGCATTCGATATGGTGGACCATTCTATACTATGGCCAACATTGTTACAGCTTGGAGCGCCGGAGGGTATAATCTTTTTTCTTGCCAGGTTATACGGAAAGCTAGAAACCTGTGCGCGCTACGGCACTAAAGGTGAATGCACCCCTAAATTCAGTGTTAAGCGAGGGATAAGGTAGGGGTGTGTACTAGCCCCCCTTTTTATACTGTTTATAAATTAAATAGATACTATTTTAAAAACCGTAAATGCAGATGCACCCAAGATCAAAGGCGTTTCTGTCCCAGTGTTATTGTATGCTGATGACGCGGTCCTGCTCTCTAGAACTCCTATTGGACTACAGCGTCTGATGGACAGATTTTCTACCTTTATTAGGGATAGGAAACTGTCCATTAACAAGGGGAAAACGCATACCATGGTCTATGGGCACAGAAATAGAGCCTCCAAGGCCTTTTTTATTGAGGGTAATAAGGTGCAAGATGTAGGTAAATTCTGCTATCTTGGTATTACTTTCTCAAAATACAGGAAGTGGATTAAAGAATTCATGAATATTAGTAATAAAATGGCCAAAAATGCACATGGTGTTTTTAGATTTGCGGCAAAAGTCGGGGATAGACGTACTAAGGACATGCTCCATATCTATCAAGCTAGATGTGTCACCATTGCTATGTATGGAGCAGGAGTATGGGAACATATTTATGATCATAAGCTACAGGTGGAGGAAAATACCTTCCTAAAAAAGCTTTTGTGTCTACCGACCTCTGCTTCCACGGAGTTGATACACCGGGAACTGGATATTAACTATCTAGCTGATGTCTTATCCCTGAGGCCACTTATGATTTGGCGGTCAATTTGGCTACAGGATGAGAAGTTGTTTAATAGATCAGTTATTGAGGATTGTTTATCTTTGGATAAATATCGCAATATCCCTTGGTTAAGATATGTAGCTGATTGTTTCTTAGAAATATTTAATCTAAATGTACTGACTGACCCGGGTGCCGCTTCTATGATCCCAAAAGCCGAGCTGAAAGCAACTTTTATGGCGCATCAGGCTGGGAAACGGGGGTCAACAAATGTATTCCTGTCCACAGTCATGTTCTTTAGTAAATATAAAATCAATGAAGGTTTTCCCAGATATTTAAGTTTGGTGACAAGACCATCCCATGAGTTTGTGCTAACAAGACTGAGGTTTGGAGTAGCACACCATTTAGTGGCCCAGCCGAGTATTAAGAAACATCCAACAGGGCCGTGCCAGTGTGAAGGCATCACCAAACAAAGCACCTTGCACTTTTTATTGATCTGCAAATTGTATATGAATTTTAGGATAGCTTACTTGAAGCCCCTGTTTGTTAAACATGGTGTATGTACAGTGAACCAGGCTATGAATCTGTTATTCAATTTGGAAACTGCCGATATCTGTTTTTTTACTGCTACATTTTTAAACCAGTCTATTAGGGCACGTAAAAGTATGTTATTTTAAGAATCATGTGTTTTAATTCTTGATTGTAATCATGTTTTACCTGTTTTTATCATTTGTTGTTGTTCTTTTATGGTCATCTTGTATGTACCGAATAAAGCTTCATGAATTGAATTGAAGTGAACTCTCTCCACTATAGGTAAGAGCATAGATTTAAACAGTTGCTCAATGTCACTCAATAACCTTTGCTGAAAGATTGTAATCGAACTCCCTAGATCGTTCCCGCTTGAAGCTGAGCCTATGCTTTTTTTTGGAGTGTTAGTGGACTTACGAGTTTTGGCTCTGCTTCCCCTTTGCTTCACACCCCCCTCTTTCTTTTTAGGGGAATGCCCACCCCTGAAGGTTTAACGTTTAAGGTCTTCTTGGAAGTGGCATTACTAGGGGATTCAAGCAATGAATCCTCAGATGAGGTTTCCAATAGTGAATCTAAGGTGGTGTCAGAGATAATTGAGTCCCTATGGATCGCTAGTCGAACTGGAGAATCTTGCAACAGCAGTGGGATGTCTGTATCTCTCAATTGATCTTTATTATTGGTACTGCATGTTGGTGTTTTCGCTAGATGTATAGCCCCCAGAGACGAACGTTTATTTTGCCATTCACTAGATATTCGTCTCTCAGTTAAAGCTATTTCTTTTTCAAGTACTGAGGCTGCCCTTGTAATGAAGGCGTCGAGTGTCCCTCTAACAGACCCTCCTATTGATGACTTCCGCCCCAGACTCGAGATATTATTCATAGTTTGTGCACTATATGACACAATGAACACAAAAAAAAATACGAGTGCAATAGAACCAGTTAGTGCACAAAACCTTACTAGGATGTCCAAGAGTCAAAGGGGCTGGCCCTGCCCAGCCTCGTACGGTCCCGGACGGCCACAGACGGCTCGCCCTTGTCCCGGGCTTCTCCCAGCGACTCCCGTGCGACTCCCGCGACGCGCGAGTACTCGCGGTCTTTTGTGGCCCACTGGGCGCGTGATGGAGTGGGCGTGGTCCTCAGGGCTTATGGGAAATGTAGTTTCCCCCGCTCGGCGGCCGCTCGCGATGTCCAACAGCGGCGGGGGAAAACCAAACAGCAGACCAGAGAATCCGGCCAAGGTGCAGCAAAAATCCAGGTAAGTCTTGCCCCAAACTGTGCGCCAAAAACAGGAACCCGCTCTGCCGCAGTACTCGCGGTCTTTTGTGCCCCACTGGGCGCGTGATTGAGTGGGCGTGGTCCTCAGGGCTTATGGGAAATGTAATTTCCCCCGCTCGGCGGCCGCACGCGATGTCCAACAGTGGCGGCGGCGGGGGGACACTAAACAGCAGACCAGAGAATCCGGCAAAGGTGCAGCGAAAATCCAGGTAGGTCTTGCCCCAAACTGTGCGCCAAAAACAGGAACCGGCTCTGCCGCAGTACTCGCGGTCTTTTGTGCCCCACTGGGCGCGTGATGGAGTGGGCGTGGTCCTCAGGGCTGCACCAAAAACAGGATAAAATCAAGCGTGGGGCTGTGCTGCGGCAGGCGAGGCGAAGCGTCTAGGGGCCGACATCCTTCTGCTCCAGGAAACACACCTGTTGGGCACTAAGGTACTGTGCCTGCAGAGATTTGGCTACCAACAGGTTTACCATGCTGGGTTTGCACGGGGGTCCAGGGGCGTTGCTATCCTGGTTCATTGTAGGGTCCCTTACACCCACACGAAGCTTTGGCAGGACAAACAAGGGAGATTTGTAGTGCTGCAGGGGGTAGTGGGGGGCGACTCCCATAGTCTTGGGTAGTATATATGCCCCGCCGCCTTTGCAATGGTCTCTCATAGAGAAGCTATATACTGTTCGGGCGATATCCCGGATGTGCTGATGGCAATTGGTGGTGACTGGAATGATGTGATGGATGCTGCTAGGGACAGGTCCCGGCAGGGGGGCGAGGTGCTGGTGGGCCGCCCCACAAAGCTGCAGGGTTTGGTGGCCGGTATGGACTGGATTGATTCATGGAGGCATACTCACGGCGATGCGCGCGAATATACATACGTTTTGGCGGTGCATGGGTCCTTCTCGAGACTTGACTACATCTTCATTCCCAGGGCAAGGGTGGGCTGCCTGGAGTCGGCGTCGATCCATCCCAGTGGTCTCTCGGATCATTCCCCGGTGTCTGTGAAGCTGCAGCTGGGTTGGGATAGACAGCCATTTCGGTGGCGCATGTCGGTGTAGCATCTGCAGCAGGAGGACTATAGGCGACATGTGCGGGAGGCTCTGTCCGCCTACCTTATATCTAACGTGGGCTCTGTTGAGGGGGCCACTACGTTATGGGAAGCCCTGAAGCCTACGCTGAGGGGCGTGGATATCGCCTGGTGTGTGGAGGCGCGGAAGCGCAAACGAGAGGCATTGGTGTGTGCAGAGGCTGAGGTGGGGGCCTTGGAGAGTGGTAGTAGACTGACGGGTGAGGCTGGTGCTGTGAGTCAACTCCTGCTGGCGCAGCAGTCTTATGCTGCGTTACTTATGGACGAGGCTCATCAGATGTGGCTTGCCACGCGTAGTAGGATCTGCCAGTGGGGAGATAAGTCCAGCAAAATGTTGCATAGGCTCTGTCAAGGGGTCTTTCATGCGCAGCAGTTACCAGGGCTACTGAATGATGCAGGGGAACCATTGACGGACCCAGGTAGTCTGGCCGACAGCTTCATGCGGTATTATGCGGAGCTCTATGCCCCGCGGGAGTGTCTCCGGCCTGATCAGATTGATAAGTTCCTGGCAGATCTGCCTCCCAAGGCGGTGACGGATGAAGTGCGCGACAAGTTGGGTCTTCCCCTGTCAGCTGAGGAACTGGGCACTGTACTGGGAGAGCTGAACTCGGGGAAGGCCCCCGGTCCAAACGGCTTCCCCAGTGAATTTTTTAAGCAATATAATACTCAACTGGCTCCTCACTATTGGGCAGCCCTGGAGGAGGCTAGGGATCAGGGTAAACTTCCCCCAGACTGGAGGCACGCGGATGTGGTGGTCTTCCATAAGCTGGGACGGCCTCCAGACCAGCACTCCTCCTATCGCCCCATCTCGCTTCTTAATGTGGAGGCCAAAGTGCTGGCCAAGGCTTTGGCCAATAGGCGCCTTCCGCACATCTTGGACCTGGTGCATCCCGATAAGGCGGGCTTTATGCCGCAAAGGGCGACCAGACACAACATTAGACGGGCCTACGTGGCGATGGAGGCGATTAGGGCCATGGGGCAGCAGGCGGGGCTTCTCTTAGCAGATATGGACAGAGCATTTGATTCCCTGAGTTGGATATACCCGTTTTCATTGCTCCCGCGGCTTAACTTGCTTCCTCTCTTATGTGCGTCTCTTGTATACCGACCTGAAAGCTTTGGTTCGGGTAGCGGGAGCGGTGTCTTCCACATTCCACATTCGGCGCGGCACCCGACAGGGGTGTCCGTTGTCGCCCTACCTGTTTGCTCTGGCCATGGAGCCCCTTGCTGCATGGGTGCGGATAGACGCTCAGCTGAGTGGATTTGACTGGGTGGGGGTCCGTCCGATAGAATAGCGCTCTACGTGGATGACGTTCTCTTCTTCTTACAGATCTCTGTAGATCAGGGCCGCGTCTTCTAGACATTCTGCAGATCTTTGGTGAGAACTCTGGCTTATATATGAATCCCCGCAAGTCTACCCTGTGGGTCTTGGGCGAGCAGACGCCGGTGGTCGGTAGCTGGGCCACTTCGCTTCAGGTAGCAGATGAAGGGCTCCAATATTTAGGGGTATTCCTGTCGGATGCCCCGGCTGTGTCTTGGGAACGGAACTTGGGGCCAGTGTGGGATCGGGTACGAGCAGACATCAAGACCTGGGCGCGTATGCCGCTCACCATTTATGGCAGATCGGCCATCTTTAAGATGGTGGCGCTCCCGCGCCTACTTTACCAACTCCAGACCCACCCCTATCCGATTCCTCCGAGCTGGTTTCGTCAGGTCAATCCTCACTTGGGACAGTTCTTGTGGGAGGGGGGTGCGGTTAGAGTGGCGCTGCGCACATGCTTCCTCTCCACTTACAGTGGAGGACTGGCCACGTCGGACGTTCTCTCCTACTATCAGGCCTCTCATTTATTGGTGTTGAATGAATGATGGTATGGTGATCGTGCGGATCCGGCTTATGCCATGGAGCGCTTCTTGATGGGCTCCAATACGCTTAGTACTATCCTTTACTCTGCGCCTCTGCGTAATGCACTGCCCACAGCTACTCGGGCGGTTTTTCTCATCTGGAGGCAGGCCCTGCGTCGCGTGGGGTGGTGGAATGTCCTGACAGCGGAGACGCCTTTATGGCACAATGGCCGTTTCCCAGCTCTAGTCTCCCTACAAGGTTTTGCGGGGTGGGACAGGGTGGGTATCTCGACCCTAGGGGATGTGATGCATGACACCACACTGAATTCTTTCCAAGAACTCAGAGATGAATTTGATATGCCCAACTCTCAATTTTTTCGCTACCTTCAGTTTTGCCACGCCCTCTCCCCCAGTTTGGTGGGTCTGGAGACGTTGCCGGACTTCAACCCCCTGGAGGCGAAGGTATTTATGGGGGACCTGATAATAAAAAAAAATTCGCGCATATACCAAACACTGGTCACTCATAGTTCTCCTACACCTCAGACACTCAGGGAACACTGGGAGGGAAATGTGGGGGAGTTGGAGGAGGAGGACTGGAGGGGGGCACTGGCTTCGCCTAGGGGCGCTGCTATTGCGATGCGCCTCCGTTTGGTCCAGTTCAAATATCTGCATAGGGTCTATTATACAAGATTACGTCTGTTTCGGGCGGGCCTGATTGCCTCGCCGGTTTGTCTTCTTTGCCAGTGTGAGGAGGGGACATTCCTTCATACCGTATGGAGATGCGAGATTGTAGCGCGCTTCTGGAGAGGGGTTTTGGCCTGTTTAGCGGAGGTTTTGGGGTGGTAGCTCCCGACCACGCCACAGTTTGCCTTATTGCATGTCATGGATGGAGTGGGGGGCAACCTATACAAGAGGCACTTGATGTTACTGGGCCTTACCACTGCTAAGAGAGACATAGCCAAAGGGTGGAAAGATCCCCGTGCCCCTAAGATGACGGTCTGGAAGAGGGGCCTGGATTTCTATATGGGTCTGGAGCCCCCGATCTTTATAGCTAGGGGTTGCCCTCGGAAGCATTTTAAAATTTGGAAACGCTGGGCAGATTACAGGGGGGTGTGGTTGGAGCCTCCAGTGGAGCGGGATGATCTCCCTCAGGAGGGGTGAGGGGGGCTGTATAA